>NC_091479.1:33631606-34845817 GCF_036971445.1 Narcine bancroftii
AATCCCATCTTAAAATTGATTGTGGGGAAATGCAAAATTGTATTTCCTTAGCAAAGGTGACTTATAATATTAGAACTGGGTATGATACCTACTTCAAAATATGGAAACCATATTTAGATATGGGTTTGGATATCTAATGTATTCACTTCTCCACCCCACCACCACTTTTCTTTAATCTTAATGGTTGAACCTTATCATGTTGGTTTAATTCTACTATTTTATTAATATCCTGCCTTTCCTTTTGGGAGGGAATAGTAATCACAGGAGCTTTGCACCTAGGTCTGTATTTTTTTCTTTTATACTTTTTTTCTCTTCTCACTTTAATGTACAGTACAACATTTATTTTATTATTCTATTTTGATCATTGAACATATCATTTGGATAAGATTCTATTATTATATTGAACTGTATACAAAACTATAAATATATATTTTTTAAAACAGAAATGTTTCACTGCGAGATAGATAGCTAAGAGTTCTTGCCCAAATGTACTATACTTTGCCTGAGCCGGTGACCGCTTGGCTGAATAAAAACACCAAAGGTTCGAATTGCCCACAGACTAGCTGTTCGAACACTGCTCCCACAGCACTGACAGATGCATCTGTTGTAAGAAAGGAAGGCCTTAGGCATTTGATGTACAAGCTTAGTGACATTTGCAAGAAAAGTGTTCACATCATGGAAAGCTAACACAGCATCATCTCCCAAAGTTAATGTCTTTTTGAAGCAGATATCATATCCTTTGAGTCGTTCAGCAAGAGGTAATAGAGATGCTGCGGTATTCACCAGGGAACAACAATAAAATTCCTCGTACCTAAAAACCATCACAACTGGCCAAATGTTCCTAACAGGGGGAGGGAATTATCAAATTCCATGCATTTTCCATTCATCAGCCAAAATACCATGTTGCATAACTCTAGGTCCCAAAAATACAAGATCAGAAGCACCAGAAACACTTTCCTGGGATTGATCACGATACCACATTCCTCAAGCCTCGGAAACAATGAGATAAGGTGGCTCTTGTGCTCCTCTTCATCCACACTTACAACCAGAATCTCCTCGATCAACATAAGCACCAACAAACCCATGGACAGTGAGTTCGTGGTCCATGAACCACTGGAATGTCTGAGCTGCATTCCATGGACCGAATGGTATTCTCAGAAACTCAACCATGCTGAACGGGAGCATCACTGCTGTCTTCGTGACATCCAAAGACTCAAATGGAATCTAATAGTAAGCATGTACTAGATCTATTTTGACAAATGCATATTTGCCGTGGAGGTTGGCTGAGAAGTCTTGTAAATTTGAAATATTGTATCAGTCAGGCACGGTGGAATTGTTCAGGGCACAATTATCTCTGCAAGGCCGCCAATCCCTAGTTTTTTTCAGAACCATTTACAACCTTGAAGCCCAGCAGCTATCAGATCTGTGGGCTACGCCCAATTCTTGCCATTCCAATTTTGCGATTTTAAGATAATCCGGGGGTTTTACAAGCCTGCGTCTTATGGACCCTGCCTTAAAATGGTGGCTTATTGCATGTCTGCACACCATTATGATGGGGTCACGAGGCGAGGAAAACACTTCAGCAAGGCTTGGAAAGGGCAGGAGCCAGGTTGAAGGCTTATCAGGCAGCAGATGGCATTGGAAGGACAACAAATGCAGCTCACTTGCATTCAAGAGCTGTAGTCCACACAACAGCATTTTTTTCCAAATACATCACTGAAAAATGTGACAAGAAATCCACTCCCAAAAAGGAATTTGCCACATTTACAACTGAAAACCCACCCAAAACGATTGTGAAGCTGAAATGAAATGCAAGTGACCTCTGGCCATGTTTGAATAAGAGAATCATTTGTCACTGAAAGAACACATGACATATTAGAAAGTCTATGTTTCTCATGGGTTGGAGGGACAGGCACCACTCCAAAGTGACAGATAGTTTTGGAGTTTTACATAGAGATGTCAAACTAATAACCTACTCTAACAACTGCCAAGAATTATTCCATTTTTCTCAGTTGCCTTCAATAAATTCTCTCAAATGAGAACAAGATCTCAAGACAAAGGACAGAACCAGGCCACAAGTCCCATCGAGTCAGCTCCATAAACCGACACGAAACCACTCTGCACTCCTTCCAATTTCTGGACTTTTCCCATATCCCTTAATGCCCTAACTAATGAGATAGTTGTCTATTTCTTGTTTAAATATGCCCAGTGATCTGGCTTCCACTGCTGTATGCGGCAGCGGTTCCACAGATCCACGACCCTCTAGCTAAAGAAGTTCTTCCTAATCTCTGTTTTATATGGATAACCTCTAATTTTCTTGTCCTCGATTCACCCACCAAGGGAACCATCTTACCCGCATCCACCCTATCTAAACCTTTCAATATACAAAATGCCTCCATGAGATAACTTCTTTAATTTCCTGTACTCCACTGAATTCTTCACTACCAATTTCACCTTGTCATTAACTTTTAGGTTTCCTTGTACAAGGACACCCAGGTCTCTTTGCACATCCAAGGTCTGAATTTTCATCCCATCCAAATTGTATGCTTCCTGTTTATTTCCACTGCTAAAATGTACAACTGAACATTTCTCAATGTTAAATCTCATCTGCCATCATTTTGTCCAGTTTCCTAATCTGTCTATATCCTTCTCCAACTTTACAGTTTCTACACTTCCTACTTTGTCCCCTATCTTGGTGACCTCCACAAATTTCGCCACAAAACCATTTAAACCACAATCCAAATCATTAATTTATATTTCCTTGCAATATATCTATCCTGCATTCCTTTTATTACGGCCACATGCCATTCTAGAATTGATCATTACTGAACCTGAACATGTTTATTGTGGTAAACATCTTAAAATAAATGCTTTGAATTAAATTTTTAAAAATCTCGTTGTGGCTCCTCTTCATCCCCTCTTTGCAAGTTGAATTCACAAAATTTTCCAAATATTTTTTCATCAATAATTCTGTGGTACAGAAGATTACTCATCTTTCCTAGAGGTTAAATGTTGCATTTTGATTTTCTTGTCTCAACTGAACATTGTACAAGGTGAAGGCTGATTAAAATGGATTCAGTAACGATGGCCTTCAAATTTTGCATTATTGCTGTGGCTACACAGCTTGAATGATAAACTGCTGTTTCTACAGGGAATTAACTCATGGAAATGTTCTAAATACATTCATTGGAGATAGACCTCTGAAAAGTTTACTGCCCATCGGCAACAATCCTTGAAAAGAGATGAATCATCACCCAAAAGAGCAGCCCAGGAATAGGCCATTTGGTGAACAATGTCTGTGGTGACCATGATACTCATTTAAATTAATCCCATCTGTCAGCACATGGTCCATACACATCACCCATTCCCTCTTGTTCATGTGCCCAACCAAATGCCTCTTAAATCGTGGTGATTTCACCACTACCCTGGCAGTGTGGGCCAGACCCCCAGCGCACTGTGCAAAACCCTGCCTCACTTCTCTCCTTTTCCCCTCTCATGTTCAATTTAGGCATCATAGTATTTTTACATTTCCTACGGGAGGGTGGGGGGAAGAAGACATCGACCTTCTCCAGGACTACAATAATTGGATAAATTTCAACCAGGTCTTCTCTCAGCCTCCAAAGCTCTAGAGAAAACTATCCAAATTGCCACTTTCAAGGAGCTCGCGCTTGCACCACAAGATCCCTCTTTGCAACACTACTACAAGTCCTCTCAAAGTGCAAGACACTTATCCAGATTAAACTCCATCTGCCATTTCTCTGCCCCCATTTTTAAGTTATTTGGTTTGGAAGGGAAAATATGAGGGGAACTGTGTGGATCAACAGGACAGAGAGAAAAACTTGGGGGGGGGGTGTGGGCAGGTTACATGAACTTGGTAAATTCCATATTCATACCATCGATTCACAAATTAAATAAGAGATGGTTCCTCTGTATTTGACCTCACCGAGACAATGGAGGAGGCAGAAGACAAAGGTCAGTGTGGGAATGGAATGGAACTTAAAACAGCTTGTGACCATGAGCCAAGATGGCCATTGTGATCAAAGTGGAGGTGCTCAGCCAATCTGTCATTTACTCTGCATTGGGTTTCCTGCCACAGAGGACATGGACATGGTTGGAGTTGGTGAATTTGAAACTTTACCCTGCATGAGAATCCCTGGATGGTGTTAACTGATGTAGATTGCAGGAGAAAATGCCCGAGGATGGGGAGGAATTAGGAGTCTGTAATTATTTGAAAGATCTTACTGCAAGATTCATTACCAACGAGGAGGAAAGCAGCTTCAGTCTATTCTCCCTCTCAGAAAGATTTATGTAATAAACAAAACAATCATTCAGTACAGCCAGAGGCAAAAGGGCTCTTAATTTAGTCTTACAATCAACAGACTTTGAAGTTAACCAGTGTAAATTACTCAAAATTCAATTCGAGATTCACTTCTGGTGGAAATATAAGACCCAGTGGCTTGCTTAATCAGATTAGCCTTCTTCTGAGTTTCCATTTCTACTTTCACACCATCAAATGCAAGCCCCAGTTGTTGATCCCCAACTATTTTCTATCCTTACCCACTTTGCAACTACACCTACCTGAAATTGAAACAAACAACAGCTAATTTTTCCATGTATAAATCATATACAAAATAATTTACCCACATTTTCACATCACTGCAGCCAATGAGTGATAACTTGTGCCCATCAGGAAACTGCACCAGCCACTACAGGGTGCTATTTACCTTGGTGTTACTGACACTTTTCCAGTGTTACTTGCAGACATAATGACATATTCAACATGCACAATATTCCTTTTCTTACTGACCAGAACTATAAAGCATTGTGTAAAAAAGAGAAAAGCTCAAGTCAACCAGGAGATACAAACTCCTGACTGCAATGTTGCTGTGCACGTTTGCTACATTATTGAAGTCTCACAGAACTTACAAGAGATATTCAAAGTCAAGCAATAACAGAAATAACAGAATATTACAGCACGGTACAAGCCCGTTGGCCCACAATGTTGTGTTGATCTTGATATTTCTAACAAAAAAAAATACCCTGTAGCAGCTACTGCGGTATACCATGACTACCAGCCCCCCCACATCTCCATCGGGCACACAAAACTCAAAACGGTCAACCAGTTTACCTATCTCGGCTGCACCATTTCATCAGATGCAAGGATCGACAATGAGATAGACAACAGACTCGCCAAGGCAAATAGCGCCTTTGGAAGACTACACAAAAGAGTCTGGAAAAACAACCAACTGAAAAACCTCACAAAGATAAGCGTATACAGAGCCGTTGTCATACCCACACTCCTGTTCGGCTCCGAATCATGGGTCCTCTACCGGCACCACCTACGGCTCCTAGAACGCTTCCACCAGCGTTGTCTCCGCTCCATCCTCAACATCCATTGGAGCGCTCACACCCCTAACGTCGAGGTACTCGAGATGGCAGAGGTCGACAGCATCGAGTCCACGCTGCTGAAGATCCAGCTGCGCTGGATGGGTCACGTCTCCAGAATGGAGGACCATCGCCTTCCCAAGATCGTATTATATGGCGAGCTCTCCACTGGCCACCGTGACAGAGGTGCACCAAAGAAAAGGTACAAGGACTGCCTAAAGAAATCTCTTGGTGCCTGCCACATTGACCACCGCCAGTGGGCTGATAACGCCTCAAACCGTGCATCTTGGCGCCTCACAGTTTGGCGGGCAGCAGCCTCCTTTGAAGAAGACCGCAGAGCCCACCTCACTGACAAAAGGCAAAGGAGGAAAAACCCAACACCCAACCCCAACCAACCAATTTTCCCTTGCAACCGCTGCAATCGTGTCTGCCTGTCCCGCATCGGACTGGTCAGCCACAAACGAGCCTGCAGCTGACGTGGACTTTTTACCCCCTCCATAAATCTTCGTCCGCGAAGCCAAGCCAAAGAAAGAAAAGATGCTACTCAATAAAGCCAAACACATACAAAGGTAGTCAACTCAAGACTGGTTTATTGCAGACATACACAGACCTTTTATTCCCTGCCTGTCAATGAGAATATTAGTGAAAACTTTCTGGTCCACAGGACCAGCTGGTTAAAGCTACGAGCCAATAGCGCCCTGTGCCTTTCAGCAGGGGCCTCATCTTATCCACTCACTGTACTTTGGTGCCCAGCACTGTTAGCCCGAGATGTGTCAGGTAAGTCTGTGAACTGATGGTGGTGGTTTGCAATACCGCGCTGTGCATCCACTACAACCCTGTTTTTCTTTCACCCATGTATGCCTGTCTCAGAGTCTCTTAAATGCTCCTTTCGTGATATTGTAATAGATAAATATATTTGGAGAATTTGGTAATATTTGGGATTTTGGTAAGATTTCGAGTAGGTTGCATACATATACACACATACATTTTAAAACATCTTATTTAAAAGACTGAAGAAATATTGAAGATCTCTGGAGAATGTTATTCACATTCACAAGTAGGTGTTAATCAAACTGATGTCATAAAATGAATGACCATTGTTTGTAAATGGAACCAGGATGACTACAAGTACCTTTATGCAGGGTGCTTACAGGAAAGTTATTCCTAGGTTTTGTTTATATAACAATAGCTTGAGCAGAAGAAAGAACTCCTGTTGTTTGGAATAAGAGGAATGGAATTCTGTAGTAGCTTTGAGAAAGAAGTTACCATCTAGAAAACCCTAATAGGGCAAGTTTCATCAGTGAGGCATTCAGGTGACTAATGGTGGTTCTTCAGTTGTGGAAATCCTGGAACAACAAATCTCTCTCTAAAAACCCTACAAGAACAATCCTGAGTGGTAAACATTTACCTTTCGAGCACCAAAACCTTGTGAAATTTAGACACGTTCAATTCTGTGCACAGCAGAAGAATTCACTGCACCAGAGAACTTGGAAGAAGGAGAAGTGAGATTGAACTGTGAACCAAAGAACTATTCTTAAATTTATAAACATTACAAACATGTGCACTTAGAATTAGAAGGGGGTTAACTTGGGTGAGTTAAATATAGAGTTAAAGTTTCATTCTATTTTCATGATTAAATTTGATTAAAAATAACTTCTGTTTTAAAAACCACTTGTCTTGGTGAATGACTATTGCTTCTAGGTTTTGGGATCCTTTGGGCTCGTAACAATATTTTCTTGGATAATGACATTGGGCCTGTTTAAAGTAGGAAATCGCTTCTACCAGCAGGAGTTTCTATTTGAGGAAAATATTGATAGGTGGCTGGCCACATACGTTTCCTAAAAATTAATATGCTCTCCCTCCCTAAACCACATTCAGCCCTGTGACATCTTTCTGCATTGTCTTACTGGGACCACCAAGGACCTGATCCATTTTCCATCTCTCCTTGCAATGCCAATATGGTAATTGCCATTAAGAACTGACAAATCACATTTTAATTAAGCAAGCAAGATGAAAATCATCCTGACATCCCGCTTAAAAAAAGAATAAACAAACCTTCCTAATTATATCACTTCATTTTTATTTTGATTCCAATGGGGCATTAGTAAAAAATGTCCCATCCACTTGCTCACCAAATTATGAGTAAAATCATGATCCCTGTTCATGAAAACCCATAACATTCAATGTTACACAGATAATCTAGGAAGAATTCTGTAATAAAGGTGAATGAAACATTGAAAGAATTTCCCCCTTTAAAACATTGAGATTGTAGCGTACCAAGTGACCGGGCGAGGAAAAAAAGCCAAATCACTGCAGCACTTGGACAGTCCAAAATGGCACGGACTCCCCTTCACTACCGAGAAGGACCCCATGCCTAGCACCGTGTATGGGCTTAGGAGCCCTACACTTCTGCGTAGCTGCCAGCCGGCCAGAGAGTGATGCAACAATGTCACTGCTGGAAGTCAGGGGTACGTCACCAGAAGTGGCCGGGCCAGCGAGCAGACGTGGGGAATTTAAAATAGTAAAGCCAGTCTTTGTTTTACACTCACCTTGTGTGGACGTCTCTTTACTTGGTAGCACTGCGGCAGCGGACGCTACAAATCGATAACTTCGTACTTGCTGCAACCAAATAGGTCTGCAAGATACACCAACCTAAATAGAAAACATGACCAGAAATCTCAGAGATCATAAATTCAAAAGGATTGGTGAAATCTTTACACTGTATTGTTAACACCAAAATCCCTATATTTACCAAGGCATTCGGACGTAACTGAGAAACATGACATTTTAAACACATGGTACGTCAGGATCAGAAGGATTGGAGCATTATTGTTCAAGTGATACAACTTTAAAAAATAACATCTAACTTTATGAAGAATGTGATGCTACAACAGGAAAAAGTAATGGAATCAGACACATTCTATTAGCATTGGGAAGCAAAGAAAAATGGATTGGTTTTCCATCCCTTCTGAAGCGACCCAATGATCCCGACAGGTCCTCCCCGACCTGCGACCGTAGTGGAGTCCAAACGATCAAATATGTCCCACAATGGTCGCAAGTCGGGTTTTAACCCCGTGCGAGGAGCCCTGAAGTATTAGAGCCTATTTTTAAAATCAAATGATTTGACAAACGAGAACAGAGACACAGGACACGAAAGACCCAAAATGTGCGGATTGACTCAACGCTTCGGGGTCCATCGGCTGGGGGCAGCCATCTTAATTTCTGTGCGCATGCGCTTGCGCAAACGTTTCGCTTCGTTGCCCTGTCGGCACATCCAAATCAGCCGCACATGCGCGAACTCACCACGCATGCGCCAACCAGACTTGCCACGCTCCTGCCCCCGCCCCCTCCCTCTGCAAGTTACCTCGCGGCCTCCGGCCTCGCCCTGTCGGCGCCATCAGGCCTCGCACCGACGCCTCGGCTCCACTCAAACACCTCGCCGGTGCCGGCCAGTCCTGGGTGGGGCCCAGCCGGCTGCTGGTTGCCCGTTTTCCCTGGACCGCGCGGCTGAGGATGATCCCGGCGCCGTCGCCAACTTCTTCTCTTTCGCGCCCGCGGCGACGCGATGGATCCCGAGCAGACGACGACGCCGCCAACGTCCCGCCTCCCCACTGCACGAGCCAATCAGCCCGTGAACCTGCCCATCAATCCCACCCGACTTCAGCGTCCAATCAAATAGCAGCCCCTCCGAATCATCCCATTGGCTGGCGCAACTGAAGCAACCAATCAGTGAGCGAGCGAACACACAGGTGCACCCAATCAGCTTCGCAAGACAGAAGACAGGTAGCTGAAGAAGGAGGAGCCCCTTCAGCCCATCCATTTACAACTACCCCAACAACAATCAAATCCTGAGATTTCATAAGATCACTTTGTCCTGGTTCCAGGATTCCTCTGATCTCAAGAAATACAAGGGAGACTATTTATTCTCAATCTTTCCTTCATATTTATTACCGCTTCCAATTTAATGTCTGTTACTTTTTTCAAAGTATCTGCATCTCAGTTCGATGCATCTTATCCCTCTACGAATGTGTATGACAATAAACTCATCACATGTCCATGGGTCCCAATTTCAAATGAACCTTCAACAGGGTAGAGAATTCCAAGGATATTTCATTTTCATTGAAGACATTTCTTCAAGTCCAAGCAGCTGATCAGTTATTGGGAAATTGTGACACTTGGTGTTCAGCTCCTTTGCATTATCCTCTCTCGATCCGTGCTGCTGTGTCCTCTCATAATATTGTAATGCCATCTTCTTTTTTTTCCAATGAGAAAGAGATCCATGTTCAAACTTTCCTTCTATCACCAAGTTAAAACATCCCAGAAACAAATCTGATAATATTTGTGCACTTCTCATTCTTCAGATAAGGAAACTGGACACATGACTCCCGATGTAAGATGAGCAAGACCATTCGATGTGAAATTGGAGTGTGCGCGCTACTGTGAAGGGTGGAAAGAAGGACACACACTCAAGAAATCAAAGTTAAAGACTCCTTTATTACACTGGCAGCTATACTTCTATTCTCTCCCTGCTGCTGTCGACTGGAGTTATGTCATATCAGAACCGGCCTCCAATTAGTCAGTGTTCCTGTCCTTGTTGATTACTGTTGTGCGGGTTGTCCCCTGGGTCGAAAGTTGTTGGTCCCTGTTGACTCTGCGTGGTCATCAGGTTCGTCAGTCATCTTGTGTACAGGGGGATCCCAGTTAGCATGATCCCCCACCTCCCCAGAACCAGTGATTGGAGCGCTGTTCGCTGCTTTCGGTCGCCTATATTTGCGTCGTGGGGGCTGAGTGGAGACCAATTTGCTAATGTCCAGATGTGCTGGCTTGAGGTGGTCGATGGTGAAAGTCTCTTCCTTCGCACCAAGATGCAGCAGACTTACTGTAAAGTGTGGAATGAACGATGCACACCCAAGCAGTCAAAATCGAATTCTGGTTTGTTGAACTGGCAGTTCTGCTTATATACTCTCCCACTGCTGAGGACAGGTCTTTTGAGACGGCAGAGCCAGCCTTGGATTGGTGGGTGTTCCTGCCATTGCTCATTGCTTCCCGCCGTGCAGGATGTCACCTGGGATGAAGGTTGTTGGTTCTCGTGGGATCTGCTCAGTCACTGCGTTCGTCAGCCATCTTGTGTACTGGTTTGCATCCCGGTTAGTGGGCCGCAACAACCATATATTGTGGAAGAATATGGAGCCCATATTTACAAAGGGTGGGTGTGAATATTTAAATGAAACTCTGACATTCCCTTTCTCCTTAAGGCCTCAGTTTATGAAAAGGAACATTAAAGTAATCGGCGCTCCTGTTTGGGGGGTCCCTTGTCCTCATTTTTCTTCTTTTTTCTTTTAGCACGGGGTGGTTTATGGGGGGGAATTTCTTTATTCTTTCTTTTAATTATGACACATGTATTTATATTTGATTTGTATTATTATTAATTGTGTGAATTCTTTGTGGATTTATAAATATATATTTTTAAATGATCAGAGGTCATTCCACGAGACCTAAAGTGGCCTAGAGCAACACTGGGGACACCCTCCTGCCCCCCACCACCCCAAATATCAATGTGATCCACTACGATCATTGACTGAATCATCGAGGACCCCTTCACCCGGCCAACAGCATCATCCAGCTATTCCCGTCGGGAAAGAGATCCAGGACTTTCAAAGCCAGGAACAGCCTCTTCCTCCAGGCAGGGAGAACGTGGAACGATTGATGAGCTACTCATACAAATACTCCTCGACTCTGCTATTTATTCAACAATATCGAGCAATTTTTCTGGACGTGCTGCACATGTATCATTTGTCTGGTGGTGTGAGGGCTTGGTTGTGTGTTTGAGTGTGTTTACCCCAAGAACACTGTTTCATCAGGTCGTTCTTGTGCTATCCAAGGGTAATAAATTTGACCTTGTACTTTGGAGTGGGTGCAGAAGAGATTTCCTGGATCAGAGAAAGTATCTCATGAAGTAAAGTTGACTGAGTAGGGCTTTTCTCATCCCACTACCACCACCCCACCCCACCACTCAGCAAAATTGATTTTATTCACAAATTATTTCCAAAGAGGAAGACCGTTCCAAGTCTTTTATCCTCCTCCTGTTGTATCCAGATATTCCCTTCACTGCACATTGCTGCATACGTCTCTCTTTATCTTCATTGCCACCACTTTGATACCGTGTGGTTACTGCCCCCCTCTGCTGTTGGAGGAGTTCCCCTTGGTCTCAGCCTCTCAATGCCCGGTAATGAGAGGGTTATGATCCATCCCCATAGTGCCTTCGTTTTGGCTGTGCCAAGCCTCCATCCATCCCTCAGCATGTACTCCTGCAGCCTGGAATGTGCCAGTCGACAGCGTTCCCTCCCCAACATCTCCGCTTGCTGAAAGACTGACAGGTTTAACATAGAACACGAGAGCACAGTACAAGCACTTCAGCCCTCGATGTTGTGCCGACCGATGTATTCCAACCAAAATAAAAATAACTAACCCCTTCCTCCCTCATCACCCTCCATTCTTCTTTCATTCATGTGACTCAGAGACTTTTAAATGCCCCGAAGGTTTCAGCCTTCACCACCACCCCAGTTCTTGGGCTCGTCCTATGTCCCTGACCTGGTAGGCATACACTGTATCCTCTCCCCTTGTCACCCTCCTGCTGCCCCCACCCCGAGCCAGAGGTGAAGGTGGTTTCTCAGCCAGGGAGCAGATCCGGGAGATGAACCTCAACTGCATCGAATTCAGGTTCCCGCAGATCAAAACAGGTTCGTGGGCCAAGGTGAGTGACCCGATGGTGAACCGGAGCTCCAGGGGTGGTTTCCGTCCTCTGGGTCCATCCCCAATACTGTCCCCTGTCACACACCAGGCCCATCCCCAAATCCCCCATCTCCCACCAGGCCCGTCCCCAAACCCCTCCCCCTGCTGAGATCATCCCCAAACCACTCTCCAGCTGAGATCATCCCCAAAACCCTGTTCACCACCGGGCCTGACAATAAAGTCCCTATCCCCCACCGGTCCCGTCCCCAAAGCCTCTGTCCCCCACTGGGCCCATCCCCAATGCTCCGCCCATTGCTTGGACTGTCCCCAGAGCTCCTGTCTACCACCAGGACCTTAAACAAGCCGCTGGCCCCCCAACATGCCCAGCCCGTCCCCGCACCCCCACCCCAATTGGCCTGCAACCAAAGACCCATCCCCCATCAGGTCTGTTCTCCCCACAGACTGGTTCCCTCACTGGGACCCTCTCCAATCGATCTCCCATCACAACTACCCCACCCCAGTTCTTGAACCTCCCCCTTCCCCACCGACAGGCCTTGGAATCTGAGCTGCTCCTGGGACACCCAGACAGTGGAGATGTGGGGAGGGTAGTGGTCCATCTCCTTCCTGGTGGCAGCATTCCATACCTTCACCAAGTTGGGGAATCCCCTGACCCTTGGCACTGGGTCAATTGACCCATCTGAGCCAGTCCTCTCTCTCCCCCCACCCTGGAGAATGTGGCCCAGTTCAGTTGGCTGCTACAGTACACACTGCCCTTCACCTCTTGCCCCAGGAATCCTGCTCCCACTTGTCCTTCAATGAGCTATGTGACCACAGCCAGGAGCTTCCCCCTCCTCATTACCCTTGGCCCTGTGGGTGAGTGGGTGGGACATGACAAGGGGGTTGTAGGTCATGGAATTGGGATAAGAAAGTTTGGGTGAAACCTGGGAAAGAGAGAGGTGATCAGCCGGCTGTGATCATCCGGTAAAGATTGCGTCAGGCATTGAAGACGGAGTCAATGTAGTCCCCTGCCAGGTCCATCCCCCACCGGGTCCATCTCCAAAACTCTCCTCCACCAGGTTGATCCTAAATATTATCCCTTGCCGGGACCATCCCCAATCACGTCTGCACTGGGTCCAACCCCAATATTCTCCCCCGCCGGATCTTTCCCAAATACCGTTCCTTGCCGGGTCCATCGCCAATCTTGTCCCCGCTGGGTCCATCCAAAATCCCGTCACCCGACAAGTCCGTCCCCAATCCATTCCCCCACTGCATCCATCCCTAATCTCTTCCCCCACTGCGTCCAACCCCAATACCGTCCACCGCCGGATCAGTCCCCAATACCATCCCCCATTGGATCCATTCCCAATCGCATCACCACCGGGTCCATACAAAATCCAATCTCCCTCCGAGTCCATCCACAATACCATTCCCAACTCGGTCTGTCACTAATTCTTTTGTCCAACAGGTCCTCCCACAAACACTATTCCCCACTTGTCCCTCCCCAAAGCCCCTGACCCCCGCCAGGTCCATTCCCAAAGCCATTGTCCCTCACTGGCTGGTCCCCAAAGCCCCCGCCTCCCCACAAGACTCGTTCTGAAGCCCCAGCCCTCCCCTGGGCCTGTCCCAAAGGCCCATTCCCCATCATGTCTGTCCTCCCACTGAACCGATACTCTCACTTGGCCCATCTCAAATCGATCAAGCATCAGAACTGCCTCACCCCAGTTCCTGAACCTCCCCCTCCCCCACCAACAGGCCTTAGAACCTGTGCTGCTCCTAGGCTCCCAAGACGGTGGAGATGTGGAGAGGGCAGAGGTCCAATCTCCTTGCCGGTGGCAGCATCCCAGTCCTTCACCGAGCTGGGGAGTTCCCTAACCCTTTGCACTGGGACATCTGTCCCATCTGAGCCAGTCCTCTCTCTCCACACCCTGGAGACTGTGCCCCTGTACAGCTGGCTGCCACAGTACACACTGCTCTTCACCTCTTGCCTCAGGACACCTGCTCTCACTTGTCCTTCGACAAGCTATGTGACTACAGCCTGGACCTGCCCCCACCTCGTTACACTTGGTCCTATGGGTAAATGGGTGGAACATGACAAGGGAGTTGTAGGTGGTGGAATTGGGGTGAGAAAGTTTGGGTGAGAGCCAGGAAAGAGAGTGATGATCATCCGGCCAATGAGAGGCATTGGAGACAGAGTCACTGGGGAGGGGTCAGAGCCTCAGGGAAACAAGGGCACTGGAATTGGAAGCAATCACAGCTCATGGAAAGTAGGAGGAAGAACCCTGGGAATCATTGAGAGTGGCGAGGTTAGTGCCGCGGTTTGAACAACGCTGTTAATGGGCCAGCGAGCCGGGTTCAAATTTGACACTGTCTCTGGGGAGTTGTACGTTATTCCTGTGTCTGCGTGCATTTCCACGAGTTGCTCCTGGTCCTTCCACCATTTAAAACGTACCAGGGGTTGTAGGTCATTGGTGTAATTGAGTGGTTGTGGCTCATAGGCTGAAAGGGCCTGTTTCCGGGCTGCATGTGTCAATCTAAAATCTCCATCTAAAATGATAGTCCTGCCTGTCATGAATTTTTTAAATATTCAATTCAAAAGACTGGTCCAGATAGACAACTCCGAAACAATCCTTTCAGCCCATCTTTTCTGATGGCCAAGCTGCTTGCAAACAGTCCATATCCCTCTCAACCTTTTCATTCCACGGACCCATTCAACTCGCATTGCATTGTCAATCTCACGGCCTGTAGGAAGAAATTATTTCTCTGCCTGTCAGCCTGATTTTGTTACTCCATATCTCCTTCCTGATGGTAGTGGGTCAAAGATGCTGTGTGCTGGATGTCTGCGGGTCTATTTACAGGCCCCATCCCTGGACAATCAGAGGCCCCTTGTCTCAAAGTCCCATCCACGTGGCCTCTCACTCAGCAATCCCTCGTCGGAACACAACTACCGCCTCCTTACCTACCTCTACCAGCCCTTAGTATCCTCATGACAGTTCCAGGCACCTGTTATGTCGACCCTTGAAGACCTGCGCCAGCTCTAATTTGGACCCTGCCTCATCTAAACCATTGGAATAACCAGCACCTTCTACCCTCGAGAGCCCGAGGGAATCCGCACCCTCAGCAGTGTCCTGCTGGTGCACCATCGAACGCCCTTCATCCCCTTCCACGGGTTCCCTGCTGTTATCAGGCTCCTGTATGGACCCCACCCTCGCAAAACTACCCATATTTTCACTGATCCCTCTGTACCCCAACATTCTGTCCAGGGATCAGCATTGTATTGTGGGACTGGTGGAGAACAAAGCACCAATATCAGGAGACAGGGAGCAGTGTAGAGACCCCCAGCTCTGTGAGATGGGGAACATTGCAGAGACTCCCAACTCCAGGAGACAGGGACTAGCACAGAGACCCCCAGTTCTGGGAGAATGGCTGAGTTGTACACAAGTCTTGAAATGGCTGAACCAGGAAGTATACAATGCTATTTTCCAGGGTAAACTGGAACAAACGCGAGGCAATGCACTTTGATAAATTAGTCCGCTGTCCTCTTCACAGTCAGATCTGACTACCTGAAGGTGTCGGGGAACTGGCTTGGAGGGGCCAAGGCATGCAACATGAATTGGTCAGAGCCGACTGCAAAGGTCCACCAGAAATTGGGTCTGTGGGAATGACATTCCCTCTCAGTAATGGGGAAGAACCTGGTCATCAGGTGCAAGGTGCTCTCGGTACTGCTGCGTGTGATGCAGGCGTGGCCCATCCCACACACCTCTGCCCTGGCTATTACCAGAGCAGTTTCCCTCTTCATGTGGGGATCCAAAATGGATGGAGTGGGAAGGAGGTCCATGTACGTCACCAGACTATGGTGTTATGAGCCCAAAGGACCCCAAAACCCAGCAGCAATAGACATTCACCAAGACAAGTAGTTATTTAAAAATAAGTTGTTTTATTTATCTTTTAATATGAAAACAGAATCAAACTTTAACTTATCTCTATTAACTTAACTAACCTTAATCCCCTTCTAAGTCTAAGTGCACGTGTATGATGTGTATGTAAATTTAAGAAAAGTTATTTGGTTCACAGTTCAATCTTACTTCTCATTCTTTCAAGTTCATTGGTTGTAGGCAATTCTGATACTGTGCACAGAATTGAACATGTATAAAATTTATCAGGCTTTGCCACTCATGAAAGTTCCGCAGGGTTTGCAGAGAGAGATTTGTTGTTCCAGGATTTCCACAACTGAGCTACCACCATTAGTCACCTCAATGTCTCGCTGATAAAACTTGGCCCATCAGGGTTTTCCAAATGATAACCGCTTTCTTTCAGGCTACCACAGTGTTCCTTCCTGTTGCACTTATTCCGAGAGAAACATCAGACAGATAGCACTTCCAGCCATCCGCCACTCTTGAGATTTCTGTTTCCTACAATCTTCTCCTGGCTTGCACTGTTTAACTGCTTTCAGTGCCATGCACACTCTGGCTGAGAGAGCTTGTTTCACCCCTTTCTCTCCTTCTCACTGCAACTGAGACTGAATGTGACTCTTTCACTTGCAAACCACCCCCCCCCCCCAGCTTTTTCAGAAAACAACAGAAGTTATCCTTCTTGGTCAAGCTGTTGTCTTAGCTAAACAAAACCCAGGGGTGACCTTTCTGTCAGCATTTTGTAGATATTCAACCAGCCAGCCTGTCTCCAAACCAAAACAATGGTCTATTTATTTCATGACCTCATTTCAATTAGCAGCTACTTGTGAAATGTGCATAGCATTCTCCATAGTTTCTGTGATGTAACTGAATATGAATTCTTCAGTATTTCAAATTAGATCTATTTTAAAATGTGTATATGTATTTAACCTACTCTAATTTTACCAGATTCTCCCAAATATATATTCCATGACAATGGGGTTAAGGGCGTAACCAATGTGGCCTTCATCGTGTGAGGTTGCATCAGACTGAGCATGGAAACTAAGTACAAGGGCACCGAGTGCCGCTATGAACCAAGGATCTACCTGTCTCAGGTGTTCTGAAAGATTGGTGCAATGTTCCAGTCAGCTGAATTTTGCCACATTACCTTTGTGGAAAAGTTTTCATAGACAAACACTTTTGACAACAAAGCCATCAGGTAGTGGTCAGCACAGAATTCCTGCTGACACAGAGAGACCAGGACTTGATGGATAATGCAGGGTGGTCCTCTGAGCAGAGAATCCAGAGACATACAACCAGACCTCCCTCTGGTTAGGGAGAGTGAGGCCATCACGGACAAGGAGTGTGGCCTGAAGGACCAGGTCAAGGAACATGAGTTGCAGCTCGATGACCTTACTCTGGTTCGGGAGAATGAGGCTATCGTAGATAAGAGCTACAGGCAGGGGGTCGCACAGGGGCTCATGGGACAAGGGGCAGTGGGTTACCGTTAGGAGGAGGAAAGGAAGGGGTCAAATTCATGTGCAAGCACCTGAGTCTGTAATCTTCAGAAATCAGTACTCCACCTTGAATACTGAGGAGAGGGATAGTCAGACCATGGTGGGCAGAGGTGTGGTGTCAACCTCCGTAGGGATAAAAGAAAAAGGGCAAGAGTTATAGGGTGAGGGTTAGTAGGATAAGGAAAGGGACAAGTTTAAATAATTCGAGGGAGGAAAAGCAGGAAGTCGTAAACAGATGTTGCAATGAAAATTGTGAGAATAGTAGAAAGGAGGATATTCAGAAGGTAGGATGTAGGAGATCCCTGAGTTGTATTTATTTTAATGCGAGAAGCGTAGTAAGGAAGCTGGATGAGCTAAAGGTGTGGATTGACATGTGGCATTATGATATAACATATAACATATAACATAACAATTACAGCACGGAAACAGGCCATTAGGCCCTTCTAGTCTGCACCGAACCAAACACCCCTTTCTAGTCCGACCTCCCTGCACAATGCCCATAACCCTCCATCTTCTTCTCATCCATATACCTGTCCAACCTTTTCTTAAATAATACAATTGACTCCGCCGCCACTATTTCGCCCGGAAGATCATTCCACACAGCTACCACTCTCTGAGTAAAGAAGTTCCCCCTCAAGTTACCTCTAAACCTCTGCCCCTTAATTCTTAACTCATGTCCTCTTGTTTTAATCTTTCCTCCTCTTAACGGAAATAGTCTATCCACATCCATTCTGTCTATCCCTTTCATAATCTTAAACACTTCTATCAAATCCCCTCTCAACCTTCTACGCTCCAAAGAATAAAGACCCAATCTGTCCAATCTCTCCCCATACTCCAGATGCTTAAACCCAGGCAACATTCTGGTAAACCTTCTCTGCACTCTCTCCACTCTGTTTATATCCTTCCTATAATTAGGTGACCAGAACTGCACACAGAACTCCAAATTAGGCCATTATTGTTATTGTGGCCATTAGCGAGACGTGGTTGAAAGAAGGTTGTGACTGGCAGTTGAATGTTCCAGGATTTCACTGCTTGAGATGTGACAGAGTTGGTGGATTAAGAGGGGGAGGTGTGACATTAAATGTCAGGGAGGATATTACAGCAATGCTGAGGCAAGGTAGACTGGAGGGCTCGTCAAGAGAGGCAGTGTGGGTAGAGCTGAAAAATAAAAAGGGTGAAGTTACTATTATGGGGGTATATTATAAGCCTCCAAATGGAGAAAGGGAGCTAGGAGGAGTCACGTGATGGAGTAGTGGCCGGACGGTGAACTCCAGCCCTCTCCAGAAAAGTCGGGAAAAACAAGAGAAAATACAAAGGCACAGAAATACAAGTTAAAGAAAAGTGAGTATAAAGGTGGAAAGAAGATGGAGACAAAAGGAGAAAAATCAAAATCAACGGAAAGAAGAGAGGAGACAACGGAGGAAAAAGGTGAAGGCCTTACCTGTCCGAAGAGGCCCGCTGTGGAGAGAAGACCCCACTACCTCAGGTCGGTAGAAAAAGAACTACAACAATGGCTCACAGAGCCGAGTAAAAGTGCGCAACCGCGCATGCGAGACTCCTCGCGCATGCGCGATGCGCATAAAAAAAAACACACCGACGGGAGGGGGGACCAGCTGGGGAGTCGATCTCCACAGCCGGCAACGACAGCTGCAGAACACCTGCAGCAAGAAGATACCACAGAAGACAATGGAAACAAGAAAGAAGAGGAGGAAAGGGCATCAAAGAAACAACAGATGGCCAACCCAGAGGAAGAAGAGGAAGAATACAGTGAAATAGATGAAGGGAAAGGCAAGGTAAATGATATACTTTCTCTTGTTAGAGGATACATGGAGTCA
This sequence comes from Narcine bancroftii, assembly GCF_036971445.1. Taxonomy (NCBI): domain Eukaryota; kingdom Metazoa; phylum Chordata; class Chondrichthyes; order Torpediniformes; family Narcinidae; genus Narcine; species Narcine bancroftii. The sequence goes on from NC_091479.1 coordinate 33,650,963, forward strand.
TTTAAAGAATGGCAAACACAGGAATTCAATGATTTAAGAAGAAGAATAAACAACACAGAAAAGAAAATAAATAAAATGGATATGACCTTAACAGAAATGGGGAAAAAAATGGACAAGATGGAAGAACGGGCAATAGCAGCAGAAATGGAGGTAGAAGACTTAAAAAAGAAATTGGAGGAATCTAATAAAAAAACTAAAGAGACACAAGAATTACTAGCCCAAAAAATAGATATAATGGAAAATTATAACAGAAGAAATAACATAAAGATAGTGGGCCTTAAGGAAGATGAAGAAGGCAAGAATATGAGGGAGTTTATAAAAGAATGGATCCCTAAGGCCCTAGGATGTCCAGAACTACAGCAAGAAATGGAAATAGAAAGGGCACATAGAGCATTGGCCCCTAAACCACAACCACAACAAAAACCAAGATCTATTGTAGTAAAATTCCTAAGATATACTACAAGAGAAAAGGTACTGGAGAAGACAATGGAAAAAGTAAGAGAGGGCAACAAACCACTGGAGTATAAAGGGCAAAAAATCTTCATTTATCCAGATATAAGCTTTGAACTCCTAAAGAAGAGAAAAGAGTTCAATACAGCAAAAGCGATTTTATGGAAGAAAGGATATAAATTTACACTGAAGCATCCTGCGGTATTGAAAATATTTATTCCAGGACAACAAAACAGACTATTCTCGGATCCAGAAGAAGCATGAAAATTTGCAGAACAATTACAAAAATAGACTGAGGAATGAAGACGGGTAATGAGAGCAAAAATGATCACGATTGATATGTATGTGGGTAAAGACAAAAATAGACTGAGGGATGAAGACGGGTAATGAGGGTAAAAATGACCATGATTGATATGTATGTGGGAAAAGAGGTATAAGAGTGAATAGAGACAATGGGCATATGTGAAAGTATCTGTAATTAGAGGAAAACATAGATAGTATAGACAAGAATTAATAAGGGAAGGTAATGGAATAGAGAGAATAAGGAGGGAATTAAAAGAGTGACCTTTGTGACATATAAAAAGCGAAATCTTTTCTGGGGGGGGCTGGGTGGGGGAAAAGAGCGGTCACTGCAAAATCAGTTGACGCTTGCGAGTGGATTCGCAAATCCAAATGGAGAGGGGAGATGTGGTTGTCCGACAAGGGATAAAGGACAACTCAGGAGGGGAAGGGGAGATTGGGGATAAAGAAGATAGAAATAGGAGAATAAGGAAAATGTTGGATGTTGTAGGAATGTTGTCTGGTAAAGAGTTGAAAATAAGAAAACAGAAATGGAAAAGGAGGAAAGGTAATGATGGAAACACGGAAAGAGAAGATAAACAAAATATAAAATGGCTACGCTGAACTATATGACTCTAAATATTAATGGAATACATAACCAAATTAAAAGGAAGAAACTACTAAATTTACTGAAAAAGGAAAAAATAGATATAGCATTTGTCCAAGAAACACACTTAACTGAATTGGAGCACAAGAAATTAAAGAGAGATTGGGTAGGACATGTAACAGCAGCATTGTATAATTCAAAAGCAAGAGGAGTGGCTATATTAATTAGCAAAAATGTGCCATTTAAAATAGAAGAGGAAATAATAGATCCAGCAGGGAGATATGTTATGATAAAATGTCAGATATATTCGGAGCTTTGGAATCTACTTAATATATATTCACCTAACGAAGAAGATCAAAAGTTTATGCAAGATATCTTTTTGAAGGTAGCTAATACGCAAGGGAACATACTAATAGGAGGGGATTTCAATCTGAATTTGGATCCAAATATGGATAAAACGGGGAAAAAAATTAACAGGAAGAACAAAGTAACCAAATTTATAATTAAATCAATGCAAGAAATGAAACTTGTGGACATATGGAGGAAACAAAACCCAAAAGAAAAGGAATACTCATACTACTCGACTAGACATAAAACATACTCAAGGATAGACCTATTCCTGTTATCAGCCCACATTCAAGGGAGAGTTAGGAAAACAGAATATAAAGCTAGACTATTATCGGACCACTCACCCCTGTTATTGGCAATAGAGCTAGAGGACATCCCTCCAAGAATGTATAGATGGAGATTAAACCCCATGCTACTTAAAAGACAGGATTTTAGAGAATTTATTGAAAAACAATTAAAAATGTACCTTGAAGTAAATACGGAATCAGTGGAAGATAAGTTTATACTATGGGACGCAATGAAAGCATTCATTAGAGGGCAAATAATAAGTTATGCAACCAAGATGAAGAAGGACTATAATCAGGAAACAGAGCAGTTGGAAAGGGAAATAATAAACATAGAAAAAAAATTAGCAATAAAGGAAGATACAACCAAAAGAAGAGAATTGGCGGATAAAAAAATAAAATATGAAACATTACAAACATATAAGGTAGAGAAGAATATAATGAAGACAAAACAGAAATATTATGAACTAGGTGAAAAAACACACAAAATCTTAGCATGGCAGCTTAAGACAGAGCAAACTAAGAAAATGGTATTGGCAACAAGGAAAAAAGACAAACAAATTACATATAATCCAAAAGAAATTAAGGAAAACTTCAGAGAATTCTATGAACAATTATACCGAACTGAAAACGAAGGGAAAGAAGGGAAAATAGATGAATTTTTGACTAAAATTGAACTACCAAAACTACAAATAGAGGAACAAAATAAATTAACAGAACCATTTGGAACAGTAGAAATACAAGAGATAATAAAAAATTTACCAAATAATAAGACACCAGGAGAGGATGGACTCCCAATAGAATTCTACAAAACATTTAAAGACCTAATAATACCGCCCCTCCTGGATGTAATCAACCAGATTGATGAGACACAAAACTTACCAGATTCATGTAAAACAGCAATAATTACAGTGATACTAAAACAAGGGAAAGATCCACTCTCACCAGCGTCATATAGACCAATATCTCTGCTAAACACAGATTATAAGATAATAGCTAAACTATTAGCAAACAGATTAGCAGAACAGGTACCAAAAATGGTAAATTTAGACCAAACTGGATTTATCAAAAAAAGACGCACAACAGACAATATTTGTAAATTTATTAACTTAATTCATGCAGTAGAAGGAAATAAAGCACCAGCAGTAGCAGTTGCTTTAGACGCAGAGAAGGCCTTCGACAGAGTAGAATGGAATTACTTGTTCAAAGTATTGCAAAAATTCAGTTTAGCGGAGAAGTTTATTAATTGGATTAAAGCATTATATGAGGGACCGTTAGCGAAAGTGACAGTAAATGGACATGTATCAAAGCAATTTAACTTAAGCAGGTCAACGCGGCAGGGATGCCCACTATCACCATTACTGTTTGCGCTAGCTATAGAACCACTAGCAGAATCGATAAGAATAGATAATAATATAAAAGGAATAAAAATAAAAGACAGGGAATATAAAATCAGTCTGTTTGCGGATGACGTGATAGTGTACTTAACAGAACCAGAACTATCAATAAAAGAACTATATAAGAAATTGAAGGAATATGGAGAAGTGTCGGGATACAAGATAAACGTAAATAAAAGTGAAGCAATGCCTATGAATAACGCGGATTTCTCAAAATTTAAGGAGGAATCCCCATTCAGATGGCAAATGCAGGCAATAAGTTACCTAGGTGTGCAAATAAACAAAAATCTAGGCCAATTATATAAACTCAATTACAATCCACTAATGAAAAAATTACAGGACGATTTAGAGCATTGGAAAGAGCTACCACTAACACTGATAGGAAGGATAAACTGTATTAAAATGAACATTTTTCCAAGGATACTATACTTATTTCAGGCATTGCCAATACAACTGACAGAAAAATTCTTCAAAGAGTTAAAGAAAATAATAAGGAGATTTTTATGGAGAGGGGGGAAACCGAGGATAGCACTAGATAAATTAACAGAATGGTATAAACAAGGAGGCTTACAATTGCCAAACTTCAAAAATTATTATAGAGCCGCACAATTAAGGTACCTATCAGATTTTTATCAAACAAGGGAAAAACCAGACTGGACGAGACTAGAATTAGATAAAATAGGGGAAAAGATACCTGAACACATATTATATAAATGGGACGAAAAATTGGTACAACATAGAACTTCTCCAGTATTACACCATCTCCTCAATATATGGAAGAAGATTCATGTAGAAAGAAATAAAATAAATTACCAAATACCAAAACTAATATTGACGCAAAATAAGCTACTCCCTTTTACAATAGACAACCTTGCCTTTAGAAAATGGGAAAAAAAAGGGATTAAAAGAATAGAAAATTGTTTTTCAGGAAGTAGATTCTTATCCTTTGAGCAAATGAGAGATAAGTACAATATAACTGGAGATACAGCGCTGGCATATTACCAACTGAGATCCTACTTGAAAGATAAATTAGGAAGCAATTTGAGTTTACCAGAGGGAAGTAACCTTGAATATGTGATTACAGATACAATGTTAATCCAAAGATTTATAACAAATATGTATATTAAACTGCAAGAAAAGGAGAATGAGGAAACAAATGGTAAAACTAAACAAAAATGGGAACAAGATTTAAATATAAAGATAAAAAAGGAAACATGGGAGAAGTTATGCTCTGGAACGATGAGAAATACAATAAATACGAGGCTGCGTATGATACAATATAATTGGTTACACAGACTATACATTACACCGCAAAAGTTAAATAAATGGGACCCAACAGTATCTGATAGATGTTTTCGATGTAAAAAAGAAAGGGGAACAACAATTCATGCAATCTGGACATGTGAGAGAGTAGAAAAATTTTGGGATGATCTCAATCAGATATTAAATAAAATAACAGAAAACAATATACCAAAGAATCCAGAGATCTTTCTCCTAAGTAACATAAAAAATAAAGAATTTGGAATTGACTTGGAAGATGCACAAAAAAGATTTGTCAAGATAGCCCTAGCCGTAGCAAAAAAATGTATTATGTCAACCTGGAAATTGGAAGATAATTTGAATATACAACAATGGTATATAGAAATGAATAAATGTATTCCATTAGAAAAAATAACATATAGTTTAAGAAATAATATTGAAATATTCGAACAAGTATGGGAGCCTTACATTAAATACAATAGCGAAAACCTACCGGGAACAAACATTACCTAAGTTGATGGAAGGAGAAGAAAAGAAAAGAATGGACTCAGTAGAATTTCTGGTGTATTTTTGTTGAATGACAACATTGTCTGACTGAATTAATGCAACCTAGATTGTATACCTAAAATGGATGAGAGAGGGGGGGGTGGGGGGGTGGCTTGGGAGGAGGGAGGGGGGAGGGAGAAAAAGTCACTGTAAATGTGTGGAAAAGAAAAAGTGTATATCATGGCTATTGTGATTTATGGTGTGAAAAATAAAAAATTTTTAAAAAAAAAGAGAAAGGGAGCTAGGAGAGCAAATGTGCAAATAGGTGAGATATGCAAGTGAAATAGGGTGGTGTTGGTTGGGGATTTCAATTTTCCACACATCAATTGGGAAACGCAGTCAGTAAAAGGGCAGGATGGCTAAGCATTGTGTTCAGGATTGTTTTCAGCAGCAATATGTTGAGACACCAATTAGAGTGGGAGCAGTGTTCGATTTGTTGTTTAGGAATGCAATGAGGCAGGTGGCAGAGGTGAGCGTTAGGGAGAACGGCAGATCCAGTGATCATGGGTCCATTAGCTTTAGCTTAATGATGGAAAGGATAGGTCGGGTCCGAGGTTGAAGGTCTTCGAGTGGGGGAAGGGTAGATTTGGAGAAATGAGAAGGGATTTGCCGAGAGTTGTGTGGGCTGAACTTTTTCCTGGAAAGGATGTAGAGAAAATTTAGGGGACATTTAGTGGTGAGATTTTGAGAGTACAGGATCTTTATGTTCCAATCAGGCCAAAGAGGAAGACTAAAGGTTCGAGGGAGCCGTGGTTTTCTGGTGAAATTAAGAAGTTGGTACAGGACAAGAGGGAGACCTACACCAAATATAAAAAACATGGGATTGAGGAGATAGGTAAAAAGGGATGTGTCTATAGCTAATAAGGCGAAGGTGAATCCTAAGGGTTTTTTCAGATATGTGAACAGTAAAAGGAGGGTTAAACATAGAATAGGTCGACTGGATGATGGGACCGGTGAACTATTTCAGGAACCGTATGAGATGGAGAAATATTGAACAATTTTTTCTCATCTGTATTCACTAGGGAAGCAGACATTGGGCTATACAAGATAAGAGAGGCAAATGGTTTAGTTATGAAAAGGATAGGGATTAGTAAAGCGAGAGTTTTGGAGCTTCTGTGGTCAATTAAGGTGGATAAGTCTCCTGGTGCTGATGGGATTTTTCGCAGGACTTTAAGGGAGGTGAGGGAACAATAACGGGGGCACTGACAGTGATTTTTCAAAGATCACTGGAGGAGGGTGTGGTGACACGGGATTGGAGGGTTGCAAATGTAGTTCTGTTGGTCAAAAAAGACAGTAGGTGTAGGCCAAGTCATTATCGGCCAGTAAGTTTGACTAAGGTGGTGGGGATGGTTATGGAGGGTATTCTTCGAGATAGTATGTACAAATATCTGGATAGGCAGTGATTGATCAGGGGCACCCAACATGGGTTAGTGAAGGGAAAGTCATGTTTGACGAATCTTGTTGAGTTTTTTGAATAGGTGACAAGAAAACTGGATGAAGGTAGGACGGTTGACGAGATCTATTTAAATTTTAGTAAAGCTTTTGATAAGGTAGTGCATGTAAGGTTAGTTAGGAAGGTTCATCACTATGGATTAATAGATTGTGAGATGGGTTCAGAGTTGGCTGGGAGATAGACAGCAGAGAGTCATGGTGAACAACTATATGTCAGGATGGAAGCCTGTGACTAGCGGTGTGCCTCAGGGATCAGTGTTGGGTCCCCTGTTGTTTATCATTTATATTCATGATTTGGATGATCGTGTGGTTAACTGGGAAAGCAAATATGCAGACGATACGAAAATAGGGGGAGTGGTGGATGGTGAGGAAGATTTTCTTGGATTACAGGATTTGGTTTGTTTTGAAAAGTGGACTGAAAGATGGCAGACGGAATTTAATGTTGACAAGTTTGAGGTGCTGCAATCCGGAAAAAAATAACCAAAATAGGACCTATGCAGCTCAGGGGAGGGCGTTGAGGAATGCAGAGGAACAGGGATCTTGGAGTTATGGTACAGAGTTCACTGAAGGTGGATTCCCAGGTAGGCAGGGTGGTTAAGAAGACATATGGTCTGCTGGCCTTCATAAATCATCGTGCAGAGTGCAGGAGCTGGGAGGTGATGCTGCAGCTGTTAAAGGCATTGGTAAGGCCAGGTTTGGAGTACTGTAAGCTCACACCAAGACACAAGAGCAACTTGTCCGTGAACTACTCTTTGCAGATGATGCCACTTTAGTTGCCCATTCAGAGCCAGCTCTTCAGTGCTTGACGTCCTGTTTTGCGGAAACTGCCAAAATGTTTGGCCTGGAAGAAAACTGAGGTCCTCCATCAGCCAGCTCCCCACCATGACTACCAGCCCCCCCACATCTCCATTGGTTACACAAAACTCAAAACGGTCAACCAGTTTACCTATCTCAGCTGCAGCATTTCATCGGATGCAAGGATCGACAACAAGATAGACAACAGACTCGCCAAGGCAAATAGCGCCTTTGGAAGACTACACAAAAGAGTCTGGAAAAAACAACCAACTGAAAAACCTCACAATAATTAGCGTATACAGAGCCGTTGTCATACCCACACTCCTGTTCGGCTCCGAATCATGCGTCCTCTACCGGCATCACTTACGGCTCCTAGAACGCTTCCACCAGCGTTGTCTCTGCTCCATCCTCAACATTCATTGGAGCAACTTCATCTCCAACATCGAAGTACTCGAGATAGCAGAGGCCGACAGCATCGAATCCACGCTGCTGAAGATCCAACTGTGCTGGGTCGGTCACATCTCCAGAAAGGAGGACCATCGCCTTCCTAAGATCGTGTTATATGGCGAGCTCTCCACTGGCCACCGAGACAGAGGTGCACCAAAGAAGAGGTACAAGGACTGCCTAAAGAAATCTCTTGGTGCCTGCCACATTGATCACCACCAGTGGGCTGATATCGCCTCAAACCGTGCATCTTGGCGCCTCACAGTTCGGCGGGCAGCAACCTCCTTTGAAGAAGACCGCAGAGCCCACCTCACTGACGAAAGACAAAGTAGGAAAAACCCAACACCCAACCCCAACCAACCAATTTTCCCTTGCAACCGCTGCAACCATGTCTGCCTGTCCCGCATCGGACTTGTCAGCCACAAACGAGCCTGCAGCTGACGTGGACATTACCCCTCCATAAATCTTCGTCCGCGAAGCCAAGCCAAAGAAAGAGTGTAGTAGCTGGGAGGTGATGCTGCAGCTGTTAAAGGCATTGGTGAGTCCAGGTTTGGAGTATTGTGCTCAGTTCTAGTCTCCAAACTATAGGAAGGATATAGATAAGGTGAGAATGTGCAGAGAAGATTTACAAGGATGTTGCCTGGTTTACAGCATCTGGATTAAAGGGAGAGATTAAGAGACTGGGACTTTATTCATTGGAATGTCGACGACTGAGAGGGGACTTGATGGAGGTATTTAAAATTATGAAAGGAATGGATAGACTAGACATAAACAGACTCATTCCCCTGAGGAGAGGGAAGGTTGGAACAAGAGGCCATGAGTTAAGGGTAAGAGGGCAAAACTTTAGGAGAAATATTAGAGGATGCTTCTTCACTCAGAGAGTGGTGGCAGAATGGAATGTTCTTCCGAATGAGATAGTTGCAGCAGGGTCCCTTCTGTCATTTACGAGAAGGTTGGATGTGTACATGGAGGTGAGGGGGTTGGTGGGATATTGGCGGAAAGTGGGAGGTTTGAGCTAGTGGAGTTTTTCTAGTGAACCGGTGCGAACTCGAAAGGCTGACATGGCCTGTTTCTGCTCTGTAAATGGTTATGTGGTTACATGGTGACACAGTTTTGCATTTCAATGTCCCATCCCTCGTTACAAAACTCTCTGCTCTCCACGTTAGTGTTGCACATTTCTTCACTGCTGCTATTGCTAGACTCAGAAAGTTTGTTTGATATTTATCCAACTTCAGTTTTGTATCTGCTTCATAAAGTTGACCAAGCACAAATATTCTTGCATCTTTTTGATTTTTTATCTTCATAACTTGTCCTAATAATATATTGAAATCCTTCCAAAATTCTTCCATTTTTACACAGATCCAAACCGAAAGGAAAAAAAAAATCCCGATCACCTGATTACATTGAAAACATTTCTTGGAATAATTGGAGATAAGTCCATTTAATTTATATGGAGTATAGCAGAATTGATGTAGACAATTGTACTTTTATAACTGACATAAATCATATTTGTAACACTCTTGAAACAATCTTGACCCTATTTCTTCTTGAATTTGTATATTTCAATCTTCTTTCCACCTTTGTTTCGATTTATATAAATCCTTTTCCCCATATTATATTTGATGTCTATAAAATCTCCTTCCCACAAATTTAATATTCTATTCCCTCTGTTCATAGGCAATAACACATTTTTACTCACTGGTGCTTTTCTTGAGATCCCTACCTTTTTTCCATAAATCTACATTAATTTCTTGCAACGTTCTGATCGGATCTATCTGTCTTTTTTTCTAGTAATTTGACTCTCCATTTACTGATAAAATACTTTGCTTCCCCTCCTCCATTGTTGTCGGGTTTGTGTGGGTCCCAAAGGTTAAGAATCAGACCAAAGCGGAGGTACAAGGCATACTTTTATTTCGGGGATGGAAACATGGCAACAGGGTCGATATGTTAGGCAAACCTCTGTACACAGTGTATGCAGGGAGTAAATATACACTTCTAATTAGGAGGGAGAAACCAACAGAGCTTGGGGGAAATTACATAAACTTACACATTCAACATTCAGGATCAAGGTGATACGATGAACTCCCACCCCTTGACCGATATGGACACGGCTCTTCCTAGCTGACCTCGAGACTCACCCCAACCCAGTGTGGAAGGTGCTACTTCCGACCCACAATGAGTTGAAAGAGGCAGAACAAAGGGGGACATGGTTCTTTATAGTTCTGGGGGACCGTGGTGGGAGGGCCAATCACTCGGGGAAGGCTGGGCCCCGTTGACTGCTGTGGCCAATGCTGAAAGCCAAGTGCAGGGGCTCGGCAGGGGTCAGTCGAGGTGATTCACCTGGGTCAATTGGGTGAAGGTCAGGGCTGAGTCTGGCCAGGCTGCCTGGACTGCAGCTCCTGGTGGTTTAGGTGGGTCAATTGGGTGAAGGTCAGGGCTGAGTCTAGCCGGGCTGCCTGGACTGCAGCTCCTGGGGATTTAGGTGGGCCAATCGCAAGGGTCACCTTGATGGCTTGGAGTGAGTCTTTGACCTAGATTGACAGGTAGAATGTCCATCGAACAGGAGTACTGCAGCGCCACCAGGTGGTGGACACTGCCTCTCCATGACAATCCACCCCTTCGGAAGACACACTGATTGCCAATAAAGTGCGACAGGTAATAAGAAGGTCTAACAGGGCAATGCAAAGGTGCATATAAATTGACGATCACATCATGGAATAACTATACCAATGATAACAAAAATAAGTGCAATCCCCCAGTGAATGATAGTCACCCAAATGCCCCTCGTGGAGCCAAATGGCCCCCAGGGTCCCCATGAGGTGGTGATGCTGGTGGATCTGGTCCCTGGATTTTTGAATTTTGGCCACTGAGTCCCGAATGTGGTCAGTCAGGTGGGTGATGTTAGAGGATTCCTTGGGACTGTAGCTGCAGCACTCCTGGCCAATGACAGCACAGCCACCAGCAGGTAGTCCAGGGCCATCTGATTTGGCATTGCCACTATACGTCTCTCCTTCAGCTCCACAACTGTTCAGGTCAGGGTGTCCTTTGTATGGTGCAGGGACACTGCCGTCTCGTTGGCCAACATCTCCAGGAGGGTGGCCATCCGGGTCATTTCGTTGGAGAGCCATGCAGTGCCATATTTGGGGAAGGCGATCATCCAGAACAGTTCACCTACAGTAAAGGCCCTCTTGTTGCAGTGGTCGGCAAAGGCTGGGTGCTCCCCTAGGTCATCGAGAGAGTGGATATAGGGCACCTCGAATATGGGGAAATGGCAGCCCTACCAGGTGGTAGGAAGCCAGGGGTAGGCATTGAGACCGCCTACCCAGTGGTTGCCATTCAAGGTCCAGGAGCCCCCCAGCTTGGTGACATCAGTGGAGGTGGTGAGTGCGGAGCCCGGGTACCCTCTTTTTTTTTAAACGTTATTTAAGATTTTATAACATGAATAAAATAGAAAATTACAGTAAAAGATTAAACATAAGATAATAAAAATTACAATACTACATCGGCAGTCTAATAAACTAAACCCCCCACCCCAAATTAATATACAACATTAATGACCTAGCTTAAAGTTAGTCTAACCCTCCCAAAACAAAGAGTGAAAGAGTGAAGAGTTAATAAAATGCACAATAATTATATAAAAAAACCCTTACACAAAAAAAGATAGAACAAAACAAATAAAGATGCTAACATCAAAAAAAGAAAAAAAATATATCAATACTAAAATATCAGACTTAAAAACATATTTAAATCAAACTTAAATGCATATATTTAACAAACGGAGTCCACTTCAACCTATAAAAAGACATCCTATCCTGAACTGAAAAAGATCTCCTTTCCATCGTCAAACAGAACTTCATCTCCAAATACCATCTATCTAAAGTTAATATATTTCTATCTTTCCAAGTAAGAGCTATACATTTCTTGGTCACAGCTAAAGCTAAATAGATAAAAGAAATCTGATAATCTTGTAGACCCAAATCAATTAATGATTGCATATTCCCTAATAAAAATATACCAGGATCTAATACAAGACAAATATTATATAAACTATTAAATATAGATTGAATACCCTTCCAAAACTGTGCAATCGATCACAAAACCAAACAGTATGCAAAAAAGTATTAGCCGTCTGGTCACAACGAAAACAGCAATCCGACTTACTAATACCAAACTTTTTTAGTTTTTCCGGTGTTAAATATAACTGATGTATAAAATTGTAATTAATCATCGCCAATCTAGCATTAACCAATTTCCTAATACTATTCTGACAAATTTCTATCCAAGCTTCTTCAGCTATTATAAAACCTAAATCTTTTTCCCATTTCAACTTATCCTTATCCCAATCTTTTTTACTATCAATTTCTTATAAAATACAATACAAATCAGATATATATCCCTTTTGTGGTATTGAAAGTACATATTCCTCAAAATTAGAATCAGGCAATAAAATCATATGTTGACCACATATCTGTTTTACAAAAGATCTTAATTGATAATACACAAAAACAGAGTTTCCACTAATACCGAATTTCCTTTGTAATTCATCAAAAGAACAAAAACATCCCTCAGAAAAACAATCGGATAAATTTTTTATTCCCTTCCTTTCCCATTGTTTCAAAGTAATATTGGAGACTCTAAAAGGAACAAGTTGATTGTTATATAATGGCAATCGTCCAGACCATTTATTTTTTAGCCTCAATTTATTAAGTTTACTTGTCCATAAATTTAATAAATGCTTCAATATTGAGACATCATAAGTTCATAATAAATTTTTATTCCATCGAAACAAAAACTCATGAGAAAATTTTTCTGAATTAACCGTCATTTCTATCTTTGCCCAACTGGACGTATCATCCATATTCATTAATGCACTAAGAAATTTAAATTGAGCTGCTTCATAATAATGTTGAAAATTCGGTAATCTTAAACCTCCAAATTGAAAATCCCACATCAGCTTTCTCATCGCTACCCTCGGAAATTTTCCCTTCCATAAAAAGTCTCTAATTGCTTTAGAAAGATCCTTAAAAAAACTTTTACTTAAAAAATAAGGAATTGATTGAAACAAATATTGTATTCAGGGAAAGATATTCATTTTTATAGTATTAATCCTCCCTAATAGACCCAAAGGCAAATCCTTCCACCTAGTCAAATCTAATTTAATCCTTTTTATTAAAGGAAGATAATTAATTGAATATAAATCTTGAAATTCCGTATTAATATTAATTCCTAAATATTTAATTTGTGTAGTGCACTTCAAATTTGTAATACTTTTATACATTGAATAATCATTTTTACAAATTGTTAAAATTTCACTTTTGGTCCAATTTATTTTATAACCAGATAATTGACCATAAATTTTTAAACATTCTTGAATTGCTGGTAAAGAAATACCCGAATCCACCAAATATAATAAAACATCATCAGCAAATAGATTAATCTTACATTCCTCATTCAAAACTCTCATGCCTTTAACATTTTCGTTTTGACGTATTAATTGTGCCAAAGGCTCAATAACTATAGCAAATAAAGCAGGTGACAATGGGCATCCTTGTCTAGTAGACCTTGTTAAATTAAAAGATTCTGAAATCTGCCTATTGACAGCAATTCTGGCCTTCGGACTATTATATAAAGCCTTTATCAATCCAATAAATGAAGAACCAAAACAAAATTTCTCAAGTACTTTAAACAAAAACTTCCATTCCACTCTATCAAAAGCCTTTTCTGCATCCAGCGAAACCACTATTGGATAATTCATCTGAGATTTAGATTTATTTATCAAAGTTATTAAATGCAAAATATTATTTGATGCATATCTATTTTTTATAAATCCTGTTTGATCACTATGTATTATTTTAGGCAAATATTGAGCTAATCGATTAGCCATAGCTTTTGCTACAATTTTATAATCTACATTTAAGAACGATATTGGTCAATAAGAAGAAGCCTGTAAAGGAACTTTATCTTTTTTTTGGTATAACTGTAATTATTGCATTGGAACAAGACTCGGGTAATCGAAAAGTGTCATAAATTTGTTGTAAAACATCCTTATATATCGGAAATATATCAGCATATAAAGTTTTATAAAACCCATCTTCACCAGTGCCTTTCCATTTGGCATATCTCTTATCGCCGTTTCTATTTCCTTTTCTGTAAAGGATTTATCTAACTCCTGTCTATCTTCTTGATTCAATTGTGGCAATTTAATATTTTTCAAAAAAGAATCTATAGCATCCTCAGTTACATCTTTACATTCTGAAGTATATAATTTTTTATAAAAATTACAAAATTCCTCATTAATTTCCTTTTGACTAAAAGTAATACCCGATTTCTTTCTAATTACTGGTATAATTCTAGATAATTGTTCCTTTTTTAACTGCCATGACAGAACTTTATGAGCTTTCTCACACCATTCATAAAATTTATGTTTAGTTCGGTTCATTAAACATTCAAACCGATAAGTTTGTAATTCATTATATTTAAATTTTAAATTATTTAACTGATTCTTTTGCATTTCAGTAGCATTTTTTTTGAAATTCTTTTTCAGTAACAGTTATCTTTTTCTCTACATCTTCAATCTCTTTAATTCTCTCTTTCTTTACTTTAGAAGCATATCTAATTATTTGACCTCGTAAAAAAGCTTTCATTGCATCCCATAAAACAAATTGACTAGAAACAGAATTACTAATAAAAACCTCTCAATTTGTTGTTTTAAATAACTAATAAATTCCGTTTTTTGCAGTAACATAGTATTGAATCTCCATCTTGGAGCTCTCTGAACATCCTGTCAACTCTGATATTTTAATAATAATAATGAATGGTCCGAAACCAGTCTTGCCTTATAATCCACAGATGTAACCCTATCCTGCAAATGTGCTGAAATTAAAAAATAATCAATTCTAGAAAAAGAATTATGTCGTGACAAATAAAAAGAAAAATCTTTCTCTGTAGGATTAAATCTTCGCCAAATATCAACTAAATTCAAATCTGACATCATATTAGTTACTTGAACTGCCATCTTCGATTTCTTAATTACTCTTGGATACTTGTCCAATAAAGGCTCCAATACCACATTCAAAAATCCCCCAATCACCACATTAGAATTTGATTGTCCAAGTAATAAAGACATATCGACAACAAAAGCTGTATCCTCAACATTCGGAGCATAAACATCAAGCAAAGTCCAAGTTTCATTAAAAATTGTACAGTTCAATTTTAATAATCTTCCACCATTTTTCTGTTCATTTTGTAAATGAAATGGTAAATTCTTGTGCACCAAAATTGCCACTCCTTTTGCTTTTGAATTAAATGAAGAATAAATAACTTGTCCAACCCATTCACGTTTGAGTTTCAAATGTTCCTTATCTGTCAAATGAGTTTTCTGTAAAAAAGCCACATCAACTTTTATTTTTTTTAAGTAAGCAAGTACTTTCTTACGCTTAATGGGATTATTTAAACCCTGGACATTAAAAGAAGCAAACTTCAATTTAGACATTCCTTACAACAACTCAACACAAGAAAAAAAAGAAAAGAAAGTAAAAAAAGAAGAAACCCCCCAAAAGAAAAAAAACCCTTCCTCTTATTCCCTCTTAAAACTACAATCAAAAACAAATAATAAAAAAGAAAAAAAAATTTATTAAAAAAAAAGTAATAAAAAAAACTTCACTCCTTAACCCAAAAATTAAGAAAAAAAACAGGCAGGAGGTTACTACTACCCCCTCCTGTTTAAACTGCACAATGCGGTAACTCCCACAAAATACTGGGTGTGAGAGAACTCACACGTAGCTGACAACTTCTGGAAAATAGTGCCCACCCAGTTCCCTCTCCCAACTCCCATTTCATATTGAACTATCATTAATGACTAAGGTCTTTAAAAAAAAATGTATTATTTTTAAAATCAATTTTATCACTTTGACCACCATTGTTTCCATTTCTTCTTGGAATCTGATTCCCATCTTGTATCTCCACTCTCTTTGGAGACTGAGGAGGACTACGTCGTTCTTGAAATTGCGTGATCAGTAAAGATTGAGCAAAGTCCATAGCTTCTTTAGGATTATCAAAAAACTTTGGCTGATATCCATCCTGAAAAATCTTCAATACTGCAGGGTACCTAAAAGTTGCCTTGTATCCTTTTTTCCACAACAACTCTTTCACAGAATTAAATTCACGTCGTTGAAACATAATTTTTTGACTCAAATCCGGATTAAAAAAAACACGATTATTCTGGACCATCAAAGGAGATCTATTTTGCTGAGCGTTTCTAATAGCCACACATAAAATTGTCTCTCTATCACAATAATTTAAACAACGGACCAGAACAGGTCTCGGATTCTGTCCTGAAAAATGTTTCCTTCTTAAAGCTCTGTGAGCACGTTCCAATATTAAACCTTCAGGGAACTTATCTTGCCCTAACACTCATGGAATCCATTTGGTAAAGAATTTTCTTAGATCTGGCCCTTCTATATCTTCTGGCAAACCAACAATTTTTACATTGTTCCGTCTAGATTGGTTCTCCAAATAATCAACTTTTTTTGCTAGATTTTTATTCTGAATCTGCAATGTTTCAATTATTTCGATTACATCTTGCAGTTGGTCTTGTACATCAACTAAACCTTGATCACACATATCAAGTCTTTCAGTGGTTTCAAGTTTAAATGCTCCGTAGTTGAGTATTAATATTCACCAATTCATTAAGCTTAGAATAGACCTGGGACATAGAGCTACCGAGCTGTTTCATTGAAGAATACGTCTTAAATTCAAGATTCTTAACAATCATATCAGCAAAAGTAGATTCAGACGTGGTAGGATCCTGCTGTTTCTGAGAAACCAAAGGGTCTTCTGTCCCTTCCCTTGGTTTAGCAGCCTTTCTTGCAGTATGGCTCCGTGTAGAAACTCCTGCCACAGCCCCCTGAGCAATATCAGGAGGCTGATAATCAGGGTTATCCTTATCCTTAAGCCATATGTCATCAAAAGCCTCCATTATATCCATACCTGGGGAAAATGTCATGACTGGTGGTGCATTTCGCAGCGCCACCGCTATATCAATCGGAGGTCGGCTCTTTAACTCTCCAGCTGGCAGCGCCCCAGCTGATTCAGCTGTCAAAGTCTCGGTGACAGCGCTCACAGCGGGCGTTGTCTGAAATACACGCACCCGGCCAGCCCTTTGTTCTAAAGGCTGCCGAGTGCCATCTTTAGAGAGCCCTACCGGTACAGAGCGGAGCTCCAGTGCTGAATCCTGCACTTCTTCTCCTGGATCCTTTCCACGCTGAGTCCTGGCTTCTTGTAAACAGGTAGGCTCAGATAATTTCAGGAAATGTAATTTTTTAACAATCTGTTGGTGTTTTCTTTTACTTTTTTTTTAACAAATGTACCATTAGATATTAATTCAACATCTCTTACTATTTTAAAACTTTTTAAAGAATTTTAACAGGCACTTAGAAACAAAACAATAAATCAGGGTCAGGAGAGGAGTGGAACACACGTCTGTTCCTTACGCCATCTTGCCACGCCCCCCGGTTGTCAGGATATTTGTACTTACCAGCGTCGTCTTGAAGATACAATAGGCCAGTCGGTACTTGTGCCAGCTACCAAGGCCCCAACGGGCAGCCGTTTTTTAAATTTCCTGCCTTTTTTCTCTAATAGATAAATGGCGGGACACATTTATGGGCTTTTTTCCCCATTGGCGATGGTAAAAACACCATTCTCACCACCTATTAGTGCATTCATCCTTCTTTCACTGAACTGCAGATATAGGAGGCTTGTAGGACACGGGAGATGGATCTATTGATCAAAGCGGCTGTTTGTGAGCAGACACTTGCATTGCAGTATGATCGAGCCTGTCAGCCTCCCACGCTACATCATGGGGATGGCAGAAATCCATGTTAACGATTGGTATTGCGACACGAACCGGGAGTTTGGACAGGAATAGAGTCTCAAAAAGTAAACAATAAGAATGGCCATCTGCTAATACGAGCATCTCATTCATTAGATCAGATGGATCCCTGTCACTCAGGCCCTCCATATTTAAAAGCTCATGTCTAGTCAATTCCAGGAGAAATAGGCAGAACCTGGTTTAACTGCAGCCGTGGTGGCAGCAGCTGCAGTCGTTGTGTCCATGATCACTGGAGATTCAAGCTTCGGCTGAATCTTGCATTCGGGGCTCACCATTTCTGGCGGCAACTTCAGTACAGCTACTAAAGTCATATACATACTCACGTTAGTCAACACAAGACTGCTTTATTCAAACTTTACAGACTTCTTTTATATACCGCATTACTTGTCAGGGAAGATATTACAGCGGTGCTCAAGCAAGAGACTGGAGGTCTCATCGAGGGAGGCAGTGTGGGTAAAACTAAAAAATAAGAAGGGTGAGGTGACTATTATAGGGGTACATTATAGTCTGGCAAATGGGAAGGGAGAACTAGAAGAGCAAATGTGCAAGGAATTAGCTGACACCTGCAGTAGGAATAGGGTGGTGTTGGTTGGGGATTTCAATTTTCCTAACATCGATTGGGAAGCACAGTCAGTGAGAGGGCAGGATGGCTTAGAGTTTATACAATGTGTTCAGGACTGCTTTTGCAGCAGTACGTGGAGATGCCCACTACAGGGGGGGCAATGTTCGATCTGTGGTTAGGGAATGAAATGGGATGGTTAACTGGGTAAGCAAATATGCAGATGATATGAAAATAGGGGGAGTGGTGGATGGTGAGGAAAGTTTTCTTAGATTACAGGATTTGGTTTGTTTGGAAAAGTGGACTGAAAGATGGAAGAAAGAATTTAATGTCGAAAAGTGTGAGGTGCTGCATTCCAGAAAAAATAAGCAAAATAAGACATATGCAGTTAAGGGGAGGGCATCGAGGAATGCAGAGGAACAGAGGGATCTTGGAGTTACAGTACAGAGTTCCTTGAAGGTGGATTGCCAGGTAGACAGGGTGGTTATGGCAAACTGGGCTTCATATATCATAGCATAAAGTACAGCTGGAAAATGATGCTGTGACTTTGAAGGCATTGGTGAGGCCAGGTATGGAGTATTGTGTTCAGTTCTGGTCTCATTTGTCAAAGGAAGGATAGAGATAGGTGGAGAGAGTGCAGAGAAGATTTACAAAAATGTTTCTGGGCTTACAACATCTAGAATCCAGAGAAAGATAAAGGAGACTGGAGGGCTCATTGAGGGAGGCAGTGTGGGTAAAAAGAAAAAATAAGGATGAGGGCACTATTATTGGGGGATATTATAGGCTGCCAAATGAGACATGGTGAGACATTATTAAGAGTTTGCTATCGATCCATGGAACCAGCAGGTTTAAATTAAGCCCTGTGAATGTCCTGCACCTACCCGCAGAAGACACCACAGATCAACGTGCCGTTCCTCGGTATGCAGCACTATGCACATGTGGTACATTAAATGGGTGAGTGCCCAGTGGTCTGTTTTATGGTATTGCGCGACATCGGAGAACCGCGTCACCAACAGTTCACAATGTGGGCTGTGTGCCCGCTTGGCCCTCTACATATATTTATTTAGATTATTCATTTGGTCATTACGTGCTGCATATTGTGTGCTTTTGTGCAGGCACCATGGTAGTTTTGTCGGGTTGTAGATGTACGACCCAGTGCATCACTCCATGGATTCACAGAACATTACAGCACCGATACAGGCCCTTCAGCTTTTCTAGTCTGTGCCAAACTCTTATTCTGCCTTGTCCCACTGACCAGCATCCAGTCCATCACCCTCCATCTCCCTCGTATCCCTGAACTTGTCCAAACTCTTCATTGCTAACACTGAGCTCACATTTCCTCATGCAGCTGGCAGCTTGTTCCACTTTCCCACCACCTTGTGTGGAGAAGCTGCCCCTCATGTTTCCACTAAACTTTTCCCCTTTCATCCTTTGCGCATGTATTAAGGATTTCTCCAAGAGACAGAGTCTCAAGAAAACAACCTCTATCCTTAAGGACCCTCACCACCCAGACCAGGCCTTCTTCACACTGTGATCACCAGGGAAACAGGTCCAGGAGCATGAAGACGAACACCCAATGGTACAAACACAGCTTCTCCCCATCTGCCATCAGATTTTTGAATGGACAAGGAACCACAGTCACTCCCTCACTTACTCTTCATTTTGCACAAATGGATTTCTTTTTTTAAAATGTAATTGAGAACAATATTTGCACCTGTATTGTTGCCACAAAACGACAAATTTTCTGACATGTTCATCACAATAAATTTTTTAATTCTGAACACTGCGCGTACATCAGAAAACAATCATAGCTCAAAAAACAATTTCAAAAGATGAATTAACTATTTCCATGCACCCTCCCCTTTTATGTCTATTTTTCTAAATCCACTCCATGATCGAGACTTCTCCACTTAAACCCAACCCACATTTCTTCTCCCATTCAAAGTACTCAGTAATACACCAAGAAACTAAAATAAAATCTCAATGCTGGAAATACTCAGCAGGTCAGCTACTGGAAAAATAATTGGAGTTAAAACCTTCAGGTCAATAACCTTTCACTGGGATTCAGAAAGATGATCAAACAAACCTGATTCTCTTTGCTGAGAAAAAGTAGAGGGGAAATAACAAACTGAATACGTGGGATCAAAAGCCCAAGCAGCAGAAATGGCAGTGGTGCTGGATTAGTGGAGTCGACTCGCTGATCAGCACATCTGTCTGGATGGAGGAGTAAAGGATAAACAAGGCAAACATGATGCCGTCACTGTGAGGTTCAATACGACAGCTGCAGAGAATCTGAAATGAAGGAATGGTGAAAATACTTGTTTTTGGATCAATCTGACAAAATTTGATCTGACAAAAGAAAACAAAATTGTTTTGCCCTGCCAGAACTCTCTAGATCAAGGGGCACAATAAAATAGTCCAGAAGCCAACATTATGAAATTGAACAGAGAAGTTGTACAACTCGGCAGCAAGAGATTAAACACAGTTACATAATTCCATGAAAGTGGTGTCACAGGATGACAGGGTTCTAAAGACAGCTTTTGTCATCTTGGCCTTCATTAATTAACATATTGAAAATAAGAGTTGGGAAGTTATGGTGAGGTTGGATAAGATGTTGGTGAGGCCACATTTGGAATATTGTGTGCAGTTCTGGTCACCTAGCTACAGGAAGGGTATTAGTAAGATTGAAAGAGTGCAGAGAAGATTTACTAGGAAGCTGCCAGGTCTTCAGGAGTTGAGCTACAGGGAAAGGTTGAACAGGTTGGGACTTTATTCCTTGGAGTCTCGAAAAATGAGTAAGAGATTGGTTAAAGTGGCACATGAATGAGAGAAAAGGCTGAGAAAGACTGCCGAAGACCCAATTAATAAGGAAAAATTTTCCTTGAGAAAAGTTGTCATTGGCCTATTTTCTCTGGTGTTATGAAACCATGCACAGAACAAGTCAATGAGGTACGATTACAACAGTGGTTTTCAAACTTTCTTTCCACTCACCTCCCACTTTAAGTAATCCCTTACTAACAGAGCACTTCTGGCATAAGGATTAAGTAGAATATGATCCGGGGGGTGGGGGTGGGGTGGAGGAGGAGTTTGAAAATCACTGCTCTAGATGAATAGGTTTCTCCATCTCCGTTTTAAGCAGACATACTTTTATTCTGAGGTTGTGCCCACTGATCCTAAACTCTCGCACAACTGGCAAAATACTCTCTATCCAGCCCTTTCACTATTCAGCAGATTTCAATGAGGTCCTGCCTCATTCTTCTAAACTCGGGCGAGTACAGGCCCAGAACCATCAAATGCTCCTCAAACATTATTCCTCTCATCCCCAGGATCATTCTTCTAAACCACCTCTGGGCCATCACATCCTCTCTTAGAAATGGGGCCTACAATTGCTCACAACACTTACGAGATAAGGACAACCAGAAGGTGGTCACGGGAGGGGAAGCCAGCTGCAGGACTGCCTAGAGTCCCTGGATTGGATCCTGTTCAAGAACTCAGCTGAGGAACTGAATCACTGTACCAGGACCATAGCGAACTTTATCAAAACAGCTGTGGACTAGGGTGTCCCCACCAAATTGTTCAGGGAGTTTTCTCAACCAGAAATCCTGGAATGACAACAATATCCAGAAATTGCTGAGAGCCAAATCACAGTTTGGAGATACAGATACACAAGGAGCTAATACGAACCATGGAAAGCCATCTCGCAGGTGGTGGAGATTCAGCACGAGAATGGAAACAACAAAGGATACCCATCAGCTGTGACAGGGGCCTAAATGACATAAAGTGCTGCAAAAACAAATCTGGTGCAGTGGGAGACGGCAAAGCCTCACTCCACATGAACTCAATGCCTTCTACACCTGATTTGACCACTAGTACAGGGAAGAAGCATCGCAAATCCCCCCTCCCCCACTACATCTCTTGATGATCTGCTGCTATCAGTAACCAAAGATGACAACATGGGCTGCCTTCAGGAGAGT
This sequence comes from Narcine bancroftii, assembly GCF_036971445.1. NCBI lineage: Eukaryota > Metazoa > Chordata > Chondrichthyes > Torpediniformes > Narcinidae > Narcine > Narcine bancroftii. The sequence continues at coordinate 33,673,247 of NC_091479.1, forward strand.
GGATCAAAGGAAAGGATAAAGCCTGGATGGAGAACCCAGCAGAGGACTGATAACCTGTGTTGACCAACTGGCCATGGATATCTTCAACATCTCACTCCGACAGGGAGTGGCACCCACCTTTTTCAAATAGGCATCAAACATACCAGTTCCAAAGAGTGGGGTAACCTGCCTAAATGATGATTAACGAGTGACACTCACATCCAGTGATGAGGTGGATTGAGGGGCTGGTGTTGATGTACATCAGCTCCTGTCCAAGGGGCAACATGGATCGATTACAATTTACCAGACCAATGGCAGATGTCATCTTCACTGGCTCTGCCAAAACCCTGAAACACCCAGAAGACAAAGGTGCATCCATCAGAATGCTCTTTATTGACTAGAGTCTGGCATTCCATACCATTCTCCCATCAAAGCTGATGAGCAAACTCCAAAGTCCTGGGACTCCATAACATACTGTGCAATTGGATCCAGAATTTCTTCATCTCCAGGCCCCAATTAGTGTGGATTGGCAAGAACAACTCTTCCAAAATCTCCATTAGCTCCCAAACACCAGAGGGTTGCATATTTCACCCCTGCTCGACTCGCTTTACATCTACAGCTGCATGGCTTGGTATGACGACACCATCTACAAATTCACTGACGATAGCACAGTCATGAGCTGCATGAGGAGGGCAACGAGTCAGCATTCAGGAGGGAGATTGAAAGCAGGGTTCAATCATGGACCAACAACATCCTCGCACTCAATGCCACCAAAACCAAGGAGATGATTGTGGACTGTACTGGGTTTTGACACACACACACACACACACACACACACATATATATTTGTGCAGAGTGGAGTTAGAGTCAAGTAAAAAGTGTTGTTATTAATCTTTACCAATTAAAATTATTGTTTGAAAATGCCATTGTCCTGTGAATTATTATGGACAATTTTGTGCGAATATTAATCTTTAAAGTTACAATAGTTTATATTTTCTTATCAAGTTATTTTGTGGGTTGGATTCAGGGTCACACACACAATCCTTTGAGATGCCAGAAGGCAAGCCATGAACGGAGATGAAACGTCTGCTCATTCTGCATCTGAAACCGAAAGAGGAAAACCTTCATGATGGTCCTTGAGATACTGGAGTGTTTGCTTTATTAAAAACTGAAGAACTTGTGTCATCAGGAAAGACTGCTGATCAAATCGAGAGACCATCTGTTGATTATCTGTGTTCTTAAAATTGAAACTAAGTCAATAGAGTGCTGAGAGATGGCAGCTGTTCGAATAAGTGAGTTCTTGATTCAAGTACCTGCACAGACAGGCTGGAGTCCATTGGCTCATGATTCATACTTTTGAAGAGGCTGAATGGACTTCAAAGGCAGAAATGACGGCACGTGTCATGGGATGAGCCATTCTGGAGAAACATTACAAATGAGAGGCAGAAGATGTTGTCCATGCTGTGGGGAAGAGAGGATTAAAGATACAGTCGTCAGAAAAGGTACAGTTACATCGTCTTCTCCTTTCACCAGGAGTAACAAGTGGATTTTGAAGGAGGAAGACCATTTCTAACCGTCTCTTTGAGATCAAGAGAGCAGCCTCGTTGAGACCGTGGAAATGGCCACTTTTGATGAATAAAGCCAAAGTCATCTTGCATTTGCAACATAATCATTTTTAAATGGAGACTTAGTTCAGCCCTTGACTGAGTTGATGAAATCTTGGTGGAAGAAAATAGCCACTCCACTGTCTCTTTGAAAAGCGAACAGATTCATCATGTGGAACAGATTCTGAAACCTCCCTGCAAGAGAGGAAAATAATCTCTCGCAGAGTAAGTTTCAGAGCAATGTTTCTTCATCCAAGAAATTCAGACGAGTTTGAAAGAGGACCGATGACGAGGTTTTGAAATCCTTCAGTTGCTTTTGCCACAAGTTAAAGAAATCGACATGGTGTCAAACGACTCAAATCCAGATACAACCCTTCACAAATTGAGCTCTTCCAGCTCCATTGGGTTCAACCAGCGAAAGATGAGGGGGTAAAGCCACAGGGTTAGAGAGAGTCAGCAGGTCAAACAGACATAGAGCAAAGAGAAAGAGACATCAAACACATTGTGGGTTTGTCCCTACATCAAGGAAAGATGAGGAAGAGAAGGTCAGAAATGGGACCATTACATTGTGGGGGTGGAGGGCAGGAGGAAGCCAACACACACAGAGAGGGGACTTGGGTACCTGGGGCAAACAGGCAGTTCCCTCCCCCCGCCCTCCTCCCCCGCCCTCCTCCCCCCGCCCTCCTCCCCCCGCCCTCCTCCCCCCGCCCTCCTCCCCCCGCCCTCCTCCCCCCGCCCTCCTCCCCCCGCCCTCCTCCCCCCGCCCTCCTCCCCCCGCCCTCCTCCCCCCGCCCTCCTCCCCCCGCCCTCCTCCCCCCGCCCTCCTCCCCCCGCCCTCCTCCCCCCGCCCTCCTCCCCCCGCCCTCCTCCCCCCGCCCTCCTCCCCCCGCTCTTCTTCCCCTCCCCTCCTTTCCCCTCCCCTCACCCTCCTTGCCCAGCCTCCTCCTCGCCCTCCAACTCCCCTCCCTGACCTGCTCCCGCCCCCTCCGGGCTCCCGCCCCCTCCGGGCTCCCGCCCCCTCCGGGCTCCCGCCCCCTCCGGGCTCCCGCCCCCTCCGGGCTCCCGCCCCCTCCGGGCTCCCGCCCCCTCCGGGCTCCCGCCCCCTCCGGGCTCCCGCCCCCTCCGGGCTCCCGCCCCCTCCGGGCTCCCGCCCCCTCCGGGCTCCCGCCCCCTCCGGGCTCCCGCCCCCTCCGGGCTCCCGCCCCCTCCGGGCTCCCGCCCCCTCCGGGCTCCCGCCCCCTCCCATCCCCCTCCCTCTCCCTCATCCCCCTCCCCTCCCCGCCCCCTGCACCGACGCCTCGGCTCCACCCAAACACCCCGCCGGTATCGGCCACTCCCGGGTGGGTCCCGGCGGGCTGCGGGTCGCCCGCTTTCCCTGGACCGCGCGGCTGAGGAAGGTCCCGGCGCTGCCGCCAACTTCTTCCCTTTAGGCCCGCGGCGACGCAACAGACCCCGAGCAGACGACGCCGCCGCCAACGTCCCGCCTCCTCACAGCAAGAGCCAATCAGCCCGCGAATCCGCCCATCAATCCAACCCGAATTCAGCATCCAATCGAATAACGGCCTCACCGAATCAACCCATTGGCTCGCGCAACTGAAGCAACCAATCAGAGAGCGAGCGAACACACAGGTGAACCCAATCAGCATCGCAAGACAGAAAACAGAGGCAGTGGAATGAGTAGGAGACCCTTCGGCCCTTCCACTTTTAACTACCCCAACAACTCAATCAAATCCTTGGGAAACACAGGATCAATTTGTCTTGGCTCCAGGATTCCTCTGATCTCAAGAAATACATTGTACCCCAACTGCAAGGGAGACTATTTATTATCAAACTTTCCTTTATATTTATTACTGCTTCCAATTTAATGGAGGACACAAGTGGTTGTGTCAGCCAGCTGGACCGCTCGGCGAACCTCATGGAGCAGGCAATCATGGTGAGAAGGTAACTCGTCCCGCGGGAGGCCAGTAGTAACCCTACAATGTCATTGTAGATGTGGCTGAACCTATGTGGTGCTGGCTCGAATGTCTGGCATGGTGCCTTCACGTATGTCTTCATTTTGGTCATCTGGCAGAGTGTGCAGGCCTTGGCCCACTGACAACCTGTTTCTGGAGGCTCAGCAAGACCAACCGATTGACCACCATTTTGACAGTACTGATGGCCGGGTGCGTCAGGTTGTGCACCTCATCATAAAACTGCCATCTCCATGCTGTCGGCACGATGAGGTGGGGTTTGCCATTGGAATGTCGCAGAGGAGTGACTACTTACCAGGATCGATGTTAACATCCTCCAGCCTGAGCCTGGACACTGCTGTCTTGCTTGCAAGGATCTCAGGGTCATCCTGCTGTCCCCTGCCGAGGGCTAAGTAGTCTATTCACTGGGACAGGGCCTGGATAGACTTGATTGCGGGGATGGGGCAGTGCGTCACCCACGATGTGTTGAATGTCTGTAGTGAACTCAGACTCATAGGAGAGGAGTCGCTGCTACTTGGCCGACCACAGGTCCAACACTTTATGGAAGGCAAAAGTTAATGGCTTCTGGTCCATGAAGACACTGAATTGTCTACCTTCCAAAAATACCTTAAGTGCCTGACTGCCAGGTACAGCACCAATTGCTCTCAATCAAAGACGTGGTATTTGAGTTCAGGTGGCCAGAGGTGTCTGCTAAAGAAGGACAGGGGCTGCCATTCCCCTTCGATGAATTGCTCCAGTGCACCCCCTACTGCTGTGCTGGAAGCATCTACTGTGAGAGTGGTGGGTGTCTCTGGCCTGGCGTGTACCACAAGGGTTGTGTTGGCCAGTGCGTCCTTGGCCTTCTGGAACGCCACCAAATCCTCATTGTCCCAGGCAATGTCTTTACCTTTCTCCGCATGATGTGGGCCACGGGTTGCGTGGCAAGATGGCGTAAGGATCAGACGTGCCTTCCAGTTCTCTCCTGACTCTATCTTAATGTTTTGTCTAGAAATGCCCGTTAAAATTCTTTAAAAGTATAGATAACTTCAGTGCTGTTAAATTAACTTATGATGGTACAATTGGTGGAAAAGAGCAAAAAAAAAGACAACAGATTATCAAAAAACTACATTTTCCAAAAGTTCAAGTTTTGGAGCCTACCTACAGGAAAGACATCGAGACTCAGCCTGAAATGGATCCCAGGAGAAAGGTATAGCTTTCGGATGTTGAGTTCAATATTACATCGGTAGAGCCCTCTAAAGAGGGCGCCAAACAGCCTTTAGAACAAAGAGTTACTCAGGTTCGCACATGTGCAGTAGCATCTGATGGCAATGTTATGAATGAACCACTTGTAGTAACATCAGTTGAAGTACCGGCTGGGGAAAGGCATTTGTCAACTGTAGCGGTGGCACTGCAAACTGCACCTTTTGAGATAAAAGAACCTATACAACTTGATGGACTGGGGAAAACCCTGGCCAGCGTCCTCCAGTCATTGCTGGAGAGGCTGTGGCTGGGGTTTCCACACGCAGCTATACTACAAGGAAGGCAACCAGAATGAAGGAAGCAACAGAAGACCCTTTGGTTATTCAGAAGAAGCAGGAATCTGTTGAGCCAGAATCTCTTCCAATTGAAAAGATTCTTGTGAATCTTGAATCTAAATTATCTTATACAATGCAGGGATTATCCAAGATTATGACTGAACTTGGTACTAGGTTTAATACTTTGTGGTGAAAATACATTCTCAACAGATGGCTGAGTTTGGAGCTTTTAAGCTTGAATTGAGAGATAATTTTAATTCGTGTGAAGAAGATATAGACGAAATACGAGATCATGTTTCAGATGTGACCAAAATGGTCAAAGACTTACAAACTCAAAATAAAGATTTGGTGAAAAAGATTGACTCTTTGGAAAACCAATCCAGACGGAACAATATAAAGATTATTGGTTTGCCGGAAGGTATGGAGGGACCAGACCCAAGAAAATTTTTTACTGAATGGATTCCGCAGGTGCTGGGTCAAGAACATTTCCCGGAAGGTATAATACTGGAACATGCTCACAGAGCCTTGCGTAGAAGACCTATTTCAGGTCAAAGTCAAGACCTGTTTTGGTTCGTTGCTTGAATTATTACGACAGAGAAATAATTTTACGAGTGGCTATTAGAAAAACACAACAGAGAAACTCACCCTTGATGATTCAAAATAATCGAGATTTCTTCTATGCGGATTTGAGTCAAGAGGTTATGTTCCAATGACGGGAATTCAATTCTGCTAAAGAGTTGTTGTGGAAGAAAGGTTATAAGGCAACCTTTAGATATCCAGCTGTTTTGAAGGTTTTTCAAGATGGTTGCCAACCAAAGTTCTTTGATTCTCCAAAGGAAGCTATATCATTTGCTCAAGAGCTGCCAATTACTCGGTTTCAACGGAGACGTAGTCCGCCGCGAACTCTAAGTAGACAAGAGATGGAAGAAAAGAGCCGTGCTCCAAGAAGGAATGGTTGTAATGGTGACTCGGCAGTTGGAGCTGATTAAAAGAAGAGTTGTCCTTTTTTTTATAATGTTTTTTTTTAAAGGAATATTAAATAATGATGATGTTAGTTTAAGATGAAGTGAGAGTTGGGGGAGAGAACTGGATGGGCACTATTTCCTGAAAGTCATCTGCTACGTGTGAGTTATCTCACACCCATTTTTTTTGGGAGTTACCGCATTGCGCGGTTTAGACGGGAGGGGGTATTTTTAACCTCCTACCTGCTTTTTTTTCCTTTTTTGTATTATTAGATTAAAGAGTTAAGGGTTTTCTTTTGTGTTTATAAAAAAAAGCATAAGAAAGTATTTGATTGTTTAAAAAACTAAAAATTCATGTGGTTTTTTTTGTAAAGTTTATTCAGTAGATAAGGAATATTTGAAATTTAAATGTGAATGGGATGGATAAGTTTTTTTAAATATTTTTTCTTTAACTTTAAGGTGAAAGGAGTGGTAATTCAGGTGCATATTATTTTTCTATTTTAGTTATAGAACGAAGGGAATAATGGTGAAAGTTATAAAATGAGGCTTGAATTTTGTTTGTGTCTTATGCTCTATTTGTTGAAGATATAGATTTCGTTGTAGATGTATTTTTATTATTTGGATATCTGAATTTTAACATAATGATTGGGGATATTTAAATGTGGTATTGGAGCTTTTATTGGGTAATTATTCAAGGTTAAAAGGGAAAAATGGTGGAAGAGTACCAAATTTGAATTGTACAATGTTTAATGAGGTTGGAATTTTGTTTTAAGATGGCAGTTTATGTGACTAATATGATGTTAGATGTGAAGTTAGTTGATATTTGGTGAAGGTTTATCTCTATAGAGAAAGTTTTATTTTTCATCTTTTTTTTTCTCATGCTACAATTTTTTTTAAAGAATTGATTATTGTTTAAGAATTTTTGATAGACAATGTTACTAATTTTACTAATTTTTTATATTAAGTTTGTTAATTATATGTTTCATCTTAACTCTGTTCAATATATGCATTTAAGTTTGATTTAAATATGTTTTTTAAATCTGATATCTTAGTATTAATTACTTTTCTTTTTGTTAGTATTTTAATCGGTTATGTTTTTGTTTTTTTTTGTAAGTGGGTTTTTTTCTCACATATAATATTAACTTTATTAATTCTTCACTCTTTATTTTGGGGGGAAGGGGGGGTTGGACTAATTTGAGTTGGGTTATTAATGTGTAATAATTATTGGGGAGGGTATAGTTTATTTAGATTACTGATACTGTATTGTAATTTTATTATTTTGTTCTTAATTTTTTAAATGTAATTCTATATGTTATTCATGTTATAAAATCTTAAATAAAGTTTAAAAACAAAAAAATGATGTCGGCCACTACCAGTATGAATCGGTGAAAAAAATTAATCGTACCAGTGAATTCTTGCAGCCCCTTCATTATGTGGGGTTTGAGGAAGCACTTAACAAACTCTACCTTTTCAAGCAGGGTTTAGTTCCGTGCCTGTTGATTTGACCCCCAAGGAAGTCGAACGTTTCCAACCTGAACTAGCACTTAGCAAGGTTTATATAGTAAGTCCAAATTCCCGCAGCCAGGCGCACAGTCACATTAGACGGTCTCTGTTTAGCTTCATTGCCACCACTTTGACATCTTGTGGTTACTGCCACCCTCTGCTGTTGGAGAATATCCTCCTTGGTCTCAGCCCCTCAATGTAACTAATGTTATAAATAGAGAATTTAGGTTAAAATGGCTTAAGTTAAATTGTGATGATTAATCATAAAAAGGGAAGCCAGAACGGACAGGGAGCTTACTAGCAGCCAAGGAAAAAAGGTTCAGCTGGATATGTTTTTTTTTAAAACCTATCTTTTCATGATCATAGTGAGAGACATGCAGGAGACAAAAGATTGATAAGAAGGGTGAGAAACAGAATTTAGTGTATGTAGAGTTCGCAGCGTACGTAACGAACGTGATAATTAAAAATGCAGTTGTACTTAGAATGCTTTTGCAATACTAACCAATTAAAACAGTATTAATAAGTAGGGGAAGGGCAAACAACAAGGGTATAAAAATCAATGCACTGTATGTATCGGGGCTTAACTGGTGAGAAGCCAGTTGAGTCCAACTCTGCAGACATGTAAATAAAGCTTGTCGTGTCATCAGTTTTAAAGAGACTCATGTGTGAGAAGTTTTATTTCTGACAAATGGGGGCTCGTCCGGGATCTACACTCCGGCCGTGAGGGGAGGCGAGAAGAGGGACATTGGAGGTGGTGCACCCCGCTGAGTTCAGCGGCTCCTAGTCCCTTGCTCGTTGCTTCGGGCGGCTTGAGCGAGTGGTATCCGGACAAGGTGACACGACAAGACGGAGAGGAGAAGGGTGACGGTTCAATCCCCGAGAAGACACCGGTAAGTGACGACTTACGATTGTGGTGTGGGGATTGGGTAACAGGTGTAACGGGATACACCTGTTAGGATAAAAAAACCTAACGTAATAGATCAGGTATAGAGCTTTTGTCGTGGCGTGAGGACCCTGTCGTGGGACTCTAGGATAGACCCCAGGGAAACCTCGGCGGTAACCGAAGGAGGGACAGCACCTCCGACGAAGTGCCGAGAAGAGAGGGGTCGACCCCAGGGAAACCTCAGCGGTAACTGAAGGAGGGACAGTACCTCCGACGAGGCGTCGGACCCCTAAAATGCCCCTAATGTTTTGGGCTTCATCACTACTCCTGGGAAGGCATTCTTGACACCCACAACTCTGGGTAAAAGAAAATACCCCTGATATCTCCCCTAAATCTTCCTCCCTTTACTTTAGACAGATGTCTTCTAGTGTTTGCTACTCCCATCTGGGTTTCAGGCAAACTGAAGGGCATCATTCACCGAGTTTCTGGTTTTCCAGCAGTTCTGGATGTCTGTCTCTGGATGCTCTGCTCCGTGGACCACCCCGCAGTATCCCATCTAGTCCTAGAGTCTCTGTGTCAGACATTCTCTGCTGACCACTGCCTGATGGCTTTGTGGTCAAATGTGTTTGTCTATGAAACCGTTCCCAGGAAGGTAAAGGGGCAAAGTCCTGCTGACTGGAACATTGTGCAGCACCAGGGCCAGGCCAATCTTTCGCAACACCTGAACCAGGTAGAACCTCAGCACATAGCAGCATTTGGTGCCCTTGCACTTTGGTTGCAAGCACAGCCACACACAATTATGGCCATGCTGGTTACACCCTTGTCCCCATTGATTGACGATGTACACGGTCCTTCTCCAGACTCTATCCATTTTGGACCCCCACATGAATAGGAAATTTGTTTTGGGAATTGACAGGGTGGTGGTGTGGGGATGGGCCAAACCTGGTCCACGTGCAGCAGGACCGAAAGTTCCTTGCACATTGCACCTGATAATCAGGTTTTACCCGAATGACAGAGATGGGCATCTCTGTGGTTCTCCCTGTCTCCTGGAACTGGTGGTCTTTGTAATGCTCCCCATCTCCTTAAGTTGGTGCTTTGTTCTCCACCACCCCCACAAGAAATCCAAGACCCCTGGATGGAGGGCAGAGGCGCAGAGAGATCAGTGAGAACACGGGTAGTTTCAACAGGGTGGGGTCCATCCAGGCGCCTGATAACAGGAGGAACCAAGTGGGAAGGAGGATGCAGGGCATTCGATAGCAGGACATTGCGAGAGAGTGGATTCCTCGAACTCTTGAGGGGAGAAGGCGCTGGTCGATCCATCGTTTTAGGTGGGGCAGGGTATAGACATGGCAGCTGACTGGAATTGTCAGCGGGGTTACTGAGACCTGGGAAAGGAGGGGAAGGAGGGTGCAGTAGTGTTCTGAGAGTGCTGAGGGAGAGGCAACATGGGTGCCACCTCAAGGCAAGGGTCCCCTGATTGTTTGCAGGGAAGTGCTCTGTAAATAGACTCATAGTTATCCAGCACAGAGCATCTTTGTCCCCCTGCCATCAGGAAGGAGATATGGAGGAATAAAAGCAGAGCAGCCAGGGAGGGAAATAGCTTCTTCCCACAGGCCGTGCGATTGACAAGGCAACATGAGCTGGATGGGAGCTAAGAATGAAAAGGGTTAGAGGAATATGGACTGATTACAACAGCTCAGCTAGCAGGAGAGAGGGGCTGAAGGTCCTGTTTCCGTTTTGTCTATCTGGACCAGCCGTTTGAGTTCAAGCTTTAAAAAACCCAATCATTTTTAATTTTAATATTAACGGTACAGAATGAATCAAGAGACAAGATGTCTGTCCAGCAGCAAGCGTCGAAAGCACTACCTGAAACGGAGGCTCTGAAACCACAGGGAGGTTCTCGACGGAAAGAGGCCCAGCTTCTTCTGGAAGGAGGAGAGGAGAGGCAGGGGAAATGCGGGGGAAGGGAAGGGGAGGGGAGGGGCTAGGGATGGCGTCCACCGTTCACCTCCCCTTTCCTCTACCCCGTTCCCCTCCCCTTTCCACTGCCCGTTCCCCTCCCACATACCCTCCCCTTCCCTTCCCCAGTTCCCGTCCCCCGCTCGCCTCCCCCATTCCCCTCCCCCTTCCCTTCCTCCTACTCCTAACCCTAACCCCTAACAAAATCCTAAACCTAACCTTAACACTACCGATACCCCCTACCACCACTCCACGTCCCCTAACTCTACCCCCACCCTGTCCACTAACCCTAACTTTATCCCTACACCTATGCCGCCCCCTAACCCCAACCCTAATGCTACCCACCATACCCTAATCCCAAACCTCACTCCTCCTCTACCCCCCTGCTTCTACCCCCTTCCCCTATACCTAACACAAGCCCACTTCCCCGAACTATAAACCTAACAATAAACCAAGATATAGCCCTACCCCATGTCTCCGAACACTAACCCTAATGCTACCTCTACAATGCTCCTAAACCTATCCCTAACTCTACCCAACTTCGCCAACCCTAAACTAAACCCTACCCCTATCCCTTACAACCTACCCCCTTCCCCTAACCCTACCTCCTACCCCTTCCCCATACCCACACCCCCTACAACTACCCCCTTCCTCTAACCCTACCTCCTACCCCTTCCCCATACCCACACCCCTTACAACTATCCCCTACCCTATCCCTTACAACCTACCCCCTTCCCCTAAGCCTACCTCCTACACCTTCCCCATACCCGCACCCCCTTCCACTACCCCTACCCTATCCCTTACAACCTACCCACTTCCCCTAACCCTACCTCCTACCCCTTTCCCATACCCGCACCCCCTACCACTACCCCCTACCCTACCCCTTACCACAATCCCTACCCTTACCCCCTACCCCCTTTCTCCTACCCCCTTCCCCTCCCCCTCCTTCCCCTAGGTTAGGGGTAGGAAGGGGAAAGGGAAGGGGGAGGGGAAGGGGAGGAGGAGAAGGGGAGGGGAAGGGGGAGGGTTAGGGGAGGGGAAGGGGGAGGGGAAGGGGAGGGGGGAAGGGGAAGGGAAGGGGAGAGGGGAAGGGGAGGTGAAGGGTGGAGGGCTGGGGTTAGGGCATAGGTGTGAGGGCAGGGGAAGGGGAAGGTGAGCGGGAGTGGGTTGGAATGGAGGAGGGTTAGAGGAGAAGAGGGGAAGTGGGTGAAGGGACATGGAAAAGGCAGGGAATGGGGTTGGCAGGGCCAGAGGCAGAAGAAGGGGAGGGATTCAGGCCATCATGATGTTGTCTGCCCTCTGTTCAGCTGGGATGCGAGGTTCTTCTGGATTCGTGTCTTGTCTCTGAGATCGCTCCTTCTCCTGGGAAGAGAAATATAAGTGATAGAGATACTGTCTCTGAGGCCTGATCACAATGACTTTGGAGGGTCCCAATTCTTCCCCCATCATCCCCCCTACCCCTGAACACTGGAGCCTTTCCCCTTCCTCTGCTTTACCTGAGGAAGTGTGTTTTGGCGAAAACCACGATCTCTCTCTACGGAGCTCAGAGCAACGTGTGTCCATCAGGCAACACCCGGGTTCTCCACGATATGGCAGCAAGATGTTAGACAATCATGGATGGATCAGTCGAGACCGTTCAGCTGATCCATCTGAACCTAACCCACAACAATGTTACCCTCCCCTCCCTCACACCAGTACCCTCCTTTTTTGGACCAGCCTCTGCTACTAACCCGGCAATGTATTCCAGCCACCCACTACATTCTGTGCGAATAAAATGTACCCCTCACGTCTTGCCTAAAATTCCCTCAGCTCACCTTATTTAGACGTCCTCTGGTATTCTCGCCCCAGGAATGCACACAATATTCCAAGTGTGGTCTGACTAGAATTTTATACATCTGCAACGTTACTTCTCAGTTTTTGAACTCAATCCCCTGACTCCTGAAGGCCAGCACACAATACACCATCTTAAACTCCCTCTCAATTTGCACAGCAGCCTTGAGTGATTTATGGAGCAGGATCTAAATATTTCTCTGTCCTGCACACTGTTCATAATCCTGCCATTAACCAAGTGCTCTGCCCACACATTTTAGTAATCCGCATTCAATAAAGATATTGGTCTATATGAAGCTACTTTTAATGGGTCTCCAACCTTCTTTGGAATAACTGTTATTCGTGCCCTTGAAAATGACTCTGGAAATAAACCTGGACCAGTTGCTTATTTAAGTACATCTGTATTTACAGGATTGAAATCCATCTGTCACTTCTCGGCAAACTGGATGACCTATGACAACCTTCTACACTGTCTGCAACATCTCTACCTCTGTGTCATCCCCTGACATACCCACCCTTCCACTTCCATCATCATTCATAAAAATCACAAAGAGCAGGGGTCCGAGAGCAGATCCCTTTGGAGCACCACTAGTCATTGTTCCATCTACTACTACCCTCTGTTTTCTGCAGACAAGCCAATTCTGAATCCACACAGCCAAGGCTCCATGGATCCCATGCCTCCGGACATTCTGAATGAGGCCACCGTGGGGACCTTGTCAAGCACCTTACTAAAATCCTCGTGCTGCACATACAGACCTTGACCTTCTTCTATTTCCTTTGACACCTCCTCGAAATACTCAATTTGACTCGTGAAGCAGGACCTGCTCCTCACAAAACTATCCATGAGTTTCCCCAGCATGTTTGGGCATTGCCCTCGGCCCCAGCATCTGCAGACTTCCTGGCCAGTCCCTCCCTTACCCCTTCCCAGAGCTTCCGCATCCATTAGAACATCAAGCATTGCTGCCCAGTACAGGCCCTTTGGCCCATAAAGGCTGTACTGACCTTTGTAAATGTTCTCCACAACCTTTACCTGTACCACACCCATAGGAACATAGGAAGTGGGAACAGGAGTAGGACAAAAATGGCCTATCGAGCCTGCTTCGCCATTCAATACGATCATGGCTGATCTAATTTATGACCTAACTCGACCTACCCTGCCTTCTCGCCATATCCCCAAATTCCTCTATCATGTAAAACTTCTGTTCCCTTACATCCACATGCTCGTCTCAGAGACTTTTATATGTACCTATTCTACCAACCACTACCACTTTCTCCGATGACACATTCAAAGCTCTCACAACTCTCTGCATAAAAAAAATCTCCCCTCACCTGAAGCGGATGCTCTCTGAGATTTGCACCTGACACTTTAGGAAAGGTTTCTGGCTGTTCATTCCATCTAAGCCCCCCACAATCTTATTTAGAATAAGTTATTAAGCTGTGGAAGGGGCAAGTTGGGAGAGGGAGGAGGGGAGAGAGCTGGTGGGGGAGGGGTGAGAGCTGGTGGGGAGGGGACAAGGCCGTGTTGGGGAGAGGGATCAGGACCGCGTTGAGGTGGTGAACGGGAAGACACGGTTGGATCTACCTGCCGAAATAAAGGAGCAATAAGAAGGCCATCTTGGGATCTACCAGCATCTTTTGGGGCTTGATGTCTCAATGGAAAACCCCCTGAGGATGGAAGTAGGCCATGCTCTGCTACAGCTGGTACATGACTCATGAAGCAGGACCTGCTCCTCACAAAACTGGCAACACAACGATATAACATGACCCACTCTGCCTCCACACTTGCCGGGTCTATATCCTGAGGGTAAGGGGAGGTGGGTGAAGGGCCCCTCCCTGCCAATCAACATCCATCCTCATCATCCTCTCCACCCCTCTCCCCTCACTACCCTTTCTCTCCTCACCAATACCCATTGAGACCCTCATGCACCCTTCATCGATATCTAGTCCCCAGCGAGACTCAGCCAGTAAACTCCTTCATATCCTCCAACCCCAACATCCAAGCTTGCCCCAGTGGACAACTTGACCACCCAGATCCACAACCACCTTGATGTAGATCATGGGAATGGGCTGCTTGGCCTTGTTGAAGTGCTGGGCCATGCAGTGAACCGCCTCGGGAACATAGTCCAGACCCAGATTCAAATAAACCTCCTCTTTCTCTTGGACACAATACAAATATGTCAGCTGGATTTACCCTCCAACACCCAGTGCCTCTCCCAACTGGAGTGCCAGCCCCTCCTGCTCTCTGTAGGCCTGATGCCCCCACTGCTCAACACAACATGGCATGAATCCAAGGGCTCAGCGAGCAGAGCGTCAACAGGCCGTAGTGGACCCGTCCGCTGCCCCATCATTCGGCTTCTGGTGAGACTGCACAAAATGTGCAGCTCTGACCGCCCTCCCTCGTGAGGCAAGGATTCACCGGGAGAGAAAACCATTGACGTTTTGAGATGAGAAATGTTTGCAGCCGGGTGTTGGCTGGGGTCGAACATGTGGAGGCTGAGTTGTTGGGACGATTCAGAGCAGGCGTTGATTTGGAAGCGCACCAAATCTGGGGAAGTGAGTTATGGGGGAAAATACATTCGTGAAATGAATTGGGGAAACAGACTGGAGGGGCTGAGTGGCCGAATTTGGCGACCTTGTCTTGTGGTCTTGGCTGCTGCTGTCTGGAGTTGAAATGGCAAGAGGTCATGAGTTAATGGGTGAGGAGCAGGGCAGCCAGTGTCAAGGAGTCGGCACTGGTCAGAGGGGCAGGATGGAGGCAACAGAGAGGCTGCAGCGAGACAGATTGATTGAAGGAATGGGGAAGGAAGCAGAAAATGATATGCATCAGAGTGGGGGTGGGGTGGGTGCAGGTGGATCTTACCTTGACTACAGAGGAGTAGAAGTTGAGAAGAGGGACGATGATGGTGTGTGTAGAGCTCGTCGAAAGAACCAAAGACTTGTTGATCCAAACCAAGGCTTTTATTAGCAAAAGACCGGAGCTCTTCACAGGTGGCCGACCAGTCCGGAATGATCCGACCTGGCAAGGGACACAACCCTTTAAGGCCCAAACAATAGGTGTGGCTTAGCTCTCAGCCAATCGCTGTAAGCACAGTCTAGATACAGTAACTATATACACTATGTACATTGGTGATAGATCTGTACTATCACATTCACCCCTTCTTGGAGAATTGACCCTGGAAAAAAAAACAAAAACGAGGGAGAGAATGAAAAGGAAGGGGTAGGTCAAGGACTGTAGCGATCAGGGGGTCTGACCATCCGGCGTGACCGCCGTGGTGCCGGGATTGGGGTCGCTGGAGTGGTGTCGCCAGCGGGCTCATCGGGTGCGACTGCTCCGTCGCTCAATTCCCCAGTCGTTTTGTCGGCAGGGTGGCCCGAGTCATTGGGGTGCTGTTGGTCCTTCTGTTGCGGCACGGGGCCTGGAGCATAAGGAGTTGGGGGGTTTGCTGGGTCTACCGCGTCCTGAGCTAGGTCCCGCACCGAAACAGTGTCCTCCCGCCCGTCTGGGAACTCCACGTATGCGTAATGTGGGTTCGCGTGGAGTAGAGTCACTCGGTCGACCAAGGGGTCGTTCTTTGAGTGCCGGACGTGGCGTCGCAAAAGGACAGGGCCAGGGACGGTGAGCCATGCCGGTACAGTGGTTCCCGATTCGGATTTCCTCGGGAAAAGGAACATCCTTTCGTGGGGGGTGGCATTTGTTGCAGTACATAGGAGGGAGCGGATGGAGTGTAAGGCACTAGTGAGAACCTCCTGCCAGTGAGAGGTGGGGAGACCTTTAGACCGGAGAGCCAGTGTAACCGCTCTCCATATGGTGGCATTCTCCCTCTCGACCTGGCCATTACCGCGTGGGTTATAGCTCGTGGTCCTGCTTGAAGCAATACCACACTCCAGAAGGTACTGTTGCAGCTCTGCACTCATGAATGAGGACCCCCTATCACTGTGGATGGAACTGGGGTACCCGAAGATGGTGAAAATACTGTGAAGGGCCTGTATCACTGAGGTGGCAGTGGTGTCTGGGCAGGCCACAGCGAATGGGAAGCGGGAGTATTCGTCGATGGCCGTAAGGATGTAGGTATTACGGTTGGTCGACGGTAGGGGTCCCTTAAAGTCTACGCTAAGACGCTCGAAGGGGCGGGTGGCTTTGATGACGTGGGAGTTACCCGGACGGAAGAAGTGGGGCTTGCATTCGGCGCACACCGAACAGGCTCGGGTCATGGAGCGGATCTCCTCAACTGTGTAGGGTAAGTTGCGCGCCTTGACAAAGTGAGCAAACCTAGTGACCCCTGGATGACAGAGCGCCTCATGGAGTTTCCGTAGTCTGTCCATCTGTATGCTGGCGCACGTCCCCCTGGAGAGTGCGTCAGGCGGGTCGTTGAGCTTACCAGGCTGGTACAGGATGTCATAGTTAAAGGTGGAGAGTTCGATTCTCCATCTGGCGATTTTGTCGTTTTTTATCTTACCACGCTGGGTGTTGCTGAACATGAAGGAGACCGCGCGTTGATCAGTCAACAGTGTAAAGCGCCTCCCAGCGAGGTAATGTCTCCAACGACGTACCGCTTCAACTATGGCCTGGGCCTCCTTCTCGATCGAGGAGTGTCTACTCTCCGGACCCTGGAGGGTTCTGGAGAAGAAGGCTACAGGCCGACCGGCCTGGTTCAAGGTGGCTGCCAGGGCGAAGTCGGATGCATCGCTCTCGACTTGAAACGGGACAGACTCATCGATCGCGTGCAGCGTCGCAGCAGCGATGTCAGATTTGATTCGATCGAAAGCCGCTGTGGCTTCGGTCGAGAGGGGAAAAGAGGTGGTCTTGATAAGAGGACGTGCCTTGTCGGCGTAGTTTGGAACCCATTGGGCGTAATACGAGAAAAGGCCCAGGCAGCGTTTGAGAGCTTTCTGGGTATGTGGGGGAGGTAAGTCCATTAAGGGACGCATGCGGTCAGGATCTGGCATGACTATCCCGTTTTCCACCACACAACCTAGAATAGCGAGTCGTGTGGTCCGGAAAACACACTTGTCCAAATTGTAAGTCAGGTTTAGCTGACGGGCAGTTTGAAGAAATTTGTCTAGGTTGGCGTCATGGTCCTGCATGTCGTGGCCGCAGATGTTGATATTGTCCAGATACGGGAAGGTAGCGGTTAGCCCGTTCTGGTCCACCATCCTGTCCATTTCCCGCTGGAAGACTGCGACACCATTTGTGACCCCGAATGGTACCCTGAGAAATTGATATAGCCGCCCATTCGCTTCAAAGGCCGTGAATGGTCGGTCCTCGCAGCGGATCGGGAGCTGGTGGTAGGCCGAACGTAGGTCAATAGTGGAGAAAATGCGGTACTGGGCGATCTGGTTCACCACATCCGTGATGCGTGGCAGGGGGTACGCATCCAGGAGTGTGAAGCGGTTAATGGTCTGGCTATAGTCGACCACCATCCGTAGTTTTTCCCCATTCTTGACAACCACCACCTGGGCTCTCCAGGGGCTTGAACTGGGTTCGATGATGCCCTCATCCAGCAATCTACGCACCTCACTCCTAATGAATTGCCTGTTTTCGTAACTATATTGCCGACTTTTGGTGGCCACAGGCTTCCAGCCAGGGGTGAGGTTTGCGAAGAGTGCTGGCGGGGCAATCCGGAGTGTGGAAAGGCCGCAGGATTGGCCCCGGGGCACGGGGGCGGGTTGCTCGGGTGCTTCGGGAGTGGGGCGATGGCAGACCGAGATGGGGGCGTGGGGTCCCCCAAAGTGTAGGGACACCGTTTGGAACTGACACTGGAAGTCTAATCCCAGCAACACTGGGGCGCACAATTGGGGAAGGACGAATAATTTAAAGTGGGTGACCGTCACGCCCTGTACTTCCAGCGTGGCGATGCAATACCCCTTTATCCCAGTCGAGTGCGACCTCGTCGCTAATGAGATCCTCTGGGTAGTGGGGATAATGTCAAGTCCCCAACGGAGGGCCAGATCTGGCTGGATAAAACTGTCAGTTGACCCAGAGTCAAATAAGCAATTGGTGTAGTGTCCATGCACTTTAATCAGTTCCATTGCTCTGGTGAGGGGATGAGAGCATTGCTGGTTTAAAGTTATTGAAGCAGTTGACAGGCGAGTTTTGCGCGATGACGTCACGCAACGGGATGACGTAGTCAACGCTCGAGGAGCAGGTTGGAGAACCTCCCGGAAGTGCTGTTGTGGCGGGTGAATGGTAAGTAGTGGGGTTTGTAGTTGCTCGCGATCGGCGGTCGGGCCCTGGCGGTCGTCAGCGATGGACGCTAGGGTGAGCACCTGGTTGGCCGCGGGGGTGGCTGCGGCGGCGGTAGCGTCGGCCCCGGGGGCGTCTGTGGCGGCGGCAGCAGCGGCGGTAGCGTCGGCCCCGGGGGTGTCCGTGGCGGCGGCAGCAACGGCTGTAGCGTCGGCCCCGGAGGTGTCCGTGGCGGCGGCAGCAGCGGCAGTAGCGTCGGCCCCGGGGGTGTCCGTGGCGGCGGCGGCAGCAGCGGCGGTAGCGTCGGCCCCGGGGGTGGCTGTGGCGGCGGCAGCAGCAGCGGTAGCGTCGGCCCCGGGGGTGTCTGTGGCGGCGGCAGCAGCGGCGGTAGCGTCGGCCCCGGGGGTGGCTGTGGCGGCGGCAGCAGCGGCGGTAGTGTCAAGTGTTCCGCACGGGGGCGAGAGGCAGGCCATCACCATGGTTGCGACGGTGGGTTGCCCCTTCCGGGTTCGGCGTCTCCGTGACGTCAGGCGTTGCCGTGCAGGGGAGCCCTCGCTCTCATTGGACGAGAGCTCTGGGGAAGAAGAGTTTGAATGGGATAGTGGCGGTTGAGCTTCACACGAGGCACTGTGTTTGCTGGCGGCCATTTTAGACCTACAGACTGCAGCAAAGTGGCCCTTTTTAAGGCACTTCTGGCACCTGGCTTTTCTTGCTGGGCACTGGGATCTGCTGTGCTTGTCCCTCCCGCAGAAATAACATTTCGGGTTCGCACGGGGCAGGGTAGCAGCAACCGACAGGCCGTCAGGGGTAGGGTAGAAGGGCACTCTACTCACATCAGAACGAGGGGTCCAGTCCCTAGAGAGCTCGGTGGACTTTAAGGCTGCATCCTCCATTGTGATTGCAATCCGGGCCACGTCCTCTAGTTTTTCTACCCCTTGCTCGAGCAAACGCAGCCTCACTTCATTCGACCGGAGCCCGGCCACATAGGCATCCCGGACGAGGTCGCTAGTGATCTCGGCAGCAGTTTTGTCCACACAGTTACAGTCCTTGCCCAATGCCTTTAATACTTGTAAATATGCCCTGCTGGACTCGCCGGGCTGTTGCTTCCTCGACGCAAGCATGAGCCGGGCATGAACTCTGTTCACCGGTTGATCATACAGTTCCTTCAGTACCTTTATGGCTGCGGTGTAAGTGGTCTCATCCTGGATGTTCTCGTAGACTCTCAAGGACACCATAGACAGCAATGCTGTTAGACGCAGGTTATCCTCCTCTACCTGAATGAATCTCAGGAAGTTTTCAAAGTTCAGCAGCCAGAACTTAAAGGCTTTGAAGGCTGTAGCTGACTGTGGGTCGATATCAAGTTTTTCTGGCCGAGTTAAACGCTCCATCCCTTTCAAAAAAAATTCTTTTTGCTAATAAAATTGTAGAGCTCGTCGAAAGAACCAAAGACTTGTTGATCCAAACCAAGGCTTTTATTAGCAAAAGACCGGAGCTCTTCACAGGTGGCCGACCAGTCCGGAATGATCCGACCTGGCTAGGGACACAACCCTTTAAGGCCCAAACAATAGGTGTGGCTTAGCTCTCAGCCAATCGCTGTAAGCACAGTCTAGATACAGTAACTATATACACTATGTACATTGGTGATAGATCTGTACTATCACAGGCACTGATCCGAAAAGGGACAACCAGGCGGGCCCAAGAGCCTCTTTTCCGATTAGTGCCACAGGATTTCTGGGCTGTGCCAAATAGCACGTCAGTGTGGAAGGGTCGGCGGCAGGAGACAGGGAGGCAGATCCATGGCTGCCTGCTCTGAGGACAACAGCACTGGCAGATATTCTGAGAGGTGGAACAACAAAAGAATAATCAGGGTCCACCACGTGGATGGACACACCTCCAGGAAAACCGCTGAAGCTGACGCGATGCCACTGTGGACTGAGCTGCTCAAATATGCTCTGCCACTATTTTCCCCAAGCAGAGTGACCCCGGAGCCTTGGCAGCATTTGTGCATCATAAATGTGGGCATATGGGGGCACTTTGATGGACAGAGGATCTGGGGGTCTCATGATGTTGCAAGAACTGTGATGGCCAAATGCCCTATTTGTCAGCAATTAAAACCAAGGGCCACATTCGCCGGGGTTCGGGAGCTGTCCAAGTCTGATAAATTGACCATATCAGTCCTCTCCCCTGCCAAAATAAAAAGTGATATGTTCTCACGATGGACAGCACATACTCGAATGTCCTGCCAGCGGGCCGACCAAGCACCATTTAAGCGTGCTCCATATGTGGAATACCCTATCGGATAACGTCCACCAGCAATGGGTGGTGATGCCAAGTATTTGGGGCCACCTGCATATCCCCTACTACCCACAGGCATCCAAGATCAATGAGTGAATGAATGACCTGTTCAAGGCATCGTATGTGACAAGTTGATTGTCAAGTCTTCTATCCATGAGTGGTTGCAAGTGTATCGATTAATCCGGCGAGTTTGTGTCTGTGTGTGTCTTTTACTCCTCATGCGACTTCACTACATGTGTCAATAAAAGACAACTGTGTTCAAATTCGCCACCCTTGGGACCCCTCGAATCAGTTTCACACACATAATAATTGGTGCAGTGAGCAGGGTCCTTCGAGTTCCGACTGAACACAGCTGCAGTGGAGATGCTTTTGAATCAGGACAGGAACTATAGTGCAGGCAGGGAGAACAAGATCTGCGGGTGGACTGACGAGAGTGCAGGATTGGGGAGCTTGGCAAGCATGCTGGCGGACCACGGCAAACTGGTAGACTGGTCCAAGCTCCTGGATCCACATCTTGAGAAAATAGGTCACCATGTGTTGTCCCACTTCAAGAAGTTGGGGTTCCCAAAATCTAAGGGGAATCAGAGGGTGCCTTTTGACTGCCAGTGTTTCTCCTGAGAAACCAATGTGAGATCATAGAAAGGAAAGATTTGGAGAGGGCCCAGGAAAATAAGGAGATAAAGGTGTCCCAGCAGCGCTGCTGTGCACTGCAGAAGGCAGTACAGACTCCCCCAACCTGAGCCACTGATGTCGAGATGAGAGGGACAGAGGTAGCCAACAGGCATGCCAATCAAGGTCTGACTCCCCCCCCCACCACACCCGCAGTGAGTGAGTTTGTACTGGCCATGGAGCGATTAGCCGAGGCCATTTGCCAGGATTCAGGCATTAAAGGTTTCAGAACAGGCCAGGAAGAGCATGAAATCAATTTATTTGCAGAAGTTGTTCTGATATATCTGACAGACCCGACACACTCATTGCCCAAGTTGTGCTCCATGCTGGAGGACTATGGGGAGATCTCTGGGTATAAGTTCTTTTGGGATATGTGCAAAATCATGTCACTTAGGAAGGGGGATTAGAGCCAATGTGAAGAAAATAGTCAACAAATGTGGCGGCAAAATGGGATCAAATATCTAGGAGTTAGAATAGATAACAACGAGTAATTTAGACCAGCTGAATTATTCTCCCCTTGCTTGGGGAAATTAAGAAGGATTTAAATGGTTGGATGTCCCTGCCCATTACACTAGTGGTGTCACAGAGAGGGGAGGTGTCACAGAGGGGGGAGATGATGACACAGAGGGGGTGATGATGTCACTGCATGGGGCAGCCATAGCTGAGTTGTGCCATGGCACAGCAACACAAGAAAGATGCATCTCCTGGAAGGGGATTCTGGCCCGCATGTCGGAGTAGGATGCTGTCTCATCCCAGGGACCCTCTGATCAACAGGGTTGTGTTTGGAAGCACCCTGCGCCCATGGGTGAGATAAAGAGCCTGTTACAGGCTCCCCGACTGGGACAGAGCCTCCTCTGGCACCATCCTTCACCCAGTGTGGGCAGAGAGAATGGAGGCTGCATTTAATTTCCCCTCTCCCCATCCTGAGTGCAGGGCACTTTATGAGGCAGCTGGGGGGTCTGGGGAGGGGAGAACAATGGCATGTGAGGGAATACAGGGGTAGGGTCTGTAGGAGTGGAGGGGAGAACGAAGGAACGGGGTTGCACCACAGGCTAATGTCAAGGGAGATTGGATCAGAGGTAGGGGACATAGGGTTGAGCTGGGAGGATGGGGTGCGAGGGGACGGAAGGCACTGGGGAAACCATGGGGGTGGTGTTGGGTGGGGGATGAGATTGTGGTAGAGGAATCGGGGAAGGGGAGATTGTGAGGTGTCTGAGGGAGAAGAGAAGTTGCGAGGGGGATGGAAGGTAGACCTTTCAACAGATATGGGACAGAGCTCCCCCTCCACCTGGAATGGGATCTGTCCACTGAGAGACAGGACCGCTCCTAACCCGCCCACCCCCGGGTTACAAGATCCCTTCCACCCTTGCATACACCCCCACACCCCCCCAAGTGGGATAGGATTCTTTCCCCCAGTGGACCTGGATCAAGGTGCTAGAAAGTGTTTCTGCTGCGGCGGACCCAGCAGAGTTGAGCGATGAAGCGTGGGGGTCTCTCCGCACCACCTGCTCCCTCAGGCGACGGGGTCTCGCTTGCATCATGGAAGATCACGGTGTTGCTGAGCTTCTGGGAATGTGGAGGGCTTCTGCTAAACCTGTGGTAGGGTTCAGAGTGGTTCATCTCCCCGGGACGTGCTGAAGGTCAAGGATGACCCGATCCTCTCATGGAGGGAGGGTTGTAGACAAAGTGAACGGCTGCGGAACTGGCTTCAGTCTGAGGAGAGTGATCAAAGAGGGACCTGGGGTGGCAATATTTCTACTGAGAGGCTGGAACGAACCACCAGAGGATCAATTCTGACATTTAGGTGACCCTTGGAAGGGAGTTAGAGGGAGGGGTAGAGACTAACTTGGACAGCAAGGCTGGGTTGGGATAAATGACCTGTTGTGTACCCTCTGGGTGTGTAAATGCTGCTGCTTCTGCCCCAGAGGACATGGCAATAAGGTCACAACAGAGGTGGCCACACCGTGTCATGGACCCAACGTCTCCAAGGTGGTGTCCTGCACAGATGATAAAATCATCGACAATGGATCTTTCGGTGTGGTGCACCAGGCAAGGCTGGTGGACTCCGGAGAGCTGATTGCCATCAAGAAGATCTTGCAGGACAAGAGATTCAAGGTGAGGGGGAGGAGCAGTTGTGTGGAAATGGAACACCCTGATATTTAACTTTAGGCCTACAGAACGTTCACAGGCCCTTGCGACACATGACCCGTTTCGCACGTTCACAGGCCCTTGCGACACATGACCCGTTTCACACAATTACACCCAATTGACAAACAACACCCCAAACACATTTTTGAAGGGTGGGTGGAAAGAGGAGCATCTGACAGAGACCAAGGCAGCCATGGGGTTTGGAAACAGAGAAAGTCACACAAACCAACAACAGTCCCCCCATCCCCACACACAACCCCCCACCCCACACACACACACACACACACACACACACACACACACACACACACACACACACACACACACACACACACCTGGCAAATATCAGAGATTTTCTGCAAATTCATTGTTTAGTCGAAGCTGAGAAAACAATCATAAAAACTGAAATGATACTTCATTGAACCCCCTGACGAGTCCCCACTCCAGCGACACGAAAAGTCCCCCCCACCGACTCTCGACGAGTCCCCCACTTCGGCCTCCCTAGGAGTTCCCCACCTCTGACCTCTTGACGAATTTCCTCCCCGCCTCCCCCCTCAACTTGGACAAGTCGCCCCTCAGGGCCCCGACCCATCGCCCAGCCTTGCTGATGTTCCTCTCTCGCCATAGAACCACAAACTGCAGATCGTGCGAAAGTTGGATCACACCATCATCGTCCCTCTTCTCAACTTCTACTCCTCTGTAGTCAAGGTAAGATCCACCTGCACCCACCCCACCCCCACTCTGATGCATATCATTTGTTGCTACCTTCCCCATTCCTTCAATCGATCTGTCTCGCTGCAGCCTCTCTGTTGCCTCCATCCTGCCCCTCTGACCAGTGCCGACTCCTTGACGCTGGCTGCCCTGCTCCTCACCCATTAACTCATGACCTCTTGCCATTTCAACTCCAGACAGCAGCAGCCAAAACCACAAGACAAGGTTGCCAAATTCGGCCACTCAGCCCCTCCAGTCTGTTTCCCCAATTCATTTCATGAATGTATTTTCCCCCATAACTCACTTCCCCAGAACCTTTTCGTGCTCTTCCAAATCAACGCCTGCTCTGAATCTTCCCAACAACTCAGCCTCCACATGTTCGACCCCAGCCAACACCCGGCTGCAAACATTTCTCATCTCGAAACGTCAATGGTTTTTCTCTCCTGGTGAATCCTTGCCTCACGAGGGAGGGCGGTCAGAGCTGCACATTTTTGCAGTCTCACCAGAAGCTGAATGATGGGGCAGCGGACGGGTCCACTACGGCCTGTTGACGCTCTGCTCGCTGAGCCCTTGGATTTATGCCATGTTGTGTTGAGCACTGGGGGCATCAGGCCTACAGTGAGCAGGAGGGGCTGGCACTCCTGTTGGGAGAGGCGCTGGGTGTTGGAGGGTAAATCCAGCTGACATGTTTGTATTGTGTCCAAGAGAAAGAGGAGATTTATTTGAATCTGGGTCTGGACTATGTTCCAGAGACGGTTCACTGCATGGCCCAGCACTTCAACAAGGCCAAGCAGCCCATTTCCATGATCGACATCAAGGTGGTTGTGGGTCTGGGTGGTCAAGTTGTCCACTGGGGCAAGCTTGGATGTTGGGGTTGGAGGATATGAAGGAGTTCACTGGCTGAGTCTCACTGGGGACTGGATATCGATGAAGGGTGCATGAGGGTCTCAATGGGTATTGGTGAGGAGAGAAAGGGTAGTGAGGGGAGAGGGGTGGAGAGGATGATGAGGATGGACGTTGATTGGCAGGGTGGGTCCTTCACCCACCTCCCCTTACCCTCAGGATCCAGACCCGGCCAGTGTGGAGGCAGAGTGGGTCATGTTATATCGTTGTGTTGCCAGATGTTCAGGTACCAGCTGTAGCAGAGCCTGGCCTACATCCATCCTCAGGGGGTTTGCCATTAAGACATCAAGCCCTAGAAGATGCTGGTAGATCCCGAGATGGCCTTCTTATTGCTCCTTTATTTCGGCAGGTAGATCCACCCATGTCTGCCCGTTCACCACCTCAACGCGGTCCTGATCCCTCTCCCCAACACGTCCCCTCCGCACCAGCTCTCACCCTTCCCACACCAGCTCTCTTCCCTCCTCCCTCTCCCAACTTTCCCCTCCACAGCTTAATAACTTATTCTAAATAAGATTGTGGGGGGCTTAGATGGAATGAACAGCCAGCAAATTTTCCTAAAGTGTCAGGTGCAAATCCCAGAGGGCACCCGCTTCAGGTGAGGGGAGATTTTTTTTATGCAGAGAGTTGTGAGTGGTTTGAATGTGTCACCGGAGAAAGTGGTAGTGGCTGGTAGAATAGGTACATTTAAAAGTCTCTGAGATGGGCATGTGGATGTAAGGGAACAGAATTTTTACATGATAGAGGAATTTGGGGATATGGCGAGAAGGCAGGTAGGTGGAGTTAGGTCATAAATTAGATCAGCCATGATCATATTGAATGGTGGAGCAGGCTCGATGGGCCATTTTTGTCCTACTCCTGTTCCCACTTCCTATGTTCCTATGGGTGTGGTACAGGTAAAGGTGTGGAGAACATTGACAAAGGTCAGTATAGCCTTTATGGGCCAAAGGGCCTGTACTGGGCAGCAATGCTTGATGTTGTAATGGATGTGGAAGCTCTGGGAAGGGGTAAGGGAGGCACTGGTAAGGAAGTCTGCAGATGCTGGGGCCGAGGGCAATGCCCAAACATGCTGGGGAAACTCATGGATAGTTTTGTGAGGAGCAGGTCCTGCTTCACGAGTCAAATTGAGTTTTTCGAGGAGGTGTCAAAGGAAATAGATGAAGGTCAAGGACTGTATGTGCTGCACGAGGATTTTAGTAAGGTGCTTAACAAGGTCCCCACAGTGGCCTCATTCAGAATGTCCGGAGGCATGGGATCCATGGAGCCTTGGCTGTTTGGATTCAGAATTGGCTTGTCTGCAGAAAACAGACGGTAGTAGTAGATGGATTAATGACTACTGGATCTCCAAAGGGATCTGCTCTGGGACCCCTGCTCTTTGTGATTTTTATGAATGATGATGGGAGTTGAAGGGTAGGTATGTCAGGGGATGACACAGAGATAGAGATGTTGTAGACTGTGTAGAAGGTTGTCATAGGTCATCCAGTTTGCAGAGAAATGACAGATGGAGTTCAATCCTGTAATTCAGATGTACTTAAATAAGCAACTGGTCCAGGTTTATTTCCAGAGCCATTTTCAAGGGCACGAATAACAGTTATTCCAAAGAAGGTTGGAGACCCATTAAAAGTAGCTTCATATAGACCAATATCTTTATTGAATGCGGATTACAAGAATGTGTGGGCAGAGCACTTGGTTAATGGCAGGATTATGAACAGTGTGCAGGACAGAGAAATATTTAGATCCTGCTCCATAAATCACTCAAGGTTGCTGTCCAAATTGAGAGGGAGTTTAAAATGGTGTATTGTGTGCTGGCCTTCAGGAGTCAGGGTATTGAGTTCAAGAACTGAGAGGTAACATTGCAGATGTATAAAATTCTAGTCAGACCACACTTGGAATATTGTGTGCATTCCTAGGGCGAGAATACCAGAGGACGTCTAAATAAGGTGAGCTGAGGGAACTTTAGGCAAGACGTGAGGGGTACATTTTATTCACACAGAATGTAGTGGGTGGCTGGAATGCATTGCCGGGGTAGTAGCGGAGGCTGGTCCAAAAAAGGCATGAAAAGGATTTTAATATGGACAGGAATTAAAGAAAAATGGAGGGTACTGGTGTGAGGGAGCGGAGGGTAACATTGTTGTGGGGTAGGTTCAGATGGATCAGCTGAACGGTCTCGACCGATCCATCCATGATTTGTCTAGCATCTTGCTGCCATATCGTGGAGAACCAGGGTGTTGCCTGATGGAGACACATTGCTCTGAGCTCTGCAGAGAGAGATCGTGGTTTTCACCAAAACACACTTCCTCAGGTAAAGCAGAGGAAGGGGAAAGGCTCCAGTGTTCAGGGGAAGGGGGGATGATGGGGGAAGAGTTGGGACCCTCCAAAGTCATTGTGATCAGGCCTCAGAGACAGTATCTCTATCACTCGTATTTCTCTTCCCAGCAGAAGGACCGATCTCAGAGACAAGACACGACTCCAGAAGAACCTCGCATCCCAGCTGAACAGAGGACGGACAACATTATGATGGCCTGAATCCCTCCCCTTCTTCTCCCTCTGGCCCTGCCAACCCCATTCCCTGCCTCTTCCATGTCCCTTCACCCACTTCCCCTCTTCTCCTCTACCCCTCCTCCATCCCAACCCCCTCCCGCTCACCTTCCCCTTCTCCTGCCCTCACACCTATGCCCTAACCCCAGCACTCCACCCTTCACCTCCCCCTTCCCCTCTCCCCTTCCCTTCCCCTTACCCCCTCCCCTTCCCCTCCCCCTTCCCCTCCCCTAACCCTCCCCCTTCCCCTCCCCTTCTCCTCCTCCCCTTCCCCTCCCCCTTCCCTTTCCCCTTCCTACCCCTAACCTAGGGGAAGGAGGGGGAGGGGAAGGGGGTAGGAGAAAGGGGGTAGTGGTAGGGGGTAAGGGTAGGGGTTGTGGCAAGGGGTAGGGTAGGGGGTAGTGGTAGGGGTTGCGGGGATGGGGAAGGGGTAGGAGGTAGGGTTAGGGGAAGTGGGTAGGTTGTAAGGGATAGGGTAGGGGTAGTGGTAGGGGGTGCATATATGGGGAAGGGGTAGGAGGTAGGGTTAGGGGAAGGGGGTAGGTTGTAAGGGATAGGGTAGGGGGTAGTTGTAGGGGGTGTGGGTATGGGGAAGGGGTAGGAGGTAGGGTTAGGGGAAGGGGGTAATTGTAGGGGGTGCGGGTATGGGGAAGGGGTAGAAGGTAGGGTTAGGGGAAGGGGGTAGGTTGTAAGGGATAGGGGTAGGGTTTAGTTTTGGGTTGGGGAAGTTGGGTAGAGTTAGGGTTAGGGTTAGGAGCATTGTAGAGGTAGCATTAGGTTTAGTGTTAGGAGACATGGGGTAGGGCTATATCTTGGTTTATAGTTAGGTTTATAGTTCGGGGAAGTGGGCTTGTGTTAGGTATAGGGGAAGGGGGTAGGAGCAGGGGGGTAGAGGAGGAGTGAGGTTTGGGGTTAGGGGATGGTGGGTAGCATTAGGGTTGGGGTTAGGGGGCGGCATAGGCGTAGGGATAAAGTTAGGGTTAGTGGACGGGGTGGGGGTAGAGTTAGGGGCCGTGGAGTGGTGGTAGTGGGTATCGGTAGTGTTAAGGTTAGTTTTAGGATTTTGTTAGGGGTTAGGGTTAGGAGTAGGAGGAAGGGAAGGGGGAGGGGAATGGGGAGGCGAGAGGGGGACGGGAACTGGGGAAGGGAAGGGGGGAGGGGATGTGGGAGGGGAATGGGCAGAGGTAAGGGGAGGGGAACGGGGTAGAGGAAAGGGGAGGTGAACGGTGGACGGCATCCCTAGCGCCTCCCCTCCCCTTCCCATCCCCCGCATTTCCCCTGCCTCTCCTCTCCTCCTTCCAGAAGAAGCTGGGCCTCTTTCCGTCCAGAACCTCCCTGTGGTTTCAGAGCCTCCGTTTCAGGAAGTGCCTTCGACGCTTGCTGCTGGACAGACATCTTGTCTCTTGATTCATTCTGTTCCGTTGATATTAAATTTATAAATGATTGGGTTTTTTAAAGCTTGAACTCAAAAGGCTGGTCCAGATAGACAAAACAGAAACAGGCCCTTCAGCCCCTCTCTCCTGCTAGCTGAGCTGTTGTAATCAGTCCATATTCCTCTCACCCTTTTCATTCTTTGCTGCCATCCAGCTCATGTTGCCTTGTCAATCGCATGGCCTGTGGGAAGAAGCTATTTCCCTCCCTGGCTGCTCTGCTTTTATTCCTCCATATCTCCTTCCTGATGGCAGGGGGACAAAGATGCTCTGAGCTGGATATCTATGAGTCTATTTACAGAGCCCATCCCTGCAAACAATCAGGGGACCATTGCCTTGAGGTGGCACCCATGTTGCCTCTCCCTCAGCACTCTCAGAACACTACTGTACCCTCCTTCCCCTCCTTTCCCAGGTCTCAGTAACCCGCTGACAATTCCAGTCAGCTGCCATGTCTATACCCTGCCCCACCTAAACCGATGGATCGACCAGCACCTTCTCCCCTCAAGAGTTCGAGGAATCCACTCTCTCGCAATGTCCTGCTATCGAATGCCGTGCATCCTCCTTCCCACTTGGTTCCTCCTGTTATCAGGCGCCTGGATGGACCCCACCCTGTTGAAACTACCCGTGTTCTCACTGATCTCTCTGCGCCTCTGCCCTCCATCCAGGGGTCTTCGATTTCTTGTGGGGGTGGTGGAGAACAAAACACCAACTTAAGGAGATGGGGAGCAGTACAAAGACCCCCAGGTCCAGGAGACAGGGAGAACCACAGAGATGCCCATCTCTGTCATTCGGGTAAAACCTGATTATCAGGTGCAATGTGCAAGGAACTTTCGGTCCTGCTGCACGTGGGCCAGGTTTGGCCCATCCCCACACCACCACACTGTCAATTCCCAAAACAAATTTCCTATTCATGTGGGGGTCCAAAATGGATAGAGTCTGGAGAAGGACTCAATCAATGGGGACAAGGGTGTAACCAGCATGGCTATCATTGTGTGTGGCTGTGCTTGCAACCAAAGTGCAAGGGCACCAAATGCTGCTATGTGCTGAGGTTCTACCTGGCTCAGGTGTTGCGAAAGATTGGCCTGGCCCTGGTGCTGCACAATGTTCCAGTCAGCAGGACTTTGCCCCTTCACCTTCCTGGGAACGGTTTCATAGACAAACACATTTGACCACAAAGCCATCAGGCAGTGGTCAGCAGAGAATGTCTGACACAGAGACTCTAGGACTAGATGGGATACTGCGGGGTGGTCCACGGAGCAGAGCATCCAGAGACAGACATCCAGAACTGCTGGAAAACCAGAAACTCGGTGAAAGATGCCCTTCAGTTTGCCTGAAACCCAGATGGGAGTAGCAAACACTAGAAGACATCTGTCCAAAGCAAAGGGAGGAAGATTTAGGGGAGATATCAGGGGTATTTTCTTTTACCCAGAGTTGTGGGTGTCAAGAATGCCTTGCCAGGAGTAGTGATGAAGGCCAAAACATTAGGGGCATTTTAGGGGTTCTTAGTTACATTGAGGGGCTGAGACCAAAGAGGATATTCTCCAACAGCAGAGGGTGGCAGTAACCACAAGATGTCAAAGTGGTGGCAATGAAGCTAAACAGAGACCATCTAATGTGACTGTGCGCCTGGCTGCGTGAATTTGGACTTACTATATAAACCTTGCTAAGTGCTAGTTCAGGTTGGAAACGTTCGACTTCCTTGGGGGTCAAATCAATAGGCACGGAACTAAACCCTGCTTGAAAAGGTAGAGTTTGTTAAGTGCTTCCTCAAACCCCACATAATGAAGGGGCTGCAAGAATTCACTGGTACGATTAATTTTTATCAACGATTCATACCGGTAGTGGCTGACATCATTTTTTTGTTTTAAAACTTTATTTAAGATTTTATAACATGAATAACATATAGAATTATATTAAAAAAAATTAAGAACAAAATAATAAAATTACAATACAGTATCAGTAATCTAAATAAACTATACCCTCCCCAATAATTATTACACATTAATAACCCAACTCAAATTAGTCCAACCCCCCCTTCCCCCCCAAAACAAAGAGTGAAGAATTAATAAAGTTAATGATATATGTGAGAAAAAAACCCACTTACAAAAAAAAACAAAAACATAACCGATTAAAATACTAACAAAAAGAAAAGTAATTAATACTAAGATATCAGACTTAAAAAACATATTTAAATCAAACTTAAATGCATATATTTAACAGAGTTAAGATGAAACCTATAATTAACTCAAACTTAATATAAAAAATTAGTAAAATTAGTAACATTGTCTATCAAAAATTCTGAAACAATAATCAATTCTTTAAAAAAAATTTTAGCATGAGAAAAAAAAGATGAAAAAAAAACTTTCCTTATAGAGATAAACCTTCACCAAATATCAACTAACTTCACATCTATCATCATATTAGTCACATAAACCGCCATCTTAAAACAAAATTCCAAACTCATTAAACATTGTACAATTCAAATTTGGTACTCTTCCACCATTTTTCCCTTTTAACCTTGAATAATTACCCAATAAAAGCTCCAATACCACATTTAAATATCCCCAATCATTACGTTAAAATTCAGATATCCAAATAATAAAAACACATCTACAATGAAATCTATATCTTCAACAAATGGAGCATAAACCACAAACAAAATTCAAGCCTCATTAAGAATTGTACAATTCAATTTATAACTTTCACCATTATTCCCTTCGTTCTATTGCTAAAATAGCAAAATAATATACACCAGAATTACCACTCCTTTCACCTTAAAGTTAAAGAAAAATATTAAAAAAAACGTATCCATCCCATTCACATTTAAATTTCAAATATTCCTTATCTACTGAATAAACTTTACAAAAAAAACCACATGAATTTTTAGTTTTTTAAACAATCAAATACTTTCTTATGCTTTTTTTTATAAACACAAAAAAAACCCTTAACTCTTTAATCTAATAATACAAAAAAAGGAAAAAAAAATGGGTAGGAGGTTAAAAATACCCCCTCACATCTAAACCGCGCAATGCGGTAACTCCCAGAAAAAAATGGGTGTGAGATAACTCACACGAAGCAGATGACTTTCAGGAAATAGTACCTATCCAGTTCTCTCCCCCAACTCTCACTTCATCTTAAACTACATCATCATTTTTTAATATCCCTTTTATTTAAAAAAATATTAGAAATAAAAAGGACAACTCTTCTTTTAATCAGCTCCAACTGCCGAGTCACCATTACAACCATTCCTTCTTGGAGCACGGCTCTTTTCTTCCATCTCTTGTCTCCTTAGAGTTCGCGGCGGACTACGTCTCTGTTGAAACTGAGTAATTGGCAGCTCTTGAGCAAATGCTATAGCTTCCTTTGGAGAATCAAAGAATTTTGGTTGGCAACCATCTTGAAAAAACTTCAAAACAGCTGGATATCTAAAGGTTGCCTTATAACCTTTCTTCCACAACAACTCTTTAGCAGAATTGAATTCCCGTCGTTGGAACATAACTTCTTGACTCAAATCCGCATTGAAGAAAACTCGATTATTTTGAATCATCAAGGGTGATTTTCTCTGTTGTGCATTTCTAATAGCCACTCGTAAAATTATTTCTCTGTCATAATAATTCAAGCAACGAACCAAAACAGGTCTTGGACTTTGACCTGAAATAGATCTTCTACGCAAGACCTTCCGGGAAATGTTCTTTTTTTTTTGAAATTTATTTATAGTATCTCCATACGTTCATTTCAAATTGACTTAGTATAATATTACATAATAGATTCTAAATAATTTTCAAATTTTCATCCCCCCCACCTCCCCTAACCCCTTAGGAAACCACCTTGTGGTGGTTAATTCCCAAAAACCCAAATGGGTGTGGTATAAACCACAAGTGGCCTATGACTTTCAGGAGCTGAAGTACCACTCCCTCCCCCCCACCCCCCCCAGGCAGACAAAATACACGTATAAACCGAAAAATCATCATTTCTTATATCCATAAAACCCCGGTCCATCAATTTAACCAATCTTATTCATAAACTCTTTTTTTTGAAAATCCAAACTTGATATTAAATTTTGCACCCTTTCCACCCTCCCAACACTGAGTTTAACATTGTTTACAATCAATAAAAGTTTTTTTTTAATTTTTTTTTTCAAGTCTTCCTGAATTTCATCCACTGAATTAAAACACCTCTGAACATCCCAGTTCAACACCGAATCTTCCATTCTTCTCAGTCTCAAGTTGAATTTGTAGCTTACTTTCAAAAAAAGTTTTTTTCAAATCTTTTAAAATTTTCTTGAACATAATTCCTTCGGTCTTGATCTTCTAAAGCATCAATGTTATTCATAAGTTCTTTCTTCTGAGTTTCCCAATTTAATACCAAATTTTCCACTTTGTCAATCTTCTCAATGTTAAGTTGAAATTATTGTTTATTTTCAAGAAAAACTTATTCAAAATTTTTAACTCTTCTTGGACATTGCTCCTTCGACTTTAATTTTATAAATCATCAATCTTGTTCATAGTTTCTTTCTACTGAATTTCCAAATTTAATAATAAAGTTTCCGTTTTTTCCTATTTTCTCAATATTAAACTGATCTTGTTGTTTAGTTTAAAAAAAAACCTTTTCAAAACTATTAAAATCTGTTTGCAATGTATGCATACTCACAGATAATAAATTCACTCTTCCAATATTCCATCCAAAAAAAAAATCACTAATAAACCTTCTTGCAGGTCAAGGAGTTCCATATATATGTTTATCTTCAGAAAATATTTCAAATATTTCAAATCAACATTCGTCGCCATCTTTCAAAAAGGAGTCCGAAATCAACTTTAATAAGTTCTGTTCTTGAGAAGATTCCAGCACCAACTCCGGCTCTGTCTGGGCAAATAGGTCAAATTTCTTCCAAAGTCAAAGATAATAAATTACACATACAAAACGACACATCGACCAGGTGAAATATCCTCAGGAAAGGATATCCACTGCCCTTCAATATGAATTCACAACACTCAGAGGTTCTTGATGCAAAAACATGCAAACACACATCAGACACAAGACACATACAGAACAACGACACATCGACACAGAACCTACGTAGCAAAATGCTGGAAAACAATTCTGTGAGACGTCTCTTTTTCTACATTCGATGTAAACCTGTTACACCTCAACGCATGTCTGAAATACATTTATTAAAAATAAATATTCTTCACAAATCATCGAGTCATGGGAAGTTGTTTCAGCAATTAATCCGTTGTTCAGCAGCTCTTCTCATGGCCTGTGGGAAGAAGCAGCTCCTCAGCCGGTGGGATCTGGCTGAAATCCTTCTGTATCCCTTCCCTGACAGGAGGAGCTTCATCACTTGTAACTTAGTAATCATCCATATACTGCAAATTTCGAAAATAAATCTTCCTAAATTAGTCCAAAGTGACTGATATCCCCCACCACCCCTCACATTAACACTAGGTCAGGAGACACAAATGGAGCATGTATCTCTACTCTATTAATTAGACTTTGTTTTGGAACAATGCAGAATTCGGATCCAAATTTATTGTCATGAACATTTCACGGAATTGGTGGTTCCGCAGCAGTATCACAGGTGCAAATATTGCTATAAATTACATTTTCAAAAGAAGAGAATACGAGGCCGTGTCTATGGTTCATTGAACATTCGGAAATCTGATCACAAGGTAACGGGACAGAAGCAGGTCACTAGGCTCATCGAGTCTGTTCCATGACTCTACACTCAGCTGAACAATGCTCACACCTTGTTCAAATTTCCAGCCTTTTCCCCAGGTCCCTTGATACCCTTACTAACGAGATACTTATCTATTTCCTATTTAAATTCTCCTCGTGATCTGGCCTCCACAGATCCACGACCCTCTGACTAAAGAAGTTCTTCCTCCTCTCTGATTGAATAATTTCTAATTTTAAGACTATGACCTTTGTCCTCGATTCACCTATCAAGGGAAACATCTAATCCGCATTCACTCTGTCAAAATCATTTAAAATTCAAAATATCTCTTTGAGATTCTCCTATACCCCAATGAATACAACGCATGAGGTGCCAAATGTTCCCCATATGCCAGCCCCTGCATTCCAGGAATCATCCTAGTAAATCAACTCTGCACCATCTCCAACAACATCACATCCTTTCTGAGAAAGAGACTCATTAACACCTCTCTGTCTTCTGGTATTTGCTCCTCTCACCGCAGGAAAATGTTGCCGCCTGTCCGTCCTACCAATACCCTCATAATCTTCTAAGTCTCTATTGTCACCTCCTTTCCTTCTTCACTCCAAAGAGAAAAGCTCTAGCTCTGTTAAGCTTGCCTCATTTTTCAATTCAGACAACCTCCTCATAAATCTTTTCTGCACCCTCATAGCCTGAATACGCCTCAGATTGCCTGATCTTGGAAGCAAAGCAGGCTCAGGACTGGTCAGGACTTGGAGGGGAGACCGCCTAGGGACACCCGGTGCTGTAGGATTCTGAGGGGCTCTGTACAAAGGGGCAACACTCTGTCCGCCTTCTGGTAGAAAAAAGTTAAAGAATTTCATGTATGTTACATTTGAAATGTAGTGTTACATGATGATAGTGAAACATTTACATTTACCCTCTCCAAAACTTCCAGTAATGAGGAAACCAGAACTGAACACAATATTCTAATTGTGGTCTAACCAGAGTTTTCTCGAGCTGTAACATGACCTCTCAACTCTTGAGCTCAATCCCCAACTAATGAAGGCCAGAATACCTTAAGCCTTCTGAACGATCCTATCAACCTGCAAGGGCAACCTTGAGAGATCTGGAATTGAGGGAACCATTCAGAAGTGGATGAAGTTGCATCCTGTAAAAATATGTATTAGGAGTTGGCAAGGCAGCCAGCAGGAACCAAAGGCTTTGAAATCATGCAGGCTCGCAATACTGTCGCCTTCTTCATAGATGTTATCAGTTTATTGCCTTGTTTCACAGAATAAAACACTTTGAATATGCCAGCCACTGAGGTGACAACTGACACACCTCTTCAACAGTCAGCTCTCCCTCATTCAGCATCTCTGTTTTGAGTAGAAGGCTGTTCTCACAAAAATAGCCATCACAGTCGGCACTTTGTTGCCCTTAGAATGCCTGGCACTGCTCCCAGCATGCACGGTGCTGCTCCCAGCATGCTCCAACCACGGCCACCCCATGCCTGACAGCACTGGCAGAGCGAGGGACACAAGGCCATGCCTTGTAGATGGTCGTATTGCACAAACCTTCTGCCTGACACCCCCACCCCCACCCCAAGCTTCAAGAACAGTGTTCATGAAACAGGTATCAGGCTCCTGTAGGCAAAAGGGAAGAAGCTTTCCTGGTGCTGTTGGGTGTTCATCAGGCTTCTGTACCTCTGTCCCGATGGTAGCAGTGAGAAGATGGCACGGCCCGGGTGGTGGGGGTCCTTGAAGATCGAGGCTGGTTTCCTGAGACACCGCCTCTTGTAGATGTCCTCGATGGAGTGGGGACTAATGCCCATGGTGGCGCTGGCTGAGTTCACCACTCTCCGTCCCATTTTCCTGTCCTGTATATTGGCAGCTCCGTACCAGAAGGTGATGCAACTCGTAGAAATTGGCAAGTCTTTGGTGAAATCTCAAAAGTTTATTACCACGCGTTGTGCCGGCCTGATCTCCACAGTTGTGGGATTATCTTTACGTAGCATTTTCCAATCATTTTGATCTATTTTTCTGCCCAAAACATTTTCCCACTTTCATCTTGATTTATGCAATTGTGTGTGAGTCTGTGAGACCATGTGTCACACCATGTGTACGCATGTGCATGCGTACGTGTCTGTGCATGAGTTCATGAGATGGCAGGCGGACATGCATATGAGTGTGCATGTGTACTTGTGTGTGTTTGTCTGTGTGTGTGTGTGTTTGTGTGTCTGCACGCGTGTGTGTGCATCTATTCATTTGTGTGTGCACATGAATGCGTGTATGTGGGTGCATAATTCTGCATGCTTTTGTGCAGGAGTGGGTGAGTGTGTATGCGTGTGTACATCTGTGTGATTCTGTGAGTGTTTATATGTGCACGTTTATGCATTCACGTGTGTGTGTGTGTGTGTAATGAAGAAGTAGCCTCCAACACTCATGTTAGGAGGACCCACTCACTACCTGCCAATCCAGGTCACCCCAAACCATCAAGTTGACCCTTGCGTTTGGCCCACCTAAATCACCAGGAGCTGCAGAAAAGGCAGCCTGGCCAGACTCAGCCCTGACTTTCACCCAATTGGCCAACCTAAATCACCAGGAACTACAGTCCAGGCAGCCTGGCCAGACTCAGCCCTGACCCTCACCCACATTGTGGAATGCACTGAGCCCAGCCCAGAAGGGGTTAGCCACCTCCATGAACAGGTCATGTCCTTCCAACAAACCCAGGAGCCGGCTCCAGAACTAGCTGAAATCCCACCCTCCCCATGCCCCTTTGATTCCCTCGACCCCCAACAATTGACACAAGCCTGGGTCACAGGCGGCTCGAGCTGCTGGAAAGGGGGTAATCAATACCGGAAGGCAGTGGCTCTCCACTCTACCATGGGGAAAGTCATCACCAAAGAGGGAGAGGGGGGCTCCAGCCAGCTTGCTGAGCTGGCAGGGGTGGCATTCACACTTCAGGACACCACTGGGCCCATTAACATCCACCCCGATTC
Source organism: Narcine bancroftii (assembly GCF_036971445.1). Classification (NCBI taxonomy): domain Eukaryota; kingdom Metazoa; phylum Chordata; class Chondrichthyes; order Torpediniformes; family Narcinidae; genus Narcine; species Narcine bancroftii. Next base: position 33,710,977 of record NC_091479.1, read on the forward strand.
ATGGGCAGTGGCCAATGCCATGGTGGTCTGTATGGCCCAATGGCATGAGACAGGGTGAGAAATCCACGGATGCCCCCTTTGGGGACAGCACCATGGGCAGTTGCTCTGGGACCAAGCCCCCACAAGGAGATCACAGTTCACCACATAGACACCCACACCCGCAACACCACAGAGGAGGCAGCGGACAACGCGGCCGTGGATCAAGTTGCCCAAAGATGCACTGCCTCCACCTCCCCACCAGACACTGACAATGGGGCTCTGGCCACCTGGGCTCACTGCAAAAGTAGCCACCTAGGGGCTGACAGCACATGACAATGGGCAGAACAGTTCAGGGTCGCCCTCACCCTGGATCAGTCCAAAACCGACGTGCTCGACTGCCCCATCTGTTGCAGGTAAAGTCAAGGGATTGACCAATGGTGCCTCCGGGACACATTAGCTGTGGCAGGGGAGCAGGTCATGTATGGCTGATTGACGATATCAGATCGCTCCCATGCCAAGATTTAAAAAATTAGTATATCCTGACCATGGTGAATACATATTCTGGTGCACTGGTGGCAGTGTCCTGTGAGAAATCCGACCAGAATAACACCATTATTGGATTACAGCCCCTCTCCTCCATTTATAGAATCCCCTGGGAGGTGCGATCCAATCAGGGCTCACACTTTCCAGAGTCTAAAGCCCAAGACTGGACTGCTGAGGCAGGGATCTCCTGGCTGCTCCACATCCCCTATCACCCCCAGGCATCAGGGTCATTTGAAAGGATGAATGGCCAGTTCACGGAGAGCATCCACAAACTGACATCAAGGTGGGTGGGGGGGGGGGGGCTGACCGTGCTGCAACAGGCTGTGGATCACTTTAACTCGCGCCTCACCGGCCAAGGAGACACCCACATATCTCACCATTTCTAACACTCCCCATCCCCGGATTGAGAGCCTCCCCAAAACCTCCGAGACAGGACTTGGGGAGAGTATGGGTACAACAGCCACAAAGTCCAGCCCAAAAGGGGGAGATTGTCGCATTCAGTCCAGGAGATATCCGGTGGTTCGCAATTCTGGGCCAAACCAAACTCTCCTGTCTCCACACCCACCATCTCACAAAGGGACAATGAGTTTTTTTTTCCACCCCACAGGAACATGCAAGCCCTGCTTCTACCCTTGCTGCTAGCGGCAACCATTTGCAATGTCAGATTGGTGATCACGTTCCTCTCCATTACCTATGATTTTGCCACCACCACGAATAGATCGGACTGCTGGATCTGTGTCCAAACTCCAGCACACACCAATCAAGCATTACCACTCACCCCCATCCAACTGGACGACTCTCAGATGAACTGCCTACTGAGACTCTTTGCTCCAGTGGGTTTGGGTTAACTGTATGGGGTGGGCCTAATGGCAGCCCACCACCCCTGGCATCTCTACTCAACACTATCCCTTCCACTGACTCCCGATGGTGTGGATGCTTCAGGAACTGGTATTTCTCTGCCTAAAATTGGACCACCACTCGAGTCCTGACACTCCGCATCATCCCACAACTCATCATAGACCAAAGAAGTGTTGGTGCAGACTCCCCCACAGACACAACTCCCCCCTCCCAGTCGGCAACAGTGACAGCCGGCACAGAGGGTACCCGGGCACCGCACTCACCACCTCAATTGGTGTCAGCAAGCTGGGGGGGCCACTGGACTTTGAATGGCACCCACTGGGTTGGAGATCACTGCCTATCCCTGGCTTCCTGCCACCTGGTAGGGCTGCCTTTTCCCCACATTCGAGGTGCCCTACATCCACTCACTTGCTGACCTAGGGGAGCACACAGCCTTTGGTGACCACCGCAACAAGAGGGTCTTTACTGCAAGTGAATGGTTCTGGATGAACGCCTTCCCCAGATAAGGCTCTCCAACGAAGATGACCACCCTACGAGACGGCAGTGTCCCTGCACCATACAAAGGACATCCTGACCTGGAAAGTTGTGAAGCTGAAGGAGAGGCGTATAGTGGCAATGCCAAATTGGATGGCCCTGGACTACCTGCTGGTGGCTGTGCTGTCATTGGCCAGGAGGGCTGCAGCTACATTCCCAAGGAATCCTCTAACATCACCCACCTGACTGACCACATTAGGGACTCAGTGGCCAAAATTCAACCCCGTTAGACCTTCTTATTACCTGTCGCACTTTATTGGCAAGCAGCATGTCTTCCGAAGGGGTGGATTGTCTTGGAGAGGCAGTGTCCATCACCTGGTGGCGCTGCTGTGCTCCTGTTCGGTGGACATACTACCTGCCAATCAAGGTCAAAGACTCACTCCAAGCCATCAAGGTGAACCTTGCGACTGGCCCACCTAAATCCCCAGGAGCTGCAGTCCAGGCAGCCCGGCCAGACTCAGCCCTTACCTTCACCCAATTGGCCCAGGTGAATCACCTCGACTGATCCCTGCTGAGCCCCTGCACTTAGCTTCGAACATTGGCCACAGCAGTCAATGGGGCTCAGCTTCCCCGAGTGATAGGCCCTCCCAGCATGGCCCCCAGAACTATAAAGGACCATGTCCCCCTTCGTTCTGCCTCTTTCGACTCATCGTGGCTAGTAAGGAGCATCTTCCACACTGGGTTGGGGAGAGTCTCGAGGTCAGCAAGGAAGACCCATGTCCATACTGGTCAAGGGGTGGGAGCTCACAGTATCACCTTGATCCTGAATGTTGAATGTATACATTCATGTAATTTCCCCCAGTCTCTGTCGGTTTCTCCCTCCTAATTAGAAGTGTATATTTACTCCCTGCGTACTCTGTGTGTAGAGGTTTGCCAAACATATCAACCCTATTGTCCTGTTTCCATCCCCAAACTAAAAGTGTGCTTTGTACCTCCGCTTTGGTCTGGTTCTTAACCTGTTGGACCCACACGAACCCGACCACAATGGAGGAGGGAAAGCTAAGTATTTTATCAATAAATGGAGAGTCAAATCACAAGAAAAAAAGACAGTTAATTCCAATCAGAAGTTGGCAAGAAATTAATGTATGTTTAGGGGAAAAAACGTAGGAATCTCAAGAAAAGCACCAGTGTGTAAAAATGTGTTATTTCCTATGAACAGAGGCAATAGAATATTAAATTTGTGGGAAAGAGATTTTATAGCCATCAAATATAATATGGGGAAAAGGATTTATATAAATCGAAACAAAGTTGGAAAAAAGATTGAAATATACAAATTCAAGAAGAAATAGGGTAAAGATTGTTTCAAGAGTGTTACAAATATGATTTATGCCAGTTATAAAACTACAATTGTCTACATCAATTCTGCTATACTCCATGTAAATTATATGGACTTATCTCCAATTATTCCGAGAAATGTTTTCAATGTAATCAGGTGATTGGGACTTTTTTTCCATTCGGTTTGGACCTGTGTGAAAGTGGAAGAATTTTGGAAAGATTTCAGTATATTATTAGGACAAATTATGAAGATAAAAATACAAAAGGACACAAGAATATTTGTGCTTAGTCATATTTAAGATGCAGATACAAAACTGAAGTTGGATAAACATCAAACATAGCAGTGAAGCAATGTGCAGCACTAACGTGGAGAGCAGAGAGTTTTGTAACGAGGGATGGGAAATTGAAATGCAAAACTGTGTCACCATGTAACCATATAACCATTTACAGAGCGGAAACAGGCCATGTTAGCCTTTCGAGTTTGCACCGGTTCACTAGAACAAATCCACTAGCTCTATCCTCCCACTCTCCGCCAATATTCCTCCATCCCCCTCACCTCCATGTACACATCCAACCTTCTCTTAAATGACAGAAGGAACCCTGCTGCAACTATCTCATTCAGAAGAACATTCCATTCTGCCACGACTCTGAGTGAAGAAGCATCTTCTGATATTTCTCCTAAAGTTTTGCCCTCTTACCCTTAACTTATGGCCTCTCGTTCCAACCTTCCCTGCCCTCAGGGGAATGAGTCTGTTTATGTCTAGTCTATCTATTCCTTTCATAATTTTAAATACTTCCTTCAAGTCCCCTCTCAGTCATCTGCATTCCAATGAATAAAGTCCAGTCTCCTTAATTTCTCCCTGTAATCCAGATGCTGTAAGCCAGGCAACATCTTTGTAAATCTTCCCTGCACCCTCTTCACCTTATATATATCCTTCCTATAGTATGGAGACCAGAACTGAGCAGAGTACTCCAAACCTGGCCTCACCAATACCTGAAACAGCTGCAGCATCACCAACCAGCTCCTACACTCTATGCTATGATTTATGAAGTCCAGCAGACCATATGCCTTCTTAATTACCCTGTCTACATGGGAATCCACCTTCAGTGAACCCTGTACCATAACTCCAAGATCCTTCTGTTCCTCTGCATTTCTCGACGCCCATCCCTGAACTGCATAGGTCCTATTTTGATTATTTTTTCCGGAATGCAGCACCTCACACTTGTCAACATTAAATTCCATCAGTCCACTTTTCCAAACAAACCAAATCCTGTAATCCAAGAAAACCTTCCTCACCATCCACCACTCCCCCTATTTTTGTATCGTCTGCATATTTGCTTTCCCAGTTAACCACCCCCTCAACCAAATCCTGAATATAAATGATAAACAACAGGGGATGCAACACCAATCCCTGAGGCACACCGCTCGTCACAGGCTTCCATCCTAATAGACAGTTGTCCACCATAACTCTCTGCTGTCTTTCTCCCAGCCACCTCTGAACCCATCTCACTATCAAACATCAAACATGACTTTCCCTTCACTAAGCCATGCTGGGTGCCCCCAATCAATCCCTGTCTATCCAGATATTTGTACATACTATCTCAAAGAATACCCTCCATAACCATCCCCACCGCCGAAGTCAAACTTACTGGCCAATAATTACTTGGCCTACACCTACTCCCTTTTTTGAACAACAGAACTACATTTGCAACCCTCCAATCCCGCGTCACCACACCCTCCTCCAGTGATCTTTGAAAAATCGCTGTCAGTGCCCCCAATATTTGTTCCCTGACCTCCCTTAAATTCCGGCGAAAAATCCCATCAGCACCAGGAGACTTATCCACCTTAATTGACCCCAGAAGCTCCAAAACGCTCGCTTTACTAATCCCTATCCTTTCCATAACTAAACTATTTACCTCTCTTATCTTGTATAGCCCAATGTCTGCATCCCTCGTGAATACAGATGAGAAAAATTTGTTCAATATTTCTCCATCTCATACGGTTCCTGACATAGTTCACCGGTCCCATCATCCAGTCGACCTATTCTGTGTTTAACCCTCCTTTTACTGTTCACATTTCTGAACAAACCCTGAGGATTCACCTTCGCCTTATTTAGCTATGGACACTTCATCCCTTTTTATCTATCTCCTCAATCCCTTGTTTTTTTATATTTGGTGTAGATCTCCCTCTTGTCCCGTACAAACTTCTTAATTTCACCAGAAAACTACGGCTCCCTCGAACCTTTAGTCTTTCCCTTTGGCCTGATTGGAACATAAAGATCCTGTACTCTCAAAATCTCACCACTAAATGTCCCCCAAATTTTCTCTACATCCTTTCCAGGAAAAAGTTCAGCCCACACAACTCTCTGCAAATCCCTTCTCATTTCTCCAAATCTGGCCTTCCCCCACTCGAAGACCTTCAACCTCGGAACTTTCCATCATTAAGCTAAAGCTAATGGACCCATGATCACTGGATCCACAGTTCTCCCTAACGCTCACCTCTGTCACCTGCCTCATTGCATTCCTAAACAACAGATCGAACACTGCTCCCACTCTAATTGGCGTCTCAACATATTGCTGCAGAAAGCAATCCTGAACACAATGCATAAATACTAAGCTATCCTGCCCTTTTACTGACTGCATTTCCCAATTGATGTTTGGAAAATTGAAATCCCCAACCAACACCACCCTATTTCACTTGCATATCTCACCTATTTGCACATTTGCTCTCCTTGTTCCCTTTCCCCATTTGGAGGCCTATAATATACCCCATAATAGTAACCTCACCCTTCTTATTTTTCAGTTCTACCCACACTGCCTCTCTTGACGAGCCCTCCAGTCTATCTTGCCTCAGCATTGCTGTAATATCCTCCCTGACATTTAATGCCACACCTCCCCCTCTTAATCCACCAACTCTGTCACATCTCAAGCAGTGAAATCTTGGAACATTCAACTGCCAGTCACAACCTTCTTTCAACCACGTCTCGCTAATGGCCACAACATCATAATGCCGCATGTCAATCCACACCTTTAGCTCATCCAGCTTCCTTACTACAGTCCTCGCATTAAAATAAATACAGGGATCTCCGACATTCTACCTTCTGAATATCCTCCTCTCTACCATTCTCACAATATTCACTGCAACATTTGTGTACTACTTCCTGCTTTTCCTCCCTCAAATTATTTAAACTTGTCCCTTTCCTTATCCTACTAACCCTCACCCTATAACTCTCGCCCTTTTCCTTTTATCCCTACAGAGTTTGACACCACACCTCTGCCAAGCATAGTCTGACTATCCCCTTCCTCAGTATTCAAGGTGGAGTAATGATTTCTGAAGATTACAGACTCGGGTGCTTGCACATGAATCTGAACTCTCCCTTTTCTCCTCCTAACGGTAACCCACTACCCCTCGTCCCGTGAGCCCCTGGGCGACCACCTGCCTGTAGCTCTTGTCTACGATAGCCTCAATCTCCCTAACAAGAGTAAGGTCATCGAGCTGCAGCTCAAGTTCCTTGACCCGGTCCGTTAGGCCACATGCCTTCTCAGTGATGGCCTCACTCTCCCTAACCAGAGGGAGGTCTGGTTGTCTGTCTCTGGATTCTCTGCTCAGAGGATCACCCCGCATTATCCATCAAATCCTGGTCTCTCTGTGTCAGCAGGAATTCCGTGCTGACCACTACCTGATGGCTTTGTGTTCAAATTGTTTGTCTATGAAAACTTTTCCACAAAGGTGATGTGGCAAAGTCTAGCTGACTGAAACATTGCACCAATCTTTCAGAACACGGGAGACAGGTAGATCCTTGGTTCATAGCGGCACTCGGTGCCCTTGTACTTAGTTTCCATGCTCAGTCTGATGCAACCTCACACGATGAAGGCCACATTGGTTACGCCCTTAACCCCATTGTCATGAAATATATATTTGGGAGAATCTGGTAAAATTAGAGTAGGTTAAATACATACACACATTTTAAAACAGATCTTATTTGAAATACTGAAGAATTCATATTCAGTAACATCACAGAAACTATGGAGAATGCTATGCACATTTCACAAGTAGCTGCTAATTGAAATGAGGTCATGAAATAAATAGACCATTATTTTGGTTTGGAGACAGGTTGGCTGGTTGAATATCTACAAAGTGCCAACGGAATGGTCACCCCTGGGATTTGTTTAGCTAAGACAAGGGCTTGCCAAAGAAGGATAAGTTCTGTTGTTTGCTGAAGAGGTGGGGGGGGGGTGGTTTGCAATTGAGAGAGTCACATGTGTTTTCTAGCAGTCTCAGTTGGAGTGAGAGAGAGAGAGAAAGGGGTGAAACAAGCTCTCTCTGCCAGGCACTGAAAGCAGCTGAACAGTACAAGCCAGGAGAGGAATGTAGGAAACAGAAAGCTCCAGAGCGGCAGATGGCTGGAAGTCCTATCTGTCTGATGTTTCTCTCAGAATAAGTGCAACAGGAAGGAACATTGTGCTAGCCTGAAAGAAAGAGGTTATCATCTGGAGAACCCTGATAGGCCACATTTTATCAGCGAGACATTGAGGTGACTAATGGTGGTAGCTCAGTTGTGGAAATCCTGGAACAACAAATCTCTTTCTGCAAACCCTATGGAACTTTCTTGAGTAGGAAAGCCTGATGAACTTTATTCATGTTCAATTCCGTGCACAGTATCAGAATTGCCGACAACCAGTGAACTTGGAAGAATGAGAAGTGAGATTGAACAGAGAACCAAATAACTTTTCTTCAATTTACACACACATCATACACGTGCGCTTAAACTCAGAAGGGGATTAAGGTTGGTTAAGTTAATAGAGATTGTTAAAGTTTGATTCTGTTTTCCTATCAAAAGATAATTAAAAACAACATGTTTAAATAACTACTCGTCTTGGTGAATGTCTATTGCTGCTGGGTTTTGGGGTCCTTTGGGCTCATAACACCATAGTCTGGCGATGTACATGGACCTCCTTCCCACTCCATCCATTTTGGATCCCCACATGAAGAGGGAAACTGCTCTGGTAATAGCCAGGGCAGAGGTGTGTGGGATGGGCCACACCTGCATCACACGCAGCAGTACCGAGAGCACCTTGCACCTGATGACCAGGTTCTTCCCCATTACTGAGAGGGAATGTCATTCCCACAGACCCAATTTCTGGTGAACCTTTACAATCGGCTCTGACCAATTCTTGTTGCATGCCTCGGCCTCTCCAAGCCAGTTCCCCGACACCTTCAGGTAGTCAGATCTGACTGTGAAGAGGACAGCGGACTAATTTACCAAAGTGCATTGCCTCGCTTTTGTTCCAGTTTACCCTGGAAAATAGCATTGTATACTTCCGGGCCCAGCCACTTACAGACTTGTGTACAACTCAGGCGTTCTCCCAAAACTGGGGGTCCCTGGTCCCTGTCTCCTGGAGTTGGGATTCTTGACACTGCTCCCTGTCTCCTGATATTGGTGCTTTGTTCTCCACCAGTCCCACAACACAACCCTGATCCCTGGACAGAAAGTAGAGCTACAGAGGGATCAGTGAAAACATGGGTAATTTTGACAGGGTGGTGTCCATCCAGGAGCCTGATAACAGCAGGGAACCCGTGGAAGGGGATGGAGGGCATTTGATGGTGCACCAGCAGGACACTGCTGAGGGTGCAGATTCCCTCGGGCTTCTGATGAGGGATTGCTGAGGGAGAGGCCACATGGATGGGACTTCGAGGCAAGGAGCCACTGATTGTCAGGGATGGGGCCTGTAAATAGACCCGCAGACATCCAGCACACAGCATCTTTGACTCACTACCATCAGGAAGGAGATATGGAGGAACATAATCAGGCTGCCATGCAGGGAAATAACTTATTCCCACAGGCACACAGGTTGACAATGTCAGTTGAATGGGTCAGTGGAATGAAAAGGTTGAGAGGGATATGATCTGTTTGCAAGCAGCTTGGCCAGCAGAAAAGAAGGGCCAAAAAGACTGTTTCAGAGTTGTCTATTTGGACCAGTCATTTGAGTTGAATCTTTAAAAAAATCATGACAGGCTGGTCAATCATTTTAGATGGAGATTTTAGATTGACACATGCAGCCCGGGAACAGGCCCTTTCAGCCTATGAGCCACAACCACTCAATTACACCAATGACCTACAACCCCCAGTACATTTTAAATGGTGGAAGGACCTGGAGCAACTGGTGAAAACCCACGCAGACATGGGAAAAACGTACAACTCCCCACTGACAGTGTCACATTAGAACCCAGCTCGCTGGCCCCTTAACAGCGTTGTTCTAACCGCGATGCTAACCTCGCCACTCTCAATGGTTCCCAAGGTTCTTCCTCTGACTTTTCATGAGCTGTGATTGCTTCAAATTCCAGTGCCCTTGTTTCCCTGAGGCTCTGACCCCTGCCCAGTGACTCTGTCTCCAATGCCTCTCTCTGGCCGGATGATCATTGCTCTCTTTCCCGGCTCTCACCCAAACTTTCTTACCCCATTTCCACCACCTACAACCCCCCCTGTCATGTCCCACCCACTCACCCACAGGGCCAAGGGTAATGAGGTGGGGGCAGGTCCAGGCTGTAGTCACACAGCTTGTCAAAGGACAAGTGAGAGCAGGAGTCCTGGAGCAAGAGGTGAAGGGTAGTGTGTACAGTAGCAGCCAGCTACAGGGGCACAGCCTCCAGGGTGGGGGAGCGGGGAGAGTGGACTGGCTCAGATGGGACAGATGTCCCGGTGCCAAGGGTGAGGGAATTCCCCAGCTCGATGAAGGTCTGGGATGCTGCCACCGGCAAGGAGACTGGACCACTTCCCCCCACATCTCCACCGTCTGGGGTTCCCTGGAGCAGCAGGTTCCAAGGCCTGTCGGTGGGGGAAGGGGAGGTTCAATAACTGGGGTGGGGCATTTCTGATGCGTGATCGATTGGAGATGGGCCTAGTGAGAGGATAGGTCCAGTGGGAGAACAGACATGATAGGGATAGGGCCTTTGGGGCAGGCCAGCTGGGGCTTCAGGATGGGTCTAGCAGGGAGGCAGGGGCTTTGGGCACCAGCCAGTGGGGGACAATGGCTTTGGGAATGGACCTGGTGGGGGTCAGGGACTTTGGGGAGGGACCTGTGGGGAATTGCGTTTGTGGGAGGACCTGTCGGGCAAAATAATTAGTGACAGGCCGAGTTGGGAACTGTATTGGGGACGGAATCGGTAGGAGTTGGGATTTTGTATGGACCCGGTGGGGATGCGATTGGGAATGGATCCAGTGGGGGATGGTATTCGGTTCTGATCTGGCGGGGGACGGTATTGGGGTTGGATGCAGTGGGGGAATGGATTGGGGGTGGACGCAGCGGGGGACGGGATTGGGGACGGACTTGTCGGGAGATGGGATTTTGGATGGAACCGGCGGGGACAGGATTGGGGATGGACCCGGCGGGGGGTGGGATTGGGGATGGATTCGTCGGGACACAGGATTTTGGATGGAAACGGTGGGGACTAGATTAGGGATGGACCAGCGGGGGACGGTATTCGGGTTGGACCCAGTGGGGACGTGATTGGAGATGGACCCAGCGAGGGATAATATTGAGGATGGACCTGGTGCAGGAGAGTTTTGGAGATGGACCCGGTGGGGGATGGACCCAGCAGGGGACTGCCCATTGACTCTGTCTTCAATGCCTCACACCATCTTTGCCAGATGATCACAGCCGGATGATCACCGCTCTCTTTCTCAGGTCTCACCCAAACTTTCCTACACCAATTCCACCACCTACAACCCCGTCGTCATGTCCCACCCACTCACCCACAGGGTAATGAGGATGGGGCAGCTCCTCGCTGTGGTCACATAGCTCGTTGAAGGACAAATGGGAGCAGGAGTCCTGGGAAAAGAGGTGAAGGGCAGTGTGTACTGTAGCAGCCAGCTGAACTGGGCCACATTTTCCAGGGTGGGGGGAGAGAGAGGACTGGCTCAGATGGGACATATATCCCTGTGCAAAGGGTCAGGGGCTTCCCCAGCTTGGTGAAGGTATGGGACGCTGCCACCAGGAAGGAGATGGACCACTGCCCTCCCCCATCTCCATTGTCTGGGGGTCCCAGGAACAGCTCAGATTCCAAGGCCTGTGGGTGGCAGAAGAGGGAGGTTCAGGAACTGGGGTGGGGTAGTTGTGATGGGTGATCGATTGGAGAGGGTCCCAGTGAGGGAACGGGTCTGGTGGGAGGACAGACCTGATGGGGATGGGCCTGTGGGTATAGGCAAATATGTGAGGGGGGTGGGGATGGGGACTTTGGGTTGGGCATGTTGGGGGACAGGGGCTGGGTGAAGGCCCTGGTGGGCATCAGGAGCTCTGGGAACAGTCCAAGTAATCGGTGGAGCAGGGGGGATGGGCCCAGTGGGGGACAGAGGCTTTGGGGATGGGACCGGTGGGGGATAGGGGCTTTCTTGACAGTCCCAGTGGTGAGCAGGGTTTTGGGGACAATCTCAGCAGGGGGATGGGTTTGGGGACGGGCCTGGTGGGAGATGGGGGCTTTGGGGATGGGCCTGGTGGGTGAGAGGGGACAAGATTGGGGATGGACCCAGAGGATGGAGACCACCCATGGAGCTCCGGTTCACCATTGGGTCACTCACCATGGCCCACGGTCATGCATTGATCTGCGGGAATGTGAATTCGATGCAGTTGAGGTTCATCTCCCGGGTCTGCTCCCTGGTTGAGGTCCCAACACCTGTTGGGACAGAAACCACCTTCACCACTGACTTGGGGTGGGGCAGCAGGAGGGTGACAAGAGGAGGGGATGCAGTATATGTGTACCAGGTCAGGGACATGGGATGAGCCCTAGAACTGGGGTGGTGGTGAAGGCTGAAATCTTAGGGGCATTTAAGAGGCTCTGAGTCATGTGGATGAAAGAAGAACGGAGGGTTATGAGGGAGGAAGGGGTTAGTTATTTTTATTTTGGTAGGAATACATCGGTCGGCACAACATCGAGGGCTGAAGTGCTTGTACTGTGCTCTCGTGTTCTATGTTAAACCTGTCGGTCTTTCAGCGAGCAGAGATCTTGGGGAGGGAATGCTGCCGACTGGCACATTCCAGGCTGCAGGAGTCATGCTGAGGGAAGGACAGAGGCTTGGCGCAGCCAACACAAAGGCACTCTGGGGATGGCTCATAATCCTTCCATAACCGGGCACTGAGAGGCTGAGACTAAGGGGAACTCCTCCAACAGCAGAGGGGGGCAGTAACCACACGGTATCAAAGTGGTGGCAATGAAGGTAACCAGAGACGTATGCAGCAATGTGTAGTGAAGGGAATATCTGGATACAACAGGAGGAGGAGAAAAGACTTGGAACGGTCTTCCTCTTTGGATATAATTTGTAAATAAAGTCAATTTTGCGGGGTTGGGGGAGGGGAAGAGAAAAGCCCTATTCAGTCAACTTTGCTTCATGAGATACATTCTCCGATCCAGGAAATCTATTCTGCACCCGCTCCAGAGTACAAGGTCAAATTTATTACCATTGGATAGCACAAGTACGACCTGATAAAACAGAGTTCTTGGGGTAAACACATAGAAACACACAACGAAGCCCTCACACCAACAGACAAATGATACATGTGCAGCATATCCAGAAAAATTACTCGATATTGTTGAATAAATAGCAGAGTCGAGGAGTATTTGTATGAGCAGCTCATCAATCATTCCACGTTCTCCCTGCCTGGAGGAAGAGGCTGTTCCTGGGCCTGGTGGTACAGGCTCTGAAAGTCCTGGATCTCTTTCCCAACAGGAATAGCTGGATGATGCTGTTGGCCGGGTGAAGGGGTCCTCGATGATTTTCTCAATGATCGTAGTGGATCACATTGATATTTGGGGAGGTGGGGGGGCAGGAGGTTATCCCCAGTGTTGCTCAAGGCCACTTTAGGTCCTATGGAATGACCTCTGATCATTTAAAAAATATATTTATAAATCCACAAAGAATTCACACAATTAATAATAATACAAATCAAATATAAATACATGTGTCATAGTTAAAAGAAAGAATAAAGAAATCCCCCCCCATAAACCACCCCATCGCCCCTCTATCCCCGTGCTAAAAGAAAAAAGAAGAAAAATGAGGACAAGAGACCCCCCAAACAGGAGCGCCGATTACTTTAATGTTCCTTTTCATAAACTGAGGCCTTAAGGAGAAAGGGAATGTCAGAGTTTCATTTAAATATTCACACCCACCCTTTGTAAATATGGGCTCCATATTCTTCCACAATATATGGTTGTTGCAGCTCACTAACCAGGATGCAATCCAGTACACAAGATGGCTGACGAATGCGGTGACTGAGCAGATCCTGCAAGAACCAACAACCTTCTTCCAAGGTGACATCCTGCACGGCGGGAAGCAATGAGCAATGGCAGGAACACCCACCAATCCGAGGCTGGCTCTGCCGTCTCAAAAGACCTGTCCTCAGCAGTGGGAGAGTATATAAGCAGAGCTGCCAGTTCAACAAACCAGTCTTCGACTTTGACTGCTTGGGTGTGTATCGTTCATTCCACACTTTACGGTAAGTCTGCTGCATCTTGGTGCGAAGGAAGAGACTTTCACCATCGACCACCTCAAGCCAGCACATCTGGACATTAGCAAACTGGCCTCCACTCAGCCCCCACGACACAGATATAGGCTACCGAAAGCAGCAGACAGTGCTCCAATCACTGGTTCTGGAGAGGTGGGGGGAATCATACTAACTGGGAATCCACCCTATACACAAGATGGCTGACGAACGTGGTGACCGCGCAGAGTCCACGGGGACCAACAACTTTCAACCCAGGGGACAACCCACATGGAAGGAATCAACAAGGACAAGAATACTGACCAATCGGAGGCCGGCGCGGATGTGACATCACTCCTGTCGACAGCAGCGGGGAGAGAATAGTAGAGCTGCCAGTGTAATGAAGCAATCTTTGACTTTGATTTCTTTCCACCCTTCACAGTAGCGTGCACGCTCCAATTTCACATCGGGAGTCATGTGTCCAGTTTCCTTATATGAAGAATGAGATGTGCACACATATTGTCAAATTTGTTTCTGGGATGTTTTAACCGGGTGATAGAAGGAAAGTTTGAATATGGATCTCTTGGTTGTTGATAAAAAGGGAGATGACCTTTCAACATTATGAGAGGACACAGCAGCACGGATCGAGAGAGGATAATGCAAAGGAGCCGAACACCAAGTGTCACAATTTCCCAATAACCGATTGGCTGCTTAGATTTTAAGAAATGTCTTCAATGAAAATGAAATATCCTTGGAAATCTCTACCCTATTGAAGGTTAATTTGAAATTGGGATCCATGAACTTGTGATGAGTTAATTGCCGTACACATTCGTAGAGGGATCATATGCATTTAACTTAGATGCAGATACTTTGAAAAAAGTAACAGACATTCCATTGGAAGCGGTAATAAATTTGGAGGAAAGATTGAGAATAAATAGTCTCCCTTGCAGTTGGGGTACAATGTATTTCTTGAGATCAGAGGAATCCTGGAGCCAAGACAAAGTGATCCTATGAAATCTAAGGAATTGATTGAGTTGTTGGGGTAGTCGTAAATGGAAGGGCCGAAGGGTCTCCTGCTCCTTCGACTGCCTGTCTTCTGTCTTGCGATGCTGAGTGGGTGCGCCTGTGTGTTCGATCGCTCGCTGATTGGTTGCTTCAGTTGGACGAGCCAATGGGCTGATTCGTTGAGGCCGCTATTTGATTGGAGGCTGGTCGGGTTGGATTGTTAGACGGATTCACGGGCTGATTGGCTCGTGCTGTGGGGAGGCGGGACGTTTCCGGAGGCATCGTCTGCTCAGGGTCCATCGCGTCCCCGCTGGTCCAACGGGAAGAAGTTGGCGGCGGCGCCGGGATCCTCAGCCGCGCGGCCCAGGGAAAACGGGCGACCAGCAGCCCGCTGGACCTCACCTGGGAGTAGCCGGTACCGGCGAGGTGTTTGGATGGAGCCGAGGCGTCGGTGCGAGGACTGATGGCGCCGACAGGGCGAGGCTGGAGGCAGCGGGATAACTTGCAGCGGAAGGTGGCGGGGGCAGGAGATTGGCAAGTCTGGTTCGCGCATGCGTGGTGAGTTCGCGCATATGTTGCAGATACGCATGTGCCGATTGAGGGCCACGAAGCGAAGCATTTCCGCAAGCGCCAACTGATGACTGGCGCATGCGCACAGAAATTAAGATGGCTGCCCCCATCCAATGGATCCTGAGTCACAAAGTCAATCTGGACATTTTGGGTCTTTTGTGCCCTGTGTCTCTGTTCTCCTTTGTCAAATCATTTGATTTTAAAAATAGTCTCTAAGGCTTCAAGGCTCTTCGCACGGGGTCAAAACCTCGACTTGCGACCATCGTGGACCCCCCCCCCCAACCAACGCAACAGAGTAGGAAATGTAGAAACCATAAAGTTGCAGAAGGATATAGACAGATTAGGAAACTGGGCAAAATGATGGCAGATGAGATTTAACATCGAGAAATGTTCAGTTGTACATTTTGGCAGTGGAAATAAACAGGAAGCATACTATTTGGATGGGATGAAAATTCAGACCTTGGATGTCGAAAGGACCTGGGTGCCCTTGTGCAAGGAAACCTAAAAGAAAATGGCCAGGTGAAATTGGTAATGAAGAAAGCGAATGCTATGTTGGCATTCATTTCAAGAGAAATAGTGTACAAGAGTAAAGAGGTGTTGATGAGGCTCTATGGGGCACTGGTGAGACCTCATTTCGAGTGCTGGGTGCAGTTTTGGGCCCCCTATGTGAGAAAGGATGTGATGTTGCAGAGGGTGCAGAGGAGAATGACAAGGATTCCCAGAATGCAAAATATAATGTACGAAGTGTGTTTGACAGCTCTTGGGTTGCATTCATTGGGGTATCGGAAATTAAAGAAGAAAGCTCATGGAGACATTTTGTATTTTGAAAGGTTTAGATAGGGTGGATGCGGGTAAGATGTTTCCCTTGGTGGGTGAATCGAGGACAAGAAAATTAGAGGTTATCCATCCTAAACAGAGATTGGAAAGAAATTCTTTAGCCAGAGGGTTGTGGATCTGTGGAACTCGCTGCCTCATACAGCAGTGGAAGCTAGATCACTGGGAGTATGAAAAAGGAAAAAAAAAACAGGTAGGAGGTTAAAAATACCCCCTGCCGTTTAAACCGCGCAATGCGGTAACTCCCAAAAAAAATGGGTGTGAGATAACTCACACGTAGCAGATGACTTTCAGGAAATAGTGCCCATCCAGTTCTCTCCCCCAATTCTCACTTCATCTTAAACTAACATCATCATTATTTAATATTCCTTTTTTTAAAAAAAAACATTAAAGAAAAAGAACAACTCTTCTTTTAATCAGCTCCAACTGCCGAGTCACCATTACAACCATTCCTTCTTGGAGCACGGCTCTTTTCTTCCATCTCTTGTCTCCTTAGAGTTCGCGGCGGACTACGTCTCTGTTGAAACCGAGTAATTGGCAGCTCTTGAGCAAATGCTATAGCTTCCTTTGGAGAATCAAAGAACTTTGGTTGGCAACCATCTTGAAAAACCTTCAAAACAGCTGGATATCTAAAGGTTGCCTTATAACCTTTCTTCCACAACAACTCTTTAGCAGGATTGAATTCCCGTCATTGGAACATAACTGCTTGACTCAAATCCGCATTGAAGAAAGCTCGATTATTTTGAATCATCAAGGGTGATTTTCTCTGTTGTGCATTTCTAATAGCCACTCGTAAAATTATTTCTCTGTCGTAATAATTCAAGCAACGAACCAAAACAGGTCTTGGACTTTGACCTGAAATAGGTCTTCTCTGCAAGGCTCTGTGAGCACGTTCCAGTATTATACCTTCCGGGAAATGTTCTTGACCCAGCACCTGCGGAATCCATTCAGTAAAAAATTTTCTTTGGTCTGGTCCCTCCATTCCTTCCGGCAAACCAATAATCTTTATATTGTTCCGTCTGGATTGGTTTTCCAAATAATCAATCTTTTTCACCAAATTTTTATTTTGAGTTTGTAAGTCTTTGACCATTTTGGTCACATCTGAAACATGATCTCGTATTTCGTCTATATCTTCTTCACACGAATTAAATTTATCTCTCACTTCAAGCTTAAAAGCTCCAAACTCAGCCATCTGTTGAGAATGTATTTTCACCACAGATTATTAAACCTAGTACCAAGTTCAGTCATAATCTTGGATAATCCCTGCATTGTATAAGATAATTTAGATTCAAGATTCACAAGAATCTTTTCAATTGGAAGAGATTCTGGCTCAACAGATTCCTGCTTCTTCTGCATAACCAAAGGGTCTTCTGTTGCTTCCTTCATTCTGGTTGCCTTCCTTGTAGTATAGCTGCGTGTGGAAACCCCAGCCACAGCCTCTCCAGCAATGACTGGAGGACGCTGGCCGGGGTTTTCCCCAGTCCATAATGTATTAATTTCTCCCAGTACATCAAGTTGTATAGGTTCTTTTATCTCAAAAGGTGCAGTTTGCAGCGCCACCGCTACAGGTGACAGATGCCTTTCCCCAGCCGGTGTTTCAGCTGGTAATACTTCAGCTGATGATACTACAAGCGGTTCATTCATAACATTGCCGTCAGATGCTACTGCGCATGTGCAAACCTGAGTAACTCTTTGTTCTAAAGGCTGTTTGGCGCCCTCTTTAGGGGGCTCTACCGATGTAACATAGAGCTCTGCATCCGAACACTGTACCTCTCTCCTGGGAATCATTTCACGCTGAGTCTTTTCTACAGGTAGGCTCCAAAACTTGAACTTTTGGAAAATAGTTTTCTGATGATCTGTTGTCATTTTTTTTGCTCTTTTTCACCAATTGTACCATCAGAAGTTAAATTAACAACACTGAAGTTATCTAAACTTTTAAAGAATTTTAACGGGCATTTCTAGACAAAACATTAAGATAGAGTCAGGAGAGAACTGGAAGGCACGTCTGATCCTTACGCAATCTTGCCACGCCCCCCGTGGCCCACATCATGCGGAGAAAGGTAAAGACATTACCTGGGACAATGAGGATTTGGAGGCGTTCCAGAAGGCCAAGGACGCACTGGCCAACACAACCGTTGTGGTACACGCCAGGCCAGGGACACCCACCACTCTCTCAGTAGATGCTTCCAGCACAGCAGTAGGGGGTGCACTGGAGAAATTCATCAAAGGGGAATGGCAGCCCTTGTCCTTCTTTAGCAGACACCTCTGGCCACCTGAACTCAAATACAGCGTCTTTGACTGAGAGCAATTGGTGCTCTACCTGGCAGTCAGGCACTTAAGGTATTTTTGGAAGGTAGACAATTCAGTGTCTTCATGGACCAGAAGCCATTAACTTTTGCCTTCCATAAAGTGTTGGACCTGTGGTCGGCCAAGCAGCAGCGACTCCTCTCCTATGAGTCTGAGTTCACTACAGACATTCAACATATCATGAGTGACGCACTGCCCCATCCCCGCAATCAAGTCTATCAAGGCCCTGTCCCAGTGAATAGACTACTTAGCCCTCGGCAAGGGACAGCAGGACGACCCTGAGATCCTTGCAAGCAAGACAGCAGTGTCCAGGCTCAGGCTGGAGGATGTTAACATCGACCCTGGTAAGTATACGCTCCTCTGAGACATTCCAATGGCAAACCCCACCTCATCGTGCCGACAGCATGGAGATGGCAGTTTTATGATGAGGTGCACAACCTGACAACCATCAGTACTGTCAAAATGGTGGTCAATAGGTTGGTCTTGCTGAGCCTCCAGAAACAGGTTGTCAGTGGGCCAAGGCCTGCACACTCTGCCAGATGACCAAAATGCAGACATACGTGAAGGCACCACCCCAGACATTCGAGCCAGCACCACATAGGTTCAGCCACATCTACAATGACATTGTAGGGTCACTACCGGCCTCCCACGGGACGAGTTACCTTCTCACCATGATTGCCTGCTCCATGAGGTTCCCCGAGGCGGTCCAGCTGACTGACACAACCACTTGTGTCCTCCATTAAATTGGAAGCGGTAATAAATATAAAGGAAAGTTTGATAATAAATAGTCTCCCTTGCAGTTGGGGTACAATGTATTTCTTGAGATCAGAGGAATCCTGGAGCCAAGACAAAGTGATCCTGTGTTTCCCAAGGATTTGATTGAGTTGTGGGGTAGTTGAAAGTGGAAGGGCCGAAAGGTCTCCTGCTCCTTCCACTGCCTTTGTTTTCTGTCTTGCGATGCTGATTGGGTTCACCTGTGTGTTCGCTCGCTCGCACGCTGATTGGTTGCTTCAGTTGCGCGAGCCAATGGGTTGATTCAGTGAGGTCGCTATTGGATTGGATGCTGAAGTCGGGTTGGATTGATGGGCGGGTTCGCGGGCTGATTGGCTCTTGCTGTGAGGAGGCGGGATGTTGGCGGCGGCGTCGTCTGCTCGGGGTCCGTCGCGTTGCCACGGGCCTAAAGGGAAGAAGTTGCCGGCAGCGCCGGGATCTTCCTCAGCCACACGGTCCAGGGAAAGCGGGCGACCCGCAGCCCGCCGGGCCCCACCCGGGAGTGGCCAGTACAGGTGGGGTGTTTGGGTGGAGCCGAGGCGTCGGTGCAGGGGTCGGGTAGGGGAGGGGGATGAGGGAGAGGGAGGGGGATGGGAGGGGTGGGAGCCCGGAGGGGGCGGGGAAATTTGAGGAGGGGAGGGGGCGGGGCCAGGCAGGGGTAAGGGGGAGGGTGAAGGGGGAGTTGGAGGGCGAGGGGGAGGCTGGGCAAGGAGGGTGAGGGGAGGGGAGGGCAGGGGAAGAAGGGCGGGGGGAGCAGGGCGGGGGGAGCAGGGCGGGGGGAGCAGGGCGGGGGGAGCAGGGCGGGGGGAGCAGGGCGGGGGGAGCAGGGCGGGGGGAGCAGGGCGGGGGGAGCAGGGCGGGGGGAGCAGGGCGGGGGGAGCAGGGCGGGGGGAGCAGGGCGGGGGGAGCAGGGCGGGGGGAGCAGGGCGGGGGGAGCAGGGCGGGGGAGCAGGGCGGGGGGAGCAGGGCGGGGGGAGCAGGGCTGGGGGAGCAGGGCGGGGGGAGTGCCCGTCCCCTCTCTGTGTGTGTTGGCTTCCTCCTGCCCTCCACCCCCACAATTTAATGGTCCCATTTCTGACCTTCTCTTCCTCATCTTTCCTTGATGAAGGGACAAACCCACAACGTGTTTGATGTCTCTTTCTCTTTGCTCTATGCCTGTTTGACCTGCTGACTCTCTCTAACCCTGTGGCTTTACCCCCTCATCTTTCGCTGGTTTAACCCAACAGAGCTGGAAGAGCTCAATTCGTGAAGGGTTGTATCTGGATTTGAGTCATTTGACACCCTGTAGATTTCTTTAAATTGTGGCTCAAAAGCAACAAAAGGATTTCGAATCCTCGTCATCGGTCCTCTTTCAAACTCCTCTGAATTTCTTGGATGAAAAAACATTGCTCTGAAACTTACTCTGCAAGAGTTTATTTTCCTCTCTTGCAGGGTTTCAGAAGCTGTTCCACATGATGAATCTGTTCTCTTTTCAAAGAGACAGTGGAGTGGCTATTTTCTTCCACCAAGATTTCATCAACCCAGTCAAGGGCTGAACTAAGTCTCCATTTAAAAATGGTTATGTTGCAAATGCAAGATTACTTTGGCTTTATTCATCTAAAGTGGCCATTTCCATGGTCACAACGAGGCTGCTCTCTTGATCTCAAAGAGACGGTTAGAAATGGTCTTCCTCCTTCAAAATCCACTTGTTACTCCTGGAGAAAGGAGAAGACGATGTAACTGTACCTTCTCTGACGACTGTATCTTCAATCCTCTCTTCCCCACAGCATGGACAACAACTTCTGCCTCTCGTTTGTAATGTTTCTCTAGAATGGCTCATCCCATGACATGTGCCATCATTTCTGCCTTTAAAGTCCATTAAGTCTCTTCAAAAGTATGAATCATGAGCCAACAGACCACTGGGCACTCACCCATTTAATGGACCACACGTGCACGGTGCTGCATGCCGAGGAATGGCACGTTGATCTGTGTTGTCTTCTGCGGATAGGTGCAGGACATTCACAGGGCTTAATTTAAACCTGCTGGTTCCATGGATCGATAGCAAACTCTTAATAATGTCTCACCATGTCTCATTTGGCAGCCTATAATATACCCCAATAAGAGTACCCTCATCCTTATTTTTTCATTTTACCCACACTGCCTCCCTCGATGAGCCCTCCAGTCTCCTTTATCTTTCTCTGGATTCTAGATGTTGTAAGCCAAGAAACATTTTTGTAAATCTTCTCTGCACTCTCTCCACCTATCTATATCCTTCCTTTGACAAATGAGACCAGAACTGAACACAATACTCCAAACCTGGCCTCATCAATGCCTTCAACAGTCGCAGCACCATTTTCCAGCTGTACTTTATGCTATGATATATGAAGGCCAGTTTGCCATAACCACCCTGTCTACCTGGGAATCCACCTTCAAGGAACTCTGTACCGTAACTCCAAGATCCCTCTGTTCCTCTGCATTCCTCGATGCCCTCCCCTTAACTGCATATGTCTTATTTTGCTTATTTTTTCCGGAATGTTACACCTCACACTTGTCAACATTAAATTCCTTCTGCCATCTTTCAGTCCACTTTTCCAAACAAACCAAATCCTGTAATCTAAGAAAACCTTCCTCACCATCCACCACTCCCCCTATTTTCATATCATCTGCATATTGGCTTACCCAGTTAACCATCCCATTTCATTCCCCAACCACAGATCGAACATTGCCCCCCCTATAGTGGGCATCTCCACATACTGCTGCAAAAAGCAGTCCTGAACACATTGTACAAACTCTAAGCCATCCTGCCCTCTCACTGACTGTGTTTCCCAATCGATGTTAGGAAAATTGAAATCCCCAACCAACACCACCCTATTCCTACTGCAGATGTCAGCTAATTCCTTGCACATTTGCTCTTCTAGTTCTCCCTTCCCATTTGCCAGACTATAATGTACCCCTATAATAGTCACCTCACCCATCTTATTTTTTAGTTTTACCCACACTGCCTCCCTTGATGAGACCTCCAGTCTCTTGCCTGAGCACCGCTGTAATATCTTCCCTGACAAGTAATGCGGAATATAAAAGAAGTCTGTAAAGTTTGAATAAAGCAGTCTTGTGTTGACTAACATGGGTATGTGTATGACTTTAGGAGCTGTACTGAAGTTGCCGCCAGAAACGGTGACCCCCGAATGCAAGATTCAGCCGAAGCTTGAATCTCCAGTGATCATGGACACAACGACAGCAGCTGATGCCACCACGGCTGCAGTTAAACCAGGTTCTGCCTATTTCTCCTGGAATTGACTAGACATGAGCTTTTAAATATGGAGGGCCTGAGTGACAGGGATCCATCTGATCTAATGAATGAGATGCTCGTATTAGCAGATGGCCATTCTCATTGTTTACTTTTTGAGACTCTATTCCTGTCCAAACTCCCGGGTCGTGTCGCAATACCAATCGTTAACATGGATTTCTGCCATCCCCATGATGTAGCGTGGGAGGCTGACAGGCTCGATCATACTGCAATGCAAGTGTCTGTTCACGAACAGCCGCTTTGATCAGTAGATCCATCTCCCGTGTCCTACAAGCCTCCTATATCTGCAGTTCAGTTAAAGAAGGATGAATGCACTGACAGGCGGTGAGAATGGTGTTTCTACCATCGCCAATGGGGTAAAAAGCCCATAAATGTGTCCCGCCATTTATCTATTAGAGAAAAAAGGCAGGAAATTTTAAAAACGGCTGCCAGTTGGGGCCTCGGCAGCTGGTACAAGTACCGACTGGCCTATTGTATCTTCAAGACAACGCTGGTAAGTACAAATATCCTGCCAACCGTGGGGCGTGGCAAGATGGCGTAAGGAACTGACGTGCCTTCCACTCCTCTCCTGACTCGGATTTATTGTTTTGTTTCTAAGTGCCTGTTAAAATTCTTTAAAAAGTTTAAAAATAGTAAGAGATGTTGAATTAATATCTAATGGTACATTTGTTAAAAAAAAGTAAAAGAAAACACCAACAGATTGTTAAAAAATTACATTTCTTGAAATTATCTGAGCCTACCTGTTTACAAGAAGCCAGGACTCAGCGTGGAATGGATCCAGGGGAAGAAGTGCCGGATTCGGCACTTGAGCTCTGCTCTGTACCGGTAGGGCTCTCTAAAGATGGCACTCGGCAGCCTTTAGAACAAAGGGCTGGCCGGGTGCGTGTATTTCAGACAACGCCCGCTGTGAGCGCTGTCACCGAGACTTTGACAGCTGAATCAGCTGGGGCGCCGCCAGCTGGAGAGTTAAAGAGCCGACCTCCGATTGATATAGCGGTGGCGCTGCGAAATGCACCACCAGTCATGACATTTTCCCCAGGTATGGATATAATGGAGGCTTTTGATGACATATGGCTTAAGGATAAGGATAACCCTGATTATCAGCCTCCTGATATTGCTGAGGGGGCTGTGGCAGGAGTTTCTACACGGAGCCATACTGCAAGAAAGGCTGCTAAACCAAGGGAAGGGACAGAAGATCCTTTGATTTCTCAGAAACAGCAGGATCCTACCATGTCTGAATCTACTTTTGCTGATGTGATTGTTAAGAATCTTGAATTTAAGTTGTATTCTTCAATGAAACAGCTCGGTAGCTCTATGAACCAGGTCTATTCTAAGCTTAATGAATTGGTGAATATCAATACTCAACTATGGAGCATTTAAACTTGAAACCACTGAAAGACTTGATATGTGTGATCAAGGTTTAGTTGATGTACAAGACCAACTGCAAGATGTAAACAAAACAATTGAAATATTGCAGATTCAGAATAAAAATCTAGCAAAAAACGTTGATTATTTGGAGAACCAATCTAGACGGAACAATGTAAAAATTGTTGGTTTGCCAGAAGATATAGAAGGGCCAGATCTAAGAAAATTCTTTACCAAATGGATTCCACGAGTGTTAGGGCAAGATAAGTTCCCTGAAGGTTTAATATTGGAACGTGCTCACAGAGCTTTAAGAAGGAAACCTTTTTTCAGGACAGAATCCGACACCTGTTCTGGTCCGTTGTTAAAATTATTGTGATAGAGAGACAATTTTACATGTGGCTATTAGAAACGCTCAGCAAAATAGATCTCCTTTGATGGTCCAGAATAATCGTGTTTTTTTTAAATCCGGATTTGAGTCAAGAAATTATGTTTCAACAATGTGAATTTAATTCTGTGAAAGAGTTGTTGTGGAAAAAAGGATACAAGGCAACTTTTAGGTACCCCGCGGTATTGAAGATTTTTCAGGATGGATATCAGCCAAAGTTTTTTAATAATCCTAAAGAAGCTATGGACTTTGCTCAATCTTTACCGATCACGCAATTTCAAGAATGACGTAGTCCTCCTCGGTCTCCAAAGAGAGTGGAGACACAAGATGGGAATCAGATTCCAAGAAGAAATGGAAACAATGGTGGTCGAAGTGATAAAATTGATTAAAACAAATAAATCTTTTTTTTTGGAAGATCTTAGTCATTAATGATAGTTTAATATGAAATGGGAGTTGGGAGAGGGAACTGGGTGGGCACTATTTTCCAGAAGTCATCAGCTATGTGTGAGTTATCTCACACCCAGTATTTTGTGGGAGTTACCGCATTGTGCAGTTTAAACAGGAGGGGGTAATAGTAACCTCCTGCCTGTTTTTTTTCTTAATTTTTGGGTTAAGGAGTGAGTTTTTTTTATTACTTTTGTTTAAGTAATTTTTTTTTCTTTATTTTAATTTGTTTTTGATTGTAGTTTTAAGAGGGAATAAGAGGAAGGGTTCCTTTTCTTTTGGGGGGAGTTTCTTTTCTTTTTTTTCTTTCTTCTTTTTTCTTGGGTTGAGTTGTTGTAAGGAATGTCTAAATTGAATGTCTAAATTGAATGTGGTATTGGAGCCTTTATTGGACAAGTATCCAAGAGTAATTAAGAAATCGAAGATGGCAGTTCAAGTAACTAATATGATGTCAGATTTGAATTTAGTTGATATTTGGCGAAGATTTAATCCTACAGAGAAAGATTTTTCTTTATATTTGTCACGACATAATTCTTTTTCTAGAATTGATTATTTTTTAATTTCAGCACATTTGCAGGATAGGGTTACATCTGTGGATTATAAGGCAAGACTGGTTTCGGACCATTCATCATTATTATTAAAATATCAGAGTTCACAGGATGTTCAGAGAGCTCCAAGATGGAGATTCAATATGATGTTACTGCAAAAAATGGAATTTATTAGTTATTTAAAACAACAAATTGAGGTTTATATTAATAATTCTGTTTCTAGTCAATTTGTTTTATGGGATGCAATGAAAGTTTTTTTATGAGGTCAAATAATTAGTTATGCTTCTAAAGTAAAGAAAGAGAGAATTAAAGAGATTGAAGATTTAGAGAAAAGATAACTGTTACTGAAAAAGAATTTAAAAAAAAATGCTACTGAAACGCAAAAGAATCAGTTAACTAATTTAAAATTTAAATATAATGAATTACAAACTTATCGGTTTGAATGTTTAATGAACCGAACTAAACATAAATTTTATGAATGGGGTGAGAAAGCTCATAAAGTTCTGTCATGGCAGTTAAAAAAGGAACAATTATCTAGAATTATACCAGTAATGAGAAAGAAATCGGGTATTACTTTTAGTCAAAAGGAAACTAATGAGGAATTTTGTAATTTTTACAAAAAATTATATACTTCAGAATGTAAAGATGTAACTGAGGATGCTATAGATTCTTTTTTGAAAAATATTAAATTGCCACAATTGAATCAAGAAGATAGACAGGAGTTAGATAAATCCTTTACAGAAAAGGAAATAGAAACGGCGATAAGAGATATGCCAAATGGAAAGGCACTGGTGAAGATGGGTTTTATAAAAATTTTTATGCTGATATATTTCCTATATATAAGGATGTTTTACAACAAATTTATGACACTTTTCGATTACCCGAGTCTTGTTCCAATGCAATAATTACAGTTATACCAAAAAAAAGATAAAGCTCCTTTACAGGTTTCTTCTTATAGACCAATATCGTTGTTAAATATAGATTACAAAACTGTAGCAAAAGCTATGGCTAATCGATTTGCTCAATATTTGCCTAAAATAATACATAGTGATCAAACAGGATTTATAAAAAATAGATATGCATCAGATAATATTTTGCATTTAATAACTTTGATAAATAAATCTAAATCTCAGATGAATTATCCAATAGTGGTTTCGCTGGATGCAGAAAAGGCTTTTGATAGAGTGGAATGGAAGTTTTTGTTTAAAGTACTTGAGAAATTTTGTTTTGGTTCTTCATTTATTGGATTGATAAAGGCTTTATATAATAGTCCGAAGGCCAGAATTACTGTCAATAGGCAGATTTCAGAATCTTTTAATTTAACAAGGTCTACTAGACAAGGGTGCCCATTGTCACCTGCTTTATTTGCTATAGTTATTGAGCCTTTGGCACAATTAATACGCCAGAATGAAAATGTTAAAGGCACGAGAGTTTTGAATGAGGAATATAAGATTAATCTATTTGCTGATGATGTTTTATTATATTTGGTGGATTCGGGTATTTCTTTACCAGCAATTCAAGAATGTTTAGAAATTTATGGTCAATTATCTGGTTATAAAGTAAATTGGACCAAAAGTGAAATTTTATCAATTTGTAAAAATGATTATTCAATGTATAAAAGTATTACAAATTTGAAATGCACTACACAAATTAAATATTTAGGAATTAATATTAATACGGAATTTCAAGATTTATATTCAATTAATTATCTTCCTTTAATAAAAAGGATTAAATTAGATTTGACTAGGTGGAAAGATTTGCCTTTGGGTCTATTAGGGAGGATTAATACTATAAAAATGAATATTTTTCCCTGAATACAATATTTGTTTCAATTAATTCCTTATTTTTTAAATAAAAGTTTTTTAAGGATCTATATAAAGCAATTAGAGACTTTTTATGGAAGGGAAAATTTCCGAGGGTAGCGATGAGAAAGCTGATGTGGGATTTTCAATTTGGAGGTTTAAGATTACTGAATTTTCAACATTATTATGAAGCAGCTCAATTTAAATTTCTTAGTGCATTAATGAATATGGATGATCCGCCCAGTTGGGCAAAGATAGAAATGGCAGTTAATTCAGAAAAATTTTCTCATGAGTTTTTGTTTTGATGGAATAAAAATTTATTACGAACTTATGATGTCCCAATATTGAAGCATTTATTAAATTTATGGACAAGTAAACTTAATAAATTGGGGATCAAAAGTAAATGGTCTGGACGATTGCCATTATATAACAATCAACTTGTTCCTTTTACAGTCTCCAATATTACTTTGAAACAATGGGAAAGGAAGGGAATAAAAAAATTATCCGATTGTTTTTCTGAGGGATGTTTTTGTTCTTTTGATGAATTACGAAGGAAATTCGGTATTAGTGGAAACTTTGTATTTGTGTATTATCATTTAAGATCTTTTGTAAAACAGATATGTGGTCGACATATGATTTTATTGCCTGATTCTAATTTTGAGGAATATGTACTTTCAATACCACAAAAGGGATATATATCTGATTTGAATTGTATTTTACAAGAAATTGATAGTAAAAAAGATTGGGATAAGGATAAGTTGAAATGGGAAAAAGATTAGGTTTTATAATAGCTGAAGAAGCTTGGATGGAAATTTGTCAGAATAGTATTAGGAAATTGGTTAATGCTAGATTGGCGATGATTAATTACAATTTTATACATCAGTTATATTTAACACCGGAAAAACTAAAAAAGTTTGGTCTTAGTAAGTCGGATTGCTGTTTTCGTTGTGACCAGACGGCTAATACTTTTTTGAATACTGTTTGGTTTTGTGATCGGTTGCAACAGTTTTGGAAGGGTATTCAATCTATATTTAATAGTTTATATAATATTTGTCTTGTATTAGATCCTGGTATATTTTTATTAGGGAATATGCAATCATTAATTGATTTGGGCCTACAAGATTATCAGATTTCTTTTATCTATTTAGCTTTAGCTGTGGCCAAGAAATGTATAGCTCTTACTTGGAAAGATAGAAATATATTAACTTTAGATAGGTGGTATTTGGAGATGAAGTTCTGTTTGACTATGGAAAGGATATCTTTTTCAATTCAGGATAGGTTGAAGTGGACTCCATTTGCTAAATATATGCATTTAAGTTTGATTTAAATATGTTTTTAAGTTTGATATTTTAGTATTGATAATTTTTTTTAATTTTTTTTAATTTTTTTTTTCTTTTTTTGATGTTAGCATCTTTATTTGTTATGTTTTTATCATTTTTTGTGTAAGGGTTTTTTTATATAATTATTGTGCATTTTATTAACTCTTCACTCTTTCACTCTTTATTTTGGGGGGTTAGACTAACTTTAAGCTAGGTCATTAATGTTGTGTACTAATTTTGGGGGGGATTCAGTTTATTTAGACTGCCGATGTAGTATTCTAATTTTTATTATCTTATGTTTAATCTTTTACTGTAACTTTCTATTTTATTCATGTTATAAAATCTTAAATAAAGTTTTTTTTAAAAAAGAGGGTACCCGGGCTCCGCACTCACCACCTCCACTGATGTCACCAAGCTGGGGGGCCCCTGGACCTTGAATGGCACCCACTGGGTAGGCGGCCTCAGTGCCGACACCTGGCTTCCTACCACCTGGTAGGGCTGCCATTTCCCCACATTCGAGGTGCCCTACATCCACTCTCTCGATGACCTAGGGGAGCACCCAGCCTTTGGCGACCACTGGAACAAGAGGGCCTTTACTGCAGGTGAACTGTTCTGGATGATCGCCTTCCCCAGATATGGCACCGCATGGCTCTCCAACGAAATAACCGGATGGCCACCCTCCTGGAGTTGTTGGCCAACGAGATGGCAGTGTCCCTGCACCATACAAAGGACACCCTGACCTGAACAGTTGTGGAGCTGAAGGAGAGACGTATAGTGCCAATGCCAAATCGGATGGCCCTGGACTACCTCCTGGTGGCTGTGCTGTCAATGGCCAGGAGGGCTGCACCTACATTCCCAAGGAATCCTCTAACATCACCCACCTGGCAGACCACATTCGGGACTCGGTGGCCAAAATTCAAAAATCCTGGGACAGATCCACCAGTATCACCACCTCATGGGGACCCTGGGGGCCATTTGGCTCCACGAGGGGCATTTGGGTGACTATCATTCACTGGGGGATTGCACTTATTTTTGTTATCATTGCTATAGTTATTCCATGATGTGATTGTCAATTTATATGCATCTTTGCATTGCCCCGTTAGACCTTCTTATTACCTGTCGCACTTTATTGGCAAGCAGCATGTCTTCCGAAGGGGTGGATTGTCATGGAGAGGCAGTGTCCACCACCTGGTGGCGCTGCTGTACTCCTGTTCAGTGGACATACTACCTGTCAATCCAGGTCAAAGACTCACTCCAAGCCATCAAGGTGACCCTTGCGATTGGCCCACCTAAATCACCAGGAGCTGCAGTCCAGGCAGCCCGGCCAGACTCAGCCCTGACCTTCACCCAATTGGCCCAGGTGAATCACCTCGACTGACCCCTGCCGAGCCCCTGCACTTGGCTTCGAGCATTGGCCACAGCAGTCAACGGGGACCAGCCTTTCCTGAGTGATTGGCCCTCCCAGCACGGTCCCCCAGAACTATAAAGAACCATGTCCCCCTTTGTTCTGCCTCTTTCAACTCATCGTGGCTAGGAAGTAGCACCTTCCACACTGGGTTGGGGTGAGTCTCGAGGTCAGCTAGGAAGAGCCATGTCCATATCGGTCAAGGGGTGGGAGCTCACAGTATCACCTTGATCCTGAATGTTGAATGTGTAAGTTTATGTAATTTCCCCCAACCTCTGTCGGTTTCTCCCTCCTAATTAGAAGTGTATATTTACTCCCTGCGTACTCTGTGTATGAAGGTTTGCCTAACATATCGACCCTGTTGTCATGTTTCCATCCCCGAAATAAAAATGTGCTTTGTACCTCTACTTTGGTCTGGTTCTTAACCTGTGGGACCCACACGAACCCGACAACAATGGAGGAGGGGTAGCAAAGTATTTTATCAGTAAATGGAGAGTCAAATCACAAGAAAAACACAGTTACATCCGATCAGAACGTGGCAAGAAATCAATGTAGGTTTAGGGAAAAAAGGTAGGGATCTCAAGAAAAGCACCAGTGGGTAAAAATGTGTTATTGCCTATGAACAGAGGGAATAGAATATTAAATTTGTGGGAAAGAGATTTTATAGACATCAAATATAATATGGGGAAAAGGATTTATATAAATCGAAACAAAGGTGGAAAGAAGATTGAAATATACAAATTCAAGAAGAAATATGGTCAAGATTGTTTCAAGAGTGTTACAAATATGATTTATGTCAGTTATAAAAGCACAATTGTCTACATCAATTCTGCTCTACTCCATATAAATTAAATGGACTTATCTCCAATTATTCCGAGAAATGTTTTCAATGTAATAACGTGATTGGGACTTTTTTTTCCAATTCGGTTTGGACCTGTGTAAAAGTGGAAGAATTTTGGAAGGATTTCAGTAGATTATTAGGACAAATTATGAAGATATAAATACAAAAGGACGTGAGAATATTTGTGCTTAGTCATATTTAAGATGCAGATACAAAATTGAAGTTGGATAAATATCAAACAAACTTTCTGAGTCTAGGTATAGCAGCAATGAAGAAATGTGCAGCACGAACATGGAGAGCAGAGAGTTTTGTAATGAGGGATGAGAAATTGAAATGCAAAACTGTGTCATCATGTAACCATATAACCATTTACAGAGCGGAAACAGGCCATGTCAGCCTTTCGAGTTCGCACCGGTTCACTAGAACAAATCCACTAGCTCAATCCTCACATTCTCCGCCAATATCCCTCCATCCTCCTCACATCCATGTACACATCCAACCTTCTCTTAAATAACAGAAGGGACCCTGCTGTAACTATCTCATTTGGAAGAACATTCTATTCTGCCACCACACTCTGAGTGAAGAAGCATCCTCTAATATTTCTCCTAAAGTTTTGCCCTCTTACCCTTAACTCATGGCCTCTTGTTCCAACCTTCCCTTTCCTCGGGGGAATTAGTCTGTTTATGTCTATTCTATCTATTCCTTTCATAATTTTAAATACTTCCATCAAGTCCCCTCTCAGTCATCTGCATTCCAATGAATGAAGTCCCAGTCTCCTTAATCTCTCCCTGTAATCCAGATGCTGTAAGCCAGGCAACATCCTTGTAAATCTTCCCTCCACCCTCGCCATCTTATCTATATCGTTCCTATAGTATGGAGACCAGAACTGAGCACAGTACTCCAAACCTGGCCTCACCAATACCTGAAACAGCTGCAGCATCACCAACCAGCTCCTACACTCTATGCTATGATTTATGAAGGCCAGCAGACCATATGCCTTCTTAAACACCCTGTCTACATGAGAATCCACCTTCAGTGAACTCTGTACCATAACTCCAAGATCCCTCTGTTCCTCTGCATTTCTCGACACCCTCCCCTTAACTGCATAGGTCCTATTTTGAATATTTTTTTTCCGGAATGCAGCAGCTCACACTTGTCAACATTAAATTCCATCAGTCCACTTTTCCAAACAAACCAAATCCTGTAATCCAAGAAAACCTTCCTCACCATCCACCACTCCCCCTATTTTCAAATCATCTTCATATTTGCTTTCCCAGTTAACCACCCCCTCATCCAAATTATGAATATAAATGATAAACAACAGGGGACCCAATACCGATCCCTGAGGCACACTGCTCGTCATAGGCTTCTATCCTAATAGAGATTTGTCCACCATGACTCTCTGCTGTCTATCTCCCAGCCACCTCTGAACCCATCTCACTATCGAATAATCCATCGTGGTGAACCTTCCTAACTAACCTTACATGCAGTACCTTATCAAAAGCTTTACTAAAATTTAAATAGATCTCGTCAACCGCCCTACCTTCATCCACTTTTCTTATCACCTCTTTAAAACCTCAACAAGATTCGTCAAACATGATTTTCCCTTCACAAACCCCTGCTGGGAGCGCCCAATCAATCCCTGCCTATCCAGATATTTGTATATACTATCACGAAGAATACTCTCCATAACCATCCCCACCACCTAAGTCAAACTTACTGGCAATAATGACTTGGCCTACACCTACTGCCTTTTTTGAACAACAGAACTACATTTGCAACTCTCCAATCCCGTGGTACCACACCCTCCTCCAGTGATCTTTGAAAAATCACTGTCAGTGCCCCCGCTATTTGTTCCCTGACTTCCCTTAAAGTCCTGCGAAAAATCCCATCAGCACCAGGAGACTTATCCACCTTAATTGACCCAAGAAGCTCCAAAACTCTCACTTTACTAATCCCTATCCTTTTCATAACTAAACCATTTGCCTCTCTTATCTTGTATAGCCCAATGTCTGCTTCCCTCGTGAATACAGATGAGAAAAATTTGTTCAATATTTCTCCATCTCATACGGTTCCTGACATAGTTCACTGGTCCCATCATCCAGTCGACCTATTCTATGTTTAACCCTCCTTTTACTGTTCACATATCTCAACAAACCCTGAGGATTCACCTTCGCCTTATTAGCTATAGACACATCCCTTTTTATCTATCTCCTCAATCCCATGTTTTTTATATTTGGTGTAGGTCTCCCTCTTGTCCCGTACAAACTTCTTAATTTCACCAGAAAACCACGGCTCCCTCGAACCTTTAGTTTTCCCCTTTGGCCTGATTGGAACATAAAGATCCTGTACTCTCAAAATCTCACTACTAAATGCCCCCCCAAATTTTCTCTACATCCTTTCCAGGAAAAGGTTCAGCCCACACAACTCTCTGCAAATCCCTTCTCATTTCTCCAAATCTGGCCTTCCCCCACTCGAAGACCTTCAACCTCGGACCCGACCTATCCCTTTAGATCATT
Source organism: Narcine bancroftii (assembly GCF_036971445.1). Taxonomy (NCBI): domain Eukaryota; kingdom Metazoa; phylum Chordata; class Chondrichthyes; order Torpediniformes; family Narcinidae; genus Narcine; species Narcine bancroftii. Next base: position 33,744,040 of record NC_091479.1, read on the forward strand.
AAGCTAAAGGTAATGGGCCCATGATCACTGGATCAGAAGTTCGCCCTAACGCTCACCTCTGTCACCTGCCCCATTGCATTCCCAAACAACAGATCAAACACTGCTCCCACTCTAGTTGGCGTCTCAACATATTGCTGCAAAAAGCAATCCTGAACACAATGCATAAATACTAAGCCATCCTGCCCTTTTACTGACTGCGTTTCCCAATTGATGTTTGGAAAATTGAAATCCCCAACCAACACCACCCTATTTCACTTGCATATCTCACCTATTTCCTTGCACATTTGCTCTCCTAGTTCCCTTTCCCCATTTGGCGACCTATAATATACCCCATAATAGTAACCTCACCCTTCTTATTTTTCAGCTCTACCCACACTGCCTCTCTTGACGAGCCCTCCAGTCAATCTTGCCTCAGCACTGCTGTAATAGCCTCCCTGACATGTAATGCCACACCTCCCCCTCTTAATCCACTAACTCTGTCACACTTAAATCAGTGAAATCCTGGAACATTCAACTGCCAGTCACAACCTTCTTTTAACCACATCTTGCTAATGTCCACAACATCATAATGCCACATGTCAATCCACATCTTTAGCTCATCCAGCTTCCTTACTCACTCCTCGCATTAAAATAAATACAGGGATCTCCTACATCCTACCTTCTGCATATCCTCCTTTCTACCATTCTCACAATTTTCACTGCAACATCTGTTTACGACTTCCTGCTTTTCCTCCCTCAAATTATATAAACTTGTCCCTTCCTTATCCTACTAACTCTCACCCTATAACTATCGCCCTTTTCCTTTTATCCCTACAGAGTTTGACACCACACCTCTGCCCACCATAGTCTGACTATCCCCCTCCTCAGTATTCAAGGTGGAGTACTGATTTCTGAAGATTACAGACTCGGGTGCTTGCACATGAATCTGACCCCTCCCTTTCCTCCTCCTAATGGTAACCCTCTGTCCCTCGTCCCGTGAGCCCCTGTGCGACCACCTGCCTGTAGCTCTTGTCTACGATAGCCTCATTCTCCCTAACAAGAGTAAGGTCATCGAGCTGCAGCTCATGTTCCTTGACCCGGTCCTTCAGGCCACATGCCTTGCCCGTGATGACCTCACTCTCCTTAACCAGAGGGAGGACTGGAGTCTGTCTCTGGATTCTCTGCTCAGAGGACCATCACACATTATTCATCAAATCCTGGTCTCTCTGTGTCAGCAGGAATTCCGTGCTGACCACTACCTGATGGCTTTATGGTCAAAAGTGTTTATCTATGAAAACTTTTCCACAAAGGTGATGTGGCAAAGTCCACCTGACTGGGACATTGCGCCAATCCTTCAGAACACCTGAGACAGGTAGATCCTTGGTTCATAGCGGCACTCGGTACCCTTGTACTTAGTTTCCATGCTCAGTCTGATGCAACCTCACACGATGAAGGCCACATTGGTTACGCCCTTAACCCCATTGTCATGGAATATATATTTGGGAGAATCTGGTAAAATTAGTGTAGGTTAAATACATACACACATTTTAAAGCATATCTGATTTGAAATACTGAAGAATTCATATTCAGTTACATCACAGAAACTATGGAGAATGCTATGCACATTTGTCAAGTAGCTGCTAATTGAAATGAGGTCATGAAATAAATAGACCATTGTTTTGGTTTGGAGACAGGCTGGCTGGTTGAATATCTACAAAGTGCTGATAGAAAGGTCACCCCTGGGATTTGTTTAGCTAAGACAAGGGCTTGCCAAAGAAGGATAAGTTCTGTTGTTTGCTGAAGAGGTGGGGGGGGGGGTTTGCAAGTGAGAGAGTCACATGGGCTTTCTAGCAGTCTCAGTTGGAGTGAGAGAGAGAGAAAGGGGTGAAACAAGCTCTCTCAGCCAGGCAATGAAACCAGCTGAACAGTGCAAGCTAGGAGAAGATTGCAGGAAACAGAAAGCTCCAGAATGGCAGATGGCTGGAAGGGCTATCCGTCTGATGTTTCTCTCGGAATAGGTGCAACAGGAAGGAACACTGTGCTAGCCTGAAAGAAAGAGGTTATCATCTGGAGAACCCTGATGGGCCAAGTTTTATCAGCGAGACATTGAGGTGACTAATGGTGGTAGCTCAGTTGTGGAAATCCTGGAACAACAAATCTCTCTCTAAAAACCCTATGGAACTTTCTTGAGTGGCAAAGCCTGATGAACTTTATACATGTTCAATTCTGTGCACAGTATCAGAATTGCCTACAACCAATGAACTTGGAAGAATGAGAAGTAAGATTGAACTGTGAACCAAATAATTTTTCTTAAATTTACACACACATCATACACATGTGCTTAAATTAGAAGGAGATTAAGGTTAGTTAAGTTAATAGAGATAAGTTAAAGTTTGATTCTGTTTTCATGTTTAAAGATAATTAGAAACAACTTATCTTTATATAACGACTTGTCTTGGTGAATGTCTATTGCTGCTGGGTTTTGGGGTCCTTTGGGCTCATAACACCATAGTCTGGCGATGTACATGGACCTCCTTCCCACTCCATCCATTTTGGATCCCACATGAAGAGGGAAACTGCTCTGGTAATAGCCAGGGCAGAGGTGTGTGGGATGGGCCACGCCTGCATCACACGCAGCAGTACCGAGAGCACCTTGCACCTGATGACCAGGTTCTTCCCCATTACTGAGAGGGAATGTCATTCCCACAGACCCAGTTTCTGGTGGACTTTTACAATCGGCTCTGACCATTTTTTTGTTGCATGCCTCGGCCCCTCCAAGCCAGTTCCCCGACACCTTCAGGTAGTCAGATCTGACTGTGAAGAGGACAGCGGACTAATTTACCAAAGTGCATTGCCTTGCGTTTGTTCCAGTTTACCCTGGAACATAGCATTGTATACTTCTGGGCCCAGCCACTTCCAGACTTGTATACAACTCAGCCGGTCTCCCAGAACTGAGGGCCTCTGTGCCGCTCCCTGTCTCCTGGAGCTGGGGGTCTCTGCACTCTTCCCCATCTCGCAGAGCTGGGGGTCACTACACTGCTCCCTGTCTCCTGATATTGGTGCTTTGTTCTCCACCAGTCCCACAACACAACCCAGACCCCTGAACCGAATGTAGAGGTGCAGAGGAATCAGTGAAAATATGGGTAGTTTTGCCAGGGTGGGGTCCATCCAGGAGCATGATAACAGCAGGGAACCCGTGGAAGGGGATGGAGGGAATTCGATGGTGCACCAGCAGGACACTGCTGAGGGTGCAGATTCCCTCGGGCTCTCGAGGGTAGAAGGTGCAGGTTATGCCAATGGTTTAGGTGAGACCAGGGTCCAAATTAGAACTGGCGCAGGTCGGGGGCGTGGCAAGATGGCGTAGGGAACAGACGTGCCTTCCAGACATCTCCTGACTCTGATTTATTGTTTTGTCTTTAAGTGTCCATTAAAGTTCTTTTAAAAATTTATAAATAATAAGAGGTGTTGGATTAGTGCCTAATGGTTTATATGCAAAAAAAAAGGTAAAAGAAAACATTAACAGACTGTTAAAAATCTACATTTTCCGAAATTGTCTGAGCCTACTTGTTTACAAGAAGCCAGGACTCAGCATAGAATGGATCCAAAGGAAGACGTACAGAGTTCGGCATTGAAACTCCGTTTTAAGCCGGTGAGGCTCTTTGAAGGTCGCATTCAACAGTTTTCAGACCAAAGAGCTAGACGGGTGCCAGTATTTCACACAACGGCCACTGTGAGTGCTGTTACTGAGACTTTGACAGTTGAATCAGCTGGGGCGCTACCAGCTGGAGAGTTAAAGAGCTGTCATTCGACTGCTACAGTGGTGGCGCTGCAAAATGCATCTTCAATTACAACGGTTTTTCCAGACATCGATTCAGTGAAGATGATTAAAGAGATTTGGCTTAAAGATAACCCTGATCTTCAGTCTCCTGGCATTGCTGGGGGGACTTTGAGAGGGATCTTTATACAAAGTCAAACTGCTAGAAAAGATACTAAATTAAGGGAAGGGACAGAAGATTCCGTGGTCTCCAAGGACCAGCAAGACCCCATTATGCCTGAATCTACTTCTGTTGAAATGTCTGTTAAGGATCTTGAAGATAAGATATATTCTGTATCGAGTCACTTAGCTAATTTTGTGAACCTGTTTATTTCCAAGATTAATGTGATGGCGGAAGTCATTAATGGAGCTTTTAAGCTTGAAACCATTGAAAGATTTGAAATATGTAATCAAGGTTTAGTCGATGCACAGGATCAACTGCAAGATGAAAATAGAATAATTGAAACATTGCAGATCCAAAATAAAAATTTAGCAAAAAAGGTTGATTATTTGGAGAATCAATCTAGACAGAACAATGTGAAAATTGTTGGTTTGCCAGAAGGCATAGAAGGAACAGATCCAAGAAAATTTTTTACTGAATGGATTCCACGAATGTTAGGACAGGATAAATTCCCTGAAGGTTTAATACTGGAATGTGCTTATAGAGTTTTAAGAAGAAAATCTTTTTCAGGACAGAATCCAAGATCTGTTTTGATCCGTTGTTTAAACTATTGTGACAGAGAGACAATTTTACGTACGGCTATTAGAAATACCCCAGCAAAATAGATCTCCTTTGATGGTTCAGAATAATCCTGTTTTCTTCTATCAAGATTTGAGTCAAGAAATTATGTTTCAACGACGCGAATTTAATTCTGTGAAAGAACAGTTGTGGAAAAAAGGACATAAGGGAACATTCAGGTATTCTGCGGTACTGAAGATTTTTCAGGATGGAAATCAGCCAAAGTTCTTTGACAATCCTAAAGAGGTTATGGACTTTGCTCAGTCTTTACCAATCATGCAGTTTCAGGAACGATGTAGTCCTTCAAGGTCTCCAAAGAGAGTAGAGATGTAAGGTGGGATCCAGATTTTTAAAAGAAATGGAAGCAATGGTGACCGAAGTGGTAATGTTGATTTAAAAAAATAAATCTTTTATCTTTTTTTTTGAGAAGAGTTTAAATAGTTTAAATAATGAGGATAGTTTAATGAAATGGGAGTTGGGAGAGGGAACTGGGTGGGCACTAGTTTCCAGAAGTCATCAGCTACCTGTGAGTTATCTCACACCCAATATTTTGGGGGAGTTACCGCTTTGGGCGGTTTAAAAAGGAGGAGGTAGTCGTGACCTCCGACCTGTTTTTTTTTTCTTTTTAATTTTTGGGTTAAGTGAAGTTTTTTTTTTAATTATTTTTTTAAATAAATATTTTTTTTAACTCTTTTTGTTTTCTGATTGTAATTGAGAGGGAATTTGGAGGTTTTTTCTCCTTTTTTTTCTCTTTTTTTGGGGTTTATTTTTCTCTCTTTTTTAAGAGGATGATGTCACAGAAGATAATAAGTCAAAAATTGAGGATGTTGAATTAGATGATGAGGAAGATGAGGGGAAAGGTGATAAGAAGAAAAAGAAGAAAACCAAGTACAAATACATTGAGGGAGAAGAGTTTAATAAAATTAAGTTAATTTCGATAGAGAATTTTACAACATTGTTAATTAATTCTTCACTCTTTATTTTGGGGGGGGGAGGGTTGGACTAATTTTAAATTAGACGATTAATGTTGTGTTATAATTATCGGGGGGGGTTAATTTGTGTAGTTTAATGATGTAGTATTCTAATTTTTATTATCTTATTTTTATTATTTCTTTAAATGTAATTTTTATTTTATTCATGTCATAAAATTTTAAATAAAGTTTTAAAAAAAATGTCTGCATGCTGAAAGACTGACAGGTTTAACATTGAATATAAGATGCACAGTACAAGCACTTTGGCCCTCAGTGTTGTGCCGACCAATGTATTCCTACCAAAATAAAAATAACTCACCCCTTCCTCCCTCATAACCCTCCGTTAATCCACGTGACTCAGAGCCTCTTAAAGGCCCCTAAGGTTTCGGCCTTCACCACCACCCCTGGTGAGGCATTCCTGACACCCACAACTCTGGGTAAAAGAAAATCTCCCCTCAACCTTCCTCCCTTTGTTTTGTACAGATGTGTTTGCTACTCACATCTGGGTTTCAGGCAGACATTGTCCGATCCAGGAAATCTCCTCTGCACCTGCTCCAAAGTACAAGGTTAAATTTAGTACCATTGGATAACACAAGTACAACCTGATGAAACAGCGTTCTTGGGGAAAACACATGTAAACACACATTTTGATCATTTTGTCAATAATCCTAGTAGATCACATTGATATTTGTGATCAGGGTGGGCAGGGGGAGTCACCAGTGTTTCTCTCGGCCACTCATGGTCCCTTGGATTGAACTCCGATCATTTACAAATATATTTTATTGATAAATTAAACACTACAAAGAATTCACACAATTAAAAATAACACAAATTAAACACAAATACACGAGTCAGAGTTAAAAGAAAGAATAAAGAAATTTCCCCCCCCCCCCATAAACCACCCCATCCCCCCTCCATTCCCTTGATAAAAGAAAAAGAAAAATGAGGACAAGGGACCCCCACCAGGAGTGATGAAAACTTTAACGTTCCTTTTCAAAAACTGAGGCCTTCAGGAGAAAGGGAATGTCTGAGCTTCATTTAAATATTCATACCCACCCTTTGTAAATATGGGCTCCATATTCTTACAAAATATATGGTTGTTACTGCCCGCTAACCGGGACGCAACCCAGTACACAAGATGGCTGACGAACGTGGTGACTGCGCAGATTCCGCAGGGACAGACAAACTTCGTCCCAGGTGACAACCCACATGGCGGGAAGGAATGAGCAATGGTGGGAACTCCCACCAATCCAAGGCCGGTGCTACTGTCTCGTAAGTTCTGTCGTCAGCAGTGAAAGAGTATACAAGCAGAGCTGCCAGTTTAACAAACCAGTCTTCGACTTCTTGGGTGTGTGTCATTCTTTCCACACTTTGGTGTATCGTGTATGCTTCATTGGTGACCTCGACAGGTCCAACCACTAGTTGGGCCTGAAGATGACAGATCAGGTGGTTCTTCATGCAGTTTAGTTGAAGCTGTCAATATTCTGGGCATCACAACCACACGTGGTTTAAACAGACCGAGGCCCAATTCTAGCAGATCACCGCCAATGACATGCGTGACTACTATGTGGTGAGCTCGCTCGACTAGGACACGGCAGCAAGGGTCTTTGACCCCCTGCAGCAGCCTCCTGAGCAAGGCAAATACGATACCCTCAAGGAGCGATGAACCCCTACCTTTGGGTTCCTGCAGACAGAGTCCCATCTACCTTACTGAGCCAAATGCTTGCCCTTGCTGAGGGAGACAGGCCTTGCTGCTCTTTCAGCAGATTTTCCTGGAACAGCTGCCCCTGCGCCTCCCCCCTGCACATGGTACCGAAGCAGGCAGGAGGGTGGAGGCCATGTGGTGACTATCCCTGCCCCAACGGGACCACCCCACTGGAATGTTACCTCGTGCCTCATATCCAAAACTTTGTACAAACTTACAAGGGGCGGGGTTATTTTCCAAAGTTGACCCCATCAGGGGCTATCTCCTGATCCTGGTCCAGCACAATTGCATCCCTTAAACTGCCATCGTTACCCCTCTTAGAATTTTTGTATTCATGTAAATGTCCTTTGGACTTAAAAATGCAGCCCAGACCCTTCAGAGGCTGATGGATGCGGTGGGCTGGTATTTCAGCTTCATGTTCATCTATTTGGATGATATTCTCATCACCAGTCGCATTCACACAGAGCATGCAGCCCATCTAAGAGTGAGTGTGCGCCAGGCTGCAGGAATTTGGACTAAGGATAAACCTTGCTAAGAGCCAGTTCAAGCTGGAAACGTTCGACTTCCTTGAGGGTTGAATCAATAGGCACGGAACTAAACCCCTGCTTGAAAAGGTAGAGGCTGTTTAGTGCTTCCCCAAACCACCTCACCACCACCACAGTGAAGGGGCTGCAAGAATTCACTGGTGATTAACTTTTATCACTGCGTCACACTGACAGTGGCCCGCATCATGCACCCACATTTTGCACTTATGGCGGAGAAATGAAAAGACATTAGCTTGGTCAATGAGGCTTTGGAGGTATTCCAGAGGCCCAAGGATGCACTGGCCCACACCCTTCTGGTACACACCAGGCCAGATGCGCCAACCACTCTCTCAGTAGAAGCTTCCAGTTCAGCAGTAGGGGGCGCACTGGAGCAATTCATCGAAGGGCAATGGCTGTCCATGACCTTCTTTAGCAGGCAGCTCTGGCCACCTGAACTCAGCTACAGTGCCTTTGACCGACAGCAATTGGTGCTGTACCTGGAAGTCAGACACTTCATGTGTTTTTTTTGAAGGTAGACAATCCAGTGTCTTCATGAACCAGAAGCCATTAACCTTTGCCTTCCATAAAGTGTTGGACCCACGGTTGGCCAGGCAGTAGCAACACCTCTCATATGAGTCTGAGTTCATTACAGACATTCAAAACATCGTAGATAAAACCAACATGGTGGCTGACGCACTGTCTCACCCCACGATCGAGTCTGTCCCAGGGAATAGACTCTGCAGTCCTAGGCAGGGCACAGCTGCAAGATACTGAGATCCCGGCAAATGGGACAGCAGTTTTCCAGCTCAGTCTGGAGGATGTCGCCATCGACTCTGGTAAGTAGACGCTGCTCTGCGACATCTCCACTGGCAAACCCCGCCCCATCATGCTCAAATCCACAGGATCATTCTTGTAAACCTCAAAGAAGAATTCAACACCTCAGCAGCCGGGATGGTGATACCAGGAAGGTTTTGGCTGCTGCCAAGAATCCACAGGACCTGACGGCCTCAATGACAAAACAAAAGGAAAGATGGGAACTCAAGCCCCTCTGCAGCCTCCTCTGAACAGCCAGGCCAAATCCTTGGATCCAAAATTTCAGGGACCTGTGTGTATATTTTAGATCGGAGTGTGGCTATAGAAAGTAGCCGAACACAACACGTCGACATGTGTGCTGTATATCGGAGCGAAGGAAGAGATCTTCACCATCGACCACCTCAAGCCAGCACATCTGGACATTAGCAAAGTCAGGGTATTCCACTCAGCCCCCACGATGCAGAGTTTGAAATTTAGATGTGAAGTTAATAACATCCATGATGAGAGGGTTGTATTATTTAAGTAAATCCTTAAATTCTCTGTAAAATTCAGGAGATCAACCATCTTCCCTTGGTGATTTATTTGACTGTAATTAGCCTCGGACCTTTTCAATTTCTTTTTGTGTGCCTCTGATGGATATAAATTTGTATAAATCTGTGTCATTAATTTCTATTGGATTATATGAGAGTTAACTTGCTCCAGTTTGAATTGCATCAGTTGTCCTTCAACTTTCTTCTGTTCTCAGTTGCCAGAACAAGACCACTTGGCTTTCTCCCTTCATGTCGTTTTCAGCTCTCGAAGGATGTGACGTATTGGAGCTTTTTGTTTAAAAGTAATTTTTAAAAATTCCTTGGAACCAAACTGTTGGAACTCCTTTTCCAATTTCCAAATTTGTTAACAGCTCTTCTATTTCTGCCATGTATTTCTTCTTCATCCCTTTTGTATGTGATATTATCCCCATAATATAAAACTATTGGGCGAAGAGGCACAGTTTGACTCGCACAATAACTGGTCGCTAATATCCTTTCCAAAATCTGGTTTTTGAAGATGGGTGGGGTTCAAACGCCATCTCTGTGAAATAGTTGTCAGCGTCCGTCTCACCTCACTACATCACGTGACCATCACTAGGAGATGTTAAGGAAGGTTTGCTTGGATGGAAATGGTTTTTGAATATTTTATTTACTTTTTCTTCAAAAATATACTTGATAAATATTTCAATATCATAATATGAAACTTTTTTCTTACAATCAACAAAAGCCTCCCTCCCTCCCTCCCACCCCTTCCAAACAAATGAATCCGCTCACCATTAGAGTTTATATGTCTTTTAAATATATAGTATCCAATTGGGGAAACCATGCTTAAATAAATATAATAGTTGCATTTACAGTCCCTTTTCTTTTTTATGACTATATTTGAGCCCCAATGTGGTCCAGGACCGGCTGCCAGATCTTTACAAAAGTGTCATATTTATTCTTTAAGTTAGATGTGACTTTTTCCATGTATTTCCAGCTGTCCATTTCTGCCATCCATTCTGCTAGAAGTCTGACGTCCAAGTGATCGCGCCACTTTTTTTGCTCCAGCCAATGCTATTTTTATCAATGAGATTGTATATTTGTTCAATTTGTTGCTGACGTCCATAACATTACCTAGTAGATAGCACTTTGGGCTGCCCGTGAAAGCCACTCCTGTTATCCCTGGTTAATTTTTCTTGCCAAAATGGCCTCACCTTCAGCCACGACCATGTGGCACGTCAAAAAGTTCCTGTCTCAGTCCCACATCTTTTCTTGTTTATCATTTACATCAATGCAAGCATTAAGCCAATAAAGAGAATATCTTACAACAACAGAATGCAAAATGATACCAAATCTTTGGTCTATTTTCTGCACACCGCCTCCCTCCTTCTCCCCAAAGAAAGAGAGAAAAACACCTCAATTTATACAGTTGGTATTATTCCCAGAGTTATTTGATTTTCTAGCTAATAATTATTAACCATGAACTGGGTGATGTGGAAGATGTCAATGGACTTTTATTCGCCATATCCATGTACCGTTCCTGATCTGATTCCTCAACCAGAAGTCAATGTTTTTCTAACATGCTACTTGGTTCGGGCTGTGAGTTAGGGGAGATGGCGACTGGAGCTCGGGCGACGATCTGGAGAAGGAGCTTGGAGAGAGTGATGGGCAGGTAAGCTGTTAATTTCAGGGCTTACCAGGGCTTGGACCTACTTGTTTCAGGATGTGAGTCAGAGGAGGCGGGGACTGGAGTTTGAGCAACGATCTGGAGGAGGAGGAGGTTGGAGAGAGTGAGGGGGTTAATTGGTCAAGGGGCCAATAAAAGGAGGATAAGTATAGGGGAGCTGCCAATGTGGAGCAGCCCAGTGAGTGAGTGGCACAGGGAAGGTGTGGGTCCTTGAGGCTTTGGCTCCAGAGGCTGAGGATGAGCGTACTGCACTAAAGGTAAGACATTCACAGTTAATTTAATACAGATCTGTTAATTTTTTGACTTTGTAAGGTGTGAGGAGAAGGAGGCAGGATGAGTATCAGGGCAGTTTTCTGCTCTCAGTGTTATATGTGGGAAGTAATGGAGTCTTCATGTCTCCCGGATATCCACGTGTGCACAAAGTGTGCTGAGCCACAGCATCTAAGGGATCGAGTCAGGGAATTTGAGCTGGAGCTCGATAACCTTACTCTGGTTAGGGAGAATGAGGCTATCGTAGAGAAGAGCTACAGGCAGGTGGTCGCACAGGGGCCCACGGGAGGAGAGGCAGTGAGTTACCGTTAGGAAGAGGAAAGGGAGGAGTCAGGTTCATGTGCAAGCACCCAAGTCTGTAATCTTCAGAAATCAGTACTCCACCTTGAATACTGAGGAGGGGGATAGTCAGACTATGATGGGCAGAGGTGTGGTGCCAAACTCTGTAGGGATAAAAGGAAAAGGGCGATAGACATAAGGGATTCAATGGTTAGGAGGACAGATGTGATAAGGAAAACCGGATGGTGGTTTGCCTCCCTGGTGCCAGAGTCCGGGATGTGATTATGCACGTTCAGAACATCCTAAAAGGCGAGGGGAAGGAGCGTAAGGTTGTGGTACATATTGGTACCAATAATGTTGGAATGAATGAGTATAGGAAGTTGGGTAGGGAGCTTGAAAGGAGGACCACTGAGGTTGTAATCTCTGGATTGCTTCCTATGCTACATGACAGTGTGGGCAGAAATAGGAGGAGGTGGAGGTTAAACATGTGGCTCAAGGGGTAGAGTAAGAGACTGGGTTTCAAGTTCTTGGACAACTGGGACCTTTTTTGGGGAAGCTGGGACCTATACCATAATGATGGGTAACATCTTAATCCCAGAGAGACCAGTCACCTAGAGGGGGCATTTGCTAGGGCTGTCAGGGGGGATTTAAACTAGTATGGTTGGGGATAGGGTTTCAAGTTTGGCAGGACAGCAGGGTGAGGGTTAGTCAGAGAGGGAAAGAGACAAGTTTAAATAATTTGAGGGAGGAAAAGCAGGAAGTAGTAAACAGATGTTGCAGTGAAAATTGTGAGAATGGTAGAGAGGAGGATATGCAGAAGGTAGGATGTAGGAGATCCCTGAGTTGTATTTATTTTAATGCCAGGAGCGTAGTAAGGAAGCTGGATGAGCTAAAGGTGTGGATTGACATGTGGCATTATGATGTTGTGGCCATTAGCGAGACATGCTTGAAAGAAGGTTGTGACTGGTAGTTGAATGTTCCAGGATTTCGCTGCTTTAGATGTGACAGAGTTGGTGGATTAAGAGGGGGAGGTGTGGCATTACATGTCAGGGAGGATATTACAGCAGTGCTGAGGCAAGATAGACTGGAGGGCTCATCAAGAGAGGCAGTGTGGGTAGAACTGAAAAATAAGAAGGGTGAGGTTACTATTATGGGGGTATATTATAAGCCTCCAAATGGGGAAAGGGAATGAGGAGAGCAAATGTGCAACGAAAAAGGTGAGCTGTGCAGGTGAAATAGGATGGTGTTGGTTGGGGATTTCAATTTTCCAAACATCGATTGGGAAACGCAGTCAGTAGAAGGGCAGGATGGCTTAGTGTTCAGGATTGCTTTCTTCAGCAATATGTTTAGACGCCAACTAGAGGGGGAGCAGTGTTCGATCTGTGGTTTGGGAATGCAAATCCCAAATCTGTGGTTTGGGAATGTTTGGGGGGGTGGGTGGTAGGCAGGTTCCATGAACTTTTGACGGAGGTGAGCATTAGGGAGAACTTCAGATTCCGTGATCATGGGTCCATTAGCTTTAGCTTAATGATGGAAAGGAATAGATCTGGTCCGAGGTTGAAGGTTTTTGAGTGGGGGAAGGGCAGATTTGGAGAAATGAGAAGGGATTTGCAGAGAGTGGTGTGGGCTGAATTTTTTCCCAGAAAGAATGTAGAGAAAATTTGGGGGGGCATTTCGGGGTGAGATTTTGAGAGAACAGGATCTTTATGTTCCAGTCAAGACAAAGGGGAAGACTAAAGTTTTGAGGGAGCCGTGGTTTTCTGGTGAAATTAAGAAGTTGGTTCGGGACAAGAGCGAGGCCTATAACAAATATAAAAAACAAGGGATTGAGGAGATGTACGGTCATTACTTAGTTTGCAGGAAGAACCTTAAGAGGGAAATTAGAAAGGCAAAAAGAAGGTATGAGGTGTCTTTTGGTAATAAGGCGAAGGTGAATCCTAAGGGTTTTTACAGATATGTTAACAGTCAAAGGAAAGTTAAACATGGAATAGGTCCACTGGATGATGGGACCAGTGAACTATGTCAGGGACCGTATGAGATGGAGAAATATTGAACATTTTTTTCTCATCTGTATTCATGAGGGAATGGGACATTGGGCAATACAAGATAAGAGTGGCAAAGGGCTTAGTTATGGAAAGGATCGGGATAAGTAAATTGAGAGTTTTGGAGCATCTAGGGTCAATTAAGGTGGATAAGTCTCCTGGTCCTGATGCGATTTTTCACAGGACTTTAAGGGAGGCCAGGGAACAAATAGTAATTGACAGTAATTTTTCAAAGATCACTGGAGGAAGGTATGGTGCCACCGGATTGGAGGGTTGCAAATGTAGTTCTGTTGTTTAAATAAGGCAGTAGGTGTAGGACAAGTAATTATCGGCTTCAGTGGTGGGGTAGGTTATGGAGGGCATTCTTCGAGATAGTATGTACAAATATCTGGATAGGCAGGGATTGATCAGTGACACCCAGCATGGGTTTGTGAAGGGAAAATCATGTTTGACAAATCTTGTTGAATTTTTTGAAGAGGTGACAAGAAAAGTGGATGAAGGTTGGGTGGTTGACGAGATTTATTTGAATTTTAGTAAGGCTTTTGATAAGGTTATTTAGGACGGTTCAGTCACTAGGGATTAATAGATAGTGAGCTGGGTTCAGAGTTGGCTGTAAAACAGACAGCAGAGAGTCATGTTGGACTAGTGTCTGTCATGATGGAAGCATATGACGAGTGGTGTGCCTCAGGGATCGGTGCTGGGTCCTCTGTTGTTTACCATTTATATTCATGATTTGGATGAGGGGGTGGTTAACTGGGTAAACAAATATGCAGACAATATGAAAATAGGAGGAGTGGTGGATGGTGAGGAAGATTTTCTTGCATTACAGGATTTGGTTTCTTTGGAAAAGTGGATTGAAAGTTGACAGATGGAATTTAATGTTGACAAGTGTGAGGAGCTGCATTCTAGAAAAAATAACCAAAATAGGACCTATGCAGTTAAGGGGAGGGGGTCGAGGAATGGAGAGGGATCCTGGAGTTATGGTACAGAGTTCAATGAAGGTGGATTCCCATGTAGACAGGGTAGTTAAGAAGGCATATGGCATGCTGGCCTTCATAAATCATAGCATAGACGAGAGTAGAGCTGTTTAACACATTGGTGAGGCCAGGTTTGGAGAATTGTGTTCAGTTCTGATCTCCACTTATAGGAAGGATATAGATAAGGTGGAGAAGGTGCAGAGATTTACAAAAATGTTCCCTGACTTACAAAATCTAGAGTACAGAGAAAGATTAAGGAGACTGTTTCTTTATTCATTAGAACATAGACGGTTGAAGGGGGTTATGATAGAGGTATTTAAAATTATGAATGGAATAGATAGCCTAGACATGAGTAGACTCTTTCCCTGAGGGCAGGGGAGGTTGGAAGAAGAGGGCATTAGTTAAGGGTAAGGGGGCAAAGCTTAAGGAGAAATGTTAGAGGATGCTTCTTCACACAGAGAGTGGTGACAGAATGGAATGATCTTACAGAAGAGATAGTTGCGGCAGCGTCGATTCTATCATTTAAGTGAAGGTTGGATGTGTACATTGATGAGGGGGTTGGAGGAATATAGGCAGAGTGTGGGATGGGGCAACAAGTGAAGTGGTTCATGTGAACCAGCACGGACTCTAAGGCCCGAAATGGCCTATTTCCATGCTGCAATCTGTCATATGGTTATACGTGGCAGGCTCCACGGGACAAGGTGGGACATCATTAAGAGTTTCCTGCCGGCAGGATTAAATTAAGCCCCGTGAATATCCTGAGATTTCCGGCAGGAGACTCCACAAATTAACGTGCTGTTCCTCGGCACGCTGCACCACGCACGGTCCATTAAGTGGGTGAGTACCCAGCTGTGTCTTATGGTTTCACGCGCTCACTGAATCACTATTATTCTGCCTCGTCCCACTGACCAGCATCCAGTCCATAGCCCTCCATCCCCCTTGTATCCCTGAACTTGTCCAAGTTCTTCAATACTAACATTGAGCTCACATTTCCTCATGCAGCTGGCAGCTTGTTCCACTCTCCCACCACCTTGTGTGGAGAAGCTCCCCCTCATGTTTCCACTAAAATTCTCCCCTTTCATCCTTAGCCCATGTATTAAGGACTTCTCCAAGAGGCGGAGTCTCAAGAAAACAACCTCTATCCTCCCCCTTCCCACCCAGGCCAGGCCTTCTTCACACTGCTATCACCAGGGAAACAGGTCCAGGAGTGTGAAGACGAATACCCAATGATACAAACTTAGCTTCTCCCCCTCTGCCATCTGATTTCTGAATGGACAAGGAACCAGAGTCACTCCTCACTTACTCTTCAATTTGAACAAATAGATTTATTTTTTTAAAATGTAATTTAGAACAATATTTGCACCTGTATTGCTGCCACAAAATGACAAATTTTGTGACATGTTCATCACAATAATTTTTTTTATTCTGAACACTGCGCGTACATCAGAAAACACTCATAGCTCAGAAAACAATTTGAAAAGATGAATTAACTATTTCCATGCTCCCTTCCCTTTTACAATTATTTTTCTTATCCCACTCCATAATCTAGACATCTCCACTTAACACAACCCATATTTCTTCTCCCATTCAAAGCACTCAGTAATACACCAAGGCAATAAAATAAAAACTCAATGCTGGAAAAATAATCGGAGTTAAATCCTTCAGGTTGAAAACCTTTCACTGGGATTCAGAAAGATGATCAAACAAACCTGATTCTATTTGCTGAGAAAAAGAAGAGGGGAAATAACAAACTGAATACATGGGATGAAAAGCCCGAGCAGCAGAAATGGCAGTGGTGCTGGATGAGTGGAGTCAGCACATCTATCTGGATGGAGGGGTAAAGAATAAACAAGACAAACATGATGCCGTCACTGTGAGGTACAATACGACAGCTGCAGAGAATATGAAATGAAGGAATGGTGAAAATACTTGTTTTTGGATCAATGTGACAAAATTTGACCTTACAAAAAAAAACAAAATTGCTTTGCTTTGCCAGAACTCTCTAGATCAAGGGACACAATAAAATACTCCAGAAGCCAACATTATGAAATTGAACAGCCAAGTTATAGAAATCGGCAGCAAGAGATAAAACACAGTTACATAATTCCATGAAAGTGGTGTCACAGGAAGACAGGGTTCTAAAGACAGCTTTTGTCATCTTGGCCTTCATTAATTAACAAAAAGAAAATAGGAGTTGGAAAGTTATGGTGAGGTTGGATAAGATGTTGGTGAGGCCACATTTGGAGTATTGTGTGCAGTTCTGGTCATCTAGCTACAGGATGGGTATTAGTAAGATTGAAAGAGTGCAGAGAAGATTTACCAGGACACTGCCAGATCTTCAGGAGTTGAGCTACAGGGAAAGGTTGAACAGGTTTGGACTTTATTCCTTGGAGTGTCTGGATTGCTGCCCGTGCCACGAGCTAGTGAGGGTAGAAATAGGAGGATGTGGAGGATGAATGCGTGGCTAAAGAGATGGTGCAGGGGGAAAGGGATAAGATTTCTGGATCATTGGAATTTCTTCTGGGGAAGGTCGGACCTGTACAAAAGTGACGGACTCCACTTGAACTGGAGGGGGACCAATGTGCTGGCAAGCAGATTTGCTAGAGCTGTGGGGGAAGGTTTAAACTAGTTTGGCAGGGGGGTGGGGAACAGAGTGTGAGTGCAGTGTCAAGGGAGCATGGCCACCTAGATAGGAATAATAACGATAACATTGGTAGGATGGAGATTAGGATAAAAGTTAGAAAAGGGAATATAGGTGAGGGTCACTCTCTGAAATGCATATATTTTAATGCAAGAAGCATAGTGAACAAGGTAGATGAGCTGAGAGCATGGACAGATACTTGGGGTCATGATATTGTGGCAATTAGTGAGACCTGGCTACAGGAGGGGCAGGACTGCCAACTTAATATTCCAGGATACATTTGTTTTAGATGTGATAGAGCAGGGGGTAAAAAAAGGGGGAGGAGTTGCTCTGCTTATAAGGAGCACATTACTGCCGTGAAGTGGTAGGATGGTCTGAAGGGATCTTCCAGTGAGGCTGTTTGGGTGGAATTGAGGGGTGAAGGAGGCATGAGGATGCTAATAGGGGTGTATTACAGACCACCAAATGGACCAAGAAAATTAGAAGAACAAATTTGTAGGGAGATAACGTATATGTGTGAGAATCATAAGGTAGTGATCGTGGGAGATTTTTAACTTCCCTCACATTGATTGGGATACCCATACAGTTAGAGGGCTGGATGGGCTAGAGTTCGTTAAATGTGTTCAAGATTGTTTTCTAAATCAATTAGTAGAAGACCCGACTCGGGACGGTGTAATACTAGATCTCCTGTTAGGGAATGAGCTAGGTCAGGTATCGGACATTAAGGTTGGAAAACACATTGGGTCTAGTGATCATAATTCTGTTAGTTTTCGGGTAGTTTGAGGGAAGAGCAAGGAGGGGCCTAAAGTTGAGGTTCTGGATTGGAGAAGAGCAAATTTCGAAGGAATAAGAATGGATTTGGGGAGTATTAAGTGGGACAGGGTATTTTCAGGTAAGGATATAAATGAAAAATGGAGGATATTCAAAAAAGAAATTTTGGAGATACAGAGTAGATATGTCCCAGTGAGAATCAAAGGAAAGGCTGGAAGTCACAGGGAGGCTTGGTTTTCGAGGAATATTGGAAATCTGGTTAGGAGTAAAAGGGCGGTGTACAAGAGGTATAAAGAACAGGGAGCTGACAATTTGAAGGAGGACTACAAGGAGTGTAGAAGGAATCTTAAGAAAGAAATTAGAAAGGCCAAAAAAAGGCATGAAGAGGCTTTGGTAGACAGAGTAAAAATAAATCCAAAGGGTTTCTATAGGTACATTAAAAGTAAAAGATTAGTGAGGGATAAAATTGGACCCCTTGTAGATAGCGAAGGTAGGCTGAGTGAGAAGTCAGAGGAAATGGGGGAAATTTTGAATGAACCATTCGAAGTAAAGAAAAATAGTGGGGAAGTCATGAAGCATATAAGGATAACTGAGGAGGTAGTGATGGGTGTGTTGAAAAAGATAAAGGTGGATAAACCTCCAGGACTGGACAAAATATTCCCAAGGACACTCAGGGAGGCTTTTGGACAGATAGTGGGGCCATTAACAGAGATATTTAGGATGTCACTGGTCACAGGGGTAGTGCCAAAGGATTGGAGGGTGGCGCACATGGTTCCTCTGTTTAAGAAAGGGTCCAAATGTAAACCTGGGAATTTTAGGCCCGTGAGTCTGACGTCTGTGGTGGGTAAGTTAATGATAAGTGTTCTGAGGGAGGGTATTTACAAATATTTGGAGGTACAGGGATTGATAGGGAGTAATCAGCATGGTTTTGTCAGGGGTAGATCATGCTTGACAAACCTGATTGAGTTTTTCGAGGGGGTTACAAAAAAGGTTGATGAAAGGAAAGCTGTGGATGTTGTCTATTTAGACTTTAGTAAAGCTTTTGACAAAGTTCCCCACGGGAGGTTAGGAAAAAAGGTGGAGGCATTAGGTATAAATAAGGAGGTAGTGAAATGGATTCAGCAATGGTTGGATGGGAGGTGTCAGAGAGTAGTGGTAGAAAATTGTTTGTCCAATTGGAGGCCGGTGACTAGTGGAGTTCCTCAGGGATCGGTCCTGGGTCCACTATTGTTTGTTATATATATTAACGATCTGGAAGAAGGGGTGGAGAATTGGATAAGCAAGTTTGCGGATGATACAAAGATTGGTGGTGTTGTGGACAGTGAGGAAGATTACTGGAGATTAAAAGGTGATTTAGGAAGGCTGGAGGTGTGGGCTGAGAAATGGCTGATGGAATTTAATACAGATAAGTGTGAGGTGTTACATTTTGAAAAGGCAAATCTAAATAGGTCATATGCATTAAATGGTAGGCTATTGAGATGTGCAGAGCAACAAAGGGATTTAGGAGTTGTGGGAAATAGTATCCTCAAGGCTAATACTCAGGTAGATGGTGTGGTGAAGAAGGCATTTGGAATGTTGGCCTTCATAAATTGGAGTATTGAATTCAAGAGTAGGGAGGTTATGATCAAATTGTACAAGGCATTGGTGAGGCCAAGTTTGGAGTACTGTGTACAGTTTTGGTCACCAAATTATAGGAAAGATATAAACAAAATAGAGAGAGTGCAGAGAAGGTTGACGAGAATGTTGACAGGATTTCAAGGTTTGAGTTACAGGGAAAGGTTGTGCAGACTGGGGCTTTTTTCTCTGGAGCGTAGAAGATTGAGGGGAGACGATAGAGGTGTTTAAGATATTAAAAGGGACAGACAGAGTAAATGTGGATAGGCTTTTTCAATTAAGAGTGGGGGAGATTCAAACTTGAGGACATGGTTTAAGGTTGAAGGGGGAGAATTATAAGGAGAACATGAGGGGAAATTTCTTTACGCAGAGGGTGGTAGGGATGTGGAATGAGCTTCCGGCAGACGTGATCGAGGCGGGATCATTGATTACATTTAAGGAAAGACTGGATAGTTACATGGAGAGGAGAGGACTGGAGGGGTATGGACCGGGTGCTGGTCAGTGGGACTAGGAGGGTGGGGATTTGTTACGGCTGAACTGGCCTGTTCTGTGCTGTAAGTGGGTATATGGTTATATAGTTATCACTGTTAAACCTTCTCACTACCGTGCACCCTGTGTCATAGTACCTGTCTCAATCTACCTAAAATCAGCATTAAACCTTCTCCCTAATGTGAACACACTGTCACAAAATCTGCCTAATTCTACTGTACATTAATGTTAAACCTTCTACCTACTGTGAAACCGGTATCACTGTATCTGCAACATTGAATCGTATATTACCATTAAACTTCTTTCCCACTGTGAACCTGGTGTCACAGTATCTGCCCCAGTTTATCTTACATCACTGATAAACCTTCTTCCGACTGTGAACCCGGTGTCACAATATCTACCTCAGTCTACCATATATCACCGCTAAATCCTCTCCCCACTATTTACCCAGTTTCACAGTATCTATCTCAGTCAACCTTACATCAGCTTTAAACCTTCTCCCCACTGTGAACCCAGTGAAATAGTATCTGTCTCAGTCTCCCGAAAATCACCATTAAAATTTCTCCCCACTGTTAAATCTGTGTCTCTGTATCTGCAACAATGTATCACGTGTCACCTTTACACCTCCTCCACACTGTGAACCCGGTGTCACAGTACCTGCCTCAGTTCATTGAACCTCACTATTAAACTGTCTCACTAATGTGTACCCGGTTTCACAGTATCCATCACAGTCCACCGTACATCTCCGTTAAACCTTCTCACAACTGTTAACTCATTGTCACAATATCTGCCATATCTACCGTACATTAAGTTAAATGTTCTCCCCAATGTGAACCATTTGTCACTGCTTCTGCCATAGTTTATCGTACATCACAGTTAAACCTTTTCACTGCTGTGAACCCATTGTCTCAGCATCTATCTCATTATCATTAATCCTTCTCGCGACTGTGAACCTGGTTTCACATTATCTTACACAGTTTATCGTACATTAGTGTTAAACCTTCTCACTGCTGTTAACCAAGTGTCACAGTGTTTGTGATAGTTTTTCGTACATCTCCGTGAAACATTCTCCCCACTGTGAAGCTGTGGTCAGATTACCTGCCTCAGTCTGCCAGATACAGCACCGATTGCTCTCAGCCAAAGGTGCTGTAGTTGAGTTCGGGTGGCCAGAGGTGTCTGCTCAAGAAGGCCAGGGGCTGCCATTGACCTTCAATGAAATGCTCCAGTGCGCCCCTTAATGCTGTGCTGGAAGCATCTACTGTGAGAGTGGTGGGTGTCTCTGGCCTGGCGTGTACCAGAAGGGTGGTGTTGGCCAGTGCGTCCTTGGCCCTCTGGAACACCTCCAAATCCTCATTGTCCCAGGTAATGTCTTTACCTTTCTCCGCATGATGTGGGCCACTACTGGTATGAATTGGTTATAAAAATTAATTGTACTGGTGAATTTATGGTGTGTTTGGGTAAGCATTGAACAGCCTCTACCTTTTCAAGCACGGGCTTAGTTCCATGCCTGTTGATTTGATGCCCCAGGAAGTCAAACGTTTCCAGCCTGAACTGGCACTAAGTAAGGTTTATAGTAAGTCCAAATTCCTGCAG
This sequence comes from Narcine bancroftii, assembly GCF_036971445.1. Classification (NCBI taxonomy): domain Eukaryota; kingdom Metazoa; phylum Chordata; class Chondrichthyes; order Torpediniformes; family Narcinidae; genus Narcine; species Narcine bancroftii. Next base: position 33,765,460 of record NC_091479.1, read on the forward strand.
CCAGGCTCACAGTCGCCTTAGATGGTCTATGTTTAGCTTCATTGCCACCACCTTGATATCTTGTGGTTACTGCCACCCTCTGCTGTTGGAGAATATATTTCTTGGTCTCAGCCCCTCAATGTGACTAAGAGCCCCTTAAATGTCCCTAATGTTTTGGCCTTCATCACCACTCCTGGCAAGGCATTCCTGGCACCCACAACTCTGTGTAAAAACAAGTACCTCTCATATTGCCCTAATCCTTCCTCCCTTTGCTTTTGTCAGATGTCTTCTAGTGTTTGCAACTCCCATTTGGGTTTCAGGCAAACCGAAGGGCATCTTTCACCGAGTTTCTGGTCTTCCGCAGTTCTGGATGTCTGTCTCTGGATACTCTGCTCCGTGGACCACCCCGCAGTATCCCATCTAGTCCTAGAGTCTCTGTGTCAGCAATGCTCTGCTGACCACTGCCTGACAGCCTTGTGGTCAAATGTGTTTGTCTATGAAACCATTCTCAGGAAGGTGAAGGGGCAAAGTCCTGCTGACTGGGTCATTGAGCGGTACCAGGGCCAGACCAATCTTTCGCAATACCTGAGCCAGGTAGATCCTCAGCACATAGTGACATTTGGTGCCCTTGCACTTTGGTTCCACGCACAGCCACACACAATGATGACCATGCTGGTTACACACTTGCCCCCATTGATTGACCATGTACATGGACCCCCACATGAATAGGAAAACTGTTTTTGGAATTGCCAGGCTGGAGGTGTGGGGATGGGCCACACCTGCCCCACGTGCAGCAGTACCGAGAGTTCCTTGCACCTTGCAACTGATGATCAGATTTTATCCGATTGACAGAGTTGGGCATCTCTGTGGTTCTCCCTGTCTCCTGGAGCTGGGGGTGTCTGTACTGCTCCCCATCTCCTTGAGTTGGTGCTTTGTTCTCCACCAGCCCCACAAGACAACCAAGACCTTTGGATGGAGGGCAGAGGTGCAGAGAGATCAGTGAGAACACGGGTAGTTTCAACAGGGTGGGGTCCATCCAGGTGCCTGATAACAGGAGGAAACCAAGGGGGAAGGAGAATGCAGGACATTCATTAACAAGACATAGCGAGAGAATGGGTTCCTCAAACTCTTGAGGGGAGAAGGTGCTGATCGATCCATCGGTTTAGGTGGGGAAGGGTATAGACATGGCAGCTCACTGGAATTGTCAGCGGGATACTGAGACTTGGGAGAGGAGGGGAAGGAGGGTGCAGTAGTGTTCTGACGAGAGAGTGCTGAGGGATAGGCAACATTGGTGGAACCTCAAGGCAAGGGACCCCTGATTGTTTGGAGGGATGGGATTTGTAAATAGATATCCAGCACAGAGCCTCTTTGTCCCCCTGCCATCAGGAAGGAGATATGGAGGAATAAAAGCAAGACAGCCAGGCAGCTTCTTCCCACAGGCCATGAGATTGACAAGGCAACATGAGCTGTCTGGGAGCAAAGAATGAAAAGGGGGAGAGGAATATGGACTGATTACAACAGCTCAGCCAGCAGGAGAGAGGGGCCAAAGGGCCTGTTTCTGTGTTGTCTATCTGGACGAGCCTTTTGAGTTCAAGCTTAAAAAAACCCAACCATTTTTAAATTTAATAATAACGGTACAGAATGAATCAAGAGACAAGATGTCTGTCCAGCAGCGAGCATCGAAGGCACTTCCTGAAACGGAGGCTCTGAAACCACAGGGAGGTTCTGGACGGAAAGAGGCCCAGCTTCTTCTGGAAGGAGGAGAGGAGAGGCAGGGGAAATGCGGGGGAAGGGAAGGGGAGGGGAGGGGCTAGGGATGCCGTCCACCGTTCACCTCCCCTTTCCTCTACACCGTTCCCTGTCCTGGTTAAACTTGTACCTCTCACTTTGTTCGTTTTAGATTGGTCACAGTGTTCGAGCTACCATAAGAAAATAGACACCAACACCGAGAGTAGTTCAGTTTAAACAAATGTTTATTACAAATTCAAAAGCTGATTTCAAACTAAATTATGCAAGCCCTTCCCAATTATACTTATCAACGCCTGGACTGGTCCCAACTGCCGAAGCAAGGCAATGACTGCACACTTGTAATAGGTTGTTGGTGCGCTGGTTGCAGCTTCTCCACCTCCCTCGACCAGGACGTTAGCTGGACTCTAGAAGTTCTTCTTGCTGAAAGATGTTGCCACCTCTCGGAGAGTCTCAAACTTCAGCAGCGGGACCATGGCTTATATTACACAAAAACTGCTTACCCAAGCATATATTCCCAGCGCAGTAAGAAAGATAAGCGAGCAAGCTAGCATGTTAGGCTTCTAAGAAATAACATAATTTTCAGCTTATCACTTTGAATACAATGGTTATTTTGCATCAAGGCTAGGCCTCTGACAGTCTGTGACGAAAACAAGCAGGAAGATTAAATGTTCTTGGTACACAGATGTCCTTTTGTCAGATAACTGCATCTCTGGCCCCTTGGTGGAATTTAGCTTATGTCTGCTGATTGTAAAAAACAAGCAGGTTCTCAGCCTTGCAGAAGCAAAGGTTGCAAAGGTAAAAAAAAACACGGTTTAAATCTTCTATTACATTCCCTTCCCCATTCCCCTTCCCCTTTCCTTCCCCCGCTCGCCTCCCGGTTCCCCTCCCCCTTCCCATTCCCCTACTCCTAACTCTAACCCCTAACAAACCCTAACCTTAACACTACCGATACCCCCTATCACTACTCCACATCCCCTAACTCTACCCCTACACCGTCCCCTAACTCTATCTCTACCCCTACGACGTCCCCTAACCCCAACCCTAATACTACCCACCTTCCTCTAACCCAAACACTCACCGCACCTCTATCTCCTACTCCTAACCCCTTCCCCTAAACCTAATACAAACCCACATCCCCGAACTCTAATCCTAACCCTAAACCTAGACCTAATCCTAGCCCATGTCTCCTAACCCTAACCATGATGTTACCTCAATCCCGGCCCTAACCCTTACTCTCACCCAACCCAAGCCTAAACCCTACCCCTATCCTCTACACCTCTCTCCTTCCCCAAACCATACCCCTTACCCCTATCCCATACCCACACCCCCAAGCCTACCCCTTACTCACCCCGCTTCCATTACCCTCTTTCTCCTACCCCCCTTCCCCTACCACTCCTTCCCCCAGTTAGGGTAGGAAGGGGAAAGGGGGGGAAGGGGAGGTGAAGGGAGGAGGGCTGAGGGAAGGGGAATGTAAGCAGGAGGGGGTTGGGATGGAGGAGGTGTAGGGGAGAAAGGGGGTGTGGGTGAAGGGACATGGAAAATGCAGGGAATGGGGTTGGCAGGGCCAGAGGGAGAAGAAGGGGAGAGATTCAGGCCATCATGATGTTGTCCATTCTCTGTTCAGCTGGGATGCGAGGTTCTTCTGGACTCGTGTCTTGTCTCTGAGATCGCTCCTTCTCCTGGGAAGAGAAATACGAGTGATAGAGATGCTGTCTCCGAGGCCTGATCATAATGATTTTGGAGGGTCCCAATTCTTCCCCCATCACCCCCCTCCCTACCCTTCACACTAGGGCCTTTCCACTTCCTCTGCTTTACCTGAGGAAGTGTGTTTTTGAGAAAAGCACAATCTATCTGTGCAGAGCTCAGAGCATCGTGTCCCCATCAGGCAACACCCTGGTTCACCACTACATGACAGCAAGATGCTGGACAAATCATGGATGGATCAGTCGAGTCCCTTCAGCTGACCCATCTGAACCTACCCCACAACAATATTACCCTTCCCTTCCTCACACCAGTACCCTCTGTTTTTCTTTTATTCCTGTCCCCATATTAAAATCTTTTTTATGCCTTTTTTGGACCAGCCTCCTTTAAATCAAATATTATAACAATTAATATCAAATCACAATGTTACAGTGTTTACAAATATATGTTGATAACATATAAAAAAGAAAAGAAAGGAAAAGAAACTAAGATACGACTGTAGCGGCGGCTACTCTGTTACTGAATGACCTCACAAACAGATGGGTTGAGTTTAGTGAGCAAAAACTCCTTTATTCAGGTCTTATGCTCCGAGCCCGGACCTGGCTGAGAAGCACACCGGGGGCCCTGATGTCACTGGGGGGTCACGTGGGCCGCAGGTTGCGGGCTTCTGAGTCTGGTGCCGAGGTCGTCGAGAAACCCCCGACAGCGCCACTTTGGCTGGCTGCCCCGCCACGTGCGTGACATGAGGGGCTCGATCGCCTGCCTCATGGCTTGCCGCCACACACCCCCCCAGAACCGGCGTCAATGGCCTTTTATGCCGGGCAGCCTCGCTTCTTGGGTTGAGACGCAACCACTGCCTCGTTGGGATCGAGGTGTGCTTTCTTTAATCTGTCCACAGTAAACAGTTCCCTCTTACCACTGATGTCTGGTGTGAAGGTGGATCCCGAATGCTGGATGACTCTGTACAGCCCTTCATATAGTCTTTGAGGGAGTGCTGTGGAAGGGCCTCATCTGATAAAAAACACTGGGGATGTAAGAGGCCTGTGTGCTATGTCTGGGCGGTGGTGGGGGTGTGAAGGAGTCCAATTGGGCCCGCAGGCAGAGAAGTAAACCGTGCGGTGACTGTTGCAGGTTGTGAGGTGCATTGATAAACTCACCAGGCAGGGCTAGTAGATTACCGTAGACCAGATCAGCAGATGACATTTGCAGGTCTTCTTTGGGTGTCGAGCGGATTCCCAGGAGTACCCAAGGCAGCTCATCCACCGAGTTGGGGCCGGTGAGGCAGGCCATAAGTGCCGACTTAAGGTGGCGATGCAATCGTTCGACCAGTCCATTGGCAAGTGGGTGATAGGCCATTGTGTGATGCAGCTCAATTCCCAGTCTGTTGGTGAGCTGTGCCCAGAGTGAGGTGGGCCGGGATGCCGAACCAGGTAACCCAACCTGCTTGGGAACAGGAGTCCGTGGAGACATCTGGCATCGGGATCACCTCAGGTCAACGAGTGGTGCAGTCTACCAATGTGAAAGGATAACAGTTACTTCGGGAAACGGGTAAGGGGCTGGCAATGTCCACATGTATGTGGCTGAAAAGTCTCGGACGTGTTCAAAATCGAGCACGGGCATTCTGGTGTGCTTGTGTACCTTGGAAAGCTGGCAATGGGTGCAGGTTCTGCCCCAGTCCACAATCTGCTTTCGAAGCCCATGCCAGACGAAGTGTTCTGCCACCATATGAACCTTGGACCTGATGGAAGGGTGGAAAAGGTCGTGGATATGGTGAAAACTTGCCTGCACCACTGCTGGGGAACCACTGGTCACATGGTGCTCATCACTGAGAGGCTTCGGGAGGATCTGGAACCGCAGGCCCATGATGGTAGTCCTGAAGGCCTGCATCTCCTCGTCGGACTTCTGATCCGGGACAAGCTGGTCGTAGTCTAGTCTGCGTATCAGCGAGCAAATGGCCGGTTGGGAGAGCGCTTCAGTAACCACATTGTCTTTCCCTGCCTTGTGCTGAATGTGGGTGGTGAACTCCGATACAAAGGACAGGTGACGGTGTAAGTGGGCCAACCAGGGATCTCTAGCTATAGCGACAGCTTGAGTGAGGGGCTTGTGGTCGGTATAAATTGTGAAAGGCCTCCCCTCCAAGAAATAGCGAAAATGAGGCACAGCAAGGTACATCCCCAGAAACTCACGGTTGAAAGCACTATACTTGCAGTCTAGCGGATGAAGAAGTTGGCTAAAGAATTCCAGTGGTTTCCACTGTCCATTAACCTGCTGCTCCAAGACAGCACCAATGGTATTGGCAGAGGCATTGATGGAGAGCACCATAGGAAGGTCGGTGCGTGGGTGGAGGAGCAGGGTAGCCTTCACGAGGGCAACCTTCGTGGCTTTGAACGCCCTGTTGGCCTCTGGAGTCCAGGCGAGTATCTTGTCCTTGGCGAAGTGTGCCTGCATGATGTGTGCAGCTCCTGGAATGAATCGGTTATAGAAGTTTACCATACCTGCGAACTCTTGTAGCCCCTTGTGGTTGTCCGGGCATGGAAAATCTCTGATTGCAGTGACCTTCATAGCAGCTGGTGTAGCTCCTTCGGCCATGATGATGTGGGCCAGAAACTTCATGGACTCTTTCCGGAACTGGCATTTGGCCAGGTTGATTATTAGGCCAGATTCGGCCAGTCGGGAGAAGTGGGTGTGCAGGTGAGACTTGATTTGTGCCCAGTCTCTGCCTGCGACAAGAATGTCATCCAGATAAATGAACATGATATTCAAATCCCTGCGCACCGTATTCATGAGGTGCTGGAAAGTCTGGGTGATGTTCTTGAGCTCGAAAGGCATGCGTAGAAATTCAAACAAGCCGAAGGGGGTGATGATGGCCATTTTGGGGATGTCCTCAGGCTACAATGGGATTTGATGACACACGCGCACCAGATCGACCCTGGAGAATAACCTCGCGCCATGCAGATTGGCCGTAAAATCCTGAATGAGAGGGATGGGGTAAGGGTCAGGTACTGTCGTGTCATTAAGCCATCGCTAATCTCTGCAGGGGCGCCAGCCACAGGAGTCTCTGGACCAGGTGGAGCGGCGAGGCCCCAGTTCCTGCAGATGCGAGAACTCCTCTTTCGCTATCTGGAGCTTATCCGGCAGGTTTAACAGTAATGTATAATAAACTATGTCAGATATTGTGACACGAGGTTCACATTGGGGAGAATATTTAACAGTGATATACGGTAGAGTTTGGCAGATACTGTGACATCAAGTTCACATTGGGGAGAAGTTCATGGTGATGTACAAAAGACTGACGCTGATACGGTGACACTGCATTCACAATAAGGAGAAGGTATATCAGTGATGTACAATAAACTGTGGAATATACTGTGTCCGGGCACAGGGAGAGCAGCAGCGGCCCCGGCCCCGGTCCGGGCGAAGGGTAGACGGCGGCGGCCCCGATACGGGCAGGAGCAAGGGGGAGACGGCGGCCCCAGCCTCGGTCGAGTGAGGCAGGCGGAGGCCCCGATACGGGCAGAGAGTGGGAGGCGGCGGCCCCAGTCCGGGCACAGGGAGAGCAGCAGCGGCCCCGGCCCCGGTCCGGGCGAAGGGTAGACGGCGGCGGCCCCGATACGGACAGGAGCAAGGGGGAACGGCGGCCCCAGCCTCGGTCGAGAGAGGCAGGCGGAGGCCCCGGTCCGGACAGGGAGTGGGAGGCGGCAGCCCCAGTCCGGGCACAGGGAGAGCAGCAGCGGCCCCGGCCCCGGTCCGGGCGAATGGTAGACGGCGGCGGCCTCGATCCGGGCAGGAGCAAGGGGGAGGCGGCGGCCCCGGCCTCGGTCGAGTGGGGCAGGCGGAGGCCCCGATCCGGGCAGAGAGTGGGAAGCGGCGGCCCCAGTCCAGGCACAGGGTGAGCTGCGGCGGCCTCGGCCCCGGTCCGGGCAGTATGGACCGACCTAGGAGGGGAGGCAGGCCCCTCCAGCCCGGGTAAGAAACCTGCATAGGAGAAGGCCACTCCGATATAAAACCTACGACACAAGGACCTCGCTGCCACGTCCCAGCTTGCTCAGCCACGGCACACGAACCATGGGTGTAAAGGGTGGGGCCAGTACTGCGCGCACTGCACTCCACCTAAAAGCTCCTTTGCGCAGGCCCGAGGACAGGTCCACGTCCTCCCCCTCCACGTCCTCCCCCTCCACGTCCTCCCCCTCCACGTCCTCCCCCTCCACGTCCTCCCCCTCCACGTCCTCCCCCTCCACGTCCTCCCCCTCCACGTCCTCCCCCTCAAAAGATGCTCACAAACTCACGTCTCCAGAATGGAGGACCATCGCCTTCCCAAGATCGTGTTATATGGCGAGCTCTCCACTGGCCACCGTGACAGAGGTGCACCAAAGAAAAGGTACAAGGACTGCCTAAAGAAATCTCTTGGTGCCTGCCACATTGACCACCGCCAGTGGGCTGATAACGCCTCAAACCGTGCATCTTGGCGCCTCACAGTTTGGCGGGCAGCAACCTCCTTTGAAGAAGACCGCAGAGCCCACCTCACTGACAAAAGGCAAAGGAGGAAAAACCCAACACCCAACCCCAACCAACCAATTTTCCCTTGCAACCGCTGCAATCGTGTCTGCCTGTCCCGCATCGGACTTGTCAGCCACAAACGAGCCTGCAGCTGACGTGGACTTTTCACCCCCTCCATAAATCTTCGTCCGCGAAGCCAAGCCAAAGAAAAAGAAGATGGGTAGAACTGAGGAATAGCAAGGGGCAGAAAACATTAGTGGGGGTGGTATATAGGCCTACAAATAGTAATGTAGAGGTGAGGGAAGGCATAAAAAGTGAAATTAGATAAGGGAACAGCTGTCGGAGACTTTAATTTAGATATTGATTGGACTAGCCAAATTTGTAAAAATACTGAGGAGGAGGAGTTCCTTGAATGTTTACGGGATGGTTATCTAGACCAATATGTCGAGGAACCAGCTCGGGAGCAGGCCATTTTAGACTGGGTATTATGCAATGAAAAGGGGCTAATCAGCAATTTTGTTGTACGAGGTCCTTTGGGTAGGAGCGATCACAATATGATCGAATTCTCACTCGACATGGAGAGTGAAGAAATTAAAACCGAGACTAAGGTCCTGAATTTAAATAAAGGGAATTATGATGGTATGTGATGGGAGTTGAGTAAGATTGATTGGGTGGTGTTTATCGGGGGGTGGTGGGTTGACGGTGGATAGACAATGGAAAGCATTCACAGATCTAATGGAAGAATTGCAGAAATCGTTTATACCAGTTTGGCATAAAAATATACCAAAAAAGGTGACTCAACCGTGTATAACTCCTGCCCGGAAATTAGAGACAGCATTAGGTCCAAAGAGAGAGCATATCAATTGGCCAAAAAAGTACCAAATCCGAAGACTGGGAACAGTTCAAGATGCAGCAAAGGGGGACAAAGGGATTAATCAAGAGGGTAAAAATAAATTACGAAAGTAAGCTTGCGGCAAACATAAAAACCAACTGCAAAAGCTTTTATAGATATGTCAAGAGGAAAAGATTGGTGAAATCCAGAGTAGGTCCTGTTAGAAATAGAAGTACCTTTAAAGAAATTGCTCGAGACAAATATTGAGAACAAAGAACAATTATTACAACAACAATGCAAAGTTGGGTGCTTCCCCTTACCCTGGGAATACACACATACACTGGGGCTCACCCAACATTTATACGGTAAATTTCAGTATCAGAATACCCTCCCCCTTACATTCTTCTGCCCCCTGGATGGGTTTGGCAGAGGCAATCCTTCCTGCCTACATGCAGTTTCAGTATACTTGGAGGACCAGGGGGTATCCTGTCGGTGTCTTCTTATGCCATTATTCCCATTGTTCTTATTCACATCCTACCCCTTGTCCCCATTCACACCTTCCCGACTCTCAGATCTACAGTCCCTTCATCTGCAGGGTTCGTTAATCTTGTCTAGGGTTTACTAGTTAAATATGCATACTTGAAAAATCTGTTGTATGGCTTACTAATTATAGATGTATAACTTGCTAATACTGTCTAAGGTCTTCTAATTATTTATGCAAGCCTTGCTAATTCTATCTGGGGCTTGGCCACCCTTATCTCGTTCAGACTAACTCTACTTCTATTCTCAATTGTCTGTCCTTCTCTCCTTCATTCAGTGAACTTGCTGGTGTAGGAGATTCTTATCTTACTCAGACAGTGTCAGCTTCCTGCCTTCTAATATCCATGTCTCATGTTGTTTGCACTGGCTTCATTCATTTACTTATGTATCAATTTTATTTTCTTCATTTCTTCATGTTCATATTGCAATGTCAGTTTTTCTCATCTCTCACAATCCTCACTTTTCTTTTAGATCAGTAATACTGATCTCACGCAATGATCAGTGTTACTGATCTCAGTGTTACTGGTCTCTCACAATCCTCCGTTTTCTTTTAGATCTGTATTACTGATGCGGTAAAGTGGAACTTGTTGGTTTTCCCAGCTGGTCAATAAACGGATAGCAGTTTCCATGTCCTCAGAAAGATGTTGAGAATCGTACATCCTTTGGGTGTAAGTGTTCTGACGAAAGGGTACTTAGCGTACACCAAAAGCGTACTTAGAGTCTGTATGTAGGGAAGCAGTAAGATGGTGAGAGTAATGAGTCCAGCTGTTAAAAGGGTTGCGAGTATCAGATTCCAGTAACCGGTGAAAAGTCCAGTCCATCCCGCAGAGGACTGAGGTTGCAAAGTCTGTCCCTGGGCATGGGAAGTTTTTTGACGTCCTGAAGAAGTGTTCTTAACTGCCTGCCCGTTGTGAGTAGTGTCTTTAAGGAGTCTTTCACAAGTGCTGCGTTCAGCAGCGAAGCTGTAATCGAGAGGCAGGCGGTGTTGTTGAAGTGTGTCTGGTAAACGTTGTTTATCTTCAGCCCGTAACCTCAGGGCCATTGTGTTGCGTTGGATGATAATGCCCAAGGCTGCATGGAGTCTGATTAGATGTTTCAGATGGCAAGGAGCATTAGCGATCTGTAGCCGCTGTTGCCGTTTATAACTGGAACTTCCCTTAACGATGCAGTAGTAAGGATTGTAAATGCCGGCGGAACCCAAAGGATGTTTGAGAAAAGACCAGGCTGGGGAGGATTGTGCATTACGATTAGAGATGTGTGTAACAGTCTGAGTAGAATTGAAGTTGTGAGTCGAAGCCTGTCTGTGTACATTAGCAAAAGTCTTCTCTCTCTCTCTCTCTGACAGGTGCATTGGTTACTGACATTCAGTGTGTCTGTGTCATATCGCTCTCTTTGTGCTACAGGTTTAGAACTCATACCTTTAATATCTATGTGGGAAGTTAAGTGATGGTCTCTACAGCTGTTCTGGTCCCCTGGTCCGTATTGGAATCCCTTATTAAAACATATCTTACTATGGCTAAAAACTAAATCTACACTTTGTCTAAACTCTAAAGGAAAAAAATTGTGACCTCTGCTGCCCCTATTCCAGGAGGACTTAATACATTGCGAGTAATTAAGTGAAGTCCCAGAAATGGAGAAGCAACAATTAAACAATACAATAAAGAATAAAAACAACATTACGGCACTTTTTCACGGCGTAGTGTAAGTTTCAGGTCAGAAGGATGAGGCACTGCACGCCAGGTGGAGGGTTGAGTTTGACTGTCTTGATCCTGTGGTTTGGTAGCTGGTTTAATCCGTTGGATGTGGGTCCAGCCTTTTTCTCTTGTTCGCACGGCAGCGTCTGAAATCAAAAGTACACAGTAAGGACCATCCCAGGCAGGTTTCAATCGGTTATCTTGCCATGCTTTGACATAAACCTAATCACCAGGTTTAATAGAATGGATAGGAAATTCCAGGGGTGGAGTTTGGGCTAATAATCCCTTCTGTTTCAGGTCATGTATCGAAGTAGAAAGACCCTGTAGAAATTTTGAAATGTATTGATCATTAGCCTCAGGGATAGGGGTATCAGTGTGGAATCCCATAAATGGAAGTCCAAACATCATTTTGTATGGTGAGACTGCAAGGTCTTTACGAGGGGCTGTGCGAATTCTAAGCAGGGCTAATGGTAAAGATTTAATCCAGGAGAGGCCAGTCTCTTCATGAAGTCGAGTGAGTTGATTTTTCGAAGTTTGATTCATTCTTTCAACTCGACCTGAACTTTGGGGGTGCCATGGGGTATGTAGTTGCCAGTCTATTCCCAGTTTCTTGCAGACACCCTGGAGAACCTGAGAGGTAAAATGTGTTCCTCGGTCTGAATCAATGGTTTGAATCAGACCATATCTTGGAATCACAGATTCAATAAGTATTCCGATTACAGTGAGAGCTCGATCATTCGGGGTGGGGAAAGCTTCAACCCATCGTGTAAAATGATCTACCATGATTAGAAGATATTTGTAAATACCAATTTTAGGAAGTTCTGTAAAATCAACTTGTATGCGTTGAAACGGGCAAACTGCGATGTCGCGACCGCCAGGCATTACAGGGCGCATAGATTTCTTATTGATTCTCTGACAGATCGGACAGCTGCGAGTAGTAAGTTTAGCAATTGTATATATACCGGAGCAGTATAAAGATCGTAGAAAGGCACCAACAAGCGCCTGAGTTCCCCAATGTGTCTGTTGGTGTAGCTGATCTACCACTTGGCGGGCTAATGCTTTGTTAAGGACTTGACGTCCGTCTGCTGTCCACCACAACCCATCGGCAGTTTGGCGAAATCCCTGATCTTTCATTGAGACCTCCTCTTCCCGTGAAAAGATGGGGCTTTTTATAATCTCTAGTGGTTTGGGCAGTAATAGGTGGATGTGAATCTTTTCCGCAAGTGCAGCCTGTTTGGCAGCTGCATCAGCCTGTCTGTTGCCGTGAGCTTCAGGACTGTCACCACTTTGATGTCCTCGGACATGTACTACGGCTATTTCAGTCGGGAGTGTCAGAGCATCTAGGGATTGGACAATTAAGTGTTCATGGGCTAACTTCTGTCCTTTACCAGTTATCATTCCCCGTTCTTTCCAGATCTTCCCAAAGGTGTGGACTACACCAAAAGCGTACTTAGAGTCAGTGTAGATAATGTCTATATTGTTCTCTAAGCCGTGGAGTGCTCTACATAGGGCGTATAATTCACAGGATTGCGCTGACCAATGACCAGGGAGGCGATCGGCTTCAATCACTAGTCCTTGCTTCCCATCCACTACACTATACCCACTTTCGCGAGTTCCTGCAATGCATCGTGAAGAGCCATCAATAAACCACCTTTCAGCTTCTTTTAAAGGGATATCAGTTAGATCTTCCCTAATTTTGGTTTGTAGATCTATGACTTCTAAGCACTCATGTTCTAATTCATTTGTGGAATTGTCCAAATTTGGAGCAATGAGGAAGGCTGCTGGGTTAAGGGTTTTAGTCGTGAGCAAATCATCCCTATCCATTAGGATCGTTTCATATTTTAAAATTCTAGGGTCCGTGAGCCATCTCCCAGCACGTTGTAAGAGAATATTGTGGACTGTGGGAGGGGTGTGAACTATCATAGGGGCGCCGAAAGTAATTTTCCATCCTTCGTCAACTAAAACAGCAGTGGCTGCGATGGCTTGTACACATTCTGGCCAGCCACGACAAATGGGGTCTAAAATCTTTGATAGAAAAGCCACTGGTTGTCTATAGCCTGCCCTGTCCTGGGTTAGTACTCCGGTGGCTACACCTCCTTTGGCATTAGTGTATAAATCAAAAGGCTTATTTAAGTCGGGTCGTGCCAAGACTGGGGCACGCGTAAGGCTATGTTTAACGAAGTCAAAATCTTTAATCTCATCGTCTGTCCAGACTAGAGCTTTGGTTTCTATAATCGTGAGTTTATCGTAAAGAAATTTGACAAGGCTAGAATAATTTTCCATCCAGATTCTACAGAATCCCACTAAGCCAAGGAATTTCCTAAGTTCCTTGGCATTTTTGGGAGGGGGAATCTGCAGAATACCACGTATCCTCTCTGGACTTATTTTCCTAGTTCCCTGACTTACCAGATGACCTAAGTATTTAACTTCTGATTGAACAAATTGTAATTTGGATTCGCTCACTCTAAGACCTTTTTTTTCTAAAAAATTTAAAAGTGCAACAGTAAATTCTTTAGCCAATTCGTATGTTCTTCCAATAATTAACAAGTCGTCTACATATTGTATTAGCTGACAATTGTCTCTCCGAGGAGCCTCATCTAGTATCTGTTCCAGGACCTGACCGAATAAATTTGGAGATTCTGTAAAGCCCTGAGGAAGGACAGTCCACTGGTAATGATTTTTACGTCCAGTAAAAGGGTTTTCCCATTCAAAGGCAAACATGTCTCTGCTTTCTGTTGCTAACGGACAGGTCCAGAAAGCATCTTTGAGGTCAATCACACTAAACCATTTACTATGGGGATCGATTTTACTCATGATCGTATAGGGATTAGGTACAACAGGGTGACGGGTAAGAATGATTTTGTTCAACTCCCTTAAGTCCTGTACTAATCGATAGGTACCGTCTGGTTTCTGGACAGGTAAAATCGGGGTATTAAAGGGTGACATACAAGGATCGAGTATACCATCCTTAAGCAGCTGGTCAATTACGGGCTGCAGACCTTTGCGGCCAGCCAGAGGAATTGGGTACTGTTTTCTTCTAATTGTTTGTTGCGAGTCTTTTAAAGTAACTTGGAGGGGAGGAACGTCTAAAACTCCTCTATTGCCTTTTTCTGCCCATACTCTTGGATTGATAAGTTCTCGATCTTCCTCGCTTAAAATATAAAATTGAACCCCGATGCCTGATTCTAGTGGTCTGGTACCGATAGCCAATTGGTCCTGTAAGTCTCATCCTAATAAGCATACTCCAGCCTGGGGAAGTAGTAGAAGATCCTCTACTATTACCTTATTTCCCATTTGGATTCTGACCTCTCTTAATACAGGGACTGTGAAGTCTCTTCCTCCCACCCACGAAACTATCATTGTCCCTTCTATTTTAACCCCCTTTGGTTGGTGTAAAATACTAGATCGGGCTGCTCCAGAATCAACTAAAAATATCATGTTGTCACTGTGGGGTCCTATGCATAAATTAACTAATGGTTCTCCGTGCAGCCCCACAGTGTGTATTGACTGAGAACCGTGACCCCCCTATTCATAATCTGCTTCCATCAGGGCATAGGATCGTGTGTCCCTGGCTCGCAGTGGGCAATCCTTTTTAAAGTGTCCTTCCTTTTTACAATGGAAACAGACAAATGTTCCCATTTCCCAATCTCTACTTGGGTTTCTAAGATGCCCCGGGAAGGGTCTTCGTCCCCGGAATCCTCCTCTACTCCTCCATCCACTGGGGTCCGCACTTCCCCACCCGTGGCTTCCCTCACCGCATACAGGAGCTGGCACACAGTCCCTATCCTTTTTATGTCGCTCATCTACTACCTCTCTGACTGCTTGGATTAATGTTTTTGCCTTCCCTATTTGCTTATCTTCAGACCTCTGGACAAATGCTTTCTGTGCAATCTGTAGTAGCTGGGTAATTCCTTGCTCATGCCAATTTTCTGTTTTTTGTAATTTTCTTCTAATGTCTGGGGCTGAGTTGGTAACAAAACCAGTTAGTACCAATTGTTGCCCTGCTGGGGATTCTATGTCGAGACCCCCATATTGCTGTATTGCCGTGCGCAATCTATTCAGAAATGCGGAGGGGGTCTCGTCGGGACCTTGGGGAACCTCAAAGGCTTTCTTGAAATTCTGTCCCTTTGGGACAGATACCTTGATTCCTCTTATCAAATTAACCCTGTACTCTTCCATCAATACCCGACCGTCATTGGTATTTTTATCCCAATTAGGTCTTGCCAAGGGGAATTTAGTTTCTCCTGGTACCACATCTAGTCCCCCTTGGTGATCCCTATCTCAGACTTTAATCCCTGCCTGGCGGATCATTCCACGCTCATCCAAAGTAAACAGGGTCCTAAAGATAGATGTTAACTCCTCCCAAGTATATAGATTTGGTCCCAAAAATTGGTCTAACTGTTCGGCACATCCCTGGGAATCTTCTATCAGGGAGGTGAGTTCTTTCTTAAAGTTACACACTTCAGTACTGGTCAGGGGCACATTTATGAAACCGAGACCCTCTCCTACGGGAACTTCCCGCAGGGGTTGCATCCAGTTGGTTTCTGGCTTATTAAGTCTGGGTTCCTGCCCCCTGGGAGATGGATTGGGGGGCTCTGCCCTTTCTTCCTGAAGAGTCTCACACTGTTCTGAACGGGGGTGGTAATCGAGTGCTTTGTGAGCGAGTCATCATACCACTCCTGCTCTCTTCTCTCTTCTCTAGTGGTGGGGGAGGTGGGGAAGGTGCAGAAGGGTAGGTTATAGGAGTGGGAGGAAAGATAGGAGCCGGCATAGGAGGAACATAAGGTGGAGAGAGGGAATGTAGCACATCCCACCCTTGTGGTTCAGGGACAAAAGGTTCCTCATCTCTCTTGTCCCTGTACTCTTTTTCTTTCAAAACCAATTGATCACACGATCCACTAAGCCAGCAGGCTGCATATTCCTTGCTCTCTAGGTTCTCTCTCTGGTTTTGATAGAGCCAGATGTTCAAAGGTTGACACATCCAGTCATCCTCGGATCCGAGTTTTGGCCAGTACACGGAGCTCCCTTTTATCGGGTATTTAACCCAGTCCCTACAACAATACCTGACCATGGTCAGTTTGTCCTTTCCACGGGTCCTTCCCGTGCCCCAGTCAGATAACATCAACCCAAGCGGGCTGTGTGTAGTTATCTGATCCTCACATCCTTTACCAGGACTCTCTTCCTTGCTACCCATATTTCCCATACTGATAGGCAAGTAAAATTCCTCTTACCGGGTTCCAGTAACAAGGCTCTAGCGCGCTTCCTTAACATTTTCCGTTGTTTGTTCTCAATGCCTCTTCTCGGATATCACTCGCTTCTTCCACTGACCAGCCACCCGTCGTCCGTGAGTCCAGCTGAATCAGCTGGGATGCACCTACTCTCGTCGTCGGGCACTCTGTCAGTGGAGGGAGTGTGATCCTGGACGAGCCCCCATTTGTTAGAAATAGAAGTACCTTTAAAGAAATTGCTCGAGACAAATATTGAGAACAAAGAACATTTATTACAACAACAATGCAAAGTTGGGTGCTTCCCCTTACCCTGGGAATACACACATACACTGGGGCTCACCCAACTTTTATACAGTAAATTTCAGTATCAGAATACCCTCCCCCTTACATTCTTCTGCCCCCTGGATGGGTTTGGCAGAGGCAATCCTTCCTGCCTACGTGCAGTTTCAGTATACTTGGAGGACCAGGGAGTATCCTGTCGGTGTCTTCTTATGCCATTATTCCCATTGTCCTTATTCACATCCTAGCCCTTGTCCCCATTCACACCTTCCCGACTCTCAGGGCTACAGTCCCTTCATCTGGAGGGTTCGTTAATCTTGTCTAGGGTTTACTAGTTAAATATGCATACTTGAAAAATCTGTTGTATGGCTTACTAATTATAGATGTATAACTTGCTAATACTGTCTAAGGTCTTCTAATTATTTATGCAAGCCTTGTTAATTCTATCTGGGGCTTGGCGACCCTTATCTCGTTCAGACTAACTCTACTTCTATTCTCAATTGTCTGTCCTTCTCTCCTTCATTCAGTGAACTTGCTGGTGTAGGAGATTCTTATCTTACTCAGACAGTGTCAGCTTCCTGCCTTCTAATATCCATGTCTCATGTTGTTTGCACTGGCTTCATTCATTTACTTATGTATCAATTTTATTTTCTTCATTTCTTCATGTTCATATTGCAATGTCAGTTTTTCTCATCTCTCACAGTCCCTTGCAGTCAGAATCAGGGGAATATATAATGGGGAATAAGGAAATGGCAGACCAATTAAATTCTTACTTTAGTTCTGTTTTCACAAGAGAGGATACAAATAACCTCCCGAGGATGTTGGGAAACATAGAGACTAATGTAAGGGAGGAGGTGAAAGAAATCAGTATCTCTAAGGACATGGTCTTGGGGAAATTGAAGGGATTGAAGACCGATAAATCCCAAGGGCCTGATAATCTACATCCTCGTGTACTTAAGGAAGTGGACATTCTGAATTATTTTCCAGAACTCAATAGACTCAGGATCAGTGCCCATGGATTGGAGGGTAGCTAATGTTACCCCACTATTTAAAAAGGGGGGTAGAGAAAAAGCAGGGAATTATAGGCCGGTGAGGCTTACATCAGTAGTGGGCAAAATGATGGAATCCATTATTAAGGATGTAATAGCGGAGCCTATGACTAGCAGAGAAGGGATCGGACAGAGTCAACATGGATTTGCAAAAGGAAAATCGTGCTTGACAAATCTATTGGAATTCTTTGAGATGGTGACAGGTAATATAGATGGGGGAGAGCCAGTGGATGTGGTGTACCTGGACTTCCAAAAGGCCTTCGATAAGATCCCACATAAATGTCTGGCATGCAAAATCAAGGTTCATGGGATTAGGGGCAAGGTATTGATGTGGATTGAGAACTGGCTGGCAGATAGAAGACAGAGAGTTGGGATAAATGGCTCATTTTCTGAGTGGCAGGCGGTGACCAGTGGGGTGCCACAGGGATCTGTATTGGGACCCCAACTGTTCACAATTTACTTTAATGATCTAGATGAGGGGATTGGATGTAATATCTCCAAATTTGCAGACGACACTAAGCTAGTGTGCACTGAAGAGGGGGTCAGGAAGCTCCAGTGTGATTTGGATAAATTGGGGGACTGGGCAGATACATGGCAAATGCACTACAATATGGATAAATGTGAGGTTATCCACTTTGGTAATACAAACCAGAGGGCAGATTACTATTTGAATGGCAATAGATTGGGAGATGGGGAAGTGCAGAGAGACCTAGGGGGTTTTTGAGCACCAGTCACTGAAGGTGAGCATGCAGGTACAGCAGGCGGTTAAAAAGGCAAATGGTATGTTGGCCTTCATATCAAGAGGGTTTGAGTATAGGAATAAGGATATCTTACTGCAGCTGTACAGAGCATTGGTGAGACAACACCTGGAGTATTGTGTGCAGTTTTGGTCACCTTATCTGAGGAAGAATGTTCTTGCAATGGAGGGAGTGCAGAGGCGATTCACCAGGCTGATACCTGGAATGGCAGGAATGACTTATGAGGAAAGATTGCGCAAATTGGGATTGAACTCGCTGGAGTTGAGAAGATTGAGAGGGGATCTCATAGAGACATATAAAATTCTGGCAGGACTGGACAGAATGGATGCGGAAGGGATGTTTCAAATGGTGGGGGAGTCCAGAACCCGGGGCCATGGTTCGAGGATAATAGGCAAACCATTTATGACTGAGATGAGGAGGAATTTATTTACCAAGAGGGTGGTGAATCTGTGGAATTCATTGCCACAGAGGGCAGTAGAGGCAGGTTCATTGAATATATTTAAGAGGGAATTAGATATATTTCTTCAGTATAAGGGAATTAGGGGTTACGGAGAGAAGGCGGGGACGGGGTACTGCACTTTAAGATCAGCCATGATCTCATTGAATGGCGGAGCATGCTTGAAGGGCCAAATGACCTCCTCCTTCTCCTATCTTCTATGTATCTATGTAAACTATATGGGGAAAACACCACTGTCAAGTCTTCTGCCTTAAAGGAGTAATTATATTCAAATGGGCAGTAGATCAAGAGATGGAAACAGTGAAATCAGACAGAGGTGAGTGGCTGCTTAAATTAGAAACATTCGTGTTCATGCTATAGAGTTTAAGGCTACCCAGGAGGAATATAATGTGTTTTCTTTAAGATTGTTTGCCCTCACCCTGGCGAAGGATGGGGCCAACAGACATGTTGCTGGAAGGGTTCTAGAATTGATATGGTAGGTCACAGGAAGCTCAAGAGCGCATGTGTTTAGCAAAATGGCCACCCAGTCTGTATTTGGTCTTGCTGATATTGAGGTCAACTGAGTCGACTAAATGTATTAGATTAGGTTGGATGGAGTGCACGTGAAGCTCTGCCTCACCTGGAAGGCCTGATTGGATGGAGGTGAGAGGAGATGTAGGGACAAGTTTGGCAATTTCTGCAATTCCAATGGGGAGTGCATCAGGTGGTGGTAGGTGGAGAGGGAAGTGCCGTCGAGGGAGTCACAGAAAGACGTGCACCTATGAAAAAAAGATATGAGTGGAGCGGGTTAGATGTAGCAGGTTAGAGGATGGTGCTGAAGTTCGAAGTGTCCAAGGATAACGTGTCAGATGTGGCAGCTGATGGGTGGTAAGTGAGAAATCTGCGGGATTCTGTCCGTGTTCTGCCGGAAAGGAGGTGGGGTAAAGGCAAAAAGATAATTGGAGATATGGGTGCAGGCTTTATCAATGACTGTATGGGGGAATCGGCAATTATTGAAGAAATAAGACATTTTGGGTATCCTGGTCTGAGGACATAAACTTGGGATTGTTACAGGCCCAGAGGACCCCAAAACCTAGCAGCAATAGAAAATCACCAAGACAAATGGATACTTCAACAAATGTCTTTTTAATTTCCTTGAAACAAAAAAAAACAGGATCAAACTTTAAACTATCACTATTAATTTAACTGCCTAACATTAACCCTTTCTAATTCTAAGCACAGGTGTATGTAAAGTGTATAAAGTTCTTTGACACTCCTACAAGTTCACCGGTATCTATCAATTCTTATACTGTGCACAGAATTCAACATTTATGACTTTTGACCAAGCTCTGGTGCTTAAAAGTAAATGTTTACCCTCCAGGAATGCTCTTGTTGGTTTCAGAGAGGGATTTCTTGCTCATTGGACACACAAAAACTGATTCCCTCTGATCAGCCACTTTGGTGTCTTGCCAAAGAAACTTTCACCATCAGAGTTTTCCAAATGATAACCTCTTCTGCAGGTCACCATTGAGTTCCTTTTGTTTCCCTTATTTCAGGTGAAACACCATTTCTAGCCAGCCATTTCCTCTTGTATGTAGAACAAGGTTTTTCAACAGGCTGAACTGAGAACTCACAACCCGTCTTCAAAATGGGGTTTCAACAAGATGCCAGCTTGCCATCTCTCACTCTCTCTCTTTTAGCAAAAAGCCTATTTGGTGTCTCCTCTCTGCTTGAAAAAGCACATGACCTTCTTAGAACAGTAAACTTCTGAGTCCAATAATATGTTGTTTTAAAAACAATATTCCATTTTGCACCTGCTTTTGAAATTATTTAGCAAAACAATCTTTGCAAAGGCTCTCGGCGGATCTGAGCGCCTGCATGACTCACTCTCGGCAAAGGTCTTGCATTTTAAGTAAGAGCTGTTTTGCAAAGTGTTTGTATTTGTTTGTGACCTACACGACTCCTACAATCTATCCTTCAAAAACATATCTACATACAATATAAAATATAGATAATCTGTCATAGGACAGATGCAGCAGAGGAGTTGTGATAAAATCAATGGTGTCCTTGCAAAAAAATAAGTGGGAAGAGGTATAATCCAGGTAGCTCTGGTGAGTGGAGTTTATAATAGTTTGAAACTTGAACCTCTCTCACTATTTCAGGAGGCAATTTACTGTCATGTATTTAAAATGTGTCATATCACACAAAATTGATTTTTTCTTGCTGAAAGACAGACAGATTCTCCATTGGCAGAAATTGCCTGAAATGCCTCTTGCAGCCAGAGAAGGAAGGAAATGAGAGTCACTCTCCCCCACCCCCACCATTCCGAATCCTGGGCCAAGTCACTGAGGGTCTGTGGATTCTCTTTCAATGCTCACAGACCAATCCAAGCCATTGGTTATGCGAGCTCCAGTTTTGAACCTCTGACACGATTAGGAACCCTTCAGCACCCACTCATATCCCAGGTCTGACACCCTTTTAGCCAGTCTTCAACCAGTCTCTAGGAATCCACGGACTGGTGTGAGTTCCTTGACTGCTTTATGCAGAAGCCCACAGCCTGCGTGGGTTCCTCTCCTCAAGTCACCAACAGCCTGTCACCTGTGTGGTTCCTTCAGCTGCAGAACCCCTCACTGGTCTGCTTCCATTGTCACTGACCTGTGGATTGAATCTTCTGCTTCTAAGATGTTGATGGGGTTTGGTCTTCTTGTTTTCTGGTGCCCTGCCCTAGTCCTTCGCTTCCCTAGAGTTCGCGGTGCCGAGGAAATTTAACACATCTAAATTAAAATTTTACAACTTAGAGGAGAATCTCCCATGTCTAGAGGGATGGAAAGGGCATTATTACAAATTGAAGCCTAATATTTGAATATTCATGTGCCAAATTTGGAAAAGCATAGAGTATATATTTCTCAAGCTATATGTAATTTTTTCCAAAAGAATACAACTTTGAATGTTTGCATGTCATCTTGGCATCCCTAAAAATATATCTGATTTCCAAGTAATGCAATACATTTCCTCATCACCACTAAGGCTAATTTAACAAATTTCAATTGATATATTAATAGTTTTAATTTGGGCCTTGTTCATTCAATATTTCCTAATAAAAATAAAGTTTGATTTTGCGGAAAAACATCTGCTGTAGCTTGTTCCAAAAAATTTATAATTCTCCCTAAAAAGATCTTACATTAGGGCAAAGATAAGTTTAATGCAAGAAAGTTGCCACATCTTCACCACACCTAAAACATTAATCTGATAATTCTGATTTTATTCTAATCAATTTCTCTAGTGTAAGAAGTAACTGTAGAAGAAAAACGAGTTGTGAATTCCTTCCTCACTGCTGTAGTGTGGAACTCTGGTCAATAGTTCCAGACTGCTGAGTTGAAGTGAATTAATACATCTCCCCTTGATCAAGTGATCTCTATTGCCAAATCAGCTTCCTACAGTGCTTTTCATATCCAACTGCCTGAGTCACCTGATTCCAGGTGTAGCTTTCAGATAAAATCCTTGCTGACATCTGCTCCATGACTGATGTAAAAACAATTATATTGAACTAATTTATATCATACATTACTACAACATTAAAATCCATTTCCCACATTTGTCTAGACTTATGAACTCCTCATTTAAAAGTTCCTACTAGTAATAAAGAATACATTATCGAAGTAAACATTTTAACAATTCCTCTTTATAAGGAATTTCTATTTCAGTACAACATGGTTGGTCCTAACTTATCCTTCAAATATGTCCTTAGTTGGAAAGAGCAAAAAAGATTGTGATGAGTTATACGATATTTATTTCTCAGTTGCTCAAATGACATTATTTTACCCCTTTCATCACAATCTTCAACATTTATAATTCCCTTACGAAACCAGCTATTCAGAAATTGATGATCCTTTGAAAAAGAGACGAGGATTTGTATATCCACTTACACCAATTTCATCATTTATTTGATTCCATATATTAATCAAATGTTTCAACAATGGTTTATCTTTATCTCCAACCATTAATTTCAATTCCCACTTGGATATAGATTCTTCTGGTTTTCCTCTCTCCTATTTTATTTGATTCAATTTTAACACAAGGCAATTTTTTCCCTTTCAAAAAAAGAAGGAAGAAATCTCATTTGAGCTGCTCGATACTAATTTTTAAAATGAGGAAGCTGTAGTCCTGTCAATGTAGAATTTGCATTAAGACAAACGCAGCTGTCTTTAGCTACCTTATTGAATTGGCTAAAATGGCATAACATGAGAATAAATGTCCCGGAGGAGTGTGGGTCATTTGTAACATGGGATTCGATCGGAAATGGTTTCACATGACATAAACTCATGACGCAGACTGTTTTATAAGAATGGAATACAAGAGGAAGGTTGTCTAGGTCTCCAGCAGGATATAGGTCACAAGATATAGGAGCAGAAGTAGGCCCTTCGAGTCTGTTCCACTATTCTTCCACTCAGCCCCACTGCCCATCTCTCTCCCCATAACCCTTGATTTCTTAACTAATCAAATACCTGTCAATCTCTGTATTAAATAAACCCAATTACCTCAGTTCCATGGATTCATGACCCACTGACAAAATAATTTTTTCCTCATTTCTTTTAAATTGACACCCTTTTATCCTGAAATTATGCTCTCCTGTCCTAGAATCCCCTACCATGGGAAACATCTTTGCCATATGTACAATGTCCAGGCCTTCCAGCATTTGAAATGCCTCTGAGGTCCCCCTTACCCTTCTGTACTCCAACTAGTACAGTCGAAGAGTCGACAATTGTTCCTCATACACTAACCCTTTCATTCCTGATATCATTCCAGTAAATCATCTTTGACCTTCTCTAACACCAGCACATCTTTTCTCAAATATGGCACCCAAAACTCTAAACCTGATTGAATGGAAAGGGAATTCTCCAATGACACAAACACAACAGTTAAATGATATTATGTCGTGTTGAAATTTACAAAAAATTATTAAAGAGTCAAATAATAACTTGCAAAAGATGCCGGGGCCCAATTATGGACAATTATCACAACCTAAAGAATTCGGGTTGTTCTGAAGCTTGGTGCTGTGTTACGAGACCAGAGGATCCCAAAACCCAGCAGCAATAGATATTCACCAAGACAAACGGTTGCTTAAATAAAAGTTGATTTTAATTATCTTTCAACATGAAAACAGAATTACACTTTAACTTATCACTATTTTACTAAATTACTTTACCTAACTTAGCCCACTTCTAATTCTAAGTGCACGTGTGTGTAATGTGTGTGTAAGTTCAGAAAAGTTCTTTGGTTCACAGTCCAATCTCACTTCTCATTCCTCCAAGTCCACTGTATGCAGGCCATTCTTATACAGAATTGAACATATAAAAAGTTCACCAGACTTTGGTGCTCGAAAGGTGAATGATTACCACTCGGGAAGGTTCTTGTTGGTTTTCAGAGAGAGGTGTGTTATTCAGGGAAGCATTAGTGTTTATTTGTGCTCAACGAACCAGCATCTGAAAACCATTATATCATCAGAAAAGCTCTGATAGCTTTAGCATGGAGCAGAGCTGATCCAGGACTTTGCAGGTATTTAAGGGAGTGTGTGGGCAGGGTTTGTTCTGGACCAACCAATCTCACCAAATGATACTGCTTGAAATCAAGATTCAAACCATTTTGAGGAATACAACAGGAATTGTTCAACAAGAGCCTGGTGTTCCCTGAGGAGTTTTCTTTCAATAGTGGAAATGATTTTTTTTTAAAGTCCATTAATCTTCCTGATGCAGATCTTTGTATTTAACTTTCAGGTTGCTATCTGTTGTTAACTTGGAGGCCTTTAATGGGGTGATGGGGTGGAATCTTTGCTTTAACCAAGCAGTTCTCTTGCAATTTTCCAGCTGTAGGATGCGGTGCAGTTGCTTGCAAGTTTAGCAAGTGGGATGATGATGTGAAACTGCAAGTCACAGCGTCATTTTTGTGTTTGAAAAAGCAAATGTGAAAATATTAACTTTAGTCTCCTTGGTTTGCTTAAGTTTAAAGAGGAGACGTTGGGTCAAGCTGAGAAGACAGAGTTGGATGCCCATTTGGCGAATCTGCTGGGCAAAGCAGAAAGTACAAAACAAGGGACTGAAAAAATAATGAAGCAGAATGAAGTGCCGTTGAAACCAAACCCAAGTAAAATTTAATTTTGTGCAGCGTACTTTAGAGACCAAACGATTTGGGGTTTTAGTGGTGACCTATTTAAATGAACAAAATCTGATTAGAATTGAAGTTCATGGAATGTTTTGAAGTTGCCACAAAAAAAATGAAGCATCTAAATTAGATGTTGTAATTTAGATAAATGAGCAATACAATCAGCCTGGTGTCACAGTATCTGCCTCACCGTTAAACCTTCTCCCCAATATGAACCTGATGTCAAAGTATATGCCAGAATTTATTGTACATCACTGTTAAACTTTCGTACTACAGTGAATCCGGTGTCAGAAATATCTGTCTAAGTTAACTGTACATCACCTTCAACATTCTTCCCACTCTGAACCTGGGGTCACAGTATCTAACAGAGTTTATCATACAACACTGATAAACCTTATTACC
Organism: Narcine bancroftii; assembly: GCF_036971445.1. Taxonomy (NCBI): domain Eukaryota; kingdom Metazoa; phylum Chordata; class Chondrichthyes; order Torpediniformes; family Narcinidae; genus Narcine; species Narcine bancroftii. The sequence continues at coordinate 33,790,763 of NC_091479.1, forward strand.
CCTGTGAACCTGGGGGTCACAGTATCTTCCACAATTTATCTTAGATCACTGCTAAACCTGCTCCCCACCATGAACCTGGGGTTACAGTATATTTTACAGTTTAGCGTACATCACTGATAAACCTTTTCCCCATTGTGAATTTGGTGTCACAGTATCTGCCTCAATTTTCCGTGCATCACCATTAAACCTCTCCCCAATGTGAACCTGATGTCACTTTATCTGCCACATTTTATTTTACATCACCGTTAAACCTTCTTCTTACTGTGAAACTTCTGTCACTTTATCTGCCACAGTTTAATTTTTTATCACCGTTAAACCTTATATCCATAGTAAACCTGCTTTCACAGTACCTGCCACAGTTTATTGTACATAACTTTTAAACCTTCTCACTACTGAAAACCTGGAGTAACAGTATCTGACTCAGTCTACCGTACATTATCGTTAAACCTTATACCCACTGTGCACCTGACGACACAGTATCTGACACAGTTTATCGGACATTACTATTCAACATTCTCACTGCTGTGAACCCAGTGTCACAGTATCTGTCTCAGTCTACCGTACATCATCGTTAAACCCTCTACAACTCTGAACCTGGTGTCACTGTATCTGCCTCAGTCTACAGTACATCACCATTAAACCTTATCCCCACTGTGCATCTGGTGTCACATTAACTCCCTCAACATACCGTACATCACCGTTAAATCTGATCCCCATGTTAACCTGGTGTCACAGTATCTGACACAGTTCATAGTATATCACTGTTAAACCTTCTCACAAATGTGAATCCTACTATAAAATAATGCTCCCTTTCTAAGTCTCGAATCCCCACCTATTTTAAAAATTCCAAAAAAAAGAGAAAAATCAATCTCAAAACAAGCTACTCAAAAGTAGTAGCCCCCTAAAAATCTGGGTGTGGTGAAGTCCACAAGTGGCAGGTGACTAAAGGACTCAGTGTCACCCACCCCCAGTCAGACTTTCACAAAGTACTGAAACAAAAACATTCAACCCACTGATTCCAGTCCCACTGATTGTTCCGGATCTTCAATATCGAGAAGACTTTGCATCAATTCAACTTTTTGCCATTCTTTCCATATTTTCCAATCTTCCCATTTCCATTCCCATTGACCCTTCCCTTCAGTGACAATGGTGACGATCGCCCATTTCCTCGAACATCTGACAATGAATATTAAAGGATCATGGTCATTCTCAAAAAACTGAGATTGAAAATTCCCCAAAAAATCTTTCAATACTGCCGCATAACGAAAAGCAAATTTATTTCCCTTTCGCCACAATACTTCTTAGACTGAATTAAATTCTCGGTCTCTTCTGATAACTTCTTGACTCAGATCTGCATTTAAAAAAAACCCTATTATTTTGAACCATCAGTGGAGCCTGATTTTGCCGTGTTTTCTGCACCACCAATCGGAGGATCATCTCTCTGTCTTGATATTTAAAACAGTGAATCAAAACTGCTTGTGGTAATTGGCCTAGAAACGGTTTTTTCCTTAACGCTCTGTTCGCTCGATCTAATTCCAGTCCATCTGGAACGAATTACATGCCCTACACTTCTGGGATCCATTTCTTCAAAACCTTCACCGGATCCAAACCTTGCATATCTTCCGGAAGACCTACTATCTTAACATTATTTCTACGACTTTGGTTTTCTAATGAGTCAAACTTCTTCAATAATTCCTTCTTCTGAATCCCCCAATCTACAAAAGGATCTTCCACTATTTCCATTTTTTCTCTATTACGCTCTACGTGACTCTTGCATTCAAGAAAGCCTCCTCAATCTTTTTAAAATGATCTTGCACAGTATCCACTGATCATGTCCATCTCGTAACATCACTCTTAACTACATTAATATCTTGCTTCATGAAAGTTATTTCTTCAAACACAGTGTTCGTTTGAGTTTTCATTTCAGAAAATCCTTGAGTCATCTGATGAGTCATCTGCATTGATATATTTGACATATCTTCCATGAGCTGAGCAATCCCTTCCAGAATTGGAAACACAGAATCCAGTCCAGGATCCATCACCTCCCTTTGAGGCCGACCGTCTTTTGCCTCAGTCCCCAGTTCTTCAAATTCTAATGAAGTTGAGCATCTTCTTCCTCCATAGCAATAGGTCCTCTTCCGGTGCTGCTGCAGGTCTGGACACCCGACAACAGTGTGCGACCTCGTCAGTTCACTGTCGCTCAGGCTCCCTCACAGCCCACACCTTCTCCAAAGGTTTGTGGACCCTCGACGCACTGTGCATGCCCGGTAGGGCCACCGACTGCGCAGGTGCATCTTCTGATGCTACACTGTACCTCTCCTGACCATCAGGCAATACTGCAGGCTCACGGGCCTGTCGTCGCTCAGCTGGCCCACCCTCACTCCTGTGTTCATGAGCTCACGAGTCGAAACCGCTGAACTAATTGCTGAGCTGGCACCATCTTGCGATAGCGCAAATGGTGCTGACAAAATACTTAGCCGGGCAGGAATCCTCTGAGGCTTGGGGACTCCAGTCAATGACTCCGTTGCTTCAACTTGAACTTGGCCTCAATTCTTCAACACTTTTGTAAGGTAATTTCTTCTGTAACTGAGTTTTCACTTTTTTTCACATTTGCAGCTATTTCGATCCTCCACTATTCAAAAGTCTATTAACAGTATTTTTAATCACTTTTACAACTTTGAAAATTGAGCATTTAATAATCTAACTGGGGAAGGGTGGAACCACACGTCTACCCTCTGCGCCATCTTGTCACAGTATCTGACACAGTTTATAGTAAATCACTGTTAAACCTTCACATTCCTCTGAATCCTGTCTCTCAGTTTCTGCCTCCGTCTACCTTTAATCAACATTAAATATTCTCCCCCTGTTAACTTGGTGTTAAAGTATCAGCCTAAGTTTACCACACATCACCATTAAACCTTCTCCCAAGTGTGAGACCGTTTTTACTGTATCTGCCATAGTTTATCGTAAATCACTATTATACCTTCTCACTACTGTGAACTTGGTGTACAGAGTCTGCCAAAGTCTACCGTACATCATCAGTAAACCTTCTCCCCAATTTGAGCCTGGTGTTATTGTATCTGCCACAATTTATTGTACATCACCGTTAAACATTCTCCCCAATGTGAAGCTGGTGTCACTGTATTCACCAAAGATTATCGTATAGCTCTGTTAAACATTTTCCCCACTATGAACCTGGTGTCACAGTAACTGTCTCAGTTTCCCATACATCACCAATAAAGCTTTTTTTTCCTACTTTGAGCCCAGTATCAACGTATCTACGTAGTCTCCCGTATATCACCATTAACCTCCTCCCCATTGTGAACCAGATTTCACAGTATCTGCCACAGTTTATTGTACATCATTTTAAAACCTTCTCACTACAGTAAACCCGGAGTCACAGAATCTGCCTTGTTCTCCAATACATCTCTGTTAAACCTTCTCAGTACTGTGAACACGGTGTCACAGTATCTGCCAAAGTCGACTGTACATCACCGTTAAACATTCTCCCCTCGTTGACCCATTTTTCACTGTTTTTCCCACCGTTTATCATACACCAGAGTTCAACCTTCTCCCCACTGTAAACTTGGAGTCACAGTATATTCCACAGTTTATTGTACATCACTGATATACCTTCTCCTCATTGTGAATGCAGTGTTACTGTATCTGCGTCAGTCTTCTGTACATCACCATAAACTCCCCAATGTGAACTTGGTGTCACTTTATCTGCCACAGTTAATATTACATCACCATAAAACCTTGTTCCAACTGTGTACCTGGTATCACGGTATCTACCACAGCTTATCATGCACTACTGTTAAACCTTCTCACTACTGTGAACTTGATGTCATAGTAACTGCCAAAGTCTACCATATATCACTGTTAAATATTCTCCGCATTGTGAACCTCGTGTCACAGTATCTGACACAGTTTATTGTACATTACTGTTAAACCTGCCGGATAAGCTCCAGATAGCGAAAGAGGAGTTCTCGCATCTGCAGGAACTGGGGCCTCGCCGCTCCACCTGGTCCAGAGCCTCTGGTGGCTGGCGCCCCTGCAGAGATTATCGATGGCTTAATGACACGTCAGTACCTGACCGTTACCCCATCCCTCTCATTCAGGATTTTACGGCCAATGTGCATGGCGCGAGGTTATTCTCCAAGGTCAATCTGGTGCGCGTGTATCATCAAATCCCATTGTAGCCTGAAGACATCCCTAACACGGCCATCATCACCCCCTTCGGCTTGTTCAAATTTCTATGCATGCCTTTCAAGCTCAAAAACATCACCCAGACCTTCCAGCACCTCATGAATACAGTGCACAGGGATTTGAATTTCATGTTCATTTATCTGGATGACATTCTTGTCGCCAGCAGAGACTGGGCACAAATCAAGTCTCACCTGCACACCCTCTTCTCCCGACTGGCCGAATCTCGCCAAACAATCAACCTGGCCAAATGCCAGTTCCGGAAAGAGTCCATGCAGTTTCTGGCCCACATCATCATGGCCGAAGGAGCTACACCAGCTGCTATGAAGGTCACTGCAATCAGAGATTTTCCATGCCCGGACAACCTCAAGGGGCTACAAGAGTTTGCAGGTATGGTCAACTTCTATCACCGATTCATTCCAGGAGCTGCACACATCATGCAGCCACTCTTCGCCAAGGACAAGATACTCGCCTGGACTCCAGTGTCCAACAGGGCATTCAAAGCCACGAAAGTTGCCCTCATGAAGGCTACCCTGCACCTCCACCCACGCACCGACCTTCCTATGGTGCTCTCCATCAATGCCTCTGCCAATACCATTGGTGCTGTCTCGGAGCAGCAGGTTAATGGACAGTGGAAACCACTGGAATTCTTTAGCCAACTTCTTCATCCACCAGACAGCAAGTATAGTGCTTTCAACTGAGTTGCTACGCATGTACTTTGCTGTGCCTCATTTTCACTATTTCTTGGAGGGGAGGCCTTTCACAATTTATACCGACCACAAACCCCTCACTCAGGCTCTCGCTATAGCTAGAGATCCCTGGTCAGCCCTCTTACACCGTCACCTGTCCTTTGTATCGGAGTTCACCACTCACATTCAGCACAAGGTCGGGAAAGACAATGTGGTCACTGAAGCACTGTCCCAACCGGCCATTTGCTCGCTGATACCCAGCCTAGACTACGACCAGCTTGTCCCGGATCAGAAGTCCGACGAGGAGATGCATCCAATGGTTCCCCAGCAGTGGCGCAGGCAAATCTTCACCATATCCACGACCTTTTCCACCCTTCCATCAGGTCCAAGGTTCATATGGTGGCAGAACACTTCATCTGGCACGGGCTTCGAAAGCAGATTGTGGACTGGGCCAGAACCTGCACCCATTGCCAGCTTTCCAAGTTACACAGCCACACCAGAATGCTCATGCAGGATTTTGAACACGTCCGAGAACGTTTCAGCCACATACATGTGGACATTGCAAGCCCCTTACCCATTTCCTGAAGTAACTGTTACCTTTTCACAGTGGTAGACTGCACCATTCGTTGGCCTGAGGTGATCTTGATGCCAGATGCCTCCACGGACTCCTACTCCCAAGCAATTTTGACCGGTTGGGTTACCTGGTTCGGCGTCCCGGTCCACCTCACCAGCGAATGTGGCACGCAGTTCACCTCTGCACTCTGGGCACAGCTCACCAACAGACTGGGAATTGGGCTTCATCACACAATGGCCTATCACCCACTTGCCAATGGACTGGTCGAACGATTGCATCGCCACCTTAAGTCGGCACTTATGGCCTGCCTCACCGGCCCCAACTCGGTGGATGAGCTGCCTTGGGTACTCCTGGGAATCCGCTCGACCCCCAAAGAAGACCTGTAGATGTAATCTGCTGATCTGGTCTATGGTAAACCACTAGCCCTGCCTGGTGAGTTTATCAATGCACCTCACAACCTGCAACAGTCACCGCACAGTTTACTTCCTCGCCTCCGGGCCCAGTTGGAATCCTTCACACCCCGATCACCGCCCAGACTTGGCACACAGGCCTCTTACATCCTCAGTGAGCTGTATTCCGCAGAGGATGTTTTTATCAGATGAGGCCCTTCCACAGCACTCCTTCAAAGACCACATGAAGGGTCGTACAGAGTCATCCAGCATTCGGGATCCACCCTCACACCAGACATCAGTGGTAAGAGGGAACTGTTTATTGTGAACAGATTAAAGACAGCACACCTCGACCCCAACGAGCCAGTGGTCACGGCTCAACCCAAGAAGCGAGGCCGCCCGGCAAAAAAGGCCATTGGCGCCGGTTCTGGGGGGGCTGTGTGGCGGCAAGCCATGAGGCAGGCGATCCAGCCCCTCATGTCACGCACGTGGCGGGGCAGCCAGCCAAAATGGCGATGTCGGGGGTTTCTCCCTGACCTCGGCACCAGACTCAGAAGCCCGCTACCTGCGGCCCACGTGACCCCCCAGCGACGTCAGGGCCTCCGGTGTGCTTCTCAGCCAGGTCCGGGATGGGAGCATAAGACCAGCCAGGCAGACCTGAATAAAGGAGTTTTTGCTCACTGAATTCAACCCGTCTGGTTGTGAGGTCATTCAGTAACAGAGTAGCCGCTGCTACAGTAGTATCTTAGTTTCTTTTCCTTTCTTTTCTTTTTTTATATGTTATCAACATATATTTGTAAACACTGTAACATTGTGATTTGATATTAATTGTTATAATATTTGATTTAAAGGAGGTTGGTCCAAAAAAGGCATAAAAAAGATTTTAACATGGGGACAGGAATAAAAGAAAAACAGAGGGTACTGGTGTGAGGGAGGGAAGGGTAATATTGTTGTGGGGTTGGTTCAGATGGGTCAGCTGAAGGGACTCGACCGATCCATCCATGATTTGTCCAGCACCTTGCTGCCATGTAGTGGTGAACCAGGGTGTTGCCTGATAGGGACATGGTGCTCTGAGCTCTGCACAGATAGATTGTGCTTTTCTCGAAAACACACTTCCTCAGGTAAAGCAGAGGAAGTGGAAAGCCCTAGTGTGAAGGGGTAGGGAGGGGAGTGATGGGGGAAGAGTTGGGACCCTCCAAAATCATTATGATCAGGCCTCGGAGACAGCATCTCTATCACTGGTATTTCTCTTCCCAGGAGGAGTGATCTCAGAGACAAGACACGAGTCCAGAAAAACCTCGCATTCCAGCTGAACAGAGGACGGACAACATCATGATGCCTGAATCTCTCCCCTTCTTTTCCCTCTGGCCCTGCCAACCCCATTCCCTGCATCTTCCATGTCCCTTCACCCACGCCCCCTTTCTCCCCTATACCTCCTCCATCCCAAACCCCTTCCCTCACACCTATGCCCTAACCCAAGCCCTCCTCCCTTCACCTCCCCTTCCCCTTCCCCCTTTCCTTCCTACCCTAACCTAGGGGAAGGAGTGGTAGGGGAAGGGGGGGTAGGAGAAAGAGGGTAATGGAAGCGGGGTGAGTAAGGGGTAGGCTTGGGGGTGTGGGTATGGGATAGGGATAAGTGGTATGGTTTGGGGAAGGGGATTGGTGTAGGGGATAGGGGTAGGGTTTAGGCTTGGGTTGGGTGAGAGTAAGGGTTTGGGCCGGGATAGAGGTAACATCATGGTTAGGGTTAGGAGACATGGGCTAGAATTAGTTCTAGGTTTAGGGTTAGGTTTAGAGTTTGGGGAAGTGGGTTTGTATTAGGTTTAGGGGAAGGGGGTAGGAGTAGGAGGTAGAGGAGGGGTGAGTGTTTGGGTTAGAGGAAGGTGGGTAGTATTAGGGTTGGGGTTAGGGCATGGCGTAGGGGTAAAGATAGAGTTAGGGGATGTGATAGGGGTAGAGTTAGGGGATGTGGAGTAGTGATAGGGGGTATCGGTAGTGTTAAGGTTAGGGTTTGTTAGGGGTTAGAGTTAGGAGTAGGGGAATGGAAAGGGGGAGGGGAACTGGGAGGCGAGCGGGGGAAGGAAATGGGGAGGGTAATGGGCAGGGGTATGGGGAGGGGAATGTAATGGAAGATTTAAACCATGTTTTTTTTTTACTTTTGCAACCTTTGCTTCTGCAAGGCTGAGAACCTGCTTTTTTTTTACAATCAGCAGACTTAAGCCAAATTCCACCGAGGGGCCAGAGATGCAGTTATCTGACAAAAGGACATCTGTGTACCAAGAACTTTTAATCTTCCTGCTTGTTTTGGTCACAGACTGTCAGAGGCCTAGCCTTGATGCAAAATAACCATTGTATTCAAAGTGATAAGCTGAAAATTATGTTATTTATTAGAAGCCTAACATGCTAGCTTGCTTGCTTATCTTTCTTACTGTGCTGGGAATAAATGCTTAGTTAAGCAGTTTTTGGGTAATGTAAGCCATGATCCCATCCCACTGCTGAAGTTTGAGACTCTCCGAGAGGTGGCAACATCTTTCAGCAAGAAGAACTTCTAGAGTCCAGCTAACGTCCCGGTTGAGGGAGGTGGAGAAGTTGCTACCGGTGCCCCGACAACCTATTACAAGTGTGCAGTCATTGCCTTGCTTCGGCAGTTGGGACCAGTCCAGGCGTTGATAAGTATAATTGGGAAGGGCTTGCATATTGTAGTTTGAAATCAGCTTTTGAATTTGTAATAAACATTTGTTTAAACTGAACTGCTCTCGGTGTGGGTGTCTATTTTCTTTTGGTAGCTCGAACACTGTGACCAATCTAAAATGAACAAAGTGAGAGGTACAAGTTTACCCAGGACAGGGAATGGGGTGGAGGAAAGGGGAGGTGAATGGAGGAAGGTATCTCTACACCCTCCCTTCCCCACCCCTTCCCCTACATTATCCCTGCTTCTCCTCTCCTCCTTCTAGCAGGTCAGACCTCATTCCGGCCAGAACCTCCCTGTGGTTTCAGAGCCTCGGTTTCAGGAAGTGCCTTCGATGCTCGCTGCTGGACAGACATCTTGTCTCTTGATTCATTCTGTACCGTTATTATTAAATTAAAAAATGGTTGGGATTTTTTTAAGCTTGAACTCAAAAGGCTGGTTCAGATAGACAACACAGAAACAGGCCCTTTGGCCCCTCTCTCCTGCTAGCTGAGCAGTTGTAATCAGCCCATATTCCTCTCCCCCTTTTCATTCTTTGCTCCCAGCCAGCTCATGTTGCCTTGTCAATCTCATGGCCTGTGGGAAGAAGCTGCCTGGCTGTCCTGCTTTTATTCCTCCATATCTCCTTCCTGATGGCAGGGGGACAAAGAGGCTCTGTGCTGGATATCTATTTACAAATCCCATCCCTCCAAACAATCAGGGGTCCCTTGCCTTGAGGTTCCACCAATGTTGCCTATCCCTCAGCACTCTCTCGTCAGAACACTACTGCACCCTCCTTCCCCTCCTCTCCCAAGTCTCAGTATCCCGCTGACAATTCCAGTGAGCTGCCATGTCTATACCCTTCCCCACCTAAACCGATGGATCGATCAGCACCTTCTCCCCTCAAGAGTTTGAGGAACCCATTCTCTCTCTATGTCTTGCTAATGAATGTCCTGCATTCTCCTTCCCCCTTGGTTTCCTCCTGTTATCAGGCACCTGGATGGACCCCACCCTGTTGAAACTACCCGTGTTCTCACTGATCTCTCTGCACCTCTGCCCTCCATCCAAAGGTCTTGGTTGTCTTGTGGGGCTGGTGGAGAACAAAGCACCAACTCAAGGAGATGGGGAGCAGTACAGACACCCCCAGCTCCAGGAGACAGGGAGAACCACAGAGATGCCCAACTCTGTCAATCGGATAAAATCTGATCATCAGTTGCAAGGTGCAAGGAACTCTCGGTACTGCTGCACGTGGGGCAGGTGTGGCCCATCCCCACACCTCCAGCCTGGCAATTCCAAAAACAGTTTTCCTATTCATGTGGGGGTCCATGTACATGGTCAATCAATGGGGGCAAGTGTGTAACCAGCATGGCCATCATTGTGTGTGGCTGTGCGTGGAACCAAAGTGCAAGGGCACCAAATGCCGCTATGTGCTGAGGATCTACCTGGCTCAGGTATTGCGAAAGATTGGTCTGGCCCTGGTACCGCTCAATGACCCAGTCAGCAGGACTTTGCCCCTTCACCTTCCTGGGAATGGTTTCATAGACAAACACATTTGACCACAAGGCTGTCAGGCAGTGGTCAGCAGAGCATTGCTGACACAGAGACTCTAGGACTAGATGGGATACTGCGGGGTGGTCCACGGAGCAGAGTATCCAGAGACAGACATCCAGAACTGCGGAAGACCAGAAACTCGGTGAAAGATGCCCTTCGGTCTGCCTGAAACCCAAATGGGAGTTGCAAACACTAGAAGACATCTGACAAAAGCAAAGGGAGGAAGGATTAGGGCAATATGAGAGGTACTTGTTTTTACACAGAGTTGTGGGTGCCAGGAATGCCTTGCCAGGAGTGGTGATGAAGGCCAAAACATTAGGGACATTTAAGGGGCTCTTAGTCACATTGAGGGGCTGAGACCAAGAAATATATTCTCCAACAGCAGAGGGTGGCAGTAACCACAAGATATCAAGGTGGTGGCAATGAAGCTAAACATAGACCATCTAAGACGACTGTGCGCCTGGCTGCAGGAATTTGGACTTACTATAAACCTTACTTAGTGCCAGTTCAGGCTGGAAACGTTTGACTTCCTGGGGCATCAAATCAACAGGCATGGAACTAAGCCCGTGCTTGAAAAGGTAGAGGCTGTTCAATGCTTACCCAAACACACCATAAATTCACCAGTACAATTAATTTTTATAACCAATTCATACCAGTAGTGGCCCACATCATGCGGAGAAAGGTAAAGACATTACCTGGGACAATGAGGATTTGGAGGTGTTCCAGAGGGCCAAGGACGCACTGGCCAACACCACCCTTCTGGTACACGCCAGGCCAGAGACACCCACCACTCTCACAGTAGATGCTTCCAGCACAGCATTAAGGGGCGCACTGGAGCATTTCATTGAAGGGCAATGGCAGCCCCTGGCCTTCTTGAGCAGACACCTCTGGCCACCCGAACTCAACTACAGCACCTTTGGCTGAGAGCAATCGGTGCTGTATCTGGCAGACTGAGGCAGGTAATCTGACCACAGCTTCACAGTGGGGAGAATGTTTCACGGAGATGTACGAAAAACTATCACAAACACTGTGACACTTGGTTAACAGCAGTGAGAAGGTTTAACACTAATGTACGATAAACTGTGTAAGATAATGTGAAACCAGGTTCACAGTCGCGAGAAGGATTAATGATAATGAGATAGATGCTGAGACAATGGGTTCACAGCAGTGAAAAGGTTTAACTGTGATGTACGATAAACTATGGCAGAAGCAGTGACAAATGGTTCACATTGGGGAGAACGTTTAACTTAATGTACGGTAGATATGGCAGATATTGTGACAATGAGTTTACAGTTGTGAGAAGGTTTAACGGAGATGTACGGTGGACAGTGATGGATACTGTGAAACTGGGTACACATTAGTGAGACGGTTTAATAGTGAGGTTCAATGAACTGAGGCAGGTACTGTGACACCGGGTTCACAGTGTGGAGGAGGTGTAAAGGTGACACGTGATACATTGTTGCAGATACAGAGACACAGATTTAACAGTGGGGAGAAATTTTAATGGTGATTTTCGGGAGACTGAGACAGATACTATTTCACCGGGTTCACAGTGGGGAGAAGGTTTAAAGCTGATGTAAGGTTGACTGAGATAGATACTGTGAAACTGGGTAAATAGTGGGGAGAGGATTTAGCAGTGATATATGGTAGACTGAGGTAGATATTGTGACACCGGGTTCACAGTCGGAAGAAGGTTTATCAGTGATGTAAGATAAACTGGGGCAGATACTGTGACACCAGGTTCACAGTGGGAAAGAGGTTTAATGGTAATATACGATTCAATGTTGCAGATACAGTGATACCGGTTTCACAGTAGGTAGAAGGTTTAACATTAATGTACGGTAGAATTAGGCAGATTTTGTGACAGTGTGTTCACATTAGGGAGAAGGTTTAATGCTGATTTTAGGTAGATTGAGACTGGTACTATGACACAGGGTGCACAGTAGTGAGAAGGTTTAACAGTGATAACTATATAACCATATACCCACTTACAGCACAGAACAGGCCAGTTCAGCCGTAACAAATCCCCACCCTCCTAGTCCCACTGACCAGCACCCGGTCCATACCCCTCCAGTCCTCTCCTCTCCATGTAACTATCCAGTCTTTCCTTAAATGTAATCAATGATCCCGCCTCGATCACGTCTGCCGGAAGCTCATTCCACATCCCTACCACCCTCTGCGTAAAGAAATTTCCCCTCATGTTCTCCTTATAATTCTTCCCCTTCAACCTTAAACCATGTCCTCTAGTTTGAATCTCCCCCACTCTTAATTGAAAAAGCCTATCCACATTTACTCTGTCTGTCCCTTTTAATATCTTAAACACCTCTATCGTCTCCCCTCAATCTTCTACGCTCCAGAGAAAAAAGCCCCAGTCTGCACAACCTTTCCCTGTAACTCAAACCTTGAAATCCTGTCAACATTCTCGTGAACCTTCTCTGCACTCTCTATTTTGTTTATATCTTTCCTATAATTTGGTGACCAAAACTGTACACAGTACTCCAAACTTGGCCTCACCAATGCCTTGTACAATTTGATCATAACCTCCCTACTCTTGAATTCAATACTCCAATTTATGAAGGCCAACATTCCAAATGCCTTCTTCACCACACCATCTACCTGAGTATTAGCCTTGAGGATACTATTTCCCACAACTCCTAAATCCCTTTGTTGCTCTGCACATCTCAATAGCCTACCATTTAATGCATATGACCTATTTAGATTTGCCTTTTCAAAATGTAACACCTCACACTTATCTGTATTAAATTCCATCAGCCATTTCTCAGCCCACACCTCCAGCCTTCCTAAATCACCTTTTAATCTCCAGTAATCTTCCTCACTGTCCACAACACCACCAATCTTTGTATCATCCGCAAACTTGCTTATCCAATTCTCCACCCCTTCTTCCAGATCGTTAATATATATAACAAACAATAGTGGACCCAGGACCGATCCCTGAGGAACTCCACTAGTCACCGGCCTCCAATTGGACAAACAATTTTCTACCACTACTCTCTGACACCTCCCATCCAACCATTGCTGAATCCATTTCACTACCTCCTTATTTATACCTAATGCCTCCACCTTTTTTCCTAACCTCCCGTGGGGAACTTTGTCAAAAGCTTTACTAAAGTCTAAATAGACAACATCCACAGCTTTCCTTTCATCAACCTTTTTTGTAACCCCCTCGAAAAACTCAATCAGGTTTGTCAAGCATGATCTACCCCTGACAAAACCATGCTGATTACTCCCTATCAATCCCTGTACCTCCAAATATTTGTAAATACCCTCCCTCAGAACACTTATCATTAACTTACCCACCACAGACGTCAGACTCACGGGCCTAAAATTCCCAGGTTTACATTTGGACCCTTTCTTAAACAGAGGAACCATGTGTGCCACCCTCCAATCCTTTGGCACTACCCCTGTGACCAGTGACATCCTAAATATCTCTGTTAATGGCCCCACTATCTGTCCAAAAGCCTCCCTGAGTGTCCTTGGGAATATTTTGTCCAGTCCTGGAGGTTTATCCACCTTTATCTTTTTCAACACACCCATCACTACCTCCTCAGTTATCCTTATATGCTTCATGACTTCCCCACTATTTTTCTTTACTTCGAATGGTTCATTCAAAATTTCCCCCATTTCCTCTGACTTCTCACTCAGCCTACCTTCGCTATCTACAAGGGGTCCAATTTTATCCCTCACTAATCTTTTACTTTTAATGTACCTATAGAAACCCTTTGGATTTATTTTTACTCTGTCTACCAAAGCCTCTTCATGCCTTTTTTTGGCCTTTCTAATTTCTTTCTTAAGATTCCTTCTACACTCCTTGTAGTCCTCCTTCAAATTGTCAGCTCCCTGTTCTTTATACCTCTTGTACACCGCCCTTTTACTCCTAACCAGATTTCCAATATTCCTCGAAAACCAAGCCTCCCTGTGACTTCCAGCCTTTCCTTTGATTCTCACTGGGACATATCTACTCTGTATCTCCAAAATTTCTTTTTTGAATATCCTCCATTTTTCATTTATATCCTTACCTGAAAATACCCTGTCCCACTTAATACTCCCCAAATCCATTCTTATTCCTTCGAAATTTGCTCTTCTCCAATCCAGAACCTCAACTTTAGGCCCCTCCTTGCTCTTCCCTCAAACTACCCGAAAACTAACAGAATTATGATCACTAGACCCAATGTGTTTTCCAACCTTAATGTCCGATACCTGACCTAGCTCCTTCCCTAACAGGAGATCTAGTATTACACCGTCCCGAGTCGGGTCTTCTACTAATTGATTTAGAAAACAACCTTGAACACATTTAACGAACTCTAGCCCATCCAGCCCTCTAACTGTATGGGTATCCCAATCAATGTGAGGGAAGTTAAAAATCTCCCACGATCACTACCTTATGATTCTCACACATATACGTTATCTCCCTACAAATCTGTTCTTCTAATTTTCTTGGTCCATTTGGTGGTCTGTAATACACCCCTATTAGCATCCTCATGCCTCCTTCACCCCTCAATTCCACCCAAACAGCCTCACTGGAAGATCCCTCCAGACCATCCTACCACTTCACGGCAGTAATGTGCTCCTTACAAGCAGAGCAACTCCTCCCCCTTTTTTTACCCCCTGCTCTATCACATCTAAAACAAATGTATCCTGGAATATTAAGTTGGCAGTCCTGCCCCTCCTGTAGCCAGGTCTCACTAATTGCCACAATATCATGACCCCAAGTATCTGTCCATGCTCTCAGCTCATCTACCTTGTTCACTATGCTTCTTGCATTAAAATATATGCATTTCAGAGAGTGACCCTCATCTATATTCCCTTTTCTAACTTTTATCCTAATCTCCATCCTACCATTGTTATCGTTATTATTCCTATCTAGGTGGCCATGCTCCCTTGACACTGCACTCACACTCTGTTCTCCACCCCCCTGCGAAACTAGTTTAAACCTTCCCCCACAGCTCTAGCAAATCTGCTTGCCAGCACATTGGTCCCCCTCCAGTTCAAGTGGAGTCCGTCACTTTTGTACAGGTCCGACCTTCCCCAGAAGAAATTCCAATGATCCAGAAATGATCCCTTTCCCCCTGCACCATCTCTTTAGCCACGCATTCATCCTCCACATCCCCCTATTTCTACCCTCACTAGCTCGTGGCACGGGCAGCAATCCAGACACTCCAAGGAATAAAGTCCCAACCTGCTCAACTCCTGAAGATCTGGCAGTGTCCTGGTAAATCTTCTCTGCACTCTTTCAATCTTACTAATACCCATCCTGTAGCTAGGTGACCGGAACTGCACACAATACTCCAAATGTGGCCTCACCAACATCTTATCCAACCTCACCATAACTTTCCAACTCCTATTTTCTTTTTGTTAATTAATGAAGGCCAAGATGACAAAAGCTGTCTTTAGAACCCAGTCTTCCTGTGACACCACTTTCATGGAATTATGTAACTGTGTTTTATCTCTTGCTGCCGATTTCTATAACTTGGCTGTTCAATTTCATAATGTTGGCTTCTGGAGTATTTTATTGTGTCCCTTGATCTAGAGAGTTCTGGCAAAGCAAAGCAATTTTGTTTTTTTTTGTAAGGTCAAATTTTGTCACATTGATCCAAAAACAAGTATTTTCACCATTCCTTCATTTCATATTCTCTGCAGCTGTCGTATTGAACCTCACAGTGACGGCATCATGTTTGTCTTGTTTATTCTTTACCCCTCCATCCAGACAGATATGCTGATCAATGAGTCGACTCCACTCATCCAGCACCACTGCCATTTCTGCTGCTCGGGCTTTTCATCCCATGTATTCAGTTTGTTATTTCCCCTCTTCTTTTTCTCAGCAAATAGAATCAGGTTTGTTTGATCATCTTTCTGAATCCCAGTGAAAGGTTTTCAACCTGAAGGATTTAACTCCGATTATTTTTCCAGCATTGAGTTTTTATTTTATTGCCTTGGTGTATTACTGAGTGCTTTGAATGGGAGAAGAAATATGGGTTGTGTTAAGTGGAGATGTCTAGATTATGGAGTGGGATAAGAAAAATAATTGTAAAAGGGAAGGGAGCATGGAAATAGTTAATTCATCTTTTCAAATTGTTTTCTGAGCTATGAGTGTTTTCTGATGTACGCGCAGTGTTCAGAATAAAAAAAATTATTGTGATGAACATGTCACAAAATTTGTCATTTTGTGGCAGCAATACAGGTGCAAATATTGTTCTAAATTACATTTTAAAAAAATAAATCTATTTGTTCAAATTGAAGAGTAAGTGAGGAGTGACTCTGGTTCCTTGTCCATTCAGAAATCAGATGGCAGAGGGGGAGAAGCTAAGTTTGTATCATTGGGTATTCGTCTTCACACTCCTGGACCTGTTTCCCTGGTGATAGCAGTGTGAAGAAGGCCTGGCCTGGGTGGGAAGGGGGAGGATAGAGGTTGTTTTCTTGAGACTCCGCCTCTTGGAGAAGTCCTTAATACATGGGCTAAGGATGAAAGGGGAGAATTTTAGTGGAAACATGAGGGGGAGCTTCTCCACACAAGGTGGTGGGAGAGTGGAACAAGCTGCCAGCTGCATGAGGAAATGTGAGCTCAATGTTAGTATTGAAGAACTTGGACAAGTTCAGGGATACAAGGGGGATGGAGGGCTATGGACTGGATGCTGGTCAGTGGGACGAGGCAGAATAATAGTGATTCAGTGAGTGCGTGAAACCATAAGACACAGCTGGGTACTCACCCATTTAATGGACCGTGCGTGGTGCAGCGTGCCGAGGAACAGCACGTTAATTTGTGGAGTCTCCTGCCGGAAATCTCAGGATATTCACGGGGCTTAATTTAATCCTGCCGGCAGGAAACTCTTAATGATGTCCCACCTTGTCCCATGGAGCCTGCCACGTATAACCATATGACAGATTACAGCATGGAAATAGGCCATTTCGGGCCTTAGAGTCCGTGCTGGTTCACATGAACCACTTCACTTGTTGCCCCATCCCACACTCTGCCTATATTCCTCCAACCCCCTCATCAATGTACACATCCAACCTTCACTTAAATGATAGAATCGACGCTGCCGCAACTATCTCTTCTGTAAGATCATTCCATTCTGTCACCACTCTCTGTGTGAAGAAGCATCCTCTAACATTTCTCCTTAAGCTTTGCCCCCTTACCCTTAACTAATGCCCTCTTCTTCCAACCTCCCCTGCCCTCAGGGAAAGAGTCTACTCATGTCTAGGCTATCTATTCCATTCATAATTTTAAATACCTCTATCATAACCCCCTTCAACCGTCTATGTTCTAATGAATAAAGAAACAGTCTCCTTAATCTTTCTCTGTACTCTAGATTTTGTAAGTCAGGGAACATTTTTGTAAATCTCTGCACCTTCTCCACCTTATCTATATCCTTCCTATAAGTGGAGATCAGAACTGAACACAATTCTCCAAACCTGGCCTCACCAATGTGTTAAACAGCTCTACTCTCGTCTATGCTATGATTTATGAAGGCCAGCATGCCATATGCCTTCTTAACTACCCTGTCTACATGGGAATCCACCTTCATTGAACTCTGTACCATAACTCCAGGATCCCTCTCCATTCCTCGACCCCCTCCCCTTAACTGCATAGGTCCTATTTTGGTTATTTTTTCTAGAATGCAGCTCCTCACACTTGTCAACATTAAATTCCATCTGTCAACTTTCAATCCACTTTTCCAAAGAAACCAAATCCTGTAATGCAAGAAAATCTTCCTCACCATCCACCACTCCTCCTATTTTCATATTGTCTGCATATTTGTTTACCCAGTTAACCACCCCCTCATCCAAATCATGAATATAAATGGTAAACAACAGAGGACCCAGCACCGATCCCTGAGGCACACCACTCGTCATATGCTTCCATCATGACAGACACTAGTCCAACATGACTCTCTGCTGTCTGTTTTACAGCCAACTCTGAACCCAGCTCACTATCTATTAATCCCTAGTGACTGAACCGTCCTAAATAACCTTATCAAAAGCCTTACTAAAATTCAAATAAATCTCGTCAACCACCCAACCTTCATCCACTTTTCTTGTCACCTCTTCAAAAAATTCAACAAGATTTGTCAAACATGATTTTCCCTTCACAAACCCATGCTGGGTGTCACTGATCAATCCCTGCCTATCCAGATATTTGTACATACTATCTCGAAGAATGCCCTCCATAACCTACCCCACCACTGAAGCCGATAATTACTTGTCCTACACCTACTGCCTTATTTAAACAACAGAACTACATTTGCAACCCTCCAATCCGGTGGCACCATACCTTCCTCCAGTGATCTTTGAAAAATTACTGTCAATTACTATTTGTTCCCTGGCCTCCCTTAAAGTCCTGTGAAAAATCGCATCAGGACCAGGAGACTTATCCACCTTAATTGACCCTAGATGCTCCAAAACTCTCAATTTACTTATCCCGATCCTTTCCATAACTAAGCCCTTTGCCACTCTTATCTTGTATTGCCCAATGTCCCATTCCCTCATGAATACAGATGAGAAAAAAATGTTCAATATTTCTCCATCTCATACGGTCCCTGACATAGTTCACTGGTCCCATCATCCAGTGGACCTATTCCATGTTTAACTTTCCTTTGACTGTTAACATATCTGTAAAAACCCTTAGGATTCACCTTCGCCTTATTACCAAAAGACACCTCATACCTTCTTTTTGCCTTTCTAATTTCCCTCTTAAGGTTCTTCCTGCAAACTAAGTAATGACCGTACATCTCCTCAATCCCTTGTTTTTTATATTTGTTATAGGCCTCGCTCTTGTCCCGAACCAACTTCTTAATTTCACCAGAAAACCACGGCTCCCTCAAAACTTTAGTCTTCCCCTTTGTCTTGACTGGAACATAAAGATCCTGTTCTCTCAAAATCTCACCCCGAAATGCCCCCCCAAATTTTCTCTACATTCTTTCTGGGAAAAAGTTCAGCCCACACCACTCTCTGCAAATCCCTTCTCATTTCTCCAAATCTGCCCTTCCCCCACTCAAAAACCTTCAACCTCGGACCAGATCTATTCCTTTCCATAATTAAGCTAAAGCTAATGGACCCATGATCACGGAATCTGAAGTTCTCCCTAATGCTCACCTCCGTCAAAAGTTCATGGAACCTGCCTACCACCCACCCCCCCAAACTTTCCCAAACCACAGATTTGGGATTTGCATTCCCAAACCACAGATCGAACACTGCTCCCCCTCTAGTTGGCGTCTCAACATATTGCTGAAGAAAGCAATCCTGAACACTAAGCCATCCTGCCCTTCTACTGACTGCGTTTCCCAATCGATGTTTGGAAAATTGAAATCCCCAACCAACACCATCCTATTTCACCTGCACAGCTCACCTTTTTCGTTGCACATTTGCTCTCCTCATTCCCTTTCCCCATTTGGAGGCTTATAATATACCCCCATAATAGTAACCTCACCCTTCTTATTTTTCAGTTTTACCCACACTGCCTCTCTTGATGAGCCCTCCAGTCTATCTTGCCTCAGCACTGCTGTAATATCCTCCCTGACATGTAATGCCACACCTCCCCCTCTTAATCCACCAACTCTGTCACATCTAAAGCAGCGAAATCCTGGAACATTCAACTACCAGTCACAACCTTCTTTCAAGCATGTCTCGCTAATGGCCACAACATCATAATGCCACATGTCAATCCACACCTTTAGCTCATCCAGCTTCCTTACTACGCTCCTGGCATTAAAATAAATACAACTCAGGGATCTCCTACATCCTACCTTCTGCATATCCTCCTCTCTACCATTCTCACAATTTTCACTGCAACATCTGTTTACTACTTCCTGCTTTTCCTCCCTCAAATTATTTAAACTTGTCTCTTTCCCTCTCTGACTAACCCTCACCCTGCTGTCCTGCCAAACCTGAAACCCTATCCCCAACCATACTAGTTTAAATCCCCCCTGACAGCCCTAGCAAATGCCCCCTCTAGGTGACTGGTCTCTCTGGGATTAAGATGTTACCCATCATTATGGTATAGGTCCCAGCTTCCCCAAAAAAGGTCCCAGTTGTCCAAGAACTTGAAACCCAGTCTCTTACTCTACCCCTTGAGCCACATGTTTAACCTCCACCTCCTCCTATTTCTGCCCACACTGTCATGTAGCATAGGAAGCAATCCAGAGATTACAACCTCAGTGGTCCTCCTTTCAAGCTCCCTACCCAACTTCCTATACTCATTCATTCCAACATTATTGGTACCAATATGTACCACAACCTTACGCTCCTTCCCCTCGCCTTTTAGGATGTTCTGAACGTGCATAATCACATCCCGGACTCTGGCACCAGGGAGGCAAACCACCATCCGGTTTTCCTTATCGCATCTGCCCTCCTAACCATTGAATCCCTTATGTCTATCGCCCTTTTCCTTTTATCCCTACAGAGTTTGGCACCACACCTCTGCCCATCATAGTCTGACTATCCCCCTCCTCAGTATTCAAGGTGGAGTACTGATTTCTGAAGATTACAGACTTGGGTGCTTGCACATGAACCTGACTCCTCCCTTTCCTCTTCCTAACGGTAACTCACTGCCTCTCCTCCCGTGGGCCCCTGTGCGACCACCTGCCTGTAGCTCTTCTCTACGATAGCCTCATTCTCCCTAACCAGAGTAAGGTTATCGAGCTCCAGCTCAAATTCCCTGACTCGATCCCTTAGATGCTGTGGCTCAGCACACTTTGTGCACACGTGGATATCCGGGAGACATGAAGACTCCATTACTTCCCACATATAACACTGAGAGCAGAAAACTGCCCTGATACTCATCCTGCCTCCTTCTCCTCACACCTTACAAAGTCAAAAAATTAACAGATCTGTATTAAATTAACTGTGAATGTCTTACCTTTAGTGCAGTACGCTCATCCTCAGCCTCTGGAGCCAAAGCCTCAAGGACCCACACCTTCCCTGTGCCACTCACTCACTGGGCTGCTCCACATTGGCAGCTCCCCTATACTTATCCTCCTTTTATTGGCCCCTTGACCAATTAACCCCCTCACTCTCTCCAACCTCCTCCTCCTCCAGATCGTTGCTCAAACTCCAGTCCCCGCCTCCTCTGACTCACATCCTGAAACAAGTAGGTCCAAGCCCTGGTAAGCCCTGAAATTAACAGCTTACCTGCCCATCACTCTCTTCAAGCTCCTTCTCCAGATCGTCGCCCGAGCTCCAGTCGCCATCTCCCCTAACTCACAGCCCGAACCAAGTAGCATGTTAGAAAAACATTGACTTCTGGTTGAGGAATCAGATCAGGAACGGTACATGGATATGGCGAATAAAAGTCCATTGACATCTTCCACATCACCCAGTTCATGGTTAATAATTATTAGCTAGAAAATCAAATAACTCTGGGAATAATACCAACTGTATAAATTGAGGTGTTTTTCTCTCTTTCTTTGGGGAGAAGGAGGGAGGCGGTGTGCAGAAAATAGACCAAAGATTTGGTATCATTTTGCATTCTGTTGTTGTAAGATATTCTCTTTATTGGCTTAATGCTTGCATTGATGTAAATGATAAACAAGAAAAGATGTGGGACTGAGACAGGAACTTTTTGACGTGCCACATGGTCGTGGCTGAAGGTGAGGCCATTTTGGCAAGAAAAATTAACCAGGGATAACAGGAGTGGCTTTCACGGGCAGCCCAAAGTGCTATCTACTAGGTAATGTTATGGACGTCAGCAACAAATTGAACAAATATACAATCTCATTGATAAAAATAGCATTGGCTGGAGCAAAAAAAGTGGCGCGATCACTTGGACGTCAGACTTCTAGCAGAATGGATGGCAGAAATGGACAGCTGGAAATACATGGAAAAAGTCACATCTAACTTAAAGAATAAATATGACACTTTTGTAAAGATCTGGCAGCCGGTCCTGGACCACATTGGGGCTCAAATATAGTCATAAAAAAGAAAAGGGACTGTAAATGCAACTATTATATTTATTTAAGCATGGTTTCCCCAATTGGATACTATATATTTAAAAGACATATAAACTCTAATGGTGAGCGGATTCATTTGTTTGGAAGGGGTGGGAGGGAGGGAGGGAGGCTTTTGTTGATTGTAAGAAAAAAGTTTCATATTATGATATTGAAATATTTATCAAGTATATTTTTGAAGAAAAAGTAAATAAAATATTCAAAAACCATTTCCATCCAAGCAAACCTTCCTTAACATCTCCTAGTGAGGGTCACGTGATGTAGTGAGGTGAGACGGACGCTGACAACTAATTCACAGAGATGGCGTTTGAACCCCACCCATCTTCAAAAACCAGATTTTGGAAAGGATATTAGCGACCAGTTATTGTGGGAGTCAAACTGTGCCTCTTCGCCCAATAGTTTTATATTATGGGGATAATATCACATACAAAAGGGATGAAGAAGAAATACATGGCAGAAATAGAAGAGCTGTTAACAAATTTGGAAATTGGAAAAGGAGTTCCAACAGTTTGGTTCCAAGGAATTTTTAAAAATTACTTTTAAACAAAAAGCTCCAATACGTCACATCCTTCGAGAGCTGAAAACGACATGAAGGGAGAAAGCCAAGTGGTCTTGTTCTGGCAACTGAGAACAGAAGAAAGTTGAAGGACAACTGATGCAATTCAAACTGGAGCAAGTTAACTCTCATATAATCCAATAGAAATTAATGACACAGATTTATACAAATTTATATCCATCAGAGGCACACAAAAAGAAATTGAAAAGGTCCGAGGCTAATTACAGTCAAATAAATCACCAAGGGAAGATGGTTGATCTCCTGAATTTTACAGAGAATTTAAGGATTTACTTAAATAATACAACCCTCTCATCATGGATGTTATTAACTTCACATCTAAATTTCAAACTCTGCATCGTGGGGGCTGAGTGGAATACCCTGACTTTGCTAATGTCCAGATGTGCTGGCTTGAGGTGGTCGATGGTGAAGATCTCTTCCTTCGCTCCGATATACAGCACACATGTCGACGTGTTGCGTTCGGCTACTTTCTATAGCCACACTCCGATCAAAAATATACACACAGGTCCCTGAAATTTTGGATCCAAGGATTTGGCCTGGCTGTTCAGAGGAGGCTGCAGAGGGGCTTGAGTTCCCATCTTTCCTTTTGTTTTGTCATTGAGGCCGTCAGGTCCTGTGGATTCTTGGCAGCAGCCAAAACCTTCCTGGTATCACCATCCCGGCTGCTGAGGTGTTGAATTCTTCTTTGAGGTTTACAAGAATGATCCTGTGGATTTGAGCATGATGGGGCGGGGTTTGCCAGTGGAGATGTCGCAGAGCAGCGTCTACTTACCAGAGTCGATGGCGACATCCTCCAGACTGAGCTGGAAAACTGCTGTCCCATTTGCCGGGATCTCAGTATCTTGCAGCTGTGCCCTGCCTAGGACTGCAGAGTCTATTCCCTGGGACAGACTCGATCGTGGGGTGGGACAGTGCGTCAGCCACCATGTTGGTTTTATCTACGATGTTTTGAATGTCTGTAATGAACTCAGACTCATATGAGAGGTGTTGCTACTGCCTGGCCAACCGTGGGTCCAACACTTTATGGAAGGCAAAGGTTAATGGCTTCTGGTTCATGAAGACACTGGATTGTCTACCTTCAAAAAAAACACATGAAGTGTCTGACTTCCAGGTACAGCACCAATTGCTGTCGGTCAAAGGCACTGTAGCTGAGTTCAGGTGGCCAGAGCTGCCTGCTAAAGAAGGTCATGGACAGCCATTGCCCTTCGATGAATTGCTCCAGTGCGCCCCCTACTGCTGAACTGGAAGCTTCTACTGAGAGAGTGGTTGGCGCATCTGGCCTGGTGTGTACCAGAAGGGTGTGGGCCAGTGCATCCTTGGGCCTCTGGAATACCTCCAAAGCCTCATTGACCAAGCTAATGTCTTTTCATTTCTCCGCCATAAGTGCAAAATGTGGGTGCATGATGCGGGCCACTGTCAGTGTGACGTAGTGATAAAAGTTAATCACCAGTGAATTCTTGCAGCCCCTTCACTGTGGTGGTGGTGAGGTGGTTTGGGGAAGCACTAAACAGCCTCTACCTTTTCAAGCAGGGGTTTAGTTCCGTGCCTATTGATTCAACCCTCAAGGAAGTCGAACGTTTCCAGCTTGAACTGGCTCTTAGCAAGGTTTATCCTTAGTCCAAATTCCTGCAGCCTGGCGCACACTCACTCTTAGATGGGCTGCATGCTCTGTGTGAATGCGACTGGTGATGAGAATATCATCCAAATAGATGAACATGAAGCTGAAATACCAGCCCACCGCATCCATCAGCCTCTGAAGGGTCTGGGCTGCATTTTTAAGTCCAAAGGACATTTACATGAATACAAAAATTCTAAGAGGGGTAACGATGGCAGTTTAAGGGATGCAATTGTGCTGGACCAGGATCAGGAGATAGCCCCTGATGGGGTCAACTTTGGAAAATAACCCCGCCCCTTGTAAGTTTGTACAAAGTTTTGGATATGAGGCACGAGGTAACATTCCAGTGGGGTGGTCCCGTTGGGGCAGGGATAGTCACCACATGGCCTCCACCCTCCTGCCTGCTTCGGTACCATGTGCAGGGGGGAGGCGCAGGGGCAGCTGTTCCAGGAAAATCTGTTGAAAGAGCAGCAAGGCCTGTGTCCCTCAGCAAGGGCAAGCATTTGGCTCAGTAGGGTAGATGGGACTCTGTCTGCGGGAACCCAAAGGTAGGGGTTCATCGCTCCTTGAGGGTATCGTATTTGCCTTGCTCAGGAGGCTGCTGCAGGGGGTCAAAGACCCTTGCTGCCGTGTCCTAGTCGAGCGAGCTCACCACATAGTAGTCACGCATGTCATTGGCGGTGATCTGCTAGAATTGGGCCTCGGTCTGTTTAAACCACGTGTGGTTGTGATGCCCAGAATATTGACAGCTTCAACTAAACTGCATGAAGAACCACCTGATCTGTCATCTTCAGGCCCAACTAGTGGTTGGACCTGTCGGGGTCACCAATGAAGCATGCACGATACACCAAAGTGTGGAAAGAATGACACACACCCAAGAAGTCGAAGACTGGTTTGTTAAACTGGCAGCTCTGCTTGTATATTCTTTCACTGCTGACGACAGAACTTACGAGACAGTAACACCGGCCTTGGATTGGTGGGTGTTCCCACCATTGCTCATTCCTTCCCGCCATGTGGGTTGTCACCTGGGACGAAGTTTGTCTGTCCCTGCGGAATCTGCGCAGTCACCACGTTCGTCAGCCATCTTGTGTACTGGGTTGCGTCCCGGTTAGCGGGCAGTAACAACCATATATTTTGTAAGAATATGGAGCCCATATTTACAAAGGGTGGGTATGAATATATAAATGAAGCTCAGACATTCCCTTTCTCCTGAAGGCCTCAGTTTTTGAAAAGGAACGTTAAAGTTTTCATCACTCCTGGTAGGGGTCCCTTGTCCTCATTTTTCTTTTTCTTTTATCAAGGGAATGGAGGGGGGATGGGGTGGTTTATGGGGGGGGGAAATTTCTTTATTCTTTCTTTTAACTCTGACTCGTGTATTTGTGTTTAATTTGTGTTATTTTTAATTGTGTGAATTCTTTGTAGTGTTTAATTTATCAATAAAATATAT
The DNA here is from genome assembly GCF_036971445.1 of Narcine bancroftii. Taxonomy (NCBI): domain Eukaryota; kingdom Metazoa; phylum Chordata; class Chondrichthyes; order Torpediniformes; family Narcinidae; genus Narcine; species Narcine bancroftii. Next base: position 33,816,436 of record NC_091479.1, read on the forward strand.
TTGTAAATGATCGGAGTTCAATCCAAGGGACCATGAGTGGCCGAGAGAAACACTGGTGACTCCCCCTGCCCACCCTGATCACAAATATCAATGTGATCTACTAGGATTATTGACAAAATGATCAAAATGTGTGTTTACATGTGTTTTCCCCAAGAACGCTGTTTCATCAGGTTGTACTTGTGTTATCCAATGGTACTAAATTTAACCTTGTACTTTGGAGCAGGTGCAGAGGAGATTTCCTGGATCGGACAATGTCTACCTGAAACCCAGATGTGAGTAGCAAACACATCTATACAAAACAAAGGGAGGAAGGTTGAGGGGAGATTTTCTTTTACCCAGAGTTGTGGGTGTCAGGAATGCCTCACCAGGGGTGGTGGTGAAGGCCGAAACCTTAGGGGCCTTTAAGAGGCTCTGAGTCACGTGGATTAACGGAGGGTTATGAGGGAGGAAGGGGTGAGTTATTTTTATTTTGGTAGGAATACATTGGTCGGCACAACACTGAGGGCCAAAGTGCTTGTACTGTGCATCTTATATTCAATGTTAAACCTGTCAGTCTTTCAGCATGCAGACATTTTTTTTAAAACTTTATTTAAAATTTTATGACATGAATAAAATAAAAATTACATTTAAAGAAATAATAAAAATAAGATAATAAAAATTAGAATACTACATCATTAAACTACACAAATTAACCCCCCCGATAATTATAACACAACATTAATCGTCTAATTTAAAATTAGTCCAACCCTCCCCCCCCCAAAATAAAGAGTGAAGAATTAATTAACAATGTTGTAAAATTCTCTATCGAAATTAACTTAATTTTATTAAACTCTTCTCCCTCAATGTATTTGTACTTGGTTTTCTTCTTTTTCTTCTTATCACCTTTCCCCTCATCTTCCTCATCATCTAATTCAACATCCTCAATTTTTAACTTATTATCTTCTGTGACATCATCCTCTTAAAAAAGAGAGAAAAATAAACCCCAAAAAAAGAGAAAAAAAAGGAGAAAAAACCTCCAAATTCCCTCTCAATTACAATCAGAAAACAAAAAGAGTTAAAAAAAATATTTATTTAAAAAAATAATTTAAAAAAAAACTTCACTTCTTCACCCAAAAATTAAAAAGAAAAAAAAAACAGGTCGGAGGTCACGACTACCTCCACCTGTTTAAACCGCCCAAAGCGGTAACTCCCCCAAAATATTGGGTGTGAGATAACTCACAGGTAGCTGATGACTTCTGGAAACTAGTGCCCACCCAGTTCCCTCTCCCAACTCCCATTTCATTAAACTATCATCATTATTTAAACTATTTAAACTCTTCTCAAAAAAAAAGATAAAAGATTTATTTTTTTAAATCAACATTACCACTTCGGTCACCATTGCTTCCATTTCTTTTAAAAATCTGGATCCCACCTTACATCTCTACTCTCTTTGGAGACCTTGAAGGACTACATCGTTCCTGAAACTGCATGATTGGTAAAGACTGAGCAAAGTCCATAACCTCTTTAGGATTGTCAAAGAACTTTGGCTGATTTCCATCCTGAAAAATCTTCAGTACCGCAGAATACCTGAATGTTCCCTTATGTCCTTTTTTCCACAACTGTTCTTTCACAGAATTAAATTCGCGTCGTTGAAACATAATTTCTTGACTCAAATCTTGATAGAAGAAAACAGGATTATTCTGAACCATCAAAGGAGATCTATTTTGCTGGGGCATTTCTAATAGCCGTAGGTAAAATTGTCTCTCTGTCACAATAGTTTAAACAACGGATCAAAACAGATCTTGGATTCTGTCCTGAAAAAGATTTTCTTCTTAAAACTCTATAAGCACATTCCAGTATTAAACCTTCAGGGAATTTATCCTGTCCTAACACTCGTGGAATCCATTCAGTAAAAAATTTTCTTGGATCTGTTCCTTCTATGCCTTCTGGCAAACCAACAATTTTCACATTGTTCCGTCTAGATTCATTCTCCAAATAATCAACCTTTTTTGCTAAATTTTTATTTTGGATCTGCAATGTTTCAATTATTCTATTTTCATCTTGCAGTTGATCCTGTGCATCGACTAAACCTTGATTACATATTTCAAATCTTTCAATGGTTTCAAGCTTAAAAGCTCCATTAATGACTTCCGCCATCACATTAATCTTGGAAATAAACAGGTTCACAAAATTAGCTAAGTGACTCGATACAGAATATATCTTATCTTCAAGATCCTTAACAGACATTTCAACAGAAGTAGATTCAGGCATAATGGGGTCTTGCTGGTCCTTGGAGACCACGGGATCTTCTGTCCCTTCCCTTAATTTAGTATCTTTTCTAGCAGTTTGACTTCGTATAAAAATCCCTCTCAAAGTCCCCCCAGCAATGCCAGGAGACTGAAGATCAGAGTTATCTTTAAGCCAAATCTCTTTAATCATCTTCACTGAATCGATGTCTGGAAAAACCATTGTAATTGAAGATGCATTTTGCAGCGCCACCACTGTAGCAGTCGAATGACAGCTCTTTAACTCTCCAGCTGGTAGCGCCCCAGCTGATTCAACTGTCAAAGTCTCAGTAACAGCACTCACAGTGGCCGTTGTGTGAAATACTGGCACCCGTCTAGCTCTTTGGTCTGAAAGCTGTTGAATGCGACCTTCAAAGAGCCTCACCGGCTTAAAACGGAGTTTCAATGCCGAACTCTGTACGTCTTCCTTTGGATCCATTCTATGCTGAGTCCTGGCTTCTTGTAAACAAGTAGGCTCAGACAATTTCGGAAAATGTAGATTTTTAACAGTCTGTTGATGTTTTCTTTTACCTTTTTTTTTTGCATATAAACCATTAGGCACTAATCCAACACCTCTTATTATTTATAAATTTTTAAAAGAACTTTAATGGACACTTAAAGACAAAACAATAAATCAGAGTCAGGAGATGTCTGGAAGGCACATCTGTTCCCTACGCCATCTTGCCATGCCCCCGACCTGCGCCAGTTCTAATTTGGACCCTGGTCTCACCTAAACCATTGGAATAACCTGCACCTTCTACCCTCGAGAGCCCGAGGGAATCTGCACCCTCAGCAGTGTCCTGCTGGTGCACCATCGAATTCCCTCCATCCCCTTCCACGGGTTCCCTGCTGTTATCATGCTCCTGGATGGACCCCACCCTGGCAAAACTACCCATATTTTCACTGATTCCTCTGCACCTCTACATTCTGTTCAGGGGTCTGGGTTGTGTTGTGGGACTGGTGGAGAACAAAGCACCAATATCAGGAGACAGGGAGCAGTGTAGTGACCCCCAGCTCTGCGAGATGGGGAAGAGTGCAGAGACCCCCAGCTCCAGGAGACAGGGAGCGGCACAGAGGCCCTCAGTTCTGGGAGACCGGCTGAGTTGTATACAAGTCTGGAAGTGGCTGGGCCCAGAAGTATACAATGCTATGTTCCAGGGTAAACTGGAACAAACGCAAGGCAATGCACTTTGGTAAATTAGTCCGCTGTCCTCTTCACAGTCAGATCTGACTACCTGAAGATGTCGGGGAACTGGCTTGGAGGGGCCGAGGCATGCAACAAAAAAATGGTCAGAGCCGATTGTAAAAGTCCACCAGAAACTGGGTCTGTGGGAATGACATTCCCTCTCAGTAATGGGGAAGAACCTGGTCATCAGGTGCAAGGTGCTCTCGGTACTGCTGCGTGTGATGCAGGCGTGGCCCATCCCACACACCTCTTCCCTGGATATTACCAGAGCAGTTTCCCTCTTCATGTGGGATCCAAAATGGATGGAGTGTGAAGGAGGTCCATGTACATCGCCAGACTATGGTGTTATGAGCCCAAAGGACCCCAAAACCCAGCAGCAATAGACATTCACCAAGACAAGTCGTTATATAAAGATAAGTTGTTTCTAATTATCTTTAAACATGAAAACAGAATCAAACTTTAACTTATCTCTATTAACTTAACTAACCTTAATCCCCTTCTAATTTAAGCACATGTGTATGATGTGTGTGTAAATTTAAAAAAAATTATTTGGTTCACAGTTCAATCTTACTTCTAATTCTTCCAAGTTAATTGGTTGTAGGCAATTCTGATACTGTGCACAGAATTGAACATGTATAAAGTTCATCAGGCTTTGCCACTCAAGAAAGTTCCATAGGGTTTTTAGAGAGAGATTTGTTGTTCCAGGATTTCCACAACTGAGCTACCACCATTAGTCACCTCAATGTCTCGCTGATAAAACTTGGCCCATCAGGGTTCTCCAGATGATAACCTCTTTCTTTCAGGCTAGCACAGTGTTCCTTCCTGTTGCACCTATTCCGAGAGAAACATCAGACGGATAGCCCTTCCAGCCATCCGCCATTCTGGAGCTTTCTGTTTCCTGCAATCTTCTCCTAGCTTGCACTGTTCAGCTGGTTTCATTGCCTGGCTGAGAGAGCTTGTTTCACCCCTTTCTCTCTCTCTCACTCCAACTGAGACTGCTAGAAAGCCCATGTGACTCTCTCACTTGCAAACCCCCCCCCCCCCCACCTCTTCAGCAAACAACAGAACTTATCCTTCTTTGGCAAGCCCTTGTCTTAGCTAAACAAATCCCAGGGGTGACCTTTCTATCAGCACTTTGTAGATATTCAACCAGCCAGCCTGTCTCCAAACCAAAACAATGGTCTATTTATTTCATGACCTCATTTCAATTAGCAGCTACTTGACAAATGTGCATAGCATTCTCCATAGTTTCTGTGATGTAACTGAATATGAATTCTTCAGTATTTCAAATCAGATATGCTTTAAAATGTGTGTATGTATTTAACCTACACTAATTTTACCAGATTCTCCCAAATATATATTCCATGACAATGGGGTTAAGGGCGTAACCAATGTGGCCTTCATCGTGTGAGGTTGCATCAGACTGAGCATGGAAACTAAGTACAAGGGCACCGAGTGCCGCTATGAACCAAGGATCTACCTGTCTCAGGTGTTCTGAAGGATTGGCGCAATGTCCCAGTCAGGTGGACTTTGCCACATCACCTTTGTGGAAAAGTTTTCATAGATAAACACTTTTGACCATAAAGCCATCAGGTAGTGGTCAGCACGGAATTCCTGCTGACACAGAGAGACCAGGATTTGATGAATAATGTGTGATGGTCCTCTGAGCAGAGAATCCAGAGACAGACTCCAGTCCTCCCTCTGGTTAAGGAGAGTGAGGTCATCACGGGCAAGGCATGTGGCCTGAAGGACCGGGTCAAGGAACATGAGCTGCAGCTCGATGACCTTACTCTTGTTAGGGAGAATGAGGCTATCGTAGACAAGAGCTACAGGCAGGTGGTCGCACAGGGGCTCACGGGACGAGGGACAGAGGGTTACCATTAGGAGGAGGAAAGGGAGGGGTCAGATTCATGTGCAAGCACCCGAGTCTGTAATCTTCAGAAATCAGTACTCCACCTTGAATACTGAGGAGGGGGATAGTCAGACTATGGTGGGCAGAGGTGTGGTGTCAAACTCTGTAGGGATAAAAGGAAAAGGGCGATAGTTATAGGGTGAGAGTTAGTAGGATAAGGAAGGGACAAGTTTATATAATTTGAGGGAGGAAAAGCAGGAAGTCGTAAACAGATGTTGCAGTGAAAATTGTGAGAATGGTAGAAAGGAGGATATGCAGAAGGTAGGATGTAGGAGATCCCTGTATTTATTTTAATGCGAGGAGTGAGTAAGGAAGCTGGATGAGCTAAAGATGTGGATTGACATGTGGCATTATGATGTTGTGGACATTAGCAAGATGTGGTTAAAAGAAGGTTGTGACTGGCAGTTGAATGTTCCAGGATTTCACTGATTTAAGTGTGACAGAGTTAGTGGATTAAGAGGGGGAGGTGTGGCATTAAATGTCAGGGAGGCTATTACAGCAGTGCTGAGGCAAGATTGACTGGAGGGCTCGTCAAGAGAGGCAGTGTGGGTAGAGCTGAAAAATAAGAAGGGTGAGGTTACTATTATGGGGTATATTATAGGTCGCCAAATGGGGAAAGGGAACTAGGAGAGCAAATGTGCAAGGAAATAGGTGAGATATGCAAGTGAAATAGGGTGGTGTTGGTTGGGGATTTCAATTTTCCAAACATCAATTGGGAAACGCAGTCAGTAAAAGGGCAGGATGGCTTAGTATTTATGCATTGTGTTCAGGATTGCTTTTTGCAGCAATATGTTGAGACGCCAACTAGAGTGGGAGCAGTGTTTGATCTGTTGTTTGGGAATGCAATGGGGCAGGTGACAGAGGTGAGCGTTAGGGCGAACTTCTGATCCAGTGATCATGGGTCCATTACCTTTAGCTTAATGATCTAAAGGGATAGGTCGGGTCCGAGGTTGAAGGTCTTCGAGTGGGGGAAGGCCAGATTTGGAGAAATGAGAAGGGATTTGCAGAGAGTTGTGTGGGCTGAACCTTTTCCTGGAAAGGATGTAGAGAAAATTTGGGGGGGCATTTAGTAGTGAGATTTTGAGAGTACAGGATCTTTATGTTCCAATCAGGCCAAAGGGGAAAACTAAAGGTTCGAGGGAGCCGTGGTTTTCTGGTGAAATTAAGAAGTTTGTACGGGACAAGAGGGAGACCTACACCAAATATAAAAAACATGGGATTGAGGAGATAGATAAAAAGGGATGTGTCTATAGCTAATAAGGCGAAGGTGAATCTTCAGGGTTTGTTGAGATATGTGAACAGTAAAAGGAGGGTTAAACATAGAATAGGTCGACTGGATGATGGGACCAGTGAACTATGTCAGGAACCGTATGAGATGGAGAAATATTGAACAAATTTTTCTCATCTGTATTCACGAGGGAAGCAGACATTGGGCTATACAAGATAAGAGAGGCAAATGGTTTAGTTATGAAAAGGATAGGGATTAGTAAAGTGAGAGTTTTGGAGCTTCTTGGGTCAATTAAGGTGGATAAGTCTCCTGGTGCTGATGGGATTTTTCGCAGGACTTTAAGGGAAGTCAGGGAACAAATAGCGGGGGCACTGACTGATTTTTCAAAGATCACTGGAGGAGGGTGTGGTACCACGGGATTGGAGAGTTGCAAATGTAGTTCTGTTGTTCAAAAAAGGCAGTAGGTGTAGGCCAAGTCATTATTGCCAGTAAGTTTGACTTAGGTGGTGGGAATGGTTATGGAGAGTATTCTTCGAGATAGTATATACAAATATCTGGATAGGCAGGGATTGATTGGGCGCTCCCAGCAGGGGTTTGTGAAGGGAAAATCATGTTTGACGAATCTTGTTGAGGTTTTAAAGAGGTGATAAGAAAAGTGGATGAAGGTAGGGCGGTTGACGAGATCTATTTAAATTTTAGTAAAGCTTTTGATAAGGTACTGCATGTAAGGTTAGTTAGGAAGGTTCACCACGATGGATTAATAGATAGTGAGATGGGTTCAGAGGTGGCTGGGAGATAGACAGCAGAGAGTCATGGTGGACAAATCTCTATTAGGATAGAAGCCTATGACGAGCAGTGTGCCTCAGGGATCGGTATTGGGTCCCCTGTTGTTTATCATTTATATTCATAATTTGGATGAGGGGGTGGTTAACTGGGAAAGCAAATATGAAGATGATTTGAAAATAGGGGGAGTGGTGGATGGTGAGGAAGGTTTTCTTGGATTACAGGATTTGGTTTGTTTGGAAAAGTGGACTGATGGAATTTAATGTTGACAAGTGTGAGCTGCTGCATTCCGGAAAAAAAATATTCAAAATAGGACCTATGCAGTTAAGGGGAGGGTGTCGAGAAATGCAGAGGAACAGAGGGATCTTGGAGTTATGGTACAGAGTTCACTGAAGGTGGATTCTCATGTAGACAGGGTGTTTAAGAAGGCATATGGTCTGCTGGCCTTCATAAATCATAGCATAGAGTGTAGGAGCTGGTTGGTGATGCTGCAGCTGTTTCAGGTATTGGTGAGGCCAGGTTTGGAGTACTGTGCTCAGTTCTGGTCTCCATACTATAGGAACGATATAGATAAGATGGCGAGGGTGGAGGGAAGATTTACAAGGATGTTGCCTGGCTTACAGCATCTGGATTACAGGGAGAGATTAAGGAGACTGGGACTTCATTCATTGGAATGCAGATGACTGAGAGGGGACTTGATGGAAGTATTTAAAATTATGAAAGGAATAGATAGAATAGACATAAACAGACTAATTCCCCCGAGGAAAGGGAAGGTTGGAACAAGAGGCCATGAGTTAAGGGTAAGAGGGCAAAACTTTAGGAGAAATATTAGAGGATGCTTCTTCACTCAGAGTGTGGTGGCAGAATAGAATGTTCTTCCAAATGAGATAGTTACAGCAGGGTCCCTTCTGTTATTTAAGAGAAGGTTGGATGTGTACATGGAGGTGAGGAGGATGGAGGGATATTGGCGGAGAATGTGAGGATTGAGCTAGTGGATTTGTTCTAGTGAACCGGTGCGAACTCGAAAAGCTGACATGGCCTGTTTCCGCTCTGTAAATGGTTATTATATGGTTACATGATGACACAGTTTTGCATTTCAATTTCTCATCCCTCATTACAAAACTCTCTGCTCTCCATGTTCGTGCTGCACATTTCTTCATTGCTGCTATGCCTAGACTCAGAAAGTTTGTTTGATATTTATCCAACTTCAATTTTTTATCTGCATCTTAAATATGACTAAGCACAAATATTCTCACGTCCTTTTGTATTTATATCTTCATAATTTGTCCTAATAATCTACTGAAATCCTTCCAAAATTCTTCCACTTTTACACAGATCCAAACCGAATGGAAAAAAAAGTCCCAATCACGTTATTACATTGAAACATTTCTCGGAATAATTGGAGATAAGTCCATTTAATTTATATGGAGTAGAGCAGAATTGATGTAGACAATTGTGCTTTTATAACTGACATAAATCATATTTGTAACACTCTTGAAACAATCTTGACCCTATTTCTTCTTGAATTTGTATATTTCAATCTTCTTTCCACCTTTGTTTCGATTTATATAAATCCTTTTCCCCATATTATATTTGATGTCTATAAAATCTCTTTCCCACAAATTTAATATTCTATTCCCTCTGTTCATAGGCAATAACACATTTTTACCCACTGGTGCTTTTCTTGAGATCCCTACCTTTTTTCCCTAAACCTACATTGATTTCTTGCCACGTTCTGATCGGATGTAACTGTGTTTTTCTTGTGATTTGACTCTCCATTTACTGATAAAATACTTTGCTTCCCCTCCTCCATTGTTGTCGGGTTCGTGTGGGTCCCACAGGTTAAGAACCAGACCAAAGCAGAGGTACAAAGCACATTTTTATTTCGGGGATGGAAACATGACAACAGGGTCGATATGTTAGGCAAACCTCTATACACAGAGTACGCAGGGAGTAAATATACACTTCTAATTAGGAGGGAGAAACCGACAGAGGTTGGGGGAAATTACATAAACTTACACATTCAACATTCAGGATCAAGGTGATACTGTGAGCTCCCACCCCTTGACCGATATGGACATGGCTCTTCCTAGCTGACCTCGAGACTCACCCCAACCCAGTGTGGAAGGTGCTACTTCCTAGCCACGATGAGTTGAAAGAGGCAGAACAAAGGGGGACATGGTTCTTTATAGTTCTGGGGGACCGTGCTGGGAGGGCCAATCACTCAGGAAAGGCTGGTCCCCGTTGACTGCTGTGGCCAATGCTCGAAGCCAAGTGCAGGGGCTCGGCAGGGGTCAGTCGAGGTGATTCACCTGGGCCAATTGGGTGAAGGTCAGGGCTGAGTCTGGCCGGGCTGCCTGGACTGCAGCTCCTGGTGATTTAGGTGGGCCAATCGCAAGGGTCACCTTGATGGCTTGGAGTGAGTCTTTGACCTGGATTGACAGGTAGTATGTCCACTGAACAGGAGTACAGCAGCGCCACCAGGTGGTGGACACTGCCTCTCCATGACAATCCACCCCTTCGGAAGACATGCTGCTTGCCAATAAAGTGCGACAGGTAATAAGAAGGTCTAACGGGGCAATGCAAAGATGCATATAAATTGACAATCACATCATGGAATAACTATAGCAATGATAACAAAAATAAGTGCAATCCCCCAGTGAATGATAGTCACCCAAATGCCCCTCGTGGAGCCAAATGGCCCCCAGGGTCCCCATGAGGTGGTGATACTGGTGGATCTGTCCCAGGATTTTTGAATTTTGGCCACCGAGTCCCGAATGTGGTCTGCCAGGTGGGTGATGTTAGAGGATTCCTTGGGAATGTAGGTGCAGCCCTCCTGGCCATTGACAGCACAGCCACCAGGAGGTAGTCCAGGGCCATCCGATTTGGCATTGGCACTATACGTCTCTCCTTCAGCTCCACAACTGTTCAGGTCAGGGTGTCCTTTGTATGGTGCAGGGACACTGCCATCTCGTTGGCCAACAACTCCAGGAGGGTGGCCATCCGGTTATTTCGTTGGAGAGCCATGCGGTGCCATATCTGGGGAAGGCGATCATCCAGAACAGTTCACCTGCAGTAAAGGCCCTCTTGTTCCAGTGGTCGCCAAAGGCTGGGTGCTCCCCTAGGTCATCGAGAGAGTGGATGTAGGGCACCTCGAATGTGGGGAAATGGCAGCCCTACCAGGTGGTAGGAAGCCAGGTGTAGGCACTGAGGCCGCCTACCCAGTGGGTGCCATTCAAGGTCCAGGGGCCCCCCAGCTTGGTGACATCAGTGGAGGTGGTGAGTGCGGAGCCCGGGTACCCTCTTTTTTTTAAAAAACTTTATTTAAGATTTTATAACATGAATAAAATAGAAAGTTACAGTAAAAGATTAAACATAAGATAATAAAAATTAGAATACTACATCGGCAGTCTAAATAAACTGAATCCCCCCCAAAATTAGTACACAACATTAATGACCTAGCTTAAAGTTAGTCTAACCCCCCAAAATAAAGAGTGAAAGAGTGAAGAGTTAATAAAATGCACAATAATTATATAAAAAACCCTTACACAAAAAATGATAAAAACATAACAAATAAAGATGCTAACATCAAAAAAAGAAAAAAAAATTAAAAAAAATTAAAAAAAATTATCAATACTAAAATATCAAACTTAAAAACATATTTAAATCAAACTTAAATGCATATATTTAGCAAACGGAGTCCACTTCAACCTATCCTGAATTGAAAAAGATATCCTTTCCATAGTCAAACAGAACTTCATCTCCAAATACCACCTATCTAAAGTTAATATATTTCTATCTTTCCAAGTAAGAGCTATACATTTCTTGGCCACAGCTAAAGCTAAATAGATAAAAGAAATCTGATAATCTTGTAGGCCCAAATCAATTAATGATTGCATATTCCCTAATAAAAATATACCAGGATCTAATACAAGACAAATATTATATAAACTATTAAATATAGATTGAATACCCTTCCAAAACTGTTGCAACCGATCACAAAACCAAACAGTATTCAAAAAAGTATTAGCCGTCTGGTCACAACGAAAACAGCAATCCGACTTACTAAGACCAAACTTTTTTAGTTTTTCCGGTGTTAAATATAACTGATGTATAAAATTGTAATTAATCATCGCCAATCTAGCATTAACCAATTTCCTAATACTATTCTGACAAATTTCCATCCAAGCTTCTTCAGCTATTATAAAACCTAATCTTTTTCCCATTTCAACTTATCCTTATCCCAATCTTTTTTACTATCAATTTCTTGTAAAATACAATTCAAATCAGATATATATCCCTTTTGTGGTATTGAAAGTACATATTCCTCAAAATTAGAATCAGGCAATAAAATCATATGTCGACCACATATCTGTTTTACAAAAGATCTTAAATGATAATACACAAATACAAAGTTTCCACTAATACCGAATTTCCTTCGTAATTCATCAAAAGAACAAAAACATCCCTCAGAAAAACAATCGGATAAATTTTTTATTCCCTTCCTTTCCCATTGTTTCAAAGTAATATTGGAGACTGTAAAAGGAACAAGTTGATTGTTATATAATGGCAATCGTCCAGACCATTTACTTTTGATCCCCAATTTATTAAGTTTACTTGTCCATAAATTTAATAAATGCTTCAATATTGGGACATCATAAGTTCGTAATAAATTTTTATTCCATCAAAACAAAAACTCATGAGAACATTTTTCTGAATTAACTGCCATTTCTATCTTTGCCCAACTGGGCGGATCATCCATATTCATTAATGCACTAAGAAATTTAAATTGAGCTGCTTCATAATAATGTTGAAAATTCAGTAATCTTAAACCTCCAAATTGAAAATCCCACATCAGCTTTCTCATCGCTACCCTCGGAAATTTTCCCTTCCATAAAAAGTCTCTAATTGCTTTATATAGATCCTTAAAAAACTTTTATTTAAAAAATAAGGAATTAATTGAAACAAATATTGTATTCAGGGAAAAATATTCATTTTTATAGTATTAATCCTCCCTAATAGACCCAAAGGCAAATCTTTCCACCTAGTCAAATCTAATTTAATCCTTTTTATTAAAGGAAGATAATTAATTGAATATAAATCTTGAAATTCCGTATTAATATTAATTCCTAAATATTTAATTTGTGTAGTGCATTTCAAATTTGTAATACTTTTATACATTGAATAATCATTTTTACAAATTGATAAAATTTCACTTTTGGTCCAATTTACTTTATAACCAGATAATTGACCATAAATTTCTAAACATTCTTGAATTGCTGGTAAAGAAATACCCGAATCCACCAAATATAATAAAACATCATCAGCAAATAGATTAATCTTATATTCCTCATTCAAAACTCTCGTGCCTTTAACATTTTCATTCTGGCGTATTAATTGTGCCAAAGGCTCAATAACTATAGCAAATAAAGCAGGTGACAATGGGCATCCTTGTCTAGTAGACCTTGTTAAATTAAAAGATTCTGAAATCTGCCTATTGACAGTAATTCTGGCCTTCGGACTATTATATAAAGCCTTTATCAATCCAATAAATGAAGAACCAAAACAAAATTTCTCAAGTACTTTAAACAAAAACTTCCATTCCACTCTATCAAAAGCCTTTTCTGCATCCAGCGAAACCACTATTGGATAATTCATCTGAGATTTAGATTTATTTATCAAAGTTATTAAATGCAAAATATTATCTGATGCATATCTATTTTTTATAAATCCTGTTTGATCACTATGTATTATTTTAGGCAAATATTGAGCAAATCGATTAGCCATAGCTTTTGCTACAATTTTATAATCTATATTTAACAACGATATTGGTCTATAAGAAGAAACCTGTAAAGGAGCTTTATCTTTTTTTTGGTATAACTGTAATTATTGCATTGGAACAAGACTCGGGTAATCGAAAAGTGTCATAAATTTGTTGTAAAACATCCTTATATATAGGAAATATATCAGCATAAAAATTTTTATAAAACCCATCTTCACCAGTGCCTTTCCATTTGGCATATCTCTTATCGCCGTTTCTATTTCCTTTTCTGTAAAGGATTTATCTAACTCCTGTCTATCTTCTTGATTCAATTGTGGCAATTTAATATTTTTCAAAAAAGAATCTATAGCATCCTCAGTTACATCTTTACATTCTGAAGTATATAATTTTTTTGTAAAAATTACAAAATTCCTCATTAGTTTCCTTTTGACTAAAAGTAATACCCGATTTCTTTCTCATTACTGGTATAATTCTAGATAATTGTTCCTTTTTTAACTGCCATGACAGAACTTTATGAGCTTTCTCACCCCATTCATAAAATTTATGTTTAGTTCGGTTCATTAAACATTCAAACCGATAAGTTTGTAATTCATTATATTTAAATTTTAAATTAGTTAACTGATTCTTTTGCGTTTCAGTAGCATTTTTTTTTAAATTCTTTTTCAGTAACAGTTATCTTTTTCTCTAAATCTTCAATCTCTTTAATTCTCTCTTTCTTTACTTTAGAAGCATAACTAATTATTTGACCTCATAAAAAAACTTTCATTGCATCCCATAAAACAAATTGACTAGAAACAGAATTACTAATATAAACCTCAATTTGTTGTTTTAAATAACTAATAAATTCCATTTTTTGCAGTAACATCATATTGAATCTCCATCTTGGAGCTCTCTGAACATCCTGTGAACTCTGATATTTTAATAATAATGATGAATGGTCCGAAACCAGTCTTGCCTTATAATCCACAGATGTAACCCTATCCTGCAAATGTGCTGAAATTAAAAAATAATCAATTCTAGAAAAAGAATTATGTCGTGACAAATAAAAAGAAAAATCTTTCTCTGTAGGATTAAATCTTCACCAAATATCAACTAAATTCAAATCTGACATCATATTAGTTACTTGAACTGCCATCTTCGATTTCTTAATTACTCTTGGATACTTGTCCAATAAAGGCTCCAATACCACATTCAATTTAGACATTCAATTTAGACATTCCTTACAACAACTCAACCCAAGAAAAAAGAAGAAAGAAAAAAAAGAAAAGAAACTCCCCCCAAAAGAGAAGGAACCCTTCCTCTTATTCCCTCTTAAAACTACAATCAAAAACAAATTAAAATAAAGAAAAAAAAATTACTTAAACAAAAGTAATAAAAAAAACTTCACTCCTTAACCCAAAAATTAAGAAAAAAAACAGGCAGGAGGTTACTATTACCCCCTCCTGTTTAAACTGCACAATGCAGTAACTCCCACAAAATACTGGGTGTGAGATAACTCACACATAGCTGATGACTTCTGGAAAATAGTGCCCACCCAGTTCCCTCTCCCAACTCCCATTTCATATTAAACTATCATTAATGACTAAGATCTTCCAAAAAAAAAGATTTATTTGTTTTAATCAATTTTATCACTTCGACCACCATTGTTTCCATTTCTTCTTGGAATCTGATTCCCATCTTGTGTCTCCACTCTCTTTGGAGACCGAGGAGGACTACGTCGTTCTTGAAATTGCGTGATCGGTAAAGATTGAGCAAAGTCCATAGCTTCTTTAGGATTATTAAAAAACTTTGGCTGATATCCATCCTGAAAAATCTTCAATACCGCGGGGTACCTAAAAGTTGCCTTGTATCCTTTTTTCCACAACAACTCTTTCACAGAATTAAATTCACATTGTTGAAACATAATTTCTTGACTCAAATCCGGATTTAAAAAAAACACGATTATTCTGGACCATCAAAGGAGATCTATTTTGCTGAGCGTTTCTAATAGCCACATGTAAAATTGTCTCTCTATCACAATAATTTAAACAACGGACCAGAACAGGTCTCGGATTCTGTCCTGAAAAAAGGTTTCCTTCTTAAAGCTCTGTGAGCACGTTCCAATATTAAACCTTCAGGGAACTTATCTTGCCCTAACACTCGTGGAATCCATTTGGTAAAGAATTTTCTTAGATCTGGCCCTTCTATATCTTCTGGCAAACCAACAATTTTTACATTGTTCCGTCTAGATTGGTTCTCCAAATAATCAACGTTTTTTGCTAGATTTTTATTCTGAATCTGCAATATTTCAATTGTTTTGTTTACATCTTGCAGTTGGTCTTGTACATCAACTAAACCTTGATCACACATATCAAGTCTTTCAGTGGTTTCAAGTTTAAATGCTCCATAGTTGAGTATTGATATTCACCAATTCATTAAGCTTAGAATAGACCTGGTTCATAGAGCTACCGAGCTGTTTCATTGAAGAATACATCTTAAATTCAAGATTCTTAACAATCACATCAGCAAAAGTAGATTCAGACATGGTAGGATCCTGCTGTTTCTGAGAAACCAAAGGATCTTCTGTCCCTTCCCTTGGTTTAGCAGCCTTTCTTGCAGTATGGCTCCGTGTAGAAACTCCTGCCACAGCCCCCTCAGCAATATCAGGAGGCTGATAATCAGGGTTATCCTTATCCTTAAGCCATATGTCATCAAAAGCCTCCATTATATCCATACCTGGGGAAAATGTCATGACTGGTGGTGCATTTCGCAGCGCCACCGCTATATCAATCGGAGGTCGGCTCTTTAACTCTCCAGCTGGCGGCGCCCCAGCTGATTCAGCTGTCAAAGTCTCGGTGACAGCGCTCACAGCGGGCGTTGTCTGAAATACACGCACCCGGCCAGCCCTTTGTTCGAAAGGCTGCCGAGTGCCATCTTTAGAGAGCCCTACCGGTACAGAGCAGAGCTCCAGTGCCGAATCCTGCACTTCTTCTCCTGGATCCATTCCACGCTGAGTCCTGGCTTCTTGTAAACAGGTAGGCTCAGATAATTTCAAGAAATGTAATTTTTTAACAATCTGTTGGTGTTTTCTTTTACTTTTTTTAAACAAATGTACCATTAGATATTAATTCAACATCTCTTACTATTTTTAAACTTTTTAAAGAATTTTAACAGGCACTTAGAAACAAAACAATAAATCCGAGTCAGGAGAGGAGTGGAAGGCACGTCAGTTCCTTACGCCATCTTGCCACGCCCCACAGTTGGCAGGATATTTGTACTTACCAGCGTCGTCTTGAAGATACAATAGGCCAGTCGGTACTTGTGCCAGCTGCCGAGGCCCCAACTGGCAGCCGTTTTTTAAATTTCCTGCCTTTTTTCTCTAATAGATAAATGGCGGGACACATTTATGGGCTTTTTACCCCATTGGCGATGGTAGAAACACCATTCTCACCGCCTGTCAGTGCACTCATCCTTCTTTAACTGAACTGCAGATATAGGAGGCTTGCAGGACACGGGAGATGGATCTACTGATCAAAGCGGCTGTTCGTGAACAGACACTTGCATTGCAGTATGATCGAGCCTGTCAGCCTCCCACGCTACATCATGGGGATGGCAGAAATCCATGTTAACGATTGGTATTGCGACACGACCCGGGAGTTTGGACAGGAATAGAGTCTCAAAAAGTAAACAATGAGAATGGCCATCTGCTAATACGAGCATCTCATTCATTAGATCAGATGGATCCCTGTCACTCAGGCCCTCCATATTTAAAAGCTCATGTCTAGTCAATTCCAGGAGAAATAGGCAGAACCTGGTTTAACTGCAGCCGTGGTGGCAGCATCCGCTGTCGTTGTGTCTATGATCACTGGAGATTCAAGCTTCGGCTGAATCTTGCATTCGGGGGTCACCATTTCTGGCGGCAACTTCAGTACAGCTACTAAAGTCATACACATACCCACGTTAGTCAACACAAGACTGCTTTATTCAAACTTTACAGACTTCTTTTATATTCCGCATTACTTGTCAGGGAAGATATTACAGCGGTGCTCAGGCAAGAGACTGGAGGTCTCATCAAGGGAGGCAGTGTGGGTAAAACTAAAAAATAAGAAGGGTGAGGTGACTATTATAGGGGTACATTATAGTCTGGCAAATGGGAAGGGAGAACTAGAAGAGCAAATGTGCAAGGAATTAGCTGACATCTGCAGTAGGAATAGGGTGGTGTTGGTTGGGGATTTCAATTTTCCTAACATCGATTGGGAAACACAGTCAGTGAGAGGGCAGGATGGCTTAGAGTTTGTACAATGTGTTCAGGACTGCTTTTTGCAGCAGTATGTGGAGATGCCCACTACAGGGGGGGCAATGTTCGATCTGTGGTTGGGGAATGAAATGGGATGGTTAACTGGGTAAGCCAATATGCAGATGATATGAAAATAGGGGGAGTGGTGGATGTTGAGGAAGGTTTTCTTAGATTACAGGATTTGGTTTGTTTGGAAAAGTGGACTGAAAGATGGCAGAAGGAATTTAATGTTGACAAGTGTGAGGTGTTACATTCCGGAAAAAATAAGCAAAATAAGACATATGCAGTTAAGGGGAGGGCATCGAGGAATGCAGAGGAACAGAGGGATCTTGGAGTTACGGTAGAGTTCCTTGAAGGTGGATTCCCAGGTAGACAGGGTGGTTATGGCAAACTGGCCTACATATATCACAGCATAAAGTGCAGCTGGAAAATGGTGCTGCGACTGTTGAAGGCATTGATGAGGCCAGGTTTGGAGTATTGTGTTCAGTTCTGGTCTCATTTGTCAAAGGAAGGATATAGATAGGTGGAGAGAGTGCAGAGAAGATTTACAAAAATGTTTCTTGGCTTACAACATCTAGAATCCAGAGAAAGATAAAGGAGACTGGAGGGCTCATCGAGGGAGGCAGTGTGGGTAAAATGAAAAAATAAGGATGAGGGTACTCTTATTGGGGTATATTATAGGCTGCCAAATGAGACATGGTGAGACATTATTAAGAGTTTGCTATCGATCCATGGAACCAGCAGGTTTAAATTAAGCCCTGTGAATGTCCTGCACCTATCCGCAGAAGACAACACAGATCAACGTGCCATTCCTCGGCATGCAGCACCGTGCACGTGTGGTCCATTAAATGGGTGAGTGCCCAGTGGTCTGTTGGCTCATGATTCATACTTTTGAAGAGACTTAATGGACTTTAAAGGCAGAAATGATGGCACATGTCATGGGATGAGCCATTCTAGAGAAATATTACAAACGAGAGGCAGAAGTTGTTGTCCATGCTGTGGGGAAGAGAGGATTGAAGATACAGTCGTCAGAGAAGGTACAGTTACATCGTCTTCTCCTTTCTTCAGGAGTAACAAGTGGATTTTGAAGGAGGAAGACCATTTCTAACCGTCTCTTTGAGATCAAGAGAGCAGCCTCGTTGTGACCATGGAAATGGCCACTTTAGATGAATAAAGCCAAAGTAATCTTGCATTTGCAACATAACCATTTTTAAATGGAGACTTAGTTCAGCCCTTGACTGGGTTGATGAAATCTTGGTGGAAGAAAATAGCCACTCCACTGTCTCTTTGAAAAGACAACAGATTCATCATGTGGAACAGCTTCTGAAACCCTGCAAGAGAGGAAAATAAACTCTTGCAGAGTAAGTTTCAGAGCAATGTTTTTTCATCCAAGAAATTCAGAGGAGTTTGAAAGAGGACCGATGACGAGGATTCGAAATCCTTTTGTTGCTTTTGAGCCACAATTTAAAGAAATCTACAGGGTGTCAAATGACTCAAATCCAGATACAACCCTTCACGAATTGAGCTCTTCCAGCTCTGTTGGGTTAAACCAGCGAAAGATGAGGGGGTAAAGCCACAGGGTTAGAGAGAGTCAGCAGGTCAAACAGGCATAGAGCAAAGAGAAAGAGACATCAAACACGTTGTGGGTTTGTCCCTTCATCAAGGAAAGATGAGGAAGAGAAGGTCAGAAATGGGACCATTACATTGTGGGGGTGGAGGGCAGGAGGAAGCCAACACACACAGAGAGGGGACGGGACTCCCCCCGCCCTGCTCCCCCCGCCCTGCTCCCCCCGCCCTGCTCTCCCCGCCCTGCTCTCCCCGCCCTGCTCCCCCCCGCCCTGCTCCCCCCCGCCCTGCTCCCCCCCGCCCTTCTTCCCCTGCCCTCCCCTCCCCTCACCCTCCTTGCCCAGCCTCCCCCTCGCCCTCCAACTCCCCCTTCACCCTCCCCCTTACCCCTGCCTGGCCCCGCCCCCTCCCCTCCTCAACTTTCCCCGCCCCCTCCGGGCTCCCGCCCCTCCCATCCCCCTCCCTCTCCCTCATCCCCCTCCCCTACCCGACCCCTGCACCGACGCCTCGGCTCCACCCAAACACCCCACCCGTACTGGCCACTCCCGGGTGGGGCCCGGCGGGCTGCGGGTCGCCCGCTTTCCCTGGACCGTGTGGCTGAGGAAGATCCCGGCGCTGCCGGCAACTTCTTCCCTTTAGGCCCGTGGCAACGCGACGGACCCCGAGCAGACGACGCCGCCGCCAACATCCCGCCTCCTCACAGCAAGAGCCAATCAGCCCGCGAACCCGCCTATCAATCCAACCCGACTTCAGCATCCAATCCAATAGCGACCTCACTGAATCAACCCATTGGCTCGCGCAACTGAAGCAACCAATCAGCGTGCGGGCGAGCGAACACACAGGTGAACCCAATCAGCATCGCAAGACAGAAAACAAAGGCAGTGGAAGGAGCAGGAGACCTTTCGGCCCTTCCACTTTCAACTACCCCACAACTCAATCAAATCCTTGGGAAACACAGGATCACTTTGTCTTGGCTCCAGGATTCCTCTGATCTCAAGAAATACATTGTACCCCAACTGCAAGGGAGACTATTTATTATCAAACTTTCCTTTATATTTATTACCGCTTCCAATTTAATGGAGGACACAAGTGGTTGTGTCAGTCAGCTGGACCGCCTCGGGGAACCTCATGGAGCAGGCAATCATGGTGAGAAGGTAACT
This sequence comes from Narcine bancroftii, assembly GCF_036971445.1. Lineage (NCBI taxonomy): Eukaryota > Metazoa > Chordata > Chondrichthyes > Torpediniformes > Narcinidae > Narcine > Narcine bancroftii. The sequence goes on from NC_091479.1 coordinate 33,836,593, forward strand.
CGTCCCGTGGGAGGCCGGTAGTGACCCTACAATGTCATTGTAGATGTGGCTGAACCTATGTGGTGCTGGCTCGAATGTCTGGGGTGGTGCCTTCACGTATGTCTGCATTTTGGTCATCTGGCAGAGTGTGCAGGCCTTGGCCCACTGACAACCTGTTTCTGGAGGCTCAGCAAGACCAACCTATTGACCACCATTTTGACAGTACTGATGGTTGTCAGGTTGTGCACCTCATCATAAAACTGCCATCTCCATGCTGTCGGCACGATGAGGTGGGGTTTGCCATTGGAATGTCTCAGAGGAGCGTATACTTACCAGGGTCGATGTTAACATCCTCCAGCCTGAGCCTGGACACTGCTGTCTTGCTTGCAAGGATCTCAGGGTCGTCCTGCTGTCCCCTGCCGAGGGCTAAGTAGTCTATTCACTGGGACAGGGCCTTGATAGACTTGATTGCGGGGATGGGGCAGTGCGTCACTCATGATATGTTGAATGTCTGTAGTGAACTCAGACTCATAGGAGAGGAGTCGCTGCTGCTTGGCCGACCACAGGTCCAACACTTTATGGAAGGCAAAAGTTAATGGTTTCTAGTCCATGAAGACACTGAATTGTCTACCTTCCAAAAATACCTTAAGTGCCTGACTGCCAGGTAGAGCACCAATTGCTCTCAGTCAAAGACGCTGTATTTGAGTTCAGGTGGCCAGAGGTGTCTGCTAAAGAAGGACAAGGGCTGCCATTCCCCTTTGATGAATTTCTCCAGTGCACCCCCTACTGCTGTGCTGGAAGCATCTACTGAGAGAGTGGTGGGTGTCCCTGGCCTGGCGTGTACCACAACGGTTGTGTTGGCCAGTGCGTCCTTGGCCTTCTGGAACGCCTCCAAATCCTCATTGTCCCAGGTAATGTCTTTACCTTTCTCCGCATGATGTGGGCCATGGGGGGCGTGGCAAGATTGCGTAAGGATCAGACGTGCCTTCCAGTTCTCTCCTGACTCTATCTTAATGTTTTGTCTAGAAATGCCCGTTAAAATTCTTTAAAAGTTTAGATAACTTCAGTGTTGTTAATTTAACTTCTGATGGTACAATTGGTGAAAAAGAGCAAAAAAAATGACAACAGATCATCAGAAAACTATTTTCCAAAAGTTCAAGTTTTGGAGCCTACCTGTAGAAAAGACTCAGCGTGAAATGATTCCCAGGAGAGAGGAACAGTGTTCGGATGCAGAGCTCTATGTTACATCGGTAGAGCCCCCTAAAGAGGGCGCCAAACAGCCTTTAGAACAAAGAGTTACTCAGGTTTGCACATGCGCAGTAGCATCTGACGGCAATGTTATGAATGAACCGCTTGTAGTATCATCAGCTGAAGTATTACCAGCTGAAACACCGGCTGGGGAAAGGCATCTGTCACCTGTAGCGGTGGCGCTGCAAACTGCACCTTTTAAGATAAAAGAACCTATACAACTTGATGTACTGGGAGAAATTAATACATTATGGACTGGGGAAAACCCCGGCCAGCGTCCTCCAGTCATTGCTGGAGAGGCTGTGGCTGGGGTTTCCACACGCAGCTATACTACAAGGAAGGCAACCAGAATGAAGAAAGCAACAGAAGACCCTTTGGTTATGCAGAAGAAGCAGGAATCTGTTGAGCCAGAATCTCTTCCAATTGAAAAGATTCTTGTGAATCTTGAATCTAAATTATCTTATACAATGCAGGGATTATCCAAGATTATGACTGAACTTGGTACTAGGTTTAATAATCTGTGGTGAAAATACATTCTCAACAGATGGCTGAGTTTGGAGCTTTTAAGCTTGAAGTGAGAGATAAATTTAATTCGTGTGAAGAAGATATAGACGAAATACGAGATCATGTTTCAGATGTGACCAAAATGGTCAAAGACTTACAAACTCAAATTAAAAATTTGGTGAAAAAGATTGATTATTTGGAAAACCAATCCAGACGGAACAATATAAAGATTATTGGTTTGCCGGAAGGAATGGAGGGACCAGACCAAAGAAAATTTTTTACTGAATGGATTCCGCAGGTGCTGGGTCAAGAACATTTCCCGGAAGGTATAATACTGGTACGTGCTCACAGAGCCTTGCATAGAAGACCTATTTCAGGTCAAAGTCCAAGACCTGTTTTGGTTCGTTGCTTGAATTATTACGACAGAGAAATAATTTTACGAGTGGCTATTAGAAATGCACAACAGAGAAAATCACCCTTGATGATTCAAAATAATCGAGCTTTCTTCAATGCGGATTTGAGTCAAGAAGTTATGTTCCAATGACGGGAATTCAATCCTGCTAAAGAGTTGTTGTGGAAGAAAGGTTATAAGGCAACCTTTAGATATCCAGCTGTTTTGAAGGTTTTTCAAGATGGTTGCCAACCAAAGTTCTTTGATTCTCCAAAGGAAGCTATAGCATTTGCTCAAGAGCTGCCAATTACTCGGTTTCAACAGAGACGTAGTCCGCCGCGAACTCTAAGGAGACAAGAGATGGAAGAAAAGAGCCGTGCTCCAAGAAGGAATGGTTGTAATGGTGACTCGGCAGTTGGAGCTGATTAAAAGAAGAGTTGTTCTTTTTCTTTAATGTTTTTTTTTAAAAAAAGGAATATTAAATAATGATGATGTTAGTTTAAGATGAAGTGAGAATTGGGGGAGAGAACTGGATGGGCACTATTTCCTGAAAGTCATCTGCTCCGTGTGAGTTATCTCACCCATTTTTTTTGGGAGTTACCGCATTGCGCAGTTTAAACGGCAGGGGGTATTTTTAACCTCCTACCTGTTTTTTTTTTCCTTTTTCATACTCCCAGTGATCTAGCTTCCACTGCTGTATGAGGCAGCGAGTTCCACAGATCCACAACCCTCTGGCTAAAGAATTTCTTTCCAATCTCTGTTTAGGATGGATAACCTCTAATTTTCTTGTCCTCGATTCACCCACCAAGGGAAACATCTTACCCGCATCCACCCTATCTAAACCTTTCAAAATACAAAATGTCTCCATGAGCTTTCTTCTTTAATTTCCGATACCCCAATGAATGCAACCCAAGGGCTGTCAAACACACTTCGTACATTATATTTTGCATTCTGGGAATCCTTGTCATTCTCCTCTGCACCCTCTGCAACATCACATCCTTTCTCACATAGGGGGCCCAAAACTGCACCCAGCACTCGAAATGAGGTCTCACCAGTGCCCCATAGAGCCTCATCAACACCTCTTTACTCTTGTACACTATTTCTCTTGAAATGAATGCCAACATAGCATTCGCTTTCTTCATTACCAATTTCACCTGGCCATTTTCTTTTAGGTTTCCTTGCACAAGGGCACCCAGGTCCTTTCGACATCCAAGGTCTGAATTTTCATCCCATCCAAATAGTATGCTTCCTGTTTATTTCCACTGCCAAAATGTACAACTGAACATTTCTCGATGTTAAATCTCATCTGCCATCATTTTGCCCAGTTTCCTAATCTGTCTATATCCTTCTGCAACTTTATGGTTTCTACATTTCCTACTCTGTTCCCTATCTTGGTGACCTCCGCAAATTTGGCCACAAAACCATTTAAACCACAATCCAAATCATTAATTTCTTTTTCCTTGGAATATATCTATCCTGCATTCTTTTTATTACTGCCACATGCCATTCTAGAATCGATCATTACTGAACCTGAACATGTTTATTGTCATAAACATCTTCTAATAAATGTTCTGGGTTTAATTTTTTTTAAATCATGTTGTGGATCGTCTTCATCACCTCTTTGGAAGCTGAATTCACAAAATATTCCAAATATTTTGTCATCAATAATTCTATGGTACAGAGGATTACTAATCTTTCCTAGAGGTTAAAAGTTGCATTTTGATTTTGTTGTCTCAACTGAACATTGTACAAGGTGAAGGCTGATTAAAATGGATTTAGTAATGATGGCCTTCAAATTTTGCATTATTGCTGTGGCTACACAGCTTGAATGATAAACTGGTGTTTCTACAGGGAATTAACTCATGGAAATGTTCTAAATACATTTAATGCCTCAATGACCCCGACAGGTCCTCTCCGACCTGCGACCGTAGTGGAGTCCAAAGTTCCCACAATGGTCGCGTTGGTGGGGGGGGGGGGGGTCCACGATGGTCGCAAGTCGAGGTTTTGACCCCGTGCGAAGAGCCTTGAAGCCTTAGAGCCTATTTTTAAAATCAAATGATTTGACAAAGGAGAACAGAGACACAGGGCACAAAAGACCCAAAATGTCCAGATTGACTTTGTGACTCAGGATCCATTGGATGGGGGCAGCCATCTTAATTTCTGTGCGCATGCGCCAGTCATCAGTTGGCGCTTGCGCAAATGCTTCGCTTCGTGGCCCTCAATCGGCACATGCGTATCTGTAACATATGCGCGAACTCACCACGCATGCGCGAACCAGACTTGCCAATCTCATGCCCCCGCCACCTTCCGCTGCAAGTAATCCCGTTGCCTCCAGCCTCGCCCTGTCGGCGCCATCAGTCCTCGCACCGACGCCTCGGCTCCATCCAAACACCTCGCCGGTACCGGCTACTCCCAGGTGAGGTCCAGCGGGCTGCTGGTCGCCCGTTTTCCCTGGGCCGCGCGGCTGAGGATCCCGGCGCCGCCGCCAACTTCTTCCCGTTGGACCAGCGGGGACGCGATGGACCCTGAGCAGACGATGCCTCCGGAAACGTCCCGCCTCCCCACAGCACGAGCCAATCAGCCCGTGAATCCGTCTAACAATCCAACCCGACCAGCCTCCAATCAAATAGCGGCCTCAACGAATCAGCCCATTGGCTCGTCCAACTGAAGCAACCAATCAGCGAGTGAGCGAACACAAAGGCGCACCCACTCAGCATCGCAAGGCAGAAGACAGGCAGTCGAAGGAGCAGGAGACCCTTCGGCCCTTCCATTTCCAGCTACCCCAACAACTCAATCAAATCCTTAGATTTCATAGGATCACTTTGTCTTGGCTCCAGGATTCCTCTGATCTCAAGAAATACATTGTACCCCAACTACAAGGGAGACTATTTATTCTCAATCTTTCCTCCAAATTTATTACCGCTTCCAATGGAATGTCTGTTACTTTTTTCAAAGTATCTGCATCTAAGTTAAATGCATATGATCCCTCTACGAATGTGTACGGCAATTAACTCATCACAAGTTCATGGATCCCAATTTCAAATTAACCTTCAATAGGGTAGAGATTTCCAAGGATATTTCATATTCATTGAAGACATTTCTTAAAATCTAAGCAGCCAATCGGTTATTGGGAAATTGTGACACTTGGTGTTCGGCTCCTTTGCATTATCCTCTCTCGATCCGTGCTGCTGTGTCCTCTCATAATGTTGAAAGGTCATCTCCCTTTTTATCAACAACCAAGAGATCCATATTCAAACTTTCCTTCTATCACCCGGTTAAAACATCCCAGAAACAAATTTGACAATATGTGTGCACATCTCATTCTTCATATAAGGAAACTGGACACATGACTCCCGATGTGAAATTGGAGCGTGCACGCTACTGTGAAGGGTGGAAAGAAATCAAAGTCAAAGATTGCTTCATTACACTGGCAGCTCTACTATTCTCTCCCCGCTGCTGTCGACAGGAGTGATGTCACATCCGCGCCGGCCTCCGATTGGTCAGTATTCTTGTCCTTGTTGATTCCTTCCATGTGGGTTGTCCCCTGGGTTGAAAGTTGTTGGTCCCCGTGGACTCTGCGCGGTCACCACGTTCGTCAGCCATCTTGTGTATAGGGTGGATTCCCAGTTAGTATGATTCCCCCCACCTCTCCAGAACCAGTGATTGGAGCACTGTCTGCTGCTTTCGGTAGCCTATATCTGTGTCGTGGGGGCTGAGTGGAGGCCAGTTTGCTAATGTCCAGATGTGCTGGCTTGAGGTGGTCGATGGTGAAAGTCTCTTCCTTCGCACCAAGATGCAGCAGACTTACCGTAAAGTGTGGAATGAACGATGCACACCCAAGCAGTCAAAGTCGAAGACTGGTTTGTTGAACTGGCAGCTCTGCTTATATACTCTCCCACTGCTGAGGACAGGTCTTTTGAGACGGCAGAGCCAGCCTCGGATTGGTGGGTGTTCCTGCCATTGCTCATTGCTTCCCGCCGTGCAGGATGTCACCTTGGAAGAAGGTTGTTGGTTCTTGCAGGATCTGCTCAGTCACCGCATTCGTCAGCCATCTTGTGTACTGGATTGCATCCTGGTTAGTGAGCTGCAACAACCATATATTGTGGAAGAATATGGAGCCCATATTTACAAAGGGTGGGTGTGAATATTTAAATGAAACTCTGACATTCCCTTTCTCCTTAAGGCCTCAGTTTATGAAAAGGAACATTAAAGTAATCGGCGCTCCTGTTTGGGGGGTCTCTTGTCCTCATTTTTCTTCTTTTTTCTTTTAGCACGGGGATAGAGGGGCGATGGGGTGGTTTATGGGGGGGGATTTCTTTATTCTTTCTTTTAACTATGACACATGTATTTATATTTGATTTGTATTATTATTAATTGTGTGAATTCTTTGTGGATTTATAAATATATTTTTTAAATGATCAGAGGTCATTCCATAGGACCTAAAGTGGCCTAGAGCAACACTGGGGATAACTTCCTGCCCCCCCACCTCCCCAAATATCAATGTGATCCACTACGATCATTGAGAAAATCATCGAGGACCCCTTCACCCGGCCAACAGCATCATCCAGCTATTCCTGTTGGGAAAGAGATCCAGGACTTTCAGAGCCTGTACCACCAGGCCCAGGAACAGCCTCTTCCTCCAGGCAGGGAGAACGTGGAATGATTGATGAGCTGCTCATACAAATACTCCTCGACTCTGCTATTTATTCAACAATATCGAGTAATTTTTCTGGATATGCTGCACATGTATCATTTGTCTGTTGGTGTGAGGGCTTCGTTGTGTGTTTCTATGTGTTTACCCCAAGAACTCTGTTTTATCAGGTCGTACTTGTGCTATCCAATGGTAATAAATTTGGCCTTGTACTTTGGAGCAGGTGCAGAATAGATTTCCTGGATCGGAGAATGTATCTCATGAAGCAAAGTTGACTGAGTAGGGCTTTTCTCTTCCCCTCCCCCCAACCCCGCAAAATTGACTTTATTTACAAATTATATCCAAAGAGGAAGACCGTTCCAAGTCTTTTCTCCTCCTCCTGTTGTATCCAGATATTCCCTTCACTACACATTGCTGCATACGTCTCTGGTTACCTTCATTGCCACCACTTTGATACCGTGTGGTTACTGCCCCCCTCTGCTGTTGGAGGAGTTCCCCTTAGTCTCAGCCTCTCAGTGCCCGGTTATGGAAGGATTATGAGCCATCCCCAGAGTGCCTTTGTGTTGGCTGCGCCAAGCCTCTGTCCTTCCCTCAGCATGACTCCTGCAGCCTGGAATGTGCCAGTCGGCAGCGTTCCCTCCCCAAGATCTCTGCTCGCTGAAAGACCGACAGGTTTAACATAGAACACGAGAGCACAGTACAAGCACTTCAGCCCTCGATGTTGTGCCGACCGATGTATTCCTACCAAAATAAAAATAACTAACCCCTTCCTCCCTCATAACCCTCCGTTCTTCTTTCATCCACATGACTCAGAGCCTCTTAAATGCCCCTAAGATTTCAGCTTTCACCACCACCCCAGTTCTAGGGCTCATCCCATGTCCCTGACCTGGTACACATATACTGCATCCCCTCCTCTTGTCACCCTCCTGCTGCCCCACCCCAAGTCAGTGGTGAAGGTGGTTTCTGTCCCAACAGGTGTTGGGACCTCAACCAGGGAGCAGACCCGGGAGATGAACCTCAACTGCATCGAATTCACATTCCCGCAGATCAATGCATGACCGTGGGCCATGGTGAGTGACCCAATGGTGAACCGGAGCTCCATGGGTGGTCTCCATCCTCTGGGTCCATCCCCAATCTTGTCCCCTCTCACCCACCAGGCCCATCCCCAAAGCCCCCATCTCCCACCAGGCCCGTCCCCAAACCCATCCCCCTGCTGAGATTGTCCCCAAAACCCTGCTCACCACTGGGACTGTCAAGAAAGCCCCTATCCCCCACCGGTCCCATCCCCAAAGCCTCTGTCCCCCACTGGGCCCATCCCCCATGCTCCACCGATTACTTGGACTGTTCCCAGAGCTCCTGATGCCCACCAGGGCCTTCACCCAGCCCCTGTCCCCCAACATGCCCAACCCAAAGTCCCCATCCCCACCCCCCTCACCTATTTGCCTATACCCACAGGCCCATCCCCATCAGGTCTGTCCTCCCACCAGACCCGTTCCCTCACTGGGACCCTCTCCAATCGATCACCCATCACAACTACCCCACCCCAGTTCCTGACCTCCCTCTTCTGCCACCCACAGGCCTTTGAATCTGAGCTGTTCCTGGGACCCCAGACAATGGAGATGGGGGAGGGCAGTGGTCCATCTCCTTCCCGGTGGCAGCGTCCCATACCTTCACCAAGCTGGGGAAGCCCCTGACCCTTTGCACAGGGATATATGTCCCATCTGAGCCAGTCCTCTCTCTCCCCCCACCCTGGAAAATGTGGCCCAGTTCAGCTGGCTGCTACAGTACACACTGCCCTTCACCTCTTTTCCCAGGACTCCTGCTCCCATTTGTCCTTCAACGAGCTATGTGACCACAGCCACGAGCTGCCCCATCCTCATTACCCTGTGGGTGAGTGGGTGGGACATGATGACAGGGTTGTAGGTGGTGGAATTGGTGTAGGAAAGTTTGGGTGAGACCTGAGAAAGAGAGCGGTGATCATCCGGCTGTGATCATCTGGCAAAGATGGTGTGAGGCATTGAAGACAGAGTCAATGGGCAGTCCCCTGCTGGGTCCATCCCCCACCGGGTCCATCCCCCACCGGGTCCATCTCCAAAACTCTCCTGCACCAGGTCCATCCTCAATATTATCCCTCGCTGGGTCCATCTCCAATCACGTCCCCACTGGGTCCAACCCGAATACCGTCCCCCGCTGGTCCATCCCTAATCTAGTCCCCACCGCTTCCATCCAAAATCCTGTGTCCCGACGAATCCATCCCCAATCCCACCCCCCGCCGGGTCCATCCCCAATCCTGTCCCCGCCGGTTCCATCCAAAATCCCATCTCCCGACAAGTCCGTCCCCAATCCCGTCCCCCGCTGCGTCCACCCCCAATCCATTCCCCCACTGCATCCAACCCCAATACCGTCCCCCGCCAGATCAGAACCGAATACCATCCCCCACTGGATCCATTCCCAATCGCATCCCCACCGGGTCCATACAAAATCCCAACTCCTACCGATTCCGTCCCCAATACAGTTCCCAACTCGGCCTGTCACTAATTATTTTGCCCGACAGGTCCTCCCACAAACGCAATTCCCCACAGGTCCCTCCCCAAAGTCCCTGACCCCCACCAGGTCCATTCCCAAAGCCATTGTCCCCCACTGGCTGGTGCCCAAAGCCCCTGCCTCCCTGCTAGACCCATCCTGAAGCCCCAGCTGGCCTGCCCCAAAGGCCCATTCCCTATCATGTCTGTTCTCCCACTGGACCTATCCTCTCACTAGGCCCATCTCCAATCGATCACGCATCAGAAATGCCCCACCCCAGTTATTGAACCTCCCCTTCCCCCACCGAAAGGCCTTGGAACCTGCTGCTCCAGGGAACCCCAGACGGTGGAGATGTGGGGGGAAGTGGTCCAGTCTCCTTGCCGGTGGCAGCATCCCAGACCTTCATCGAGCTGGGGAATTCCCTGATCCTTGGCACCGGGACATCTGTCCCATCTGAGCCAGTCCACTCTCCCCGCTCCCCCACCCTGGAGGCTGTGCCCCTGTAGCTGGCTGCTACTGTACACACTACCCTTCACCTCTTGCTCCAGGACTCCTGCTCTCACTTGTCCTTTGACAAGCTGTGTGACTACAGCCTGGACCTGCCCCCACCTCATTACCCTTGGCCCTGTGGGTGAGTGGGTTGGACATGACAGGGGGGGTTGTAGGTGGTGGAAATGGGGTAAGAAAGTTTGGGTGAGAGCCGGGAAAGAGAGCAATGATCATCCGGCCAGGGAGAGGCATTGGAGACAGAGTCACTGGGCAGGGGTCAGAGCCTCAGGGAAACAAGGGCACTGGAATTTGAAGCAATCACAGCTCATGGAAAGTCAGAGGAAGAACCTTGGGAACCATTGAGAGTGGCGAGGTTAGCATCGCGGTTAGAACAACGCTGTTAAGGGGCCAGCGAGCTGGGTTCTAATGTGACACTGTCAGTGGGGAGTTGTACGTTTTTCCCATGTCTGCGTGGGTTTTCACCAGTTGCTCCAGGTCCTTCCACCATTTAAAATGTACTGGGGGTTGTAGGTCATTGGTGTAATTGAGTGGTTGTGGCTCATAGGCTGAAAGGGCCTGTTCCCGGGCTGCATGTGTCAATCTAAAATCTCCATCTAAAATGATTGACCAGCCTGTCATGATTTTTTTAAAGATTCAACTCAAATGACTGGTCCAAATAGACAACTCTGAAACAGTCTTTTTGGCCCTTCTTTTCTGCTGGCCAAGCTGCTTGCAAACAGACCATATCCCTCTCAACCTTTTCATTCCACTGACCCATTCAACTGACATTGTCAACCTGTGTGCCTGTGGGAATAAGTTATTTCCCTGCATGGCAGCCTGATTATGTTCCTCCATATCTCCTTCCTGATGGTAGTGAGTCAAAGATGCTGTGTGCTGGATGTCTGCGGGTCTATTACAGGCCCCATCCCTGACAATCAGTGGCTCCTTGCCTCGAAGTCCCATCCATGTGGCCTCTCCCTCAGCAATCCCTCATCAGAAGCCCGAGGGAATCTGCACCCTCAGCAGTGTCCTGCTGGTGCACCATCAAATGCCCTCCATCCCCTTCCACGGGTTCCCTGCTGTTATCAGGCTCCTGGATGGACACCACCCTGTCAAAATTACCCATGTTTTCACTGATCCCTCTGTAGCTCTACATTCTGTCCAGGGATCAGGGTTGTGTTGTGGGACTGGTGGAGAACAAAGCACCAATATCAGGAGACAGGGAGCAGTGTCAAGAATCCCAACTCCAGGAGGCAGGGACCAGGGACCCCCAGTTTTGGGAGAACGCCTGAGTTGTACACAAGTCTGTAAGTGGCTGGGCCCGGAAGTATACAATGCTATTTTCCAGGGTAAACTGGAACAAAAGCGAGGCAATGCACTTTGGTAAATTAGTCCGCTGTCCTCTTCACAGTCAGATCTGACTACCTGAAGGTGTCGGGGAACTGGCTTGGAGAGGCCGAGGCATGCAACAAGAATTGGTCAGAGCCGATTGTAAAGGTTCACCAGAAATTGGGTCTGTGGGAATGACATTCCCTCTCAGAAATGGGGAAGAACCTGGTCATCAGGTGCAAGGTGCTCTCGGTACTGCTGCGTGTGATGCAGGTGTGGCCCATCCCACACACCTCTGCCCTGGCTATTACCAGAGCAGTTTCCCTCTTCATGTGGGGATCCAAAATGGATGGAGTGGGAAGGAGGTCCATGTACATCGCCAGACTATGGTGTTATGAGCCCAAAGGACCCCAAAACCCAGCAGCAATAGACATTCACCAAGACAAGTAGTTATTTAAACATGTTGTTTTTAATGATCTTTTGATAGGAAAACAGAATCAAACTTTAACAATCTCTATTAACTTAACCAACCTTAATCCCCTTCTGAGTTTAAGCGCACGTGTATGATGTGTGTGTAAATTGAAGAAAAGTTATTTGGTTCTCTGTTCAATCTCACTTCTCATTCTTCCAAGTTCACTGGTTGTCGGCAATTCTGATACTGTGCACGGAATTGAACATGAATAAAGTTCATCAGGCTTTCCTACTCAAGAAAGTTCCATAGGGTTTGCAGAAAGAGATTTGTTGTTCCAGGATTTCCACAACTGAGCTACCACCATTAGTCACCTCAATGTCTCGCTGATAAAACGTGGCCTATCAGGGTTCTCCAGATGATAACCTCTTTCTTTCAGGCTAGCACAATGTTCCTTCCTGTTGCACTTATTCTGAGAGAAACATCAGACAGATAGGACTTCCAGCCATCTGCCACTCTGGAGCTTTCTGTTTCCTACAATCCTCTCCTGGCTTGTACTGTTCAGCTGCTTTCAGTGCCTGGCAGAGAGAGCTTGTTTCACCCCTTTCTCTCTCTCTCTCACTCCAACTGAGACTGCTAGAAAACACATGTGACTCTCTCAATTGCAAACCACCCCCCCCCCCACCTCTTCAGCAAACAACAGAACTTATCCTTCTTTGGCAAGCCCTTGTCTTAGCTAAACAAATCCCAGGGGTGACCATTCCGTTGGCACTTTGTAGATATTCAACCAGCCAACCTGTCTCCAAACCAAAATAATGGTCTATTTATTTCATGACCTCATTTCAATTAGCAGCTACTTGTGAAATGTGCATAGCATTCTCCATAGTTTCTGTGATGTTACTGAATATGAATTCTTCAGTATTTCAAATAAGATCTGTTTTAAAATGTGTGTATGTATTTAACCTACTCTAATTTTACCAGATTCTCCCAAATATATATTTCATGACAATGGGGTTAAGGGCGTAACCAATGTGGCCTTCATCGTGTGAGGTTGCATCAGACTGAGCATGGAAACTAAGTACAAGGGCACCGAGTGCCGCTATGAACCAAGGATCTACCTGTCTCAGGTGTTCTGAAAGATTGGTGCAATGTTTCAGTCAGCTAGACTTTGCCACATCACCTTTGTGGAAAAGTTTTCATAGACAAACAATTTGAACACAAAGCCATCAGGTAGTGGTCAGCACGGAATTCCTGCTGACACAGAGAGACCAGGATTTGATGGATAATGCGGGGTGATCCTCTGAGCAGAGAATCCAGAGACAGACAACCAGACCTCCCTCTGGTTAGGGAGAGTGAGGCCATCACTGAGAAGGCATGTGGCCTAACGGACCGGGTCAAGGAACTTGAGCTGCAGCTCGATGACCTTACTCTTGTTAGGGAGATTGAGGCTATCGTAGACAAGAGCTACAGGCAGGTGGTCGCCCAGGGGCTCACGGGACGAGGGGTAGTGGGTTACCGTTAGGAGGAGAAAAGGGAGAGTTCAGATTCATGTGCAAGCACCCGAGTCTGTAATCTTCAGAAATCAGTACTCCACCTTGAATACTGAGGAAGGGGATAGTCAGACTATGCTTGGCAGAGGTGTGGTGTCAAACTCTGTAGGGATAAAAGGAAAAGGGCGAGAGTTATAGGGTGAGGGTTAGTCGGATAAGGAAAGGGACAAGTTTAAATAATTTGAGGGAGGAAAAGCAGGAAGTAGTACACAAATGTTGCAGTGAATATTGTGAGAATGGTAGAGAGGAGGATATTCAGAAGGTAGGATGTCGGAGATCCCTGTATTTATTTTAATGCGAGGACTGTAGTAAGGAAGCTGGATGAGCTAAAGGTGTGGATTGACATGCGGCATTATGATGTTGTGGCCATTAGCGAGACGTGGTTGAAAGAAGGTTGTGACTGGCAGTTGAATGTTCCAAGATTTCACTGCTTGAGATGTGACAGAGTTGGTGGATTAAGAGGGGGAGGTGTGGCATTAAATGTCAGGGAGGATATTACAGCAATGCTGAGGCAAGATAGACTGGAGGGCTCGTCAAGAGAGGCAGTGTGGGTAGAACTGAAAAATAAGAAGGGTGAGGTTACTATTATGGGGTATATTATAGGCCTCCAAATGGGGAAAGGGAACAAGGAGAGCAAATGTGCAAATAGGTGAGATATGCAAGTGAAATAGGGTGGTGTTGGTTGGGGATTTCAATTTTCCAAACATCAATTGGGAAATGCAGTCAGTAAAAGGGCAGGATAGCTTAGTATTTATGCATTGTGTTCAGGATTGCTTTCTGCAGCAATATGTTGAGACGCCAATTAGAGTGGGAGCAGTGTTCGATCTGTTGTTTAGGAATGCAATGAGGCAGGTGACAGAGGTGAGCGTTAGGGAGAACTGCGGATCCAGTGATCATGGGTCCATTAGCTTTAGCTTAATGATGGAAAGTTCCGAGGTTGAAGGTCTTCGAGTGGGGGAAGGCCAGATTTGGAGAAATGAGAAGGGATTTGCAGAGAGTTGTGTGGGCTGAACTTTTTCCTGGAAAGGATGTAGAGAAAATTTGGGGGACATTTAGTGGTGAGATTTTGAGAGTACAGGATCTTTATGTTCCAATCAGGCCAAAGGGAAAGACTAAAGGTTCGAGGGAGCCGTAGTTTTCTGGTGAAATTAAGAAGTTTGTACGGGACAAGAGGGAGATCTACACCAAATATAAAGAAACAAGGGATTGAGGAGATAGATAAAAAGGGATGAAGTGTCCATAGCTAAATAAGGCGAAGGTGAATCCTCAGGGTTTGTTCAGAAATGTGAACAGTAAAAGGAGGGTTAAACACAGAATAGGTCGACTGGATGATGGGACCGGTGAACTATGTCAGGAACCGTATGAGATGGAGAAATATTGAACAAATTTTTCTCATCTGTATTCACGAGGGATGCAGACATTGGACTATACAAGATAAGAGAGGTAAATAGTTTAGTTATGGAAAGGATAGGGATTAGTAAAGCGAGCGTTTTGGAGCTTCTGGGGTCAATTAAGGTGGATAAGTCTCCTGGTGCTGATGGGATTTTTCGCCGGAATTTAAGGGAGGTCAGGGAACAAATATTGGGGGCACTGACAGCGATTTTTCAAAGATCACTGGAGGAGGGTGTGGTGACGCGGGATTGGAGGGTTGCAAATGTAGTTCTGTTGTTCAAAAAAGGGAGTAGGTGTAGGCCAAGTAATTATTGGCCAGTAAGTTTGACTTCGGCGGTGGGGATGGTTATGGAGGGTATTCTTTGAGATAGTATGTACAAATATCTGGATAGACAGGGATTGATTGGGGGCACCCAGCATGGCTTAGTGAAGGGAAAGTCATGTTTGATGTTTGAAAGTGAGATGGGTTCAGAGGTGGCTGGGAGAAAGACAGCAGAGAGTTATGGTGGACAACTGTCTATTAGGATGGAAGCCTGTGACGAGCGGTGTGCCTCAGGGATTGGTGTTGCATCCCCTGTTGTTTATCATTTATATTCAGGATTTGGTTGAGGGGGTGGTTAACTGGGAAAGCAAATATGCAGACGATACAAAAATAGGGGGAGTGGTGGATGGTGAGGAAGGTTTTCTTGGATTACAGGATTTGGTTTGTTTGGAAAAGTGGACTGATGGAATTTAATGTTGACAAGTGTGAGGTGCTGCATTCCGGAAAAAATAATCAAAATAGGACCTATGCAGTTCAGGGCTGGGCGTCGAGAAATGCAGAGGAACAGAAGGATCTTGGAGTTATGGTACAGGGTTCACTGAAGGTGGATTCCCATGTAGACAGGGTAATTAAGCAGGCATATGGTCTGCTGGACTTCATAAATCATAGCATAGAGTGTAGGAGCTGGTTGGTGATGCTGCAGCTGTTTCAGGTATTGGTGAGGCCAGGTTTGGAGTACTCTGCTCAGTTCTGGTCTCCATACTATAGGAAGGATATATATAAGGTGAAGAGGGTGCAGGGAAGATTTACAAAGATGTTGCCTGGCTTACAGCATCTGGATTACAGGGAGAAATTAAGGAGACTGGACTTTATTCATTGGAATGCAGATGACTGAGAGGGGACTTGAAGGAAGTATTTAAAATTATGAAAGGAATAGATAGACTAGACATAAACAGACTCATTCCCCTGAGGGCAGGGAAGGTTGGAACGAGAGGCCATAAGTTAAGGGTAAGAGGGCAAAACTTTAGGAGAAATATCAGAAGATGCTTCTTCACTCAGAGTCGTGGCAGAATGGAATGTTCTTCTGAATGAGATAGTTGCAGCAGGGTTCCTTCTGTCATTTAAGAGAAGGTTGGATGTGTACATGGAGGTGAGGGGGATGGAGGAATATTGGCGGAGAGTGGGAGGATAGAGCTAGTGGATTTGTTCTAGTGATCCGGTGCAAACTCGAAAGGCTAACATGGCCTGTTTCCGCTCTGTAAATGGTTATATGGTTACATGGTGACACAGTTTTGCATTTCAATTTCCCATCCCTCGTTACAAAACTCTCTGCTCTCCACGTTAGTGCTGCACATTGCTTCACTGCTATGTTTGATGTTTATCCAACTTCAGTTTTGTATCTGCATCTTAAATATGACTAAGCACAAATATTCTTGTGTCCTTTTGTATTTTTATCTTCATAATTTGTCCTAATAATATACTGAAATCTTTCCAAAATTCTTCCACTTTCACACAGGTCCAAACCGAATGGAAAAAAAGTCCCAATCACCTGATTACATTGAAAACATTTCTCGGAATAATTGGAGATAAGTCCATTTAATTTACATGGAGTATAGCAGAATTGATGTAGACAATTGTAGTTTTATAACTGGCATAAATCATATTTGTAACACTCTTGAAACAATCTTTACCCTATTTCTTCTTGAATTTGTATATTTCAATCTTTTTTCCAACTTTGTTTCGATTTATATAAATCCTTTTCCCCATATTATATTTGATGGCTATAAAATCTCTTTCCCACAAATTTAATATTCTATTGCCTCTGTTCATAGGAAATAACACATTTTTACACACTGGTGCTTTTCTTGAGATTCCTACGTTTTTTCCCCTAAACATACATTAATTTCTTGCCAACTTCTGATTGGAATTAACTGTCTTTTTTTCTTGTGATTTGACTCTCCATTTATTGATAAAATACTTAGCTTTCCCTCCTCCATTGTGGTCGGGTTCGTGTGGGTCCAACAGGTTAAGAACCAGACCAAAGCGGAGGTACAAAGCACACTTTTAGTTTGGGGATGGAAACAGGACAATAGGGTTGATATGTTTGGCAAACCTCTACACACAGAGTACGCAGGGAGTAAATATACACTTCTAATTAGGAGGGAGAAACCGACAGAGACTGGGGGAAATTACATGAATGTATACATTCAACATTCAGGATCAAGGTGATATTGTGAGCTCCCACCCCTTGACCAGTATGGACATGGGTCTTCCTTGCTGACCTCGAGACTCTCCCCAACCCAGTGTGGAAGATGCTCCTTACTAGCCACGATGAGTCGAAAGAGGCAGAACGAAGGGGGACATGGTCCTTTATAGTTCTGGGGGCCATGCTGGGAGGGCCTATCACTCGGGGAAGCTGAGCCCCATTGACTGCTGTGGCCAATGTTCGAAGCTAAGTGCAGGGGCTCAGCAGGGATCAGTCGAGGTGATTCACCTGGGCCAATTGGGTGAAGGTAAGGGCTGAGTCTGGCCGGGCTGCCTGGACTGCAGCTCCTGGGGATTTAGGTGGGCCAGTCGCAAGGTTCACCTTGATGGCTTGGAGTGAGTCTTTGACCTTGATTGGCAGGTAGTATGTCCACCGAACAGGAGCACAGCAGCGCCACCAGGTGATGGACACTGCCTCTCCAAGACAATCCACCCCTTCGGAAGACATGCTGCTTGCCAATAAAGTGCGACAGGTAATAAGAAGGTCTAACGGGGTTGAATTTTGGCCACTGAGTCCCTAATGTGGTCAGTCAGGTGGGTGATGTTAGAGGATTCCTTGGGAATGTAGCTGCAGCCCTCCTGGCCAATGACAGCACAGCCACCAGCAGGTAGTCCAGGGCCATCCAATTTGGCATTGCCACTATACGCCTCTCCTTCAGCTTCACAACTTTCCAGGTCAGGATGTCCTTTGTATGGTGCAGGGACACTGCCGTCTCGTAGGGTGGTCATCTTCGTTGGAGAGCCTTATCTGGGGAAGGCGTTCATCCAGAACCATTCACTTGCAGTAAAGACCCTCTTGTTGCGGTGGTCACCAAAGGCTGTGTGCTCCCCTAGGTCAGCAAGTGAGTGGATGTAGGGCACCTCGAATGTGGGGAAAAGGCAGCCCTACCAGGTGGCAGGAAGCCAGGGGTAGGCAGTGATCTCCAACCCAGGTGGTGCCATTCAAAGTCCAGTGGCCCCCCCAGCTTGCTGACACCAATTGAGGTGGTGAGTGCGGTGCCCGGGTACCCTCTGTGCCGGCTGTCACTGTTGCCGACTGGGAGGGGGGAGTTGTGTCTGTGGGGGAGTCTGCACCAACACTTCTTTGGTCTATGATGAGTTGTGGGATGATGCGGAGTGTCGGGACTCGAGTGGTGGTCCAATTTTAGGCAGAGAAATACCAGTTCCTGAAGCATCCACACCATCGGGAGTCAGTGGAAGGGATAGTGTTGAGTAGAGATGCCAGGGGTGGTGGGCTGCCATTAGGCCCACCCCATACAGTTAACCCAAACCCACTGGAGCAAAGAGTCTCAGTAGGCAGTTCATCTGAGAGTCGTCCAGTTGGATGGGGGTGAGTGGTAATGCTTGATTGGTGTGTGCTGGAGTTTGGACACAGATCCAGCAGTCCGATCTATTCGTGGTGGTGGCAAAATCATAGGTAATGCAGAGGAACGTGATCACCGATCTGACATTGCAAATGGTTGCCGCTAGCAGCAAGGGTAGAAGCAGGGCTTGCATGTTCCTGTGGGGTGGAAAAAAAAACTCATTGTCCCTTTGTGAGATGGTGGGTGTGGAGACAGGAGAGTTTGGTTTGGCCAAGAATTGCGAACCACCGGATATCTCCTGGACTGAATGCGACAATCTCCCCCTTTTGGGCTGGACTTTGTGGCTGTTGTACCCATACTCTCCCCAAGTCCTGTCTCGGAGGTTTTGGGGAGGCTCTCAATCCGGGGATGGGGAGTGTTAGAAATGGTGAGATATGTGGGTGTCTCCTTGGCCGGTGAGGCGCGAGTTAAAGTGATCCACAGCCTGTTGCAGCACGGTCAGCCCCCCCCCCCCCCACCAACCTTGATGTCAGTTTGTGGATGCTCTCCGTGAACTGGCCATTCATCCTTTCAAATGACCCTGATGCCTGGGGGTGATAGGGGATGTGGAGCAGCCAGGAGATCCCTGCCTCAGCAGTCCAGTCTTGGGCTTTAGACTCTGGAAAGTGTGAGCCCTGATTGGATCGCACCTCCCAGGGGATTCTATAAATGGAGGAGAGGGGCTGTAATCCAATAATGGTGTTATTCTGGTCGGATTTCTCACAGGACACTGCCACCAGTGCACCAGAATATGTATTCACCATGGTCAGGATATACTAATTTTTTAAATCTTGGCATGGGAGCGATCTGATATCGTCAATCAGCCATACATGACCTGCTCCCCTGCCACAGCTAATGTGTCCCGGAGGCACCATTGGTCATTCCCTTAACTTTACCTGCAACAGATGGGGCAGTCGAGCACGTCAGTTTTGGACTGATCCAGGGTGAGGGCGACCCTGAACTGTTCTGCCCATTGTCATGTGCTGTCAGCCCCTAGGTGGCTACTTTTGCGGTGAGCCCAGGTGGCCAGAGCCCCATTGTCAGTGTCTGGTGGGGAGGTGGAGGCAGTGCATCTTTGGGCAACTTGATCCACGGCCGCGTTGTCCGCTGCCTCCTCTGTGGTGTTGCGGGTGTGGGTGTCTATGTGGTGAACTGTGATCTCCTTGTGGGGGCTTGGTCCCAGAGCAACTGCCCATGGTGCTGTCCCCAAAGGGGGCATCCGTGGATTTCTCACCCTGTCTCATGCCATTGGGCCATACAGACCACCATGGCATTGGCCACTGCCCATGAATCGGGGTGGATGTTAATGGGCCCAGTGGTGTCCTGAAGTGTGAATGCCACCCCTGCCAGCTCAGCAAGCTGGCTGGAGCCCCCCTCTCCCTCTTTGGTGATGACTTTCCCCATGGTAGAGTGGAGAGCCACTGCCTTCCGGTATTGATTACCCCCTTTCCAGCAGCTCGAGCCGCCTGTGACCCAGGCTTGTGTCAATTGTTGGGGGTCGAGGGAATCAAAGGGGCATGGGGAGTGTGGGATTTCAGCTAGTTCTGGAGCCGGCTCCTGGGTTTGTTGGAAGGACATGACCTGTTCATGGAGGTGGCTGACCCCTTCTGGGCTGGGCTCAGTGCATTCCACAATGTGGGTGAGGGTCAGGGCTGAGTCTGGCCAGGCTGCCTGGACTGTAGTTCCTGGTGATTTAGGTTGGCCAATTGGGTGAAAGTCAGGGCTGAGTCTGGCCAGGCTGCCTGTTCTGCAGCTCCTGGTGATTTAGGTGGGCCAAACGCAAGGGTCAACTTGATGGTTTGGGGTGACCTGGATTGGCAGGTAGTGAGTGGGTCCTCCTAACATGAGTGTTGGAGGCTACTTCTTCATTACACACACACACACACACACGTGAATGCATAAACGTGCACATATAAACACTCACAGAATCACACAGATGTACACACGCATACACACTCACCCACTCCTGCACAAAAGCATGCAGAATTATGCACCCACATACACGCATTCATGTGCACACACAAATGAATAGATGCACACACACACACAGACACACACACACACAGACAAACACACACAAGTACACGTGCACACTCATATGCATGTCCGCCTGCCATCTCATGAACTCATGCACAGACACGTACGCATGCACATGCGTACACATGGTGTGACACATGGTCTCACAGACTCACACACAATTGCATAAATCAAGATGAAAGTGGGAAAATGTTTTGGGCAGAAAAATAGATCAAAATGATTGGAAAATGCTACGTAAAGATAATCCCACAACTGTGGAGATCAGGCCGGCACAACGCGTGGTAATAAACTTTTGAGATTTCACCAAAGACTTGCCAATTTCTACGAGTTGCATCACCTTCTGGTACGGAGCTGCCAATATACAGGACAGGAAAATGGGACGGAGAGTGGTGAACTCAGCCAGCGCCACCATGGGCATTAGTCCCCACTCCATCGAGGACATCGACAAGAGGCGGTGTCTCAGGAAACCAGCCTCGATCTTCAAGGACCCCCACCACCCGGGCCGTGCCATCTTCTCACTGCTACCATCGGGACAGAGGTACAGAAGCCTGATGAACACCCAACAGCACCAGGAAAGCTTCTTCCCTTTTGCCTACAGGAGCCTGATACCTGTTTCATGAACACTGTTCTTGAAGCTTGGGGTGGGGGTGGGGGTGTCAGGCAGAAGGTTTGTGCAATACGACCATCTACAAGGCATGGCCTTGTGTCCCTCGCTCTGCCAGTGCTGTCAGGCATGGGGTGGCCGTGGTTGGAGCATGCTGGGAGCAGCACCGTGCATGCTGGGAGCACTGCCAGGCATTCTAAGGGCAACAAAGTGCCGACTGTGATGGCTATTTTTGTGAGAACAGCCTTCTACTCAAAACAGAGATGCTGAATGAGGGAGAGCTGACTGTTGAAGAGGTGTGTCAGTTGTCACCTCAGTGGCTGGCATATTCAAAGTGTTTTATTCTGTGAAACAAGGCAATAAACTGATAACATCTATGAAGAAGGCGACAGTATTGCGAGCCTGCATGATTTCAAAGCCTTTGGTTCCTGCTGGCTGCCTTGCCAACTCCTAATACATATTTTTACAGGATGCAACTTCATCCACTTCTGAATGGTTCCCTCAATTCCAGATCTCTCAAGGTTGCCCTTGCAGGTTGATAGGATCGTTCAGAAGGCTTAAGGTATTCTGGCCTTCATTAGTTGGGGATTGAGCTCAAGAGTTGAGAGGTCATGTTACAGCTCGAGAAAACTCTGGTTAGACCACAATTAGAATATTGTGTTCAGTTCTGGTTTCCTCATTACTGGAAGTTTTGGAGAGGGTAAATGTAAATGTTTCACTATCATCATGTAACACTACATTTCGAATGTAACATACATGAAATTCTTTAACTTTTTTCTACCAGAAGGCGGACAGAGTGTTGCCCCTTTGTACAGAGCCCCTCAGAATCCTACAGCACCGGGTGTCCCTAGGCGGTCTCCCCTCCAAGTCCTGACCAGTCCTGAGCCTGCTTTGCTTCCAAGATCAGGCAATCTGAGGCGTATTCAGGCTATGAGGGTGCAGAAAAGATTTATGAGGAGGTTGTCTGAATTGAAAAATGAGGCGAGCTTAACAGAGCTAGAGCTTTTCTCTTTGGAGTGAAGAAGGAAAGGAGGTGACAATAGAGACTTAGAAGATTATGAGGGTATTGGTAGGACGGACAGGCGGCAACATTTTTCTGCGGTGAGAGGAGCAAATACCAGAAGACAGAGAGGTGTTAATGAGTCTCTTTCTCAGAAAGGATGTGATGTTGTTGGAGATGGTGCAGAGTTGATTTACTAGGATGATTCCTGGAATGGAGGGGCTGGCATATGGGGAACATTTGGCACCTCATGCGTTGTATTCATTGGGGTATAGGAGAATCTCAAAGAGATATTTTGAATTTTAAATGATTTTGACAGAGTGAATGCGGATTAGATGTTTCCCTTGATAGGTGAATCGAGGACAAAGGTCATAGTCTTAAAATTAGAAATTATTCAATCAGAGAGGAGGAAGAACTTCTTTAGTCAGAGGGTCGTGGATCTGTGGAGGCCAGATCACGAGGAGAATTTAAATAGGAAATAGATAAGTATCTCGTTAGTAAGGGTATCAAGGGACCTGGGGAAAAGGCTGGAAATTTGAACAAGGTGTGAGCATTGTTCAGCTGAGTGTAGAGTCATGGAACAGACTCGATGAGCCTCGTGACCTGCTTCTGTCCCGTTACCTTGTGATCAGATTTCCGAATGTTCAATGAACCATAGACACGACCTCGTATTCTCTTCTTTTGAAAATGTAATTTATAGCAATATTTGCACCTGTGATACTGCTGCGGAACCACCAATTCCGTGAAATGTTCATGACAATAAATTTGGATCCGAATTCTGCATTGTTCCAAAACAAAGTCTAATTAATAGAGTAGAGATACATGCTCCATTTGTGTCTCCTGACCTATTGTTAATGTGAGGGGTGGTGGGGGATATCAGTCACTTTGGACTAATTTAGGAAGATTTATTTTCGAGATTTGCAGTATATGGATGATTACTAAGTTACAAGTGATGAAGCTCCTCCTGTCAGGGAAGGGATACAGAAGGATTTCAGCCAGATCCCACCGGCTGAGGAGCTGCTTCTTCCCACAGGCAGTGAGAAGAGCTGCTGAACAACGGATGAATTGCTGAATCAACTTCCCATGACTCGACGATTTGTGAAGAATATTTATTTTTAATAAATGTATTTCAGACATGCATTGAGGTGTAATGGGTTTACATAGAGTGTAGAAAAAGAGACGTCTCACAGAATTGTTTTCCAGCATTTTGCTACGTAGGTTCTGTGTCGATGTGTCGTTGTTCTGTATGTGTCTTGTGTCTGATGTGTGTTTGCATGTTTTTGCATCAAGAACCTCTGAGTGTTGTGAATTCATATTGAAGGGCAGTGGATATCCTTTCCTGAGGATATTTCACCTGGTCGATGTGTCGTTTTGTATGTGTAATTTATTATCTTTGACTTTGGAAGAAATTTGACCTATTTGCCCAGACAGAGCCGGAGTTGGTGCTGGAATCTTCTCAAGAACAGAACTTATTAAAGTTGATTTCGGACTCCTTTTCGAAAGATGGCGACGAATGTTGATTTGAAATATTTGAAATATTTTCTGAAGATAAACATATATATGGAACTCCTTGACCTGCAATAAGGTTTATTAGTGATTTTTTTTTTGGATGGAATATTGGAAGAGTGAATTTATTATCTGTGAGTATGCATACATTGCAAACAGATTTTAATAGTTTTGAAAAGGTTTTTTTTTAAACTAAACAACAAGATCAGTTTAATATTGAGAAAATAGGAAAAAACGGAAACTTTATTATTAAATTTGGAAATTCAGTAGAAAGAAACTATGAACAAGATTGATGATTTATAAAATTAAAGTCGAAGGAGCAATGTCCAAGAAGAGTTAAAAATTTTGAATAAGTTTTTCTTGAAAATAAACAATAATTTCAACTTAACATTGAGAAGATTGACAAAGTGGAAAATTTGGTATTAAATTGGGAAACTCAGAAGAAAGAACTTATGAATAACATTGATGCTTTAGAAGATCAAGACCGAAGGAATTATGTTCAAGAAAATTTTAAAAGATTTGAAAAAAACTTTTTTTGAAAGTAAGCTACAAATTCAACTTGAGACTGAGAAGAATGGAAGATTCGGTGTTGAACTGGGATGTTCAGAGGTGTTTTAATTCAGTGGATGAAATTCAGGAAGACTTGAAAAAAAAATTAAAAAAAAACTTTTATTGATTGTAAACAATGTTAAACTCAGTGTTGGGAGGGTGGAAAGGGTGCAAAATTTAATATCAAGTTTGGATTTTCAAAAAAAAGAGTTTATGAATAAGATTGGTTAAATTGATGGACCGGGGTTTTATGGATATAAGAAATGATGATTTTTCGGTTTATACGTGTATTTTGTCTGCCTGGGGGGGTGGGGGGGAGGGAGTGGTACTTCAGCTCCTGAAAGTCATAGGCCACTTGTGGTTTATACCACACCCATTTGGGTTTTTGGGAATTAACCACCACAAGGTGGTTTCCTAAGGGGTTAGGGAAGGTGGGGGGGATGAAAATTTGAAAATTATTTAGTATCTATTATGTAATATTATACTAAGTCAATTTGAAATGAACGTATGGAGATACTATAAATAAATTTAAAAAAAAAAAGAACATTTCCCGGAAGGTCTTGCGTAGAAGACCTATTTCAGGTCAAAGTCCAAGACCTGTTTTGGTTCGTTGCTTGAATTATTATGACAGAGAAATAATTTTACGAGTGGCTATTAGAAATGCACAACAGAGAAAATCACCCTTGATGATTCAAAATAATCGAGTTTTCTTCAATGCGGATTTGAGTCAAGAAGTTATGTTCCAACGACGGGAATTCAATTCTGCTAAAGAGTTGTTGTGGAAGAAAGGTTATAAGGCAACCTTTAGATATCCAGCTGTTTTGAAGGTTTTTCAAGATGGTTGCCAACCAAAATTCTTTGATTCTCCAAAGGAAGCTATAGCATTTGCTCAAGAGCTGCCAATTACTCGGTTTCAACAGAGACGTAGTCCGCCGCGATCTCTAAGGAGACAAGAGATGGAAGAAAAGAGCCGTGCTCCAAGAAGGAATGGTTGTAATGGTGACTCGGCAGTTGGAGCTGATTAAAAGAAGAGTTGTCCTTTTTATTTCTAATTTTTTTTTAAATAAAAGGGATATTAAAAAATGATGATGTAGTTTAAGATGAAGTGAGAGTTGGGGGAGAGAACTGGATAGGTACTATTTCCTGAAAGTCATCTGCTTCGTGTGAGTTATCTCACACCCATTTTTTTCTGGGAGTTACCGCATTGCGCGGTTTAGATGTGAGGGGGTATTTTTAACCTCCTACCCATTTTTTTTTTCCTTTTTTTGTATTATTAGATTAAAGAGTTAAGGGTTTTCTTTTGTGTTTATAAAAAAAAGCATAAGAAAGTATTTGATTGTTTAAAAAACTAAAAATTCATGTGGTTTTTTTTGTAAAGTTTATTCAGTAGATAAGGAATATTTGAAATTTAAATGTGAATGGGATGGATAAGTTTTTTTTAATATTTTTTCTTTAACTTTAAGGTGAAAGGAGTGGTAATTCTGGTGTATATTATTTTGCTATTTTAGCAATAGAACGAAGGGAATAATGGTGAAAGTTATAAATTGAATTGTACAATTCTTAATGAGGCTTGAATTTTGTTTGTGGTTTATGCTCCATTTGTTGAAGATATAGATTTCATTGTAGATGTGTTTTTATTATTTGGATATCTGAATTTTAACGTAATGATTGGGGATATTTAAATGTGGTATTGAAGCTTTTATTGGGTAATTATTCAAAGTTAAAAGGGAAAAATGGTGGAAGAGTACCAAATTTGAATTGTACAATGTTTAATGAGTTTGGAATTTTGTTTTAAGATGGCGGTTTATGTGACTAATATGATGATAGATGTGAAGTTAGTTGATATTTGGTGAAGGTTTATCTCTATAAGGAAAGTTTTTTTTTCATCTTTTTTTTCTCATGCTACAATTTTTTTAAAGAATTGATTATTGTTTAAGAATTTTTGATAGACAATGTTACTAATTTTACTAATTTTTTATATTAAGTTTGAGTTAATTATAGGTTTCATCTTAACTCTGTTAAATATATGCATTTAAGTTTGATTTAAATATGTTTTTTAAGTCTGATATCTTAGTATTAATTACTTTTCTTTTTGTTAGTATTTTAATCGGTTATGTTTTTGTTTTTTTTTTGTAAGTGGGTTTTTTTCTCACATATATCATTAACTTTATTAATTCTTCACTCTTTGTTTTGGGGGGAAGGGGGGGTTGGACTAATTTGAGTTGGGTTATTAATGTGTAATAATTATTGGGGAGGGTATACTTTATTTAGATTACTGATACTGTATTGTAATTTTATTATTTTGTTCTTAATTTTTTTTAATATAATTCTATATGTTATTCATGTTATAAAATCTTAAATAAAGTTTTAAAACAAAAAAATGATGTCGGCCACTACCGGTATGAATCGTTGATAAAAATTAATCGTACCAGTGAATTCTTGCAGCCCCTTCATTATGTGGGGTTTGAGGAAGCACTTAACAAACTCTACCTTTTCAAGCAGGGTTTAGTTCCGTGCCTATTGATTTGACCCCCAAGGAAGTCGAACGTTTCCAACCTGAACTAGCACTTAGCAAGGTTTATATAGTAAGTCCAAATTCCCGCAGCCAGGCGCACAGTCACATTAGATGGTCTCTGTTTAGCTTCATTGCCACCACTTTGACATCTTGTGTTTACTGCCACCCTCTGCTGTTGGAGAATATCCTCCTTGGTCTCAGCCCCTCAATGTAACTAAGAACCCCTAAAATGCCCCTAATGTTTTGGCCTTCATCACTACTCCTGGCAAGGCATTCTTGACACCCACAACTCTGGGTAAAATAAAATACCCCTGATATCTACCCTAAATCTTCCTCCCTTTGCTTTGGACAGATGTCTTCTAGTGTTTGCTACTCCCATCTGGGTTTCAGGCAAACTGAAGGGCATCTTTCACCGAGTTTCTGGTTTTCCAGCAGTTCTGGATGTCTGTCTCTGGATGCTCTGCTCCGTGGACCACCCCGCAGTATCCCATCTAGTCCTAGAGTCTCTGTGTCAGACATTCTCTGCTGACCACTGCCTGATGGCTTTGTGGTCAAATGTGTTTGTCTATGAAACCGTTCCCAGGAAGGTGAAGGGGCAAAGTCCTGCTGACTGGAACATTGTGCAGCACCAGGGCCAGGCCAATCTTTCACAACACCTGAGCCAGGTAGAACCTCAGCACATAGCAGCATTTGGTGCCCTTGCACTTTGGTTGCAAGCACAGCCACACACAATTATGGCCATGCTGGTTACACCCTTGTCCCCATTGATTGAGTCCTTCTCCAGACTCTATCCATTTTGGACCCCCACATGAATAGGAAATTTGTTTTGGGAATTGACAGTGTGGTGGTGTGGGGATGGGCCAAACCTGGCCCACGTGCAGCAGGACCGAAAGTTCCTTGCACATTGCACCTGATAATCAGGTTTTACCCGAATGACAGAGATGGGCATCTCTGTGGTTCTCCCTGTCTCCTGGACCTGGGGGTCTTTGTACTGCTCCCCATCTCCTTAAGTTGGTGCTTTGTTCTCCACCACCCCCACAAGAAATCCAAGACCCCTGGATGGAGGGCAGAGGCGCAGAGAGATCAGTGAGAACACGGGTAGTTTCAACAGGGTGGGGTCCATCCAGGTGCCTGATAACAGGAGGAACCAAGTGGGAAGGAGGATGCACGGCATTCGATAGCAGGACATTGCGAGAGAGTGGATTCCTCGAACTCTTGAGGGGAGAAGGTGCTGGTCGATCCATCGGTTTAGGTGGGGCAGGGTATAGACATGGCAGCTGACTGGAATTGTCAGCGGGTTACTGAGACCTGGGAAAGGAGGGGAAGGAGGGTGCAGTAGTGTTCTGAGAGTGCTGAGGGAGAGGCAACATGGGTGCCACCTCAAGGCAATGGTCCCCTGATTGTTTGCAGGGATGGGCTCTGTAAATAGACTCATAGATATCCAGCTCAGAGCATCTTTGTCCCCCTGCCATCAGGAAGGAGATATGGAGGAATAAAAGCAGAGCAGCCAGGGAGGGAAATAGCTTCTTCCCACAGGCCATGCGATTGACAAGGCAACATGAGCTGGATGGCAGCAAAGACTGAAAAGGGTGAGAGGAATATGGACTGATTACAACAGCTCAGCTAGCAGGAGAGAGGGGCTGAAGGGCCTGTTTCTGTTTTGTCTATCTGGACCAGCCTTTTGAGTTCAAGCTTTAAAAAACCCAATCATTTATAAATTTAATATCAACGGAACAGAATGAATCAAGAGACAAGATGTCTGTCCAGCAGCAAGCGTCGAAGGCACTTCCTGAAACGGAGGCTCTGAAACCACAGGGAGGTTCTGGACGGAAAGAGGCCCAGCTTCTTCTGGAAGGAGGAGAGGAGAGGCAGGGGAAATGCGGGGGATGGGAAGGGGAGGGGAGGGGCTAGGGATGCCGTCCACCGTTCACCTCCCCTTTCCTCTACCCCGTTCCCCTCCCCTTACCACTGCCCGTTCCCCTCCCACATCCCCTCCCCCCTTCCCTTCCCCAGTTCCCATCCCCCTCTCGCCTCCCCATTCCCCTCCCCCTTCCCTTCCTCCTACTCCTAACCCTAACCCCTAACAAAATCCTAAAACTAAGCTTAACACTACCGATACCCACTTCCACCACTCCACGGCCCCTAACTCTACCCCCACCCCGTCCACTAACCCTAACTTTATCCCTACGCCTATGCCGCCCCCAAACCCCAACCCTAATGCTACCCACAATCCCCTAACCCCAAACCTCACTCCTCCTCTACCCCCCTGCTCCTACCCCCTTCCCCTATACCTAACACAAGCCCACTTCCCCGAACTATAAACCTAACTATAAACCAAGATATAGCCCTACCCCATGTCTCCTAACACTAAACCTAATGCTACCTCTACAATGCTCCTAACACAAACCCTAACTCTACCCAACTTCCCCAACCCAAAACTAAACCCTACCCCTATCCCTTACAACCTACCCCCTTCCCCTAACCCTACCTTCTACCCCTTCCCCATACCCGCACCCCCTACAATTACCCCCTTCCCCTAACCCTACCTCCTACCCCTTCCCCATACCCACACCCACTACAACTATCCCCTACACTATCCCTTACAATCTACCCCCTTCCCCTAACCCTACCTCCTACCCCTTCCCCATATCTGCACCCCCTACCACTACCCCTACCCTATCCCTTACAACCTACCCACTTCCCCTAACCCTACCTCCTACCCCTTCCCCATCCCCGCAACCCCTACCAGTACCCCCTACCCTACCCCTTGCCACAACCCCTACCCTTACCCCCTACCACTACCCCCTTTCTCCTACCCCCTTCCCCTCCCCCTCCTTCCCCTAGGTTAGGGGTAGGAAGGGGAAAGGGAAGGGGGAGGGGAAGGGGAGGAGGAGAAGGGGAGGGGAAGGGGGAGGGTTAGGGGAGGGGAAGGGGGAGGGGAAGGGGAGGGGGTAAGGGGAAGGGAAGGGGAGAGGGGAAGGGGGAGGTGAAGGGTGGAGGGCTGGGGTTAGGGCATAGGTGTGAGGGCAGGAGAAGGGGAAGGTGAGCGGGAGGGGGTTGGGATGGAGGAGGGGTAGAGGAGAAGAGGGGAAGTGGGTGAAGGGACATGGAAGAGGCAGGGAATGGGGTTGGCAGGGCCAGAGGGAGAAGAAGGGGAGGGATTCAGGCCATCATGATGTTGTCCGTCCTCTGTTCAGCTGGGATGCGAGGTTCTTCTGGAGTCGTGTCTTGTCTCTGAGATCGGTCCTTCTGCTGGGAAGAGAAATACGAGTGATAGAGATACTGTCTCTGAGGCCTGATCACAATGACTTTGGAGGGTCCCAACTCTTCCCCCATCATCCCCCCTTCCCCTGAACACTGGAGCCTTTCCCCTTCCTCTGCTTTACCTGAGGAAGTGTGTTTTGGCGAAAACCACAATCTCTCTCTGCAGAGCTCAGAGCAATGTGTCTCCATCAGGCAACACCCTGGTTCTCCACGATATGGCAGCAAGATGCTAGACAAATCATGGATGGATCGGTCGAGACCGTTCAGCTGATCCATCTGAACCTACCCCACAACAATGTTACCCTCCACTCCCTCACACCAGTACCCTCCATTTTTCTTTAATTCCTGTCCATATTAAAATCCTTTTCATGCCTTTTTTGGACCAGCCTCCGCTACTACCCCGGCAATGCATTCCAGCCACCCACTACATTCTGTGTGAATAAAATGTACCCCTCACGTCTTGCCTAAAGTTCCCTCAGCTCACCTTATTTAGACGTCCTCTGGTATTCTCGCCCTAGGAATGCACACAATATTCCAAGTGTGGTCTGACTAGAATTTTATACATCTGCAATGTTACCTCTCAGTTCTTGAACTCAATACCCTGACTCCTGAAGGCCAGCACACAATACACCATTTTAAACTCCCTCTCAATTTGGACAGCAACATTGAGTGATTTATGGAGCAGGATCTAAATATTTCTCTGTCCTGCACACTGTTCATAATCCTGCCATTAACCAAGTGCTCTGCCCACACATTCTTGTAATCCGCATTCAATAAAGATATTGGTCTATATGAAGCTACTTTTAATGGGTCTCCAACCTTCTTTGGAATAACTGTTATTCGTGCCCTTGAAAATGACTCTGGAAATAAACCTGGACCAGTTGCTTATTTAAGTACATCTGATTTACAGGATTGAAATCCATCTGTCACTTCTCGGCAAACTGGATGACCTATGACAACCTTCTACACTGTCTGCAACATCTCTACCTCTGTGTCATCCCCTGACATACCCACCCTTCCACTCCCATCACCTTTGTAAATGTTCTCCACAACCTTTACCTGTACCACACCCATAGGAACATAGGAAGTGGGAACAGGAGTAGGACAAAAATGGCCTATCGACCCTGCTCCGCCATTCAATACGATCATGGCTGATCTAATTTATGACCTAACTCGACCTACCCTGCCTTCTCGCCATATCCCCAAATTCCTCTATCATGTAAAACTTCTGTTCGCTTACATCCACATGCTCGTCTCAGAGACTTTTATATGTACCTATTCTACCAGCCACTACCACTTTCTCCGGTGACACATTCAAACCACTCACAACTCTCTGCATAAAAAAAATCTCCCCTCACCTGAAGCGGGTGCACTCTGGGATTTGCACCTGACACTTTAGGAAAATTTGCTGGCTGTTCATTCCATCTAAGCCCCCCACAATCTTATTTAGAATAAGTTATTAAGCTGTGGAGGGGAAAGTTGGGAGAGGGAGGAGGGAAGAGAGCTGGTGTGGGAGGGGTGAGAGCTGGTGCGGAGGGGACGTGTTGGGGAGAGGGATCAGGACCGCGTTGAGGTGGTGAACGGGCAGACATGGGTGGATCTACCTGCCGAAATAAAGGAGCAATAAGAAGGCCATCTCGGGATCTACCAGCATCTTCTAGGGCTTGATGTCTTAATGGCAAACCCCCTGAGGATGGATGTAGGCCAGGCTCTGCTACAGCTGGTACCTGAACATCTGGCAACACAACGATATAACATGACCCACTCTGCCTCCACACTGGCCGGGTCTGGATCCTGAGGGTAAGGGGAGGTGGGTGAAGGGCCCCACCCTGCCAATCAACGTCCATCCTCATCATCCTCTCCACCCCTCTCCCCTCACTACCCTTTCTCTCCTCACCAATACCCATTGAGACCCTCATGCACCCTTCATCGATATCCAGTCCCCAGTGAGACTCAGCCAGTGAACTCCTTCATATCCTCCAACCCCAACATCCAAGCTTGCCCCAGTGGACAACTTGACCACCCAGACCCACAACCACCTTGATGTCGATCATGGAAATGGGCTGCTTGGCCTTGTTGAAGTGCTGGGCCATGCAGTGAACCGTCTCTGGAACATAGTCCAGACCCAGATTCAAATAAACCTCCTCTTTCTCTTGGACACAATAC
The DNA here is from genome assembly GCF_036971445.1 of Narcine bancroftii. Taxonomy (NCBI): domain Eukaryota; kingdom Metazoa; phylum Chordata; class Chondrichthyes; order Torpediniformes; family Narcinidae; genus Narcine; species Narcine bancroftii. The sequence continues at coordinate 33,868,569 of NC_091479.1, forward strand.
AAACATGTCAGTTGGATTTACCCTCCAACACCCAGCGCCTCTCCCAACAGGAGTGCCAGCCCCTCCTGCTCTCTGTAGGCCTGATGCCCCCAGTGCTCAACATAACGTGGCATGAATCCAAGGGCTCAGCGAGCAGAGCGTCAACAGGCCGTAGTGGACCCGTCCGCTGCCCCATCATTCGGCTTCTGGTGAGACTGCACAAAATGTGCAGCTCTGACCGCCCTCCCTCGTGAGGCAAGGATTCACCAGGAGAGAAAAACCATTGACGTTTCGAGATGAGAAATGTTTGCAGCCGGGTGTTGGCTGGGGTCGAACATGTGGAGGCTGAGTTGTTGGGACGATTCAGAGCAGGCGTTGATTTGGAAGGGCACCAAAAGGTTCTGGGGAAGTGAGTTATGGGGGAAAATACATTCGTGAAATGATTTGGGGAAACAGACTGGAGGGGCTGAGTGGCCGAATTTGGCGATCTTGTTTTGTGGTCTTGGCTGCTGCTGTCTGGAGTTGAAATGGCAAGAGGTCATGAGTTAATGGGTGAGGAGCAGGGCAGCCAGCATCAAGGAGTCGGCACTGGTCAGAGGGGCAGGATGGAGGCAACAGAGAGGCTGCAGCGAGACAGATCGATTGAAGGAATGGGGAAGGTAGCAGCAAATGATATGCATCAGAGTGGGGGTGGGGTGGGTGCAGGTGGATCTTACCTTGACTACAGAGGAGTAGAAGTTGAGAAGAGGGACGATGATGGTGTGATCCAACTTTCGCACGATCTGCAGTTTGCGGTTCTATGGCGAGAGAGGAACATCAGCAAGGATGGGCGATGGGTCGGGGCCCTGAGGGGCGACATGTCCAAGTTGAGGGGGGAGGCGGGGAGGAGATTCGTCAAGAGGTCAGAGGTGGGGAACTCCTAGGGAGGCCGAAGTGGGGGACTTTTCGAGAGTCAGTGGGGGGGACTTTTCGTGTCGCTGGAGCGGGGATTCGTCAGGGGGTTCAATGAAGTATCATTTCAGTTTTTATGATTGTTTTCCCAGCTTCTACTAAACAATGAAATCTCTGATATTTGCCAGGTGTGTGTGTGTGTGTGTGTGTGTGTGTGTTGTGTGTGTGTGTGTGTGTGTGTGTGTGTGTGTGTGTGGGGTGGGGGGTTGTGTGTGGGGATGGGGGGTCTGTTGTTGGTTTGTGTGACTTTCTCTGTTTCCAAACCCCATGGCTGCCTTGGTCTCTGTCAGATGCTCCTCTTTCCACCCACCCTTCAAAAATGTGTTTGGGGTGTTGTTTGTCAATTGGGTGTAATTGTGTGAAACGGGTCATGTGTCGCAAGGGCCTGTGAACGTGCTGTAGGCCCTAAAGTTAAATATCAGGGTGTTCCATTTCCCCACAACTGCTCCTCCCCCTCACCTTGAATCTCTTGTCCTGCAAGATCTTCTTGATGGCAATCAGCTCTCCGGAGTCCACCAGCCTTGCCTGGTACACCACACCGAATGATCCATTGTCGATGATTTTAACATCTGTGCAGGACACCACCTTGGGGATGTTGGGTCCGTGACCCGGTGTGGCCACCTCTGTTGTGACCTTATTGCCATGTCCTCTGGGGCAGAAGCAGCAGCATTTACACACCCAGAGGGTACACAACAGGTCATTTATCCCAACCCAGCCTTGCTGTCCAAGTTAGTCCCTACCCCTCCCTCTAACTCCCTTCCAAGGGTCACCTAAATGTCAGAATTAATCCTCTGGTGGTTCTTTCCAGCCTCTCAGTAGAAATATTTCCACTCCAGGTCCTTCTTTGATCACTCTCCTCAGACTGAGGCCAGTTCCGCAGCCGTTCACTTTGTCTACAACCCTCCCTCCATGAGAGCACGTCCCGGGGAGATGAAGCACTCTGAACCCCACCACGGGTTTAGCAGAAGCCCTCCACATTCCCAGAAGCTCAGCAACACCGTGATCTTCCATGATGCAAGCGAGACCTCGTCGCATGAGGGAGCAGGTGGTGCGGAGATAGACCCATGCTTCGTCACTCAACTCTGTTGGGTCCGCCGCAGCAGAAACACTTTCTAGCACCTTGATCCAGGTCCACTGGGGGAAAGAATCCTATCCCGGTTTGGGGGGTGTGGGGGTGTATGCAAGGGTGGAAGGGATCTTGTAACCCTGGGGGGGTGGGGGTGGGTGGAGGAGCGGTCCTGTCTCTCAGTGGACAGATCCCATTCCAGGTGGAGGGGGAGCTCTGTCCCATTTCTGTTGAAAGGTCTACCTTCCATCCCCCTCGCAACTTCTCTTCTCCCTCAGACACCTCACACTCTCCCCTGCCCCGATTCCTCTACCACACTCTGATCCCCCACCCAACACCACCCCCATGGTTTCCCCAGTGCCTTCCGTCCCCTCGCACCCCATCCCCCCAGCTCAACCCTATGTCCCATACCTCTGATCCAATCACCCTTGACATTAGCCCCTGATGAAATCCCATTCCTTCGTTCTCCCCTCCACTCCGATAGACCCCATCCCTGTATCCCCTCACATGCCATTGTTCTCCCCTCCCCAGTCCCCTCCAGCTGCCTCATAAAGTGCCCTGCACTCAGGATGGGGAGAGGGGATTAAATGCAGCCTCCATTCTCTCCGCCCACACTGGGTGAAGGATGGTGCCAGAGGAGGCTCTGTCCCAGTAGGGGAGCCTGTAACAGGCTCTTTATCTCACCCATTGGTGCAAGGTGCTTCCAAACACAACTCTGTTGATCAGAGGGTCTCTGGGATGAGACAGAGTCCTACTCCGACATGCAGGCCAGAATCCCCTTCCAGGAGAGGCATCTTTCGCATGTTGCTGTGCCATGGCACGACTCAGCTATGGCTGCCCCATGCAGTGACATCATCACCCCCTCTGTGTCATCATCTCCCCCCTCTGTGACACCTCCCCTCTCTGTGACACCACTAGTGTAATGGGCAGGGACATCCAACCATTTAAATCCTCCTCAATTTCCCCAAGCAAGGGGAGAATAATTCAGCTGGTCTAAATTACTCGTTGTTATCTATTCTAACTCCTAGATATTTGATCCCATTTTGCCACCACATTTGTTGACTATTTTCTTGACATTGGCTCTAATCCCCCTTCCTAAGTGACATGATTTTGCACATATCCCAAAAGAACTTATACCCAGAGATCTCCCCATAGTCCTCCAGGGTGGAGCACAACTTGGGCAATGAGTGTGTCGGGTCTGTCAGATATATCAGAACAACTTCTGCAAATAAATTGATTTCATGCTCTTCCTGGCCTGTTCTGAAACCTTTAATGCTTGAATCCTGGGAAATGGCCTCGGGTAATCGCTCCATGGCCAGTACAAACTCACTCACTGCGGGTGTGGGGGGGGGGGGAGTCAGACCTTGATTGGCATGCCTGTTGGCTACCTCTGTCCCTCTCATCTCGACATCAGTGGCTCAGGTTGGGGGAGTCTGTGCTGCCTCCTGCAGTGCACAGCAGCACTACTGGACCACCTTTATCTCCTTATTTTCCTGGGCCCTCTCCAAATCTTTCCTTTCTATGATTTCACATTGGTTTCTCAGGAGAAACACTGGCAGCCAAAAGGCATCCTCTGATTCCCCTTAGATTTTGGGAACCCCAACTTCTTGAAGTGGGACAACACGTGGTGACCTATTTTCTCAAGATGTGGATCCAGGAGCTTGGACCAGTCTACCAGTTTGCCATGGTCCGCCAGCATGCTTTCCAAGCTCCCCAACCCTGCACTCTCATCAGTCCACCCCCAGATCTTGTTCTCCTTGCCTGCACTAGATTTCCTGCCCCGATTCCAAAGCATCTCCACTGCAGCTGTGTTCAGTCGGAACTCGAAGGACCCTGCTCACTGCACCAATTATTATGTGTGTGAAACTGATTCAAGGGGTCCCAAGGGTGACGAATTTGAACACAGTTGTCTTTTATTGACACATGTAGTGCAGTCGCATGAGAAGTTAAAGACACACACAGAGAGAAACTCGCCGGGTTAATCGATACACTTGCAACCACTCGTGGATAGAAGACTTGACAATCAACTTGTCACATCTTTCTCTCTCTTTGGCTTGGCTTCACAGACGAAGATTTATGGAGGGGTAAATGTCCATGTCAGCTTCAGGCTCGTTTGTGGCTGACAAGTCCGATGCGGGACAGGCAGACACGGTTGCAGCGGTTGCAGGGGAAAATTGGTTGGTTGGGGTTGGGTGTTGGGTTTTTCCTCCTTTGTCTTTTGTCAGTGAGGTGGGCTCTGTGGTCTTCTTCAAAGGAGGTTGCTGCCCGCCGAACTGTGAGGCAGCAAGATGCACGGTTTGAGGCGATATCAGCCCACTGGCGGTGGTCAATATGGCAGGCACCAAGAGATTTCTTTAGGCAGTCCTTGTACCTCTTCTGTGGTGCACCTCTGTAATGGTGGCCAGTGGAGAGCTCACCATATAACATTATCTTGGGAAGGCGATGGTCCTCCATTCTGGAGACGTGACCTGCCCAGCGCAGTTGGATCTTCAGCAGAATGGATTCGATGCTGTCGGCCTCTTCCATCTCGAGTACTTCGATGTTAAGGATGAAGTCGCTCCAATGAATGTTGAGGATGGAGCTGAGACAACGCTGGTGGAAGCGTCCTAGGAGCCGTAGGTGATGCCGGTAGAGGACCCATGATTCAGAGCCGAACAGAAGTGTGGGTATGACAACGGCTCTGTATACGCTAATCTTTGTGAGGTTTTTCAGTTTGTTGTTTTTCCAGACTCTTTTGTGTAGTCTTCCAAAGGCGTTATTTGCCTTGGCGAGTCTGTTGTCTATCTTGTTGTCGATCCTTGCATCCGATGAAATGGTGCAGCCGAGATAGGTAAACTGGTTGACCGTTTTGAGTTTTGTGTGCCCGATGGAGATGTGGTAGTCATGGTGGGGAGCTGGCTAATGGAGGACCTCAGTTTTCTTCAGGCTGACTTCCAGGCCAAACATTTTGGCAGTTTCCGCAAAACAGGACATCAAGCGCTGAAGAGCTGGCTCTGAATGGGCAACTAAAGCGGCATCATTCCTCAACATGGTTATCCAACTGCACGAAAACCAACAAGGTCGGGTCAGATACAGCAATGAGCTATCTGAACACTTCTCCATTAACAATGGCGTGAAGCAAGGCTGCGTTCTCGCACCAACCCTCTTTTCAATCTTCTTCAGCATGATGCTGAACCAAGCCACGAAAGACCTCAACAATGAAGACGCTGTTTACATCCGGTACTGCACGGACGGCAGTCTCTTCAATCTGAGACGCCTGCAAGCTCACACCAAGAGACAAGAGCAACTTGTCCGTGAACTACTCTTTGCAGACGATGCCGAACTTGTCACATACGATACCTTGAACAGGTCATTTATTCACTCATTGATCTTGGATGTCTGTGGGTGGTAGGGGATATGCAGGTGGCCGCAAATACTTGGCACTACCTATCGGACGTTACCCGTTAGGGTATTTCACATATGGAGCACGCTTAAATGGTGCTTGGTCGGCCCGCTGGCAGGACATCCGAGTATGTGCTGACCATCATGAGAACTTATCACTTTTTTTGGCAGGGGAGAGGCCTGATATAGTCAATTTATCAGACTTGGCCGGCACCCGAACCCCGGCGAATGCAGCCCTTGGTTTTACTTGCTGACAGTTCTTGCAACATCATGAGACCCCCAGATCCTCTGTCCATTATAGTGCCCCCATATGCCCACATTTATGATGCACCAATGCTGCCAAGGCTCCGGGGTCACTCTTATTGGGGAAAATAGTGGCAGAGCATATTTGAGCAGCTCAGTCCACAGTGGCATCACGTCAGCTTCAGCGGTTTTCCTGGAGGTGTGTCCATCCACGTGGTGGACCCTGACTATTCTTTTGTTGTTCCACCTCTCAGAAGATCTGCCAGTGCTGTTGTCCTCAGAGCAGGCAGCCATGGATCTTCCTCCCTGTCTCCTGCCGCCGACCCAGCCCAGAAATCCTGTGGCACTGATTGGAAAAGAGGCTCCTGGGCCCGCCTGGTTGTCCCTTTTCAGATCAGTGCCACAGCTGCTAGCTTGGACAGTTGGCTCTCCCCTCCATTACATCCTCTTGTGTCAGTACTTTATCTGTGGTGGGCTGGAGCGCTGCCACCATACACCACTGTTTTCCGCACCTCCACCAGCCGGAGCCGTCAGTAAACCAAGCTTTTTCCTGGTGTCCATCATCGAGGGTGTTGAATGGTTTGTCCCAGGCCATGGTGCCAGGCTCTTCTCGGGGTCATTCAGGTGGGAGGCTGTCACTTTCGGGCAGGACATGATCTGTTCTTGCAAGTGGCTCAGCCCTTTGCCCCGGCCTCTGTGCGGTCTGCCTTGTACCACTTCTTCGGTCTGCTGTGAGTGGCATTCGCAGATTTAACCCACCACATGTTGGGGAGGTGTGGCTGGAGTGTGACTGTCTCTGCTGCCATCTGGTTCTCTGTGGTGAGCAGGCGAGCATCTGACACTCAAATGGGGAGTCGTGGGAGGCAGCTTCCAGAAAGCAATTGAACCAGAAGCTGTGTGGGACTAGGCGACCTTGCCTCTTTTGCTCGAGGCTCCACTAGGCCATTGTCTTCATGGCAGAGACAAGTCATTCAAAGGGTCTTCCAGTCTTGAGGGGTTGGGGGGTGCTTGTGGTCAGTGGCAGTGGTGTTCAACCGTGTTTTGCCATTAAGCCGTTTGTTGTTCAGGTCATCAATGAAACGTAGAGTTTTTTTTTCTGGGCAACAGATGGAGGGGCAGGGTGAGATGGGGAATATGTTGGCACCAGTAACCCAAAAGACCCACAAAACCTTGTGCCTCAACTTGTTGGTGGGCACCGCAATGAGGATTTTGCTTTGAGCAACCATTGATATTTCTCTGCTGCCTGGATTCTCAGGAAAAGGACTGTTGGATTAGGACCCTGGACCTTTTCCAGGTGGTGCCTCCCTGGTGCCAGTGTCTGGGGTGTTGCTGCTGGTGTCCAAGACATCCTAAAGTGGGCCAGAGGTTGTGGTATATGGAGATACCAATGACATAGGGAGGAAGAGGGAAGAGTTCCTGAAAAGTGGGTCCAGGGCCTTTGGTGAGAGCTGAAAAGAAATAGAACAAAGGGAGTCATGTTGGGATGACTGTCTGGGCCATGCGACAGTGAGAGCAGGAACAGAATGAGGTGGAGGATGAAGGCGTGGCCTGAAGGTGCGGGTTAAGAGCTCCTTGAGGGCATCCTATTTGCCTTGCTCGGGAGGCTTATGTCGGAAGTCGATGAGCCTTGCTGCCATGTCCTGATGAGCAAGATCATCATGGAGGAGTAATGGATGTCATCAGCGGTGATCTCTTGGAGGTGAACTGGTCCTCGGCCTGTTTTCTGAAATCCACGTGTGGCTGCGACATCCAGAATGTTGACAGCTTCAACCAAACCATCTGAAGAGCCGTCTTGACCGTGATCTTCACGTCCAACTGAAGGGCTGGGTCCTGCTGAGGTCACTACTCTAGCAGGCGCGTTCCCGCAAACTCTGGAAAGAATGACATGCACCCAAGAAGTGGAAATGGAAGATAAGTTGCTTGAACAGGCAACTCCAGCCTCGGGTTGGAAGGCGATCCTCCCATTGCTCATTGTTTCCCACCACGTGGGTCGTCCCCTGGGATGAAGGGCATTGGCCCCAACGGGGTCTGCGCTGTCAGCGTGTTTGTCAGCTCTCTAGTATAGTGGCTCGTGTCTCAGTTAACAGGCCACTCCAACTTGATATGTCAGAATAAAATGGAGCCCATATTTACCAAGTGTGGGTGTGGAAATTTACATGAAACCCTGACACTCCCTTTCACCTGAAGGCCTCCGTTTATTCAATGAAACTTTAAAGTAACAGACATTTCTGTTGAGGAGAGAAGGGGGAGGGGGTAGGATATTGGGGAAGTGGGTGGGGGGTGGTTTCTTTATTCTTTCTTTTATAGATGCCACACATTAGATGAACATTATAATTAATAGTGTGAATTTGTTGTGGTTTTAAGTTTATAAATATTTTTTTAAAATATTTTTTTGTGGGTGGCAGATAGGATCATGCGGACTCTCTCCCCCCCAACCCACCCACCCCAAATATCAATGGGATAAACCGGGTTCATTGTCAACATCGTCGAGGATCCCTTCCACCTGCCCACAGCATTTGGCAGCTCTTCTCACCAGGAAAGAGGTCGAGGAATATCGGAGCCAGTAGCACCAGGCCCAGAAACAGATTCTTCCTGCGAGCACTGAGGATGGAGAATGATGGATGACTGGCTCAAAGACTCCATGACTCTGCTATTGATTCAACAGAATTTATTTCTTTTTTGGGAGGGACTGCACGTGTATCATTTGTCTCTCTGTGCATAGGTCCGGTTGTGTGTTTGCAGAGGTTTCACCATGAACGCAGTTTCCTCGGGTTAAATTTGAACGGGTACAGAGGAGCTTTCCTGGATAGGAGAATGTATCTCATGAAACAAAGTTGACTGAGTTCGGGCTTTTCTCTTTTTCACCCCAAAATTAACTTTATTCTAAAATTATTGACCAAGAGGACAACTGTTCCATGTCTTTTCTCATCCTCGTGTTGCATGCCTATATTCCCTTCACTGCACACGTTCTCTGTTTAGCATCATTCTACCACTTTGACACCTTGTGGTTACTCCCTGCACTCTGTGGTTGAAGGGGTTCCCCTTAGTCTCCGCCCCTCAAGACACGGGGGATGAGAGTCCTTCCCCACAGCGCCCTCGTGTTGGCTGCGCCAAGCCTCAGTGCATCTCTCAGCAACCTGGAATAGGCTGGTGGGCAGCGTTCCCTCACCCACATCTCCATGTGCTAAAAGACCAGCAGGTTAACGTCGAACAGTTATGCCCTTTGGACCTCGATGTTGTGCTGACCTATCAATTCCAAGCAAAATAAAAACTAGACCCTTCCTCCTTCATATCCCTCCATTCTTGCAATGGAGGGAGTGCAGAGGCGATTCACGAGGCTGATACCTGGAATGGCAGGAATGACTTATGAGGAAAGATTGTGCAAATTGGGATTGTACTCCCTGGAGTTTAGAAGATTGAGAGGGGATCTCATAGAGACATATAAAATTCTGGCAGGACTGGACAGAATGGATGCAGATGGGATGTTTCCAAGGATGGGAAAATCCAGAACCCGGGGCCATGGTTTGAGGATAATAGGCAAACCATTTAGGACCGAGATGAGGAGGAATTTCTTTACCCAGAGGGTGGTGAATCTGTGGAATTCATTGCCACAGAGGTCAGTAGAGGCAGGTTCATTAAATATATTTAAGAGGGAATTAGATATATTTCTTCGGTATAAAGGTATTAAAGGTTACGGAGAGAAGGCGAGGACGTGGTACTGAACTTTAAGATCAGCCATGATCTCGTTGAATGGCGGAGCAGGCTCAAAGGGTCGAATGACCTACTCCTGCTCCTATCTTCTATGTTTCCTTCATTCATGTGTCCAAGAAGCCCTTAAATGCCGCTAATATTTCAGCCTTCATCACCACTCCTGGCAAGGCATTCCTGGCACCCACAACTCTGTGTAAAATCAAGTATCCCTGATATTGCCCCTAAACATTCCTCCCTTTGCTTTGGGCATCTAGTGTTTGCTTCTCTTATCTGGGTTTCAGGCAGACCAAAGGGCATCTTTCACTGAGATTCTGGTCTTCCAGCAGTTCTGGATGTCTGTCTCTGGATGCTCTGCTCAGGGGACCACCCCGCAGTATCTCATCAAGTACTAGTCTCTGTGTCAGCAGGAATTCCATACTGACCACTGCCTGATGGCCCTGTGGTCAATAGTGTTTGTCTATGCAACCATTCCCATGAAGGTGATGGGGCAAAGTCCTGCTGACTAGGACATTGTGTGGCATCAGGGACAGACCAATCTTTCGCAACACCTGAGCCAGGTAGAACCTCAGCACATAGCGGGTTTTGGTGCCCTTGCACTTTGTTTCCAAGCACAGCCATACACAATAGCCATGCTGGTTAGGGTTATGCCCCCAATGATTGATGACATACATGGTCCTCCAGACTCTATCCATTTTGGAACCCCACATGAATAGGAAATGTGTTTTGGGAATTGACAGGGTGGAGGTGTGGGGATGGGCCACACCTGCCCCACGTGCTGCAGTACCAAGAGCTCCTTGAACCTGTTGACCAGGTTCTACCAGATTGACAGAGTTGGGCATCTCTGTGGTTCTCCCTGTCTCCTGGAACTGGGGGTCTCCTTACTGCTCCACATCTCCTTGAGTTGGTACTTTGTTCTCCACCATCCCCACAAGACAACCAAGATCCCTGGATGGAGGGCAGAGGCGCAGAGAGATCAGTGAGAATACGGGTAGTTTCAACAGGGTGGGGTCCATCCTGATGCCTGATAACAGGAGGAAACCAACAGAGAAGGAGGGGGCATTCGATAGCAGGTGGGGCAGGGTGTAGACATGGCAGCTGACTGGAATTGTCAGCGGGATACTGAGACCTGGGAGAGGAGGGGAAGGAGGGTGCAGTTGTGTTCTGATAAGAGAGTACTGAGGGAGAGACAACATGGGTGGAACCTCAAGGCAGGGGACCCCTGATTTTTTGCAGGGAAGGGCTCTGTAAATAGACTCACAGATATCCAGCGCAGAGCATCTTTGTTACCCTGCCATCAGGAAGGAGATATAGAGGAATAAAAGCAGAGAAACTCGGGAGGGAAATAGCTTCTTCCTACAGGCCGTGAGATTGACGGCAACATGAGCTGGATGGGAGCTAAGAATGAAAATGGGGAGAGGAATATGGACTGATTACAACAGCACAGGCAGCAGGAGAGTGGGGCCGAAGGGCCTGTTTCTGTGTTGTCTATCTGGACCAGCCTTTTGAGTTCAAGCTTTAAAGAACCCAATCATTTTTAAATTTAATATCAATGGTATAGAATGAATCAAGAAACAAGATGTCTGTCCAGCAGCAAGCGTAGAAGGCACTTCCAGAAATGGAGGCTCTGAAACCACAGGGAGATTCTGACCGGAATGAGGCCCGGCTTCCTCTGTAAGGAGGAGAAGAGAGGCAGGGATAATGTGGGGGAAGGGGTGGGGTGGAGGAGGTAGGGATGCCTTCCTCCGTTCACCTCCCATTTCCTCTACACCGCACCCCTCCTCATTCCCCTGCCCATTCCCCTCCCCCATCACCTCCCCATTTCCCGTGTCCCGCTCGACTCCCCCGCTCCCCTCCCCAACCTAACCCTAACCCCAAACAAACTTTGACCTTAACAGTACCGATACCCCTAACCACTACCCCACGCCCCCAACCCTAACTCTATTTCCACCATGTCCCCTAAACCCGACCCTAATCCTACCCACCTTCCCCTAACCCCAACCCACACCCCACCTCTACCTCCTATTCCTACCTCCTTCCTAACCTAACCCAAGCCCACATATCCTAACCATAAACCTAACTGTACCTCTACCCATCCCTGACCCTTATCTTAATTCTACGCACCTTCCCCAACCCTAACCTAAACCCTACCCCTATCCTCTACACCTAACCCTACCCCATACCCGCACCCCCTACCACTATCCCATTACCTACCCCTACCCTCTCAATACGCCCTTTAACCTACCCCCTTCCCCTATCCCTCATTCCCCTAAGTTAGGGGTAGGAAGTAGGAAGGGAAGGGGAGGGGAAGGTGAGGAGGGGAGGGGGAGGGGGAAAGGAGAGGGGAAGGGGAGGTGAAGGGAGGAGGGCTGAGGTTAGGGCATAGGTGTGAGGGTAAGTGAAGGAGAAGGTGATCGGGAGGGGGTTGGAATGGAGGAGAGGTAGGGGAGAAATGGGGGAGGGAAGTGGGTGAAGGGATATGGAAGAGGTGGGGAATGGAGTTGGCAGGGCCAGAGGGAGAAGAAGGGGAGGGGTTCAGGCCATCATGATGTTGTCTGTCCTCTGTTCAGCTGGGATGCAATGTTCTTCTGGACTCGTGTCTTGTCTCTGAGATCGCTCCTTCTCCTGGGAATAGAAATACGAGTGATAGAGATGCCGTCTCCGAGGCCTGATCACGATGACTTTGGAGGGCCCCAACTCTTCCTCCATCACCCCCCTCCCTCCCCTGCACAGTAGGGCCTTTCCCTTCCTCTGCTTTACCTGAGGAAGTGTGTTATGGAGAAAACCACAATCTATATCAGCAGAGCTCAGAGTACCGTGTCTCCATCAGACCTTTATAAATGTTCTCCACAACAAACTAACCCTTACCCGTACCACACCCATGGCTATGGGTGGATTAAATACCAATTAACCTCTTTCTGAAGTAATAGTCATGAATTTGATGTTGATTCCAATTCTGAATAACTTCTCATAATTCAAGTTCAGCTCCTGTAAAGTTAGATCCATTATTAGTACATAATTCTTTTACTTGACCATGTCTAGGAATAAAACACCAAAGAACATTAATGAAAGAGTCTGTATCAAGCAATGACGCTACTTCAATATGAATTGCTCTCATAGTCAAACAAGTGAAAATAACTCCATATCGTTTTTCAACACTTCGTCCTCACTTTACTTGCAAAGGACCAAAATAATCAACTTCCACGGATGTAAATGGGAATTCATCAGGTGAAACTCTGTCCTGTGGTAAATCTGCCATTTGTTGTTGTCCAGGTTTTCATTATCTATGTCAGTCACAAAGAGATGAAACCTCATGATTTCATTATTAATATATTTAAGCACTAATGTTCTATCAGTCCAAAACACAGGATCTACTAACTCCATCTGTAATTCTCTTCTTAACATAGCGTCCATTTTACTCGCCATAATAGCAGCAGTCAATTCCATTCAAGGTCTGGTGACTGACTTTAATGGAGCCACTCTGGCTTTTCCCATTACAAATCCACCATCTACTCGCACTTGGTTATTTCACAGGACTCAGTAACTGACAGGATCAAAACCACCTTCACTTACATCAGAAAAATGGTGTAACTGATCAAATGTGGCCACTCCAAAGTCTGTTGACGTCAAATTCTTCCAAGTATTTGAAGACGCTCAATCTAATTTTTCCAATCTTGTGCAATAGATTCTGGATTAGTTTTATCTCATCCAAATTTTCTTTTGCACAAAACTGGTATTTGGCCGGGCTGATCATTAGGCTGAATTCGGCCAGTCGGGGGAAGAGGGTGTGCAGGTGAGACTTGTGTTGTGCCCAGTCTCTGCTGGCGACAAGAATGTCATCCAGATAAATTAACACAAAATTCAAATCCCTGCGCACCATATCCATGAGGTGCTGGAAGGTCTGGGCAGTGTTCTTGAGTCTGAAAGGCATGCATTAAAATTTGAACAAGCCGAAGGGGGTGATGATGGCTGTTTTGGGGATGTCCTCGGGGTGCAATGGGATTTGATGATACACGCACACCAGATCGACCTTGGAGAATACTCTCACACCATGCAGATTGGCCATAAAGTCCTGAATGTGAGGGATGGGGTAACGGTCAGGTACTGTCGTGTCATTAAGCCGTCGATAATCTCCGCAGGGGCACCAACCATCGGAGGCTTTTGGGACCAGGTGGAGCGGCAAGGCCCAAGGACTGTCGGAGCGACGAATGATCCCCAGTTTCTGCAGATGCGAGAACTCCTCTTTCGCTATCTGGAGCTTATCTGGCGGGTTTAACAGTAATGTACGATGAACTGTATCAGACACTGTGACACCAGGTTCACAGTTGGGAGAATATTTAACGGTGATATACAGTAGACTTTGGCAGATACTGTGACACCAAGTTTTCAGTAGTGAGAACGTTTAACAGTAATGCATGATAAGCTGTGGTAGATACTGTGATACCAGGTACACAGTTGGAAGAAGGTTTTACGGTGATGTAATATTAACTGTGGCAGATAAAGTGAAACACCAGGTTCACATTGGGGTGAAGTTTATGATGATGTACGGAAGACTGACGCAGATATGGTGACACCGCATTCACAACGAGGAGAAGGTATATCAGTGATGTACAATAAACTGTGGAATATACTGTGACTCCAAGTTTACAGCGGGGAAGGGGAGGGGAAGGGGAGGAGGCAAAGGGGAGGGGGAAAGGAGAGGGGAAGGGGAGGTGAAGGGAGGAGGGCTGAGTTTAGGGCATAGGTGTGAGGGTAGGTGAAGGGGAAGGTGAGCTGGAGGGGGTTGGAATGGAGGAGAGGTAGGGGAGAAATTGGGGGGGGAAATGGGTGAAGGGATATAGGTGGGGAATGGAGTTGGCAGGGCCAGAGGGAGAAGGGGAGAGGTTCAGGCCATCATGATGTTGTCCGTCCTCTGTTCAGCTGGGATGCAATGTTCTTCTGGACTCGTGTCTTGTCTCTGAGATCGCTCCTTCTCCTGGGAAGAGAAATACGAGTGATAGAGATGCCGTCTCCAAGGCCTGATCACGATGACTTTGGAGGGCCCCAACTCTTCCCCCATCACCCCCCTCCCTACCCCTGCACACTAGGGCCTTTCCCTTCCTCTGCTTTACCTGAGGAAGTGTATTATGGAGAAAACCACAATCTATATCTGCAGAGCTCAGAGTACCGGGTCTCCATCAGGCAACACCCTGGTTCACCACGACATGGCAGGAAGATGCTGGACAAATCATGGATGAATCAGTCGAGTCCCTTCAGTTGATCCATTGGAACCTACCTCACAACAATATTACTCTTCCCTCCCTCTCACCAGTACCTTCTGTTTTTTTTCTTTTATTCCTCTCCCTATATTAAAATCTTTTTCATGCCTTTTTTGGACCAGCCTCCACTACTACCCCTGGCAATGCATTCCAGCCACCCACTACATTCTGTGTGAATAAAATATCCCCCTCACATCTTGTCTAAAGTTCCCTCATCTCACCTTATTTAGACGTCCACTGGTATTCTCGCCCCAGAAATGCACACAATATTCCAAGTGTGGTCTGACTAGAATTTTATACATATGCAATGTTACCTCTCAGTTCTTGAACTCAATCCCCTGACTCCTGAAGGCCAGCACACAATACACCATCTTAAACTCCCTCTCAATTTTCACAGCAACCTTGAGCGATTTATGGAGCAGGATCTAAATATTTCTGTAAGTGTGATAATCTCCCAAATATTTATATATGTAGCGGATACTTCAATAGAGCTACTAAAGCAACACACACACACACACACACACACACATACCAGGTTAGTCAACACAAGACTGCTTTATTCATTCTTTACAGGTTTCTTCTATTTACAGCGTCTCCCGGGCTCCATGGGTCAAGGTGCGACATCATTTATGAGTTTGCTGCAGATCCACGGGACCACAGGTTTTAATTAAGCTCTGTGAGTGTCCTGTACCTTCCGGCAGGGGAAATCACAGATCTGCGTGCCGTTCCTCGGCACGCAGCTCCACGTGCATGCGGTCAATTAAATGGATGAGTTCCCAGCTGTCTGCCTTATGATTTCATGTGCTCGCTAAAGACCCTTGCCCTCTCGGCCCACTATACAGCTGCTACACCCCCACAGAACCGTCGCCAGAAAGTAAAACAGCAGCTGCATGCACCTTAGGTGGACACCCTCATTGTCTGGGCTGGGGGCACTGAATGGGTGAAGCGGGATCCACATGGGCAGGGTTGTATCTGTCCAAACTAAACAGCTGTGAATGTCCCCTAATGTCCAAAGTATACTCAAACCTATCCTTCTTCACCACGCAGAAAAAGCCCTCATACGGGTCATTGTAACAGCACTCCTGGGTCCTGTCTGCGCACAAAAAAATCAGCGTCCAGGAGTGGTGGGGCATGTTCTGTTAAGGGGATCCAAGCCAATGGGTAGGAAAAGCTTTGCTGATCACGATACCATGTCGAAGCTGCTGAAGGATGTTCAGATCAGAGTTGGTTGAAAAATGAATGTCCCATGAAACTGGAAGGACCAGACCATAAACCATCTCTGCGGACAATGCAGATATATCTTGCATTGAAGCTGTGCGCACTCCCAAAAGAATGCATGGCAACTCATCAACCTAATTGGGACCAGTGAGTCAGGCCTTAAAAGTGGACTTCAGTTGCCGGTGGGAACGTGGGTTAATTGTGTTCCATGGACTGAATTAATGTGGGAAAACCAAATCTGGCCATCCAGTTGACGATGAATGCTCTGGCCCTTTTGTCAGTGTCACTGGATGGCAACGGGACTGCCTCTGGCCAGCACGTGAAATGTTCTACAACTGTTAGAATGTATCTTATGTTTTGAGATTCTGGCAATGGTCCAAGCAGGTCCACATGCACATGTTCCAACTGCCTGCATACTGTCAGAAAATGTTGAAGAGGTGCCTTAGTGTGGCACTGAATTTTGGCAGTCAGGCAGGAGATAGTCGTGCAAACCCATTGCATGACGCCTTTTCTCAGTCCATGCTATACATATTTATTTGACATGAGCATGACAGATGTTCTGATGGACAGATGATATAAGCTGTGTATCTGGTCAATAAGGTGTTTCCTCCAAGATGCAGGTAACATTGGTCTAATGTAGCCCAAAAACATGTCACAAAGTAAGGTTGGCCACCCAGTTGTGCTGCCCACTGCTGTATGTCCAGGTTAGTAATGGCTGTACTGTATGCCTGAACATCGGGGTCCATTGCCTGGACACAGGCTAATTCAGAAATATCAATGTCACCCAAAATATGTTATACGGTCGGTCTTGTCAGAATATTCATGACGAGGTTGTTTTTACCAGATGTTATCCAAGTAGATCTAAGGGAACTCTAAATCTCTGTCCAAAGTGTCTATAACCCGCTGGCAGGTTTCAACACCATTCTTCAACTCAAGTGGCATCCTAAGACATTCAAAAAGCCCAGAAGGGGTAATAATCACCATTTTCGGAATATCTTCCTTATGGATGGGATCTGATGGTATCTCATGACAAGATCAACCTTGATGAAAGCACAGAAATTTTGCAGATGGGAGGCAAAATCTTGCATATGAGGGACATTAAGACAGTGGGTCTTATCCTGAGATATGGTCTGCTGGCCTTCATAAATCATAGCATAGACTAGAGTATAGCTGGAAAGTGATGCTGCAACTGTTTAAGGAATTGGTGAGGCCAGGTTTGGAGAATTGTTTTCAGTTCTGGTCTCCAAATATAGGAAGGAAATAGATAACGTGGAGAGGGAGCAGAAAAGATTTACAAAAATGTTACGTGGCTTACAACATCTCGAGTACAGAGAAAGATTAAGGAGACAGCGACTTTATTCATTGGAACGTAGGTGGATGAAGGGGGTTATGATAGAGGTATTCAAAATTATGAAAGGAATAGATAGACTGGACGTGAGTAGACTCTTTCCCCTGAGGGCATGGGAGGTTGGAACAAGAGGGCATGAGTTCAAGTTAAGAGGCAAACTTTAGGAGGAATGTTAGAGGATGTTTCTTCACTCAGAGAGTGGTGGCAGAATGGAATGATCTTCCAGAAGAGATAATTGCGGCAGGGTCCTTGCTGTCATTTTAGAGAAGTTTGGATGTGTACATGGATATGAGGGGGTTGGAGGGATATGGCCAGAGTATTGGTGGGGAAAACTAGTGGAGTTGTTCATGTGAACTGGCACAGACTCGAAGGGCCGATATGGCCTGTTTCCGTGCTGTAAACTGTCATATGGTTATATGTGCTGGGCTCCACGGGACAAAGTGGGACATCATTAAGAGTTTGCTGCCAGCGGGTTTGAATGAAGCCCCGTGAGTATCCCGCACTTTCCGGCAGGAGACTCCAAAAATCGAAAAGATGAATTTACTATTTCCATGAACCCTTCACTTTTACGTCTATTTTTCTAAATCCACTCCATAATCTAGACATCTTTACTTTACCCAACCCACATTTCTTCTCCCATTCAAAGCGCTCAATAATACACCAGGGCAATAAAGTAAAAACTCAATGCTGGAAATACTCAGCAGATCTTCTACTGGAAAAATAATTCAAGTTAAAAACTTCAGGTCGATAACCTTTCACTGGGATTCAGAAAGATGATCAAATAAACCTGATTCTATTTGCTGAGAAAAAGAAGAGGGGAAATAACAAACTGATTATGTGTGATGAATACCCGAGCAGCAGAAATGGCAGTGGTGCTGGATGAGTGGAGTCACCTCATTGATCAACACATCTGTCTGGATGGAGGGGAAAAGGATAAACAAGACAAACACGATGCCGTCACTGTGACGTACAATACGACAGCTGCAGAGAATCTGAAATGAAGGAATGGTGAAAATACTTGTTTTTGGATCAATGTGACAAAATTTGACCTGACAAAAGAAAACAAAATTGTTTTGCTCTGCCAGAACTCTCTAGATCAAGGGGCATAATAAAATAGTCCAGAAGCCAACATTATGAAATTGAACAGCCAAGTTATAGAAATCGGCAACAAGAGATAAAACACAATTACATAATTCCATGAAAGTGGTGTCACAGGAAGACAGGGTTCTAAAGACAGCTTTTGTCATCTTGGCCTTCATTAATTAACATATTGAAAACAAGAGTTGGGAAGTTATGATTAGGTTGGATAAGATGATGGTGAGGCCCACTTTGGAGAATTGTGTGCAGTTCTGGTCACCTAGCTACAGGAAGGGTATTAGTAAGATTGAAAGAGTGCAGAGAAGATTTACTAGGAAGCTGCCAGATCTTCAGGAGTTGAGCTGCAGGGAAAGGTTGAACAGGTTGGGATTTTATTTCTTGGAGTGTCGAAAAATGAGTAAGAGATTTCTTCAAGTGGGGTATGAATGGGAAAAAAGGCTGAGAAAGACTGCAGTAGACCCAATTGTGAAGGAAAGATTTTGCCTGAGAAAAATTGTCATTGGCCCATTTCCTCTTGAGTTATGAAACCACGCACAGAACAAGTCAATGAGGTACCATTAAAACAGTGGTTTTCAAACTTTTTCTTTCCAATCACATTCCACCTTAAGTAATCCCTTACTAACAGAGCACTTCTGGCACAGAGATTAAGTGGAATATGATCTGGGGGGTGGGGGTGGGGGTGTGGAGGCGGAGTTTGAAAATCACTGCTCTTGATGAAAAGGTTTCTCCATCTCCGTTTTAAGCAGACATCCTTTTATTCTGAGGTTGTGCCCACTGGTCCTAAACTCTCCCACTACTGGCAAAATCCTCTCTATCCAGCCCTTTCACTATTCATCAGATTGCAATAAGGTCCTGCCTCATCCTTCTAAACTCAGGCGAGTCCAGACCCAGAACCATCAAATGCTCCTCCAACATTATTCCTCTCATCCCCAGGATCATTTTTGTAAATCACCTCTGGGCCATCACATCCTCTCTTCGAAATGGGGCCTAAAATTGCTCACAACACTTATTAGATCAGGACAACAAGAAGGTGGTCACGGGAGGGAAGACAGCTGCAGGGGTGCCTTGAGTCCACGGATTTGATGGTGTTCAAGGAGTCAGCTGAGGGGAGGGGGGATTGTTGTGGAAGAATGGCATCGGAAAATGACGTGAGAAGACACCTCTCCCTGACTAAATTGTTCAATACTCGAACTGTAGTGACTTTTTCGACTTTATCAATGTTTTGAACAGTAATTTACTACAGTAGGATTCTGGAAATGAAGAAAGGAAAAAAGCAGTGTTGGGCACTGCCAGTTGCCCCAATAATCACAGAGAAAGTATTAGGGGAACGATAGGCTTTATTACACACAAGACTGCAGGCCCGGGTCCAAGTGAGGGAAGTGAAGGGATGGAAGAGGTGGCTCGACCTTTATGGCTGGGTCACAGTGGAGGAGTTCAGGGAGGAATCTAGGAGAGGATGTCATCAGGAGGGTGGGCCTTCCCATGCCTGTACTGGTAAGTACATACAATACCATTTCATTACCAGCAACTTAGAAAAAACCTAGGTTTTCAACCTGTGAAAAGTGCAGAAGAAGCAAGGCCGACCTTCCAGAAGGAACCTCGGGAGCAGTTAGAGATAGATCCGAATCCTCAACGTGGAACTCGGGAGAAGCTGGAAGAAACATCCACATCCTCTGCGCATCCAGTGACGCAAGATGTCGTCAAGTTGTTTGGCCTGGGGGCGGGCCAGGAGGAGTGTGATGTCTGCCGGAAGATATTGAAGGTTCAGATCCTGTAAAATTATTTTTGGAAATGGATTCCAGAGATGTTGGGAGTCGAGTCTTTTGAGATCGGGCTCATAGGGCGTGAAGGAGAAAACCTTTTCTGGGTCAAATGTCAAGAGCGCTTCTTTTAAGATGTTTGTGATATCAGGATAGAGAAATTATATTGTGGCTTGCAGATCAGAAAGTCGCCTTGATCAAAGCCCTAAGATGTATCAAGGCAAAAGGGTTTTATTTTAAGCTGATTTAAGTCAGGAGATTATTAAGTGATGGAAAGAGTTTAATCTGGTCAAAGCAGTGCTGTGGAAGAAAGGGTATAAGTTTACTTTTTGGTATCCGATTATATTTAAGGTGATTTATGGGCGAGATCAGTCTCAATGTTTTGAGAGTCCTTATGGTGCATTATCTTTTGCAAATTCCTTCCCAGATTTGAAGGAATTGATGGGGAAAATGCCCGAGGATAAGATTGGGAAGGGAATGGGAATCGGTGAATGATGTTGAAGATGAAGCTCAAGCTCAATGTGGGTGTTATCACTGGGATGACTGATGGGTTTTAGTGTTCGGTTGGGGGGTGGTGGTTGACTATACTACTTCTAAAGTCATCTGCCACTTGTGGTATTGACTGCACCTGGTCCACAGAGGGGGGGCTGACTCTTGGGCTCTTAGGTTTTTACATGTTTTTACAGTGGTTTCGTATTTTTTGAAAGGGGGGTTTGGGTTTTTAAAAAAATTATATCTAATTGTAATTGCTGTGTGAAGTGTCAAACTCAGGAGGAAATTAAGTTATGGCTCTTTTAAATTTTGTGACCTTTAATGTTAAATGACTTAATAATCCAATGAAAAGGAAGGTAATATTGGCATATATAAAGAAAATTATGGTTGATCTTGCTTTTTTGCAAGAAACTCATTTGTCTGAGAAAGAACATATGAAATTGAAAAGAGATTGGGTCTGACATGTTTTTCATCTCCATTTAATTCGAAAGCTTGAGGTGAGTTGCTAGTTTGTTCATAAGAAGATTCCGTTTCAGTTGGAATCATTCTCTGCCACATTGGGTCGAGAGCTGTTGGTGAATTGTAAAATTTTTGCTGAAGCATGGACTTTGATGAATGTTTATCCACTCAATGAAAATGATGAAGATGCTATTTCTGAAACTTTTTTGAATCTGGGTCAAGCTAATGAAAATATTTTGGTTGGTGGGGATTTTAATTGTGTGTTGGATAAATTTCCAAAACTGTACAAAGAACCAAAATGGCAAAATGGATGTTAGACTCAATGAAAGATTTGAATTTGGTAGAAATATGGAGGAAATTAAATCTGACAGAATAACTTATCTCTTTATTCACCCAGACATGATCCTTTTTTGAGAACTGAGTTTTGCTTAATGTTAGGACAATTACAGGGTAGATTTATACATGCAGAGTATAAGAGTAGGATTTGTCTGATCATTCCTCATTGTTAAGTAGAAGTACACAATCCTTTATCTGGACATCTAAAATCCAGAAAGTTCCCAACACCAGCAAATGGGGAGAGAGACGGCAGCGCAAGGCAGGCGGGAGAGGGGTGGGGGGAAAATGGCAGCATGACTGGAAGGGAGTGGGGGTGGATACAGCAGCACAATTTGGGTGGGCTTAAATCTGGGTTTCTGAAATCTAGAAAAATCTGAAATTCAGAACACAGTGACCCCCCCCCACCCCCAAGGGTTCTGGATAAAGGATTGTGTACCTGCACATGTTCTGGTTTGCATAATGTAGACACCCCTTATCGGTGAATGTTTAATGGGATGTTATTGAAGCAACCAAAGTTTCGAAGTTATATCAAAGACCATATTTGCAAATTAATACATATTCAGTACAAAGTAAATTTGTTTTGTGGGATGTTTTAAAAGGTTATATAAGAGGTCTGATAATCAATTATACTGCATTTGGCAGAGAGCCAAAATTTGGAGAAGGAAATAACAATTTGAGAGAAGGAATTCCAACGAAATTCGACTGTGGATAAAAAGACTTTTTTGATTCAGTTGAAACTGTTACAATATTATGCAAACATATAAATATGAAAAATTAATACAATGATCCAAATAGCGTTATTATGAGTTAGGAGAAAGAGTGTATAAGGTTTTCGCTCAGCAATTAAAGACTGAACAGGCATCAAGGACAATAAATGCGATAAGAAATAATTCAGGAGTTACTTTTAAACCTCAGGAAATGAATGATGAATTTCACTCATTTTACCAGAATTTATATCCTTTTGATGTAAGTCAGGATGAGGAACGTGTTGAGTCTTTTTTAGGTAGTTTGGAGTTATCGGTTTTGGACGATAAATATAGGACAGAATTGGAAGTTCCTTACAGTGATTTAGAAATTGAAGAAGCGATATTGAATATCACCTGGAGAAGATGGGTTTACAGGAGGGTTTTATAAATAATTTTATGAAGTCTTGTCTCCTGTTTTGGTGGATGTTCTTAAATAAGCTACAGAAGAGCAAAAGCATTTCCAGAATCCTTTTCTAGACCTAGACTTAGTTATTGCAAAAAAGAAAGAGCCCCATTGAAAGTTGCCTCATATCGACCAATATCTTTATTAAATGTAGTTTATAAGTTAGTAGCTAAGGTATTGGCCAATAGACTTGCGAAGTATTTAACACGTTTAATCGAGCCTTTGATCGAGTTGAAAGGTACTTTTTATTTAAAATACTTGAAAGATTTAAGTTTGGAACTTTTTTACCTGGTTGGTTTAAAGCCTTGTATAAAAAGCCTTTGGTGAGTATGGTGACAAATGGACAAATTTCAGATACGTTTAATTTAACACACTCCACAAGGCAAGGTTGTCCTTTGTCACCATTGGTGAAAGAACCGCTAGCCCAAGCTATAAGACAAAATGATAAAATTAGTGGGATTAAAATAAATGAAGAGGAACGTAAGATTAATTTGTTTGCAGATGACGTACTAATATATTTAACAAATCCTCAGTAATCATTATGACATCGACAAACCTGTTTGGTTCAATATGGAAAAATGTCTGGTTATAAGGTTAATCGGGATAAGAGGAACATATTACCAATTACACAGGAAGATTATCCTGCTTGTAAACAGATTAATCAGCTTAGATGGACTAAGAAAATTAAATATTTAAAGGTAATGGTTGATGTGGTTTATGTGTAAGTTTAACTATGTTTCTCTATTGATAAAATTAAAGCTGATTTAATTAAATGGAAAGATCTTCCTTTGACATGAATGGCACATGTGAATTGTATTAAAAATGAATATTTTTCCCTGAATTCAATATCTTTTTCCATCAATTCCATGTTCGTGTCCAAACATATTTTTTAAAGAGTTATGCAGCAATCAGAATATTTTTATAGAAAGGTTCATTGGCTAGAGTATTTTTTCAAAACTTAACATGGTAATATGCATTAGGGACAACAATGGCCTCATTTTCAGAATTATTCATTAAATTATTAGTTTATTATCAGTTAAAATTTATTAATATGATGTTCGATGTTAATCAATCTCCACACTGGGCTAATGTGCTATTAGCACAGATTTCACATTCAATAATACATCAATGTATATTTAGATGGACTCCTCATCTTTTGCATTATTATAATGTGCTAGTATTATGACATTTATGTGATACTTGGTATAAAAGAAATCTGTCAATAGGAACTGGAGATAAGGTTTCATTACAAATTCCATCATATCAGGATAAATACATATCCTTCTCGATGAATAATCTCAGTGTTTAAAGATTTGCCAGATGAAAGGTATTCAAGTGTTAGCAGATTGTTTTGAAGATGGGATATTTTTTTCCTATGTTAGGCTTCAGGAAAAAATTGAGGTACTGTTAAATTCTTTGCTTGCATATTTTCAAGTACATGCTCCAGTAGTGAAGAATTTTGGGCGGGAATCGAACATGCCTAAGTTAACTAAATTTAAAATTTAATTGTAAATGAGGCAGAAAGGGATTTATTTCAGAAATGTATTCTTTGTTGCAAGAGAAAATGGCCAAACTGGATTGAGATAAATCAAAGCTTAAATGGGAGAAAGATTTATCCTTAGAATTATCCCAAGAAGGATGGACTACTCTGTGTGAAGATAGTGTGACTACATTTGGTGAACTACAATTTTCTACATCAGTTGAATTAAACACCAGAAAAGTTAAAAAGATATGGATTTAGTCATTCGGATTTATGTTTTAATTGTGGGACTCAAATTGGTACTTTTTTTTTCCAATTCTGTCTGGTTGTGTGATAAAGTAAGTCTCTTTGGATAAAAATTAAAGAGTTTAAGGCAGATTTATTAGAGACTACTTTAATGTTAGATCCACTGCTTTTTTTTAAATGGGGTATATTACAACTTTAACAATGGGTTTAAGAATGGATAAATCTCAAATTGAGTTTATTCGGTTCGCATCAGCATTGGTTGGGGAATGTATTGTTATTACGTGGAAAAATGATGTGGATTTAAATATGAATCGTTGGCAAAATGAAAACGTATTTGTTTGGAAAAGATAACATAATTTACGTGATAATTATTTTTTTTATATGAAGATGTGGTCTAAAATTTACAGTCTTTTGCCTCTCTTCCTTCTTAAAGAGTGGAGTAACATTTACAAATTTCCAGTCCAGCCTGGGCAGACAAGGATAGATAGACTTTAAACATGAACATGTTGAGGAATTAGCAAAGCTATTCATTCAAATATACTGCTTACAACTAGGTAATTCCAAATCATCCAAGTTATAGGGTTCCATATGAGAGACGAGGCCAATAGCTGCAGAGATCAAGACAAAGCAGAATCATGCACACCATTACTACCAAGATTTACATTAGTGACATATCAGAGTCAATGGGATACTTTAAGATTAGTTACAACACAGCAACAGACCCTTTAGGCCCACAAGCCTGTGCTTCCCAGTTGACCTTCAACACCCCCATACTTTTTGAACAGTGGGAAAAATTTGGAGGCCCCTCCCCCACCCTGGGGAAAACCTAAGCACACACAGGGAGAACATAGAAACTCCTCATAGAGAGAGTACGATTTGAACCCCATCCCTATCACTGGCAGCGCAACAGAGTTCCGATTGTGCCATCCACTGTCGAACCATGTTGGACAGGAAGAAACTCAAATCAAGAAAGTCAATAAATGGAGAGCATCAATATTTTGTGAATTGGTACGGATTAGTTCAGATTTTGAGAAAAGATGGATGGACAGTACTTTGCAACAACATAATGACAGACAGTACAAAAGAAGCCACAGCGAGCTTGCATGGGAGCCAGGAAGGGAAAGTAGCCACTTTATTGAAATGGAGGCAAGAGAATGGTCTTAGGAGCAAGAACCCATGTGAGAGAAATTCTGGTTCACGAGCAAGTCACTAAAACCCAATGATGCCTTCCAAAGTGCATTCCGATTTGGGAATACGAGGCATTTATCTCGACTTATTTCTCCAGTTTGGGCATTTTAGATCATTAATATTCCCCAGTATTCTTAAAAATCTGATGATGAGGTGTTACATGTGTTGCTATGAGGTGTAACAATGCAGCTCGCAGTATTTGCACAGCAGATATAATAAGGGATCCACCCTTCCCCCTCTCCTTCATAGTGTCTATTTAAGACAAACATAATCTGCAAAGAAATGATGATGAGATCACAAGATGTAGCAGTAGAACTTCATTCATCTTTTGATTTGATCGTCTAAACAAGCTTAAAAAAAATTTCAGAGCAGTGAGGGTCTGGGATGCATTGCTGGGGTGGAGGTGGGGGCTGGTACAATGAGGACATTCAAAACACTCTAAGATACATGGATGGAAATATAATAGAGGGTAATGAGTGTGAGGTAGGGAAGAGTTAGATTTGTAATGGCACTGATATACCATCGTTTACAAACAATTAAAGAATACCCTCACTCGTTTCTTCCAGAAGGCAATCCTCCTCAGACACAACATTGCATTCTTCAACTCCCGAAAGACCACCCAGCCAAACCCCTTTGACCTTCTCATTGGCTCATTGCCACATTGTAATCCTGACCCTCTCTCTCTACTCCTCCTGCATCGGAGATCCATCACCCATACACTGATGTTTAACACTCTCGGACACATGGGCTATTACTCCAGCGCGATGCTTCAAATACATTATCAGCGGCAAATGGCACCGTTCCCAAAGCAGGCAGATGCATCACCGTGACAGCCCCTCCCCCCACCTCCAGCCTCCGAGCCATGCAAGGAGGCGACTGAATGGAACTGTCCCCAGTGTAACGGTCTGGAGGGTTGACAGTTCACCTGATCTCGTATGATACTGGAAGACAGGCGATGCAGGGGTACGACTGGTCCTTTTGCTCTGGCCCTGATGCAGAATGTGGACATTCGAAATACATTGGCTTCAACCTGTTCATGGAAACAGTGTTACCTTTTCCATTCCTGTCAATAACAAAACACTATGGATGGTGTCATAAGACCTGGAAAGAACCATCGTAAATGGGATTAAGTGGTTTACGAACAACATCATGTCAAAGAAACACACGAGTACAGTGTTGACAATCATTTGGCACATCCACTGCAGAAGATGCTGCCACATAGGAGAACATCAGAGTAATCTCATTTTCTCAAAGACGGTCAAGATAACTGACCTGTTCATGGAGCACTGTGTTTGGACTCAGATTCACAAACTCACCTGGCAAGGTCAGCATACAGTCATAGACTAGCTCTACCACTAAACATCCATGATCTGCCCTCAGAGCTGTAGTCACGCAAAGGAGAACCATGGGCAAACGTTCGCTCCATGTAGATGATTTTCCCCCTGCTGTCAATGGTGCTTTCGATCGTCAATGGAAATGCTCAAAGAAGCTGTTGGCCTGAAATACTTAGCCGTAATTCAGGTAGTGACGAGAGGATCAGTGAGAGCTCAGACCAATGCTGACTCGAACTGAGACCCTCGATCTGTTGTAATTGTGCCCAGAACACCAAAAGATGGAATCCAATGATCCACAAAAGCCCAAGCAATTGTCTCTGCAGAGATGCCGATGATAGGAATTTCGTCCTTCCACCTGGTAGTCCTGTCCTCACCCGTGAGCAGAGAAGTACATTGCCGAGATGGCGGAAGTGAACCTTCCAAGCCACAAGGTGCATGTGCTGGAAATGGGAATCCAAAACAACAAAATCCCCCAGCTTGAATTTCATGTGCCTGGAGACTTTAGGGTGTTGACTCAGCAAGCAAGTCCTTGCCCATAATCCAACATTCTGTTTAACACGAACAGATGTTCCTTAACCAGTTTGATTGATGCTCTTCTACCAGGAAGAGATAGATTGTGAAGAGAAAATCTCCTGCCTCATAGCCACCCACACAAACAGCCTCGTCCTTTCTGTTGGGGTAAAAAAATCACAAACCAACTTTTCACCTGATTCATCCAGCATCACATCTTGAAAATGGAGACCAGAGTTGATCTGGTTTCACCGGATGAAATCGGCATCAGTGTGCCGTGCATGAGCCATGGCACTGAAATGGATGGCAGTAGTTTTATGTAATGTCGAGACTGAATAGGGCACCAGCCACAGCATTCACTTTTCCTCAGATGTGCTGTGTGTCCAATGAAAATTGAAGGATGAAGTCCAAGTGCCGAATCTCTCTGGGCAAATAGAGACGTGTGCTTCTACTTGCAGTATGCATAAGAGGCTGGTGGTCTGTACAAATGGTCAAAGAATGACCTTCCAATAAAAAACTGAAATATCGAATTGGAAAATGGGATTCATGAGAGAATTACAAAGAAATTTATTTCAAAATTGTATCTACTATTTCAAGAGTAATCTCCAAATCCAAACTTGAATAAATCAAAAGAAGAATGGGAATTGGATTTGGGAACTGAAATTGACCCTTTTTGCTGGTCTGACGTTTGTTGGGACAATAATTATTGTTTTTGATAGATTAGTTAATAATAACTTTATTCATCAATTATATTTAAAGCTACAACAATTAATTTATTCCTAATTTTTCAAATTCATATTTTAGATGTGGCACATAAACTGGTACATTTATACATTGTATCTGGAGATCTCTCAAGGTGACATCATTTTGGAAAAATGTGGGCAAGTTTTTGGAACAAATTATCATAATGTTTACCATTAACACCTGAGCTTTTACTTTTGGGAAATGTTTATGATTTGGAAGCCTAATTCAATTTCTCAAAGAACAATTAATTATTTTAATAAGTCGCATTGGCAGTTACCAGGAGATGTATAACAATTCAATGGAAATCTGAATCCCATCTTAAAATTGATTGTGGGGGAATGTAAAATTGTATTCCCTTAGCAAAGGTGACTTATAATATTCGAACTGGGTATGATACATACTTCAAAATATGGAAACCATATTTAGATATGGGTTTGGATATCTAATGTATTAACTTCTCCACCCCACCACCACTTTTCTTTAATCTTAATGGTTGAACCTTATCATGTTGGTTTAATTCTACTATTTTATAAATATCCTGCCTTTCCTTTTGGGAGGGAATAGTTATCACAGTAGCTTTGCACCTAGATCTGTATTTTTTATCTTTTATACTTTTTTCTCTTCTCACTTTTCTGTACAGTTCAACCATTTATTTTTTATTCTATTTTCATAATTGTAAGTTTCATTTGGATACGATTCTATAATTATATTGAACTGTATACAAAACTATACATATATTTTTTTTAAAAACTGAAATATTTCACTGCGAGATAGATAGCTAAGAGTTCTTGCCCAAATGTACTATATTTTCCTGAGCTGGTGACCACTTGGCTGGAAAAAAAATGTCAAAGTTTCCAATTGCCCACAGACTCGTTGTTCGAACACTGGTCCCACAGCACTGACAGATGCATCTGTGGTAAGAGAGCAAGGCCTTGGGCATTTGATGTACAAGCTGAGTGGCCTTTGTAAGAACAGTGTTCACATCATGGAAAGCATACACGGCATTGTCTTTCAAAGTTAAGGTCTTTTTGAAACAGGCATCAGATCTTTTGAGTCATTCAGAAAGAGGTAATAGAGATGCTGTGGCATTCACCAGGGAACAGCAATAAAAATTCCTCCAACTTAAAAAAACATCACAACTGGCCAACTTTAACGGCGGGAGGAAATTCTCAAAATTTACGCATTTCCCATTCATTAGGCAAAATACCATGTTGCATAATTCTAGGTCCCAAAAATACAAGATCAGAAGCACCAGAAACACTTTCCTGGGATTGATCACGATGCCACATTCCTCAGGTCTTGGAAACAATGAGATAAGGTGGCTCTTGTGCTCCTCTTCATCCACACTTACAACCAGAATCTGATCGATCAACACAAGCACCAAAAAAACCCAAGGCCAGTGAGTTTGTGGTCCATGAACCACTGGAATGTCTGAGCTGCATTTCATAGACTGAATGGTATTCTCAGAAACTCAAACATGCCGAACGGGAGCATCACTGCTGTCTTCGTGACATCCGGAGACTCAAATTGAATCTAATAGTCAGCATGTACTAGATCTATTTTGGCAAATGCATATTTGCTGTGGAGGTTTGCTGAGAAGTCTTGTAAATTTGGAATATTGTATCAGTCAGGCACGGTGGAATTGTTCAGGGGACGATCATCTCTGCAAGGCCGCCAATCCCTAGTTTTTTTCAGAACCATATGCAACCGTGAAGCCCAGTAGCTGTCAGATCTGTGGGCTACACTCAACTCTTGCCAATCCAATCTTGCAATTTTAAGATAATCTGGGGGTATTACGAGCCTGTGTCTCAGACCGTGCCTTTATATGGTGGCTAATTGCATGTCTGTACACCGTTACAGTGGGGTCATGAGGCAAGGAAAGCACGAGTAAGACTTGGAAATGGCAGGAATCAGGTTGAAGGTTTGTCAGGCAGCAGGTGGCATTGGAAGGACAACAAATGCAGCTCACTTGCATTCAAGAGCTGCAGTCCACACAACGTTTTTTCAAATACATCACGGAAAAATGTGACAAGAAATTCACTCCCAAAATGGAATTTGCCACATTTACAACTGAAAAACTACCCAAAAAGATGGCAAGACTGAAATTAAGCATGAGTAACCTCTGGCCATGTTTGAATAAGAGAATCATTTGTAGCTGAAAGAACACATGACATATTAGAAAGACTATGTTCCTCAAGGATTGAAGGGACCGGCACCGATCGAAACTGACAGATAATTTTGAACTTTTACATAGAGATGGCAAACAAATAACCTACTCCAACAATTGCCTCGAATGTTTCCATTTTTCTCAGTTGCCTTCGATAATCTCTCTCAAATGAGAACAAGATCCCAAAACAAAGGAGGAGAACCATGCCACCAGGCCCATTGAGCCTGCTCCATAAATACACACTGAGCTACTCTACACTCCTTCCACTTTCCAGCTTTTTCCCCATATCCCTTCATGCCCTCACTAACGAGATACTTGTCTATTTCTTGTTTAAATACTCCCAGTGATCTGTCTTCCACTACTGTATGAGGCATTAAGTTCCACAGCTCCATGACCCTCTGGCAAAAGAAGTTCTTCCCAATCTCTGTTTTGGATAGATAACCTCTAATTTTCATGCATCGATTCACCCACCAAGGGAAACATCTTACCCGCATCCACCCTATCTAAACCTTTCAAAATAAAAAATGTCTCCATGAGCTTTCTTCTTTAATTTCCGATATCCCAATGACTATAACCCAAGAGCTGTCAAACACTCCTCGTACATTATATTTTGCATTCTGGGAATCATCCTCGTCGTTCTCCTCTGCACCCTCTCCAACAACATCACATCCTTTCTCAGATAGGCAGCCCAAAACTGCACCCAGTACTCAAAATGAGGTCTCACCAGTGCCCCATAGAGCCTCATTAACACCTCTTTACTCTTGTACATATTTCTCTTGAAATGAATGCCAACATAGCATTCGCTTTCTTCATTACTAATTTCACCTGGTCATTAACATCTTCGAATAAATGTTCTGGGTTTAATTTTTTAAAATCATGTTGTGGTTCCTTTTCATCACCTCTTTGGAAGCTGAATTCACAAAATTTTCCAAATATTTTTTCAGCAATAATTCTGTGGTACAGAGGATTACTCATCTTTCCTAGAGGTTAAAAGTTGCATTTTAATTTTGTTGTCTCAACTGAACATTGCACAAGGTGAAGGCTGATTAAAATGGATTCAGTAATGATGGCCTTCAACTTTGCATTATTGCTGTGGCTACACAGCTTGAATGATAAACTGCTGTTTCTACAGGGAATTAACTCATGGAAATGTTCTAAATACATTCATTGCAGATAGACCTCTGTGAAAAGTTTACGGCCCATCGACAACAATCCTTGAAAAGAGATGAATCATCACCCAACAGAGCAGCCCAGGAATAGGCCATTTGGTGAACAATGTCTGTGGTGACCATGATGCTCATTTAAATTAATCCCATGTGTCAGCACATGGTCCATACACATCACCCATTCCCTCTTGTTCATGTGCCCAACCAAATGCCTCTTAAATCGTGGCGATTTCACCACTATCCTGGCAGCGTGGGCCAGACCCCCACCACACTGTGCAAAAACCTGCCTCACTTCTCTCCTTTTCCCCTCTCATGTTCAATATAGGCATCATAGTATTTTTACATTTCCCACGGGGGTGGGGGGGGGGTGGGGAAATAAGAAATCTACCTTCTCCAGGACTACAATAATTGGATAAATTTCAACCAGGTCATCACTCAGCTTCCAATGCTCCAGAGAAAACTATCCAAACTATCCTCTCCTCAGAACCAATGCTCTAACCCAAGCAACCCCCGATAAACTCCTTTGGTCATGCAGCAACTAGAATTGCAGAAAACACTCGAAATGTGGCCAAAATAACACCAAAGTCCCTATATTTTTCAAGGCATTTGGACAAGTAACTGAGAAAAATTACATTTTAGACACATGGTACGTCAAGATCAGAAGGATTGGAGCATTATTGTTCAGGTGACACAACTTTAAAAAATAACATCTAACTTTATGAAGAATGTGATACAACAACAGGAAAAATGGATGGAATCAGACACATTCTATGAGCATTGGGAAGCAAAGAAAAATGAATTGGTTTTCCATCTCTTCCAAAGCGACCCAATGACCCCGACAGGTCCTCCCCAACTTGCGACCGTAATGGAGTCAAATCCCATAATGGACGCAAGTCGGGGTTTTGACCGCGTGTGAGGACCCCTGAAGTCTTAGAGCCTATTTTTAAAATCAAATGATTTGACAAACGAGAACAGAGACACAGGGCACAAAAGACCCAAAATGTGCGGATTGACTTTGTGACTCAGGGTCTATTGGCTGGGTCAGCCATCTTAATTTCTGTACGCATGCGCCAGACGTCAGTTGGCGCTTGCGCAAACAGTTCGCTTCGTGGCCCTCAATCGGCACATGCGTATCTGCAAGATATGCGCGAACTCACCACGCATGCGCCAACTAGACTTGCCAATCACGTTCCCGCGCCCCCTCCCGCTGCAAGTAATCCCGCGGCCTCCAGCCTCGCCCTGCCGACGCCATCAGGCCTCGCACCGACGCCTCGGCTTCACCCAAACACCCCGCCGCTACCGGCCGCTCCCGGGTATGGCCCAGCGGGCTGCTGGTAGCCCGTTTTCCCTGGACCACGCGGCTGTGGATCCCGGCGCCGCCGCCAACTTTTCCCGTTGGGCCAGCGGGGACGCGACGGACCCTGAGCAGACGATGCCGCCGCAAACGTCCCGCCTCCCCACAGCACGAGCCAATCAGCCCGCGAATCCGCCCATCAATCCAACCCGACTTCAGCGTCCAATCAAATAGCGGCCTCACCGAATCAGGCCATTGGCTCGCGCAACTGAAGCAACCAATCAGCGAGCGATCGAGCGAACACACAGGTGAACCCAATCTGCATCGCAAGACAGAAAACAAAGGCAGTGGAAGGAGCAGGAGACCTTTCGGCCCTTCCACTTTCAACTACCCCAACAACTCAATCAAATCTTTGGGAAACACAGGATCACTTTGTCTTGGCTCCAGGATTCCTCTGATCTTAAGAAATACATTGTACCCCAACTGCAAGGGAGACTATTTATTATCAAACTTTCCTTTATATTTATTACTGCTTCCAATTTAATGGAGGACACAAGTGGTTGTGTCAACCAGCTGGACGGCCTCGGGGAACCTCATGGAGCAGGCAATTATGGTGAGAAGGTAACTCATCCCTTGGGAGGCCGGTAGTGACCCTACAATGTCATTGTAGATGTGGCTGAACCTATGTGGTGCTGGCTCGAATGTCTGGGGTGGTGTCTTCATGTATGTCTGCATTTTGGTCATCTGGCAAAGTGTACAGGCCTTGGCCCACTGACAACCTGTTTCTGAAGGCTCAGCAAGACAAACCTATTGACCACCATTTTGGCAGTACTGATGGCCGGGTGCGTCAGGTTGTGCACCTCATCATAAAACTGCCATCTCCATGCTGTCGGCACGATGAGGTGGGGTTTGCCATTGGAATGCCGCAGAGGAGCGTCTACTTACCAGGGTCGATGTTAACATCCTCCAGCCTGAGCCTGGACACTGCTCTCTTGCTTGCAAGGATCTCAGGGTCGTACTGCTGTCCCCTGCCGAGGGCTAAGTAGTCTATTCACTGGGACAGGGCCTGGTCAGACTTGATTGCGGCGGTGGGGCAGTGCGTCACCCACGATGTGTTGAATGTCTGTAGTGAACTCAGACTCATATGAGAGGAGTCGCTGCTGCTTGGCCAACCACAGGTCCAACACTTTATGGAAGGCAAAAGTTAATGGCTTCTAGTCCATGAAGACACTGAATTGTCTACCTTCCAAAAATACTTTAAGTGCCTGACTGCCAGGTACAGCACCAATTGCTCTCAGTCAAAGACACTGTATTTGAGTTCAGGTGGCCAGAGGTGTCTGCTAAAGAAGGATAGAGGCTGCCATTCCCCTTCGATGAATTGCTCCAGTGCACCCCCTACTGCTGTGCTGGAAGCACCTACTGTGAGAGTGGTGGGTGTCTCTGGACTGGCGTGTACCACAAGGGTTGTGTTGGCCAGTGCGTCCTTGGCCTTCTGGAACGCCTCCAAATCCTCATTGTCCCAGGTAATGTCTTTACCTTTCTCCGAATGATGTGGGCCACTACCGGTATGAATCGGTGATAAAAATTAATGGTACCAGTGAATTCTTGCAGCCCCTTCATTATGCGGGGTTTGGGGAAGCACTGAACATCCTCTACCTTTTCAAGCAGGATTTAGTTCCGTGCCTGTTGATTTGACCCCCAAGGAAGTCGAACGTTTCCAACCTGCACTGGCACTTAGCAAGGTTTATATAGTATGTCCAAATACCTCCAGCCAGGTGCACAGTCACATTCAATAGGGTAGAAAATTCCAAGGATATTTAATTTTCATTGAAGACATTTCTTAAAGTCTAAGCAGCCGATCGGTTATTGGGAAATTGTGACACTTGGTGAGCCTTTTAAATGCCCCTAAGATTTCTGCCTTCACCACCACTCCACTTCTTGGGCTCGTCCCATGTCCCTGACCTGGTACGCATACATTGCATCCCCTCCCCTTGTCACCCTCCTGTTGCTCCACCCCGAGCCAGTGGTGAAAGTGGTTTCTGTCCCAACAGGTGTTGGGGACCTCAACCAGGGAGCAGACCCAGGAGATGAACCTCAACTGCATCTAATTCACATTCCCGCAGATCAACGCACGACCGTGGGCCAAGGTGAGTGACCCATTGGTGAACCGGAGCTCCGGGGGTGGTCTCCATCCTCTGAGTTCATCCCCAATACTGTCCCCTGTCACCTACCAGGCCCATCTCCAAACCCCCATCTCCCACCAGGCCCATCTCACACACCTCTGCCCTGGCTGGAGCAGTTTCACTCTTCATGTGGGGGTCCAAAATGGATGGAGTGGGAAGGAAGTCCATGTACGTCGTCAGACTATCATGTTATGATCCCAAAGGACCCCAAAACCCAGCAGCAATAGACATTCACCAGGACAAGTAGTTGAGCGAGTCAAGGGTTGATTCGGTGAGGCCGCTATTGGATGAGACGCTGGGGTTGGGTTGGATTGATGGGTGGGTTCGCGGGCTGATTGGCTCTTGCTGTGAGGAGGCGGGATGTTGGCGGCGACGTCGTCTGCTCGGGGTCCGTCGCGTCGCCGCGGGCGCGAATGGGAGGAAGTTGGCGGAGGCGCCGGGTCCTTCCTCAGCCGCGCGGTCCAGGGAAAACGGGCGACCAGCAGCCCGGTGGGCCCCACCCGGGAGTGGCCGGTACCGGCGGGATGTTTGGATGGAGCCGAGGCATCGGTGCGAGGCCTGATGGCGCCGACAGGGTGAGGCCGGAGGCCGTGGGGTAACTGGCAGTGGGAAAGGGGCGGGGGAGGGGCAAGAAGAAGTTTTGGAAGTCTGGTTGGCGCATGGGCGGTCGATTTGCGACTTGGAGTTGGGTTTACGCATGTGCGGCTAATATGCACGTGCCGACTGACGGGCCACTCAGCAAAGCCACAAGTCGCGCATGCGCACTGAAATTAAGATGGCTTCCCCCAGCCGATGGACCCTGAGAAACTGAATCACAAAGTCAATCCGCACATTTTGGGTTTTACGTGTCCTGTGTCTCTGTTCACCTTTGAAAATCATTTGATTTTAAAAATAGGCTCTAAGACTTCAGGGTTCCTCGCACGGGGGCAAAACTCCGACTTGCGACCATTGTGGTATCTGATTGAACTTTTGGGTTCCATTGCGGTCGCAAGTCGGGAAGGACTTGGGGTCATTGGGTCGCTTAGGAAGGGATGGAAAACCAATGCATTTTTTTTTGCTTCCAAATGTTCATAGAATGTGTCTGATTCCATCCGTTGTTCCTGTTGTAGTATCACATTCTTCATAAAGTTAGATGATATTATTTTAAAAGTTGTGTCTCTTGAACAATAATGCTCCAATCCTTCTGATCCTGGCATACCATGTGTTTAAAATGTAATGTTTCTCAGTTACCTGTCCGAATAGCTTAAAAATATAGGTACTTTGGTGTTAAAAATACAAGGTAAAGATTTCACCAATCCTTTTGAATTTATGATCTCTGGGATTTCTGGACATGTTTTCTATTTAGGTTAGTGTATCATGCAGACCTGTTTGGTTGCAGCAAGTAAGAAGTTATCGCCTTGTAGCATCCGCTGTGGCAGCGCTACCAAATAAAGAGACATCCACCCAAGGTGAGAGTAAACCAAAGACTGGCTTTACTGTTTTAAATTCCCCATGTGTGCTCGCTGGCCCACCCACTTCTGGTGACGTACTCCCTGACTTCCAGCTTTACGTCATTGTGTCATGGCATCACTCTCCAGCTGTCTGCCTCTACGTGGAAGTGTAGGGCTCCTCAGCCCATACATGGTGCTAGGTGCGGGCTCCTTCTTGGCAGTGAAGGGGAGTCCGTGCCATCTTGGACTATCCGAGTGTTGCAGAGATTTGGCCTCTTTTTGCTCACCTGGTCTCTTGGCATGCTACAATCTCAGTGTTTATAAGCGGGAAATTCTTTCAATGTTTCATTCAACTTTATTACAAAATTCTTCCTAGATTATCTGTGTACCATTGAAGGTTATGGGTTTTCTTGAACAGGGATCATGATTATACTCATAATTTGGTGAGCCAATGGATGGGACATTTTTTGCTCATGCCCCATGAGAATCGAAATAAAAATGTAGTGACAAAATTAGGAAGGTTTGTTGACACTTCTTTTTAAGCAGGATGTCATGATGATGTTCATCTTGCATATGATTTGTCAGTTCTTAATGGCAGCTGCCATATTGGCATTGTAAGGAGAGATGGGAAATGGGTCAGGTCCTTGGTGGTCCCAGTAATGCAACATAGAAAGATGTCTTAGGGCTGAATGTGGTTTAGGGAGGGAGAGGGTAGAGTATTAATTTTTAAGAAACGTATGTTGCCAGCCACCTATCAATATTTTTTGTCAAATAGAAACTCCTGCTGGTAGAACCCATTTCCTACTTTGAACATTCCCAATGTCATTATCCAAGCAGATATTGTTCAATCTCACTTCTCCTTCTTCCAAGTTATCTGGATGCAGGCAATTCTTCTGCTGTGCACAGAATTGAACGTTTCTAAATTTCACCAGGTTTTGGTGCTCAAAAGGTAAATGTTTCCCGCTCAGAAGGTTCTTGTAGGGTTTTTAAAGATTTGTTGTTCCAGGATTTCCACAACTGAGGTACCTTCATTAGTCATCTCAATGTCTGGATGATGAAACTTGCCCCATCAGGATTTTCCAGATGGTAACTTATTTTTGCAAGCTACTACATAGTTCCATTCCTCTTATTCCAAACAACAGGAGTTCTTTCTTCTGCTCAAGCTGTTGTTAGATAAACAAAACCCACGTGTGACTTTCCTCTAAGCACCCTGCAGAAAAGTACTTGTAGCCATCCTGGCTCCATTTTCAAACAATGGTCATTCATTTTATGACATCAGTTCGACTAACACCAACTTGTGAATGTGAATAACTTTCTCCAGAGATCTTCAATATTTCTTCAGTCTTTCAAATAAAATGTTTTATAATATATGTGTGTGTATGTATGTAACCTACTCTAAATCTTACCAAAATCCCAAATATTACCAAATTCTCCAAATATATTTATCCATTACAATATCACGTAAGGTGCATTTAAGAGACTCTAAGACAGGTTTACATGGGTGAAAGAAAAACAGGGTTGTAGCGGACGCAATGTCACCGTCAGTTCACAGACTTACCTGACACGTAGCAGGCTAACAGTGCTGGGCACCAAAGTACAGTGAGTGGATCAGATGAAGCCCCTGCCTAAAGGCATGGGGCACAAATGGCTGGTAGCTTTAACCTGCTGGTCCTCTGGACCAGGTGTTCACTAATGTTCTCATTGAGAGGCAGGGAATAAAAGGTCTGTATGTCTGCAATAAACCAGTCTTGAGTTGACTACCTTTGTATGTGTTTTCCTTTATTTAGTAGCATCTACCGCAGTAGCTGCTACAGGGTTTTTTTTTTTGCTGGAAATATCAAGATCAACAAAACATCGTGGGTCAAAGGGCTTGTACCGTGCCGTAATATTCTGTTATTTCTGTTATTGCTTGATTTGAATATCTGTTGTAAGCTCTGTGAGACTTCAATAATGTAGCAAATTTGGGCAGCAACATTGCAGTCAGAAATTTGTATCTCCTGGTTGACTTGAGTTTTTTACCTTTTCACACAATGCTTTATAGTTCTGGTCAGTAAGAAAATAAATATTGTGCATGTTGAATATGTCATTATGTCTGAAAGTAACACTGGAAAAGAGTCATTAACACCAAGGTAAATAGCACCCTGTAGTGGGTGGTGCAGTTTCCTGATGGGCACAAGTTATCCCTCAGTGGCTACAGTGATGTGAAACTGTGGGTAAATTATTTTGATTTATACATGGCAAAATTGGCTGTTGTTTGTTCCAATTTCAGGTAGATGAGATTGCAAAGAGGGTAAGGATAGAAAATAGTTGGGGAACAAAACTGGGGCTTGCATTTGATGGTGTGAAAGTCAAAATGGAAACTCAGAATAGGCTAATCTGATTAAGCAAGCCACTGGCTCTTATACTTCCACCAGAAGTGAATTGAATTTTGAGGCATTTACGGTGGGTAATTTCAAAGTCTGTTGATTGTAAGAATAAATTAAGAGCCCTTTTGCCCCTGGCTGTGCTGAAACATTGTTTTGTTTATTAACTAAATCTTTCTGAGAGGGAGAATAGACTGAAGCTACTTTACTACTCGTTGTTGATGAATCTTGCAGTAGGATCTTTCAACTAATTACAGACTCCTAATTCCTCCCCCTCCTCAGTCATTTTCTCCTGCAATCTACATCATTTACCACCATCGAGGGATTCTCATGCAGGGTAAAGTTTCACAATCACCTCCTGCAACCATGTCTGTTCTCTCTGTGGCAGGAAACCCAATGCAGAGTAAATGACAGATTGGCTGAGCACCTCCAATTTGATCACAATGGCCATCTTGGCTCATGGTCACAAGCCGTTTTAAGTTCCATTCCATTCTCACACTGACCTTTGTCTTCTGCCTCCTCCATTGTCAGGGTGAGGTCAAATCCAGAGGAACCATCTCTTATTGCATTTGTGACTCGATAGTATGCATATGGAATTTTCCAAAATCATGTAACCTGTCCACCACCTCCCCCCTCCACAGGTTTCACTCTCTCTCCTGCTGATTCACCGAGTTCCCCTCGTATTCTCCCTTCCAAACCGATAACTTTTAAATGTGGGCAGAGAAATGGCAGATGGAGTTTAATCTGGACAAGTGTCTTGCTCTTCGAGAGGACTTGTCATACTGTTGCATAGAGGGATCTTGGGGTACAAGCGTGAGCTACTTGAAAGTGGCAAAACAAGTGTAGGGTGTTAAAGAAAGTATTCTTCATTGAGCAGGGCATTAAGTATTAAATGTGATTAGGCCACATTTTGAGTATTTTCTGCAATTCTAGTTGCTGCATGACAAAAGGAATTCATCTGGGGTTTGCTTGGGATAGAGCATTGGGTCTGAGGAGAAGTTGGACAAATTTGGATACTTTTCTTTGGAGCATGGGAGGGTGAGAGATGACCTGGTTGAAATTTATCCAATTATTGTAGTCCTGGAGAAGACAGATTTCTTCTTTCCTGGCCCCCGTGGGAGATGTAAAAATACTACGATCCCTATATTGAACATGAGAGGGGGAAAAGGAGAAAAGTGAGGCAGGTTTTTGCACAGTGCGGTGGGGGTAGGGCCCACACAGCCAGGATAGTGGTGAAATCACCATAATTTAAGAGGCATTTGGTTGGGCACATGAACAAGAAGGAATGGGTGATGTGTATGGACCATGTGCTGACAGATGGGATTAATTTAAATGAGCATCATGGTCACCACAGATATTGTTCACCAAATGGCCTATTCCTGGGCTGCTCTGTTGGGTGATGATTCATCTCTTTTCAAGGATTGTTGCCGATGGGCAGTAAACTTTTCACAGAGGTCTATCTCCAATGAATATATTTAGAACATTTCCATGAGTTAATTCCCTGTAGAAACAGCAGTTTATCATTCAAGCTGTGTAGCCACAGCAATAATGCAAAGTTTGAAGGCCATCATTACGGAATCCATTTTAATCAGCCTTCACCTTGTACAATGTTCAGTTGAGACAACAAAATCAAAATGCAAATTTTAACCTCTAGGAAAGATGAGTAATCCTCTGTACCACAGAATTATTGCTGAAAAAATATTTGGAAAATTTTGTGAATTCAGCTTCCAAAGAGGTGATGAAGAGGAACCACAACAAGATTTTAAAAAATTAAACCCAGAACATTTATTGGAAGACGTTCATCACAATAAACATGTTCAGGTTCAGTGATGATCGATTCTGGAATGGCATGTGGCAGTAATAAAAGGAATGCAGGATAGATATATTCCAAGGAAAAATAAATTAATGATTTGGATTGTGATTTAAATGGTTTTGTGGCCAAATTTGCAGAGGTCACCAAGATAGGGGACAGAGTAGGAAGTGTAGAAACCGTAAAGTTGCAGAAGGATATAAACAGATTAGGAAACTGGGCAAAATGATGGCAGAT
Source organism: Narcine bancroftii (assembly GCF_036971445.1). Classification (NCBI taxonomy): domain Eukaryota; kingdom Metazoa; phylum Chordata; class Chondrichthyes; order Torpediniformes; family Narcinidae; genus Narcine; species Narcine bancroftii. The sequence continues at coordinate 33,909,167 of NC_091479.1, forward strand.
GAGATTTAACACCAAGAAATTTACTGTTGTACATTTTGGCAGTGGAAATAAACAGGAAGCATACTATTTGGATGGGATGAAAATTCAGACCTTGGATGTGCAAAGGGACCTGGGTGTCCTTGTTCAAGGAAACCTAAAAGTTAATGACCAGGTGAAATTGGTCATGAAGAAAGCGAATGCTATGATGGCATTCATTTCAAGAGGAATGGTGTACAAGAGTAAAGAGGTGTTGATGAGGCTCTATGGGGCACCGGTGAGACCTCATTTCAAGTACTGGGTGCAGTTTTGGGCCCCCTATGTGAGAAAGGATGTGATGTTGTTGGAGAGGGTGCAGAGGAGAATGACTAGGATGATTCCCAAAATGCAAAGGATAACGTACAAGGAGTGTTTGACAGCTTTTGGGTTGTATTCATTGGAGTACAGGAAATTAAAGAAGAAATCTCATGGAGGGATTTTGTGTATTGAAAGGTTTAGATAGGGTGGATGCGGGTAAGATGGTTCCCTTGGTGGGTGAATCGAGGACAAGAAAATTAGAGGTTATCCTATAAAACAGAGATTAGGAAGAACTTGTTTCGCCAGAGGGTCGTGGATCTGTGGAACGGCTGCCACATACAGTAGTGGAAGCCAGATCACTGAGTATTAAATCAAGAAATAGTTTTGTTTCAGTTTACGGAGCAGATTCGATGTTCCTTTGTCCTCATTTGGGAGAGATTATCGAAGGCAACTGAGAAAAATGGAACAATTCTAGGCAGTTGTTAGAATAGGTTATTAGTTTGGCATCTCTATGTAAAACTCCAAAACTATCTGTCACTTTGGAGCGGTGCCTGTCCCTCCAACTCCTGAGGAACATAGATTTGCTAATATGTCATGTGTTCATTCAGCTACAAATGATTCTCTTATTCAAATATGCCCAGAGGTCACTTGCATTTCATTTCAGCTTCACATCGTTTTGGGTGGGTTTTCAGTTGTAAATGTGGCCAGTTCCACTTTGGGAGAGAATTTCTTGTCACATTTTTCAGTGATGTATTTGTCAAAATGCCATTGTGTGGACTGCAGCTCTTGAATGCAAGTGAGCTACATTTATTGTCCTTCCAATGCCATCTGCTGCCTGACAAGCCTTCAACCTGGCTCCTGCCCTTTCCAAGCCTTCCTCAAGTCTTTTCCTCGCCTCGTGTCCCCATCATAATGGTGTGCAGACATGCAATAAGCCACCATATAAAGGCAGGGTCTATGAGACGCAGGCTTGTAATACCCCGGATTATCTTAAAATCTCAAAATTGGAATGGCAAGAATTGTGCCTAGCCCACAGATCTGACAGCTGCTGGGCTTCACGATTGTATGTGGTTCTGAACAAACTAGAGATTGGCAGCCTTGCAGAGATGATCGTCCCCTGAACAATTCCACCATGCCTGACTGATACAATATTCCAAATTGACAAGACTTCTCAGCAAACCTCCATGGCAAATCTGCATTTGCCAAAATAGATCTAGAATGTGCTTACTATTATATTCCATTTGAGTCTTTGGATGTCACAAAGACAGCAGTGATGCTCCCGTTCGGCATGTTTGTGTTTCTGAGAAAACCATTCGGTCTATGGAAATCAGCTCAGAAATTCCAGTGGTTCATGGAACACGAACTCACTGTCCATGGGTTTGTTTGGTGCTTGTGTTGATTGAGGAGATCTGGTTGTAAGTGTGGATGAAGAGGAGCACAAGAGCCACCTTATCTCATTGTTTCTAAGGCTTGAGGAATGTGGTACCATGATCAATCCCAGGAAAGTGTTTCTGGTGTTTCTGATCTTGTATTTTTGGGAGCTAGAGTTATGCCACATGGTATTTTGCCTGATGAATGGAAAGTGCGTGAAATTTGAGAATTTCCTCCCTCTGTTACGTTTGGCCAGTTGTGATGGTTTTGAGGTATGAGGGATTTTTATTGCTGTTTCCTGGTGAATGCCACTACACCTCTTGCTGTACGACTCAAAGGATCTGATCTCTGCTTCAAAAAGACATTATCTTTGGGAGACCATCCTGTTTATGCTTTCCATGATGTGAACACTGTTCTGACATATGTCACTAAGGTTGTACATCAAATGCCCAAGATCTTGCTCTCTTACCACAGATGCATCTGACAGTGCTGTGGGAGCAGTGTTCGAACAACGAGTCTGTGGGCAATTGGAACCTCCGGTGTTTTTTTTCAGCCAAGCGGTCACCGGCTCAGGCAAAGTATAGTACATTTGGGCAAGAACTCTGAGCTATCTATCTCGCAGTGAAACATTTCAGTTTTTTTTTTAATTTATAGTTTTGTATACAGTACAATATAATACCAGAATCGTATCCAAATGATACATTGATCAAAATAGAATAACAAATAAATGGTTGTACTGTCCATAAAAGTGAGAAGAGAAGAAAAGTATAATGAAAAAAAAAACAGATCTAGGTTCAAAGCTCCTGTGATAACTATTTCCTCCCAAAAGGAAAGGCAGGACATTAAAAAAATATTAGAATTAAACCAACATGATAAGGTTCAACCATTAAGATTAATGAAAAGTGGTGGTGGGGTGGAGAAGTTAATACATTAGATATCCAAACCCATATCTAAATATGGTTTCCATATTTTGAATAATGTATCATACCCAGTTAATATTATACGTCACCTTTGCTAAGGGAATACAATTTTGCATTTCCCCACAATCAATTTTAAGATGGGATTCAGATTTCCATGGAATTGCTATACATCTCCTGGCCACTGTCAATGCAACTTATAAAAATAATTAATTGTTCTTTGAGAAATTGAATTAGGCTTCCAAATCATATACATTTCCCAAAAGTAAATGCTCAGGTGTTGATGGTAAACATTATTATAATTTGTTCCAAAAACTTGCCCAGATCTTTCCAAAATGATGTCACCTTGAGACATGACCAAAGAGAATGTATAAACGTACCAATTTCTGTGCCACATCTAAGACATAAATTTGAAAAAATTGCAATAAATTAATTGATATAGCATTAAATATAATTGATGAATAAATTTGTAATTAACTAATCTATCAAAAACATTAATTACTGTCTCAACAAATGTCAGACAAGCAAAAAGGGTCAATTTCAGTTCCCAAATGCAATTCCCATCTTTCTTTTGATTTATTCAAGTCTGGGTTTGGAGATTCCTCTTGAAATAGTAGATACAATTTTGAAACAAATTTATTTGTAATTCTCTCATGAATCCAAATTTCCAATTCAATATTTCAGCTTTTTATTGGAATGTCATTCTTACACAATTTGTACAGACCACCAGCCTCTTCTGCATACTGAAAGTAGAAGCACACATCTCTATTTGCACAGAGAGATTTGGCACTTGGAGTTCATCCTACAATTTTCATCGGACACACAGCATATCTGAGGAAAAGTGAATGCTGTGGCTGGTGCCCGATCCAGGCGCGACATTACATCCAACAATTGCCATCGATTTCACTGCCATGGCTCATGCACGGCACACTGATGCCGATTTCATCAGGTCAACTCTGGTCTCCATTTTCAAGATGTGACCCTGGATGAATCGGGTGAAAAGTTGGCCTGTGATTTTTTTTCCCCCAACAGGAAGGACTCTGCCGTTTGTGTGGCAGCTATGAGGCAGGAGATTTTCTCTTCATAATCTATCTCTTCCTGGTAGAAGAGCATCAATCAAACTGGTTAAGGAAGATTTTATCTGGTTTCATGTTGAACAGAATGTTGTATTATGGGCAAGGACTCGCTTGCTGGTTCAATGGCCTAAAGTCTCCAGGCACATGAAATTCAAGCTGGGGGATTTTGTTGTTTTGGAATCCCATTTCCAGCACGTGCACCTTGTGGCTTGGAAGGTCCACTTCTGCCAACTCGGCAATGTACTTATCTGCTCACATGTGAGGACTGGACGACCAGGTGGCAGGATGAAATTCCTATCATCGGCATCTCTGGAGAGACAATTGTTTGGGCTTTTGTGGATCATTGGATTCCATCTTTTGGTGTTCTGGGCACTACTACAACAGATCAAAGGTTTCAGTTCGAGTCAGCATTGGTCCGAGCTCTCACTGATCCTCTGGGCACAACCTGAATTATCGCTGAGCATTTCAGGCAAACAGCTTCTTTGAGCGTTTCCATTGACAATTGAAAGCAGGTGGTGATGCACCTCCATGGAGCGAACGTTTGGCCATGGTTCTCCTTTGCATGCCTACTGCTGTTAGGGCAGATCATGGATGTTTAGTGGTAGAGCTAGTCAATGGCTGTATGCTGACCTTGCCAGGTGAGTTTGTGAATCTGAGTCCAGGCACAGTGCTCAATGAACAGGTTAGTTATCTTGATTGTCTTCGAGAAAATGATTTGGCAGAGAATGATTCCAACTGAAACGGTATCTTCTTATGAACCAAAGTAGCAACACCTCGAGCTTTCGAATTAAATGGAGATGAAAAACATGTCCGACCCAATCTCTTTTCAATTTCATATGTTCTTTCTCAAACATATGAGTTTCTTGCAAAAAAGCAAGATCAACCTTCATTTTCTTTATATATGCCAATATTCACTTTCATTCAATCGGATTATTGTCCTTTAACATTAAAGATCACAAAATTGAAATGAGCCATAACTTAATTTCCTCCTGAGATTGACACTTCACACAAGTAAATGCTCTTCACAAACCCCTCTTTTCAAAGAAGAAAATCCTGTAAAAAAACCTACGAGTATAAGAGTCGGATCCCCCTCTGTGGACCAGGTGCAGCTAATACCACAAGTGGCAGATGACTTTAGAAGTAGTCGAGTCAACCACCACCCCCCAACTGAACATTAAAACCCATCAGTCATCCCAGTGATAACACCCACATTGAGCTTGAGCTTCATCTTCAACATCACTCACCAATTCTGATTCCAACTTCTTTTCCCCATACCCATCCCAATCTTATCCTCGGACATTTTCCCCATTGATTCCTTCAAATCTGGGAAGGAATTCACAAAAGTTAATGCACCATAAGGACTCTCAAAACATTGAGACTGATCAGGCCCATAAAGTAAAGTAAACTTATACCCTTTCTTCCACAGAACTGCTTTGGCCAGATTAATCTCTTTCCGTCACTTAATAATCTCCTGACTTAAATCAGCATAAAATATAACCATTTTGCCTTGAACCATCATAGGGCTTTGATCAAGGCGAGCTTTCTGAACCGCAAGCCGCAATATAATTTCTCTATCCTGATATCACAAACATCTTAAAAGAACCGCTCTTTGCATTTGACCCGGAAAAGATTTTCTCCTTAACGCCCTCTGAGCCCGATCTAAAAAAACTCAACTCCCAACATCTCTGGAATCTATTTCCAAAAATAATTTTACAGGATTTGAATCTTCAATATCTTCCAGCAGACCAACTATCTTAATATTATTACGACAACTTTGATTTTCCAACGAATCAATGTTTTGTAACAAATCTCTCTTCTGGACATCCCAGCCTGTAAATAAATCTTCAATATGATCCATTCTCTCTGCATAATGGTCCACACGATCCTTACAGTCATTAAAAACTTCTTCTATCCTCTTAAATTGATCTTGTCCAGTGTCCACTGCTGTTAAACTCTTATTAATATCAACTTGAATAGATGTAATTTCTTCACACATACCAGCCATTTTTTTTCCTTCATACCAGCAAATTGATCATTTAAAGTTTCAAAACCTTAGTTCACAGAAGACATCATATTTTCATTTTGATGGATCAGTTCTGTAGAGGGGCCTTGAAGTCTGGGGAAGGTATCTGGTGAAACAACAGCTTTCATTGGAGAAGGAGATGTTCTTCAAGCCTCAGGCCTTCCTTCAGTGAGTCCAACTGCAGCAAGTAGTAAATCTTGCTCTTCTTCTTCTTGAACCTCTGAGTTGTCCTCCTCCACCTCTTCTCTTCCACATCATACCTGGCAGCCGGACTGTAGATCGGATCCAGAATTTCCTGCAAGTGAGAACATCTCCAGATGCTCCGCTGCATACAGGCAGTCCCCTTCCCGGTATCTAGAGCTCACATTCGGGCATTCACCCCCCACTCTCCTTAGTCAAGCCCGGCTCGTGTCGAATTCCTTACTAGCGCTCCTCCTGGCCCGGCCAAAAATCTTGGCGCCATCTTTCATCTCCGGATGTGCAGAGGATGCAAACATTTCTTCCAGCTGCTCCCGACTTGCACGTTGAGGCTTCGGATCCATGTCTAACGTGTCCTGAGGTTCCTTCTGGAAGGTCGGCCTTGCTTCTTCTGCACTTTTCACAGGTTGACAACCTAGGTTTTTTCTAAGTTGCTTGTAATGAAATGGTATTGTATGTACTGACCAGTACAGGCACGGGCTGGCAACCCCCCTCCTGATGACATCCTCTCCTGGATTCCTCCCTCGACACCTCCACTGTGATCCAGGCCTTCACTTCCCTCACTTGGACCCGGGCCTGCAGTCTTGTGTGTAATAAAGCCTATCGTTCCCCTCAGTCTTTGTCTCTGTGATAATTGGGGCAACTGATCGTGCCCAACACTGTTTTTTTTCTTTCTTCATTTCCAGAATTCTACAGTAGAAAATTATTGTTCAAAACATTGATAAAGTCAAACGAGACATTACGGTTCGAGTATTGAACAGTTCAGTCAGGGAGAGGTGTCTTCGAACTTCTTTTTCCTACGCCATCTTGCCACGGGACTCCCCCTCAGCTGACTCCTTGAACACCATCCAATCCATGGACTCTAGGCAGACCTGCAGCTGTCTTCCCTCCCGTGACCACCTTCTGGTTGTCCTGATCTAGTAAGTGTTGTGAGCAATGTTAGGCCCCATTTCTAAGAGAGGATGTGATGGCCCAGACTTGTTTTACAAGAATGATCCTGGGGATGAGAGGAATAATGTTTGAGGAGCATTTGATGGTTCTGGGCCTGGACTCGCCCGAGTTTATAAGGATGAGGCAGGACCTCATTGAAATCTGATGAATAGTGAAAGGGCTGGATAGAGAGGATTTTGCCAGTACTGGGAGAGTTTAGGACCAGTGGGTACAACCTCATAATAAAAGGATTTCTGCTTAAAACGGAGATGGAGAAATCTTTTCATCTAGAGCAGTGATTTTCAAACTCCTCCTCCACACCCCCACACCCTGGATCAAATTCCACTTAATCCCTTTGCCAGAAGTGCTCTGTTAGTAAGGAATTACTTAATGAGCTATGTGATTGGGGAAACAAAGTTTGAAAACCACTGTTTTAATTGTACGTCATTGACTTGTTCTGTGCGTGGTTTCATAACTCCAGAGGAAATGGGCCAATGACAATTTATCTCAAGCAAAATCTTTCCTTCACAATTGGGTCGACTGCAGTCTTTCTCAGCCTTTTTTCCCATTCATATTCCACTTTAAGCAATCTCTTACTCATTTTTCGACACTCCAAGGAATAAAGTCCCAACCTGTTCAACCTTTCCCTGTAGCTCAACTCCTGAAGACCTGGCAGCGTCCAAGTAAATCTTCTCTGCACTCTATCAATCTTACTAATACCCTTCCTGTAGCTAGGTGACCAGAACTGCACACAATACTCCTAAGTGGGCCTCACCATCATCTTATCCAACCTCATCATAACTTCCCAACTCTTATTTTCAATATGTTAATTAATGAAGGCCAAGATGACAAAAGCTGTCTTTAGTACCCTGTCGTCCTGTGACACCACTTTCATGGAATTATGTAACTGTGTTTTATCTCTTGCTACCAATTTCTATAACTTGCTGTTCAATTTCATATCGTTGGCTTTTGGATTATTTTATTGTGTCCCTTGATCTAGAGAGTTCTGGCAGAGCAAAGGAATTTTGTTTTCTTTTGTCAGGTCAAATTTTGTCACATTGATCCAAAAACAAGTATTTTCACCATTCCTTCATTTCAGATTCTCTGCAGCTGTCGTATTGAACCTCACAGTGATGGCATCATGTTTGTCTTGTTTATCCTTTATCCCTCCATCCAGACAGATGTGTTGATCAACGAGTCGACTTCACTCATCCAGCAGCCAATTCTGCTGTTGGGCTTTTCATCCCACTTATTCAGTTTGTTATCTCTCCTCTTCTTTTTCTCAAAAAGAGAATCAGGTTTGTCTGATCATCTTCTTGAATCCCAGTGAAAGGTTATCAACCTGAAGGTTTTAAAGCCGATTATTTTTCCAGTAGATGGCTTGCCGAGTATTTCCAGCATTGAATTTTTATTTTACTGCCTTGGTGTATTACTGAGTGCTTTAAATAGTAGAAGAAATGTGGGTTGGGTTAAGTGGAGATGTCTTGATTATGGAGTGAATTTAGAAAAATAGACATAAAAGGGAAGGGAGCATGGAAATAGTTAATTCATCTTTTAAAATTGTTTTTTGAGCTATGATTGTTTTCTGATGTACGCGCAGTGTTCAGAATTAAAAATTTATTATGATGAACATGTCACAATATTTGTCATTTTGTGGCAACAATATAGGTGCAAATATTGCTATAAATTACATTTTTAAAAAAGAAATCTATTTGTGCAAAATGAAGAGTAAGTGAGAGAGTGACTGTGGTTCCTTGTCCATTCAGAAATCTGATGGCAGAGGGAGAGAAGCTGTGTTTGTACCATTGGGTGTTCGTCTTCAGGCTCCTGGACCTGTTTCCCTGGTGATAGCAGGGTGAAGAAAGCTTGGCCTGGGTGGTGAGGGTCCTTGAGGATAGAGGTTGTTTTCTTCAGACTCCGCCTCTTGGAAAAGTCCTTAATACGTGGGCCAAGGATGAAAGGGGAAAAGTTTAGTTGAAACATGAGGGGGAACTTCTCCACACAAGGTGGTGGGAGAGTGGAACAAGCTGCCAGCTGCATGAGGAAATATGAGCTCAATGTTAGCATTGAAGAATTTGGACAAGTTCAGGGATACGAGGGGGATGGAGGTCTCTGGACTGGATGCTCGTCAGTGAGACAAGGCAGAATAAGAGTTGTTTTGTGGGCGCACGAAAACATAAGACAGACAGCTGTGTACTCACCCATTTAATGGACTGTGCTTGGTGCAGCGTGCCGAGGAATGGCACGTTGATCTGTGGAGACTCCTGCCGGAAAGTGTGGGATACTCACGGGACTTTTTTTAAACTTGCCGGTAGCAAACACTTCATTATGTCCCACCTTGTCTCGTGGAGTCCGGCACATATAACCATATGACAATTTACAGCACAGAAACAAGCCATAACAGCCAAGTGCATGCCATTTCACATGAACCACTCCACTCCCTAACCATTCCCCAGCCCCTTCCCACACTCTGCCCATATCCTCCAACCCCCTCATATCCATGTACACATCCAACATTCTCTTCAATGACAGAAAGGACCCTGCCGCAACTATCTCTTCTGGAAGATCATTCCATTCTGCCACCACACTCTAGTGAAGAAACATCCTCTAACATTTCTCCTGAAGTTTTACCCCCTTACCCTTAACTCATGCCCTCTTGTTCCAGCCTCCCCTGCCCTCTGTGGAAAGAGTCTACTCATGTCTTGCCTATCTATTACCTTCATAATTTTAAATACCTCTATCATAACCCCCTTCAATTGTCCACGTTCCAATGAATAAAGTCGCTGTCTCCTTCATCTTCCTCTGTACCCTAGATGTTGTAAGTCAGGCAACATTTTTGTAAATCTTCTCTGCACATGGCCTCACCAATGCCTTAAACAGCTATACTCTAGTCTATGCTATGATTTATGAAGGCCAGCATGTCACATGCCTTCTTAACTACCATGTCTACATGGGAAACCACTTTCAAGGAAATCTGTACCATAACTCAAGATCCCTCTGTTCCTCTGCCTTCCTCGATGCCCATCCCTGAACTTCATATGTCATATTAACATTATTTTTTCCGGAATGCAGCACCTCATACTTGTCAACATTAAATTCCATCTGCCATCTTTCAGTCCACTTTTCCAAACAAACCAAATCCTGTAATCCAAGAAAACCTTCCTCACATTCCACCAGTCCCCCTAATTTTGTATCGTCTGCATATTTGATTACCCAGTTAACCACCCCCTCATCCAAATCATGAAAATAAATGATAAACATCAGGGGACCCAGCACCAATCCCTGAGTCACACCGCTCGTCACAGGCTTCTATCCTCACAGACAGTTGTCCACCATGACTCTCTGCTGTCTGTTTTACAGCCACCTCTGAACCCATCTCATTATCTATTAATCCCTAGTCACTGAACCTTCCTAACTAACTTTACATGCGGAACCTTATCAAAAGCCTTACTAAAATTCAAATAGATATCGTCAGCCACCCTACCTTCAGCCACTTGCCTTGTCACCTCTTCAAAACATTCAACAAGATTCATTAAAATGATTTTCTCTTCATAAACCCATTCTGGATGCCCCTGATCATTCCCTGCCTATCTAGATATTTGTACATACTATCTCTGAGAATACCCTCCATAACTTTTGCCACCACCAAAGTAAAACTTACTGGCCGATAAATACTTGGCCTGCACCTTCTGCTTTTTTTAAACAGTGGAACAACATTTGCAACCCTCCAATCCCGCGACACCACACCCTTCTCCAGTGATGTTTGAAACATCACTGTCAGAGCCCCGGCTATTTGCTCCCTGACCTCCCTTAATGTCCTGGGGAAAATCCCATCAGGACCAGGAGACATCCAACTCTATTGACCCTAGAAGCTCCAAATCCCTCTCTTTACTAATCCCTATCCTTTCCATAACTAAGCCATTCACCTCATTTATCTCACATAGTCCAGTGTCCCTTTTGCTCGTGAATACAGAAAAGAAAAAAAATTGTTCAATATCTCCCCCATCTCATACAGCTTCTCACTTACACATAGTCCACCGTTCCCATTTTCCAGTGGACGGACTCTATCCTTAACCCTCTTTGTACTGTTCTCGTATCTGTAAAAACCCGAAGGACTCACTTTCACCTTATTAGCTATGGATACTTCATACCTTCTTTTTCCCTTTCTAATTTCCCTCTTGAGGTTCTTTCTTCAATATAAGTAAGGATCATAAATCTCATCAATCTTTTGTTTCTTATATTGAGCATGGGCCTCCCTCTTATCCCGAATCATTCATAATTTTTCTAGAAATCCACAGCTCCCTTGAACTTATAATCTTACATTTCAGCCGATCTGGAACAAAATGATCCTGTACTCTCAAAATCTCACCTTTAAATACCCTCCAATTTTCCTGTTCATCATTTCCAGCTAAAAGATCAGCCCACACAACTCTTTGCAAATCTCTTCTCATTTCTTCAAATCTGGCCTTCCCCCACTCAAAGACCTTTGAGTTCAGACATGACCTATCCCTTTCCATAATTAAGCTAAATCTAATTAACCCATGATCACTGGATCTGAAGTTCTTCCCAATGCTCACCTCCGCCACCTGCCCCATTTCATTCCCTAACCACAGATCAAACACTGCCCCCCATCTCGTGGGCATCTCCACATACTGCTGCAAAAAGCAGTCCTGAACACGTTGTCTAAACTCTAAGCCATGCTGACCTCTCACTGACTGTGTTTCCCAATCGATGTTAGGACTTCACTTGCCTCCTTTCCAGACCCATCAACCAAGGATGAAACTTAGTTTTGTCTTGTGTCATAATGGCAGAGGACATGAAATTCTGGTACATAGTAGGTGCATTGGATGCTGCTAAAGCATGTCGTAGAAGAGAATTTGTTGCTAATCCCCTGGCAGAAAACCAGTACACGAGGCGTCGCGCAATTGGTCTGCACATGTACCTCATGCCAGACTGCCAAAATTCAACGGCACACTAAGGCACTTCTTCAACCTTTCCCAGTGGTACACACGTGGTTGGAACATGTGCATGAGGATCTGCTCGGACCATTGCCAAAATCTCAAAACATGAGATACATTCTAACAGTCGTAGAACGTTTCACACGCTGGCCAGAAGCCATCTCGTTTCCATCTAGTGACACTGAGACAAGGGCTATAGCATTCATCATTAATTGGATGGCTAGATTTGGTTTCCCGACCCACATTGCATCAGACCACGCACCACAATTCACCCACAGTCCAACGGACTTGTGGAACGTTTCCATCGGCAACTGAAGGCCCTACTCACCGGACACAATATAGTCGATGAATTGCCATGGGTTCTATTGGGAGTGTGCACGGCTCCAAATGAAGATGTCTGCATTGTCCGCAGAGATGGTTTATGGTACGGTCCTTACAGTTTCATGGGACATTCATTTCACACCAACTCTGATCTGAACGTCCTTCAGCATCTTCGACATGGTGTTGTGATCAGCAAATCTTTTCCTACCCACTGGCCTGGTTCCCCTAAATAGAATGTGCCCCCAAAACTCCTGGACACTGATTATGTTTTTGTGCACAGATAGGTCCCAGGAGCGCCATTACAATGACCGTATGAGAGCCCTTTCCTTGTGTTGAAGAAGGATGGGGTTGTGTATACTTTGGACATTGGGGGGCATTCACAGCTGTTTAGTGTGGACAGATGCAAGCCTGCCCATGTGGATCCAGAAATAATTTTACAGGATCTGAATCATCAATATCTTCCGGCAGACAAACTATCTTAATATTATTACGAGAACTTTGATTTTCCAACGAATCAATGTTTTTTAACAAATCTCTCTTCTGGACATCTCAGCCTGTAAACAAATTGTCAATATGATCCATTCTCTCCGCATAATGGTCCACACGGTCCTTACAGTCAATAAAAATGTCTTCTATCTTCTTAAATTGATCTTGTCCAGTGTCCACTGCTGTTAAACTCTTATTAATATCAACTTGAATAGATGTAATTTCTTCACACATACCAGCCATTTATTTCCTCCATAACAGCAAATTGATCATTTAAAGTTTCACAACCTTAGTTCACAGAAGACATCATCTTTTCATTTTGTTGGATCAGTTCTGTAGACATGAGGTTGACTTCCATCCCTGTTACATGTGCCTTGAAGTCTGGGGAAGGTATCTGGTGAAACAACAGCTTTCATTGGAGAAGGAGATGTTCTTAAAGCCTTAGGCCTCCCTTCATTGAGTCCAACTGCAGCAAGTAGTAAATCTTGCTCTTCTTCTTCTTGAACTTCTGAGTTGTCCTCCTCCACCTCTTCTCTTCCACCTCCTACCTGGCAGCCGGACTATGGATCGGATCCAGAAATTCTTTCAAGTGAGAACATCTTCAGATGCGCCACTGCATACAGACAGTCCCCTACCTGGTAACTCATGCTTGCATTTTGGTACTCACGCCCAACTCTCCTTAGTCAAGCCTGGCTCGTGTCGAATTCCACACTTTTGCTCCTCCAGGATCGGCCAAAGATCTCGGTGCTATCTTTCATCTCCAGATGTGCAGAGGATGTAGATGTTTCTTCCAGCTGGTCCTGACTTGCACGTTGAGGCTTCAGATTCATTTCTAACTGGTCTCGAGGTTCCTTCTGGAAGGTCGGCCTTGCTTCTTCTGTACTTTTCACAGGTTGACAACCTAGTTTTTTTCTAAGTTGCTTGTTATGATATGGTATTGTATGTACTGACCACAACAGGCATGGGCTGCCCCCCCCTCCTGATGTCATCCTCTCCTAGACTCCTCCCCTGTGACCCAGGCCATAAAGGTCAAGCCACCTCTTCCTTCCCTTCACTTCCCTCACTTGGACCCGGGCCTGCAGTCTTGTGTGTAATAAAGCCTATCATTCCCCTCAGTCTTTGTCTCTGTGATTATTGGGCCAACTGGTCGTGCCCAACACTGCTTTTTTCTTTTCTTCATTTCCAGAATCCTATTGTAGTAAATTTCTGTTCAAAACATTGATAAAGTCAAAAAAGTCACTACAGTTCGAGTATTGAACAGTTCAGTCAGGGAGAGGTGTCTTCTCACGTCTTTTATCAACGCCATCTTGCCACGACCCGACCCCCCCCCCCTCAGCTGACTCCTTGAACACCATCCAATCCACGGACTCTAGGCACTCCTGCAGCTGTCTTCCCTCCCGTGACCACCTTCTGGTTGTCCTGATCTCGTAAGTGTTGTGAGCAATTTTAGGCCCCATTTCTAAGAGAGGATGTGATGGCCCAGAGGTGGTTTACAAGAATGATCCTGGGGATGAGAGGAATAATGTTTGAGGAGCATTTGATGATTCTGGGCCTATACTCACCTGAGTTTAGAAGGATGAGGCAGGACCTCATTGAAATCTGATGACTAGTGAAAGGGCTGGATAGAGAGGACTTTGCCAGTCGTGCGAGAGTTTAGGACCAGTGGGCACAACCTCAGAATAAAAGGATGTCTGCTGAAAAAGGAGATGGAGAAACCTTTTCATCTGGAGCAGTGATTTTCAAACTCCTCCTCCACACCCCCACCCCCACCTCCCGGATCATATTCCACTTAATCCCTGTGCCAGAAGTGCTCTGTTAGTAAGGGATTACTTAAGGTGGAATGTGATTGGAAAGAAAAAGTTTGAAAACCACTGTTTTAATTGTACCTCATTGACTTGTTCTGTGCGTGGTTTCATAACTCAAGAGGAAATAGACCAATGACAATTTTTCTCAAGCAAAATATTTCCTTCACAATTGGGTCCACTGCAGTCTTTCTCAGCCTTTTTTCCCATTCATATTCCACTTTAAGCAATCTCTTACTCATTTTTCAACACTCCAAGGAATAAAGTCCCAACCTGTTCAACCTTTCCCTGTAGCTCAACTCCTGAAGATCTGGCAGCTTCCTAGTAAATCTTCTCTGCACTCTTTCAATCTTACTAATACCCTTCCTGTAGCTAGGTGACCAGAACTGCACACAATACTCCTAAGTGGGCCTCACCATCATCTTATCCAACCTCATCATAACTTCCCAACTCTTATTTTCAATATGTTAATTAATGAAGGCCAAGATGACAAAAGCTGTCTTTAGAACCCGGTCGTCCTGTGACACCACTTTCATGGAATTATGTAACAGTGTTTTATCTCTTGCTGCCGATTTGCGTAACTTGGCTGTTCAATTTCATAATGTTGGCTTCTGGACTATTTTATTGTGCCCCTTGATCTAGAGAGTTCTGGCAGAGCAAAACAATTTTGTTTTCTTTTGTCAGGTCAAATTTTGTCACATTGATCCAAAAACAAGTATTTTCACCATTCCTTCATTTCAGATTCTCTGCAGCTGTCGTATTGTACCTCACAGTGACAGCATCGTGTTTGTCTTGTTTATCCTTTACCCCTCCATCCAGACAGATGTGTTGATCAATGAGTGGACTCCACTCATCCAGCATCACTGCCATTTCTGCTGCTCGGGCTTTTCATCCCATGTAATCAATTTGTTATTTCCCTCTCTTCTTTTTCTCAGCAAAGAGAATCAGGTTTATTTGATCATCTTTCTGAATCCCAGTGAAAGGTTATCGACCTGAAGGTTTTAACTCCGATTATTTTTCAAGTAGATAACCTGCTGAGTATTTCCAGCATTGAGCTTTTATTTTACTGCCTTGGTGTATTACTGAGTGCTTTGAATGGGAGAAGAAATGTGGTTTGTGTTAAGTAAAGATGTCTAGATTATGGGGTGGATTTAGAAAAATAGATGTAAAAGTGGAGGGTTCATGGAAATAGTTAATACATCTTTTCGATTTTTGGAGTCTCCTGCCGGAATGCGTGGGATAATCACGGGGCTTAATTCAAACCCGCTGGCAGCAAACTCTTAATGATGTCCCACCTTGTCCCGTGGAGCCCAGCACATATAACCAAATGACAGTTTACAGCACAGAAACAGGTCATATTGGCCTTTCAAGTCTGTGCCAGTTCACATGAACAACTCCACTAGTTTTCCCCTCCAACACTCTGGCCATATCCCTCCAACACCCTCATATCAATGTACACATCCAACCTTCTCTTAAATGACAGAAAGGACCCTGCCGCAATTATCTCTTCTGGAAGATCATTCCATTCTGCCACCACTCTCTCAGTGAAGAAGCATCCTCTAACATTCCTCCTGAAGTTTTGCACCCTTACCTTGAACTCATGCCCTCTTGTTCCAACCTCCCCTGCCCTCAGGGGAAAGAGTCTACTCACGTCCAGTCTATCTATTCCTTTCATAATTTGAATACCTCTATCATAACCCCCTTCATCCGTCTACGTTTGAATGAATAAAGTCGCTGTCTCCTTAATCTTTCTCTGTACTCTAGATGTTGTAAGACACGTAACATTTTTGTAAATCTTTTCTGCACCCTCTCCACGTTACCTATTTTATTCCTATATTTGGAGACCAGAACTGAAAACAATTCTCCAAACCTGGCCTCACCAATGCGTTAAACAGTTGCTGCATCTCTTCCAGCTATACTCTAGTCTATGATATGATTTCTGAATGCCAGCAGATCATATCTCAGGATAAGATATTGGACCAATGTTTCCTGCATCTTGGAAGAAACACCTTATTGACCAGAGACACAGCTTATCTCATCCATCCATCAGAACATCTGTCAAGCTCATGTCAAATAAATATGTATAGCATGGACTGAGAAAAGGTGTCGAGCAATGGGTTTGCATATGTACCTCCTGCCAGACTGCCAAGATTCAGTGCCACAATAAGGTACCTCTTCAATATTTCCCGACAGTATGCAGGCAGTTGGAACACGTGCATGTGGACCTGCTTGGACCATTGCCAGAATCTCAAAACATGAGATACATTCTAACAGTTGTAGAACATTTCACGTGCTGACCAGAGGCCGTCCCGTTGCCATCCAGTGACACTGAGACAAGGGCCAGAGCATTCATCGTCAACTGGATTTGGTTTTCCCACATTAATTCAGTCCGCAGAACACAATTCACCCTCATTCCCACTGGCAACTGAAGTCCACTTTTAAGGCCCGACTCACTGGTCCCAGTTAGGTTGATGAGTTGCCATGCATTCTTTTGGGAGTGCACACAGCTCCAAAGTAAGATATGTCTGCATTTTCCGCAGAGATGCTTTATGGTCTGGTCCTTACAGTTTCATGGGACATTGATTTCACAACCAATTCTGATCTGAACATCCTTCAGCAGCTTCGACATGGTATCACGATCAGCAAAGCTTTTCCTACCCACTGGCTTGGATCCCCTTAACAGAATGTGCCCCACCACTCCTGGACGCGGATTTTGTTTTTGTGCGCAGACAGGACCCAGGAATGCTGTTACAACGACCGTATGAGGACCTTTTCTGCGTGGTGAAGAAGGATGGGTTTGAGTATACTTTGGACATTGGGGGACATTCGCAGCTGTTTAGTTTGGACAGACACAAGCCTGCCCATGTGGATCCCGCTTCACCCATTCAGTGCCTCCAGCCCAGACGATTAGCGTGTCCACCTAAGGTGCATGCAGCTGGTGTTTTACTTTCTGGCGACGGTTCTGGGGGGTGTAGCAGCTGTGTAGCGGGCCGAGTGGGCAAGTTTCTTTGGCGGGCACATGAAATCGTAAGGCAGACAGCTGGGAACTCATCCATTTAATTGACCACATGCACGTGGTGCTGCGTGCCAAGGAACAGCACGTTGGTCTGTGATTTCTCCTGCCGGAAGGTGCGGGACGCTGACAGGGCCCGTGGATCTGCAGCAAACACATAATGATGTCCCACCTTGACCCATGGAGCACAGGACATGCTGTAAATAGAAGAAGCCTGTAAAGACTGAATAAAGCAGTCTTGTGTTGACTAACCTGGTATGTGTGTGTGTGTGTGTGTTGCTGTAATAGCTCTGTCGAAGTAGCCGCTACATATATAAATATTTGGAGGATTATTGCACTTAGAGGATACTTTTCATCCATCTCACAGCCTGTAGGAAGAAGCTATTCCCCAGCCTGTAAGTCCTGATTTTGATGATGGACGTGGTGAAAATGGTCTTTGTACTATTGCTTGAGCCTGATTTGAACAACACTCCCAGTAAATGTCATCTACAGAAAAAGGGAGATCCCAGTGATCCTCACTACTCTGCATCATTCCTGTCTAATGCTTTACAGCAACTAGACCATCCAATGGTGCAGCCAGACAGTAGACTCAACTGCGCTCCTGTAAAATCTCAGGATGAGAACCGTTGGCCTTGACCTCCTCAGCCTCCTTGGGAAATGTAGGCCCTTCCTGACCAATAAGGAGCTGTGATTGTTTTGTGTATTAATACGTGTGCTGTATGGATGGGAATTTTATGTGATTGTATTGTCTATTCTTGCTCTTCAACAATTTTTAGTGGATAGAAAAAGCGCAAATCTAAATAGGTCATATGCATTAAATGGTGGACTATTGAGATGTGCCTCAGTTTTCTTCTTCTTCAGGCTGACTTCCAGGCCAAACATTTTGGCAGTTTCCGCAAAGCAGGACGTCAAGCGCTGAAGAGCTGGCTCTGAATGGGCAACTAAAGCGGCATCATCTGCAAAGAGTAGTTCACGGACAAGTTTCTCTTGTGTCTTGGTGTGAGCTTGCAGGCGCCTCAGATTGAAGAGACTGCCATCCGTGCGGTACCGGATGTAAACAGCGTCTTCATTGTTGGGGTCTCCATCAGCCAGCTCCCCACCATGACTACCAGCCCCCCCACATCTCCATCGGGCACACAAAACTCAAAACGGTCAACCAGTTTACCTATCTCGGCTGCACCATTTCATCAGATGCAAGGATCGACGATGAGATAGACAACAGACTCGCCAAGGCAAATAGCGCCTTTGGAAGACTACACAAAAGAGTCTGGAAAAACAACCAACTGAAAAACCTCACAAAGATAAGCGTATACAGAGCTGTTGTCATACCCACACTCCTGTTCGGCTCCGAATCATGGGTCCTCTACCGGCATCACCTACGGCTCCTAGAACGCTTCCACCAGCGTTGTCTCCGCTCCATCCTCAACATCCATTGGAGCGCTTACACCCCTAACGTCGAAGTACTCGAGATGGCAGAGGTCGACAGCATTGAGTCCACGCTGCTGAAGATCCAGCTGCGCTGGATGGGTCACGTCTCCAGAATGGAGGACCATCGCCTTCCCAAGATCGTGTTATATGGCGAGCTCTCCACTGGCCACCGTGACAGAGGTGCACCAAAGAAAAGGTACAAGGACTGCCTAAAGAAATCTCTTGGTGCCTGCCACATTGACCACCGCCAGTGGGCTGATAACGCCTCAAACCGTGCATCTTGGCGCCTCACAGTTTGGCGGGCAGCAACCTCCTTTGAAGAAGACCGCAGAGCCCACCTCACTGACAAAAGGCAAAGGAGGAAAAACCCAACACCCAACCCCAACCAACCAATTTTCCCTTGCAACCGCTGCAATCGTGTCTGCCTGTCCCGCATCGGACTTGTCAGCCACAAACGAGCCTGCAGCTGACGTGGACTTTTTACCCCCTCCATAAATCTTCGTCCGCGAAGCCAAGCCAAAGAAAAGATTGAGATGTGCAGAACAACAAAGGGATGTAGGAGTGATGGTAAATAGTTCCCTCAAGGCTGATACTCAGGTAGATGGTGTGGTGTAAAAGGCATTTGGAATGTTGGCCTTCATAAATCGGAGTATTGAATTCAAGAGCAGGGAGGTTATGATGAAATTGTACAAGGCATTGGTGAGACCAAATTTGGAGTTCTGTGTACAGTTTTGGTCACCAAATTATAGGAAAGATATAAACAAAATAGAGAGAGTGCAGAGAAGGTTCACAAGAATGTTGACAGGATTTCAAGGTTTGAGTTACAGGGAAAGGTTGTGCAGACTGGGGCTTTTTTCTCTGGAGCGTAGAAGATTGAGAGGGGACTTGATAGAGGTGTTTTAAGATTTTAAAAGGGGCAGACAGAGTAGATGTGGATAGGCTTTTTCAATTAAGAGTGGGGGAGATTCAAACTGGAGGGCATGGTTTAAGATTGAAGGGGTAAAATTATAAAGGGAACATGAGGGGAAATTTCTTTACGCAAAGGGTGGTAGGGATGTGGAATGAGCTTCCGGCAGACGTAGTTGAGGCGGGATCATTGGTTACATTTAAGTATAGACTGGATAGTTACATGGAGAGGAGAGGACTGGAGGGGTATGGACTGGGTATTGGTCAGTGGGAGTAGGAGGGTGGGAATTTGTTATGGCACTAGTTGGGCCGAACTGGCCTGTTCTGTGCTCTAACTGGTTATATTGTACCTTAGGATGTACAATCATGTACAGATTGTCTTTAAATAGTCATTTGGCCCAGATGTCTTTTCAGTCCAAGAATACTTTCGGTTACAGGCTGATTTTGAACAATCACGCCATTGATTCTTAAACAAACATCGTTTTTAATTTTCTTTAAACAAAAAAAAAATCAGGATCAAACTTTAACTTATCACTATTAACAGTCTTCCATTACCACCATCTAATTTTAAATGCAGGTGTATTTAATGTGCATAAAGTTCTTTGACACAACTCCAAGTTCACCGGTGTCTATCAATTCTTATACTGTGCACAGAATTCAACATTTATGAATTTGCACCAAGCTCTGGTGCTTAAAAGTAAATGTGTACCCTCCAGTAAGGCTCTTATTGGTTTCAGAGAGGGATTGCTTGCTCATTGGACATACATAAACTGATTCCCTCTGATCAGCCACTTTGGTGTCTTGCCAAAGAAACTTGACCCATCAGGGTTTTCCAAATGATAACCTCTTCTGCAGGTCACCATAGAGTTCCTTTTGTTTCCCTTTTTTCAAGTGAAACATCATTTCTATCCAGCTATTTCTTCATATGGACAACAAAGTTTTTCAACATGCTGAACTGAGAACTAACACCCCGTCTTCAAAACAAGATGCCAGCTTGCCATCTCTCTCTCTCTCTCTCTCTCTCTCTCTCTCTCTCTCTCTCTCTCTCTCTCTCTCTCTCTCTCTCTCTCTTAGAAAAAGCCTATTTGGTCTCTCCTCTCTGCTTGCAAAACCACATGAACTTCTTAGAACAGCAAACTGGAACCAGCCAGATTACTGCACCAGACCCAAACTTCTGAGTCCATTCATCTGTTCCTTTAAAAGCAATAATCAATTTACACCTGCTTTTGAAATTCTTTAGTAAAACAGTCTCCTTGTTTTGTCTTTGAAAAGGCTCTTGGTGCCTGAATGACTCACTCTCAGCCAAGCTCTTGCATTTTAAATAAGAGCTGTATTGTGAAGTGTATGTGTTTGTTTGTGACCTAAACGACTCCTCCAATCCATCTCTTTCAAAAACATCTCTATATACAATATAAAATATATAATCTGTCACAGGACAGACGCAGCAGAGGAGTTGTGATAAAATCAACGGTGTCCTTGCAAAAATAAAAAGTGGGAAGAGGTATAATCTGGTGAGTAGAATTTGTAATAGTTTGAAACTTGAACCTCTCTCTCTATTTCAGGAGACAATTTACTGTCATGTAATTAAAAAGTGTCATATCACACAAAATTGCTTTTTTCCTGCTGTAAGACAAACAGATTCACCTCTGGCAGAAGTTGACTGAAATACCTCTTGCACCCACCATCCCCTGCCACCCTGAACCCTGGGACAAGTCA
Organism: Narcine bancroftii; assembly: GCF_036971445.1. NCBI lineage: Eukaryota > Metazoa > Chordata > Chondrichthyes > Torpediniformes > Narcinidae > Narcine > Narcine bancroftii. Next base: position 33,930,585 of record NC_091479.1, read on the forward strand.
CTGAGGGTCTGTGGATTCTCTTTCAATGCTCACAGACCATCCAAGTCATTGGCAATGTGAGCTCCAGTTTTGAACCTCTGACATAATTAGGAACCATTTAGCACTCACTCGTATCCCAGGACTGATACTTGACACCCTTTTAGCCAGTTTAGACCCAGTCTCTAGCATTCCACAGCCTGGTGTGAGTTCCTTGACTGCTATGTCCAGAAGCCCGCAGCCTGCGTGGGTTCCTCTCTTGAAGTCACCAACAGGAGACTTCTTAGTTACAAATTAACTAAGAGGAGAATCTCACATGTCTAGATGGATGGAAATGGCATTATTACAAATTGAAGCCTTATATTTGAATATTCAGGTGCCAAATTTGCAAATGCATAGAATATATATTTCTCAAGCTATTTGTAATCTTTTTCCAAAGGAATACAACCTTGAATATTTGCATGTCATCTTGGCATCCCTAAAAATATATGTATATCTTATTTCCAAGTAAGTGCAATACATGTCCTCATCACCGCTAACGTTAATTTAACAAATTTCAATTGATATATTAATAGATTTAATTTGGGCCTTGTTCCTTCAATATTTCCTAATAAAATTAAGGTCAGATTCTGCGGAAAAACATATCCTATAACTTGTTCCATTAATATTGTCATTCTCCTCAAAAAGATCTTGCATTAGGACAAAGATAAGTTGCAACATCTTCAACACACCTAAAACATTGATCTGATAATTCTGATTTTATTCTATTCAATTTCACTGGTGTAAGAAGTAACTGTAGAAGAAAAACTAGTTGTGAATTCCTTCCTCACTGCTGCAATGTGGAACTCTGGTCAATAGTTCCAGACTGCTGAGTTGAAGTGAATTAATACATCTCCCCTGGATCACATGATCTCTATTGCCAAATCATCTTCCTGTAGAGCTTTTCAAATCCAACAGCCTGAGTCACCTGACTCCAGGGGCAGCTTTCAGATAAAATCCTTTCTGACATCTGCTACATGACTGATGTCAAAACAATTATACTGAACTAATTTGTACATTACATTGAGATCCTTATATGGATCTGCCCATATTTGCCAATCAATTACAATATTCAGATCCATTTCCCACCTTTGTCTCAACTTATGAACTCCTCATTTTAAAGTTCCTACTTGTAATAAAGAGGACATCATCAAATAATTGTTTTTAACAATTCCTCTTATAAGGAATTTCTATTTCAGTACAACATAGTTGGTCCTAACTTATCCTTCAAATATGCTCTAAGTTGGAAATAGCAAAAAGATTGTGATGAGGTATACGATATTTATTTCTCAATTGCTCAAATGACATTAATTGACCCCTTTCATCACAATCTTCAACATTTATAATCCCCTTATGAAACCAGCTATCCAGAAATTGATGATCCTTTAAAAAAGATACGAGGATTTTGAATCAAAGCCATTCTGGGTGATGTACATCCACTTACACCAATTTCATCATTTATTTTATTCCATATATTAATCAAATGTTTCAACAATTGTGTATCTTTATCACCAACCATTAATTTTGATTCCCACTTGTACATAAATTCTTTTGCTTTTCCCTCTCCTATTTTATTTGATTCTATTTTAACCCTTTCAAAAAAAGAAGCAAGAAATCTCATTTGAGCTGCTCCATAACAATTTTTAAAATGAGGAAGCTGCAGTCCTCTCAATGCAGAATTTGCATTGGGTTACTTGTAACATGGGATTCAATCGGAAATGGGTTCACGTCACATAAAACCACGATGCAGCATGTTTTCTAAGAATGGGATGCAAGAGGAGGGTTGACTAGGTCTCCAGCAGGATATAGATCACAAGATATAGGAGCAGAAGTAGGCCCGTCGAGTCTGTTCCACCATTCTTCCACTCACCCCCACTCCTCAACTTTCTCCCAATAACCCTTGATTCCTTGTCAATCTCTGCCTTAAATACACCCAATGACGTCACGTGGGTTTCACGACCCACTGACACAATCAATTTGTTCCACATTTGTTTTAAATTGACACCCTTTTATCCTGAAATTATGCTCTCGTGTCCTAGATCCCCTACCATCGGAAATAATCTTTGCCATATGTACTCTGCCCAGTCCATCTAGCATTTGAAATGCCTCTGAGGTCCCCCTTATCCTTCTGTACTCCAACTAGTACAGTCAAAGAGTCGACAATTGTTCCTCATACACTAACTCTTTCATTCCTGATATCATTCCAGTAAATGATCTCTGACCTTCTCCAACACCAGCACATCTTTTCTCAAATACAGCACCCAAAACTCGAATTCTGATTGAATGGAAAGGCAATTCTCCAACGACACAAACACAACAGTTACATGATATTATGTCTTGTTGATATTTACCACTCGGGAAGGTTCTTGTTGGTTTTCAGATAGAGGTGTGTTGTTCAGGCAAGCATTAGTGTTTTTGTGACTCAACGTACCAGCATCTGAAGTCCGTTTTCTCTTCAGAAAAGCTTGATAGCTTAAGCATGGAGCAGAGCTGAGCCACGACTTTGCAGGTATTTAAGGGAGTGTGTGGGCAGGGTTTGTTCTGGACCAACAATCTCACCAAATGACTCTGCTTGAAATCAAGATTCAAACTATTTTGAGGAATACAACAGGAATTGTTCAACAAGAGCCTGGTGTTCCCTGAGGAGTTTTCTTTCAATAGTGGAAATTATTTTTTTTTAAAGCCCGTTAATCTTCCTGATACAGATCTTTCTATTTAACTTTCAGGTTGCTATCTGTTGTTAACTTGGAGGCCTTTAATGGGGTGACTGGGTGGAATCTTTGCTTTAACCAAGCAGTTCTCTTGCAATTTTCCAGCTGTAGGATGAGGTGCAGTTGCTTGCAAGTTTAGCAAGTGGGATGATGATGTGAAACTGCAAGTCACAGCGTCATTTTTGTTTTTGAAAATGCCAAGGTGAAAATTTTAACGTTAGTCTTCTTGGTTTGCTTAAGTTTACAGAGGAGATGTTGGGTCAAGCTGAGAAGACAGAGTTGGATGCCCATTTGGCGAATCGGCTGAGCAAAGCAGAAAGCACAAAACGAGGGGCTGAAAAATTAATGAAGCAAACTGAAGTGCCGTTGAACCCAAACCCAGGTAAAGAAATTAATTTGAGCAGCAATACTTAAGAGATCAAACGATTTGGGCTTTTAGTGGTGTCCTATTTAAATGAACAAAATCTGATTAGAATAGAAGTTTATCTAATGTTTGGAAGTTGCCACAAAAAATGGAGCATATATATAAGATGTTGTAATTAAGATAAATGAACAATACAATGAGCCTGGTGTCACAGTATCTGCTTCAGTCTACAGTACATCACCATTAAACCTGGTCCCCACTTTACTCCTGGTGTCAAATTATCTACCTCAACATACTGTAAATCACTGTTAAACTTTCTCCCCCTGTGAACCTGGTGTCACAGTATCTGACACAGTTCATAGTATATCACTGTTAAACCTTCTCACAAATGTTAATCCTACTATAAAATAATGCACCCCTTCTAAGTCTCACAGTATTCTAATCCCCACCTATTTTAAAAATTCCAAAAAAAAGAGAAACATCAATCCCAAAACAAGTTACTCAAGAGTAGTAGCCCCCTAAAAATCTGGGTGTGGTAAAGTCCACAAGTGGCATGTGACTAAAGGACTCAGTGTCACCCACCCCCAGTCAGACTTTCACAAAGTACTGAAACAAAAACATTCAACCCAGTGATTCCAGTCCCACTGATTGTTCCGGATCTTCAATATCGAGAAGACTTTGTGTCAATTCAACTTTTTTCCCATTCTTTCCATATTTTCCAATCTTCCCATTTCCATTCCCATTGACCTTTCCCTTTGGTGACAATGGTGACGATCGCCCACTTCCTCATACATCTGGCAATGAATTAGCAAATATTAAAGCATCGTGGTCATTCTCAAAAAACTGAGATTGAAAATTCCCATAAAAATCTTTCAATACTGCCGCATAACGAAAAGCAAATTTATATCCCTTTCGCCACAATACTTCTTAGGCTGAATTAAATTCTCGGTCTCTTCTGATAATTTCTTGACTCAGATCTGCATTAAAAAAAACCCTATTATTTTGAACCATCAGTGGATCCTGATTTTGCCGTGTTTTCTGCACCACCAATCGGAGGATCATCTCTCTGTCTTGATATTTAAGAGTGAATCATAACTGCTCGTGGTAATTCGCCTGGAAATGGTTTCTTCCTTAACGCTCTGTTTGCTCGATCTAATTCCAGTCCATCTGGAATAAATTACCTGCCCTACACTTCTGGGATCCATTTCTTCAAAACCTACATCGGATCCGAACCTTGCATATCTTCCGGAAGACCTACTATCTTAACATTATTTCTACGACATTGGTTTTCTAATGAGCCAAACTTCTTCAATAATTCCTTCTTCTGAATCCCCCAATCTACAAAAGGATCTTCCACTATTTCCATTTTTTCTCTATTATGCTCCATTTGACTCTTGCATTCAAGAAAGCCTCCTCAATCTTTTTAAAATGATCTTGCACAGTATCCACTGATCGTGTCCATCTCGTAACATCACTCTTAACTACATTAATATCTTGCTTCATAAAAGTTATTTCTTCACACACAGTGTTCATTTTAGTTTTCATTTCTGAAAATCCTTGAGTCATCTGATGAGTCATCTGCATTGATATATTTGCCATATCTTCCATGAGCTGAGCAATCCCTTCCCGAATTGGAAACACAGAATCCAGTCCAGGATCCATCACCTCCATTTGAGGCTGACCTTCTTTTGCCGCAGTCCCCAGTTGTTGAAATTCTAATGAAATTGAGCATCTTCTTCCTCCATAGCAATAGGTCCTCTTCCGGTGCTGCTGTGGGTCTGGACACCCGACAACAGTGTGCCGACCTCGTCAGTTCACCGTCGATCAGGCTCCCCCACAGCCCACACCTTCTCCAAAGGTTTGTGGACCCTCAACACACTGTGCATGCCCAGTAGGGCCACCGACTACGCAGTGCGTCTTCTGATGCTACACTGTACCTCTCCTGACCACCAGGCAATGCTGCACGCTTATGTGCCTGTCCTCGCTCAGCTGGCCCGCCCTCACGCCTGTGTTCATGAGTGCACGAGTCAAAACCGCTGAACTCATCGCTGAGCTGGTGCCATCTTGCGATAGCGCAAGTGGTGCCGACGAAATACTTCGCCGGGCAGGAATCCTCTGAGGCTTGGAGACGCCAGTCAACGACTCCGTTGCTTCAAGTTGAACTCGGCCATAATTCTTCAACACTTTTGTAAGGTAATTTCTTCTGGAACTGAGTTTTCGATTTTTTCACATTTGTAGCTATTTTGATCCTCCACAATTCCAAAGTCTATAAACAGTATTTTTAATCACTTTTACAACTTTTAAAATCAAGCATTTAATAGTCTAACTGGGGAAGGGTGGAACCACACGTCTACCCTCTGCACCATCTTGTCACAGTATCTGACACAGTTTATAGTAAATCACTGTTAAACCTTCACATTACTGTGAATGCTGTCTCTCAGTTTCTGCCTCAATCTACCGTTCATCAACATTAAACCTTCTCCCCCTGTTAACTTCGTGTTAAAGTATCAGCCTAAGTTTACCACACATCATCATTAAACCTTCTCCCCATTGGGAGACCGGTTTTACTGTATCTGCCACAGTTTATCGTACATCACTATTATACCTTCTCACTACTGTGAACTCGGTGTTACAGAGCCTGCCACTCTACCGCACATCACCAGTAAACCTTCTCCTCAATGTGAGCCTGGTGGTACTGTATCTGCCACAGTTTAGTGTACATCATCATTAAAAATTCTCCCCAATATGAAGCTGGTGTCACTTTATTTGCCAAAGGTTATCGTACAACTCTGTTCAACATTTTCCCCACTATGAACCCGGTGTCACAGTAACTGCCTCAGTTTCCCATACAACACCAATAAAGCTTTTTTTCCCCACTCTGAGCCCAGTATCAATGTATCTACGTAGTCTCCTGTACATCACCATTAACCTCCACCCACAGTGAACCAGATTTCACAGTATCTGCCTCAGTTTATTATACATCATTTTAAAACCTTCTTACTACTGTAAACCTGGAGTCACAGATTCTGCTTTATTCTACCATACTTCTCTGTTAAACCTTCTCAGTACTGTGAACACAGTGTCTCAGTATCTGCCAAGGTCGTCGATTGTACATCTCCGTTATATATTCTCCCAACTGTGAACCTGGGGTCATAGTGTCTGATACAATTTATCGTACATTACTGTTAAACCCACCAGATAAGCTCCAGATAACGAAAGAGGAGTTCTCGCATCTGCAGGAACTGGGGATCATTCGTCGCTCTGACAGCCCTGGGGCTCACCGCTCCACCTGGTCCCAAAAGCCTCCGATGGCTGGCACCCCTGCGGAGATTATCAACGGCTTAATGATATGACAGTATCTGACCGTTACCCCATCCCTCACATTCAGGACTTTATGGCCAATCTGCATGATATGAGAGTATTCTCCAAGGTCAATCTGGTGTGCGTGTATCATCAAATCCCATTGCACCCCGAGGACATCCCCAAAACGGCCATCATCACACCCTTCGGTTTGTTCGAATTTTTATGCATGCCTTTCAGGCTCAAGAACACCGCCCAGACATAATGCACCTCATGGATACGGTGCGCAGGGATTTGAATTTTGTGTTCATTTATCTGGATGACATTCTTGTCGCCAGCAGAGACTGGGCACAACACAAGTCTCACCTGCACACCCTCTTCTCCCGACTGGCTGAATTCAGCCTAATGATCAGCCCGGCCAAATACCAGTTTTGTGCAGAAGAAAATTTGGATGGGATGAAACTAATCCAGAATCCATTGCACAAGATTGGAAAAATTAGATTGAGCGTCTTCAAATACTTGGAAATTTTGAAGTCAACAGACTTTGGAGTGGCCACATTTGCTCAGTTACACCATTTTTCTGATGTAAGTGAAGGTGGTTTTGATCCTGTCAGTTACTGAGTCCTGTGAAATAACCAAGTGTGAGTAGATGGTGGATTTGTAATGGGAAAAGACAGAGTGGCTCCATTAAAGTCAGTCACCAGACCTTGAATGGAATTGACTGCTGCTATTCTGGCGAGCAAAATGGACGCTATGTTAAGAAGAGAATTACAGATGGAGTTAGCAGATCCTGTGTTTTGGACTGATAGAACATCAGTGCTTAAATATATTAATAATGAAATCATGAGGTTTCATCTCTTTGTGACTAACAGAGAGAATGAAAACCTGGACAACAACAAATGGCAGATTTACCACAGGACAGAGTTTCACCTGATGAATTCCCATTTACATCTGTGGAAGTTGATTATTTTGGTCCTTTGCAAGTAAAGTGAGGACGAAGTGTTGAAAAACGATATGGAGTTATTTTCACTTGTTTGACTATGAGAGCAATTCATATTGAAGTAGCGTCATTGCTTGATACAGACTCTTTTATTAATGTTCTTTGGCGTTTTATTCCTAGACATGGTCAAGTAAAAGAATTATGTTCTGATAATGGATCTAACTTTAAAGGAGCTGAACGAGAATTATGAAAAGTTATTCAAAATTGGAATCAACATCAAATTCATGATGCACTATTTAAGAAAGAAGTTAATTGGATATTTAATCCACCCATAGTTATGGGTGTGGTACGGGTAAGGGTTAGTTGGTTGTGGAGAACGTTTACAAAGGTCTGTACTGGGCAGTACTGGGCAGCAATGCTTAATGTTGTAATGGATGCAGAAGCTCTGGGAAGGGGTAAGGGAGGGACTGGCCAGGAAGTCTGCAGATGCTGGGGCCGAGGGCAATGCACAAACATGCTGGGGAAACTCATGGATAGTTTTGTGAGGAGCAGGTCCTGCATCACGAGTCAAATTGAGTATTTCGAGGAGGTGTCAAAGGAAATAGATGAAGGTCAAGGTCTGTATGTGCTGCACGTGGATTTTAGTAAGGTGCTTGACAAGGTCGTCACGGTAGCCTCATTCAGAACGTCGGGAGGCATGGGATCCATGGAGCCTTGGCTGTGTGGATTCAGAATTTGCTTGTCTGCAGTAAACAGAGGGTAGTAGTAGATGGAACAATGACTAGTGGCTCTCCAAAGGGATCTGCTCTGGGACCCCTGCTCTTTGTGATTTTTATGAATGATGATGGGAGTGGAAGGGTGGGTACGTCAGGGGATGACACAGAGGTAGAGATGTTGTAGACAGTGCAGAAGGTTGTCAGAGGTCATCCAGTTTGCAGAGAAGTGACAGATGGAGTTTAATCCTGTAAATACAGATGTACTTAAACAAGCAACTGGTACAGGTTTATTTCCAGAGTCATTTTCAAGGGCATGAATAACAGTTTTTCCAAAGAAGGTTGGAGACCCATTAAAAGTAGCTTCATATAGACCAATATCTTTATTGAATGCGGATTACAAGATCATGAGCGCAGAGCACTTGGTTAATGGCAGGATTAAGAACAGTGTGCAGGACAGAGAAATATTTAGATCCTGCTCCATAAATCGCTCAAGGTTGCTGTGCAAATTGAGAGGGAGTTTAAGATGCTGTATTGTGTGCTAGCCTTCAGGAGTCAGGGATTGAGTTCAAGAACTGAGAGGTAACGTTGCAGATGTATAAAATTCTAGTCAAACCACACTTGGAATATTGTGTGCATTCCTGGGGCGAGAATACCAGTGGACGTCTAAATAAGGTGAGATGAGGGAACTTTAGACAAGATGTGAGGGGGATATTTTGTTGACACAGAATGTAGTGGGTGGCTGGAATGCATTGCCAGGGGTAGTAGTGGAGGCTGGTCCAAAAAAGTCATGAAAAAGATTTTAATTTCGGGACAGGAATAAAAGAAAAACAGAAGGTACTGGTGGAGGGAGGGAAGAGTAATATTGTTATGGGGTAGGTTCAGATGGGTCAGCTGAAGGGACTCGACTGATCCATCCATGATTTGTCCAGCATCTTGCTGCCATGTCGTGGTGAACCAGGGTGTTGCCTGATGGAGACACGGTACTCTGAGATCTGCAGATATAGATTGTGGTTTTCTCCATAACACACTTCCTCAGGTAAAGCAGAGGAAGGGAAAGGCCCTAGTGTGCAGAGGTAGGGAGGGGGTTGATGGGGGAAGAGTTGGGGCCCTCCAAAGTCTTCGTGATCAGGCCTCGGAGACGGCATCTCTATCACTCGTATTTCTCTTCCCAGGAGAAGGAGCGATCTCAGAGACAAGACACGATTCCAGAAGAACATTGCATCCCAGCTGAACAGAGGACGGACAACATCATGATGGCCTGAACCCCTCCCCTTCTCCCTCTGGCCCTGCCAACTCCATTCCCCACTTTTTCCATATACCTTCACCCATTTCCCCCACCCATTTCTCCCCTACCTCTCCTCCATTCCAACCCCCTCCCACTCACCTTCCCTTTCACCTACCCTCACACCTATGCCCTAAACTCAGCCCTCCTCCCTTCACCTCCCCTTTCCCTCTCCTTTGCCCCTCCCCTTCACCTCCTACCCTTCACCTCCTCCCCTTCCCCTCCTTCCCTTCCCCTCCCCTTCCTACCCCTAACTTAGGGGAAGGAGGGATAGGGGAAGGGGGTAGGAGAAAGGAGGTAGTGAGAGGGTAGGGGTAGGTAATGGGGTAGTGGAAGGGGTTGCAGGTATGGGGTAGGATTAGGGGAAGGGGGTAGGTGTAGAGGATAGGGGTAGGGTTTAGGTTAGGGTTGGGGAAGGTGGGTAGAATTAAGATATGGGTCATGGACGGGTAGAGGTACAGTTAGGTTTTGGGTTAGGAGATGTGGGCTCGAGTTAGGTCGAGGTTTAGGGTTAGGTTTAGAGTTTGGGGAAGTGGGCTTGTTTTAGGTTTAGGGGAAGGAGTAGGAGGTAGAGGTGGGGTGTGAGTTGGGGTTTGGGGAAGGTGGGTAGGATTAGGGTTGGGTTTAGGGGACAGCGTAGGGATAGGGTTAGGGGACAGAGTGGAAATAAGAGTTAGGGTTGGGGACGTGGTGTAGTGTTTAAAGGTATCGGTAGTGTTAACGTTAAGGATAGAGTTTGTTAGGGGTTAGGGTTAGGTTGGGGAGGGGAGCGGGGGAGGCCAGCAGGGCACGGGAAATGGGGAAGTGATGGGGGAGGGGAATGGGCATGGGAATGAGGAGGGGTACGGTGTAGAAATGGGAGGTGAATGGAGGAAGGCATCGCTACCCCCTCCCCTCCCCACGCCTACCCCCACATTATCCCTGCCTCCTCTCCTCCTTCCAGAGGAAGCCGGGCCTCATACCAGCCAGAACCTCCCTGTAATTTCAGAGCCTCCGTTTCAGGAAGTGCCTTCGACGCTTGCCGTTGGACAGACATCTTGTATCTTGATTCATTCTATACCGTTGATATTAAATTTAAAAATGGTTTGGTCTTTTAAAGCTTGAACTCAAAAGGCTCGTCCAGATAGACAACACAGAAACAGGCCCTTCGGCCCAACTCTCCTGCTGGCTGTGCTGTTGTAATCAGTCCATATTCCTCTCCACCTTTTCATTCTTAGCTCCCATCCAGCTCATGTTGCCTTGTCAATCTCACGGTCTGTGGGAAGAAGCTATTTCCCTCCCTGGCTTCTCTGCTTTTATTCCTCCATATCGCCTTCCTGATGGCAGGGGGACAAAGATGCTCTTTGCTGGATATCTGGGAGTCTATTTACAGAGCTCATCCCTGCAAAAAATTCAGGGGTCCCTTGCCTTGAGGTTCCACCCATGTTGCCTCTCCCTCAGCACTCTCTCGTCAGAACACAACTGCACCTTCCTTCCCCTCCTCTCCCAGGTCTCAGTATCCCCCTGACAATTCCAGTCAGCTGCCGTGTCTACACCCTGCCCCATCTGCTATCGAATGCCCTGCATCCTCCTTCCCCGTTGGTTTCCTCCTGTTATCAGGCATCAGAATGGACCCCACCCTGTTGAAACTACCCATATTCTCACTGATCTCTCTGCACCACTGCCCTCCATCCAGGGGTCTTGGTTGTCTTGTGGTGATGGTGGAGAACAAAGTACCAACTCAAGGAGATGGGGAGCAGTAAGGAGACCCCCCAGTTCCAGGAGACATGGAGAACCACAGAGATGCCCAACTCTATCAATCCGGTAGAACCTGGTCATCAGGTGCAAGGAGCTCTCGGGTACTGCTGCACGTGAGGCAGGTGTGGCCCATCCCCACACCTCCACCCTGTCAATTCCCAAAACACATTTCCTATTCATGTGGGGGTCCAAAATGTATAGAGTCTGGAGGACCATGTACGTCGTCAATCAATGGGGGCATAACCCTAACCAGCATGGCTATTGTGTTTGGCTGTGCTTGGAAACAAAGTGCAAGGGCACCAAAAGCCGCTATGTGCTGAAGTTCTACCTGGCTCAGGTGTTGCGAAAGATTGGTCTGGCCCTGATGCCACACAATGTCCTAGTCAGCAGGACTTTGCCCCATCACCTTCATGGGAATGGTTGCATAGACAAACACTATTGACCACAGGGCCATCAGGCAGTGGTCAGCATGGAATTCCTGCTGACACAGAGACTAGGACTTGATGAGATACTGCGGGGTGGTACCCTGAGCAGAGCATCAAGAGACAGACATCCAGAACTGCTGGAAGACCAGAAACTCAGTGAAAGATGCCCTTTGGTCTGCCTGAAACCCAGATAAGAGAAGCAAACACGAGAAGCCCAAAGCAAAGGGAGGAAGGTTTAGGGGCAATATCAGGGGTACTTGTTTTTACACAGAGTTGTGGGTGCCAGGAATGTCTTGCCAGGAGTGGTGATGAAGGCTAAAATATTAGCGGCATTTAAGGGCTTCTTGGACACATGAATGAAGGAAACATAGAAGATAGGAGCAGGAGTAGGTCATTCGACCCTTCGAGCCTGCTCCGCCATTCAACGAGATCATGGCTGATCTTAAAGTTCAGTACCCCGTCCCCGCCTTCTCTCCGTAACCTTTAATATCCTTATACTGAAGAAATAGATCTAATTCCCTCTTAAATATATTTAATGAACCTGCCTCCACTGCCCTCTGTGGCAATGAATTCCACAGATTCACCACCCTCTGGGTAAAGAAATTCCTCCTCATCTCGGTCCTAAATGGTTTGCTTATTATCCTCAAACCATGGCCCTGGGTTCTGGATTTTCCCACCATTGGAAACATCCCACCTCCATCCATTCTGTCCAGCCCTGCCAGAATTTTATATGTCTCGATGAGATTCCCTCTCAATCTTCTAAACTCCAGTGAGAACAATCCCAATTTGCGCAATCTTTCCTCATAAGTCATTCCTGCCATTCCAGGTATCAGCCTGGTGAATCCCCTCTGCACTCTCTCCATTGCAAGAATGGAGGGTTATGAAGGAGGAAGGGTCTAGTTTTTACTTTGCTTGGAATTGATAGGTCAGCACAACATCGAGGTCCGAAGGGCATAACTGTTCGACGTTAACCTGCTGGTCTTTTAGCACATGGAGATGTGGGAGAGGGAACGCTGCCCACCGGCCTATTCCAGGTTGCTGAGAGATGCACTGAGGCTTGGCGCAGCCAACACGAGGGCGCTGTGGGGAAGGACTCTAATCCTCCGGGTCTTAAGGGGCAGAGACTAAGGGGAACCCCTTCAACCACAGAGTGCAGGGAGTAACCACAAGGTGTCAAAGTGGTGGAATGATGTTAAACAGAGAACATGAACAGTGAAGGGAATATAGACATGCAACACGAGGATGAGAAAAGACATGGAACAGTTGTCCTCTTGGTCAATAATTTTAGAATAAAGTTAATTTTGGGGTGAAAAAGAGAAAAGCCCGAACTCAGTCAACTTTGTTTCATGAGATACATTGTCCAATCCAGGAAAGCTCCTCTGTACCCGTTCAAATTTAACCCGAGGAAACTGTATTCATGGTGGAAACCTCTGCAAACACACAACTGGACCTACGCACAGAGGGACAAATGATACACGTGCAGTCCCTCCCAAAAAAGAAATAAATTCTGTTGTATCAATAGCAGAGTCTTGGAGTCTTTGTCTGAGCCGGTCATCCATCATTCTCCATCCTCACTGCTCGCAGGAAGAATCTGTTTCTGGGCCTGGTGCTACTGGCTCCGATATTCCTCGACCCCTTTCCCGACGAGAAGAGCTGCCAAATGCTGTGGGCAGGTGGAAAGGATTCTCGACGACGTTGACAATGAACCCGGTTTATCCCATTGATATTTGGGGTGGGTGGGTTGGGGGGATAGAGTCCCCATGATCCTATCTGCCACTCGTGGTCCTGCTGATAATTTAAAAAAAATATTTATATACTTAAAACCACAACAAATTCACACAATTAATAACAATGCTCATCTAATGTGTGGCATCTATAAAAGAAAGAATAAAGAAACCACCTCCCACCTTCATCCCCAATATCCTAACCTCTCCCCTTCTCGCCTCAACAGAGGTGTCTGTTACTTTAAAGTTTCATTGAATAAACGGAGGCCTTCAGGTGAAAGGGAGTGTCAGGGTTTCATGTAAATATCCACACCCACCCTTGGTAAATATGGGCTCCATATTCTTCTGACATATCGAGTTGGAGTGGCCTGTTAACCGAGACACGAGCCACTACACTAGAGAGCCGACAAACACGCTGACAGCGCAGACCCCGTTGGGGCCAATGCCCTTCATCCCAGGGGATGACCCACATGGTGGGAATCAATGAGCAACGGGAGGATCGCCTTCAAACCCGAGGCTGGAGCTGCCTGTTCAAGCAACTTATCTTCCACTTCCACTTCTTGAGTGCATGTCATTCTTTCCAGACTTCGCGGGAGCGCGCCTGCTACAGTGGTGACCTCAGCAGGACCCAGCCCTTCAGTTGGATGTGAAGATCACGGTCCAGGCGGCTCTTCAGATGGTTTGGTTGAAGCTGTCAACGTTCTGGATGTCGCAGCCACACGTGGGGTTAAAACAGGCCAAGGACCAGTTCCACCTCCAAGAGATCACCACTGATGACATCCATTACTCCTCCATGATGTTCTTGCTCATCAGGACATGGCAGCAAGGCTCATCGACTTCCGACATCAGCCTCCCGAGCAAGGCAAATAGGATGCCCTCAAGGAGCTCTTTACCCGCACCTTCAGGCCATGCCTTTATCCTCCACCTCATTCTGTTCCTGCTCTCACTGTCGCATGGCCCAGACAGTCATCCCAACATGACTCCCTTCATGCTATTTCTTTTCAGCTCTCACCAAACGCCCTGGACCCACTTTTCAGGAACTCTTCCCTCTTCCTCCCTATGTCATTGGTATCTCCATGTACCGCAACCTCTGGCCCACTTTAGGATGTCTTGGACACCAGCAGCAACACCCCAGACACTGGCACCAGGGAGGCACCACCTGGAAAAGGTCCAGGTTCCTAGTCCAACAGTCTTTTTCCTGAGCATCCAGGCAGCAGAGAAATATCAATGGTTGCTCAAAGCAAAATCCTCATTGCGGTGCCCACCAACAAGTTGAGGCACAAAGGTTTGTGGGTCTTTTGGGTTACTGGTGCCAACATATTCCCCATTTCACCCTGCCCCTCCATCTACTGTACAATGTTGCCCAGAAAAAAAAACTCTCCGCTTCATTGATGACCTGAACAACAAATGGCTTCTTTAATGGCAAAACACGCTGTTGAACACCACTGCCACTGACCACAAATATCCCCAACCCCTCAAAACTGGAAGACACTTTGAATGACTTGTCTCTGCCATGAAGACAATGGCCTAGTGGAGCCTCGAGCAAAAGAGGCAAGGTCGCCGAGTCCCACACAGCTTCTTGTTCAATTCCCTCCTGGAAGGTGCCTCCCGCGACTCCCCATCTGAGTGTCAGATGCTCGCCTGCTCACCACAGAGAACCAGATGGCAGCAGAGACAGTCACACTCCAGCCACACCTCCCTAACATGTGATGGGTTAAATCTGCGGATGCCACTCACAGCGGACCGAAGAAGTGGTACATGGCAGACCGCACAGAGGCCGGGCCCGAAGGGCTGAGCCACTTGCAAGAACAAATCATGTCCTGCCCGAAAGTGACAGCCTCCCACCTGAATGACCCCGAGAAGAGCTTGGCACCATGGCCTGGGGCAAACCGTTCAACACCCTCGATGCTGGACAGCAGGGAAAAAGCTTGGTTTACTGACGGCTCCGGCTGGTGGAGGTGCGAAAAACAGTGGTGTAAGGTGGGAGCGCTCCAGCCCACCACAGATAAAGTACTGACACAAGAGGGTGAGGTGGAGGGGAGAGCCAACTGTCCAAGCTGGCAGCTGTGGCACTGATCCGAAAAGGGACAACCAGGCGGGCCCAGGAGCCTCTTTTCCGATCAGTGCAACTGGATTTCTGGGCTGTGCCAAACAGCAGGTCAGTGTGGATGGGTCGGCGTCAGGAGACAGGGAGGTAGATCCATGGCTGCCTGCTCTGAGGACAACAGCACTGGCAGATCTTCTGAGAGGTGGAACAACAAAAGAATAGTCAGGGTCCACCATGTGGATGGACACACCTCCAGGAAAACCGCTGAAGCTGACGCAATGCCACTGTGGACTGAGCTGCTCAAATATGCTCTGCCACTATTTTCCCCAAGCAGAAAGACCCTGAAGCCTTGGCAGCATTGGTGCATCATAAATGTGGGCATATGGGGGCACTATGATGGACAGAGGATCTTGGGGTCTCATGATGTTGCAAGAACTGTGATGGCCAAATGCCCTATTTGTCAGCAATTAAAACCAAGGGCCGCATTCGCTGGGGTTCGGGAGCTGGCCAAGTCTGATAAATTGACCATATCAGGCCTCTCCCCTGCCAAAATAAAAAGTGATATGTTCTCACGATGGTCAGCACATACTCAGATGTCCTGCCAGCGGGCCGACCAAGCACCATTTTAGCGTGCTCCATATGTGGAATACCCTATCGGATAACGTCCGATCAGCAATGGGTGGTGATGCCAAGTATTTGGGGCCACCTGCATATCCCCTACCACCCACAGGCATCCAAGATCAATGAGTGAATGAATAACCTGTTCAAGGTATCATATGTGACAAGTTGATTGTCAAGTCTTCTATCCACGAGTGGTTGCAAGTGTATCGATTAATCCGGCGAGTTTGTGTCTGTGTGTGTCTTTTACTCCTCGTGCGACTTCACTACATGTGTCAATAAAAGACAACTGTGTTCAAATTCGCCACCCTTGGGAACCCTCGAATCAGTTTCACACACATAATAATTGGTGCAGTGAGCAGGGTCCTTCGAGTTCCGACTGAACACAGCTGCAGTGGAGATGCTTTGGAATTGGGGCAGGAAATCGAGTGCAGGCAGGGAGAACAAGATCTGCGGGTGGACTGACGAGAGTGCAGGGTTGGGGAGCTTGGCAAGCATGCTGGCGGACCACGGCAAACTGGTAGACTGGTCCAAGCTCCTGGATCCACATCTTGAGAAAATAGGTCACCACGTGTGGTCCCACTTCAAGAAGTCGGGGTTCCCAAAATCTAAGGGGAATCAGAGGGTGCCTTTTGGCTGCCAGTGTTTCTCCTGAGAAACCAATGTGAGATCATAGAAAGGAAAGATTTGGAGAGGGCCCAGGAAAATAAGGAGATAAAGGTGGTCCAGCAGCGCTGCTGTGCACTGCAGGAGGCAGCGCAGACTCCCCCAACCTGAGCCACTGATGTCGAGATGAGAGGGACAGAGGTAGCCAACAGGCATGCCAATCAAGGTCTGACTCCTCCCCCACACTCCCAGTGAGTGAGTTTGTACTGGCCATGGAGCGATTAGCCGAGGCCATTTGCCAGGATTCAGGCATTAAAGGTTTCAGAACAGGCCAGGAAGAGCATGAAATCAATTTATTTGCAGAAGTTGTTCTGATATATCTGACAGACCCGACACACTCATTGCCCAAGTTGTGCTCCACCCTGGAGTACTATGGGGAGATCTTTGGGTATAAGTTCTTTTGGGATATGTGCAAAATCATGTCACTTAGGAAGAGGGATTAGAGCCAATGTCAAGAAAATAGTCAACAAATGTGGCGGCAAAATGGGATCAAATATCTAGGAGTTAGAATAGATAACAACGAGTAATTTAGACCAGCTGAATTATTCTCCCCTTGCTTGGGGAAATTGAGGAGGATTTAAATGGTTGGATGTCCCTGCCCATTACACTAGTGGTGTTACAGAGAGGGGAGGTGTCACAGAGGGGGGAGTTGATGACACAGAGGGGGTGATGATGTCACTGCATGGGGCAGCCATAGCTGAGTCGTGCCATGGCACAGCAACAAAAGAAAGATGTCTCTCCTGGAAGGGGATTCTGGCCCACGTGTCGGAGTAGGACGCTGTCTCATCCCAGGGACCCTCTGATCAACAGGGTTGTGTTTGGAAGCACCCTGCACCCATGGGTGAGATAAAGAGCCTGTTACATGCTCCCCTACTGGGACAGAGACTCCTCTGGCACCATCCTTCATCCAGTGTGGGCGGAGAGAATGGAGGCTACATTTAATCCCCTCTCCCCATCCTGAGTGCAGGGCACTTTATGAGGCAGCTGGAGCGGACTGGGGGGGGAGAACAATGGCATGTGAGGGGATAAAGGAATGGGGTCTGTAGGACAGGAGGGGAGAACAAAGGAACGGGGTAGCACCACAGGCTAATGTCAAGGGAGATTGGATCAGAGATAGGGGACATAGGGATGAGCTGGGGGGATGGGGTGCGAGGGGACGGAAAGCACTGGGGAAACCATGGGGGTGGTGTTGGGTGGGGGATGAGAGTGTGGTAGAGGATTCGGGGCAGGGGAGAGTGTGAGGTGTCTGAGGGAGAAGAGAAGTTGCGAGGGGGATGGAAGGCAGACCTTTCAACAGAAATGGGACAGAGCTCCCCCTCCACCTGGAATGGGATCTGTCCACTGAGAGACAGGACCGCTCCTCCACCCGCCACCCCCCCCCCCCCGTGGTTACAAGATCCCTTCCACCCTTGCATACACCCCCACACCCCCCCAACCGGGATAGGATTCTTTCCCCCAGTGGACCTGGATCAAGGTGCTAGAAAGTGTTTCTGCTGCGGCGGACCCAGCAGAGTTGAGCGGTGAAGCGTGGGGCTCTCTCCGCACCACCTGCTCCCTCAGGCGACGAGGTCTCGCTTGCATCATGGAAGATCACGGTGTTGCTGAGCTTCTGGGAATGTGGAGGGCTTCTGCTAAACCCGTGGTAGGGTTCAGAGTGGTTCATCTCCCCGGGACGTGCTGAAGGTCAAGATGACCCGATCCTCTCATGGAGGGAGGGTTGTAGACAAAGTGAACGGCTGCAGAACTGGCCTCAGTCTGAGGAGAGTGATCATAGAAGGACCTGGGGTGGCAATATTTCTACTGAGAGAAGCTGGAACGAACCACCAGAGGATCAATTCTGACATTTAGGTGAACCTTGGAAGGGAGTTAGAGGGAGGGGTAGAGACTAACTTGGACAGCAAGGCTGGGTTGGGATAAATGACCTGTTGTGTACCCTCTGGGTGTGTAAATGCTGCTGCTTCTGCCCCAGAGGACATGGCAATAAGGTCACAACAGAGGTGGCCACACCGTGTCATGGACCCAACGTCCCCAAGGTGGTGTCCTGCACAGATGTTAAAATCATCGACAATGGATCTTTCGGTGTGGTGTACCAGGCAAGGCTGGTGGACTCCGGAGAGCTGATTGCCATCAAGAAGATCTTGCAAGACAAGAGATTCAAGGTGAGGGGGAGGAGCAGTTGTGTGGAAATGAAAAACCCTGATATTTAAATTTAGGGTCTACAGCACGTTCACAGGCCCTTGCGACACATCAGCCCGTTTCACACAATTACACCCAATTGAAAAAACACCCCAAACACATTTTTGAAGGGTGGGTGGAAAGAGGAGCATCTGACAGAGACCAAAGCAGCCATGGGGTTTGGAAACAGAGAAAGTCACACAAACCCACAACAGCAGCCCCCCTCCCCACACACAACCCCCCACCCCACACACACACACACACTCACACACACACACACACACACACACACACACACACACACACACACACACACACACACACACACACACACACACACACTCACTCACCTGGCAAATATCAAAGATTTTCTGCAAATTCATTGTTTAGTAGAAGCTGGGAAAACAATCATAAAAACTGAAATGATACTTCATTGAACCCCCTGACGAGTCCCCACTCCAGCGACACGAAAAGTCCCCCCCACTGACTCTCGAAAAGTCCCCCACTTCGGCCTCCCTTGGAGTTCCCCACCTCTGACCTCTTGACAAATCTCCTCCCCGCCTCCCCCCTCAACTTGGACAAGTTGCCCCTCAGGGCCCCGACCCATCGCCCAGCCTTGCTGATGTTCTTCTCTCGCCATAGAACCGCAAACTGCAGATCATGCGAAAGTTGGATCACACCATCATTGTCCCTCTTCTCAACTTCTCCTCTGTAGTCAAGGTAAGATCCACCTGCACCCACCCCACCCTCACTCTGATGCATATCATTTGCTGCTACCTTCCTCATTCCTTCAATCGATCTGTCTCGCTGCAGCCTCTCTGTTGCCTCCATCCTGCCCCTCTGACCAGTGCTGACTCTTTGACGTTGGCTGCCCTGCTCCTCACCCATTAACTCATGACCTCTTGCCATTTCAACTCCAGACAGCAGCAGCCAAGACCACAAGACAAGGTTGCCAAATTCGGCCACTCAGCCCCTCCAGTCTGTTTCCCCAATTCATTTCACGAATGTACTTTCCCCCATAACTCACTTTTGGCACCTTTTGGTGCGCTTCCAAATCAACGCCTGCTCTGAATCGTCCCAACAACTCAGCCTCCACATGTTCGACCCCAGCCAACACCCGGCTGCAAACATTTCTCATCTCGAAACGTCAATGGTTTTTCTCCCCCGGTGAATCCTTGCCTCACGAGGGAGGGCGGTCAGAGCTGCACATTTTGTGCAGTCTCACCAGAAGCCGAATGATGGGGTAGCGGACGGGTCCTCTACGGCCTGTTGACGCTCTGCTCGCTGAGCCATTGGATTCATGCCATGTTGTGTTGAGCAGTGGGGGCATCAGGCCTACAGAGAGCAGGAGGGGCTGGCACTCCTGTTGGGAGAGGCACGGGGTTTTGGAGGGTAAATCCAGCTGACATGTTTGTATTGTGTCCAAGAGGAAGAGCAGGTTTATTTGAATCTGGGTCTGGACTATGTTCCCAAGACGGTTCACTGCATGGTCCAGCACTTCAACAAGGCCAAGCAGCCCATTCCCATGATCTACATCAAAGTGGTTGTGGGTCTGGGTGGTCAAGTTGTCCACTGGGGCAAGCTTGGATGGTGGGGTTGGAGGATATGAAGGAGTTTACTGGCTGAGTCTCGCTGGGGACTGGATATCGATGAAGGGTGCATGAGGGTCTCAATGGGTATTGGTGAGGAGAGAAAGGGTAGTGAGGGGAGAGGGGTGGAGAGGATGATGAGGATGGATGTTGATTGGCAGGGAGGGGCCGTTCACCCACCTCCCCTTACCCTCAGGATATAGACCCGGCCAGTGTGGAGGCAGAGTGGGTCATGTTATATCGTTGTGTTGCCAGATGTTCATGTACCAGCTGTAGCAGAGCATGGCCTACTTCCATCCTCAGGGGGTTTTCCATTGAGACATCAAGCCCCAGAAGATGCTGGTAGATCCCGAGATGGCCTTCTTATTGCTCCTTTATTTCGGCAGGTAGATCCACCCATGTCTGTCCGTTCACCACCTCAACGCGGTCCTGATCCCTCTCCCCAACACGGCCTTGTCCCCTCCCCACCAGCTCTCACCCCTCCCCCACCAGCTCTCTCCCCTCCTCCCTCTCCCAACTTGCCCCTTCCACAGCTTAATAACTTTTTCTAAATAAGATTGTGGGGGGCTTAGATGGAATGAACAGCCAGAAACCTTTCCTAAAGTGTCAGGTGCAAATCTCAGAGAGCATCCGCTTCAGGTGAGGGGAGACTTTTTTTTATGCAGAGAGTTGTGAGAGCTTTGAATGCGTCACCGGTGAAAGTGATAGCGGTTGGTAGAATAGGTACATATAAAAGTCTCTAAGACGAGCATGTGGATGTGAGGGAACAGAATTTTTACATGATAGAGGAATTTGGGGATATGGCGAGAAGGCAGGGTAGGTCGAGTTAGGTCATAAATTAGATCAGCCTTGATCATATTGAATGGCAGAGCAGGCTCGATAGGCCATTTTTGTCCTACTCCTGTTCCCACTTCCTATGTTCCTATGGGTGTGGTACAGGTAAAGGTTGTGGAGAACATTTACAAAGGTCAGTACAGCCTTTATGGGCCAAAGGGCCTGTACTGGGCAGCAATGCTTGATGTTCTAATGGATGCGGAAGCTCTGGGAAGGGGTAAGGGAGGGACTGGCCAGGAAGTCTGCAGATTCTGGGGCCGAGGGCAATGCCCAAACATGCTGGGGAAACTCATGGATAGTTTTGTGAGGAGCAGGTCCTGCTTCACGAGTCAAATTGAGTTTTTAGAGGAGGTGTCAAAGGAGAGAGATGAAGGTCAAGGTCTGTATGTGCTGCATGAGGATTTTAGTAAGGTGCTTGACAAGATCCCCACGGAGGCCTCATTCAGAATGTCTGGAGGCATGGGATCCATGGAGCCTTGGCTGCGTGGATTCAGAATTGGCTTGTCTGCAGTAAACAGAGGGTAGTAGTAGATGGAACAATGACTAGTGGCGCTCCAAAGGGATCTGCTCTGGGACCCCTGCTCTTTGTGATTTTTATGAATGATGATGGGAGTGGAAGGGTGGGTACGTCAGGGGATCACACAGAGGTAGAGATGTTGTAGACAGTGTAGAAGGTTGTCATAGGTCATCCAGTTTGCAGAGAAGTGACAGATGGAGTTCAATCCTGTAAATCAAATGTACTTAAATAAGCAACTGGTCCAGGTTTATTTCCAGAGTAATTTTCAAGGGCACGAATAACAGTTATTCCAAAGAAGGTTGGAGACCCATTAAAAGTAGCTTCATATAGACCAATATCTTCATTGAATGTGGATTACAAGAATGTGAGGGCAGAGCACTTGGTTAATGGCAGGATTATGAACAGTGTGCAGGACTGAGAAATATTTAGATCCTGCTCCATAAATCACTCAAGGTTGCTGTGCAAATTGAGAGGGAGTTTAAGATGGTGTATTGTGTGCTGGCCTTCAGGAGTCAGGGGATTGAGTTCAAAAACCGAATGGTATCGTTGCAGATGTATAAAATTCTCGTCAGACCACACTTGGAATATTGTGTGCATTCCTGGGGCGAGAATACCAGAGGACGTCTAAATAAGGTGAGCTGAGGGAAATTTAGGCAAGACGTGAGGGGTACATTTTATTCACACAGAATGTAGTGGGTGGCTGGAATGCATTGTCGGGGTAGTAGCGGAGGCTTGTCCAAAAAAGGCATGAAAAGGATTTTAATATGGACAGGAATTCAAGAAAAATGGAGAGTACTGGTGTGAGGGAGGGGAGGGTTCAGGGGTAGGGGGGATGATGGGGGAAGTGTTGGGACCCTCCAAAGTCATTGTGTTCAGGCCTCAGAGACAGTATCTCTATCACTCGTATTTCTCTTCCCAGGAGAAGGAGCGATCTCAGAGACAAGACACGAGTCCAGAAGAACCTCGCATCCCAGCTGAACAGAGGACGGACAACATCATGATGGCCTGAACCCCTCCCCGTCGTATCCCTCTGGCCCTGCCAACCCCATTCCCTGCCTCTTCCATGTCCCTTCACCCACTTCCCCTCTTCTCCTCTACCCCTCCTCCATCTCAACCCCCTCCCGCTCATCTTCCCCTTCCCCTGCCCTCACACCTATGCCCTAACCCCAGCCCTCCACTCTTCATCTCCCTCTTCCCCTCCGCCCTTCCCTTCCCCTTTCCCCCTCCCCTTCCCCTCCCCCATCCCCTCCCCTAACCCTCCCCCTTCCCCTCCCTTTCTCCTCCTCCCCTTCTCCTCCCCCTTCCCTTTCCCCTTCCTACCCCTAACCTAGGGGAAGGAGGGGGAGGGGAAGGGGGTAGGAGAAAGGGGGTAGTGGAAGGGGGTAAGGGTAGGGGTTGTGGTAAGGGGTAGGGTAGGGGGTAGTGGTAGGGGGTGCGGGGATGGGGAAGGGGTAGGAGGTAGGGTTAGGGGAAGTGGGTAGGTTGTAAGGGATAGGGTAGGGATAGTGGTAGGGGGTGCGGGTATGGGGAAGGGGTAGGATTAGGGGAAGGGGGTAGGTTGTAAGGGATAGGGTAGGGGGTAGTTGTAGGGGGTGTGGGTATGGGGAAGGTGTAGGAGGTATGGTTAGGGGAAGTGGATAGTTGTAGGGGGTGCGGGTATGGGGAAGGGGTAGGAGGTAGGTTTAGGGGAAGGAGGTAGGTTGTAAGGGATAGGGATAGGGTTTAGTTTAGGGTTGGGGAAGTTGGGTAGAGTTAGGGTTAGTTTTAGGAGACATGGGGTAGGGCTATATCTTGGTTTATGGTTAGGTCTATAGTTCGGGGAAGTGGGCTTGTGTTAGGTATAGGGGAAGGGGGTAGGAGCAGGGGGGTAGAGGAGGAGTGAGGTTTGGGGTTAGGGGATGGTGGGTAGCATTAGGATTGGGGTTAGGGGGTGGCATAGGCGTAGGAATAAAGTTAGGGTTAGTGGACGGGGTGGGGGTAGAGTTAGGGGACGTGGAGTGGTGGTAGGGGGTATCGGTAGTGTTAAGGTTAGGTTTAGGATTTTGTTAGGGGTTAGGGTTAGGAGTAGGAGGAAGGGAAGGGGGAGGGGAATGGGGGAGGCGAGCGGGGGACGGGAACTGGGGACTGGAAGGGGGAGGGGATGTGGGAGGGGAACGGGCAGTGGAAAGGGGAGGGGAACGGGGTAGAGGAAAGGGGAGGTGAACGGTGGACGGCATCCCTAGCCCCTCCCCTCCCCCTCCCTTCCCCCGCATTTCCCCTGCCTCTCCTCTCCTCCTTCCAGAAGAAACTGGGCCTCTTTCCGTCCAGAACCTCCCTGTGGTTTCAGAGCCTCCGTTTCAGGAAGTGCCTTCGACGCTTGCTGCTGGACAGACATCTTGTCTCTTGATTCATTCTGTACCATTGATATTAAATTTAAAAATGATTGGGTTTTTTAAAGCTTGAACTCAAAAGCTGGTCCAGATAGAGAAAACATAAACAGGCCCTTCAGCCCCTCTCTCCTGCTAGCTGAGCTGTTGTAATCAGTCCATATTCCTCTTACCCTTTTCATTCTTAGCTCCCATCCAGCTCATGTTGCCTTGTTAATCTCATGGCCTGTGGGAAGATGCTATTTCCCTCCCTGGCTGCTCTGCTTTTATTCCTCCATATCTCCTTCCTGATGGCAGGGCGACAAAGATGCTCTGTGCTGGATATCTATGAGTCTATTTACAGAGCCCATCCCTGCAATCAATCAGGGGACCGTTGCCTTGAGGTGGCACCCATGTTGCCTCTCCCTCAGCACTCTCAGAACACTACTGCACCCTCCTTCCCCTCCTTTCCCAGGTCTCAGTAACCCGCTGACAATTCCAGTCAGCTGCCATGTCTATACCCTGCCCCACCTAAACCGATGGATCGACCAGCGCCTTCTCCCCTGAAGAGTTCGAGGAATCCACGCTCTTGCAATGTCCTGCTATCGAATGCCCTGCATCCTCCTTCCCACTTGGTTCCTCCTGTTATCAGGCGCCTGGATGGACCCCACCCTGTTGAAACTACCCGTGTTCTCACTGATCTCTCTGCGCCTCTGCCCTCCATCCAGGGGTCTTGGATTTCTTGTGGGGGTGGTGGAGAACAAAGCACCAACTTAAGGAGATGGGGAGCAGTACAAAGACCCCCAGGTCCAGGAGACAGGGAGAACCACAGAGATGCCCATCTCTGTCATTCGGGTAAAACCTGATTATCAGGTGCAATGTGCAAGGAACTTTCGGTCCTGCTGCACGTGGGCCAGGTTTGGCCCATCCCCACACCACCACCCTGTCAATTCCCAAAACAAATTTCCTATTCATGTGGGGGTCCAAAATGGATAGAGTCTGGAGAAGGACCGTGTACATCATCAATCAATGGGGACAAGGGTGTAACCAGCATGACCATAATTGTGTGTGGCTGTGCTTGTAACCAAAGTGCAAGGGCACCAAATGCTGCTCTGTGCTGAGGTTCTACCTGGCTCAGGTGTTGCGAAAGATTGGCCTGGCCCTGGTGCTGCACAATGTTCCAGTCAGCAGGACTTTGCCCCTTTACCTTCCTGGGAACGGTTTCATAGACAAACACATTTGACCACAAAGCCATCAGGCAGTGGTCAGCAGAGCATTGCTGACACAGAGACTCCAGGACTAGATGGGATACTGCGGGGTGGTCCACGGAGCAGAGCATCCAGAGATAGACATCCAGAACTGCTGGAAAACCAGAAACTCGGTGAAAGATGCCCTTCAGTTTGCCTGAAACCCAGATGGGAGTTGCAAACACTAGAAGACATCTGTCTAAAGCAAAGGGAGGAAGATTTAGGGGAGATATCAGGGGTATTTTCTTTTACCCAGAGTTGTGGGTGTCAAGAATGCCTTGCCAGGAGTAGTGATGAAGGCCAAAACATTAGGGACATTTTAGGGGTTCTTAGTTACATTGAGGGGCTGAGATCAAGGAGGATATTCTCCAACAGCAGAGGGTGGCAGTAACCACAAGATGTCAAAGTGGTGGCAATGAAGCTAAACAGAGACCGTCTAATGTGACTGTGCGCCTGGCTGCGGGAATTTGGACTTACGATATAAACCTTGCTAAGTGCTAGTTCAGGTTGGAAACGTTCGACTTCCTTGGGGGTCAAATAAACAGGCACGGAACTAAACCCTGCTTGAAAAGGTAGAGTTTGTTAAGTGCTTCCTCAAACCCCACATAATGAAGGGGCTGCAAGAATTCACTGGTACGATTAATTTTTATCACTGATTCATACCGGTTGTGGCCGACATCATTTTTTTGTTTTTAAACTTTATTTAAGATTTTATAACATGAATAACATATAGAATTACATTTAAAAATTAAGAACAAAATAATAAA
Source organism: Narcine bancroftii (assembly GCF_036971445.1). Taxonomy (NCBI): domain Eukaryota; kingdom Metazoa; phylum Chordata; class Chondrichthyes; order Torpediniformes; family Narcinidae; genus Narcine; species Narcine bancroftii. The sequence goes on from NC_091479.1 coordinate 33,956,604, forward strand.
ATTACAATACAGTATCAGTAATCTAAATAAACTATACCCTCCCCAATAATTATTACACATTAATAACCCAACTCAAATTAGTCCAACCCCCCTTCCCCCACAAAATAAAGAGTGAAGAATTAATAAAGTTAATAATGTATGTGAGAAAAAAACCCACTTACAAAAAAAACAAAAACATAACCAATTAAAATACTAACAAAAAGAAAAGTAATTAATACTAAGATATCAGACTTAAAAAACATATTTAAATCAAACTTAAATGCATATATTTAACAGAGTTAAGATGAAACATATAATTAACAAACTTAATATAAAAAATTAGTAAAATCAGTAACATTGTCTATCAAAAATTCTGAAACAATAATCAATTCTTTAAAAAAAATTGTAGCATGAGAAAAAAAAAGATGAAAAATAAAACTTTCTCAATAGAGATAAACCTTCACCAAATATCAACTAACTTCACATCTAACATCATATTAGTCACATAAACTGCCATCTTAAAACAAAATTCCAACCTCATTAAACATTGTACAATTCAAATTTGGTACTCTTCCACCATTTTTCCCTTTTAACCTTGAATAATTACCCAATAAAAGCTCCAAAACCACATTTAAATATCCCCAATCATTACGTTAAAATTCAGATATCCAAATATAAAAATACATCTGCAACGAAATCTATATCTTCAACAAATGGAGCATAAGCCAAAAACAAAATTCAAGCCTCATTAAGAATTGTACAATTCAATTTATAACTTTCACCATTATTCCCTTCTTTCTATAACTAAAATAGCAAAATAATATACACCAGAATTACCACTCCTTTCACCTTAAAGTTAAAGAAAAAATATCAAAAAAAAACTTATCCATCCCATTCACATTTAAATTTCAAATATTCCTTATCTACTGAATAAACTTTACAAAAAAAACCACATGAATTTTTAGTTTTTTAAACAATCAAATACTTTCTCATGCTTTTTTTTATAAACACAAAAGAAAACCCTTAACTCTTTAATCTAATAATACAAAAAAAGGAAAAAAAAACAGGTAGGAGGTTAAAAATACCCCCTCCCGTCTAAACCGCGCAATGCGGTAACTCCCAAAAAAATGGGTGTGAGATAACTCACACGTAGCAGATGACTTTCAGGAAATAGTGCCCATCCAGTTCTCTCCCCCAACTCTCACTTCATCTTAAACTAACATCATCATTATTTAATATTTAAAAAAAAATAAAAAAAAAAGAACAACTCTTCTTTTAATCAGCTCCAACTGCCGAGTCACCATTACAACCATTCCTTCTTGTAGCACGGCTCTTTTCTTCCATCTCTTGTCTTCTTAGAGATCGCGGCGGACTACGTCTCTGTTGAAACCGAGTAATTGGCAGCTCTTGAGCAAATGCTATAGCTTCCTTTGGAGAATCAAAGAACTTTGGTTGGCAACCATCTTGAAAAACCTTCAAAACAGCTGCATATCTAAAGGTTGCCTTATAACCTTTCTTCCACAACAACTCTTTAGCAGAATTGAATTCCCGTCATTGGAACATAACTTCTTGACTCAAATCCGCATAGAAGAAAACTCGATTATTTTGAATCATCAAGGGTGATTTTCTCTGTTGTGCATTTCTAATAGCCACTCGTAAAATTATTTCTTGTCGTAATAATTCAAGCAACGAACCAAAACAGGTCTTGGACTTTGACCTGAAATAGGTCTTCTACGCAAGCCTCTGTGAGCACGTTCCAGTATTATACCTTCCAGGAAATGTTCTTGACCCAGCACCTGCAGAATCCATTCAGTAAAAAATTTTCTTGGGTCTGGTCCCTCCATTCCTTCCGGCAAACCAATAATCTTTATATTGTTCCGTCTGGATTGGTTTTCCAAATAATCAATCTTTTTCACCAAATTTTTATTTTGAGTTTGTAAGTCTTTGACCATTTTGGTCACATCTGAAACATGATCTCGTATTTCGTCTATATCTTCTTCACACGAATTAAATTTATCTCTCACTTCAAGCTTAAAAGCTCCAAACTCAGCCATCTGTTGAGAATGTATTTTCACCACAGAGTATTAAACCTAGTACCAAGTTCAGTCATAATCTTGGATAATCCCTGCATTGTATAAGATCATTTAGATTCAAGATTCACAAGAATCTTTTCAATTGGAAGAGATTCTGGCTCAACAGATTCCTGCTTCTTCTGCATAACCAAAGGGTCTTCTTTTGCTTCCTTCATTCTGGTTGCCTTCCTTGTAGTATAGCTGCGTGTGGAAACCCCAGCCACAGCCTCTCCAGCAATGACTGGAGGACGCTGGCCGGGGTTTTCCCCAGTCCATCAAGTTGTATAGGTTCTTTTATCTCAAAAGGTGCAGTTTGCAGTGCCACCGCTACAGTTGACAAATGCCTTTCCCCAGCCGGTACTTCAACTGATGTTACTACAAGTGGTTCATTCATAACATTGCCGTCAGATGGTACTGCACATGTGCGAACCTGAGTAACTCTTTGTTCTAAAGGCTGTTTGGCGCCCACTTTAGAGGGCTCTACCGATGTAATATTGAACTCTACATCCGAAAGCTGTACCTTTCTCCTGGGATCCATTTCAGGCTGAGTCTCGATGTCTTTCCTGTAGGTAGGCTCCAAAACTTGAACTTTTGGAAAATGTAGTTTTTTGATAATCTGTTGTCGTTTTTTTTTGCTCTTTTCCACCAATTTTACCATCATAAGTTAAATTAACATCACTGAAGTTATCTAAACTTTTAAAGAATTTTAACGGGCATTTCTAGACAAAACATTAAGATAGAGTCAGGAGAGGACTGGAAGGAACGTCTGATCCTTACACCATCTTGCCATGCCCCCCCGTGGCCCACATCATGCGGAGAAAGGTAAATACATTACCTGGGACAAAAGGATTTGGAGGCGTTCCAGAAGGCCAAGGACGCACTGGCCAACACAACCCTTGTGGTACACGCCAGGCCAGAGACACCCACCACTCTCACAGTAGATGCTTCCTGCACAGCAGTAGGGGGTGCACTGGAGCAATTCATCAAAGGGGAATGGCAGCCCCTGTCCTTCTTTAGCAGACATCTCTGGCCACCTGAACTCAAATACAGCGTCTTTGAGAGCAATTGGTGCTGTACCTGGCAGTCAGGCACTTAAGGTATTTTTGGAAGGTAGACAATTCAGTGTCTTCATGGACCAGAAGCCATTAACTTTTGCCTTCCATAAAGTGTTGGACCTGTGGTCGGCCAAGCAGCAGCGACTCCTCTCATATGAGTCTGAGTTCACTACCGACATTCAACACATCATGGGTGACGCACTGCCCCATCCCCGCAATCAAGTCTATCCAGGCCCTGTCCCAGTGAATAGACTACTTAGCCCTCGGCAGGGGACAGCAGGATGACCCTGAGATCCTTGCAAGCAAGAGAGCAGTGTCCAGGCTCAGGCTGGAGGATGTTAACATCGATCCTGGTAAGTAGACGCTCCTCTGCGACATTCCAATGGCAAACCCCACCTCATCGTGCCGACAGCATTGAGATGGCAGTTTTATGATGAGGTGCACAATCTGACGCACCCGGCCATCAGTACTGTCAAAATGGTGGTCAATCGGTTGGTATTGCTGAGCCTCCAGAAACAGGTTGTCAGTGGGCCAAGGCCTGCACACTCTGCCAGATGACCAAAATGCAGACACACGTGAAGGCACCATGCCAGACATTCGAGCCAGCACCACATAGGTTCAGCCACATCTACAATGACATTGTAGGGTCACTACCGGCCTCCCGCGGGATGAGTTACCTTCTCACCAAGATTGCCTGCTCCATGAGGTTCCCCGAGGCGGTCCAGCTGGCTGACACAACCACTTGTGTCCTCCATTAAATTGGAAGCGGTAATAAATATAAAGGAAAGTTTGATAATAAATAGTCTCCCTTGCAGTTGGGGTACAATGTATTTCTTGAGATCAGAGGAATCCTGGAGCCAAGACAAAGTGATCCTGTGTTTCCCAAGGATTAGATTGAGTGTTGGGGTAGTTGTAAGTGGAAGGGCCGAAAGGTCTCCTGCTCCTTCCACTGCCTTTGATTTCTGTCTTGTGATGCTGATTGGGTTCACCTGTGTGTTCGCTCTCTCGCTGATTGGTTGCTTCAGTTGCGCGAGCCAATGGGTTGATTGGGTGAGGCCGCTATGGGATTGGACGCTAAAGTCGGGTTGGATTGATGGGCGGTTTCGCGGGCTGATTGGCTCTTGCTGTGAGGAGGCGGGACGTTGGTGGCGGCATCGTCTGCTCGGGGTCCGTCGCGTCGCCGCGGGCGCGAATGGGATGAAGTTGGCGGCAGCGCCGGGACCTTCCTCAGCCGCGCAAGCGGGCGACCCGCAGCCCGCCGGGCCCCGCCCAGGAGTGGCCGGTACCAGCGGGGTGTTTGGGTGGAGCCGAGGGGTCGGTGCAGGGTGCGGGGAGGGGATGGGGATGAGGGAGAGGGAGGGTGATGGGAGGGGCGGGAGCCCGGAGGGGGCGGGGAAGGTGAATGAGGGGAGGGGGCGGTGGCGGTGAATGAGGGGAGGGGGCGGGGCCAGGCAGGGGTAAGGGGGAGGGTGAAGGGGGAGTTGTAGGGCGAGGGGGAGGCTGGGCATCCAGAGAACTTGGAAGAAGGAGAAGTGAGATTGAACCTTGAACCAAAGAACTTTTCTTAAATTTATACACATTACAAACATGTGCGCTTAGAATTAGAAGGGGGTTCATTTGGATTAGTTAAGTATAGAGTTAATTTAAAGTTTCATTCTAATTTCATGTTTAAATTTGATTAAAATAACTTCTGTTTTAAAAACCACTTGTCTTGGTGAATGTCTCTTGCTGCTGGGTTTTGGGATCCTTTGCGCTCTTAACAATATGTGCTTGGATATTGACATTGGGCCTGTTCAAAGTAGGAAATGGCTTCTACCAGCAGCAGTTTCTGTTTGACAAAAAATATTGATAGGTGGCTGGCCACGTACGTTTCCTAAAAATTAATACCCTCACCCTCCCTAAACCACATTCAGCCCCGTGACATCTTTCTACGTTGCATTACTGGGACCACCAAGGACCTGACCCATTTCCCATCTCTCCTTGCAATGCCAATATGGCAGCTGCCATTAAGAACTGACAAATCACATTTTAATTCAGCAAGTAACATGAAGGTTATCCTGACATCCTGCTTAAAAACAAGGGTCAACAAACCTTCCAAATTTTGTCACTTCATTTTTATTTCGATTCCCATGGGGCATTAGTAAAAATGTCCCATCCATTTGCTCACCAAATTATGAGTAAAATCATGATCCCTGTTCATGAAAACCCATAACATTCAATGTTACACAGATAATCTAGTAGAATTCTGTAATAAAAGTGAATGAAACATTGAAAGAATTTCCCCCTTATAAATGCTGAGATTATGGTGCGTCAAGAGACCAGGTGAGCAAAAAGAGGCCAAATCGCTGCAACACTTGGATAATCCAAGATGGCACAGACTCCCCTTCACTGCCGAGAAGGAGCCCACTCCTAGCACCATGTATGGGCTGAGGAGCCCTACACTTCCACATAGCGGCAGCCAGCTGGAGAGTGACTCCACGACACAATGACGTAAAGATGGAAGTCAGGGAGTACGTCACCAGAAGTGGGTTGGCCAGCGAGCACATGTGGGGAATTTAAAACAGTATGTGGTAGCGCTGCCACAGCGGATGCTACAAGGCGATAACTTCTTACTTGCTGCAACCAAACAGGTCTGCAAGATACACCAACCTAAATAGAAAACTTGACGAGAAATCCCAGAGATCATAAATTCAAAAGGATTGGTGAAATCTTTACTCTGTATTATTAACACCAAAGTCCCTATATTTTTAAGGCATTCGGACAAGTAACTGAGAAACATGACATTTTAAACACATAGTACGTCAGGATCAGAAGGATTGGAGCATTCTTGTTCAAGTGACACAACTTTCAAAAAATAACATCTAACTTTATGAAGAATGTGATGCTACAACAGGAAAAACAGATGGAATCAGACTCATTCTATGAGCATTGGGAAGCAAAGAAAAATGGATTTGTGAGAAGTGGCTTCATGTTCACAAAATATGCTCGAGACAAAAGTTGAGAACAAAGAACATTTATTTACATTTACAACATTGCAAGGTTGGACACTCTCCCCCTACCTCGGGAAAGTACACCGAGGGCGGGAAGCTTCTTTGTTTTTATACATTTTTCAATTCACCTCCCCTTACATTGTTCCTACATTTATCCTTCTTGGATTGGTTTGGCACTTTTCTCTATTCGCCTGACTCTTGACTGAGTCCGACTTTCTCCTATCCCGTACTCACACCTCCTTTCCCCACCCCCTATTAAACAAGCTCTTTGTGTGTGTACGTACATATTTCTTAAATTCCTCTGTTATCTTGTTTACTCTGTTCTGCTGTTTTTCATGTGCCATTTTACACAAAGGACATTTTAGCTTTTATCTTGCTTTTTCTTTCTACCTTCTATAACTGTTTCAGAACTCCTGACATTAAAATAATAACTGTTTCTAAGCTCCTGCAATTAAAATAATAACTATCTCTAAACTCCTTCAGATTTGTTTTCCATCCCTTCCTAAGCGACCCAATGACCCCCGACAGGTCCTCCCCGACTTGCGACCGTAATGAAACCCGAAAGGTCCCACAATGGACGCAAGTCGGAGATTTGCCCCTGTGCGAGGAGCCCTGAAGTCTTAGAGACTATTTTTAAAATCAAACGAGAACAGAGACACAGGGCACGTACGACCCAAAATGTGCAGATTGATTTTGTGACTCAGTTTCTCAGGGTCCATCGGCTGGGGGCAGCCACCTTAATTTCAGTGCGCATGCGCGACTTGTTAGTTGGCGCTTCCACAAAGACTTTGCTGAGTGGCCCTCAGTCGGCACGTGCGTATCAGCCGCACATGCGCGAACCCAACTTCAAGTCGCAAATCCACAGCGCATGCGCCAACCAGACTTCCAAAACTTCACCAGTATGGAGGAACATAATCAGGTTGCCAGGCAGGGAAATAACTTATTCCCACAGGCCCACAGGTTGACAATGTAATGTCAGTTGAATGGGTCCGTCGAATGAAAAGGTTGAGAGGGATATGGTTTGTTTGCAAGCAGCTTGGCCAGCAGAAAAGAAGGAGCGAAAGGACTGTTTCAGAGATGTCTATTTGGACCAGTCATTTGAGTTGAATCTTTAAAAAATTCATGACAGGCTGGACTATCATTTTAGATGGAGATTTTAGATTGACACCTGCAGCCCAGGAACAGGCCCTTTCAGCCTATGAGCCACAACCACTCAATTACACCAATGACCTACAATCCCCGGTACGTTTTAAATGGTGGAAGGATGAGGAGCAACTGGTGGAAACCCATGCAGACATGGGAAAAACGTACAACTCCCCACTGACAGTGTCAAATTTGAATCCGGCTCGCTGGCCCCTTAACAGCGTTATTCTAACCGCGATGCTAACCTTGCCACTCTCAATGGTTCCCAGGGTTCTTCCTCCGACTTTCCATGAGCTGTGATTGCTTCAAATTCCAGTGCCCTTGTTTCCCTGAGGCTCTGACCCCTGCCCAGTGACTCTGTCCCCAATGCCTCTCCCTGGCCGGATAATCATCGCTCTCTTTCCCGGTTCTCACCCAAACTTTCTTACCCCATTTCCACCACCTACAACCCCCCTGTCATGTCCCACCCACTCACCCACAGGGCCAAGGGTAATGAGGTGGGGGCAGGTCCAGGCTGTAGTCACACAGCTTGTCGAAGGACAAGTGAGAGCAGGAGTCCTGGGGCAAATGGTGAAGGGTAGTGTGTACTGTAGCAGCCAGCTACAGGGGCACAGCTTCCAGTGTGGGGGGGTGGAGAGAGAGGACTGGCTCAGATGGGACAGATGTCCCAGTGCCAGGGGTCAGGGAATTCCCCAGCTCAGTGAAGGTCTGGGATGCTGCCACCGGCAAGGAGACGGGACCACTGCTCTCCCCACATCTCCACCGTCTGGGGGTCCCTGGAGCAGCAGGTTCCAAGTCCTGTCAGTGGGGGAAGGGGGAGGTTCAGTAACTGGGGTGGGGCAGTTCCGATGCATGATCGATTGGAGATGGGCCTAGTGAGAGGATCGGTCCAGTGGGAGGTCAGACATGATGGGGAATGGGTCTTTGGGGCAGGCCCAGTGGTGGGCTGGGGCTTCAGGATGGGTCTAGTGGGGAGGCAGGGGCTTTGGACACCAGCCAGTGGGGGACAATGGCTTTGGGAATGGACCTGGTGGGGGTCAGGGACTTTGGGGAGGGACCAGTGGGGTATTGTGTTTGTGGGATGACCTGTCGGGCAAAATAATTAGTGACAGGCCGAGTTGGGAACTGTATTGGGAACTGAATCGGTAGGAGTTGGGAGGTCCCGGTGGGGATGCAATTGGGAATGGATCCAGTGGGGGATGGTATTGGGGTCTGATCTGACGAGGGATGGTATTGGGGTTGGATGCAGTGGGGGAATGGATTGGGGATGGACGCAGCGGGGGACGGGATTGGGGACGGATTCGTCTGGAGACGGGATTTTGGATGGAATCAGCAGGGACAGGATTGGGGATGGACCCGGCGGGGTTGGGATTGGGGATGGATCCGGTAGGGGACGGTATTGGGGTTGGACCCAGTAGGGATGTGATTGGAGATGGACCTGGCGAGGGATAATATTGAGGATGGACCTGGTGGAGGAGAATTTTGGAGATGGACCCGGTGGGGGATGGACCCAGCAGGGGACTGCCCATTAACTCACTCTTCAATGCCTCACACCATCTTTGCCGAATGATCACAGCCGCATGATCACCGCTCTCTTTCCCAGGTCTCACCCAAAATTTCCTACCCCAATTCCACCACCTACAACCCCGTCATCATGTCCCACCCACTCACCCACAGGGTAATGAGGAGGGGGCAGCTCCTGGCTGTGTTCACATAGCTCATTGAAGGACAAGTGGGAGCAGGAGTCCTGGGGCAAGAGGTGAAGGGCAACTTGTACTGTAGCAGCCAGCTGAACTGGGCCACATTCTCCAAGGTGGAGGGAGAGAAAGGTCTATCTCAGATGGGACAGATATCCCTGTGCAAAGGTTCAGGGGATTCCCCAGCTTGGTGAAGGTATGGGACGCTGCCACCGGGAAGGAGATGGACCACTGCCCTCCCCACATCTCCATTATCTGGGGGTCCCAGGAACAGCTCATATTCCAAGGCCTGTGGGTGGCAGAAGGGGGAGGTTCAAGAACTGGGGTGGGGAAGTTGTGATGGGTGATTGATTGGAGAGGGTTCCAGTGAGGGAACGGGTCTGGTGGGTGGACAGACCTGATGGGGATGGGCTTTTGGGTACAGGCAAATAGGTGAGGGGGGATGGGATGGGGACTTTAGGCTGGGCATGTTGGGGGACAGGGGCTGGGTGAAGGCCCTGGTGGGAGTCAGAAGCTCTGGGAACAGTCCAAGCAATGGGTGGAGCATTGGGGACGGGCCCAGTGGGGGACAGAGGCTTTGGGGACGATCTCAGCAGGTGGAGGGGTTTGGGGACGGGCCTGGTGGGAGATGGGGGCTTTGGGGATGGGCCTGGTGGGTGACAGGGAACAGTATTGGGGATGGAGCCAGAGGAAGGAGACAACCCCTGGAGCTCCAGTTCACCATTGGGTCACTCACCTTGGCCCACGGACGTACTTTGATCTGCGAGAACTTGAATTCGGTGCACTTGGGGTTCATCTCTCGGATCTGCTCCCTGGTTGAGGTCCCCAACACCTATTGGAACAGAAACCACCTTTACTACTGGCTCAAGGTGAGGGGAGCAGGAGGGTGACAAGGGGAGGGGATGCAGTGTATGCGTACCAGGTCAGGGACATGGGACGAGCCCAAGAACTGGGGTGGTGGTGAAGGCTGAAATCTTAGGGGCATTTAAGAGGCTCTGAGTCACATGGATGAAAGAAGAATGGAGGGTTATGAGGGAGGAAGGGGTTAGTTATTTTTATTTTGGTAGGAAAACATCAGTTGGCACAACATCGAGGGCTGAACTGCTTGTACTGTGCTCTCGTGTTCTATGTTAAAACCTGTCAGTCTTTCAGCAAGCGGAGATGTTGGGGAGGGAACGCTGCCAACTGGCACATTCCAGGCTGCAGGAGTACATGATGAGGAATGGACGGAGACTTGGCACTGCCAACACGAAGGCACTATAGGGATGGATCATAACCCTCCCATTACTGGGCACTGAGAGGCTGAGACCAAGGGGAACTCCTCCAACAGCAGAGGGGGGCAGTAACCACACGGTATCAAAATGGTGGCAATGAAGATAAACAGAGACGTATACAGCAATGTGCAGTGAAGGGAATATCTGGATTCAACAGGAGGAGGAGAAAGGACTTGCAACGGTCTTCCTCTTTGGAAATAATTTCTGAATAATGTCAATTTTGTGGGGTGGGGGGGTTAGGGAAGAGAAAAGCCCTACTTAGTCAACTTTACTTCATGAAATACATTCTCCGATCCAGGAAATCTCTTCTGCACCTGCTCCAAAGTACAAGGTCAAATTTATTACCATTGGATAACACAAGTACGACCTGATGAAACAGCGTTCTTGGGGTAAACACATGTAAACACACAACCAAGCCCTCACACAACAGACAAATGATACATGTGCAGCACATCCAGAAAAATAACTCCATATTGTTGAATAAATAGCAGAGTCGAGGAGTATTTGTATGAGCAGCTCATGAATCATTCGACGTTCTCCCTGCTTGGAGGAAGAGGCTGTTCCTGGGCCTGGAGGTACCGGCTCTGAAATTCCTGGATCTCTTTCCCGACGGGAATAGCTGGATGATGCTGTTGGCCGGGTGAAGAGGTCCTCGATGATTTTGTCAATGATCGTAGTGGATCACATTGGTATTTGGGGTGGGGGGGGCAGGAGGGTGTCCCCAGTGTTGCTCTAGGCCACTTTAGGTCCCGTGGAATGACCTCTGATCATTTAAAAAATATATTATTTATAAATTAAATACACAAAAAATTAACACAATTAATAATAATACAAATGAAATACAAATATATGTGATATATATAAAAGAAAGAATAAAGAAATCCCCCCATAAACCACCTCATCCCCCCTCCATCTGGACATTAGCAATCTGGCCTCTACTCAGCTCCCACGACACAGATATAGGCGACTGAAAGCAGCGAACAGTGGTTCTGGGGAGGTGGGGGATCATGCTAACTGGGAATCCACCCTATACACAAGATGGCTGACATACGTGGTGACCGCACAGAGTCCACGGGGACCAACAACTTTCATCCCAGGGGACAACCCGCACGGAAGGAATCAACAAGGACAGGAATTCTGACCAATCGGAGGCCGGCGCGGATGTGACATCACTCCTGTCGACAGCAGCGGGGAGAGAATAGAAGTAGAGCTGCCAGTGTAATGAAGCATCTTTAACTTTGATTGCTTGAGTGTGTAACCTCCTTTCCACCTTTCACAGTAGCGCGAACACTCCAATTTCACATCGGGAGTCACGTGTCCAGTTTCCTGATATGAAGAATGAGAAGTGCACACATATTGTCAAATTTGTTTCTGGGATGTTTTAACCGGGTGATAGGAGGAAAGTTTGAATATGGATCTCTTTGAAATTGGAAAAAAAGGGAGATGACCTTACAACATTATGAGAGGACACAGCAGCAGGGATCAAGAGACGATAATGCAAAGGAGCCGAACACCAAGTGTCACAATTTCCCAATAACCGATCGGCTGCTTAGACTTTAAGAAATGTCTTAAATGAAAATGAAATATCCTTGGAATTCTCTACCCTATTGAAGGTTCATTTGAAATTGGGATCCATGGACTTGTGATGAGTTTATTGGTGGACACATTCGTAGAGGAATCATATGCATTTAACTTAGATGCAGATACTTTGGAAAAATTAACAGACATTAAATTGGAAGCGGTAATAAATTTGGAGGAAAGATTGAGAATAAATAGTCTCCCTTGTAGTTGGAGTACAATATATTTCTTGAGATCAGAGGAATCTTGGAGCCAAGACAAAGTGATCCAATGAAATCTAAGGATTTGATTGAGTTGTTGGGGTAGCTGGAAATGGAAGGGCCGAAGGGTCTCCTGCTCCTTCGACTGCCTGTCTTCTGTCTTGCGATGCTGATTGGGTGCGCTGTGTGTTCGATCGCTCGCTGATTGGTTGCTTCAGTTGCGCGAGCCAATGGGCTATTCGGTAAGACCGCTATTTGATTGGACGCTGAACTCGGGTTGGATTGACAGGCGGCTTCGCGGGCTGATTGGCTCGTGCTGTGAGGAGGCGGGACGTTTGCAGCGGCATCGTCTGCTGAGGGTCCGTCGCGTCCCCGCTGGCCCAACGGGAAGAAATTGGCGGCGGCGCCGGGATCCTCAGCCGCGCGGTCCAGGGAAAACGGGCGACCAGCAGCCCGGTGGGACCAACCCGGGAGCGGCCGGTACCAGCGGGGTGTTTGGGTGGAGCTCAGGCGTCGGTGCGAGGCCTGATGGCGCCGACAGGGCGAGGCTGGAGGCCGCGGGGTTACTTGCGGCGGGAGGTGGCGGGGGCAGGTGATTGGCAAGTCTGGTTGGCGCATGCGTGGTGAGTTCGCGAATATGTTGCAGATACGCATGTGCCGATTGAGGGCCACGAAGCATTTGCGCAAGCGCCAAGTGATGACTGGCGCATGCGCACAGAAATTAAGATGGCTGCCCCCATCCAATGGATCCTGAGTCACAAAGTCAATCCGGACATTTTGGGTCTTTTGTGCCCTGTGTCTCTGTTCTCCTTTGTCAAATCATTTTATTTTAAAAATAGGCTCTAAGGCTTCAGGGCTCTTCGCACGGGGTCAAAACCTCGACTTTCGACCATCGTGGACCCCCACCCCGAAGCGACCATTGTGGGACCTTTGGACTCCACTACGGTCGCAGGTCGGGGAGGACCTGTCGGTGTCATTGGGTCGCTTCGGAAGGGATGGAAAACCAATCCATTTTTCTTTGCTTCCCAATGCTCATAGAATGTGTCTGATTCCATCCGTTTTTCCTCTTGTAGTATCACATTCTTCATAAACTTAGATGTTATTTTTTTAAAGTTGACATACCATGTGTTTAAAATGCAATGTTTCTCAGTTACTTGTCCGAATGCCTTAAAAATATAGGGACTTTGGTGTTAACAATACAGTCAATATTTCACCAATCCTTTTGAATTTATGATCTCTTGGATTTCTGGTCATGTTTTCTATTTCGGTTGGTGTATCTTGCAGACCTGTTTGGTTGCAGCAAGTAAGAAGTTATCGATTTGTAGCATCCGCTGCAGCAGCGCAACCAAATAAAGAGACGTCCCCACAAGGTGAGTGTAAAACAAAGACTGGCTTTACTGGTTTAAATTCCCCACGTGTGCTCACTGGCCCACCCACTTCTGGTGACGTGCCCCTGACTTCCAGCAGTGACGTCATTGCAATGTGGCATCACTTTCCAGCTGGCTGGTCGCTATGCGGAAGTCAAGGGCATCTCTGCCCGCACATGGTGCTAGGCCCAGGCCCCTTCTCAGTGGTAAAGGGGACTCTGTGCCATCTTGGACTGTCCAAGTGTTGCAGTGATTTGGCCTTTTATGCTTGCCCGGTCACCTGGTGCGCTACAATCTCAGCATTGATAAGGGGAAAATTCTTTCAATGTTTTATTCACTTTTATTACAGAATTATTCCTAGTATATCTGTGTAACATTGAAAGTAATGGGTTTTTATGAACAGGGATCATGATTTTACTCATAATTTGGTTAGCCAATGGATGGGACATTTTTTGCTCATGCCCCATGGGAATCGAAATAAAAATGAAGTGACAAAATTAGGAAGGTTTTTGACCCTTCCTTTTAAGCAGGATGTCAGGATAACCTTCATGTTACTTGCTGAATTAAAATGTGATTTTAATTCTTATGGCAGCTGCCATATTGGCATTGCAAGGAGAGATGGGAAATGGGTCAGGTCCTTGGTGTTCCCAGTAATGCAACGTAGAAAGATGTCACAGGGCTGAATGTGGTTTAGGGAGGGAGAGGGTATTAATTTTTAGGAAACGTATGTGGCCAGCCACCTATCAATATTTTTTGTCAAATAGAAACTGCTGCTGGTAGAAGCCATTTCCTACTTTGAACAGGCCCAATATCAATATCCAAACAGATATTGTTAAGAGCCCAAAGGATCCCAAAACCCAGCAGCAAGAGACATTCACCAAGACAAGTGGTTTTTTTAAACAGAAGTTATTTTTAATCAAATTTAATCATGAAAATAGAATCAAACTTTAACTTAACTCTATACTTAACAAATCCCAATTAACCCCCTTTTAATTCTAAGTGCACATGTTTGTAATGTGTTTAAATTTAAGAAAAGTTCTTTGTTTCACAGTTCAATCTCACTTCTCCTTCTTCCAAGTTCTCTGGATGCAGGCAATTCTGCTGTGCACAGAATGGAATGTGTATAAATTTCACCAGGATTTGGTGCTCAAAAGGTAAATGTTTACCACTCAGGATAGGTCTTGCAGGGTTTTTCGAGAGAGATTTGTTGTTCCAGGATTTCCACAACTGAGGTACCACCATTATTCACCTCAGTGTCTCACTGATGAATCTTTCCCCGTTAGGGTTTTCCAGATGGTAACGTCTTTCTGCAAGCTACTACAGAGTTCCATTACTCTTATTCCAAACAACAGGAATTCTTTCTTCTGCTTAACCTAGTGGTAGATAAACAAAACCGAGAAGTGACTTTCCTGGAAGCAGCCTGCAGAAAGGTACTTGTAGCCATCCTGGCTCCATTTCCAGACAATGGTCATTCATTTTATGACATCAGTTCGATTAACACCTACTTGTGAATGTGCATAACATTCTCCAGAGATCTTCAATATTTCTTCAGTCTTTCAAATAAGATGTTTTAAAATGTGTGTGTGTATGTATGCAACCTACTCTAAATCTTACCAAAATCCCTAATATTACCAAATTCTTCAAATATATTTATCTATTACAATATCATGTAAGGACCATTTAAGAGACTCTTAGACAGGCATACATAGGTGAAATAAAAACAGGGTTGTAGCGGAAGCACAACGCGATATTACGAACTACCACCATCAGTTCACAGACTTACCTGACACGTCGCGGGCTAACAGTGCTGGGCACCAAAGTACAGTGAGTGGATCAGATGAAGCCCCTGCCTAAAGGCACGGGGCACTAATGGCTCCTAGCTTTAACCTGCTGGTCCTGTGGACCGGAAGGTGTTCACTAATATTCTTATTGACAGGCAGGGAATAAAAGGTCTGTGTATGTCTGCAATAAACCAGTCTTGAGTTGACGACCTTTGTATGTGTTTGCCTTTATTTAGTAGCATCTACCGCAGTAGCCGCCACAGGGTATTATTTTTCTGTTAGAAATATCAAGATCAACACAACATCGTGGGCCAAAGAGCTTGTACCGTGCTGTAATATTCTGTTATTTCTGTTATTGCTTGATTTTGAATATCTGTTGTAAGTATCACATTTGTGGCCCGAAATGTGAAGTTAATAAAACATCAAAAACAAGTTTTATCAGGTAAACTTCTCAGTGTCTTTATCTTCCTGTTTCCTTTGTTCTCCTGCTTGTGCTCTTATCTCCCTCTCATACCACGTGACGTCAGGTACATCTCATACATATTCATTATCATGACATCCCTCCTTTAATCAGAAATAAACTTTACCTTCACTGACCAATATCCCTCGGAAACATACAAACATAGTAACTAATGGTAATACTATAACTCAACTACATAAAATTTACTTCCTACAGCACTCATACATGCACTTTATGATATAAGATTAAAATACTGTCCCAAAGTTCTAATTAAAACTATGGCACAAAGTCTTCGTATCGTTTGGGCACTTTCCGGTTTCATTTCGGCCTGCCTGCGATATTGTCGTCGCTTCTCGGTTGTTCACTCTCAGCGTCGGAAATACTGCTCGCCACGGCTTCGGGTGTTTCTGGCGCTCTAGTCACTTCATCAGGAGTGCTGGTAACTGCCTCTGGAACATCATCAGGTCTCTCAGTTTCAGCATCTCGTATTGGCCTTTCAACCTCTTCGCTCGATGTATCTTTGGACTGGTACATTTTTACACCTGATACATTTCTCTTATACTGGACTCCAGTCGGAGAATTGACTATCACCATACTGCCACTTCTGGATACGACAGTATTGGGTTGATGGTAATAAGGTGTGTCTAGTTTACCACCAGTTTCATGCCTCACTAGAACATTATCTCCTGGCATGATGTCTGAGTACTTGGCTCCACGTTTCGAATCTGTGTACAGCTTTGCTGCACCGTTCTTTTCAGCATCGTGGTCCCTCATCTCCTGGTCATCTCGGATTTCCTTTATTTCTGGCAATTTTGTGCGGATTTTTCTCCCAAAAAATGCTTCTGCAGGACTTTTTCCAGTGGTTGCATGAGGCGTTGCTCGATAGACAGCCACATAAGATAGCAATTCTTCTCGCCAATTTTGTCCTTCTGCGTGTGCAATCCTCAATCGTTTTTCAATCGACTGATTTTGTCTCTCTACTTCTCCGTTGGCTTGTGGCCATTTCGGAGTTACTTTATGATGGTGGATACCTGTGGTCCTCATGTATTCCGCAAATGTCTCTGAAATGAATTGTGGACTATTGTCTGAGTATAATGTAACAGGTAATCCTTTGTGCTGTGCACACGTGGGTTCGGATCCCATCCTCGTCGCCAATGTCACATTTGTGGCCCGAAATGTGAAGTTAATAAAACATCAAACACAAGTTTTATCAGGTAAACTGACAGTAAGCTCTGTGAGACTTCAGTAATGTAGCAAATTTGCACAACAACATTGCAGTCAGAAGTTTATATCTCCTGGTTGACTTGATATTTTCACATTTTTACACAATGCTTTCTAGGTCTGGTCAGTAAGAAAAGAAATATTGTGCATGTTGAAGATGTCATTATGTCTGAAAGTAACACTGGAACAGAGTCATTAACACCAAGGTAAATATCACCCTTTAGTGGCTGGTGAAGTTTCCTGATGGGCACAAGTTATCCCTCAGTGGCTACAGTGATGTGAAAATGTGGGTAAATTATTTTGTATATGATTTATACATGTTAAAATTAGCTGTTTTTTGTTCCAATTTCAGGTAGGTGTGGTTGCAAAGTGGGTAAGGATAGAAAATACTTGGGGATCAAAAACTGGGGCTTGTATTTGATGGTGTGAAAGTCAAAATGGAAACTCAGAATAAGGCTAATCTGATTAAGCAAGCCACTGGCTCTCATACATCCACCAGAAGTGAATCTAGAATTGAATTATGAGTCTTTTATGGTGGGTATCTTCAAAGTCTGTTGATTGCAAGACTAAATTAAGAGCCCTTTTGCCCCTGGCTGTGCTGAAAGATTGTTTTTTTTTATCAACTAAATCTTTCTGAGAGGGAGAATAGAGTGAAGCTGCTTTCCTACTCATTGGTGATGAATCTTACAGTAAGATCTTTCAAATAATTACAGATTCCTAATTCCTCCCAGTCCTCGGGCATTTTCTCCTGCAATCTACATCAGTTACCACCATCCAGGGATTCTCATGCAGGGTAATGTTTCACCATCACCTCCTCCAACCATGTCCTTGCACTCTGTGGCAGGAAACCAATCCAGAGTAAATGACAGATTGGCTGAGTGCCTCCACTTGGATCACAATGGCCATCTTGGCTCATGGTCACAAGCTGTTTTAAGTTCCATTCCATTCCCATTCTGACCTTTGTCTTCTGCCTCCTCCATTGTCTGGGTGATGTCAAATCCAGAGGAACCATCTCTTATTGCATTTTTGAATCGATGGTATGAATATGGAATTTTCCAAGTTCATGTAACCTGCCCACACCCCCCCATATTTTTATCTCTCTCCTGTTAATTCACCCAGTTCCCCTTGTATTTTCCCTTCCAAACCAGATGACTTATAAAAGTGGGCAGAGAAATGGCAGATGGAGTTTAATCGGGACAAGTGCCTTGCACTATGAGAGGACTTGTAGTAGTGTTGCAATGAGGGATCTTGGGGTGCAAGCGCGAGCTCCTTGAAAGTGGCAACACAAGTGTAGAGCGTTAAAGAAATTATTCTTCATTGAGCAGGGCATGAAGTATAAATGTGGTTAGGCCACATTTTGAGTGTTTTCTGCAATTCTAGTTGCTGCATGACAAAAGGAGTTTATCAGGGGGTTGCTTGGTATAGAGCATTGGCTCTGAGGAGTGATTGGACAAATTTGGATAGTTTTCTCTGGAGCATTGGAAGCTGAGTGATGGCCTGGTTGAAATTTATCCAATTTTTGTAGTCCTGGAGAAGGTAGATTTCTTCTTCCCCCGCCCCCGTGGGGGATGTAAAAATACTACGATGCCTATATTGAACATGAGAGGGGGAAAAGGAGAAAAGTGAGGCAGGTTTTTGCACAGTGCGGTGGGGGTATGGCCCACACTGCCAGGATAGTGGTGAAATCGCCATGATTTAAGAGGCATTTGGATGGGCACATGAACAAGAAGGAATGTGTGATGTGTATGGACCATGTGCTGACAGATGGGATTAATTTAAATGAGCATCATGGTCACCACAGATATTGTTCACCAAATGGCCTATTCCTGGGCTGCTCTGTTGGGTGATGATTCATCTCTTTTCAAGGATTGTTGCCGATGGGCAGTAAACTTTTCACAGAGGTTTATCTCCAATGAATGTATTTAGAACATTTCCATGAGTTAATTCCCTGTAGAAACAGCAGTTTATCATAGAAACATGGAAGATAGGAGCAGGAGTAGGTCATTCGACCCTTCGAGCTTGCTCCGCCATTCAACGAGATCATGGCTGATCTTAAAGTTCAGTACCCCGTCCCCGCCTTCTCTCCGTAACCTTTAATACCCTTATACTGAAGAAATAGATCTAATTCCCTCTTAAATATATTTAATGAACCTGCCTCTACTGCCCTCTGTGGCAATGAATTCCACAGATTCACCACCCTCTGGGCAAAGAAATTCCTCCTCATCTCGGTCCTAAATGGTTTGCCTATTATCCTCAAACCATGGCCCCGGGTTCTGGATTTTCCCATCTTTGGAAACATCCCATTTGCATCCATTCTGTCCAGTCCTGCCAGAATTTTATCTGTCTCTATAAGATCCCCTCTCAATCTTCCAAAATTTGAAGGCCATCATTACTGAATCCATTGTAATCAGCCTTCACCTTGTACAATGTCCAGTTGAGACAAGAAAAACAAAATGCAACTTTTAACCTCGGGGAAAGATGAGTAATCCTCTGTACCACAGAATTATTGCTGAAAAGATATTTGGAAAATTTTGTGAATTCAGCTTCCAAAGAGGAACCACAACAAGATTTTTAAAAATTAAACCCAGAACATTTATTAGAAGATGTTTATCACAATAAACATGTTAAGGTTCAGTGATGATTGATTCAAGAATGGCATGTGGCAGTAATAAAAGGATTGCAGGATAGATATATTCCAAGGAAAAATAAAGATTTGGATAGTGGTTTAAATGGTTTTGTAGCCAAATTTGCAGAGGTCACCAAGATAGGGGACAGAGTAGGAAGTGTAGAAACCGTAAAGTTGCAGAAGGATATAAACAGATTAGGAAACTGGGCAAAATGATGGCAGATGAGATTTAACACCGAGAAATGTACAGTTGTACATTTTGGCAGTGGAAATAAACAGGAAGCGTACTATTTGGATGGGAAGAAAATTCAGACCTTGGATGTGCAAAGGGACCTGGGTGTCCTTGTGCAAGGAAACCTAAAAGTTAATGACCAGGTGAAATTGGTCATGAAGAAAGTGAATGCTATGATGGCATTCATTTCATGAGGAATAGTGTACAAGAGTAAAGAGGTGTTAATGAGGCTCTATGGGGCACAGGTGAAACCTCATTTCGAGTACTGTGTGCAGTTTTGGGCTGCCTATCTGAGAAAGGATGTGATGCTTTTGGAGAGGGTGCAGAGGAGAATGACGAGGATGATTCCCAGAATGCAAAATATAATGCACAAGGAGTGTTTGACAGCTCTTGGGTTGTATTCATTGGGGTATCGTAAATTAAAGAAGAAAGCTCATGGAGACATTTTGTATTTTGAAAGGTTTAGATAGGGTGGATGCGGGTAAGATGTTTCCCTTGGTGGGTGAATCGAGGACAAGAAAATTAGAGGTTATCCATCTAAAACTGGGATTGGGAAGAACTTCTTTCACCAGAGTGTCATGGAGCTGTGGAACTTACTGCCTCACCTCATACAGCAGTGGATGCCAGATCACTGGGAGTATTTAAACAAGAAATAGACAAGTATCTCATTAGTGAGGGCATGAAGGGATATGGGGAAAAGGCTGGAAATTTGAAGGAGTGTAGAGTAGCTCATTGTGTATTTACAGAGCAGACTCAATGGGCCTGGTGGCCTGGTTCTGTTCTTTTGTCTTGGGATCTTGATCTCATTTGAGAGAGATTATTGAAGGAAACTGAGAAAAATGGAAACATTCGAGGCAATTGTTGGAGTAGGTTATTTGTTTGTCATCTCTATGTAAAACTCCAAAATTATCTGTCACTTTGGATCAGTGCTGGTCCCTCCAATCCCTGAGGAACATAGTCTTTCTACTATGTCATGTGTTCTTTCAGCTACAAATGATTCTCTTTTTCAAACATGGCCACAGGTTACTCGTGCTTCATTTCTGTCTTGCAATCTTTTTGGGTGGTTTTTCAGTTGTAAATGTGGAAAATTCTATTTTGGGAGTGGATTTCTGGTCACATTTTTCCGTGATGTATTTGAAAAAACGTTGTTGTGTGGACTGCAGCTCTTGAATGCAACTGAGCTGCATTTGTTGTCCTTCCAATGCCATCTGCTGCCTGACAAGCCTTCAACCTGATTCCTGCCCTTTCCAAGCCTTGCTCAAGTGTTTTCCTCGCCTCGTGACCCCATAGTAACGGTGTACAGACATGCAATAAGCCACCATATAAAGGCAGGGTCTGAGACGCAGGCTCGTAATACGCCCAGATTATCTTAAAATCGCAAGATTGGATTGGCAAGAGTTGGGCGTTGTCCACAGATCTGACAGCTGCTGGGCTTCACAGTTGCATATGGTTCTGAAAAAAACTAGGGATTTGCGGCCTTGCAGAGATGATCGTCCCCTGAACAATTCCACCGTGCCTGACTGATACAATATTCCAAATTTACAAGACTTCTCAGCAAACCTCCACGGCAAATATGCATTTGCTAAAATAGATCTAGAACGTGCTTACTATTAGATTCCATTTGAGTCTCCGGATGTCACGAAGACAGCAGTATGCTCCCATTCGGCATGTTTGAGTTTCTGAGAATACCATTCGGTCTATGGAATGCAGCTCAGACATTCCAGTGGTTCATGGACCACGAACTCACTGGCCTTGGGTTTGTTTGGTGCTTGTGTTCATCAATTAGATTCTGGTTGTTAGTGTGGATGAAGAGGAGCACAAGAGCCACCTTATCTCATCGTTTCCAAGGCTTGAGGAATGCGGCATCGTGATCAATCCCAGGAAATTGTTTCTGGTGCTTTTGATCTTGTATTTTTGAGGCCTAGTGTTATGCAACATGGTATTTTGCCTGATGAATGGGAAGTACGTGAATTTTGAGAATTTCCTCCCCCCGTTAAGGTTGGACAGTTGTGATGGTTTTTAGGTATGATGAAATTTTATCGCTGTTCCCTGGTGAATGCCACAGCATCTCTATTACCTCTTGCTGAATGACTCAAAGGATCTTATGTCTGTTTCAAAAAGACCTTAACTTTGAAAGACGATGCTGTGTATGCTTTCCATGATGTGAACACTGTACTTACAAATGCCACTAAGGTTGTACATCAAATGCCCAAGGTCTTGGTCTCTTACCACAGATGCATCTGTCAGTGCTGTGGGACCAGTGTTCGAACAACGAGTCTGTGGGCAATTGGAAACTTTGGCATTTTTTGTTCCAGCCAAGTGGTCACCAGCTCAGGAAAATATAG
The DNA here is from genome assembly GCF_036971445.1 of Narcine bancroftii. Classification (NCBI taxonomy): domain Eukaryota; kingdom Metazoa; phylum Chordata; class Chondrichthyes; order Torpediniformes; family Narcinidae; genus Narcine; species Narcine bancroftii. Next base: position 33,978,624 of record NC_091479.1, read on the forward strand.
TACATTTGGGCAAGAACTCTTAGCTATCTATCTCGCAGTGAAACATTTCAGTTTTTAAAAAAATATCTTTATAGTTTTGTATACAGTTCAATATAATAATAGAATCGAATCCAAATGATACTTTCAATTATGAAAATGGAATAAAAAAATAAATGTGGTACTGTACATAAAAGTGATTTTTTTTTTCCCCAACAGGAAGGACTAGGCTGAATGTGTGGGCGGCTATGAGGCAGGAAATTTTCTCTTCACAATCTATCTCTTCCTGGTAGAAGAGCATCAATCAAACTGGTTAAGGAACATCTTACCTGGCTTCGTGTTAAACAGAATGTTGGATTATGCGCAAGGACTTGCTTGTTGGGTGAACTCCCTAAAGTCTCCAGGCACATGAAATTCAAGCTGGGGGATTTTGTTGTTTTGGATTCCTATTTCCAGCACATGCACCTTGTGGCTTGGAAGGTCCACTTCTGCCATCTCGGCAATGTACTTATCTGCTCACGTGTGAGGACAGAACTACCAGGTGGAAGGATGAAATTCCTATCATCGGCATCTCTGCAGAGACAATTGCTTGGACTTTTGTGGATCATTGGATTCCATCTTTAGGTGTTCTGAGCACTATTACAACAGATCGAGGGTCTCAGTTCGAGTCAGCATTGGTCTGAGCTCTCACTGATCCTCTGGGCACTACCTGAATTATGGCTAAGCATTTCAGGGCCAACAGCTTCTTTGAGCATTTTCCTTGACGATCAAAAGCACCATTGACAGCAGGTGGCAAATCATCTACATGGAGCGAACGTTTGCCCATGGTTCTCCTTTGCGTGACTACAGCTCTTAAGGCAGATCATGGATGTTTAGTGGTAGAGCTAGTCTATGACTGTATGCTGACCTTGCCAGGGAGTTTGGTAATCTGAGTCCAGACACAGTGCTCCATGAACAGGTCAGTTATCTTGACCATCTTCGAGAAAATGAGATTACTCTGATGTTCTCCTATGTGGCAGCATCATCTGCAGTGGATGTGCCAAATGATTCACAACAGTGTTCTCGTGTGTTTCTTTGACATGATGTTGTTTGTAAACCACTTTAGCCCATTTACGATGTTTCTTTCCAGGTCTTATGGCAATATCCATAGTGTTTTTTGATTGACAGGAATGGAAAAGGTAACACTGTTTCCATCAACAGGATGAAGCCAGTGTATTTCGAATGTCCACGTTCTGCATCAGGGCCAGAGCGAAAGGACCAGTCGTGCACCTGCATCCCCTGTCTTCCAGAATCATACGAGATCAGGCTGAACTGTCAACCCTCCAGACCGTTACACTGGGGACAGTTCCATTCAGTCGCCTCCTTGCATGGCTCGGAGGCTGGAGGTGGGGGGAGGGGCTGACACGGTGATGCATCTGCCTGCTTTGGGAACAGTGCCAGTTGCCGCTGATGATGTAATTGGATCGTCGCACTGGAGGAATAGCCCACGGGCGCAGGTGCGTTAAGCGTCAGTATATGGGTGATGGATCTCGGATGCAGGAGTGGGGGAGAGGGAGAGCGTCAGGATCACCATGTGGCACTGAGCTAAGGAGAAGGTCAAAGGGGTTTGGCTGGGTGATGTTTGGAGAGTTGAAGAATGCAATGTTGTGTCTGAGGAGGATAAAGAAGGTCGACTGCATTGTCTTCTGGAGGAAATGAGTGAGGATATTCTTTAATTGTTTGTAAATGATGGTATATCAGTGCCATTACAAATCTAATCCTTCCCTACCTCACACTCATTACCCTCTATTATTTTTCCATCCATGTATCTTAGAGTGTTTTGAATGTCCTTATTGTACCAGCCCCCACCTCCACCCCAGCAATGCATCCCAGACCCTCACTGCTCTGTAATTTTTTAAAACTTGTTTAGACGATCAAATCAAAAGATGAAAGAAGTTCTATTGCTTCATCTCGTGATCTCATCATCATTTCTTTGCAGATTATGGGCAAATTGAGAGAAAAATGTTTGTCTTAAATAGACACTATGATGGAGAGGGGGGAAAGGTGGATCCCTTATTATATCTGCTGGTCAAATACTGCGAGCTGCATTGTTACAGCACATAACAGCAAATGTAACACCTCATCATCAGATGTTGAAGAATACTGGGGAATATTAATGATCTAAAATACCCAAACTGGAGAAATAAATTGAAATAAATGCCTTTGGAATGAACTTTGGAAGGCATCATTGGGTTTTCGTGACTTGCTCATGAACCAGAATTTCTCTCACATGGGTTCTTGCTCCTGAGCCTATTCTCTTGCTTCCATTTCAATGAAGTGGCTACTTTCCCTTCCTGGCTCCCATGCAAGCTCGCTGTGGCTTCTTTTGTACTGACTGTTATTATGTTGTTGCAAAGTACTGTCCATCCATCTTTTCTCAAAATCTGGACTAATCCGTACCAACTCATGAAATATTGATGCTCTCCATTTATTGACTTCCTTGATTTGAGTTTCTTCCTGTCCAACATGGTTCAACAGTGGATGGCAGAATCGCAACTCTGTTGCGCTGCCAGTGATAGGGATGGGGTTCAAATCCTGCTCTCTCTGTGAGGAGTTTCTATGTTCTCCCTGTGTGTGCTTAGATTTTCCCCGGGGTGGGGGAGGGGGGGCCAGATTTTTCCCACTGTTCAAAAAGTATGAGCGTGTTGAAGGTGAATTGGGAGGCACAGGTATGTGGGCCTAAAGGGTCTGTTACTGTGCTGTAACTAATCTTAAAGTATCGCATTGACTCTGATATGTCACTAATGTAAATCTTGGTAGTAATGGTGTGTATGATTCTGCTTTGTCTTGATCTCTGCGGCTATTGGCCTCGTCTCTCATATGGAACCCTATAACTTGGGTGTTTTGGAATTACCTTGTTGTGAGGAGTATATCTGAATGAATAGCTTCGCGAATTGCTCACCATGTTCGTGTTTAAAGTCCATCTATCCTTGTCTGCCAAGTCTGGACTGGAAAATTGTAAATGTTACTCCACTCCTTAAGAGGGAATAGAAGCAAAAGACTGTAAATTTTAGACCACGTCTTCACATAAAAAAAAATTATCACGTAAATTTAACAAATAATTCTGAAAATGAAGCCATTGTAGATGCTAATGCATATTTCCATGTCAATTTTTGCAACAATACTCTAGCCAAAGTACCTTTCTATAAAAATATTCTGATGCCTGCATAACTCTTTAAAGAATAACTTTGGAAGCGAACATGGAATTGATTGAAAAAGATATTGAATACAAGGAAAAATATTCACTTCAACACAATTCACATCTACCATTCATGTCAAAGGAAGATTTTTCCATTTAATTAAATCAGCTTTAATTTTATCAATAGAGAAACATAGTTCAACTTACACAAATGTTGATAATCCACATCAACCATTACCCCTAAATATTTAATTTTCTTAGTCCATCTAAGATGTGTAATCTGTTAACAAGCAGGATAATCTTCCTCCTAATTGGTAACATGCTCCTCTCATCCCGATTAACCTTATAACCAGACATTTCTCCATATTGTACCAAACAGGTTTGCAGATGTCATAATGATTCTGAGGATTTGTTAAATATATTGGTACAAAGGAACCTTATATTCTCTTCATTTATTTTAATCCCACTAATTTTATCATTTTGTCTTATAGCTTGGGCTAACGGTTCTATCACCAATGGTGACAAAGGACAACCTTGCCTTGTGGAGCGTGTTAAATTAAAGGTATCTGAAATTTGTCCATTTGTCACCATCCTCACCAAAGGATTTTTATACAAGGCTTTAACTCAACCAGGTAAAAAAGGCCCAAACTTAAATCTTCAAGTACTTTAAATAAAAAGTACCTTTCAACTCGATCAAAGGCTTTTTCTGCATCTAATGCCACTATCATTGATTGATTCAAACAATGTCTTGACACATTAATCTAACAATATTTTAAGAAGAAAATCTATTCTTAATGAAACCTGCTTGATCAACATGTATTAAACGTGATAAATACTTTGCAAGTCTATTAGCTACTATCTTATAATCTACATTTAATAAAGATATTACTCGATATGAGGCAACTCTCAATGGGGCTCTTCCTTTTTTGCAATAACTAAGTCTAGGTCTAGAAAAGGATTCTGGAAATGGTTTTGCTCTTCTGTGGCTTGTTTAAGAACATCCATCAAAACAGGAGACAAGACTTCATAAAATTCTTTATAAAACCCTCCTGTAAACCCATCTTCTCCAGGTGATATTCAATATCGCTTCTTCAATTTCTAAATCATTGAAAGGAATTTCCAATTCTGTCCTATCTTTATTGTCCAAAACCGATAAGTCCAAACTACCTAAAAAAGACTCAACACGTTCCTCATCCTGACTTACTTCAAAAGGATATAAATTCTGGTAAAATGAGTGAAATTCATCATTCATTTCCTGAGGTTTAAAAGTGACTCCGGTATTATCTCATCACATTTATTGTCCTTGATGCCTGTTCAGTCTTTAATTGCCGAGCGAAAACCTTATACACTCTTTCTCCTTACACATAGTAACGCTATTTGGATCATTGTATTAATTTTTCATATTTATATGTTTGCATTATATTATAACAGTTTCAACTGAATCAAAAAAGTCTTTTCATCCACAGTCGAATTTCGTTGGAATTCCTTTTCTAACATTGTTATTTCCTTCTCCAAATTTTGCCTCTCTGCCAAATGCTGTGTCTTAATTCTTGTAGAATAATTGATTATCAGAAATCTTAAATAAGCTTTTAAAGCATCCCACAAAACAAATTTACTTTGTACTGAATATGTATTAATTTGCAAATAAGACTGAATATGGTCTTTGATATAACTTTGAAACTTTGGTTGCTTCAATAACATCCTATGAAATCTTCACCGATAAGGGTCTCTACATTATACAAACCAGAACATGTGCAGGTCCACAATCCTTTATCCAGAACCCTCGAGGGTGGGCGGGGGTCACTGTGTTCCGAATTTCAGATTTTTCTGGATTTCGCAAAGACAGATTTAAGCCCACCAAATTTGTGCTGCTGTATCCACCCCCACTCCCTTCTAGTCGCGCTGCCATTTTCCCCCACCCCTCGCCCACCTGATTCGCGCTGCATCTCTCTCCCCACTTGCTGGTGTTTGGAACTTTCCGGATTTTAGATGTCCGGATAAATGATTGTGTACTTCTACTTAACAATGAAGAATGATCAGACAAAATCCTACTCTTATACTCTGTATGTATAAATCTACCCTGTAATTGTACTGACATTAAGCAAAAGTCAATTCTCAAAAAAGAATCATGTCTGGGTAAATAAAAAGAAAAGTATTTTTCTGTGAGTATTAACTTCCTCCAGATTTCCACCAAATTCAAATCTTTCATTGAGTCTAACATCCATTTAGCTATTTTGGTTCTTTGTACAGTTTTTGGAAATTTATCCAACTCTCAATTAAAATCCCCACCAACCAAAATATTTTCATTAGCTTGACCCAGATTCAAAAAAGTTACAGAAATAATATCTTCATCATCTTCATTGGGTGGATAAACATTCATCAAAGTCCATACTTCAGCAAAAATTTTACAATTCACCAACAGCTCTCTACCCAATGTGGCAGAGAATGATTCCAACTGAAACATTATCTTTGTATGAACCAAAGTTGCAACTCACCTCTAGCTTTCGAATTAAATGAAGATGCAAAAACATGTCCTACCCAATCTCTTTTCAATTTCTTTCTCAGACAAACGAGTTTCTTGCAAAAAAGCAACATCAACCTTCATTTCTTTATATATGCCAATATTCCTTTCCTTTTAAGTGGATTATTAAGTCCTTTAACATTAAAGGTCAAAAAATTTAAATGAGCCATAACTTGATTTCCTCTTGAGATTGACACTTCACACAGCAATTACATATTTAAATAAACCCAACCCCCCCCTTTCAATCAATAAGAAAACCCTGAAAAAATGTAAAAACATACAAGAACCAGACCCCCCTCTGTGGACCAGGTGTAGTTCATACCACAAGTGGCAGATGACTTTAGAAGTAGTAGAGTCAACCACCACCCCCCAACCGAAATTTAATACCCATCAGTCATCCTAGTGATAACAACCACATTAAGCTTGAGCTTCATCTTCAACCTCACTCACCAATTCTGATTCCAACTTCTTTACCCCATTCCCTTCCCAATCTTATCCCAGGACATTTTCCCCATCAATTCCTTCAAATCTGGGAAGAAATTTGCAAACGCTAATGCACCATAAGGACTCTCAAAACATTGAGACTGATCTGGCCCGTAAATCACCTTAAATACCTTTGGATACCGAAAAGTAAACTTATATCCTTTCTTACACAGCACTGCTTTGACCAGATTAAACTCTTTCCGTCAATTAATAATCTCTCAACTTAAATCAGCATAAAATAAAACCCTATTGCCTTAAACCATCGTAGGGCTTTGATCAAGGCGAGCTTTCTGAACTGCAAGCCACAATATCATTTCTCTATCCTGATATCACAAACATCTTAAAAGAACCGCTCTTAACATTTGACCCGGAAAAGGTTTTCTCCTTAATGGCCTATGAGGCCGATCTAAAAAACACGACTCCAAATATCTCTGGAATCCATTTCCAAAAATAATTTTACAGGATCTTCTGGCAGACCAACTATCTTAATATTATTACGACAACTTTGATTTTCCAACAAATGTCCCTTCTGGACATACCAGCGTGTAAACAAATCCTCAATTTGATCCATTATCTCCACATAATGGTCCACTCGTCCTTACAGAGAAATAAAAATGTTATCTATCCTCTTAAATTGATCTTGTCCAGTGTCCACTGCTGTTAAACTCTTATTAATATCAACTTGAATAGATGTAATTTCTTCACACATACCAGCCATTTTTCTCTTCGTACCAGCAAATTGATCATTTAAAGTTTCAAAACTTTAGGTCATAGAAGACATCATCTTTTCATTTGGTTGGATCAGTTCTGTAGACATGAGGTTGACTTCCATCCCTGTTGCAGGGGCCTTGAAGTCTGGGGAAGGCATCTGTGGTGAAATGACAGTTTTCATTGGAGTAGGAGATGTTCTTAAATCCTTAGGCGTCCCTTCAGTGAGTCCAACTGCAGAAAGTAGTCATTCTTGCTATTCTTCTTCTCGAACTTCTAAGTTGTCCTCCTCCACCTCTTCTCTGCCACCTCATACCTGGCAGCCCAACTGCGGATCTGATCCAGAATTTCCTGAATGCGATAACTTCCACCCATGCTGAGAAGCTCAGTAGAACACAGGGGAGCATCTCCAGATGCACCGCTGCATACAGGCAGTTCCCTTCCCGCTAACTCCCGCTGGCATTCGGGCACCAACACCCCACTCTCCTTTGTCAAGCTGGCTCATGTCGGATTCCATACGCGCGCTGCACCTGGCCCGCCACCAGGCCAAAGATCTCGGCGCCATCTTGCCTCTGAGGATGCGGAAGTTTCTTCCAGCTTCTCCCAAGTTCCACGTTGAGGATTCGGATCTATCTCTAACTGTTCCTGAGGTTCCTTCTGGAAGGTCAGGCTTGCTTCTTCTGTACTTTTCACAGGTTGAAAACCGAGGTTTTTTCTAAGTTGCTGGTAATGAAATGGTATTGTATGTACTTACCAGTACAGGCATGGGTTGGCCCACCCTCTTGATGAAATCCTCTCCGAGACTCCTCCCTGGACTCCTCCCCTGTGACCCAGGCCATAAAGTTTGAGGCACCTCTTCCTTCCCTTCACTTCCTTGCTTGGACCCAGGCCTGCAGTCTTGTGTGTAATGAAGGCTATCGTTCCCCTTATTCTTTGTCTCTGTGATTATTGGGCCAACTGGTCGTGCCCAACCCTGCTTTTTTCCTTTCTTAATTTCCAGAATCCTACAGTAGTAAATTACTGTTTAAAACATTGATAAAGTCAAAAAAGTCACTACAGTTCGAGTATTGAACAGTTCAGTCAGGCAGAGGTGTCTTCTCACATCTTTTTCCAATGCCATCTTTCCAAGACCCCACCCCCCCCCCCACAACATCCCCTCAGCTGACTCCTTGAACACCATCCAATCCACAGACTCGAGGCAGCCCTGCAGCTGTCTTCTCTTACGTGACCACCTTCTGGTTGTCCTGATCTAGTAAGTGTTGTGAGCAATTTTAGGTCCCATTTCTAAGAGAAGATGTGATGGCCCAGAGGTGGTTTACAAGAATGATCCTGGGGATGAGAGGAATAATGTTAGAGGAGCATTTGATGGCTCTGGGCCTGGACTTGCTCGAGTTTAGAAGGATGAGGCAGGACCTCATTGAAAGCTGATGAATAGTGAAAGAGCTGGATTGAGAGGATTTTGCCAGTAGTGGGAGGGTTTAGGACGAGTGGGCACAACCTCAGAATAAAAGGATGTCTGCTTAAAAAGGAGATGGAGAAACCTTTTCATCTGGAGCAGTGATTTTCAAACTCCTCCTCCACACCCCCACCCCCACCCCCTGGATCATATTCCACTTAATCCCTATGCCAGAAGTTCTCTGTTAGTAAGGGATTACTTAAGGTGGAATGTGATTGGAAAGAAAAAGTTTGAAAACCTCTGTTTTAATTGTACCTGATTGACTTGTTCTGTGCGTGGTTTCATATCTCCAGAGGAAATGGGCCAATGACAATTTTTCTCAAGCAAAATATTTCCTTCACAATTGAGTCCACTGCAGTCTTTCTCAGCCTTATTTCCCATTCATATTCCACTTTAAGCAATCTGTTACTGATTTTTCAACACTCCAAGGAATAAAGTCCCAACCTGTTCAACCTTTCCCTGTAGCTCAACTCCTGAAGACCTGGCAGCGTCTTAGTAAATCTTCTCTGCACTTTTTCAATCTTACTAATACCCTTCCTGTAGCTAGGTGACCAGAACTGCACACAATACTCCAAATTTGGCCTGACCAACATCTTATCCAACCTCACCATAACTTCCCAACTCCTATTTTTAATATGTTAATTAATGAAGGCCAAGATGACAAAAGCTGTCTTTAGAACCCTGTTGTTGTCCTGTGACACCACTTTCATGGAATTATGTAACTGTGTTTTATCTCTTGCTGCCAATTTGTATAACTTCTCTGTTCAATTTCATAAGGTTGGCTTCTGGAATATTTTATTGTGCCCCTTCATCTAGAGATTCTGGCAGAGCAAAGCAATTTTGTTTTCTTTTGTCAGCTCAAATTTTGTCACATTGATCCAAAAACAAGTATTTTCACCATTCCTTCATTTCAGATTCTCTGCAGCTGTCGTATTGTACCTCACAGTGACGACATCATGTTTGTCTTGTTTATCCTTTACCCCTCCATCCAGAGGATGTTGATCAATGAGTGGACTCCACTCATCCAGCACCACTGTCATTTCTGCTGCTCGGGCTTTTCATCCCACATATTCACCTTGTTATTTCCCCTCTTCTTTTTCTCAGCAAAGAGAATCAGGTTTTTTTGATCATATTTCTGAATCCCATTGAAAGGTTATCGACCTGAATGTTTCAACTCCGATTATTTTTGCAGAAGATGACCTGCTTAGTATTTCCAGCATTGAGTTTTTATTTTACTGCCTTGGTGTATTACTGAGTGCTTTGAATGGGAGAAGAAATATGGGTTGGGTTAAGTGGAGATGTTTCGATCATGGAGTGCGTTTAGAAAAATAAACGTAAAAGGGGAGGGTGCATGGAAATAGTTAAATCATCTTTTAAAATTGTTTTTTTTAACTATGATTGTTTTCCGATGTACGTGCAGTGTTCAGAATTAAAAATTTATTGTTATGAACATGTCACAAAATTTGTCATTTTGTGGCAACAATACAGGTGCAAATATTGTTGTAAATAACATTTTAAAAAAAGAAATCCATTTGTGCTAAATGAAGCATAGTGAGGGAGTGACTGTGGTTCCTTGTCCATTCAAAAATCTGATGGCAGAGGGGGAGAAGCTGTGTTTGTACCATTGGATGTTCGTCTTCAGGCTCCTGGACCTGTTTCCCTGGTGATAGCAGTGTGAAGAAGGCCTGGCCTGGGTGGCGAGGGTCCTTGAGGATAGAGGTTGTTTTCTTGAGACTCCGCCTCTTGGAGAAATCCTTAATACATGGGCTAAGGATGAAAGGGGAAAAGTTTAGTGGAAACATGAGGGGGAACTTCTCCACACAAGGTGGTGGGAGAGTGGAACAAGCTGCCAGCTGCATGAGGAAATGTGAGCTCCATGTTAGCATTGAAGAGTTTGGACAAGTTGAGGGATACGAGGGTGTTGACAGGCTCTGGACTGGATGCTGGTCAGTGTGATGAGGCAGGATAAGAGTTCTTCAGTTGGCGCGTTAAACCATAAGACAGATAGCTGTGTTCTCACCCATTTAATGGAACGCGCATGGTGCAGCGGGCCGAGGAATGGCACGTTGATCTGTGGAGTCTCTTGCCGGAAAGCACGGGATACTCACGGGGCTTAATTTAAACCTGCTGGCAGCAAACTCTTAATGATGTCCCACCTTGTCCCGTGGAGCCTGGCACATATAACCATATGACAGTTTACAGCATGGAAACAGGCCATATCGGCCCTTTGAGTCTGTGCCAGTTCACATGAACAACTCCACTAGTTTTCCCCTCCAATACTCTGGCCATATCCCTCCAACCCCCTCATATCCATGTACACATCCAACCTTCTCTTAAATGACAGAAAGGACCCTGCCGCAACTATCTCTTCTGGAAGATCACTCCATTCTGCCACCACCACAGAAGCATCTTATAACATTTCTCCTAAAGTTTTGCCCCCTTACCCTTAACTCATACCTTCTTGTTCCAACCTCCCCCGCCCTCAGGGGAAAGAGTCTACTCATGTCTAGTCAATCTATTCCCTTCATAATTTTAAATCCTTCGATCATAACTCCCTTCAACCATCGACGTTCAAATGAATAAAGTCGCAGTCTCCTTAATCTTTCTTTGTATTCTAGATGTTGTAAGTCAGGCAACATTTTTGTAAATCTTCTCTGCACCCTCTCCACCTTATCTATATCATTCCTATAATTTGGAAACCAGAGCTGAACACAATTCTCCAAACCTGGCCTCACCAATGCCTTAAACGTTAGTCTATGCTATGATTTATGAAGGCCAGCATGCCATACCCCTTCTTAACTACCCTGTCTACATGGGAATCCACCTTCAGTGAACTCTGTACCATAACTCCAAGATCCCTCTGTTCCTCTTCATTTCTCGACCCCCTCCCCTTAACTGCATAGGTCCTATTAAGATTATTTTTTCTGGAATGCAGCACCTCACACTTGTCAACATTAAATTCAATCTGCCATCTTTTCCAAACAAACCAAATCCTGTAATCCAAGAAAACCTTCCTCACCATCCACCACTCCCCCTATTTTCATATAGTCTGCATATTTGCTTACCCAGTTAACCACACCCTCATCCAAATCATGAATATAAATGATAAACAACAGGGGACCCAGCACCAATCCCTGAGGCACACCACTCGTCATAAGCTTCCATCCTGACAGACAGTTGTCCACCATGACTCTCTGCTGTCTATGTCCCAGCCACCTCTGAACCCATCTCACTATCTATTAATCCCTAGTGACTGAACCTTGCTAACTAACATTACATGTGGAACCTTATCAAAAGCCTTACTAAAATTCAAATAGATCTCGTCAACTGCCCTACCTTCATCCACGTTTCTTGTCACCTCTTCAAAAAATTCAACAAGATTCGTTAAAATGATTTTCCGTTCACAAACCCATGCTGGGTGCCACTGATCAATCCCTGTCTATCCAGATATTTGTATATACTATCTCTAAGAATACCCTCCATATCTTTCGCCACCACCAAAGTCAAACTTACTGGCCAATAATTACTTGGCCTGCACCTTGTGCTTTTTTTAAACAGTGGAACTACATTTGCAACCCTTCAATCCTGCATCACCACACCCTTCTCCAGTGATCTTTGAAAAATCACTGTCTGAGCCCCCGCTATTTTCTCCCTGACCTCCCTTAACGTCCTGGGAAAAATCCAATCAGGACCAGGAGACTTATCCACCTCCATTGACCCTGGAAGCTCCAAAACCCTCTCTTTACTAATCCCTATTCTTTCCATAACTAAGCTATTCACCTCATTTATCTCACATAATCCAGTGTCTCTTTCCCTTGTGAATACAGAAGAGCAAAAAATTGTTCAATATCTCACCCATCTCATGCAGCTCCTCACATACACATCGTCCACCGTTCCCATTTTCCAGTGGACCTACCCTATCTTTAACCCTCCTTTTACTGTTCACGTATATGTAAAAACCCCAAGGATTCACATTCACCTTATTTGCTATGGACACCTCATACCTTCTTTTTGCCTTTCTAATTTCCCTCTTGAGGTTCTTTCTGCAATCTAAGTAAGGATCATACATCTCATCAATCTTTTGATTCTTATTTTAGCATGGGCCTCCCTTTTACCCTGAACCGTTCCTAATTTTTCTTGAAAACCACAGCTCCCTTGAACTTTTAGTCTTGCCTTTTGGCCGATCTGGAACATAAAGATTCTGTACTCTCAAAATCTCACCTTTTAAATACCCTCCAATTTTCCTCTTCATCATTTCCAGCTAAAAGATCAGCCCACACAACTCTCTGCAAATCCCTTTTAATTTCCTCAAATCTGGCCTTCCCCCACTCGAAGACCTTCAACTTCAGACCCAACCTATCCACTTCCATAATTAAGCTCAATCTAATGAACCCATGATCACTGGATCTGAAGTTCTCCCTAACGCTCACTCCACCACATGCTCATTCCCTAACCACATTTGGCATCTCCACATACTGCTGCAAAAAGCAGTCCTGAACACATTGAACTCTAAGCCATGCTGACCTCTCACTGACTGTGTTTCCCAATTGATGTTAGGACTTCACTTGCCTCCTTTCTGGACCAATCAACCTCGGGTATTGCTTAATCAGGCTGAAACCTAGATTTGCCTTGTGGCATAATGGCAGAGGACATGAAATTCTGGCATATAGTAGGTGCATTGGATGCTGCTACAGCATCTCAAGTAAGAGAATTTGTTGCCAATACCCTGGCAGAAAACCAGTACACCAGGTTCTGCCAATTTTTCCTCGATATGCTGGAATTGACAAGACATGAGTGCGGCTTGCGGCTTTTAAATATGGAGGGTCTGGGTGACAGGAATCCATCCGATTTAATGAATGAGATGTTCGCATTAACAGATGGTCATTCTAATTGTTTACTTTTTGAGACTCTATTCCTGACCAAACTCCCAGGTCATGTTGCAATACCAATCATTCACATGGATTTCCACCATCCCCATGACATAGCACAGGAGGCTGACAGGCTCCATCATACTCCAATGCAAGAGTCTGCTCACGTCCAGACTGTTTTTGCAGCAGATCCATCTCCCGTGTCCCATGAGCCTCCTATATCTGCAGTTCAGTCAAAGAAGGATGAGAGTGGTGTTTTTACCATGGCCATTGGGGTAAAAATGCCCATAAATGTGTCCCACCATTTACCTATTACAGCAAAAAGGCAGGAAACAAAAAAGCCGGCTACCATTAATTGCCTCGGCAGCTGGGACAAGTATGGGCCTATTGTATCTACAAGATGATGCTGGTAAGCACAAGTTTCTTGTAGGCACAAGTTTCTTGTAGACACAAGTGCTGAGGTCGGTTTGCTCCCGCCAACCTATTTTGAAATAAAAACCACAATAAATAACAACACCCGGCTCTTCAAACAGCAAATGGGACGACAATTCCCTGCTTTGGCACATGACGGGTCATGATTGGGATAGGAGATGTGACATTCCATTGGAATTGTGTATTGGCTTCCATTGCCCAGCCCATTATGGGTGCAGATTTTTTAAGGTCCCATGACTTGCCAGTAGACGTGGAGGAAATTGGTTCATGCTACCAGTTTTAAAACATACCCACTGGTATGTAGCAAATGGAGAGTTGCCCATCTAGGGGTGCAAACCCTGCACAAAGATGCCTATGGTGCTCTTCTCAATGAATTTACTTGTATTTTCTCACCTAATTTCAATACCTCCTAAACAGCCCAGGATGTGTCCCATTACATAGACACTTCAAGCCAGCTGAATTACACCAGGGCTCTTTGTCTTCCACCTGATAAACTGCTCAGGCAAGGGCAGAGTTTAGTGCAATGGAGGAATTAGGTATCATTCAGCACTCCAACAGACCTTGGGCATCACAGTTACACATGGCACCCAAGAAAACAGGTGGATGAAGACTCTGTGGCGATTACCGTAGGCCAGGGGTGTCAAACTCAAATTCGCAGAGATCCAAAATTAAAAACTTTTACTAAGTCGTGGGCCAAACTAAATATTTATTGAAAATTTTCAACAACATCTGCATGTTTTCTCTTCTTTCAACATATGTAATGTTAAACTTTTTCTTATTAAAATAAATGTTTAATAATATTTTTGGTTAAACTCTTTCCAGAAGAAGCATTAACAAATGGGAAATAAAATATAAAATAAAGTTTGCTGTAAAACCAGACTTCTTTTCATCTCCTCCACCTTCTGGAGCTTTTGCTTCTCGTTCAGATCCTTATACATGTCCTGGTGTTTTGTTTCATAGTGTCGCCGTATGTTATATTCTTTAACTACAGACACGTTGGCTCCACACACAAGACAAACAGGTTTGTCTTTTAAAATGATGAACATATAGTTTGCCTCCCACCTGTCTTGAAAGGTCCTGTTTTCTGTCTTTCTTTTGGCCATTTTTCATAAGAGGTTTATTACATGTGAGTTAGGCGACAGATCGCAGATCCTAATGAAAGTAAACAGAGGAGGTGGGGGCGATTAACGGGCTGATGGGCCGGCGCCAACGCATTTGCAAAGCATTCTGGGATTTGTAGTATTAGCTGTGCATGCCCTATATTGGCGTGGCGACCAGCGGGCCAGCTCTAATACATATTTGATATGATCTTGCGAGCCAAATATAATTATATCAAGGGCCAAATTTGGCCCACGGGCCTGAGTTTGATATGTGTGCCGTGGGCTCATTAACTACATCCGACAGATACCCTCTCCCTCATATTCAAGATTTTGCTGCCCAACCGCACAATTTCTGTGCTTTCTCCAAGGTTGATCTTGTCATGAGACACCATAAGATCCCAGTCCATAAGGATGACATTCCTAAAATGGTGATTATTACCCCTTCTGCGCTTTTTGAATTTCTTAGGATGCCACTTGGGTTGAAGAATGATGTTCAAACCTGCCAGCGGGTTATAGACACTTTGGACAGAGATTTAGAGTTCCCTTACATCTACTTGGATAACATCTGGTAAAAACAATGGCATCACGAATATGCTGTCCAGACCGACTATATATCATATTCAGGGTGACTTTGATATTTCTGAATTAGCCAGTGTCCAGGCAATGGACCCCGATGTTCAGGCATACAGTACGGCCATTACTAACCTGGACATACTGCAGTTGGCACCACAACTGGGTGGCCAACCTTACTTTGTGACATGTCTTTGGGCTACACTCAATCAGTGATTCTGCCATCTTGGAGGCAACACCTTTTTGACCAGATACACAGCTTGTCTCATCCGTCCATCAGAACATCTGTCAAGCTCATGTCAAATAAATATGTATGGCATGGTCTGCAAAAAGGCGTCGCACAATGGGTCTGCACATGTACCTCCTGCAAGACTGCTAAAATTTTGTGGCACACTAAGGCACCTCTTCAACCTTTCCCAGTGGTACGCAGGCGGTTGGAACACGTGCATGTGGACCTGCTCGAACCATTGCCAGTATCTCAAAACATGAGATACATTCTAACAGTCGCAGAATGTTTCACGCGCTGGCCAGAGGCCATCTCGTTTCCATCCAGTGACACTGAGACAAGGGCCAGAACATTCATCATCAATTGGATGGCTAGATTTGTTTTCCGGCCCACATTACTTCAATCCAACGGCCTTGTGGAACATTTCCACTGGCAACTGAAGGCGCTCCTCAATTAGGTCAATGAGTTGCCATGGGTTCTATTGGGAGTGCGCATGGCTTCAAAGGAAGATATGTCTGCATTGTCCGCAGAGATGGTGTATGGTACTGTCCTTACAGTTTCATGGGACATTCATTTCACACCAACTCTGATCTGAATGTCCTTCAGCAGCTTTGACATGGTGTCATGATCAGCAAACCTTTTCCTACCTAATGACATGGATCCCCTAAAGAGAATGTTCCCCCACCACACCTGGATGCTGATTTTTTGTGCACAGACAGGTCCCAGGAGTCCCGTTACAACGACCGTATGAGGGCCATTTCCGCGTGGTGAAGAAGGATGAGGTTATGTATACTTTGGACATTGGGGGACATTCACAGCTGTTTAGTGTGGACAGACTCAAGCCTGCTCATGTGGATCCCACTTCACCCATTCAGTACCCCCAACCCAGACGGTGAGGGGGTCCACCTAAGGTGCATGCAGCTGCTGCTTTAGTTTCTGGTGACAGTTCGGGGTGGGGGGTGTTGGTGTAGCAGCTGTCTAGTGGGCCGAGTGGGCACGGTTCTTTGCCGGGTGCGCAAAATCATAAGACAGAGAGCTGGGTACTCATCCATTTAATTGACCACCCTCGCGTGGTGCTGCATGCCGAGGAATGGCACGCTGATCTGTGGATTCTCCTGCCGGAAGGCGTGGGACACTCACAGGGCTTAATTTAAACCTGTGGTCCTGTGGATTGGCAGGAATCTCAGAATGATGTCCCACCTTCTCCCCTGGAGCCCAGGACATGCAGTAAAAAAAAAACAAGCCTGTAAAGTCTGAATAAAGCAGTCTTGTGTTGACTAACCTGGTGTCTGTGTGTGGCTTTAGTAGCTCTATCGAAGTAGCCACTACATATTTAAATATTTGGGGTGATTATCCCACTTACAGGATACTTTTCATCCATCTCACAGCCTGTGGGAAAAAGCTATTCCCCAGCCTGTCAATCCTGATTTTGATGATGGATGTGGTTAAAGATTCTGTGCACTGGATGGAAATGGTTTTTTTTACAATTCCTTGAGTCCTATTTGAAAAACACTCCCAGTAAATGTCATCTACAGAAGAAAGGGAGACCCCAGTGATCCTCACAACTCTTTGCATCATTCCTGTCTGATGCTTTACAGCTACTAGACCATCCAATGATGCAGCCAGACAGGAAACTCAATTGCGCCTGTGTAAAATCTCAGGATGAGAGCCGTTGTCCTTGACCGCCTCAGCCTCCTTGTGAAGTGTAGGCGCTTCTGACCAATAATGAGGTGTGATTGTTTTGTGTATCAATACGTGTCCACCTTCAGCCACCTCCCCACCATGACTACCAGCCCACCCCCCCACCCCCACATCACCATCGGGCACACAAAACTCAAAACGGTCACCCAGTTTCCCTATCTCAGCTGCACCATTTCATCAGATGCAAGGATCGACAACGAGATAGACAACAGACTTGCCAAGACAAATAGCGCCTTTGGAAGACTACGCAAAAGTGTCTGGAAAAACAAACAACTGGCAAACCTCACAAAGATTAGCGTATACAGAGCCGTTGTCATACCCACATTCCTGTTTGGCTCCAAAACATGGGTCCTCTACCGACATCAAATACGGCTCCTAGAACGCTTCCACCAGCGTTATCTCTGCTCCATCCCAGAGATCATAAATTCAAAAGGATTGGTGAAATATTTACTCTGTATTAACACTAAAGTCCCTATATTTTTCAAGGCATTCGGACGTAACTGAGAAACATTACATTTTAAACACATGGTACGTCAGGATCATAATGGTTGTAGCATTATTGTTCAAGTGACACAACTTTAAAAAAATAACATCTAACTTTATGAAGAATGTGATGCTACAACAGGAAAAACGGATGGAATCAAACACATTCTATGAGCATTGGGAAGCAAAAAAAAATGGATTGGTTTTCCATCCCTTCCTAAGCGACCCAATGACCCCGAAAGGTCCTTCCCGACCTGCGACCGTAGTGGAGTCCAAAGGATCATTCAGCCCCCACAATGGACGCAAGTCAGAGTTTTGTCCCCGTTCGAGGAGCCCTGAAGTCTTAGAGCCTATATTTAAAATCAAATGATTTGACAAACGAGAACAGAGACACAGGACACGTAAGACCCAAAATGTGCGGATTGACTTTGTGACTCAGTTTCTCAGGGTCCTTCGGCTGGGGGCAGCCATCTTAATTTCTGTGCGCATGCGCGACTTTTCAAGTTCACCAGATTTTGGTGCTCAAAAGGTGAATAATACCACTCGAAAAGGTTTTTGTTGGTTTTCAGAGAGAGGTGTGTTGTTCAGGGAAGCATTAGTGTTTTTATGACTCAACGTATCAGCATCTGAAGTCCGCTATCTCTTCAGAAAAGCTCTGATAGCTTTAGCCTGGAGCAGAGCTGAAACAGGACTTTGCAGGTATTTAAGGGAATGTGTGGGCAGGGTTTGTTCTAGACCAACAATCTCACCAAATGACTCTGCTTGAAATCAAGATTCAAACCATTTTGAGGAATACAACAGGAATTGTTCAACAAGAGCCTGGTGTTCCCTGAGGAGTTTTCTTTCAAGAGTGGAAATGATTTTTTTTAAAAGCCCGTTAATCTTCCTGATACAGATCTTTGTATTTAACGTTCAGGTTGCTATCTGTTGTTAACTTGGAGGCCTTTAATGGAATCTTTGCTTTAACCAAGCAGTTCTCTTGCAATTTTCCAGCTGTAGGATGCGGTGCAGTTACTTGCAAGTTTAGCAAGTGGGATTATGATGTGAAACTGCAACTCACAACGTCATTTTTGTGTTTGAAAATGCAAATGTGAAAATATTAACTTTGGTCTCCTTGGTTTGCTTAAGTTTACAGAATAGACGTTGGGTCAAGCTGAGAAGACAGAGTTGGATGCCCTTTTGGCGAATCGGCTGGGCATAGCAGAAAGCTCAAAACGAGGGTCTGAAAAAATAATGAAGCAGACTGAAGTGCCGTTGAACCAAACCCAGGTAAAGAATTTAATTTTGTGCTGTGTACTTAAGAGACCAAACGATTTGGGCTTTTAGTGGTGACCTATTTAAATGAACAAAATCTGATTAGAATTAAAGTTTATGGAATGTTTGGAAGGTGCCACAAAAAATGGAGCGTATAAATTAGATGTTGTAATTAAGATAAATGAACAATACAATGAGCCTGGTGTCACAGTATCTGCCTACCTCTACCGTACATCACCATTAAACGTTCTCCCCAATATGAACCTGATGTCAAAGTATCTGATACAGTTAATCATACATCACTGTTAAACCTTCTCACGAACGTGAATCCTGTCTCATAGTTTATGCTTCAGTCTATAGTCCATCAACGTTAAACTTTCTTCCCCCTGTGAACCTGGTGTAATACTACATGCCTCAGTCTACCGTCCATCACCGCTAAACATTCTCCCCACTGTAAACCTGGTGTCACAGTATCTACCTCAGTCTCCCATACATCACCCTTAAATCTCCTCCCTACTGTGAACCCACCGTCAATGTATCTGCAATAGTGTAATGGGCATCATTTTAAAAAATTCTTCCCATTGTAAACCCGGAGTCACAGTATCTGCCTTAATCTACCGTACATCACTGTGTAACATTCTTCTCATTGTGAACTTGGTGTCACACGATCTATCATAGTTTATCGTACATTACTGTTCAAACTTCTCACTGTTGTGAAGGCATAATCTCAATATCTGTCTCAGTTTCCCATACATCATTGTTAAACCTTCTCCCCCTGTCAACCTGGTGTCACTTTATCTACCACAGTTTCTTTCACATCATCGTTAAACCTTCTTCCTACCGTGGTGAACATGGTGTCACAGTATCTGTCACAGCTTATTGTAAATCACTGTTAAACCTTCTCTCTAGTGTGAAATCGGTGTCACAGTATCTGACACAGTTCATCACTGTTAAACCTTGTCCCCACTGTGGTCTACCGTCACATCAAAAATAAAATTCTACCCTCAATGAACCAGGTGTCACTGAATCTGCTGCAGTTTTCCTTAAACAACTATTAAACCTCCTCCACTCTATGAACCTCGTGTCACAGTATCTACCTCAGTCAATCATACATCACTTTTAAACCTTCTCCCCACTGTGAACCCAGTGTAACATTATCTTCCTCAGTCTGCCGTACATCACCGTTAAACCTTCTCACTACTGTGAGCCCGGGTCAGAGTACTTGCCTCAGTCAACCATACATCACCGTTAAACATTCTCACTTCTGTGAACCTGGTGTCTCAGTATCTGCCACAGTTTATTTTACATCACTCTTAAACCTTATCTCCACTGGAAACCTGTTGTCAGAGTTTCTGCCACCGTTTATCGTACATCACTGTTAAACCTTTTCGTTGCTCTGAACCAGTGTCACAGTTTCTCTCTAAGTCCACCGGACATCAGCGTTAAACTTTCTCCCTACTGTGAACCCAGTGTCTCAGTATGTGTTTCAGTCTCATGTGTATCAACATTAAACCTTCTCCCCACTGTGAACCTGTGTGGCAGATTGTGCCAGAGTTCGTTGTACATCACCGTTAAACCTTCTCGCCACTGTGAAACTGATGTCACAGAATCTGCCCCAGTTTATGTTACATCACTGATAAACCTTCTCCCGATTGTGAACACAGTTCACAATATCTACCTTTGTCTACCATATATCACCGCTAAATCCTATCCCCACTGTTTACCCAGTTTCACAATATCTGCCTCATTCTACCGTACATCACTATTAAACCTTCTCGCCACTGTGTATCCAGTTTCACAAATCTGCTTCAGTCTCCCAAAAATCACCATTAAAATTTCTCCTCACTGTGTCACTGTATCTGCAACAATGTATCGCGTGTCACGATTAAACCTCCTTCCCACTGTTAACCCGGAGTCACAGTATCTGCCTCAGTCTACTCTACATTACCGTTAATCTATCTCTCAACTGTGAATCCAGTGTCACAGTATTTGCCACATTATATCATACATCACCGTTAAACCTTTTCCCCACTGTTAACCTGATGCCACAACATCTGCTGTAGTTTATTGTACACCACTATTAAACCTTTTTAATACTGCTGTGAACCCGGTCTCACAGTATCTTCCTCTTTCTTCTGTATATCACCGTTAAACCTTCTCCCCACTGCGAACCCAGTGTAACAGTATCTTCCTCAGTCTGCCGTACATCACCGTTAAACATTCTCACTTCTGTGAACCTGGTGTCTCAGTATCTGCCACAGTTTATTTTACATCACTCTTAAACCTTATCTCCACTGGAAACCTGTTGTCAGAGTTTCTGCCACCGTTTATCGTACATCACTGTTAAACCTTTTCGTTGCTCTGAACCAGTGTCACAGTTTCTCTCTAAGTCCACCGGACATCAGCGTTAAACTTTCTCCCTACTGTGAACCCAGTGTCTCAGTATGTGTTTCAGTCTCATGTGTATCAACATTAAACCTTCTCCCAACTGTGAATCTGGTGTCACAGTATCTACCACAGTTTATCGTACATCACTATTAAACCTTCTCACTTCTGTGAACTCATTTTCATGGTTTCTGCCAACATTTACCGAAAATCACTGTTAAACCTTCTCCCTAATGTGAACCCACTGTCACAGGATCTGCCTAAGTCTACCGTACATTAATGCAAACCTTCTCCCTACTGTGAACCCGGTGTCGCTGTATCTGCCCCAGTTTAACATACATCACTTTTAAACCTTCTCCCCATTATGAACCCAGTGTTTCAGAATCAGTCTCAGTCTCCCATGTATCACCATTAAACCTTCTCCACACTGTGAAACTGATGTCACAGTATATGCCAGAGTTTTTTGGACATCACTATTAAACCCTCTCCCCACTGTGAACCCAATGTAACTGTATCTGCCTCAGTCTCCCGTATATCACTTTTAAACTTAGTCCCCACTGTGATCCTGGTGTCACAGTGTATGCTAAAGTTTTATGCCCATCACTGTTTAACCTTCTCACTGCTCTGAACCCAGTGTCACAGTTTTTGTCCCAGTCTACCGTACATCACCATTAAACGTTCTCCACACTGTGAACCTGTTGTCACAATATCTGCCACAGTTTATTGTACATCACTGTTAATCCTTCTCCCGACTGTGAACCCAGTGCCACAGTATCTGTCTCAATCCACCACACATCTGAGTTAAACCTTCTATTCACTGTGAACCTGGTCTTCTAGTCTCTGCCACAGTTTATTGTACATCACTGTTATACCTTCTTAATACTCTGAGCTCGGTGTCACAGTATCTTCCAATTTCTACCAAACTTACCATAAACATTCTCCCCAATGTGAACCTGGTGTCAATGTACATGACACAATTTATCGTACATTACTGTTAAACATTATCCCCACTGTAAACCTGGTGTCACAGTATCTGTCTCAGTCTACCAGACATCACCATATTACCTTCTCCCCACTATGAACCTGGGTCACAGTATCATCCTCTGTCTTTAGTACATCACCATTAAACCTTTCCCAACTGTGAAACTTGTGTCACTTTATCTGCCACAGTTTTTTTTACATCACCATTAAATCTTCTTCCAACGGTGAACATAGTGTCTCAGTATATGCCAGAGCTTATCGTAAATTTCTGGTCAACCTTCTCACTCCTGTGAACTCGGTCTCACAGTTTCTGCCAAAGTCTACCGTACAGCACCCTTAAATATTCTCCCCACTGTGAACCTGGGATCACAGTATCTGCCTCAATGTACTGTACATCACTGGTAAACCTTATCCTCACTGTTAACCTGGTATCAAAGTATCTGACACAGTTTATCGTACATTACTGTTCGATTTCCTCTGTCTCAGTCAACCATACATGATCATTAAAGCTTCTCCCCCTATGAACCTGGTGTCACAGTATCTGACTGAGTTTATCATACATTACCGTTAAACCTTCTCACTGCTTTGAATCCAGTGTTACAGTATCTGCCTCAGTCTACCTTACCACACCGTTAAACCTTCTCACTACTGTGAACTCGGTGTCACAATATCTGCCAAAGTCTTCCATACATCACATTAAATATTCTCCCCAATGTGAACCATTTGTCACTGTTTCTGCCCTAGTTTATCCTACATCACCATTAAACCTTCTTCCTACAGTGAACCTGGTGTCACAATATCTGCCACAGCTTATCTTAAATATCTGTTCAACCTTCTCACTCCTGTTAACTCAGTCTCACAGTATCTGCCAAAGTCCACTGTACATCACCATTAAAAATTATCCCCATTGTCAACCTGGGGTCACACCATCTGCCTCAATCAACTGTATATCACTGTTAAACCTTATCCTCATTGTTAACCTGGTATCAGAGTATCTGACACAGTTTATCATACATTACTGTTAGATTTTCTCACTCTGTGCACCCAGTGTCTGTCTCAGTCGACCGTACATGATCATTAAAGCTTCTCCCCCTGTGAACCTAGTGTCACAGTATCTGACTCCGTCTTCCGTACAACACTGTTAAACCTTATCCCAACTGTACACTTGGTGTTATGGTATCTTCCTCAATTTACCATACATCACCTTTAAACCTCCTCCCCACTGTGAACACAGTGTCACAGTATCTGCCTCAGTCTACTGTACATGACCATTAAACTTTCTCCTCACTGTGAACCTGGTGTCACATTATCTGACACAGTTTATCGTATATTACTTTTAAACCTTCTCACTGCTGTTAACCCAATGTCACAGTGTTTGAGAAAATTTATCGTACATCTCCGTGAAACATTCTCCCCACTGTCAACCTGGGGTTACGGCATCTGCCTCAATCTACTGTATATCACTGTTAAACCTTATCCTCAGTGTTAACCTGGTATCAGAGTATCTGACACGGTTTATCGTACATTACTGTTAGATTTTCTCACTCTGTGCACCCAGTCTAACAGTGTCTGTCTCAGTCGACCGTACATGATCATTAAAGCTTCTCCCCCTGTGAACCTGGTGTCACAATCTCTGACTCCGTCTTCCATACAACACTGTTAAACCTTATCCCAACTGTGCACTTGGTGTTATGGTATCTGCCTCAGTCTACTGTACATCACCATTAAACTTTCTACTCACTGTGAACCTGGTGTCACATTATCTGACACAGTTTATCCTACATTAGTGTTAAACCTTCTCACTGCTATTAACCCAGTGTCACAGTGTTTGTGACAGTTTATCGTACATCTCCGTGAAACATTCTCCCCACGGTGAAGCTGTGGTCAGATTACCTGCCTCAGTCTGCCAGATACAGCACCGATTGCTCTCAGCCAAAGGTGCTGTAGTTGAGTTTGTGTGGCCAGAGGGGTCTGCTCAAGAAGGCCAGGGGCTGCCATTGCCCTTCAATGAATTGCTCCAGTGTGCCCCCTACTGCTGTGCTGGAAGCATCTACTGTGAGAGTGGTGGGTGCCTCTGGCCTGGCGTGTACCAGAAGGATGGTGTTGGCCAGTGCGTCCTTGGCCCTCTGGAACACCTCCAAATCCTCATTGTCCCAGGTAATGTCTTTACCTTTCTCCGCATGATGTGGGCCACTATCAGTATGGATTGGTTATAAAAACTAATTGTACCAGTGAATTCTTGCAGCTCCTTCATTATGGGGGTTTTGGGGAAGCACTTATCAACCTCTACCTTTTCAAGCAGGGGTTTAGTTCCGTGCCTGTTGATTTGATACCCCAGGAAGTCGAACGTTTCCATCCTGAACTGGCACTAAGTAAGGTTTATAGTGTCCAAATTGCTGCAGTCGAGTGCACAGACGCCTTAGATCATACATGTCAAACTCAGGCCCGCGGGCCAAATTTGGCCCTTGATATAATTATATTTGGCCCGCAAGATCATATCAAATATGTATTAGAGTTGGCCCCCTGGCCACCGCGCCAGTATAGCGCATGCACAGCCAATACTAAAAATCCCAGAATGCTTTGCAAATGCGTTGGCGCCGGCCCGTCAGCCCGCTAATTGCCCCCACCTCCTCTGTTTACTTTAATTAGCATCTGTGACCTGTCGCCAAACTCACATGTAATAAACCCCTTACGAAAAGTGGCCAAATGAAAGACAGAAAACAGGACCTTTCAAGACAGGTGGGAGGAAAACTCTGACCCCAGAGTTTGATGAATTTGTATCTAAGAAGAATGCCAAGTATCTGGTTTAGACCCAGGTGCATCAGAGTAAATCACAGTGTAGCAAGCTAAGCTTGGATTAATATTTTCTTTGGTTAACTTTGGACTGTTCGTAGTTGAAAGATTGGATTTTCATTGAAGCAAGTTGTTATTTTTTTGACTTGTTGGCTTGTGAAAAAAAATACATTTAAAAGGAGCTTAAAGGCTATAGAGAAATATTATTTATTGAATATTTTATTTCTCATTTGTTAATGCTTCTTCTGGAAAGAGTTTAACCAAAACTATTATTAAACATTTATTTTAATAAGAAAAAGTTTAACATTACATATGTTGAAAGAAGAGAAAACATGCAGATGTTGTTCAAAATTTTCAATAAATATTTAGTTTGGCCCACGACTTAGTCCAAGTTTTTAATTTTGGCCCTCTGTGAATTTGAGTTTGACACGCCTGCCTTAGATGGTCTGTGTTTAGCTTCATTGCCACCACCTTGACATCTTGTGGTTACTGCCACTCTCTGCTATTGGAGAATATCCTCCTTGGTCTCAGCCCCTCAATGTGACTAAGAGCCCCTTAAATGCCCCTAATGTTTTGGCTTTCATCACCACTCCTGGCAAGGCATTCCTGGCACCCACAACACTGTGTAAAAACAAGTACCCCTGATATTGCCCTAAACCTTCCTCCCTTTGCTTTTGTCAGATGCCTTTTAGTGTTCGCTACTCCCATCTGGGTTTCAGGCAAACTGAAGGGCATCTTTCACTGAGTTTCTGGTTTTCCAGCAGTTCTGGATGTCTGTCTCTGGATGCTCTGCTCTGTGGACCACCCCGCAGTATCCCATCAAGTCCTGGAGTCTCTGTGTCAGCAATGCTCTGCTGACCACTGCCTGATAACCTTATGGTCAAAAGTGTTTGTTTATGAAACCATTCCCAGGAAGGTAATGGGGCAAAGTCCCACTGACTGGGACACTGAGCAGTACCAGGGCCAAACCAATCTTTTGCAACACCTGTGAGCCAGGTAGAATCTCAGCACATAGCGGCATTTAGTGCCCTTGCACTTTGGTTCCACGCACAGCCACACACAATGATGGCCATGCTGGTTACACCCTTGCCCCCATTGATTGACCATGTACATGGTCCTTCTCCAGACTCTATCCATTTTGGACCCCCACATGAATAGGAAAACTGTTTTGGGAATTGCCAGGGTGGAGGTGTGGGGATGGGCCACACCTGCCCTACGTGCAGCAGTCTGAGAGTTCCTTGCACCTTGCAACTGATGATTAGATTTTATCTGATTGACAGAGTTGGGCATCTCTGTAGTTCTCCCTGTCTCCTGGAGCTGGGGGTCTCTGTACTGCTCCCCATCTCCTTGAGTTGATGCTTTGTTCTCCACCAGCCGCACAAGACAACCAAGACCCTTGAGTGGAGGGCAGAGGTACAGAGAGATCAGTGAGAACACGGGTAGTTTCAACAGGGTGGGGTCCATCCAGGTGCCTGATAACAGGAGGAAACCAAGGGGGAAGGAGAATGCAGGACATTCATTAGCAAGACATTGCGAGAGAGTGGATTCCTCGAACTCTTGAGGGGAGAAGGTGCTGATCGATCCATCGGTTTAGGTGGGGCAGGGTACAGACATGGCAGCTGACTGGAATTGTCAGCGGGATACTGAGACTTGGGAAAGGAGGGTGCAGTAGTGTTCTGATGAGAGAGTGCTGAGGGAGAGGCAACATGGGTGGAAACTCAAGGCAAGGGACCTCTGATTGTTTGCAGGGATGGGATTTCTAAATAGACTCATAGATATCCAGTACAGAGCATCTTTGTCCCCCTGCCATCAGGAAGAAGATATGGAGGAATAAAAACAGAACATCTCAGCCAGCAGGAGAGAGGGGCCGAAGGGCCTGTTTCTGTGTCTATCTGGACCAGCCTTTTGATTTCAAGCTTTAAAAAACCCAATCATTTTTTAATGTAATAATAACGAGACAGAATGAATGAAGAGACAAGATAAAGTAATGGCCAGGAGAAGTAAAATAGGAAACGTAATGTTGGGAGGAGAAAGTAAAAAATCAGATGGTGCAGTGATTTTGCGGGTCAATGACAGTGTTAAGAAAATTACAAAGGAAAATAGTGGGCAGAAAAATCAAAAGAAAAGGTTACAGAAGTCACTAGATATTAAAAGGACAATGAGCATAAGGGCACTTTATCTGAATGCCCGCAGTATTAAAAATAAGGTTAGTGAACTTGAGGCGCAAATCGGTTCCCATGCCTATGATTTGGTAGCCATCACGGAAACATGGCTACAAGGTGATCCTAAATGGAAATTAAACTTTCAAGGGTATCAGGTGGTGCAAAGAGATAGACAGGATGGTAAGGGAGGTGGAGTTGCACTCTTAATCAAAGATGAGCTCCAGGCAGTAGTGAGGGATGATATAAGATCTAAAGAGCATAATGTTGAGTCCATTTGGGTGGAGATAAAGAATAACAAAGGGAAAAAAATTATTGGTGGGTGTTATCTATCACCCACCAAATAACAATAGTTTAGTGGCACAGGAAATAAATAGAGAGATAAGTGAGGCATGTAATAATGATACGGCAGTAGTCATGGGGGACTTTAACTTCCACATAGATTGGGAAAATCAAGTTGGTCGTGGGAGTCTGGAAGAGAACTTCATAGAATGCATCCGCAAT
The DNA here is from genome assembly GCF_036971445.1 of Narcine bancroftii. Taxonomy (NCBI): domain Eukaryota; kingdom Metazoa; phylum Chordata; class Chondrichthyes; order Torpediniformes; family Narcinidae; genus Narcine; species Narcine bancroftii. The sequence goes on from NC_091479.1 coordinate 34,006,402, forward strand.
AGCTTTCTTGAACAGCATGTTAAGGAACCCACAAGAGAAAATGCTCTCCTGGATCTTGTGTTGTGCAATGAGATAGGTAGAGTAAATGATGTAATAGCCAGAGACCATCTGGGAAATAGCGATCATAGTATGATTGAATTTCTCATTCAGATGGAAGGGGAAATAGTTAGATCTAAAACTAATATATTATCCTTAAACAGGGGTGACTACCATAGGATGAGGGTGGAATTGGGCAGAGTGGACTGGGAGCACAGGCTAATCAATGAAACAGTTGAGGAACAGTGGAAGATTTTCAAAGAAATATTTTGTAATGCTCAACAAAAATATATACTACTCAGGAAAAAGGGCAGCAAGGGAGGGAAAATCAACAAAAGGAAATAAAGGAGAATATAAAATTGAAGGTGCAGGTGTACAAAGCTCCAAAGAGCAGTGGGAAACTGGAAGATAGGGAAAACTTTAAGAGACAACAAGGGGTTACAAAACAGGTAATAAGAAATGGGAAAAAGGATTATGAAAGTAAATTGACACAAAATATAAAAACAGAAAGCAAAAAATTTGATAAATATATAAAATGGAAGAGGGTGGCGAGAGTTAACATAGGACCCTTGGAGGATGAGAAAAGAAAACTGGTAGCAAAACATGAGGAAATGGCCAATGAATTGAACAAATATTTTGTGTCAGTCTTCACGGTGGAAGACACGTCCAGCATGCCCAAGTGCAGAGTTAAGGACACGAATGTTGGGGAGGGCCTTGATAAAATAGTTGTTACAAAGGAAGTAGTGATGGAGAAACTAATGGGACTAAAGCCAGACAAATCACTTAGTCCTGATGATATCCATCCAAGGGTTATGAAGGAAATGGCAGAAGTTATAGTTGATGCATTGGTGGTCATATACCAAAATTCCTTGGATTCTGGGCAGGTCCCAGCAGACTGGAAGACAGCAAATGTCACGCCACTTTTTAAGAAAGGATGTAGGCAGAAGACTGGAAATTATCGGCCAATTAGCTTGACGTCTGTAGTTGGAAAAATGCTTGAAGCCGTCATTAAAGATGAAATAGTGAAACTTTTGGAACGTAGGGTTCAATCAGGCAGACGCAGCATGGTTTTAGAAAGGGAAGATCTTGTTTGACAAACTTGTTAGGATTCTTTGAGGATATCATGGGTGCGGTGGATAGAGGGGAACAGGTTGATGTTGTATATTTGGATTTACAGAAAGCGTTTGATAAGGTGCCGCACAAGAGACTTATCAGTAAGTTACAGGAAAGTGGAATCCGGGGAAGTATATTGGCATGGATCGAAAATTGGTTGTCTGACAGGAGGCAGAGAGTCGGGATAAGTGGGAGTTTTTCAGGTTGGCAGAGAGTGGTAAGTGGGGTGCCGCAGGGGTTGGTGCAAGACCCACAACTGTTCATCATTTACATTGATGACTTGGAGGAGGAGACAAAATGTGGTGTAGCCAAGTTTGCGGATGACACCGAATTGAGTGGAAGAGCAAATTGTAATGAGGATGTGGAGAGTCTGCAGAGGGATATAGTTAAGCTGGATGAGTGGGCAAAGGTCTGGCAGATGGAGTACAATGTTAGTAAGTGTGAGGTTATCCACTTTGGCAAGAAAAATAAAAGAGCTGAATATTATTTAAAGGGTGAAAACTACAGCATGCTGTTGTGCAGAGGGACTTGGGAGTGCTTGTGCATGAATCGCAAAAAGTTAGGTTGCAGGTGCAGCAGGTTATTAAGAAGGCAAATGGAATGTTTGTCTTCATCGCTAGAGGAATTGAATTCAGGAGTAGGGAGATAATGTTGCAACTGTATAAAGTACTGGTGAGACCGCACCTGGAGTACTGTGTCCAGTTCTGGTCTCCATATTTGAGGAAGGATATATTGGCTTTGGAAACGGTCCAGAGGAGATTTACTAGGTTGATCCCTGGGATGAAAGGGTTGACATGATGAAAGATTAAATCGTCTAGGATTGTATTCGCTCGAGTTCAGAAGAATGAGCGGACATCTTGTAGAAACATATAGAATTATGAAGGGTATGGATAGGATAGATGTAGGAAGGTTTTTTGAGCTGGCCGTGGAAACTAAAATGAGAGGACACAGTCTCAACATTCGGGGGAGTAATTTAGGACAGAGATGAGGAAAAATAGTTTTTCCCAGAGAGTTGTGAATGTTTGGAATTCTCTAACCAGGGAAGTGGTTGAAGCTGCTTCATTAAACATATTTAAAATTCGGTTAGATAAATTTTTACATGATAGAGGAATTGGGGGATATGGGAAGAAGGCAGGTAGGTGGAGTTAAGTCATAAATTAGATCAACCATGATCTCATTGAATGGTGGAGCAGGCTCGATGGGCCATTTTTGACCTACTCCTTTTCCTACTTCCTATGTTCCTAAAGACTCACTCCAAGCCATCAAGGTGATCCTTGCGATTGGCCCACCTAAATCACCAGGAGCTGCATTCCAGGCAGCCCGGCCAGACTCAGCCCTGACCTTCACCCAATTGGCCCAGGTGAATCACCTCGACTGACCCCTGCTGAACCCCTGGATGGCTTCGAGCATTGGCCGCAGCAGTCATCGGGGCCAAGCCTGCCACGAGTGATTGGCCATCCCAGCACTGCCCCCAGAACTATAAAGGACCATGTTCCCCTTTGTTCTGCCTCTTTCGATTCTTCATGGCTAGTAAGTAGCACCTTGCACATGGGGTTCGGGTGATCCTCGAGGTCAGGTAGCAAGAGCCATGTCCATACTGGTCAAGGGGTAGGGCTCACAATATCAACTTGATCCTGAATGTTGAATGTGTACGTTCATGTAATTTCCCCCAGTCTCTGTCGGTTTCTCCCTCCTAATCAGAAGTGTATATTTACTCCCTGCGTACTCTGTGTGTAGAGGTTTGCCTAACATATAGACCCTGTTGTCCTGTTTCATTCCCCAAAATAAATGTGTGCTTTGTACCTCCGCTTTGGTCTGGTTCTTTACCTGTGGGACCCACACAAACCCGACAACAATGGAGGAGGGGAAGCAAAGTATTTTATCAATAAATGGAGAGTCAAATTACTAGAAAAAAAGACATAGATCCGATCAGAACGTGGCAAGAAATTAATGTATGTTTAGGGAAAAAAGGTAGGGATCTCAAGAAAAGCACCAGTGTGTCAAAATATGAACAGAGGTAATAGAATATTAAATTTGTGTTATGACAGAGGTATAAGATATTTTGAAGACTGCTACATGGAAGAAATTCTTCAAACAATTAAATACAAATACAAAGTGGCCAGTGGGACCTTCTTCTGTTTTCTCCCGCTTACATCATTCTTAAGAGAAAGATGGGAACCAATGTTGGCCCCACCTAAAGTTAGTGAAATGGAACAAACAGTCTGGATGGGGAATACACCCAAATTTATCAATGAAATGTATGATGTTCTCCAGAGAGAAAATTCAAAACCAGGATAGCAGAGTTCAGGAGAATGATGGGTGTTGGACTTGGATGTGACAATTTCACAAAGAAGCTGGTCAGATTGGTGTAAGGACAGCATGTTATCAATTAGAAATGCAGGATATGGACTGGTTCCGTCAAATATTTGACACCAATTCTATCTTACCCCAGAGAAATGACCTAAATATCAGAAATGTGTTTCAGATGTGGGAAGAAGATTTTATAGACATCAAATAATATGGGGAAAAGGATTTATATAAATCGAAACAAAAGTGGAAAGAAGATTGAAATATACAAATTCAGGAAGAAATAAGGTCAAGATTGTGTCAAGAGTGTTACAAATACGATTAATGCCAGATATAAAATACAATTCTCCACATCAATTCTGCTATACTCCATATAAATTAAATGGACTTATCTCCAATTATTAAAATTATGAAGATAAAAATACAAAAGGATGCGAGAATATTTGTGCTTGGTCATATATATGAAGCAGATACAAAACTGAAGTTGGATAAATATCAAACAAACTTTCTGAGTCCAGCCATAGCAGCAGTGAAGAAAAGTGCAGCACTAATGTGGAGAGCGAAGAGTTTTGTAACAAGGGATGGGACATTGAAATGGAAAACTGTGTCGCCATGTAACCATATAACCATTTACAAAGCGGAAACAGGCCTGTCGGCCTTTTGAGTCCACACCGGTTCACTAGAACAACTCCACTAGCTGAATCCTCCCGCTCTCCGCCAATATCCCTCCAACCACCTCACCTCAATGTACACATCCAAACTTCTCTTAAATGATGGAGGGATCCTGCTGCAACAATCTCATTCGGAAGATCATTCCATTCTGCCACCACTCTGAGTGAAGAAGCATCCTCTAATATTTCTCCTAAAGTTTTGCCCTCTTACCCTGAACTCATGACCTCTTGTTCCAACCTTCCCTGCCCTCAGTGGAAAGAGTCTACTCATGTCTAGTCTATCTATTCCTTTCATAATTTTAAATACCTCCATTGTCCCCTCTCAATTGTCTACGTTTCAATGAATAAAGTCCCAGTCTCCTTAATCTCTCCCTGTAATCCAGATGCTGTAAGCCAGGCAACATCCTTGAAAATCTTCTCTGCACCCTCTCCACCTTATCTATATCCTTCCTGTAGTATGGAGACGGGAACTGTGCACAGTACTCCAAACCAGGCCTCACCAATGCCTTAAACAGCTGCAGCATCACCTCCCAGCTCTTACACTCTACACTATGGTTTATGAAGGACAGCAGACCTGTCTACATAGGAATCCACCTTCAGTGAACTCTGTACCATAACTCCAAGATCCCTCTGTTCGTCTGCACATCTCGACACCCTCCCCTTAACAGTATATATCCCATTTTGCTTATTTTTTCCGGAATGCAGCACATCACACTTGTCAACATTAAATTCCATCATTCCACTTTTCCAAACAAACCAAATCCTGTAATCCAAGAAAACCTTCCTCACCATCCACCACTCCCCCTATTTTCGTATCGTCTGCATATTTGCTTTCCCAGTTAACCACCCCCTCAACCAAATTATGAATATAAATGATAAACAACAGGGGACCCAATACCGATCCCTGAGGCACACCGCTCGTCACAGGCTTCCATCCTAACAGACAGTTGTCCACCATGACTCTCTGCTGTCTATGTCCCAGGCACCTCCGAACCCATCTCACTATCTATTAATCCCTAGTGACTGAACCTTCCTAACTAACCTTACATGCAGTACCTTATCAAAAGCTTTACTAAAATTTAAATAGATCTTATCAACCGCCCGACCTTCATCCATTTTTCTTGTCACCTCTTCAAAAAACTCAACAAGATTCGTCAAACATGATTTTCCCTTGCTGGGTGCCCCCAATCAATCTTTGCCTATCCAGATATTTGTACATACTATCTCAAAGAATACCCTCCACAACCATCCCCATCACCTAAGTCAAACTTACTGGCCAATAATTACTTGGCCTACACCTACTGCCTTTTTTGAACAACAGAACTACATTTGCAACCCTCCAATCCCGTACCACACACCCTCCTCCAGTGATCTTTGAAAAATCACTGTCAGTGCCCCCGCTATTTGTTCCCTGACCTCCCTTAAAGTCCTGCGAAAAATCCCATCAGGACCAGGAGACTTATCCACCTTAATTGACCCTAGAAGCTCCAAAACTCCCGCTTTACTAATCCTTATCCTTTCCATAACTAAGCCCTTTGCCTCTCTGATCTTGTATAGCCCAATGTCCAGACTGGTGTACAACTCAGACGGTCTTCCAGAAATGGGGGTCTCTGTGCTGGTCCCTGTCTCCTGGAGCTGGGGGTCTCTGCACTGTTCCCCATCTCGCAGAGCTGGGGGACTCTACACTGCTCTCTGTCTCCTGATATTGGTGCTTTGTTCTCCACCAGTCCCACAACACAACCCTGACCCCTGGATGGAATGTGGAGGTGCAGAGGAATCAGTGAAAATATGGGTAGTTTTGCCAGGGTGGGGTCCATCCAGGAGCCTGATAACAGCAGGGAACCCGTGGAAGGGGATGGAGGGCATTCGATGGTGGACCAGCAGGACACTGCTGAGGGTGCGGATTCCCCCAGGCTCTCAAGGGTAGAAGGCGCAGGTTATTCCAATAGTTTAGGTGAGGCCAGGGTCCAAATTAGAGCTGGCTCAGGTCATCAAGGGTCGACATAACAGGTGCCTGGAACTGTCATGAGGATACTAAGGGCTGGTAGAGGTAGGTAAGGAGGGGGTAGTTGTTTTCCGACGAGGGATTGATGAGTGAGAGGCCACATGGACGGGACTTCGAGACAAGGGGCCTCTGATTGTCCAGGGATGGGGCCTGTAAATAGACCCGCAGACATCCAGCACACAGCATCTTTGACCCAGTACCATCAGGAAGGAGATATGGAGGAACAAAAGCAGGCTGCCAGACAGGGAAATAACTTCTTCCCACAGGCCGTGAGATTGACAATGTAATGTGAGTTGAATGGGTCCGTGGAATGAAAAGGATGAGAGGGATATGGACTGTTTGCAAGCAGCTTGGCCAGCAGAAAAGATGGGCCGAAAGGACTGTTTCGGAGTTGTCTATCTGGACCAGTCTTTTGAGTTGATTCTTTTAAAAATTAATGACAAGCTGGAATATCATTTTAGATGGAGATTTTAGATTGACACATGCAGCCCGGGAACAGGCCCTTAAAGCCTATGAGCCACAACCACTCAATTACACCATTGACCTACAAACCCCGGTACGTTTTAAATGGTGGAAGGACCAGGAGCACCTGGTGGAAACTCATGCAGACACGGGACTAATGTACAACTCCTCAGTGACAGTGTAAAATTCAAACTCGGCTCGCTGGCCCCTTAACAGCGTTGTTTTAACCGCGGCACTAACCTCGCCACTCTCAATGATTCCCAGGATTCTTCCTCCCACTTTCCATGAGCTTCGATTGCTTCCAATACCAGTGCCCTTGTTTCCAGGATGTTCTGACCCCTGCCCAGTGACTCTGTCCTCAATGCCTCTCCCTGGCCGAATGATCACTGCTCTCTTTCCCAGATCTCACCCAAATTTTAATACCCAATTCCACCACCTAAAAAATGCCTTATCATGTCCACCCACTCACCCACTGGGCCAAGGGTAATGAGGAGGGGGCAGCTCCTGGCTGTGGTCACATATCTCATTGAAGGACGTGGGAGCAGGAGTCCTGGGGAAAGAGGTGAAAGGCAGAGTGTACTGTAGCAACCAGCTGAACTGGGCCACATTCTCCAGGGTGGGGGGAGAGAGATGACTGGCTCAGATGGGACAGATATCCCTGTGCGAAGGGTCAAGGGATTCCCCAGCTTGGTGAAGGTATGGGACACTGCCATCGGGAAGGAGATGGACCACTGCCCTCCCCACATCTCCACTGTCTGGGGGTCCCAGGAGCAGCTCAGATTCCAAGGCCTATAGGTGGGGGAAGGGGAGGTTCAAGAACTGGGGTGGGGTAGTGTCGGACTCTGGCTTTACCCTACACTTAATTTAGTCTATGTGTCATCTGAGTCCAGCGTGTTCATTAAATAAAGTGATAGGAGAAGGTATTCGGTTCAACAATCAGTTTATTACACAGCACAAGAATAAAGCTTAACAGAGCTCTGGTTCAGTTGTTAGTTCAAAGGTCACCTGCACAGTGAGCTATTCCCCAAGACTGACCCCTACTGTCCAGTCTCTTCTGTTTATATAGATCAACATTATTACACTGAACAAAAGTTGGCTTTCTTTGATAATCTCCTTGCATAAGATTTATCTCAAGCAGTTTCCTGCTCTGCAATTATCGATGGTGTAGACCTCCCATCTTAATCCTCAAGGCCAGAGCATCCTGTTGGCTTGATCAGAAATCAATTCATACCCCAGATATTTCTAATTATTTCTTTGTTCTCGTCTGGTCATCGTCTTCTCTTCTACTCAACACCTCCTCATGTCTTAGCATTCCTTCTAAATTGGTTCATACATTTTCTGTCTTTGTATTTGGAGGCAGCAAATTCTCCACATACTATAATCAGCCAACTTTTCTACATACTGTGGCTGTTACTTAATTGCATTAATATTTCCCTTAAACAGTATAATTGAAGTAAATAGTAAATTGTTATATCGTACTGGATTAATGAATACATAACGAATAGTACATAGGCATATTTTCTATGATTACTTAACCCCTTGGTTCCAACAATAGTTGTGATGGGTGATCAATTGGAGAGGGTCCCAGTGAGGGAACGGGTCTGGTGGGTGGACAGACCTGATGGGGGATGGGCCTTTGGGTATAGGCCAATTGGGGTGGGGGTGCGGACGGGGACATTGGGCTGGGCATGTTGGGGGAGAGGGGCTTGTTGAACGCCCTGGTGGGAGGCAGGAGCACTGGTCCAAGCAATAGGCAGAGCATTGGGGAAGGGCCCAATGGGGGACAGAGGCTATGGGGATGGGATCGGTGGGGGAGAGGGTCTTTGTTGACAGGCCCGGTGGTGAACAGGGTTTTGGAGATGATCTCAACAGAGGAGGAGTTTGGGGACAGGCCTGGTGGGAAATGGGGGCTTTGGGGATAGGCCTGGTGGGTGACAGGGGACAGTATTGGGGATCGACCCAGAGGACGGCCACCACCCTTGGAGCTCTGGTTCACCATCGTGTGAGAGATGAGTAAAACTAATATGAAAATATGAGAGATGAAAAAAGCCAGTATGGATATATGTGTAATGAATAAAGCCAGGATGAATAGGATAAGGGTAGATAATAGAATGCAGGAAGTAAAGTTTGTCTGAATAAGATAAGTGTCTTCTAGCCTTAGAGAGAGTCAGCAAGTTCCGGGCATATGTAATTAGTAAGCCTTAGACAGAATTAGCAAGTTCTGCATATCAGAGTTAAAGCCCTGAGGGTTGGGAAGGTGTGAATAAGGACAAAGGCAGGTTTGTGAATAAGAACAATGACATGATGGGACACAGACAGGATACCCCCTGGTCCTCCGTTCACAGAAACAGCACGTAGTCAGGCAGGATTGCCTAATCGCAAACTTATCCAGGAGGCAGAAGAATGTAAGGGGTTACGTTCTCTTCCTCCACCTTATGCTCCTCCTATGCCGGCTCCTATCTTTCCCCTCTCTCCTCTGCTCTACCCTTCTTCACCTTCCCCTCCTCCCCACAGCTAAAGAAAGGAGAAGGAAGTAGGGGTGGTATGATGACCCGTTCACAAAGTACTAGATTACCACCTCAATTGACAAGAGAGGGAGGAGACTTTGATTCAAAACAGTGTGTGACCCTCCGGGAGGGAAGGGCAGAACCCTTTGATTCATTTCCCGGAGAGCAGGAATCTAGACATTATAAAGGAGAGGATAAGCCAGAAATTAACTGGATGAGACCTTTACGGGAAGTTCCCATGGGAGGGGGTCTCGGTTTCGTAAATGTGCCCCTGACTAGTACGGAGGTGCATAACTTTAAGAGAGAAATGACCTCACTGATAGAGGATCCTCAGGGATGTGCCGAACAATTAGATCAATTTTTGGGACCAAATATATATACATGGGATGTGTTAACATCGATCGTTAGGGCTCTGTTCACTTTGGATGAACATGGAATGATTCGCCAGGCAGGGATTAGAGTCTGGGATAGGGAACACCAAGGGGGACCAGAGGTGATACCTGGGGAACTTAAATTCCCCCTGGCAAAACCAAATTGGGATAAGAATACTAATGATGGTTGCACATTAATGGAGGAATATAGGGTTAATCTGATAAAAGGAATCAAGGAATCTGTTCCAAAGGGACAGAATTTTAAGAAAGCATTTGAGGTTCCCCAAGGTCCCGAGGAGACCCCCTCTGCATTTCTGAATAGATTACGTACGGCCATAGAGCAATATGGGGGTCTGGATATAGAATCCCCAGTGGGTGAACAATTGGTATTAATGGGCTTTGTTACAAATTCAGCCCCAGACATTAGAAGGAAATTGCAGAAGACTGAGAATTGCCATGAACAGGGAATAACACAGCTTTTACAGATCGTACAAAGGGCTTATGTCCAGAGGTCAGAGGATAAACTGAAAGGAAAGGCTAAGATTTTGATGCAGGCAGTCAAGGAAGTTGTGGATGGACAGCAAGAAAAGGGTAGGGGCTGTGTGCCAGCTCTGTTATCAAGATACTACTGGAGTCTGTGATTATGGTATGATTCAAACCATTGACTCAGATTGAGGTACACACTTTACCTCTCAGGTACTCCAGGGTGTGTGTAAAAAACTGGGAATAGATTGGCAGCTACATACCCCATGGCACCCCCAGAGCTCAGGCCATGTTGAATGAATGAATCAGACCTTGAAAAATCAGCTCACTCGACTTCATGAGGAAACTGGTCTCTCCTGGATTAAATGCTTACCCTTAGCTTTAATCAGGACTTGCACAGCCCCTCATAAGGATCTTGCTGTCTCAGCATATGAGATGATGTTTGGTCTTCCTTACATGGGATTCCACATTAATACCCCTACCCCTGAGGCTAACGACCAGTACATATCCAAATATTTAAAGGGACTTTCTGCCTCTCTATGCAAATTAACACGGAAGGGTTTATTAGCTCAAAACCCACCCCTGGGTTTTATTCTATTAAACCTGGTGATTGGGTATATGTAAAAGCATGGCAAGATCACCAACTAAAACCTGTCTGGGATGGCCCCTATTGTGTACTTTTGATTACAGACACTGCCGAGCGAACGAAAGAAAAGGGATGGAGCCACATCCAACAAATTAAACGAGCTGCTGATCAACAGACTAACGACATTGATAATCTACCCTCCACCTGGAGTGCAGTCCTTCATCCTTCTGATCTGAAAGTTACATTACGCCGGGAAAAAGTGCTGTAATGCTGTTTTTACGATTTGTTGTTTTGTTTACTTGTTGGTTCCCAATTCTTGGGAAATCACCAAATTGATCACAATGTATTAAGTCCTCCTGGAACAGGGACAGCAGAGGTGACAAATATTTACCTTTAGAATGTAGACAGGGCGCAGGTATAGAGTATAGTCATAGTGGGGTATGGGATAATATAGGATCCCAACATGGACCAGGGGAACAGAACAGCCCTAGGGGAGTAGATTTGATTTGTATTTTGGCCTCTACAGGTATTAAAAAGAGGAGTTTTAAAGAGATAGCACAAAGAAGATGGTGGGACAAGGACAGACAGAATGTTAATCAGGATTGTACATGTAGCAGAGATAGAGTGAATACATATGCTAATGTTCACAGACAGGCTGCAACTCACAGGTTAAGTGACAAGAAACACCCCTCCCCAACTTGGTCTCCTGTAAATCATCCTTTGGGTCACAGAGACATTCGGAATGTTAAGAACCACCACTGTAAGGGGAGTTCCAGTTGTAAATGACTTTAGCTGTTCCAGAACACCAGAGCTGCTTGGCATTTAAATCATTTAATCAGACTCCAGGCAGCCTTGGAGATCATCACCGAACAGACAGCGATGGCCTGCATTTATGGGCTGAAGAAAGATGACAGATACGAGCCACAGTTCAACAAAACCGCCTGGCTCTCGATTACTCGTTGGCTGCTGAAGGCAACGTTTGTGAAAGACAGGTTAATGACAATGCTCACAACGGTCAGGCGGTTAAAGACACTTCTTCAGGAGTTCAAAAATCTTCCCATGCCCAGGTTCAGACTTGGCAACCTTGGTCCGGTGTGGGATGGACTAGACTTTTTATTGGTAACTGGAGTCTGATACCCACAGCCCTTATAGCAGCTGGACTCGCTATTCTGGCCATTATGGTGCTCCCCTGCTTAAAGACATGTGTGCAGTATTTAATTCAGCGGACCCCTCGTCAGATCACTATAACCCAAAGGATGTATGTTTCCCAAATTCTGTCTGATGATGCTGAGACTGTAGTTCGTTTACTGACTCGCTGGGAAAAAGACCAGGTTTACAAGTAATACATTCCAGTTGAGAATTCACGAAGTGTAGCTAAAAGAAAAGTGAGGATTGTGAAAGATGAATAAAACTAATATGAAAATATGAGAGATGAAGAAAGCTAGTATGGATATATGTGTAATGAATAAAGCCAGTATGAATAGGATAAGGGTAGATAATAGAATGTTGGAAGTAAAGTTTGTCTGAATAAGATAAGGGTCTTCTAGCCTTAGAGAGAGTCAGCAAGTTCCGCATATGTAATTAGTAAGCCTTAGACAGAATTAGCAAGTTCTGCATATAAGAGTTAGTAAGTCCTGAGGGTTGGGAAGGTGTGAAGAAGGACAATGACATGATATCTGAGAAGAGGCATTGAGAATAAACGACGGGAGGACGTTAAGGAAGCACGCTAGGAATAGCTACTGGATCCTGGTAAGAGGACTTTTACTTACCTTTTAGTATGGGAGGTGTGAGTAGCAAGGGAAATAGTCCTAAGGAAGGACAGGACAATCAGATAACTAAGCTAAGTCCGTTAGGATTAATGCTATCTGATTGCGGTGCAGGGAGAACAGCAACTGGTGTTTTAGTTTCTGGTGACAGTTCTGGGGGGTGGGTTGGTGTAGCAGCTGTCTAGTGGGCCGAGTGGGCAAGGTTCTTTGGCGGGTGCGTGAAATCATAAGACAGAGAACTGGATACTCATCCATTTAATTGACCACCCTCGCGTGGTGCTGCATGCCGAGGAATGGCACGCTGATCTGTGGATTCTCCTGCCGGAAGGCACGGGACACTAAGAGGGCTTAATTTAAACCTGTGGTTCCGTGGATCGGCAACAAACTCATAATGATGTCCCACCTTCTCCCATGGAGCCAGGACACATGGTAAATAAAAGAAGCCTGCAAAGTGTGAATAAAACAGTCTTGTGTTGACTAACCTGGTGTGTGTGTGTTGCTTTCATAGCTCTATCGAAGTAGCCCCTACATATATAAATATTTGGGGTAACTATCTCACTTACAGGATACTTTTCATCCATCTCACATCCTGTGAGAAGAAGCTATTCCCCAGCCTGGCAGTCCTGATTTTGATGATGGACATGATTAAAGATGCTGTGCACTGGGTGGAAACGGTCTTTTAACAATTCCTTGAGCCCTATTTGAACAACACTCTCAGTAAATGTCATCTGCAAAGGAAAGAGAGACCCCAGTGATCCTCAAAACTCTGCATCATTCCTATCTGATGCTTTACAGCTACTGGACCATCCAATGATGCAGCCAGACAGGAGACTCAACTGCGCTCCTGTAAAATCTCAGGATGAAAGTCGTTGGCCTTGACCTCCTCAGCCTCTTTGGGAAGTGTAGGTGATTCTGACCAATAAGGAGGAGTGATTGTTTTATTTAGTAATACTTGTGCTGTATTTATGGGAATTTTATGTGATTGTATTGTCTATTCTTGCTCTTTAACAATCTTTAGTGGATTGAAGTAGTCATTGTACTTTCGGATGTACAATCAAGTACAGATTTTTCTTCAATAGCCATATGGCCCAGATGTCTATTCAGTCCAAGAATACTTTCGATCATACACAGATTTTGAACAATAACACCATTCATTTTGCAATAACTGCCGCTTAATTTTGCCAGTTGTTCAATGGCAAACTTTATGGGGAAAACACCACTGTCAACTCTTCTACCTTAAAAGAGTAATTATATTCAAATGGGCAGTGGATCAAGAGATGGAAACAGTGAAATCAGACAGAGGTGAGTGGCTGCTTAAATTAGAAACATTCGTGTTCATGCTATAGAGTTTAAGGCTGCCCAGGAGGAATATAATCTGTTTTCTTTAAGATTGTTTGCCCTCACCCTGGTGAGGGATGGGGCCAACAGACATGTTGTGGGAAGGGTTCGAGAATTGATATGGTAGGTCACTGGAAGCTCAAGTTTAGATCCACATAGTGCAGGTGTTTAGCAAAATGGCCACCTAGTCTGTATTTGGTCTTGCTGATATTGAGGTCAACTGACTCGACCAAATGTAGGAGATTAAGTTGGATGGGATGCATATGAAACACTGCCTCAACTGGAAGGTCTGATTGTGGCCTTGGATGGAGGTGAGAGAATAGGAAGGGACAGGTTTGGCAATTTCTCCAGTTTCAATGGGGAGTGTATCAGGTGGTGGAGGGTGGAGAGGTAAGTGCCATCGAGAGAGTCACAGAAAGACGTGCCCCTGTGAAAAAAGGATATGAGTGGAGCGGTTTAGATGTAGCAGGTTTGAGGATGATGCTGAAGTTGGAAATGTTCAAGGATAACGTGTCAGATGTGGCAGCTGATGGGTGGTAAGTGAGAAACCTGAGGGATCCTGTCCTTGTTCTGCTGGAGAGGAGGTGGGGTAAGGACAGAAGAGATTTGGAGATATGGGTACAAACTTTATCAAAGACAATATGGGGGAAATTTGCATTTATTGATGAAATAAGACATTTTGGGTGTCCTGGAGTAGAAGACCTCATCTTGGGACTGTTACGGGTCCAGAGGACCCCAAAACCTTGCAGCAATAGGAAATCACCAAGACAAATGGATACTAAAACAAATGTTGTTTTTAATTTTCTATAAACAAAAAAAAACAGGATCAAACTTTAACTTATCACTATTAACTGAATTGCCTTACCTTGTCCCCTTCTAATTCTAAGTTCCGGTGTATTTAATGTGTATAAAGTTCTTTGACACTCCTCCAAGTTCACCGATAACTATCAATTCTCATACTGTCCACAGAATGCAACATTTATGACTTTTCACCAAGCTCTGGTTCTTAAAAGCCTCCAGGAAGGCTCATGTTGGTTTCAGAGAGGGTTTTCTTGCTCATTGGACACACAAAAACTGATTCCCTCTGATCAGCCACTTTGGTGTCTTGCCAAAAAAACTTTCACAATCAGGGTTTTCCAAATGATAACCTCTTCTGCAGGACACCATTGAGTTCCTTTTGTTTCCCTTATTTCAGGTGAAACATCATTTCTAGCCAGCCATTTCCTCTTGTATGGACCACAAAGTTTCACAACCCGTCTTCAAAATGTGTTTTCAACAAGATGCCAGCTTGCCATCTCTCTCTCTCTCTCTCTCTTTCTCTCTCTCGCTCTCTCTCTCTCTCTCTCTTTTAGAAAAAGCCTATTTGGTCTCTCCTCTCTGCTTGCAAAACCGCATGATCTTATTAGAACAGCAAACTGGTAACAGCCGGATGACTGCACTGGACCCAAACTTTTGAGTCCAATCATCTCTTGCTTTAAAAAATAATAATCCATTTACACCTGCTTTTGAAATTATTTAGCAAAACAGTCTCCTTGTTCTGTATTTGCAAAGGTTCTCGGCGCTTGCATGACTCACTCTCAACAAAGCTCTTGCATTGCATTTTAAATAATAGCTGTTTTGTGAAGTGTTTGTGTTTGTTTGTGACCTACATGACTCCGATAATCCATCTCTTTCAAAATTATATCAATATACCATGTAAAATATATAATCTGTCAGAGGACAGATGAAGCAGAGGAGTTGTGATAAAATCAATAGTGTCCTTGCAAACAAAAAGTGGGAAGAGGTATAATCCAGTTAGCTCTGGTGAGTGTAGTTTGTAATAGTTTGAAACTTTAACCTCTATCTCTATTTCAGGAGACAATTTACTGTTATGTAATTAAAAAGTGTAACATCACACAAAATTGCTTTTTTCCTACTGTAAGGCGGACAGATTCGCCATTGAAAGAAATTGCCTGAAATGCCTCTTGCGGTCAGAGAAAGACTGAGTGCTCCCCCACCCCTGTCACTCCGAACCCTGGGCCAAGTTACTGAGGGTCTGTGGATTCTCTTTCAGTGCTCACAGACCAATCCAAGTCATTGGCAATGCGAGCTCTAGTTTTTGAACTCTGACATGATAAGGAACCATTCAGCACCCACTCGTATCCCAGATCTGATACCTGACACCCTTGTAGCCAGTTTTGAACCAGTCTCTAGCAGTCCACGGTCTGGTGTTAGTTTCTTGACTGCTTTGTACAGAGGCCCACAGCCTGCGTGGGTTCCTCTCCTCAAGTAACCAACAGCCTGCCACCTATGTGGGTCCTTCAGCTGCAGAACCCCTCACTGATCTGCTTCCTTGGTCACTGACCTGTGGATTGAATTTTCTGCTTCTCAGATGTTGGTGTGGTGTGGTCTTTCTGTTTTCTGCTGCCCTGCACTAGTCCTCCGCTTTTCCAACATTCGCGGTGGTGAAGAAATCTAACAAATCTAAATAACAAATTTTCAATGTAGAGGAGAATCTCACATGTCTAGAGGGATGGAAAGGGCATTATTACAAATTAACGCTTAATATTTGAATATTCATGTGCCAAATTTACAAAAGCATAGAGTATATATTACTCAAGCTATATGCAATTTTTTCCAAAGGAATACAACTTTGAATTTTTGCATGTCATCTTGGCATCCCTAAAAATATATCTGATTTCCAAGTAAGTTCAATACATTTCCTCATCACAGCTAATGTTAATTTAACAAATTTCAATTGATATATTAATAATTTTAATTTGGGCCTTGTTCCTTCAATATTTCCTAATACAAATAAGGTTGGATTTTACAGAAAAACATCTCCTGTAACATGTTCCAAAAGATTTGTAATTCTCCCCAAAAAGATATCATATCTAAGTTCGAAGATCTCAAGCTAAGTCGAATGCAATAAAGTTGTGACATCTTCACCACACCGAAAACATTAATCTGATAATTCTGATTTTATTCTATTCAATTTCACTGGTGTAAGAAGTAACTGTAGAAGTAAAACCAGTTGTGAATTCCTTCCTCACTGCTGCAGTGTGGAACTCTGGTCAATAATTCCAGACTGCTGAGTTGAAGTGATTTTTTACAACTCCCCTGGATCACGTGATCTCTATTGGAAATCAGCTTCCTGAGGAGCTTTTCAAATCCAACTGCCTGAGTCACCTGACTCCAGGTGCAGCTTTCAGATAAAATCCTTCCTGACATCTGCTACATGACTGATGTAAAAACAATTATACTGAACTAATTTTTATCTTACATTAAGATCCTTATATAGATCTGCCCATATTTGCCAATCAATTACAATATTCAGAACCATTGCCCACATTTGTCCAGACATATGAACTCTTCATTTAAAAGTTCCATCATCGAAGTACATTTTTTAACAATTCCTCTTTATAAGGAATTTCTATTTCAGTACAACATGGTTATTCCCAACTTATCCTTCAAATATGCTCTTAGTTGAAAGTAGCAAAAAAGATTGCTATGAGTTATACGATATTTCTTTCTCAGTTGCTCAAATGACATTAATTGACCCCTTTCATGACAATCTTCAACATTTATAATCCCCTTACGAAACCAGCAATCCAAAAATTGATGATCCTTTGAAAAAGATACGAGAATTTTGAATCAAAGCCATTCTGGGTGATGTACATCAACTTACACCAATTTCATCATTTATTTTATTTCATAGATTAATCAAATGTTTCAACAATTGTGTATCTTTATCACCAACCATTAATTTCGATTCCCATGGATATAAATTATTCTGTTTTTCCCTCTCCTATTTTATTTGATTCTATTTTAACCCTTTCAAAAAAAAGAAGCAAGAAATCTCATTTGAGCTGCTCGATAACAATTTTTAAAATTTGGAAGCTGCAGTCCTCTCAATGCAGAATTTGCATTGGGTCACTTAACATGGAATTCAATCGGAAATAGGTTCACATCACATAAACTCATGATGCAGACTGTTTTCTGAGAATGGAATACAAGAGGAGGGTTGTCTAGGTCTCCAGCAGGATATAGATCACAAGATATAGGAGCATAAGTTGGACCGTCGAGTATGTTCTACTATTCTTCCACTCACCGCCACTCCCCAGCTTTCTCCCCATTACCCTTGATTCCTTGACGAATCAAATACCTGTCAATCTCTACCTTAAATACTCCCAATGACCTCAATTCCACAGATCAATGACCCACTGACAAAATCAACTTTTTCACATTTGTTTTAAATTGACACCCTTTTATCCTGTAATTATGCTCTCCTGTCCTAGAATCCCCTACCATGGGAAATATCTTTGCCATATGTACTCTGTCCAAGCCTTCCAGCATTTGAAATGCCTCTGAGGTCCCCCTTATCCTTCTGTACTCCAACTTGTACAGTCGAAGAGTCGACAATTGTTCCTCATACACTAACCCTTTCATTCCTGATATCATTCCAGTAAATCATCGCTGACCTTCTCCAACACCAGCACATCTTTTCTCAAATACGGCACCCAAAACTCGAATTCTGATTGAAAGGAAAGGGAATTCTCCAACGACACAAACACAACAGTGAAATGATATTATGTCTTGTTGATATTGACAAAAATTATTGAAGAGTCAATTAATAATTTTCAAAAGATGCTGGGACCCATTAATGGACTATTATCATAAACTAAAGAATGAGGGTTGTTCTGAAGCTTGGTGCTGTGTTACGAGACCACAGGATCCCAAAACACAGCAGTAATAGATATTCACCAAGACAAATGGTGACTTAAACAAAAGCTGATTTTAATTATCTTTCAACATGAACACGGATTTACACTTTAACTTATCACTATTTTACTACTTTAACTTACTTTACCAAACTTACCCCCCTTCTAATTCTAAGTGCACCTGTGTGTAATGTGTGTGTAAGTTCAGAAAAGTTCTTTGGTTCACAGTCCAATCTCATTTCTCATTCCTCCATGTTCACTGGATGCAGGCCATTCTTATACTGTGCACAGAATTGAACATATATAAAGTTCACCAGGTTTGGTGCTAGAAAGGTAAATAATTACTGTTCAGGAATGTTCTTGTTGATTTTCAGAGAGAGGTGTGTTGTTCAGGGAAGCATTTGTGTTTTTTTTGACTCAATGTACCAGCATCTGAAGTCTGTTATCTCTTCAGAAAAGCTCTGATAGCTTTAGCATGGAGCAGAGCTGAACCAGGACTTTGCAGATATTTAAGGGTATGTGAGGGCAGGGTTTGTTCTGGACCAACAATCTCACCAAATGACTCTGCTTGAAATTAAGATTCAAACCATTTTGAGGAATACAACAGGAAATGTTCAACAAGAGCCTGGTGTTCCCTGAGGTGTTTTCTTTCAATAGTGGAAATGATTATTTTTTAAAGCCCATTAATCTTCCTGATACAGATCTTTGTATTTAACTTTCAGGTTGCTATCTGTTGTGAACTTTAATGGGGTGACTGGGTGGAATCTTTGCTTTAACCAAGCAGTTCGCTTGCAATTTTCCAGCTGTCGGATGTGTTGCAGTTGCTTGCAAGTTTAGCAAGTGGGATTATGATATGAAACTGCAAGTCACAGCGTCAGTTTTGTGTTTGAAAATGCCAATGTGAAAATTTTAACTTATGTCTCCTTGGTTTGTTTAAGTTTACAGAGGAGACATTGGGTCAAGCTGAGAAGACAGAGTTGGATATCCACTTGGCAAAACAGCTGGGCAAAGCAGAAAGCACAAAACGAGGGGGCTGAAAAAATAATGAGGCAGACTGAAGTGCCGTTGAACCAAACCCAGGTTAAGAATTTAATTTTGTGCTGTGTACTTAAGAGATCAAACAATTTGGGCTTTTAGTGGTGACTATTTAAATGAACAAAATCTGATTAGAAATGAAGTTTATGGAATGTTTGGAAGTTACCACAAAAAAATGGAGCATATAAATTAGATGTAGTAATTAAGATAAATGAACAATACAATGAGCCTGGTGTCACAGTATCTGCCTCCCTCTACCATACATCACCATTAAACCTTCTCCCCAAAATGAACCTGATGTCAAAGTATCTGACACAGTTAATCGTACATCATTGTTAAACCTTCTCATAAAATGTGAATCCTGTCTCATAGTTTCTGCCTCAGTCTATAGTACATCAATGTTAAACTTTCTCCTCCACTGTGAACCTGGTGTAACAGTATCTGCCACAGTTTACTGTACATCACTGTTAAACCTTTACACAAATGTGAATTCGGTGTCACAGTATCTTCCACAGTTTAGCGTACACCACTGATAATCTTCCTCCCCATTGTGAATCCAGTGTCACAGTATCCGCCTCAGTCTTCCGTACATCACCGTTAAATATTCTCACCACTGTGACCTTTAATCCTTATTTCCATTGTGAACCCGGTGCCACAGTATCTATCTCAATCTACCATCCATCACTATTAACCTTCTCCCCACTGTGAACCCGGTATCGTATCTGCTGCAGTTTATTGTACATCACTGTTATACCTTCTCCATACTCTGAAATCGGTGTCACAGATTCTATCATAGTTTATCGTACATTTCTGTTAAAACCTCTCACTGTTGGGAAGCCATAATCTTAGTATCTGTCTCAGTCTCACATACGTAATTGTTAAACCTTCTCCCCCTGTGAACCTGGTGTCACAATATTTGTCTCAGTCTTCTGTACATCACCATTAAAACTTTTCCCCACTGTGAACCTGGTGTTGCAGTATCTGCCAAAGTTTACTGTACATCACCATTAAACCTTTTCCCCACTGAGAACTTGGTGAGAGAGAAGAGAGAGAGAGAGAGAGAGAGAAAGAGAGAGAGAGCACGGTCAGGACCTCGGCTTTATACCATGGGCCCTCTGGGTCCACCTGGTGGTCGGATGTCATTAGGCCGGGTGTCTTGTCTCTAGGCCACCTAGTTGCCGAGTGATGTACTGCAGCATATCATCACACAGGTCACCACACTGTTCCTTTTGTGTTTCTCTTATTTGAAGTGAAACATTATCCAGCCAGACATCTCCTCTTGTGTGGACCACAAGGGCTTTGACCAGGCTGAAGTCAGGACTCCGAACCCATCTTCAAAATGGGGTTTTCCACAAGCTGCCACCTTGTCCTGTTCCAGTCCCAGCTGCTGCAGAACTAGAGAACTCAACTCTCTCTCTCTTTCTCTCTCTCTCTCTCTCTCTCTCTCTCTCTCTCTCTCACACACACACACACACACACACACACACACACACACACACACACACACACACACACACAGAAAACCACATGACCCTCTGGGAACAGCCAACTGCACTCCAACTGCGGCACCGGAGCTAATCCTCTGAGTTTGTACATCTGCTGCTTTCCAAAACAATAATCCATCACTCCACAGCAGGTCGAATTAACACCTACTTGTGAAATCCTTATAGCCATTCATCAAAGTTTTTGCAAAGGCACCCAGAGCCTGGACTGTCTGCCTTGAGCAGAGCTCTGGCATTTTAAATGAGATCAGTTTTAAAGTGTTTGTATTTGACCTACACTAAAAAACCTGCCACAATTTATCTCCGTTTAAAACATATCTATAACCAATATAAAATATAGCATAATCTGTCACAGTATAAACTCCTTGCAGACAGCATGTGATTTGAACCCTGGGCCCAATCGCTGGCGTTGAAAAGAGTTGTGATAACTGCTAAGCCAACCATGACACCCAAAGAATATCTAGATCCATCCCCCTCTGGGATGTGGGCCCAGCACACTTCCACTGCACCACTCTGCTTACATGAACACAGAATTCTGAGCGATGTAGATGGAACAAATGCAAGCAGGCTTTTTATCCACTGAGTTAAGGTGAGACAGGAACCAGAGGGAATGGGTCAAGTATGAAAGGTTAAATGTTGAAAGGGACATTTGGGAGGAACATCTTCACACAGAGAGTGGTGGGAGAGTGGAACCAGCTGCCAGCTGAAGTGGTCAGTCTCCCATACATAATTGTTAAACATTCTCCCCCTGTTAATCTGGTGTCACTTTATCTACCACAGTTCATTTCACATCATCGTTAAACCTTCTTACTACCATGGTGAACATGGTGTCACAGTATCTGACAAAGTCTAACGTACATTACTGTTAAACATTCTCACTGCTGTGAACTCAGTGTCACAGTATATGTCTCAGTGTACCATATATCATCGTTAAACCTTCTCCCCCTGTGAACCTGGTGTCACAATATTTGTCTCAGTCTTCTGTACATCACCTGCCAGCTGATGTGTTGAATGCCGGCTTGATTTTGAAAGTTAATGAAACTTTGGACAGGTACCTGGATGAGAGGGCTATGTTCTAGGTGCAGGTCAGTGGAACTGGATAAAATAATAGGTCAGCACAGACTAAAAGGGCCGAAAGACCTGTTGTTCTGCTGGAGTTTTCTATGGAAGAGATTGTGCAGTCACTGATATCAGAGACTCATGGAATTGTAATCCACAGAGACCGACCCTTCAGACCAGCTCGACCCTGATACCCAAGTTGTCCACTTCAACTGGTCCCATTCACCTGCATTTAGCCCATATCCCTGTGAATCTGTACCTGAGTAAATGTCCTTAAAACATTACAATAGTCCCCGGCTTTACCACTTCCTCTGGCAGCTCGTTCCACTCGCCCCGCCGCCCTCTGGGTGAAAATGATGCCCCTCAGGTCCTTTTCAAATCTTTCCCCTCTCAACTTAAATCTATGTCCTCTGATGTTACATGTTGGGGAAAAAGGTGAATTACCGTAAGATTTCAAGATCTCTGAGGTCCCCCTCATCCACCTACACTCGAAGGAGAACAGTCCCGGTCTATCCAACCTCTCCTTTAATTCAAAGCCCCAGTGTCAGGAACATTCAGATTTCAGAATTATTGTCCGAGTACATACATGACATCACATACAATCCTCAGATCCTTTTTGTTGTGGGTCAGGCAGAATTACCACTTATTGGTCGTGCAAACACAACTGGACTCAAAGTTCTCATGTAAAGAACTAAAGGTTGCAAAGAAAGTTTTGGCATCTTGGCCTTCATAAATCAAAGTATTGATAGAGGAGTTGGGAAGTTATGATGAGGTTGTATAAGATGTTGGTGAGGCCAAATTTGGAGTATTGT
The DNA here is from genome assembly GCF_036971445.1 of Narcine bancroftii. Lineage (NCBI taxonomy): Eukaryota > Metazoa > Chordata > Chondrichthyes > Torpediniformes > Narcinidae > Narcine > Narcine bancroftii. Next base: position 34,029,155 of record NC_091479.1, read on the forward strand.
GTGCAGTTCTGGGTCATCTAACTACAGGATGGATATCAGTAAGATTGAAAGAGGGCAGTGAAGATTTTCTAGGACATTGCCAGGTCTTTAGGAGTTGAGTTACAGGGAAAGATTAAACAGGTTAGGACCTTATTCCTTGGAGCGTCGAAGAATGAGGAGAGATTTGATCGAGGTTTCCAAAATTCTGGGGAATCGACAGTAAATGAGAGTCGGCTCTTTCCACAGATTAGGAGAAGACATGGCTTTAGGGTGAAAGGAGAAAGGATTTGGGGGAACATTAAGGGGAACTCAGAAAGTAGTGGGAGTGTGGAATGAACTGCCATCTGTCATGGTGAATGCCTGCTCACTCTTAAATAAATTGAATAGATTCACAGATGGGAGAGATCTGGAGGGTTATGGACTGGGTGCAGGTCAATGGGACTAGCAGAATAATATTTTGGAACAGACTAGAAGGGCTGAACAGCCTGTTTTCTGTGCTGCAGTGTTCTATGATTCTAACTGTAAGCAAATAATAAATGTAAACAAACTGCAATAGAGAGAATAAAAAAAATTCAATAAAGTGCACAATTAAGAATTCTTAAATGAATCCCTGATTGAGTTTGTGGTTGAAGAGTCTGATGGTGGAGGGGGAGCAGCTGTTCCTGAACCTGGTGGTGCAGGGCTTGTGCACCAATACCTCTTTCCTGATGGTAGCAGCGAGAACAGTGTGTGTGCTGGGGGGTGTGGATCCTTGATGATTGCTGCTGCTCTGTGACTTAGGACAGATTAAAGCAAATCTCGTGCCATATTACAACAAAGGAATCTTGAATCTGAAATGGGGCAGGAGAACTGTTTAATGAGCAGAGGGACTGAGTGAGAGCAGCCACAAGTGTAAATGAAAGGACAGAGTGAAGAGTGACATAGGCAGAGTTTGTGTTGTGTCCCCATGTTGGGGTGTAAAGGGTTTGTACTTTCCCCCCATGACCTGTGTGGCTTTTTGCCGGGTTCTCCGGTTTCCTCCCACCCTCCGAAACATACAGCGTTGGCAGGTTAATTGGGTGTGATTGGAGTAATCGACTGGTTCGTGGGACACCACACTGTAACGTTCATATTAATACATTACATTTCTCAATGCTTGGCACATGTCTTTTCTCTTTGTAAGCCTCTCTCAAGTCACCCCTCAGCCTCTGTCAATCCAGGGTGATCAGTTCTCGTCGACGCTGCCTCTCTGATGACACAGCCCCAGTCCAGTCTAGAAATGATTTCCATTGACTGAAATGCAGCAGGAACTTCACAGCCTCAAGGGTCACAAAATCTCTCTGAAAATCCAAACAGAACTCCAGAAGCTGGTAATTGCAGGCCTTAAATCTTTTGTTCGAACCCTATCAAGGATATTCCCCAACTTCTACCCATCTCAGTCCCATTTCCTTGCTGAAAATGACGCACTTACCTGCTGACATCCACAGACACAAGACGTGGCAAGGGACCAAGTCCATAACAGGCCACAAGTCAACCTTGCAAGTTACAAATAATGATGCCTCCCTTCCAGACAGACTGAACATCTTTGCAGGGTTGGATGAGAAGAACAGGATTGTCATTGAAGAAAGCTCCATGTCCCCATGATGAACAGGCCCCTTTCATAGCTGCAGGTGAGGTCAAATCAAGTTTACTGTCATCTGATTGTACAAGTGCCACCCAACAAAATAGTGTAGTCTGGACCTCAGTGCAAAACACGCAGACACAGAACTGGACACTACACACATAACAACAAAACAGTGGTGGACCACTGCATTACAGTCATTGTACTGGTTGGCCCATCCCTGATACTGTAACTCCTCCCCCTTCATGATTCCTAATAAAGAAAGTATCGCCCAATCTACTCCCTCAGTACTGCCTTGTAATCGGGACAACAGCATGCAAGATATGCCTGTAATTTTATAGTGATTAAAGCTTATTAATCTTGACTTTGGTTCGTCGTGTCTAATTGATAGTGCTACAATTTAATCACTCTGTCTGCATGCCCTGGATAAGGCTATTTGAACAGAGAAGCTGGACACTGACCTCAATTATCCAGAGGACTCCATAAAATTTGGTCAGTGGCTGCCTGAACACCTTTCTGAGGTGACACGACATTTGGAAAAAGGTCGATAGGAGAGACCTGCTGTTTGCACAGGTCGGCCACCGCATCTTCCAGATGATGAGAGACTGAGATTTACTCGGCTGCTATGGCACTCCTGAAAATGCAGTCCTTAGCCTCAAAGAATGTAATCAACACCAGATCCCTCCTGGGCAGCCGCCGTCATGCACCTGATGAGTCCGTTGATGAATACAATCGAGCCTTGCGGGAGCTAAGGAGAGCTTGTGGCTCACCGATGTTATGGCAACTGTCTACCAGGAGGACTGATCAGCGACGTCTGTGTGGCCGGCCTCGAGTCTGATAGTATCAGACAAAGGCTTTTGGTGAATGTCCTGCAGGACATGGTCAATCTTGCCAAGACATTAACATGGCCCAACTGAATGCAGAAGCTTATTCCACTGACAGGGCAGCAGACACATGGGGAGTTCAGGCAACACCACATTGGGACATAGAAACATAGAAGATAGGAGCAGGAGTAGGTCATTCGACCCTTCGAGCCTGCTCCGCCATTCAACGAGATCATGGCTGATCTTAAAGTTCAGTACCCCGTCCCCGCCTTCTCTCCGTAACCTTTAATACCCTTATACTGAAGAAATAGATCTAATTCCCTCTTAAATATATTTAATGAACCTGCCTCTACTGCCCTCTGTGGCAATGAATTCCACAGATTGACCACCCACTGGGTAAAGAAATTCCTCCTCATCTCGGTCCTAAATGGTTTGCCTATTATCCTCAAACCATGGGCTCGGGTTCTGGATTTTCCCATCATCGGAAACATCCCATCTGCATCCATTCTATCCAGTCCTGCCAGAATTTTATATGTCTCTATTAGATCCCCTCTCAATCTTCTAAACTCCAGCGAGTACAATCCCAATTTGCGCAATCTTTCCTCATAAGTCATTCCTGCCATTCCAGGTATCAGCCTGGTAAATCGCCTCTGCACTCCCTCCATTGCAAGAACATCCTTCCTTAGATAAGGTGACCAAAACTGCACACAATACTCCAGGTGGGGTCTCACCAAGGCCCTGTACAGTTGCAGTAAGGTATCCTTGTTCCTATACTCAAACCCTCTTGATATGAAGGCCATATACCATTTGCCTTTTTAACCGCCTGCTGTACCTGCATGCTCGCCTTCAGAGACTGGTGTACAAGTACCCCTAGGTCTCTCTGCACTTCCCCATCTCTTAAACTATTGCCATTCAAATAGTAATCTGCCCTCCGGTTTGTATTACCAAAGTGGATAACCTCACATTTATCCACATTGTAGTGCATTTGCCATGTATCTGCCCAGTCCCTCAATTTATTCAAATCACACTGGAGCTTCCTGACCCCCTCTTCCGGGAGAAAGGGACCCCACGCAAGGGATAGACATTTTGGAAGTTGCAGACACACACATAGAATAGCAACTGAGACAGACAACAAACTTACACTGGCATCCATCATTCTAGATCAGAGTAGCATACACCAATAAGCAAAGCCTACCATGAACATTGAGGTAAACGGCTGCATTTACAAACTGCTTGTTCAACACAAGAAGCCCTGAATGTTATGCCGACCCATATATTCTTGTTTTTAAAAAAACTTAAACTCTCCCTATCCAATAACCCTCTATTTTTCTTCCATCCCTGTGCCTGTCTAAGAGCCTCTTAAATGCCTCTAATGTTTCACCCACCACCACTATCCCTGGCAAAGCATTCCAGGCACCCGCAACCCTCTGTGTAAAAATAACCTACCCCTGATGTCTCCCATAAACTTCCTTCCCTTCACTTTGTACACATGTCCTCTGGTCCTTGCTATTCCTGCCTTTGGAAACAGGTGCTGGCTCTCCACCTTATCTATGCCTCTCATAATCTTGTAGTCTGCTATTAAGTCTCCACTCATCCTTCTGTGCCAAATCTTTCCTCCTCTCACCTTATTTAGTAGTCCTCTGGTATTCTCGCCCCAGGATAAATGTGCTGGCTGTCCATCATATCTGTGCCTCTCATCATTTCATGGACCTCTATTAAGTCACCTCTCATCCTTCTTTGGTGTCCAGAGAAAAGCCCTACCTCAGCTAAATTTGCCTTTAAGACTTATTTTCCAAATCAGGCCCCATCCTGGTGAATCTCCTCTGCACCCTCTCCATAGCTTCCACCTCATTCCTAGAATGAGGTGACCAGGTGAAATATCCTCAGGAAAGGATATCCACTGCCCTTCAATATGAATTCATGACACTCAGCGAAGAAAATTAGTTAATATATCATCCGATGACACAAGTACAACCTGATGAAACAGTGTCCTCTGGTTCTTGATGCAAAAACATGCAAACACACATCAGGCACAAGACACATACAGAACAACGACACATCGACACAGAACCTACATACCAAAATGCTGGAAAACAATTCTGTGAGACGTCTCTTTTTCTACATTCGATGTAAACCTGTTACACCTCAATGCATGTCTGAAATACATTTATTAAAAATAAATATTCTTCACAAATCATCGAGTCATGGGAAGTTGATTCAGCAATTCATCCGTTGTTCAGCAGCTCTTCTCACTGCCTGTGGGAAGAAGCAGCTCCTCAGCCGGTGGGATCTGGCTGAAATCCTTCTGTATCTCTTCCCCGACAGGAGTAGCTTCATCACTTATAACTTAGTAATCATCTATATACTGCAAATCTCGAAAATAAGTCTTCCTAAATTAGTCCAATGTGAATGATTTCACCCCACCACCCCTCACATTAACAATAGTTCAGGAGACACAAATGGAGCATGTATCTCTACTCTATTAATTAGATTTTGTTTTGGAACAATTCAGAATCCGGATCCAAATTTATTGTCATGAACATTTCACAGATTTTTTTGTTCCGCAGCAGTATCACAGGTGGAAATATTGCTATAAATTACATTTTCAAAAGAAGAGAATATGAGGTCATGTCTAAGGTTCGTCGAACATTCGGAAATCTGATCACAAGGTAAAGGGACAGAAGCAGGTCACTAGGCCCATCGAGTCTGTTCCATGACTCTACACTCAGCTGAACTATGCTCACACCTTGTTCCAATTTCCAACCTTTTCCCCAGGTCTCTTGATACCCTTACTAATGAGATACTTATCCATTTCCTATTTAAATTGTCCTTGTGATCTGGCCTCCACTGCCTTGTGCAGCTGTGGCTTCCATAGATCCACGACCCTCTGACTAAAGAAGTTCTTCCTCCTCTCTGATTGAATAATTTCTAATTTTAAATTATGACCCTTGTCCTCGATTCACCTATCAAGGGAAATATCTAATCCGCATTCACTCTGTCATAATCTTTCAATATTCAAAATATCTCTATGATATTCTCCTACACTCCAATGAATACAACTCATGAGGTGCCAAATTTTCCCCATACGCCAGTCCCTGCATTCCAGGAATCATCCTAGACAATCTTTGCACCCTCTCCATCATCACATCCTTGCTGAGATAGTCTCATTAACACCTCTCTGTCTTCTGGTATTTGCTCCTCTCACCCCAGGAAAATCTACCCTACCAATGCCCTCATAATCTTGTAGACCTCTATTGTCACCACTTATCCTTCTTCACTCCAAAGGGAAAAGCCCTAGCTCTGTTAAACTTGCCTCATTTTTCAGTTCAGGCAACCTCCTTATAAATCTTCTCTGCACCTTAATAGCCTGAATCTTCCTGAGATTGCCTGATCTTGGAAGTGAAGCAGGCTCAGGACTTGGAGGGGAGACCGCCTAGAGACACCCGGTGCTGTAGATTTCTGAGGGGCGCTGGAGAAAGTGGCGACACTCTGTCCACCTTCCGGTAGAAAAAAGTTAAAGAATTTCATGTATGTTACATTCTCAATGTCGTGTTACATGATGATAGTGGAACATTTCCATTTACCCTCTCCAAAACTTCCAGTAATGAGGAAACCAGAACTGAACACAATATTCTAATTGTGGTCTAACAAGAGTTTTCTCGAGCTGTAATGTGACCTCTCAACTCTTGAGCTCAATCCCAAACTAATGAAGGCCAGAATACCATAAGCCTGAACGACTCTATCAACCTGCAAAGGCAACCTCGAGGGATCGGGAATTGATGGAACCACTCAGAAATGGATGAGGTTGCATCCTGTAAAAATGTGTATCAGGAGTCGGCAAGGCAGCCAGCAGGAACCAGAGGCTTTGAAATGATGCAGGCTCACAATACTGTCGCTTTCTTCATAGATGTTATCAGTTTATTGCCTTGTTACACAGAATAAAACACTTTGAATGTGCCAGCCACTGAGGTGACAACTGACGAACCTCTTCAACAGTCAACTCTCCCTCATGCAGCATCTCTGTTTTGAGTAGAAGTCTGTTCTCACAAAAATAGCCATCACAGTCGGCACTTTGTTGCTCTGAGAATGCCTGGCACTGCTCCCAGCATGCACGGTGCTGCTCCCAGCATGCTCCAACCATGGCCAACCCCACGCCTGACAGCACTGGCAGAGCGAGGGTCACAAGGCCATGCCTCAAGGTTGCAGGTGGTCGTAGTTCACAAACCTTCTGCCTGACACCCCCTCCCCCCACCCCAAGCTTCAAGAACAGTGTTCATGAAACAGCTATCGGGCTCTTGTGGGCAGAGGGGAAGACACTGTCCTTGTGCTGTTGGGTGTTCATCAGGCTTCTGTACCTCCATCCCGATGGTAGCAGTGAGAAGATGGCATGGCCCAGGTGGTGGGGGTCCTTGAGGATAGTGGCTGGTTTCTTGAGACACCGCCTCTTGTAGATGTCCTCGATGGACAGGGGACTAATGCCCATGATGGCGCTGGCTTAGTTCACAACTCTATGTCGCCTTTTCCTGAACAGTGAACGGTTTCACATGTCTCTCCAACGAAGTGACCCGGGTGACCACCCTCCTGGTGATGTTGGCTAACGAGATGGCAGTGTCCCTGCACCATACACAGGACACCCTGACCTGGACAGCTGTGGAGTTGAAGGAGAGACGTATGGTGGAAATGCCAAATCGGATGGCCCTGGACTACCTGCTGGCAGCTGTGCAGTCAATGCCAGGAGTGCTGCACCTACATTCCCAAGGAATCCTCTAACATCACCCACCTGGCTGACCACATTAGGGACTCAATGGCAAAAATTCAAAAATCATGGGACCAGATCCACCAGCATCATCACCTCATGGGGACCCTGGGGGCCATTTGGCTCCACGAGCGACATTTGGGTGACTATAATTCACTGGGGGATTGCATTTATTTTTGTTATCATTGCTATACTTATTCCATGATGTGATTGTCAATTTATATGCACCTTTGCATTGCCCCGTTAGACCTTCTTATTACCTGTCGCTCTTTATTGGCAATGAATGTGTCTTCCGAAGGGGTGGATTGTCATGGAGAGGCACCTGGTGGTGCTGCTGTGCTCCTGTTCGGTGGACACACTACCTGCCAATCAAGGTAAAAGACTCATTCCAAGCCATCAAGGTGACCCTTGTGATTGGCCCACCTAAATCCCCAGGAGCTGCGATCCAGGCAGCCCACCCAGACTCAGCCCTGACATTCACCCAATTGGCCCAGGTGAATCACCTCGACTGACCCCTGCTGAACCCCTGCACTTAGCTTTGAGCATTGGCCACAACAGTCAACAGGGCCCAGCCTGCCCCAAGAGATTGGCTCTTCCAGCATTGCCCCCAGAACTATAAAGGACCATGTTCCCCTTTGTTCTGCCTCTTTCGACTCCTCATGGCTAGTAAGTAGCATCTTCCACACTGGGTTGGGGTGAGTCGCGAGGTAAGGCAGCAAGAGCCATGTCCATACCGGTCAAAGGGTGGGGACTCATAGTATAACTTTGATCCTGAATTTTGAATGTGTAGGTTCATGTAATTTCCACCAGTCTCTGTCGGTTTCACCCTCCTCATTAGAAGTGTATATTTATTCCCTGCGTACTCTGTGTGTAGACGTTTTCCTAACATATCGACCCTGTTGTCCTGTTTCCATCCCCGAAATAAATGTGTGCTTTGTACCTCCGCTTTGGTCTGGTTCTTAATCTGTGGGACCCACATGAATCTGACAACAATGGAGGAGGGAAAGCAAAGTATGTCAAAATGTATTATTGCCTATGAACAGAGGCAATAGAATATTAAATTTATGTTATGACCGAGTATAAGATATTTTGAAGATGCTACATGGAAGAAATTCTTCAAACAATTAAACACAAATACGGAGAGGCCAGTGGGACCTTCTGTTTTCTCCCGCTTAGATCATTCTTAAGAGAAAGATAGGGACCAACATTGACTCCACCTAAAATTAGCGAAATGGAACAAAGAGTTGGTTGGGAAATACACCCAAATTTATCAATGAAATGTACGATGCTCTCCAGAGAGAAAATCCAAAACCAGGATAGCAGAGGTCAGGAGAAAGATGGGAGTCGGGCTTGGATGTGACGATTTCAGAAAGAAGCTGTTCAGAGTGGTGTGAAGATTGAAATATACAAATTCAAGAAGAAATAGGGTCAAGATTGTGTTAAGAGTGTTACAAATATGATTAATGCCAGATATAAAATACAATTCCCCACATCAATTCTGCTATACTACATATAAATTAAATGGACTTATCTCCAATTATTCCGAGAAATGTTTTCAATGTAATCAGGTGATTGGGTCTTTTTTTTCCATTCGGTTTGGACCTGTGTAAAAGTGGAACAATTTCAGTATATTATTAGTACAAATTATGAAGATAAAAATACAAAAGGATGTGAGAATATTTGTGCTTGGTTATATATATGAAGCAGATACAAAACTGAAGTTGCATAAATATCAAACAAACTTTCTGAGTCCAGCCATAGCAGCAGTGAAGAAATGTGCAGCACGAACGAGGACAGCAGAGAGTTTTGTAACGAGAGATGGGACATTGAAATGAAAAACTGTGTCACCATGTAACCATATAACCATTTACAGAGCGGAAACAGGCCATGTTTGCCTCCACTAGCTCAATCCTCCTGATCTCCACCAATATCCCTCCAACCCTCTCACCTCCATGTACACATCCAACCTTCTCTTAAATGACAGAAGGGACCCTGCCGCAACTATCTCATTTGGAAGATCATTCCGTTCGGCCTCCACTCTCTGAGTGAAGAAGCATCCTCTAAAATTTCTCCAGAAGTTTTGCCTTCTTACCATTAACTCATGGCCTCTTGTTCCAACCTTCCCTTCCGTCACGGGAAAGTGTCTGTCTATGTCTCGTCTATCTATTCCTTTCATAATTTTATTCCCAATGAATAAACTCTCAGACTCCTTAATCTCTCCCTGTAATCCAGATGCTGTAAGACAGGTAACATTCTTGTAAATCTTCTCTGCACCTTCTCCACCTTATCTATATCTTTCCTATAATTGGAGACTAGAACTGAACACAATTCTCCAAACCTGGTCTCACCAATGCCTTAAACAGCTACACTCTAGTCTATGCTATGATTTATGAAGCCCAGCATGCCATATGCCTTCTTAAATACATGGGAATCCACCTTCAGTGAACTCTGTACCATAACTCCAAGAATCCTCTGTTCCTCTTCATTCCTCGACCCCCTCCCCTCAACCCCCTCCCCTCAACTGCATATGTTCTATTTATATTATTTTTTCCGGAATGCAGCACCTCACACTTGTCAACATTAAATTCCATCTGCCATCTTTTCCAAACAAAGCAAATCCTGTAATCTAAGAAAATCTACCTCACTATCCACCACACCCCCAATTTTTGTATCATCTGCATATTTGTTTACCCAGTTCACCACATCATTAATATTAAGGGACCCAGCATCGATCCCTGAGGCACTCCACTTGTCACAGGCTTCCAACATGACATACAGTTGTCCACCATGACTCTCTGCTGTCTATCTCCCAGCCACCTCTGAACCAATCTCAATATCTATTAATCCCTAGTGACTGAACCTTCCTAAATAACCTGACATGCAGAACCTTATCAAAAGCCTTACTAAAATTCAAATAGATCTCTTTTCTTGTCAACTCTTCAAAAAAATCAACAAGTTTCGTCAAACATGACTTTCCCTTCACAAACCCATGCTGGGTGCCCCCGATCAATCCCTGCCTATCCAGATATTTGTACATAGTATCTTGAAGTATACCATCCATAAACTTCTCCACTCGGAAGTCAAACTTACTGGCCGATAATTACTTGGCCTACACCTACTGCCTTTTTTGACCAACAGAACTATATTTGCAACCCTCCAATCCCACGGCACCACACCCTCCTCCAGTGATCTTTCAAAAATCGCTGTCAGTGCCCCCGCTATTTGTTCCCTGACCTCCCTTAAAGTCCTGGGAAAAATCCCATCAGGACCAGGAGACTTATCCACTTGAATTGACCCAAGAAGCTCCAAACCTCTCACTTTACTAATCCTTATCCTTTCCATAACTAACCCCTTTGCCTCTCTTACTTTGTATAGCCCAATGTCTGTTTCCCTCGTGAATACAGACGAGAAAAAAATGTTCAATATTTCTCCCATCTCATACGGTTCCTGACATAGTTCACTGGTCCCATCATCCAGTCGACCTATTCTATGTTTAACCCTCCTTTTACTGTTCCCATATCTGAACAAACCCTGAGGATTCACCTTCGCCTTATTATCTGTGGACACCTCATCCCTTCTTTTTGTCTTTCTAATTTCCCTCTTCAAGTTCTTAAGAATATGTCAAAATGATCACTGGATCCGAAGTTCTCCCTAACGCTCACCTCTGTCACCTGCCCCACTGCATTCCCAAACAACAGATCGAACACTGCTCCCACTCTAGTTGACGTCTCAACATATTGCTGCAAAAAGCAATCCTGAACACAATGCATAAATACTAAGCCATCCTGCACTTTTACTGACTGCATTTCCCAATCGATGTTCGGAAAATTGAAATCCCCAACCAACACCAACCTATTTCACCTGCATATCCCACCTTGCACATTTGCTCTCCTCGTTCCCTTTCCCCTTTTGGAGGCCTATAATATACCCCATAATAGTAACCTCACCCTTCTTATTTTTCAGCTCTACCCACACTGACTCTCTTGACGAGCCCTCCAGTCTATCTTGCCTCAGCATTGCTGTAATATCCTCCCTGACATTTAATGCCACACCTCCCCCTCTTAATGCACCAGCTCTGTCACATCTAAAGCAGCGAAATCCTGGAACATTCAACTGCCAGTCACAACCTTCTTTCAACCATGTCTCGCTAATGGCCACACATCATAATGCCACATGTCAATCCACACCTTTAGCTCATCCAGCTTTCTTACTACGCTCCTCGCGTTAAAATAAATACAACTCAGGGATCTCCTACATCCTACCTTCTGCATATCCTCCTCTCTTCCATTCTCACAATTTTCACTGCAACATCTGTTTACTACTTCCTGCTTTTCCTCCCTCAAATTATTTAAACTTGTCTCTTTCCTTATCCTACTAACCCTCACCCTACTGTCCTGGCTGACCTGAAACTCTGTCCCCAACCATACCAGTTTAAACCCCTCGTGACAGCCCTAGCAAATGCCCCCACCAGGAGACTGGTCCCTCTGGGATTAAGATTTCACCCATCATTATGGTATAGGTCCCAGCTTTCCCAAAAAAGGTCCCAGTAGTCCAAGAACTTTCTCTCGAAATAAGTGGAACAGGAAGGAAAACTGTGCTTGCCTAAAAGGAAGAGGTTATTATCTGGAGAACCCTGATGGGCCAAGTTTTATCAGCGAAACATTGAGGTGACTAATGGTTGTAGCTCAGTTGTGGAAATTCTGGAACAACAAATCTCTCTCTGAAAAACCAACGGAACTTTCCTGAGTGGCAAAGCCTGATGAACTTTATACATGTTCAATTCTGTGCACAGTATCAGAATTGCCTACAACCAGTGAATTTAGAAGAATGAGAAGTGAGATTGAACTGTGAACCAAATAACTTTTCTTAAATTTACAAACACATCATACACGTGCGCTTAGACTTAGAAGGGGATTAAGGTTAGTTAATAGAGATAAGTTAAAGTTTGATTTTCTTTTCATGTTTAAAGATAATTAAAAACAACTTATCTTTATATAACTACTTGTCCTGGTGAATGTCTATTGCTGCTGGGTTTTGGGGTCCTTTGGGCTCATAACACCATAGTCTGGCAACGTACATGGACCTCCTTCCCACTCCATTCATTTTGGACCCCCACATGAAGAGGGAAACTTCTCTGGTAACTGCCAGGGCAGAGGTGTGTGGGATGGGCCACACCTGCATCTCATGCAGCAGTACCGAGAGCACCTTGCACCTGATGACCTTGTTCTTCCCCATTACTGAGAGGGAGTGTCATTCCCACAGACCCAATTTCTGGTGGACATTTACAATTGTCTCTGACCAATTCTTGTAGCATGCCTCAGCCCCTCCAAGCCAGTTTCCCGACACCTTCAGGTGGTCAGATCTGACTGTGAAGAGGACAGCGGATTGATTTACCAAAGTGCATTGCCTCGCTTTTGTTCCAGTTTACCCTGGAACATAGCATTGTATTCTTCCAGGCCCAGCCACTTCCAGACGTGTAAAACTCAGCCGTTCTCTCAAAGCTGGGGGTTTCTGTGCTGGTCCCTGTCTCCTGGAGTTGGAATTCTCTACACTGCTCCCTGTCTCCTGATATTGGTGCTTTGTTCTCCACCAGTCCCACAGCACAACATTGATCCCTGGATGGAATGTAGAGGTACAGAGGGATCAGTGAAAATATGGGTAATTTTGCCAGGGTCGGATCCATCCAGGAGCCTGATAACAGCAGTGAACCTGTGGAAGGGAGTGATAGAGGACATTTGATGGTGCACCAGCAGGATACTGCTTAAGGTGCGGATTCCCTCGGGCTCTCAAGGGGAGAAGGCGCTGGTTATTCCAATGATTTAGGTGAGGCAGGGTCCAAATTAGAGCTGGCGCAGGTCATCAACGGTCGATATAACAGGTGCCTGGAACTGTCATGAAGATACTAAGGGCTGGTTGAGGTTGGTAAGGAGGGGGTAGTTGTGTTCCAATGAGGGATTGCTGAGGGAGAGGCCACATGGATGGGACTTTGAGACAAGGAGCCACTGATTGTCCAGGGATAGGGCCTATAAATAGACCTGCAGATATCCAGCAGACAGCATCTTTGACCCACTACCATCAGGAAGGAGATATGGAGGAACAAAATCAAGCTGCGAGGCAGGGAAATAACTTCCTCCCACAGGCCCACAGATTGACAATGTAATGTGAGTTGAATGCATCCGTGGAATGAAAAGGTTGAGAGGGATATGGACTGTTTGCAAGCAGCTTGGCCAGCAGAAAAGAAGGGCCGAAAGGACTGCTTCAGAGTTGTCTATCTAGACCAGTCATTTGAGTTGAATCTTTAAAAAATTCATGATAGGCTGGACTATCATTTTAGATGGAGATTTTACATTGACACATGCAGCCCGGGAACAGGCCTTTTCAGCCTATGAGCCACAACCACTCAATTACACCAATGATCTACAACCCCCGGTACATTTTAAATGGTGGAAGGACCAAGAGCAACTGATGGAAAGCCACGCAGACACGGGAAGAATGAACAACTTCCCACAGACTGTGTCAAATTTGAACCCAGCTCTCTGGCCCCTTAACAGCGTTGTTCTAACCGCGACGCTAATCTCGCCACTCTCAATGATTCCCAGGGTTCTTCCTCTGACTTTCCATGAGCTGTGATTGCTTCCAATTCCAGTGTCCTTGTTTCCCTGAGGCTCTGACACCTGCCCAGTGACTCTGTCCCCAATGCCTCTCCCTGGCCGGATGATCATCGCTCTCTTTCTCGGCTCTCACCCAAACTTTCTTACCCCATTTCCACCACCTACAACCCCCCTGTCATGTCCCACCCACTCACCCACAGGACCAAGGGTAATGATGTGGGGGCAGGTCCAGGCTGTACTCACACAGCTTGTCGAAGGACAAGTGAGAGCAGGAGTCATGGAGCAAGAGGTGAAGGGCAGAGTTTACTGTAGCAACCAGCTGAACTGGGCTACATTCTCCAGGGTGGGGGGAGAGAGAGGACTGGCTCAGATGGGACAGATATCCCTGTGCCAAGGGTCGGGAGATTTTCCAGCTTGGTGAAGGTATGGGACGCTGCCACTGGCAAGGAGACTGGACCACTGCCCTCCCCACATCTCCACCATCTGGTGGTCCCTGGAGCAGCAGGTTCCAAGGCCTGTCGGTGGGGGAAGGGGGAGGTTCAGTAACTGGGGTGGGGCAGTTCCAATGCATGATCGATTGGAGATGAGCCTAGTGAGAGGATCGGTCCAGTGGGAGGACAGACATGATGGGGAATGGGCCTTTGAGGCAGGCCCATTGGAGGGCTGGGGCTTCAAGATGGGTCTAGTGGGGAGGCAGGGGCTTTGGGCACCAGCCAGTGGGAGACAATGGCTTTGGGAATGGACCTGGTGAGGGTCAGGGGCTTTGGGGTGGGACCTGTGGGGAATTGCGTTTGTGGGAGGACCTATCGGGCAAAATAATTAGTGACAGGCCGAGTTGGGAACTGTATTGGGGACAGAATCGGTAGGAGTTGGGAGGACCCGGTGGGGATGCGATTGGGAATGGATCCAGTGGGGGATGGTATTGGGGTGTGATCTGGTGGGGGACGGTATTGGGGTTGGATGCAGTGGGGGAATGGATTGGGGATGGACGCAGCGGGGGATGGGATTGGGACGGATTCGTCTGGAGACGGGATTTTGGATGAAATCGGCAGGGACAGGATTGGGGACAGACCCGGCGGGGGGTGGGATTGGGGACGGACTCGTCGGGAGACAGGATTTTGGATGGAACCGGTGGGGACAGGATCGGCGATGGACCCGGCGGGGTATGGTATTTGGGTTGGATCCAGTGGGGACGTGATTGGAGATGGACCCGGCGAGGGATAATATTGAGGATGGACCTGGCAGAGGAAAGTTTTGGAGATGGACCCAGTGGGGGATGGACCCAGCAGGGGACTGCCCATTGACTCTGTATTCAATGCCTCACACCATCTTTGCCGGATGATCACAGCCGGATGATCACCGCTCTCTTTCCCAGGACTCACCCGAACTTTCCTACCCCAATTCCACCACCTACTACCCCATCGTCATGTCCCACCCACTCACCCACAGGGTAATGAGGAGGGGGAAGCTCCTGGCTGTGGTCACATAGCTCATTGAAGGACAAGTGGGAGCAGGATTCTTGGGGCAAGAGGTGAAGGGCAGTGTGTACTGTAGCAGCCAGCTGAACTGGGCCACATTCTCCAGGGTGGGGGGAGAGAGAGGACTGGCTCAGATGGGACAGATATCCCTGTGCAAAGGGTCAAGGGATTCCCCAGCTTGGTGAAGGTATGGGACGCTGCCACCAGGAAAGAGATGGACCACTCTGCCCTCCCCACATCTCCATTGTCTGGGGGTCCCAGGAACAGCTCAGATTCCAAGGCCTGTGGGTGGCAGAAGGGGGAGGTTCAAGAACTGGGGTGGGGTAGTTGTGATGGGTGATCGATTGGAGTGGGTCCCAGTGAGGGAGGACAGACCTGATGGGGGATGGGCCTTTGGGTACAGGCAAATAAGGGAGGGGGGTGGGGATGGGGACTTTGGGCTGGGCATGTTGGGGGACCGGGGCTGGGTGAAGGCCCTGGTGGGAGTCAGGAGCTCTGGGAACAGTCCAAGCAATGGGTGGAGCATTGGGGACGGGCCCATTGGGGGTCAGAGGCTTTGGAGATGGGACCGGTGGGGGATAGGTGCTTTTTTGACAGGCCCGGTGGTGAACAGGGTTTTAGGGATGATCTCAGCAGGGGGAGGGGTTTGGGGACGGGCCTGGTGGGAGATGGGGGCTTTGGGGATGGGTCTGGTGGGTGACAGGGGACAGTATTGGGGATGGACCCAGAGGACGGAGACAACCCCTGGAGCTCCGGTTCACCATAGGGTCACTCACCTTGGCCCACGGTCATGCATTGATCTGCGGGAATGTGAATTCAGAGCAGTTTCGGTTCATCTCCTGGATCTGCTCCCTGGTTGAGGTCCCCAACACCTGTTGGGACAGAAACCACCTTCACCACTGCCTCAGGGTGGGGCAGCAGGAGGGTGACAAGGGGAGGGGATGCAGTGTATCTGTACCAGGTCAGGGACATGGGACGAGCCCTAGAAATGGGGTGGTGGTGAAGGCTGAAACGTTAGGTGCCTTTAAGAGGCTCTGAGTCACGTGGATGAAAGAAAAATGGAGGGTTATGAGGGAGGAAGGGGTTAGTTATTTTTATTTTGGTAGGAATACATCGGTCGGCACAATATCGAGGGCCGAAGTGCTTGTACTGTGCTCTCGTGTTGTACGTTAAACCTGTCGGTCTTTCAGCAAGTGGAGATGTCAGGGCGGCAACGCTGTCAACTGGCACATTCCAGGCTGCAGGAGTCATGCTGAGGGATGGACAGTGGGTTGGCGCAGCCAACACGAAGGCAACATGGGGATGGATCATAATCCTCCCATTATCGGGCACTGAGAGCCTGAGACCAAGGGGAACTCGTCCAACAGCAGAGGAGGGCAGTAATCACACGGTATCAAAGTGGTGGCAATGAAGGTAAACAGAGACGTATGCAGCAATGTGCAGTGAAGGGAATATCTGGATACAACGGTCTTTCTCTTTGGAAATAATTTGAGAATAATGTCAATTGTGTGGGGTGGGGGGGATGTGGGGAAGAGAAAAGCCCTACTCAATCAACTTTGCTTCATGAGATACATTCTCCGATCCAGGAAATCTCTTCTGCACCTGCTCCAAAGTACAAGAACAAATTTATTACCCTTCGATAGCACAAGTACGACCTGATAAGTGGGGTAAACATACGTAAACACACAACCAAGCCCTAACACCAACAGACAAATGATACATGTGCTGCACGTCCAGAAAAATAACTCCATATTGTTGAATAAATAGCAGAGTTGAGGAGTATTTGTATGAGCAGCTCATCAATCATTCCACGTTCTCCGTGCCTGGAGGAAGAGGCTGTTCCTTGGCCTGGTGGTACCGGCTCTAAAGTTCCTGGATCTCTTTCCCAACAGGAATAGCTGGATGATGCTGTTGGCCGGGTGAAGGGGTCCTCGATGATTTTTTCAATGATCGTAGTGGATCACATTGATATTTGGGGAGGTGGGGGGCAGGAGAGTGTCCCCAGTGTTGCTCTAGGCCTCTTTAGGTCCCGTGGATTGATCTCTGATCATTTAAAAAATATATTAATTATGAATTAAATGCACAAAATATTAACACAATTAATAATAATATAAATGAAATACAAATATGCGTGGCATTTATAAAAGAAAGAATAAAGAAATCCCCCCATAAACCACCTCATCCCCCCTCCATCTGGACATGAGCAAACTGGCCTCCACTCAGCCCCCACGACACAGATATAGGGTACCGAAAGCAGCAAACAGCACTCCAATCACTGGTTCTGGGGAGGTGGGGATCATGCTAACTGGGAATCTACCCTGTGCACAAGATGGCTGACGAACGTGGTGACCACGCAGAGTCCATGGGGACCAACAACTTTCATCCCAGGGGACAACCCGTAAGGAAGGAATCAACAAGGACAGGAATACTGACCAATCGGAGGCTGGCATGGATGTGACATCACTCCTGTCGACAGCAGCAGGGAGAGAATAGAAGTAGAGCTGTCAGTGCAATGAAGCATCTTTGACTTTGATTTCTTGGGCGTGTGTCCTTCTTTCCACCCTTCACAGCAGCGTGCACGCTCCAAATTCACATCGGGAGTCACGTGTCCAGTTTCCTGATATGAAGAATGAGAAGTGCACACATATTGTCAAATTTGTTTCTGGGAGAGGATAATGCAAAGGAGCCGAACACCAAGTGTCACAATTTCCCAATAACCGATCGGCTGCTTAGACTTTAAGAAATGTCTTCAATGAAAATGAAATATCCTTGGAATTCTCTCCCGTATTGAAGGTTAATTTGAAATTGGGATCCATGGACTTATGATGAATTTATTGCTGTACACATTTCTAGTGGGATCATATGCATTTAACTTCGATGCAGATACTTTGAAAAAAGTAACAGACATTAAATTGGAAGCAGTAATAAATTTGAAGGAGAGATTGAGAATAAATAGTCTCCCTTGCAGTTGGGGTACAATGTATTTCTTGAGATCAGAGGAATCCTGGAGCCAAGACAAAGTGATCCTATTGTTAGAAATTAAAGTACCTTTAAAGAAATTGCTCGAGACAAAAATTGAGAACAAAGAACATTTATTACTACAACAATGCAAAGTTGGGTGCTTCCCCTCACCCTGGGAATACACACACACACTGGGGCTCACCCAACTTTTATACAGTCAATTTCAGTATCAGAATGCCCTCCCCCTTACATTCTTCTGCCCCCCCTGGAGGGGTTTGGCATAGGTAATCCTTCCTGCCTACGTGCAGTTTCAGTACACTTGGAGGACCAGGGGGTATCCTGTGGGTGCCCCATCATGTCATTGTCCTTATTCACACCTTCCTGATTCTCTGGGCTACAGTCTCTTGATATGCAGAGTTGACTCATTCTATCTAGGGTTGGCTAATTTCATATGTATAAATCTGTGTATGGTTAGCTAATTAGAAATGTATGACTTGGTACTTCTGTCCAGGGCTAGGAGACCCTTATCTGATCCAGACTACCTCAACTTCCTACATTCTATTGTACCTTACCGTTCCTTATCTTAGTCCTATGGTCTTGTCACAAAGACTAGAAGATTCTTATGTTAATCGTGCTGACTCTGCTTTCCTGCATCCTAAGCCCCAAGCTTATCCTGTTTGAACTGGTTACAGCCATTTTACTGATGAACTTTAGTTTCTTCCATGTTCATAATTTTAGATCAATTTTCCCATCTCTCACACTATGAAATCTAAGGATTTGATTGAGTTGTTGGGGTAGTTGGAAATGGAAGGGCTGAGGGTTCTCCTGCTCCTTCCACTGCCTGTCTTCTGTCTTGCAATGCTGATTGGGTGCGCCTTTGTGTTCGCACGATCGCTGATTGGTTGCTTCAGCTGTACGAGCCAATGGGCTGATTCGGTGAGGCCGCTATCGGATTGGACGCTGAAGTCGTGTTGGATTGATCGGCGGATTCGCGGGCTGATTGGGCGTGCTATGAGGAGGCGGGACGTTGGCGGGGGCCTCGCCTGCTCGGAGTCCGTCGCGTCGCCGCGAGCTCAAAATGGAAGAAGTTAGTGGCGGCGCCGTGACCTTCCTCAGCCGCGCGGTCCGCGGGGTAACTCGCAGCTGGAGGGGGCGGGGGCAGGAGATTGGCAAGTCTGGTTGGCGCATGCGTGGTGAGTTCGCGCATATGTTGCAGATACGCATGTGCAGCTTGTGGGCTACGAAGTGAAACATTTGCGCAAGTGCCAACTGACGACAGGCGCATGCGCACAGAAATTAAGATGGCTGCTCCCAGCTAATGGACCCTTGGTCTTTTGTGCATTGTGTCTGTGTTCTCGTTTGTCAAATCATTTGATTTTAAAAATAGGCTCTAAGACTTCAGGGCTCCTCGCACGGGGTCAAAACCCCGACTTGCGACCATTGTGGAATCTGATTGATCATTTGGACTCCACTGCGGTCGCAGGTCGGGGAGGACCTGTCGGGGTCATTGGGTCGCTAAGGAAGGGATGGAAAACCAATCCATTTTTCTTTGCTTCCCAATGCTCATAGAATGTGTCTGATTCCATTCTTTTTTCCTGTTGTAGCATCACATTCTTCATAAAGTTAGATGTTATTTTTTAAAGTTGTGTCACCTGAACAATAATGCTCCAATCCTTCTGATCCTGACGTACCATGTGTCTAAAATGTAATGTTTCTCAGTTACTTGTCCGAATGCCTTGAAAAATATAGGGACTTTGGTGTTAACAATACAGAGTCAAGATTTCACCAATCCTTTTGAATTTATGATTTCTGGGATTTCCGGTCATGTTTTCTATTTAGGTTGGTGTATCTTGCAGACCTGTTTGGTTGCAGCAAGTAAGAAGTTATCGATTGGTAGCGTCCACTGCGGCAGCGCTACCAAATAAAGAGACGTCCACACAAGGTGAGTGTAAAACAAAGACTGGCTTTACTGGTTTAAATTCCCCACGTGTGCTCACCCACTTCTGGTGACGTACCCCTAACTTCCAGCAGTGATGTCATTGCATTGTGGCATCACTCTCCAGCTGGCTGGCCGCTACGCGGAAGTGAAGGGTATCTCAGCCCTCACATGGTGCTAGGCCCAGGCTCCTTCTCAGTGGTAAAGGGGACTTTGTGCCATCTTGGACTGTCCAAGTGTTGCAGTGATTTGGCCTTTTCTGCTTGCCCAGTGCGCTACAATCTCAGCGTTGATAAGGGGAAAATTCTTTCAATGTATCATTCACCTTTATTACAGAATTCTTCCTAGTTTATCTGTGTAACATTGAAGGTTATGGGTTTTCATGAACAGGGATCATGATTTTACTCATCATTTGATGAGCCAATGGATAGGACAGTTTTTGCTAATGTCCCATGGGAATCAAAATAAAAATGAAGTGACAAAATTTGGAAGGTTTGTTGACCCTTCCTTTTAAGCAGGATGTCAGGATAACCTTCATGTTGCTTGCTGAATTAAAATGTGATTTGTCATTCTTAATGGCAGCTGCCATATTGGCATTGCAAGGAGAGATGGGAAATGGGTCAGGTCCTTGGTGGTCCCAGTAATGCAACGTAGAAAGATGTCACAGGGTTGAATGTGGTTTAGGGAGGGAGAGCGTATTAATTTTTAGGAAAAGTATGTGGCCAGCCACCTATCAATATTTTTTTGTCAAATAGAAACTCCTGCTAGTAGAAGCCATTTCCTACTTTGAACAGGCCCAATATCATTATCCAAACAGATATTGTTAAGAGCCCAAAAGATCCCAAAACCCAGCAGCAAGAGACATTCACCAAGACAAGTGGTTTTTAAAACAGAAGTTATTTTTAATCAAATTTAATCATGAAAATAGAATTAAACTTTCACTTAACTCTATACTTAACAAATCCCAATTAACCCCCTTTCAATTCTAAGTGCACATGTTTGTAATGTGTTTAAATTTAAAAGAAAGTTATTTGGTTCACAGTTCAATCTTACTATTCCATCTTCCAAGTTCTCTGGATGCAGGCAATTCTGCTGTGCACAGAATGGAATGTGTATAAATTTCACCAGGATTTGGTGCTCGAAAGGTAAATGTTTACCGCTCAGGATAGTTCTTGTAGGGTTTTTAGAGAGAGATTTGTTGTTCCAGGATTTCCACATCTGAGGTACCACCATTAGTCACCTCAATGTCTCACTGATGAACCTTGCCCCGTTAGGGTTTTCAAGATGGTAACTTATTTCTGCAAGCTACTACAGAGTTCCATTCCTCTTATTCCAAACAACAGGAGTTCTTTCTTCTGCTCAAGCTGTTGTTAGATAAACAAAACCCAGGTGTGACTTTCCTCTAAGCACCCTGCAGAAAAGTACTTGTAGCCATCCTGGCTCCATTTCCAAACAATGGTCATTCATTTTATGACATCAGTTTGACTAATACCAACTTGTGAATGTGAATAACTTTCTCCAGAGATCTTCAATATTTCTTCAGTCTTTCAAATAATATGTTTTAAAATGTATGTCTGTGTATGTATGTACCCTACTCTAAATCTTACCAAAGTCCCAAATATTACCAAATTCTCCAAATATATTTATCCATTACAATATCACGTAAGGAGCATTTAAGAGACTCTTAGACTGGCATACATGGGTGAAAGAAAAACAGGGTTGTAGCGGATGCACAGCGCGGTATTACAAACCACCACCATCAGTTCACAGACTTACCTGACACGTCGCGGGCTAACAGTGCTGGGTACCAAAGTACAGTGAGTGGATCAGCTGAAGCCCTGCCTAAAGGCATCGGGCACTAATGGCTCATAGCTCTAACCTGCTGGTCCTGTGGACCAGAAGGTGTTCACTAATATTCTCATTGACAGGCAAGGAATAAAAGGTCTGTGTATGTCTGCAATAAACCAGTCTTGAGTTGACTACCTTTGTATGTGTTTGCCTATATTTAGTACCATCTACCGCAGTAGCTGCTACAGGGTATTCCTTTTTGTTAGAAATATCTAGATCAACACAACATCATGGGCCAAAAGGCTTGTACCGTGCTGTAATATTCTGTTATTTCTGTTATTGCTTGACTTTGAATATCTGTTGTAAGCTCTGTGAGACTTCAATAATGTAGCAAATGTGAACCTCAACATTGCAGTCAGGAGTTTGTATCTCCTGGTTGACTTGAGCTTTTCTCATTTTTACTCAATGCTTTATAGTTCTGGTCAGTAAGAAAATAAATATTGTGCATGTTGAATATGTCATTATGATTGAAAGTAACACTGGAAAAGAGTCACTTACACCAAGGTAAATAGCACGCTGTAGTGGCTGATGCAGTTTCCTGATGGGCAGAATTTCTCTCAGTGGCTACAGTGATGTGAAAATGTGGGTAAATTATTTTGTATATGATTTATACATGTTAAAATTAGCTGTTGTTTGTTCCAATTTCAGGTAGGTGTGGTTGTAAAGTGGGTAAGGATAGAAAATACTTGGGGATCAACAACTGGGGCTTGCATTTGATGGTGTGAAAGTTAAAATGGAAACTCAGAATAGGCTCATCTGATTAAGCAAGCCACTGGCTCTTATACTTCCACCAGAAGTGAATCTAGAATTGAATTTTGAGTCATTTATGGTAGGTAACTTCAAAGTCTGTTGATTGTAAGTCTAAATTAAGAGCCCTTTTGCCCCTGGCTGTGCTGAAAGATTGTTTTGTTCATTAACTAAATCTTTCTGAGAGGGAGAATAGAGTGAAGCTGCTTTCCTACTCGTTGGTGATGAATCTTGCAGTAAGATCTTTCAAATAATTACAGATTCCTAATTCCTCCCAGTCCTCGGGCATTTTCCCCTGCAATCTACAACAGTTACCACCAAGGGATTCTCATGCAGGGTAAAGTTTCAAATTCACTTCCTCCAACCATGTCCGTGCCCTCTGTGGCAGGAAACCAAATCAAGAGTAAATGACAGATTGACTGAGCACCTCCACTTGGATCACAATGGCCATCTTGGCTCATGGTCACAAGCTGTTTTAAGTTCCATTCCATTCCCACACTGATCTTTGTATTTCACCTCACCCAGACAATGGAGGAGGCAGAAGACAGAGGAACCATCTCTTATTGAATTTGTGAATCGATGGTATGAATATGGAATTGTCCAAGTTCATGTAACCTGCGCACACCCTGCCAAGTTTTTCTCTCTGTCCTGTTGATCCACCCAGTTCCCCTCATATTTTCCCTTCCAGACCAGATGACTAATAAATGTGGGCAGAGAAATGGCGGATGGAGTTTAATCTGGACAAGTGTCTTGCACTTTGTGAGGACTTGTAGTAGTGTTGCAATGAGGGATCTTGGGGTGGAAGTGCGAGCTCCTTGAAAGTGGCAACAAAAGTGTAGGGTGTTAAAGAAAGTATTCTTCATTGAGCAGGGCATTAAGTATAAATGTGGTTATACCACATTTCGAGTGTTTTCTGCAATTCTAGTTGCTGCATGACAAAAAGAGTTCATCAGGGGGTTGCTTGGGGTAGAGCATTGGCTCTGAGGAGAGGTTGGACAAATTTGGATAGTTTTCTCTGGAACATTGGAAGCTGAGTGATGACCTGGTTGAAATTTATCCAATTATTGTGGTCCTGGAGAAGGTAGATTTCTTCTTCCCCCGCCCCCGTGGGAGATGTAAAAATACTACGATGCCTATATTGAACATGAGAGGGGAAAAGGAGAGAAGTGAGGCAGGTTTTTGCACAGTGCGGTGGGAGTCTGCCTCACGCTGCCAGGATAGTGGTGAAATCACCATGATTTAAGAGGCATTTGGTTGGGCACATGAACAAGATGGAATGGGTGATGTGTATGGACCATGTGCTGATAGATGGGATTAATTTAAATGAGCATCATGGTCACCACAGACATTGTTCACCAAATGGCCTATTCCTGGGCTGCTCTGTTGGGTGATGATTCATCTCTTTTCAAGGATTGTTGCCGATGGGCAGTCAACTTTTTACAGAGGTCTATCTCCAATGAATGTATTTAGAACATTTCCATGAGTTAATTCCCTGTAGAAACAGCAGTTTATCATTCAAGCTGTGTAGCCACAGCAATAATGCAAAGTTTGAAGGCCATCATTACGGATTCCATTTTAATCAGCCTTCACCTTGTACAAAGTTCAGTTGAGACAACAAAATCAAAATGCAAATTTTAACCTCTAGGAAAGATGAGTAATCCTCTGTACCACAGAATTATTGCTGAAAAAATATTTGGAAAATTTTGTGAATTCAACTTCCAAAGAGGTGATGAAGAGGAACCACAACGGGATTTAAAATAAATTTAAATCCAGAATATTTATTATAAGATGTTTATCACAATAAACATATTCAGGTTCAGTAATGATCAATTCTGGAATGGCATGTGGCAGTAATAAAAGGAATCCAGGATACATATATTCCAAGGAAAAAGAAATTAATTATTTGGATTGTGCTTTTGTGGCCAAATTTGCGGAGGTCACCAAGATAGGGGTCAGAGTAGGAAGTGTAGAAACCGTAAAGTTGCAGAAGGATATAAACAGATTAGGAAACTGGGCAAAATGATGGCAGATGAGATTTAACACCGAGAAATGTTCAGTTGTACATTTTGGCAGTGGAAATAAACAGGAAGCATACGATTTGGATGGGAAGAAAATTCAGACCTTGGATGTGCAAAGGGACCTGGGTGTCCTTGTGCAAGGAAAACTAAAAGTTAATGACCAGGTGAAATTGGTAATGAAGAAAGCGAATGCTATGTTGGCATTCATTTCAAGAGGAATGGTGTACAAGAGTAAAGAAGTGTTGATGAAGCTCTATGGGGCAATGGTGAGACCTCATTTCGAGCACTGGGTGCAATTTTGGGCCCCCTATCTGAGAAAGGATGTGATGTTGTTGGAGAGGTTGCAGAGGAAAATGACGAGGATGATTGCCAGAATGCAAAATATAATGTACGAGGAGTGTTTGACAGCTCTTGGGTTGTATTCATTGGGGTATCGGAAATTAAAGAAGAAAGCTTATGGAGACATTTTGTATTTTGAAAGGTTTAGATAGGGTGGATGCGGGTAAGATGTTTCCCTTGGTAGGTGAATCGAGGACAAAAAAATTAGAAGTTATCCATCCAAAACAGAGATTGGGAAGAACTTCTTGTACCAGAGTGTCATGGAGCTGTGGAACTTACTGCCTCATACAGCAGTGGAAGGCAGATCACTGGGAGTATTTAAAACAGAAATAGACAAGTATCTCGTTAGTGAGGGTATGAAGGGATATGGGGAAAAGGCTGGAAAATGGAAGGAGTGTAGAGTAGCTCAGTGTGTATTTACGGAGCAGATTCGATGGGCCTGGTGGCCTGGTTCTGTTCTTTTGTCTTGGGATCTTGTTCTCATTTGAGAGAGATTATCGAAGGCAACTGAGAAAAATGGAAACAATTCGAGGCAATTGTTGGAGTAGGTTATTTGTTTTCCATCTCTATGTAAAACTCCAAAATTATCTGTCACTTTGGATCGGTGCTGGTCCCTCCAATCCCTGAGGAACATTGTCTTTCTAATATGTCATGTGTTCCTTCAGCTACAAATGATTCTCTTTTTCAAACATGGCCACAGGTTACTCGTGCTTCATTTCTGTCTTGCAATCTTTTTGGGTGGTTTTTCAGTTGTAAATGTGGCAAATTCCATTTTGGGAGTGGATTTCTTGTCACATTTTTCCGTGATGTATTTGAAAAAACGTTGTTGTGTGGACTGCAGCTCTTGAATGCAACTGAGCTGCATTTGTTGTCCTTCCAATGCCATCTGCTGCCTGACAAGCCTTCAACCTGATTCCTGCCCTTTCCAAGCCTTGCTCGTGTTTTCCTCGCCTCATGACCCCATCGTAACGGTGTACAGACATGCAATAAGCCACCATATAAAGGCAGGGTCTGAGACGCAGACTCGTAATACCCCCAGATTATCTTAAAATCGCAAGATTGGATTGGCAAGAGTTGGGCGTAGTCCACAGATCTGACAGCTGGTGGGCTTCACGGTTGCATATGGTTCTGAAAAAAAACTAGGGATTGGCGGCCTTGCAGAGATGATCGTCCCCTGAACAATTCCACCGTGCCTGACTGATACAATATTCCAAATTTACAAACCTTCTCAGCAAACCTACACGGCAAATATGCATTTGCTAAAATAGATCTAGAACGTGCTTACTATTAGATTCCATTTGAGTCTCTGGATGTCACGAAGACAGCAGTGATGCACCCGTTCGGCATGTTTGAGTTTCTGAGAATACCATTAGGTCTATGGAATGAAGCTCAGACATTCCAGCGGTTCATCGACCACAAATTCTCTGGCCTTGGGTTTGTTTGGTGCTTGTGTTACATTGAATGTAAGAGGAATCTTAAGAGAGGAATTAGGAAAGCTAAAAGAAGGTATGAGAAAACTATGGCAAGCAGGGTGAAAACTAATCCAAAAGAGTTCTACAAATATGTTAATGGTAAGAGGAAAGCTAGAGACAAAATTGGTCCCTTAGAAAATCAGAGCGGAAAACTTTGTGTGGAGCCTAGAGAAATGGGGGAGATATTGAACAGTTTCTTTTCTTCGGTATTCACTAAGGAGAAGGATATTGGGAGATGTGAGATAAAAAAAGCAAATTGGGTAAATATGGGGAATATAGAGATTACAAAAGGTGTAGTTTTAAGGCTTTTGAAGAATATTAAGGTGGATAAGTCTCCGGGACCAGACGGGATCTTCCCCAGGACATTGACAGAAGTGAAGGAGGAAATAGCAGAGGCTCTGGCGGTAATTTTCCAAATGTCATTAGATATGGGGATAGTGCCAGAGGATTGGCGCATTGCGCATGTGGTTCCGTTATTTAAAAAGGGTTCAAGGAGGAAGCCTGGCAACTATCGGCCTGTAAGTTTGACATCTGTGGTAGGTAAATTAATGGAGAAAATTCTTAGAGATAGTACTTATAAACATCTGGATAGACAGGGTCTGATCAGGAGCACTCAACATGGATTTGTGGGAGGAAGGTCATGTTTGACCAATCTGATTGAATTTTTTGAAGAGGTGACTAGGAATGTGGATGAGGGTAGCACAGTGGATGTTGTTTATATGGACTTCAGTAAGGCCTTCGATAAGGTACCACATGGAAGGTTAGTTAGGAAGGTGCAGTCTTTAGGTATAAATTTTAAGATAGTCAAATGGATTGAACATTGGCTGAAAGGGAGAGGCCAGAGAGTGGTAGTGGATAATTGTCTGTCAGGTTGGAGGCCGGTGACCAGTGGTGTGCCTCAAGGATCTGTATTGGGCCCATTGTTGTTCGTTATATACATTAATGATCTAGATGATGGGGTGGTGAATTGGATTAGTAAATATGCAGACGATACTAAGATAGGTGGAATAGTGGATAATGAAGAAGGTTTTCAAGGATTGCAGAGGGATTTGGGCTGCTTAGAAAAGTGGGCTGAAAAATGGCAGATGGAATTTAATGCTGATAAGTGTGAGGTGCTTCATTTTGGTAAGAAGAATCAGAATAGGACATACGTGGTAAATGGGAGAGCATTGAGGAATACAGAAGAGCAGAAAGATTTAGGAGTAACGGTACATCGTTCCCTGAAGGTAGAAACTCACGTGAATAGGGTGGTGAAGAAGGCTTTTAGTATGCTGGCCTTTATCAATCATTGCATGGAATATAGGAGTTGGGAGGTGATGTTGAGATTGTATAAGACGTTGGTGCGGCCTAATTTGGAGTTCTGTGTGCAGTTCTGGTCGCCTAATTATAGGAAGGATATAAACAGAGTGGAGAGAGTGCAGAGAAGGTTTACCAGAATGTTACCTGGGTTTAAGCATCTCGAGTATAGGGAGAGATTGGACAGATTAGGTCTTTATTCTTTGGAGCGTAGAAGGTTGAGAGGGGATTTGATAGAAGTATTTAAGATTATGAAAGGGATAGACAGAATGGATGTGAATAGACTATTTCCATTAAGAGGAGGAAAGATTAAAACAAGAGGACATGAGTTAAGAATTAAGGGGCAGAGGTTTAGAGGTAACATGAGGGGGAACTTCTTTACTCAGAGAGTGGTAGCCATGTGGAATCATCTTCCGGGTGAAATACTGGCGGCGGAGTCAATTGTATTATTTAAGAAAAGGTTGGACAGGTATATGGATGAGAAGAAGATGGAGGGTTATGGGCATTGTGCAGGGAGGTGGGACTAGAAAGGGGTGTTTGGTTCGGTGCGGACTAGAAGGGCCTAATGGCCTGTTTCCGTGCTGTAATTGTTATGTTATGTTATGAGATTCTGGTTGTAAGTGTGGATGAAGAGGAGCACAAGAGCCACCTTATCTCATTGTTTCCAAGGCTTGAGGAATGTGGCATCGTGATCAATCCCAAACAAGTGTTTCTGGTGCTTCTGATCTTGTATTTTTGAGACCTAGAGTTATGCAACATGGTATTTTGCCTGATGAATGGGAAGTGCGTGAATTTTGAGAATTTCCTCCCCCCTTTAAGGTTGGCCAGTTGTGATGGGTTTTAGGTGTGAGGAATTTTTATTGCTGTTCCCTGGTGAATGCCACAGCATCTCTATTACCTCTTACTGAATGACTCAAAGGATCTGATGTCTGTTTCAAAAAGACCCTAACTTTGAAAGACGATGCCGTGTGTGCTTTCCATGATGTGAACACTGTTCTTACAAATTCCACTAAAGTTGTACATCAAATGCCCAAGGCCTTGCTCTCTTACCACAGATGCTTCGGTCAGTGCTGTGGGACCAGTGTTCGAACAACGAGTCTGTGGGCAATTGGAAACTTTGGCATTTTTTGTTCCAGCCAAGTGGTCACCAGCTCAGGACATTTGGCAATAACTCTTATCTATCTATCTCGCAGTGAAACATTTCAGTTTAAAAAAATGTATTTATAGTTTTATATACAGTTCAATATAATAATAGAATCATATCCAAATGATACTTACAATGATCAAAATAGAATAAAAAAATAAATGTTGTACTGTACATAAAAGTGAGAAGAGAAAAAAGTATAAAAGATAAAAAATGCAGATCTAGGTGCAAAGCTCCTGTGATAACTATTCCCTCCCAAAAGGAAAGGCAGGATATTAATAAAATAGTAGAATTAAACCAACATGATAAGGTTCAACCATTAAGATTAAAGAAAAGTGGTTGTGGGGTGGAGAAGTGAATACATTAGATATCCAAACCCATATCTAAATATGGTTTCCATATTTTGATGTATGTATCATACCCAGTTCTAATATAATTCACATTTGCAAAGGGAATACAATTTTGCATTTCCACACAATCAAATTTAAGCTGGGATTCAGATCTAAAACATGAATTTGAAAAATTAGGAATAAATTAATTGATGTGGCATTAAATATAATTGATGAATAAGTTATAATTAACTCATCTATCAAAAACAATAATTACTGTGCCAACAAATGTCAGACCAGCAAAAAGGGTCAATTTCAGTTCCTAAATCCAATTTCCATCTTTCTTTTAATTTATTCAAGTCTGGGTTTGGGGATAACTGTTGAAGTAATAATAAGATATAATTTGGAAATGTTTCTTTGTAATTCCCTCATGAATCCCAATTTCCAATCCAATATTTCAGCTTTTTTACTGAAGGTCATCCTTTGACCATTTGTACAGACCACCAGTCTCTTATGCATACTGTATCTCTACTTGCCAAGGGAGATTCGGCACTTGCACTTCATCCTTCAATTTTCATCGGACACACATGACATCTGAGAGAAAGCGAATGCTGTAATTGGTGCCCAATCCAGGTGCGACATTACATACAACTATTGACATCAATTTCAATGCCATGGCTCATGCACGGTGCACTGATCCCGATTTCATCCGGTGTAACCAAATCTGGTCTCCATCTTCAAGATGTGACCCTGGATGAATCGGGTGAAAAGTTGGTCTGATTTTTTTATCCCCAACAGGAAGGACTAGGCTGTTTGTGTGGGCGGCTATGAGGCAGGAGATTTTCTCTTCACAATCTATCTCTTCATGGTAGAAGAGCATCAATCAAACTGGTGAAGGAACATCTTACCTGGCTTCGTGTTAAACAGAATGTTGGATTATGGGCAAGACCTTGCTTGCTGGGTCAACGCCCTAAAGTCTCCAGGCACATGAAATTCAAGCTGGGGGATTTTGTTGTTTTGGATTCCTATTTCCAGCACGTGCACCTTGTGGCTTGGAAGGTCCACTTCCGCCATCTCGGCAATGTACGTCTCTGCTCACGGGTGAGGACAGGACTACCAGGTGGAAGGATGAAATTCCTATCATCGGCATCTCTGCAGAGACAATTGCTAGGGCTTTTTGGATCATTGGATTCCACCTTTTGGTGTTCTGGGCACTATTACAACAGATCGAGGGTCTCAGTTCGAGTCAGCATTGGTCCGAGCTCTCATTGATCCTCTGGGCACTACCTGAATTATAGCTAAGCATTTTAGGGCCAACAGCGTCTTTGAGCATTTTCATTGACAATCGAAAGCACCATTGACAGCAGGTGGCAAATCATCGACATTGAGCGAACGTTTGCCCATGGTTCTCCTTTGTGTGACTACAGCTCTTAGGGCAGATCATGGATGTTTAGCGGCAGAGCTATTCTATGGCTCTATGCTGACCTTGCCAGGTGAGTTTGTGAATCTGAGTCCAGACACAGTGCTCCATGAACAGGTCAGTTATCTTGACTGTCTTCGAGAAAATGAGAAAACTCTGATGTTCTCCTATGTGGCAGCATCATCTCCAGTGGATGTGCCAAATGATACACAACAGTGTTCTCGTGTGTTTCTTTGACATGATGTTGTTCGTAAACCACTTTAGCCCATTAACAATGGTTCTTTCCAGGTCTTATGGCACCATCCATAGTGTTTTGTTGTTGACAGGAATGGAAAAGGTAACACTGTTTCCATCAACAGGTTGAAGCCAGTGTATTTCGAATGTCCACATTCTGCATCAGGTCCAGAGCGAAAGGACCAGTCATACCCCTGCATCGCCTGTCTTGCAGTATCATACAAGATCAGGCTGAACTGTCAATCTTCCAGACCGCTACACTGGGGACAGTTCCATTCAGTCGCCTCCTTGCATGGCTCGGAGGCTGGAGGTGGGGGTGGGGGGAGGGGGCTGTCACGGTGATGCATCTGCCTGCTTTGGGAACGGTGCCAGTTGCCGCTGATGATGTAATTGAAGCATCACGCTGGAGGATTAGCCCATGTGCGCAGGTGTGTTAAACATCAGTATATGGGTGATTGATCTCGGATGCAGGAGGAGTAGAGAGAGAGTGTCAGGATCACCATGTGGCACTGATCCAATGAGAGGTTTGGCTGGGTGGTGTTTGGGGAGTTGAAGAATGCAATGTTGTGTCTGAGGAGGATTGCCTTCTGGAAGAAACGAGTGAGGGTATTCTTTAATTGTTTGTAAATGGTGGTGTATCAGTGCCGTTACAAATCTAACCCTTCCCTACCTCACACTCATTACCCTCTATTATTTTTCCATCCATGTATCTTAGAGTGTTTTGAATGTCCTTATTGTACCAGCCCCGATCTCCACCCCAGCAATGCATCCCAGACCCTCACTGCTCTGTAATTTTTTTTTAAGCTTGTTTAGACGATCAAATCAAAAGATGAATGGAGTTCTACTGCTACATCTTGTGATCTCATCATCATTTCTTTGCAGATTATGGGCAAATTTAGAGAAAAATGTTTGTCTTAAATAAACACTATGAAGGAGAGGGGGAAGGGTGGATCCCTTATTATATCTGCTGTGCAAATACTGCGAGCTGCATTGTTACACCTCAAAACAACACATGTATCACCTCATCATCAGATTTTTAAGAATACCGGGGAATATTAATGATCTAAAATGCCCAAACTGGAGAAATAAGTCGAGATGAATGCCTCGTATTCCCAAATCGGAATGCAATTTGGAAGGCATCATTGGGTTTTAGTGACTTTCTCATGAACCAGAATTTCTCTCACATGGGTTCTTGCTTCTGAGACCATTCTCTTGCCTCCATTTCAATAAAGTGGCTACTTTCCCTTCCTGGCTCCCATGCAAGCTCGCTGTGGCTTCTTTTGTACTGACTGTCATTATGTTGTTGCAAAGTACTGTCCATCCATCTTTTCTCAAAATCTGGACTAATCCGTACCAATTCACGAAATATTGATGCTCTCCATTTATTGACTTTCTTGATTTGAGTTTCTTCCCATCCAACGTGGTTTGACAGTGGATGGCACAATCGCAACTCTGTGCGCTGCCATTGATAGGGATGGGGTTCAAATCTTGCTCTCTCTGTGAGGAGTTTCTATGTTCTCCCTGTGTGTGCTTAGGTTTTCCCCGGGGTGGGGGAGGGGGCTCCAGATTTTTCCCACTGTTCAAAAAGTGTGGGGGTGTTGAAGGTGAATTGGGAGGCACAGGTTTGTGGGCCTAAAGGGTCTGTTACTGAGCTGTAACTAATCTTAAAGTATCGCATTGACTCTGATATGTCACTAATGTAAATCTTGGTAGTAATGGTGTGTATGATTCTGCTTTGTCTTGATCTCTGTGGCTATTGGCCTCGTCTCTCATGTGGAACCCTATAACTTGGGTGTTTTGGAATTACCTAGTTGTGAGCAGTATATCTGAATGAATAGCTTCGCTAATTATTCACCATGTTCATGTTTAAAGTCTATCTATCCTTGTCTGCCAAGTCTGCACTGGAAAATTGCAAATGTTACTCCACTCTTTAAGAAGGAAGAGAGGCAAAAGACTGTCAATTTGAGACCACATCTTCACATTAAAAAAAATAATTATCACGTAAATTATGTTATCTTTTCCAAACAAATACAAGCCTTCATTTTGCCAACAATTCATATTTAAATCCACATAATTTTTCCACGTAATAACAATACATTCCCCAACCAATGCTAATGCGAACTGAATAAACTCAATTAGAGATTTATCCATTCTTAAACCCATTGTTAAAGTTGTAATATACCCCATTTAAAAAAAGCAGTGGATCTACCATTAAAGTAGTCTCTAATAAATCTGCCTTAAACTGTTTAATTGTTATCCAAAAAGATTTACATTATCACACAACCAGACAGAATTGAAAAAAAAAGTACCAATTTGAGTCCCACAATGAATACATAAATCTGAATGACTAAATCCATATCTTTTTAACTTTTCTGGTGTTTAATTCAACTGATGTAGAAAATTGTAGTTCACCAAATTTAGTCACAATATCTTCACACAGAGTAGTCCATCCTTCTTGGGATAATTCTAAGGATAAATCTTTCTCCCCTTTAAGCTTTGATTTATCTCAATCCAGTTGAGCCATTTTCTCTTGCAACAAAGAATACATTTCTGAAATAAATCCCTTTCTGCCCCATTTACAATTAAATTTTTAAATTTAGTTAACTTAGGCATGTTCGATTCCCGCCCAAAACTCTTCACTACTGGAGCATGTACTTGAAAATATGCAAGCAAAGAATTTAACAGTACCTCAATTTTTTCCTGAAGCCTAACATAAGAAAACAATATCCCATCTTCAAAACAATCTGCTAACACTTGAACACCTTTCATGTTGCAAATCTTTAAATACTGAGATTATTCATCGAGAAGGAGATGTATTTATCCTGATATAATGGAATTTGTAATAAAACCTTATCTCCAGTTCCTATTGACAGATTTCTTTTATACCAAGTATCACATACATGTCATAATACTGGCACATTATAATAATGCAAAAGACGAGGAGTCCATCTAAATATACACTGATGTATAATAGAATGAGAAATCTGTGATAATAACATTTTAGCCCAGTGTGGAGGTTGATTAACATCGAACATCATATTAATAAATTTTAACTGATAATTAACTATTAATTTAATGAATAATTCTGAAAATGAAGCCATTGTCGTCCCTAATGCATATTGCCATGTTAAGTTTTGCAACAATACTCGAGCCAATGAACCTTTCTATAAAAATATTCTGATTGCTGCATTACTCTTTAAAAAATATGTTTGGACACGAACATGGAATTGATTGAAAAAGATATTGAATTCAAGGAAAAATATTCATTTTTAATACAATTCACATGTGCCATTCATGTCAAAGGAAGATCTTTCCATTTAATTCAATCAGCTTTAATTTTATCAATAGAGAAACATAGTTAAACTTACACAAATGTTGATAATCTGCATCAAACATTACCCCTAAATATTTAATTTTCTTCGTCCATCTAAGCTGTGTAATCTGTTTACAAGCAGGATAATCTTCCTCTGTAATTGGTAATATCTTCCTCTTATCCCGATTAACCTTATAACCAGACATTTCTCCATATTGTACCAAACAGGTTTGCAGATGTCATAACGATTACTGAGGATTTGTTAAATATATTGGTACAAAGGAACCTTATATTCTCTTCATTTATTTTAATCCCACTAATTTTATCATTTTGTCTTATAGCTTGGGCTAGCAGTTCTATCACCAAGGGTGACAAAGGACAAACTTCCCTTGTGGAGCGTGTTAAATTAAAGGTATCTGAAATTTGTCCATTTGTCACCATCCTCGCGAAAGGATTTTTATACAAGGCTTTAACTCAACCAGTTAAAAAAGGTCCAAACTTAAATCTTCAAGTACTTTAAATAAAAAGTACCTTTCAACTCGATCAAAGGCTTTTTCTGCATCTAATGCCACGATCATTGATTGATTCAAACAATGTCTTGACACATGAATCAACGTCAACAGTCTAACAATATTTTCAGAAGAAAATCTGTTCTTAATAAAACCTGCTTGATCAACATGTATTAAACGTGGTAAATATTTTGCAACTCTATTGGCCAATACCTTAGCTACTATCTTATAAACTACATTTTATAAAGATATTGGTCGATATGAGGCAACTTTCAATGGGGTCTTCCTTTTTTGCAATAACTAAGTCTAGCTCTAGAAAAGGTTTCTGGAAATGATTTTGCTCTTCTGTAGCTTGTTTAAGAACATCCATCAAAACAGGAGACAAGACTTCATAAAATTCTTTATAAAACCCTCCTGTAAACCCATCTTCTCCAGGTGATATTCAATATCGCTTCTTCAATTTCTAAATCACTGAAAGGAACTTACAATTCTGTCCTATCTTTATCATCCAAAACCGATAACTCCAAACTACCTAAAAAAAACTCAACACGTTCCTCATCCTGATTTACTTCAAAAGAATATAAATTCTGGTAAAATGAGTGAAATTCATCATTCATTTCCTGAGGTTTAAAAGTGACTCCTGTATTATTTCTTATCGCATTTATTGTCCTTGATGCCTGTTCAGTCTTTAATTGCCGAGCGAAAACCTTATGCGCTCTTTCTCCTAACTCCTTTTCTAACTCATAGTAACGCTATTTGGATCATTGTATTAATTTTTCATATTTATATGTTTGCATTATATTATAACAGTTTCAACTGAATCCACAGTCGAATTTAGTTGGAATTCCTTTTCTAACATTGTTATTTCCTTCTCTAAACTTTGGCTCTCTGCCAAATGCTGTATCTTAATTCTTGCAGAATAATTGATTATCAGACCTCTTAAATAAGCTTTTAAAGCATCCCACGAAACAAATTTACTTTGTACTGAATATGTATTAATTGGCAAATAAGACTGAATATGGTCTTTGATATAACTTAGAAATTTTGGTTGCTTCAATAACATCCCATTAAATCTTCAGCGATATGGGGTGTCTACATTATGCAAACCAGGACATGTGCTGGTGCATAATCCTTTATCCAGAACCCTTGGGGGAGTCATTGTGTTCTTAATTTCAGATTTTTCTGGATTTCGGAAAGCCAGATTTAAGCCCACCCGAATCATGCTGCTGTATCCACGCTCACTCCCTTCCAGTCACGCTGCCATTTTTCCCCCAGCCTTCCCCCACCTGACTTGTGCTGCCGTCTCTCTCCCCACTTGCTGGTGTTTGGAGCTTTCTGGATTTTAGATGTCTGGATAAAGGATTGTGTACTTCTACTTAACAATGAGGAATGATCAGACAAATCCTACTCTTATACTCTGCATGTATAAATCCACCCTGTAATTGTACTGACATTAAGCAAAAGTCAATTCTCGAAAAAGAATCATGTCTGGGTGAATAAAAAGAAAAGTCTTTTTCTGTCAGTATTAACTTCCTCCAGATTTCCAACAAATTCAAATCTTTCATTGAGTCTAACATCCATTTAGCTATTTTGGTTCTTTGTAAAGTTTTTGGAAATTTATCCAACACACAATTAAAATCCCCACCAACCAAAATATTTTCATTAGCTTGACCCAGATTCCAAAAAGTTTCAGAAATCGCGTCTTCATTATTTTCATTGGGTAGATAAACATTCATCAAAGTCCATGCTTCAGCAAAAATTTTACAATTCACCAACAGCTCTCGACCCAATGTGGCAGAGAATGATTCCAACTGAAACGGTATCTTCTTATGAACCAAAGTAGCAAAACACCTCGAGCTTTCGAATTAAATGAAGATGCAAAAACATGTCCGACCCAATCTCTTTTCAATTTCGTATGTTCTTTCTCAGACAAATGAGTTTCTTGCAAAAAGGCAACATCAACCTTCATTTTCTTTATATATGCCAATATTCCCTTCCTTTTCATTGAATTATTAAGTCATTTAACATTAAAGGTCACAAAATTTAAATGAGCCATAACTTAATTTCCTCCTCAGATTGACACTTCACACAGCAATTACAATTAGATATATTTTTTTAAAAACCCATACACCCCTTTCAAACAATAAGAAACCTCTGTAAAAAATGTAAAAACCTAAGAGCCCAAGAGTCGGACCCCCCTCTGTGGACCAGGTTCAGTCAATACCGCAAGTGGCAGATGACTTTAGAAGTAGCAGAGTCAATCACCACCCCCCAACCGAACATTAAAACATCCCAATGGTAACACCCACATTGAGCTTGAGCTTCATCTTCAATATCACTCACCAATTCTGATTCCAACTTCTTTTTCCCGTTCCCTTCCCAATCTCATCCTCGGACATTTTCCCCATCGATTCCTTCAAATCTGGGAAGGAATTTGCAAAAGATAATGCACCATAAGGACTCTCAAAACATTGAGACTGATCTCGCCCATAAATCACCTTAAATATCGTCGGATACCGAAAAGTAAACTTATACCCTTTCTTCCACAGAACTGCTTTGACCAGATTAAACTCTTTCCATCACTTAATAATCTCCTGACTTAAATTATCATGAAATAAAACCCTATTGCCTTGATACATCGTAGGGCTTTGACCAAGGCGAGCTTTCTGATCCGCAAGCCGCAATATAATTTCTCTATCCTGATATCACAAACATCTTAAAAGAACCGCTCTTGACATTTGACCCAGAAAAGGTTTTCTTCTTCACGCCCTATGAGCCCTATCTAAAAAGACTCGACTCCCAACAACTCTGGAATCCAATTACAAAAATAATTTTACAGGATCTGAACCATCAATATCTTCCGGCAGAACAACTATCTTAATATTAATTCGACAACTTTGATTTTCTAACGAATCAATGTTTTTTAACAAATCTCTCTTCTGTAAACAAATCCTCAATGTAATCCATTCTCTCTGCATAATGTTCCACATGGTCCTTCCAGTCAATAAAAATGTCTTCTATCTTCTGCAATTGATCTTGTCCAGTATCCATTGCAGTTAAACTCTTATTAATATCAATTTGAATAAATGTAATTTCTTCACACATACCAGCCATTATTTCCTTTATACCAGCAAATTGATCATTTAAAGTTTCAAAATTTTAGGTCATAAAAGACATAATCTTTTCATTTGGTTGGATCAGTTCTGTAGACATGAGGTTGACTTCCATCCCTGTTACAGGGGCTTTGAAGACTGGGGAAGGTGTCTGTGGTGAACCAACAGCTTTCATTGGAGAAGGAGATGTTCTTAAAGTCTTAGGCCACCCTTCAATGAGTCCAACTGCAGAAAGTAGTCATTCTTGTTCTTCTTCATCTCGAACTTTTGATTTGTCCTCCTCCAACTCATACCTGGCAGCCCTACTGCAGATCTGATCCAGAATTTCCTGCATGTGAGAACATCCATCCATACTGAGAAGCTCAGTAGCACGCAGGGGAGTATCTCCAGATGGGCTGCTGCATACTGTCAGTCACCTTCCTGCTAACTTGTGCTCGCATTTGGGCACCCACCCCCCACTCTCCTTAGTCAAGCCAGACTCGGGTCAGATACCACGCTCGCACTTCTCCTGGCCTGCCGCCAGGCCAAAGATCTTGGCGACATCTTGCGTCTCTGGAGGCGCAGAGGATGCGGACGTTTCTTCCAGCTTCTCCCGAGTTCTAAGTTTAGGTTTCGGATCTATATATAACTGTTGCTGAGGTTCCTTCTGGAAGGTCAGCCTTGCTTCTTCTGCACTTTTCACAGGTTGAAAACCTAGGTTTTTTCTAAGTTGCTTGTAATGAAATGTTGTATGTACTGACCAGTACAGGCACGGGCTGCTCCCCCCACCCCACCCCGCCGCACCTGATGGCATCCTCTCCTGGAATCCTCCCCTGTGACCCAGGGCATAAAGGTCGAGCCACCTCTTCCTTCCCTTCACTTCCCTCACTTGGACCCGGGCCTGCAGTCTTTTGTGTAATAAAGCCTATCGTTCCCCTCAGTCTTTGTCTCTGTGATTATTGGGGCAACTGGTCGTGCCCAACACTATTTTTTTCCCTTCTTCATTTCCAGAATCCTACAGTAGAAAATTATTGTTCAAAACATTGATAAAGTCAAAAAAGTCACTACAGTTCGAGTATTGAACAGTTCAGTCAGGGTGAGGTGTCTTCTCACGTCTTTTATTGATGCCATCTTTCCACGACACCCCCCCCCCCACCTCCCCTCAGTTGACTCCTTGAACACCATCCAATCCATGGACTCGAGGCAGCCCTGCAGCTGTCTTCCCTCCTGTGACCACCTTCTGGTTGTCCTGATCTCATAAGTGTTATGAGCAATTTTAGGCCCCATTTTTGTAAGAGAGGATGTGATGGACCAGAGGTGGTTTACAAGAATGATCCTGGGGAAGAGCGGAATAATGCTTGAGGAACATTTGATGGTTCTGGGCCTGTACTCGCCTGAGCTTAGAAGGATGAGGCAGGACCTCATTGAAATCTGATGAATAGTGAAAGGGCTGGATAGAGAGGATTTTGCCAGTACTGGGAGAGTTTAGGACCAGTGGGAACAACCTCAGAATAAAAGGATGTCTGCTTAACACGGAGACGGAGAAAACTTTTCATCAAGAACAGTGATTTTCAAACTCCTCCTCCACACCCCCACCCCCTGGATCATATTCCACTTAATCCCTTTGCCAGAAGTGCTCTGTTAATAAGGGATTACTTAAGGAGGAATGTAATTGAAAAGAAAAATTTCAAAAACCACTTTTTTTAATCGTACCTCATTGACTTGTTCTGTGCGTGATTTCATAACTCCCGAGGAAATGGGCCAATGACAATTTTTCTCAAGCAAAATTTTCCCTCACAATTGGGTCCACTGCAGTCTTTCTCAGCCTTTCTTCCCATTCATATGCCACTTTAAGCAATCTCCTACCCATTTTTCGACACTCCAAGGAATAAAGTCCCAACCTGTTCAACCTTTCCCTGTAGCTCAACTCCTGAAGACTTGGCAGCTTCTTAGTAAATCTTCTCTGCACTCTTTCAATCTTACTAATACCATTCCTGTAGCTAGGTGACCAGAACTGTACACAATACTCCAAATTTGGCCTCACCAACACCTTAAACAACCTCACCATAACTTCCCAACACCTATTTTCAATATGTTAATTAATGAAGGCCACGGTGTCAAAAGCTGTCTTTAGAACCCGGTCGTCCTGTGACACCACTTTCATGGAATGATGTAATTGTGTTTTATCTCTTGCTGCCGATTTGTATAACTTGGCTGTTCAATTTCATAATGTTGGCTTCTGGACTATTTTATTGTGTCCCTTGATCTAGAGAGTTCTGGCAGAGCAAAGCAATTTTGTTTTCTTTTGTCAGCTCAAATTTTGTCACATTGATCCAAAAACAAGTATTTTCACCATTCCTTCATTTCAGATTCCCTGCAGCTGTCGTATTGTACCTTACTGTGACGGCATCATGTTTGTCTTGTTTATCCTTTACCCCTCCATCCAGACAGATGTGCTGATCAACGAGTCGACTCCACTCATCCAGCACCACTGCCATTTCTGCTGCTCGGGCTTTTCATCCCATGTATTCAGTTTGTTATTTCCCCTCTTCTTTTTCACAGCAAATAGAATCAGGTTTATTTGATCATCTTTCTGAATCCCAGTGAAAGGTTATCGACCTGATGGTTTTAACTCCGATTATTTTTCCAGTAGATGATCTGCTGAGTATTTCCAGCATTGAGATTTTATTTTATTGCCTTGGTGTATTACTGAGTGCTTGAATGGGAGAAGAAATATGGGTTGGGTTAAGTGGAGATGTTTCGATCATGGAGTGGATTTAGAAAAATAGACGTAAAAGGGGAGGGTGCATGGAAATAGTTAATTCATCTTTTCAAATTGTTTTTTGAGCTATGATTGTGTTCTCCTCTTATTGCAATTTTGGTAATTCAATTTTAGCGAGAAACTCATCTATTTTGTCTTCTTTCCCTTCAATCTCAGTTCGGTATAATTGGTCCTAGAATTCCTTAAAGTTTTCATTGATCTCTGTTGGGTTTTATGTAATTTGTTTGTCTTTTTTCCTTGATGCCAAAACCGTTCTTTTAGCTTGTTCTGTTTTAAGCTGCCAAGCTAGTATTTTGTGCGTTTTTTTCTCCTCACTCGTAATACTTCTGCTTTATTTTCATTATGTTCTTCTCCACCTTATACATTTGTAGTGTTTCATATTTTTTTTTGTCTGCCAATTCTCTTCTTTTTGTTGTATCTTTCCTTGACACTAGATCTTTTTCTGTACTTACTATTTCCCTTTCCAGCTGTTCTATTTCCCGATTGTAGTCCTTTTTCATCTTAGTTACATAACTTATTATCTGCTCTCTGATGAAGGCTTTCATTGCATCCCATAATATAAATTTGTCTTTCACTGATTCTATATTGATTTCAAAGTACATTTTAATTTGGCGCTCAATAAATTCTCTAAAACCCTGTCTTTTAAGTAGCATGGAGTTTAATCTCCATCTATATGTTCTTGTTGGGATGTCCTCCAGTTCTATTGCTAATAACAGGGGTGAGCGTTCAGATAACAATCTAGCTTTATATTCCATTATCCTAAATCTCCCTTGGATATGGGCTGACAACAGGAACAGGTCAATCCTTGAGTATGTTTTATGTCTACTCGAATAATGTGAGTAGTCCTTCTCCTTTGGGTGTTGCTTCCTCCATAGATCCAAAAGTTGCATTTCCTGCATTGATTTAACCATAAATTTGGCTACTTTGTACTTTCTGCTAGTCTTTTGTCCAGTTTTATCCATCTTTGAATCCAAATTAAGGTTAAAGTCCCCTCCTATCAATATATTCCCCTGTGTTTTTACAATCTTCAAAAAAATATTTTGCATAAACTTTTGATCCTCTTCATTAGGTGCATATATATTGACCAAATTCCAGAGTTCTGAATATATCTGACACTTTATCATTACATATCTCCCTGCTGGATCTATTATTTCCTCCTCTGTTTTGATTGGTACATTTTTATTGATTAATATAGCTACACCTCTGGCTTTTGAATTATATGATGGTGCTGTTACCTGCCCTACCCACTCTCTCCTTCATCTCTTCTGTTCCACTTCAGTTAGATGTGTTTCCTGCACGAATGCTATATCTATTTTTTCAGTAAATTTAATATCCTCTTCCTTTTGATTTGGTTATGTATTCCATTAATATTTATAGTCATATAGTTCAACATAGCCATCTCATACTTTGTTTAAATCTCATTTCCGATTCCTCACCACCACCTTTCCCCTTTTCCCCATTTCCATTTCTCAGTTTTCTTTTTTTGAACGCACTGTATGACAACACTTCTAAAACATAAAATATTTCCACCATTCCCACATCTATAATTCCCTTAACCCCAACTGTCCCCCATCTCTGAGTCACCCCTTGTCCCTTGCTGGGCAACCACAACTTCCCTCTCCATTCAGACTGCGAACCCGTTCGCAAGTGTCAACTGATTTCGCAGTAACTGTTATTCTCTCCCACCCAACCCCCTCCAGAAAAGACTTTTATCTTCACATTATAACAAAGCTCCTACTCGTTTCTTCTCTTTTTCTTTTTATGTTTTATTTATTTATTTGTTAACTCCTCCTCTTTTCTTTCCCCCTACTCCCTGACTTCCCTTTTCTTCCCTCCTTAAGTTCTTACTTATACATTATTTTTACATCTTTATATATAGTTTATTGTTGTTCTTTGTTCTTGTTACATCTCTTCATCTCTCTGTCTGTCTTGCAGGTGTTCTGCAAATTCTCGTGCATTCTCCAGATCCGAGAACAGTCCGTTTTGCTGCCCCGGGTAACTATTTTAAGCACCGCTGGATATCTTAACATAAATTTAAATCCTTTCTACCATAGGATCGATTTTGCTGCATTAAACTCCTTCCTCTTCTTTAGGAGCTCCAAACTTAAGTCGGGGTAGAAAAAAAATTGACCTTTGTATTCCAGTGGTTTTTTCTCTTCTCTAATTTTATTCATTGCCTTCTCCAATATATTTTCTCTTGTCATGTATTTCAGGAATTTTACTAAAACGGATCTTGTTTTTTGTTGTGACTGTGGTTTCGGGGCTAATGTTCTGTGTGTGCTTTCTATTTCCATTCCTTCCTGCATTTCTGGCATTCCCAGGACCTTTGGGATCCATTCTTTTATAAATTCTTTCATATCTTTGCCTTCTTCATCTTCCTTAAGGCCCACTATCTTTATATTGTTTCACCTACTATAGTTTTCCATTATATCCAACTTCTGGGCTAACAACACCTGTGTTTCTTTAATTTTTTTGTCACTTTCTTCCAATTTTTTTTTTAGGTTGTTCACTTCCATTTCTACTGCCATTACACGTTCTTCCACATTTTCTGATCCTTTCCCTACATCTGTTATGACCAGCTCTATTTTACTCACTTTTTCTTCTGTACTTTTCATTTCACTAAATTCTAGTGTCAGCCATTCTTTTAATGCTTTCATTTGTTCATGAAAAATAATTTTTCTTTATGTACTCTCCATTCATTTTACCTCCTATTCCTCTGTGCAGAGCTTGGTGTTCTCCTTCTTCTTCTTCTGTGTCTGCTCTTGGGTTTGTGTCTTCTATTTCTCTTCCTTGTATCTGTGTCTCTTTGGACTTTCTGGTTGAGCTGCTTGTCTCAGTTTTTTGCGTTTTTTTTTCCATGGTTTCTTGATGTTGGTCCTCTTCTTCTGGGCTGTTTATCTGTTGTGTCTCTTGCTTCCTTTTTTCTTTCTCATCCCTCCCTTTCTAGTTGCTTTCTTTATCTTCCAGCTGGGAGCCCTGCTGTCGGGCATCTCACAGCTGTTGGTGCTGTGGAGTTTAACTCCACAGCCGGTCCCCCTCCCGTCAGTATGCTCCTTGTCGTGCGCATCGTGCCTGCACGATTCTTCGCGTATCCGCAGTGGTGCACCCCTGTTTGGCTCCGTGAGCCATTTTTGCTGTCCCACAGTTGGTGGGTCGCGACCCTGCGGTGTCTCCACTCACCTCGGGGAGCGGGCTCCTCTTTCCACGGTGGGTCCCTGCTTTTTCGTGCAGGTAAGGCCTTCACTTTCTCTTCTGGTGTCTTTATTCTTTTCTTCCTGTTGTTTTGGCTTTTCTTTCTGAGGAGCCATTTTCTCCACACCTTTATTTTTTATTCGTTATGATTTGTGTGTCTGGAGCTGTAATGGAGGATTAAAACCATGTGCACAGATGCTTTTTGCTTATGTGGAACTGACGACATTGGGTCCACACGCAGGTCACCTTACTTTCAGAACTAGCAGATGTAATTAAACTCAGCCATGGGGATTTATCTGAAGATACACTTTGAAATGGAATTCCACTGTGAGGCCCAGGGAAAGCAGTTGTCAAATGCAACACTCTGAAATTGACGAATTGGTCACAACCTGTCTTGCTCGAGAAGTTTTAATAAGTCTTTGTATCTACGAGATAAACCAGGAAATCATAACATCCTGGTTCCATAATAATTAATCTTCTAAATTGTAGAATATAATGTTCAATTTTGATTTTGACTGATAAATATTAGAAGGAGTAGGCGCATGATTAATTCTTTTTGGGGTATATAAGCCTGTGGTCCTGCTACTGAA
This sequence comes from Narcine bancroftii, assembly GCF_036971445.1. Lineage (NCBI taxonomy): Eukaryota > Metazoa > Chordata > Chondrichthyes > Torpediniformes > Narcinidae > Narcine > Narcine bancroftii. Next base: position 34,073,625 of record NC_091479.1, read on the forward strand.
GTTTAGACTCTCCGAGGGGTGGGAGCACCCCTTGTCAAGAAGGAAGAACAGCCAGAGTCCGAGCAACGTCCCGGTCGGGGGAGGTGGAGAAGCTGCTACCGGCGCCCTGACAACCTACTACAAGTGTGCAGTTGTTGCCTCGCTTCGGCAGTTGGGACCAGCCCAGGCATTGATAAGTATAGTTGGGAAGGGCTTGCATATTGTAGTGTGAAATCAGCTTTTGAATTAGTAATAAACATTTGTATAAACTGAACTGCTCTCGGTGTGTGTGTGTCTATTTTCTTTCGGTGGCTCAAACACTGTGACCAATCTAAAATGAACAAAATGAGAGGTATAAGTTTACCCAAGACAGGGGCTTTGCTTTTTCTTCACTTATTTCCTTTTTTTCTGGAGAGGGCTGGTATTCTCCTACCGGCCCCTACTCCATTACATGACTCTTCCAGTTTATCTTTCTTATTGAGGGGGATTCCACAATGTAACTTTGTTATTTGAATGAATTCATCAGAATGAACATGTGATGTGATTTTTACCCGCCGTCTAACCTTGTAAGTGAGTGAGTCCCACCTTTTGACCTTGTTTTCTCATTGGAGTTCGACATTGAAAATGTTTTGTTAGTGAGTTCGACAGTGTAACCTTGTGATGTGAGTGAGTTCCAAAGAATAATCATGTTTTCTTTGTGAATCCCATATTGTAAACTTTATGTTAGTGAGTCCCACAGTGTAATCATGTCTTCTTTATGAATCCCACATTGTAAATGTAATATGAGTGAGTTCCACAGTGTAAACTTGCTTTGTGGGAGATTTGCACGGTATAATCTTGTTTACTTAGTGAATCCCACATTGAAAATGTTATGTGAGTGAGTCCCACAGTGTAAACTTGGTATGTGGGAGATTTGCACGGTATAATCTTGTTTACTTAGTGAATCCCACATTGTAAATGTTATGTGAGTGAGTCCCACAGTGTAAACTTGGTATGTGAGAGATTTGCACAGTTTAATCTTGTTTACTTAGTGAATCCCACATTGTAAATGTTATGTGAGTGAGTTCCACAGTGTAAACTTGGTATGTGAGAGATTTGCACGGTATAATCTTGTTTACTTTGTGAATCCCACATTGTAGATGTTATGTGAGTGAGTCCCACAGTGTAAACTTGGTATGTGAATAATTTTCACAGTGTGACCTGGTGATGTGAGTGAGTTTCAAAGTGTGACATTTTTATGGAAGTGAACTTCACAGTATCAACCTGTAAAGTTCTTGAGTCTCAGAGTATAAAATTGGGATTTTAAAATGGAAAGGAACTACAAACACGAAAATAAATGCCATTTTGGGAAACGTTTAATCTTTGTTTTCACAAGCTATGAACTGTGTTGTGTATAAATTAACAGCACATGTAAAACGATTTTTCTTCAAGAAAACAAAATGTACATCAGGAAATTCACATCGACATTTCAATTTTAAATATGTGCTAAAATGTAACTACAAACACTAAAATAAATGCTATTTTGGGAAAAGTTTTATCTTTGTTTTCACAAACTATGAACTGTGTTGTATATAAATTAATTTCATATGTGAAACGTTCTCAGAGGTTGGAAAAAAATACTTTTCTACAAGAAACAAAATGTAGATCAGGAAATTCACATCCTCATTTCTATTTTAAAAAAACATAATATAAATGCTAAAATGAAACTACAAACATTAAAATAAATGCTTTTTTGGGAAATGATTAAACATTGTTTTGACATCTATGAACTGTCATGTTTAAATATTAATAGCACTTGTAAAACAGTTAAAGAAGTTGAAATATGTACTTTTCAACCAGAAACATGAATGTAGTTAGGGAAATTTGCATTTAAGTTTCAATTTCATCAAGGATTCCACAGTGTCAATCTGTCAGGTTAGTGTGTCTCCGGCGGCTGCGTCCCTGCGGAGACTATCGACGACTCAACGAGGCAACCATTCCTGACCGTTACCCCATCCCTCACATCCAGAACTTTACGGCCAACCTGCACGGTGCGAGGGCTTTCCCCAAGGTTGACCTGGTGTGCGGATATCACCAGATCCCGGTGCACCCTGAGGACGGACCCAAGATGGCCACATCACCCACTTTGTCAATATAAGCATCTGTATGAGTTAACCCTTGGATTACCAAATTAATCATCCTTTGGAATGTAGCAGGGGCATTTTTCATGCCAAAAGGTAACACGTTATACTCATATAAACCGGATGGAGTTACAAAAGCCGAAATATTCTTTCCTCTCCCAGTTAAAGACAGACACCAGTAACCTTTCAACAAATCCAACTTAGTAAGAAATTTAGCTTTGCCAATTTTATCAATACAGCCATCTGTTCTCGGAATAGGATAAGCATCTGTTTTAGTTACTGAATTAACCTTCCTGTAATCTGAACTGAACCTAATAATTCCATCTGGTTTCGGTACCAGAATACAAGAAAAAAAATCTTTCTGAGTTTGAAGGTCTAATAATGTCATTTCTCAACGTAAATTCCATCTCCTGATCCATGATTTTACTCCTTAATGTATATACTATATGGGTGTTTATTCATGGGACTTGCTTCTCCCACGTCTACATCATGATAAATCACTGATATGTTTATTTTGGCACATCAGGAACAAATCTGTAAATTTCAAAATTACTTCCTTCAATTGCATCTTTTTCTTGTGATTTAAGATGACCTAACTTTTCCTCCAAATTTTCCAAAATTGCAGAGTTCGACAGGCGCTCAGGAACCATGGTTTCTTTAAGGTTACCCTCACAAGATTTTGTTGCCATAATCTTATGATCGATAACTTCTTCAACCCTCTCAACAGCAAACACCTCTGAAACACATGGTTCTCCACTCCCCTTATCCTCATCATAAGGTTTGGGGGTGGTGCACATCTCTGCGAATGAACCGGCCCTGTTTGTACCGCTGCGCTGGCGGGGCAGCTGAAGAAGATGGCGCTGTCAGGGCTTGCTTATTGCCTCGTGGCCTCAGTTTGTGTCCCAGGCCACTTCATGACGTCACCACTGCGTGGGGCAGAACAAACGTTGGCCTTAAATTGGGGCGCTCCAAATTCAATTAAACAATTGTCCTGGAAATTCCATCAAGTCCTGTGGTGTTTTCTGTGTGTAGCGGCCATGACATTGGTGACCCTGCAGAGCCCAGATGACATCTGGTCTCAAATCATGGATTCCTCGGCGATCAGCACTGTCTCTGTGAAGCTCCCCCATTCTGGACCCACCGGCCCCGCACATGGATCAGGCAGGTGGAGGCGGAGCTTCAACTCCGGCAGATCACCATGTGTGTTCTACCACATGGTGAGTGTCCTCAACAAGGAAACAGCAGCCAGAGTTGATGATCTGATCCATGATCCCTCTGAGGAGGACAAGTACATTGCCCTCAAAACCCTCCTCCTCAGCATCTTTAAACTCTCCTTGGTCACCATTATCCCTATCCATGATAGGCCGAATTAATGCTATTAAGATGATGATCTTACCTAAATTTTTATAAATATTCCAAGCTATACCTATTTTTGTTCCTAAATCTTTTTTTGATAAGGTCGATTCTAAATTGTCCTCGTATATCTGGCAAAACAAGAATCCTAGATTGGGGAAAAAATATTTACAGAAATCTAAACTAGAGGGAGGGTTGGCATTACCCAACTTTAGAATTTATTACTGGGCAATTAATATTAGTTACTTAAGGTATTGGTTGAATTATTCAGAATTATCTCTAAATCCCCATTGGGTAAATTTAGAAATTAAACCAATACAAAATTTTTCAATTAGCTCTATTTTGGGAGCTGCTCTCCCTTTTACTCTTACTAAATTATATAAACAAATTGATAATCCAATGGCTAAACATACACTACGTATATGGTTTCAATTCCGGAGATTTTTTGGCCTAAGTCATTTTATCTTGGAAACTCCTATTGTACTAAATTTCCTTTTTCATCCCTTTCTAATTGATCAAGCTTATTTACTCTGGAAAGTTAAAGGTATAACATGCTTTTCGGATTTATTCTTGGATAACTCTTTCATGTCATTTGAACAATTATCCATGAAATATGATTTACCTCGATCTCATTTCTTTCGATATTTGCAGATTAGGAGTTTCTTAGTTTCGACTTTACCCTCTTTTCCCAATCGGGAGACTACGACTGTTTTAGAGGATATACTATATTCAACATTCCCTCCAAAAGGTGTGATATCTAAATTATATAATATAATTACAAAAATAAATTCTGGGACTTTTGAAAAGTTTAAAAATGATTGGGAAAGAGAACTCAACCTTCATATTTCTAATGAAAATTGGAATAAAATTCTGCGACTGGTAAACTCTTCTTCTCTATGTGCAAAACATTCACTAATACAGTTTAAAGTTGTTCATAGAGCTCATATGTCTAAAGATAAACTCCATCGCTTTTATTCTCATATCGATCCTATATGTGATAAATGTCAATTAGAAATAGCTTCCCTTACACATATGTTTTGGTCCTGTCCCTCTTTACAGAATTATTGGAAGGAAATTTTTTCCATTATATCTACTGTTTTGAATATTGATTTACAACCACATCCCATTACTGCAATTTTTGGATTACCTATGATAGATTTGACTTATTTATCTCTTCCTGCGGATCGTATGATTGCTTTTCTTACACTAATGGCTAGAAGATCTATACTATTAAATTGGAAAGAGGTAAATCCTCCCACTGTTTTCCAATGGTTTACCCAAACTATACTATGTTTAAATTTAGAGAAAATTAGAAACTCTGTCTATGAATCCCCTTCTAAATTTGAGTTAACCTGGCGACCATTTATTCAATATTTTCATTTCTGGTGAGTTGATCTGGCTCTGTTTTCTTTCTATGATTATGTATGATAATTGGGCTGTAAGATGAGATCCGTGCAGTCTCTTCAATCTGAGGCGCCTGCAAGCTCACACCAAGACACAAGAGAAACTTGTCCGTGAACTACTCTTTGCAGATGATGCCGCTTTAGTTGCCCATTCAGAGCCAGCTTTTCAGCGCTTGACGTCCTGCTTTGCGGAAACGCCAAAATGTTTGGCCTGGAAGTCAGCCTGAAGAAAACTGAGGTCCTCCATCAGCCAGCTCCCCACCATGACTACCAGCCCCCCCACATCTCCATCGGGCACACAAAACTCAAAACGGTCAACCAGTTTACCTATCTCGGCTGCACCATTTCATCAGATGCAAGGATCAACAATGAGATAGACAACAGACTCGCCAAGGCAAATAGCGCCTTTGGAAGACTACACAAAAGAGTCTGGAAAAACAACCAACTGAAAAACCTCACAAAGATAAGCGTATACAGAGCCTTTGTCATACCCACACTCCTGTTCGGCTCCGAATCATGGGTCCTCTACCGGCATCACCTACGGCTCCTAGAACGCTTCCACCAGCGTTGTCTCCGCTCCATCCTCAACATCCATTGGAGCGCTTTCATCCCTAACGTCGAAGTACTCGAGATGGCAGAGATCGACAGCATCGAGTCCACGCTGCTGAAGATCCAGCTGCGCTGGATGGGTCACGTCTCCAGAATGGAGGACCATCGCCTTCCCAAGATCGTGTTATATGGCGAGCTCTCCACTGGCCACCGTGACAGAGGTGCACCAAAGAAAAGGTACAAGGACTGCCTAAAGAAATCTCTTGGTGCCTGCCACATTGACCACCGCCAGTGGGCTGATATCGCCTCAAACCGTGCATCTTGGCGCCTCACAGTTTGGCGGGCAGCAACCTCCTTTGAAGAAGACCGCAGAGCCCACCTCATTGACAAAAGGCAAAGGAGGAAAAACCCAACACCCAACCCCAACCAACCAATTTTTCCATGCAGCCGCTGCAACCGTGTCTGCCTGTCCCGCATCGGACTTGTCAGCCACAAACGAGCCTGCAGCTGACGTGGACATTACCCCCTCCATAAATCTTTGTCCGTGAAGCCGAGCCAAAGAAGAACGGTAGAGGGAGGCAGATACTGTAACACCAGGCTCATTGTATTGTTCATTTATAATAATTAAAACATTTAATTTGTATGCTCCATTTTTTTGTGGAAACTTCCAAACATTCCATGAACTTCTATTCTAATCAGATTTTGTTCATTTAAATAGGTCACCACTAAAAGCCCAAATAGTTTGATCTCTTCAGTACACAGCACAAAATTAAATTCTTTACCTGGGTTTGGTTCAACGTCACTTCAGTCTGCTTCATTATTTTTTCAGACCCTCATTTTGTGCTTTCTGCTTTGCCCAGCCGATTCACCAAATGGGCGTCCAACTGTCTTCTCAGTTTGATCCAACGTCTCCTCTATAAACTTAAACAAACCAAGGAGACATAAGTTAAAATTTTCACATTGGCATTTTCAAACACAAAACTGACGCTGTGACTTGCAGTTTCACGTCATAATCCCACTTGCTAAACTTGCAAGCAACTGCAACACATCCTACAGCTGGAAAATTGCAAGCGAACTGCTTGGTTAAAGCAAAGATTCCACCCAGTCACCCCATTAAAGGCCTCCAAGTTAACAACAGATAGCAACCTGAAAATTAAGTACAAAGATCTGTATCAGGAAGATTAATGGACTTTAAAAAATAATCATTTCCACTATTGAAAGAAAACTCCTTTGGGAACACCAGGCTCTTGTTGAACAATTCCTGTTGTATTCCTCAAAATGGTTTGAATCTTGATTTCAAGCAGAGTCATTTAGTGAGATTGTTGGTCCAGAACAAACCCTGCCCACATTCTCCCTTAAATACCTGCAAAGACCTGGTTCAACTCTGCTCCATGCTAAAACTATCAAATAATTTCTGAAGAGATAACAGACTTCAGATGCTGGTACATTGAGTCAAAAAAAAAACACGAATGCTTCCTTGAACAACACACCTCTCTCTGAAAATCAACAAGAATATTCCTGAACAGTAATTGTTTACCTTTCTAGCACCAAACCTGGTGAACTTTATATATGTTCAATTCTGTGCACAGTATAAGAATGGCCTGCAACCAGTGAACTTGGAGGAATGAGAAATGAGATTGGACTGTGAACCAAAGAACTGTTCTGAACTTACACACACATTACACACACGTGCACTTAGAATTAGAAGGGGGTTAAGTTTGGTAAAGTAAGTTAAAAGTAGTAAAATAGTGATGAGTTAAAGTGTAAATCTGTGTTCATGTTGAAAGATAATTAAAATCAACTTTTGTTTAAGTCACCATTTGTCTTGGTGAATATCTCTTGCTGCTGTGTTTTGGGATCCTCTGGTCTTGTAACACAGCACCAAGCTTCAGAACAACCCGAATTCTTTAGGTTATGATAATAATCCATTAATGGGTCCCGGCATCTTTTGAAAGTTATTAATTGAGTCTTCAATAATTTTTGTAAATATCAACACGACATAATATCATTTTACTGTTGTGTTTGTGTCATTGGAGAATTCCCTTCCCTTTCAATCAGGTTTAGAGTTTTGGGTGCCGTATTTGAGAAAAGATGTGCTGGTGTTGGAGAAGGTCAGAGATGATTTACTGGAATGATATCAGGAATGAAAGGGTTAGTGTATGAGAAACAATTGTCGACTCTTCGACTGTACTAGTTGGAGTACAGAAGGATAAGGGGGACCTCAGAGGCATTTCAAATGCTGGAAGGCCTGGACAGAATACATATGGCAAAGATGTTTCCCATGGTAGGGGATTCGAAGACAGGAGAGCATAATTTCACAATAAAAGGGTGTCAATTTAAAACAAATGTGAAAATGTTGATTTTGTCAGTGGGTCATTGAACTGTGGAATTGAGGTCATTGGGTGTATTTAAGGCAGAGATTGACAGGTATTTGATGCGTCAAGGAATCAAGGGTAATGGGGAGAAAGCTGGGGAGTGGGCGTGAGTGGAAGAATGGTAGAACAGACTCGACAGGCCAACTTCTGCTCCTATATCTTGTGATCTATATCCTGCTGGAGACCTAGACAACCTTCCTCTTGTATTCCATTCTTATAAAACCGTCTGCATCATGGTTTTATGTCATGTGAACCCATTTCCAATTGAATTCCATGTTATGTGACCCAATGCAAATTCTGCATTGAAAGGGCTGCAGCTTCCAAATTTTAAAAATTATTATCGAGCAGCTCAAATGAGATTTCTTGGTTCTTTTTTTTTAAAGAGTTAAAATAGAATCAAATAAAATAGGAGAGGGAAAAACAGAATAATTTATATCCATGGGAATCGAAATTAATGGTTGGTGATAAAGATGCACCATTGTTGAAACATTTGATTAATATATGGAATAAAATAAATGATGTAATTGGTGTAAGTGGATGTACATCACCCAGAATGGCTTTGATTCATAATCCTTGTATCTTTTTCAAAGGATCATCAATTTCTGGGAAATGGGTTTCGTAAGGGAATTATAAATGTTGAAGATTGTTATGAAAGGGGTCAATTAATGTTATTTGAGCAATTGAGAAATAAATATCGTATAACTCATAGCAATCTTTTTTGCTATTTCCAACTAAGAGCATATTTGAAGGATAAGTTGGGACCAACCATGTTGTACTGAAATAGAAATTCCTTATAAAGAGGAATTGTTAAAAAATGTACTTCAATGATGTCCTCTTGATTACAAATTGGAACTTTTAAATGAAGTGTTCATATGTCGGGACAAATGTGGGAAATGGTTCTGAATATTGTAATTGATTGGCAAATATGGGCAGATTCATATAAGGATCTCAATGTAAGATATAAATTAGTTCAGTATAATTGTTTTTACATCAGTCATGTAGCAGATATCAGCAGGGATTTTATCTGAAAGCTGCACCTGGAGTCAGGTGACTCAGGCTGTTGGATTTGAAAAGCTCAACAGGAAGTTGATTTCCAATAGAGATCTTGTGATCCTGGGGAGTTGTATTAATTCACTTCAACTCAGCAGTGTGGAACTATTGACCAGAGTTCCCCACTGCAGCAGTGAGGAAGGAATTCACAACTAGTTTTTCTTCTACAGTTACTTCTAACATCAGTGAAATTGAATAGAATAAAATCAGAATTATCAGTTTAATGTTTTAGGTGTGGTGAAGATGTCACAACTTTCTTGCATTCAACTTAGCTTGAGATCTTAGATCCTAGATATTAGATGTGAGATCTTTTTGGGGAGAATTACAAATATTTTGGAACAAGTTACAGGAGATGTTTTTCTGCAAAATCCGACCTTATTTGTATTAGGAAATATTGAAGGAACAAGGCCCAAATTTAAACTATTAATATATCAATTGAAATTTGTTAAATTAACATTAGCGGTGATGAGGAAATGTATTGAACTTACTTGGAAATCACATATATTTTTAGGGATGCCAAGATGACATGCAAAAATTCAAAATTGTATTCCTTTGGAAAAAATTACATACAGCTTGAGAAATATATACTCTATGCTTTTGCAAATTTGGCTCCTGAATATTCAAATATTAGGCTTCAATTTGTAATAATGCCCTTTCCATCCCTCTAGACATGTGAGATTCTCCTCTACATTGAAAATTTGTTCTTTAGATTTGTTAGATTTCTTCATCACCGTGAACGCTGGGAAAGTGGAGGACTAGTGCGGGGCACCAGAAAACAAAAAGACCACACCACACCAACATCTGAGAAGCAGAGAATTCAAACCACAGGTCAGTGACCAAGGAAGCAGACCAGTGAGGGGTTCTGCAGCTGAAGGACACACATAGGTGGCAGGCAGTTGGTTACTTGAGGAGAGGAATCCACGCAGGCTGTGGGCCTCTGTACAAAGCAGTCAAGGAACTAACACCAGGCCATGGACTGCTAGAGACTGGTTGAAAACTGGCTAAAAGGGTGTCAGGTATCAGACCTGGGATACGAATGGGTGCTGAATGGTTCCTTATCATGTCAGAGTTTAAAAACTAGAGCTCACATTGCCAATGACTTGGATTGGTCTGTGAGCACTGAAAGAGAATCCACAGACCCTCAGTGACTTGGCCCAGGGTTTGGGGTGGTGGGGGGGGGGGGGGAGAAGCACTCAGACTTTCTCTGACCGCAAGAGGCATTTCAGGCAATTTCTTTCAATGGTGAATCTGTCTGCCTTACAGTAGGAAAAATCAATTTTGTGTGATATGACACTTTTTAATTACATGACAGTAAATTGTCTCCTGAAATAGAGAGAGAGGTTCAAGTTTCTAGCTATTACAAACTACACTCACCAGAGCCAATTGGATTATACCTCTTCCCACTTTTTGTTTTTGCAAGGACACTATTGATTTTATCACAACTCCTCTGCTGCATCTGTCCTGTGACAGATTATATATTTTACATTGTATATAGATATATTTTTGAAAGAGATGGATTGTAGGAGTCGTTTAGGTCACAAACAAACCCAAATACTTCAAAAAACAGCTCTTATTTAAAATGCAAGAGCTTTGCTGAGAGTGAGTCATGCAGGCGCCGAAAGCCTTTGCAAATACAAAACAAGGAGACTGTTTTGCTAAATAATTTCAAAAGCAGTGTAAATGGATTATTATTTTGAAAGCAAGAGATGATTGGATTCAAAAGTTTGGGTCCAGTGCAGTCATCTAGCTGGTACAAGTTTGCTGTTCTAATTACATCATGTGGTTTTGCAAGCAGAGAGGAGAGATCAGATAGGCTTTTCCTAAAAGAGAGAGAGAGAGGTGGGGGGAAGAGGGTGGGGGAGAGAGAGAGAGAGAGAGAAAGAGAGAGAGAGAGAGGGAGAGAGAGAGAGAAAGAGAGAGAGAGAGAGAGAGAGAAAGAAAGAGAGAGAGAGAGAGAAAGAGATGGCAAGCTGGCATCTTGTTGAAACTACATTTTAAAGATGGGTTGTGAAACTTTGTTGTCCATACAAGAGGAAATGGCTGACTAGAAATGATGTTTCACCTGAAATAAGGGAAACAAAAGGAAATCAATGGTGACCTGCAGAAGAGGTTATCATTTGGAAAACCCTGATGGTGAAAGTTTCTTTGGCAAGACACCAAAGTGGCTGATCAGAGGGAATCAGTTTTTGTGTGTCCAATGAGCAAGAAATCCCTCTCTGAAACCAACATGAACCTTCCTGGAGGCTTTTAAGCACCAGAGCTTGGTGAAAATTCATAAATGTTGAATTCTGTGCACAGTATAAGAATTGATAGATATCGCTGAACTTAGAGGAGTGTCAAAGAACTTTATAAACATTAAATACACCGGAACTTAGAATTAGAAGGGGACAATGTAAGGCTATTAAATTAATAGTGATAAGTTAAAGTTTGAATCTGTTTTTTTTGTTTATAGAAAATTAAAGACAACATTAACAGAAATAAGCCTGCCAATGTGGATACCGCTTCACCCATTCAGTGCCCCCATCCCAGACGATGAGGGTGTCCACCTAAGGTGCATGCAGCTGGTGTTTTATTTCTGGGGGGGGGTGTAGCAGTTGTGAACCAGGCTGAGTGGGCAAGGTTCTTTGGCGGGCGCATGAAATCATAAGGCAGACAGCTGGGAACTCATCCATTTAATTGACCGCATCCACGTGGTGTTGCGTGCCGAGGAACGGCACGTTGATCTGTGGATTCTCCTGCCAGAAGATGTGGGACTCTCTCATGGCTTAATTTAAACCTGTGGTCCGGTGGATCTGCAACAGACTCATAATTATTTCCCACCTTGACCCATGGAGCCCAGGACATGCTATAAATAGAAGAAGCCTTTAAAGACTGAATAAAGCAGTTTTGTGTTGACTAACCTGGTATGTGTGTGTGTGTGGGTGTTGCTTTAGTAGCTCTATCGAAGTTTCCGCTACATATATAAATATTTGGGAGGATTATCACACTTACAGGACACTTTTCATCCATCTCACAGCCTGTGGGAAGATGCTATTCCCCAGCATGTAAGTCTTGATTTTGATGATGGACGTGGTTAAAGATGATGTTCACTAGATCAAAATGGTCTTTGTACTATTCCTTGAGCCCAATTTGAACAACACTCCCAGTAAATGTCATCTACAGAAAAAGGGAGACCCCAGTGATCCTCACTACTCTGCATCATTCCTGTCTGATGCTTTACAGCAACTAGGCCATCCAATGGTGCAGCCAGACAGGAGGCTCAACTGCGCTCCTGTAAAATCTCAGGATGAGAGCCGTTGGACTTGACCTCCTCAGTCTCCTTGGGAAGTGTAGCCCTTCCTGAACAAAAAGGAGATGTGATTGCTTTGTGTATTAATACATGTGCTGTATGGATGGGAATTTTATGTGATTGTATTGTCTATTCTTGCTCTTTAACAATCTTTAGTGGATAGAAGTAGTCATTGTACTTTAGGATGTACAATCATGTACAGATTGTCCTTCAATAGCCATTTGGTCCAGATGTCTATTCAGTCCAAGAATACTTTCGTTCACAGGCAGATTTTGAACAATAATACCATTCATACTTAAAGAAACATCGTTTTTAATTTTCTATAAACAAAAACACAAACAGGATCAAACTTTAAGTTATCACTATTAACAGCCTTCAATTACCGCCTTCTAATTTTAAGCGCAATGTATTTAATGTGCATAAAGTTCTTTGTCACAACTCCAAGTTCACCGGTGTCCATCAATTGTTATACTTGTCACATTTGTGGCCCGAAATGTGAAGTTAATAAAACATTAAACACAAGTTTTGTCAGGTAAACTTCTCCGAGTCTTTTTATTTTCCAGTTTCCCTTTGTTCTCCTGCTTGTGTTCTTATCTCTCTCTCTTACCACGTGACTTCCGGTACATCTCATACATATTCATTATCATGACATCCCTCCTTTAATCAGAAATAAACTTTACCTTCATTTACCAATATCCCTTGGAAACATACAAACATCGTAACTAATGGTAATACGATAACTCAACTACATAAAATTTACTTCCTACAGCACTCATACATGCACTTTATGATATAAGATTAAAATACTGTCCCAAAGTTCTAATTAAAACTATAGCACAAAGTCTTCGTATCGTTTGGGCACTTTCCGGTTTCGTTTCGGCCTGCCTGCGATATTGTCATCGCTTCTCGGTTGTTCACTCTCAGCGTCGGAAATACTGCTCGCCATGGCTTCGGGTGTTTCTGGCGCTCTAGTCACTTCATCAGGAGTGCTGGTAACTGCCTCTGGAACATCATCAGGTCTCTCAGTTTCAGCATCTCGTATTGGCCTTTCAACCTCTTCGGTCGATGTATCTCTGGACTGGTACCTTTTTACACCTGATACATTTCTCTTATACAGGACTCCAGTCGGAGACTTGACTGTCACCATACTGCCACTTCTGGATACGACAGTAGAGGGTTCATGGTAATAAGGTGTGTCTAGCTTATCACCAGTTTCATGCCTCACTAGAACATTATCTCCTGGCATGATGACTGAGTACTTGGCTCCACGTTTCGAATCTGTGTACAGCTTTGCTGCACCTTTCTTTTCAGCATCGTGGTCCCTCATCTCCTGGTCGTCTCGGATTTCCTTTATTTCTGGCATTTTTGTACAGATTTTTCTCCCAAAAAATGCTTGTGCAGGACATTTTCCAGTGGTTGCATGAGGCGTTGATCGATAGACAGCCACATAAGATAGCAATGCTTCTCGCCAATTTTGTCCTTCTGCGTGTGCAATCCTCAATCGTTTTTCAATGGACTGATTTTGTCTCTCTACTTCTCCGTTGGCTTGCGGCCATTTTGGAGTTACTTTATGATGGTGGATACCTGTGGTCCTCATGTATTCCGCAAAAGTCTCTGAAATGAATTGTGGACCATTGTCAGAGTATAATGTAACAGGTAATCCATATCTTGCGAATATCTCTGCTAATGCTTGTATTGTTTTTTCAGTGGTTGTGGACTTCAACACCACGTACTCATAGTATCTGCTGTAGTAATCTATCACTACCATAATTGATTCACCCGTCGGTAAAGGTCCAAGAAAATCAACAGCTACGTCGATCCATGGTCCTGTCGGAAGTTGCGTACTCCGGATCGGTTCTGGCAGATTACTCCTACTTGTGATTTGACATCCGTGACAAGTTTTAACAAATTTCTCTGCGTCCTTATCACAACTTGGCCACCATACCTTGGTTCTGAGGTTTTGCTTGGTACCAACAATACCTAGGTGTCCTTCATGCGCTAAGGATACGATCTTCGGTCTCAATCTTTGTGGTATCACCAATCTGCAACCTCTCAATACACACTGTCGATGCAACAAAGTTCGTCTCTAATGGGAATGTAAGCCTTGTGAGTACACTTGTCCCATTGTCCACTCTGTATGCATTCTCTTACTTCCCTGAGTTCTGGATCACATTCAGATTCTCTCTCGACTTCCTTCGTAGTCACAGCTTTCGGTGTCGCCTGAATAGCTACGAAGCGTACAAAGCTCTCTGTTTCTGTTCCAAATTCTGACTTGGAATGTGGACCACCATCCTTCACCAATCTTGACAGCTGATCAGCAATGTCTGCTTTCCCTGCAATGTGGATTACTTTATATTTGTAGGGTTGTAGTCTGAGTACCCATCTCTCTATTCTGGCACATGGTTTGGATCTAGGTGCATAGATCACCTCTAATGGCTTATGATCTGTGATGAGTTCAAATTCAATGCCATATAAATATGCGTGGAACATCTCACAGGCCCATACAAGTCCGAGTGCTTCGTTCTCTGTCTGAGAGTATCTTCCTTCCACATCTGATAACGATCTGCTGGCATAGGCAATGATTCTTGGTCCTCCATCATGCATCTGGACCAACACGGCTCCTAAACCAACCGGGCTGGCATCCGCTATGACTTTGGTTGATGCCGCCGGATCGTAATATCCAAGAGTTTTTGCATCTGTCAGGCTTTGCTTCAGTGCTGTGAATGCTTTCTTCTGCTCAGATCCAAAATGAAATGGTACACCTTTCCTGGTTAGTTTCCTTAGTGGTTCTGCCACTGTAGCGAAATTAGGAATGAACTTTGCACAAAAATTGACCAATCCCAGGAAACTCCTCATCTCTGTTGCGTTCTGAGGTGCACGTGCCTCTGCAATAGCTTTCACCTTTGCCTCTGCAGGGTTTAGTCCTTCCCGTGTAAGTCTGTGTCCCATGAAGTCCATTTCTGACACACCGAACTGGCACTTGTTTCCATTCACGGTAAGGCCTGCCTCCTGTAGCCTAGATAGTACACGCCTCAACCGTTGGTCATGCTCTTCCTTCATTGGTGCATGGACTATGATGTCATCAGAAATGTTGGCAACTCCAGGAATGCCTTGAATCACTCGATGGATTTCATACTGGTAGATCTCTGAAGCTGCATTAATTCCAAATGATAGTCTCTTGTAACGATACAATCCACAGTGAGTCACAAATGTTGTTACATCTCAGGAACCTGGATCCAGCTCTAATTGATGATAACCCCACTTCAGATCAATTTTTGAGAATATCTTACTGGTAGTTAGTTCTTGAAGTATTTCCTCCACTGTTGGTATAGGGTGTCATTCTCTAATTATAGCTTCATTGGCCATTCTCATGTCAACACATAGTCTTATGTCACCCTTTGGTTTGGGCACAATCACTATGGGACTGACCCATTGAGTCGAATGTTCCACAGGTTCAATAATGTCTTGTTCGATCAATTCTTTAATTTTGGCTTCGACTTTCTCATGAAGTCAAAACGGAGTTTGGCGCATTGGTTGTGCCTTGGGTTTGACCGTTTCGTCTACCGCTAGCTTCAATTGTCGACCTTTCAGCTTTCCTACTCCTTGGAAGACTGCAGGAAATTCTTGCTTCATATCCTCGTATGACTGAATTGAATTGACACAAGCTCCAATATGATGTATTGCCAGGTCTTGCGCTGTGCTTCTACTCAGCAATGGTTCTCCCCTCTCTTCTATGACCATAAACTCTGCTTCGGTGTACTTATCTCCAGCTTCAACAGTTGCAGTAAAACATCCAATGGTCTGCAATGGCTTGGTTGCTGTGTATGGATACAGTTTCTTGGAACACTTCTTTGAGGTACAGATGATCTTTTTCCTTTTCAACTTCTCCCATAAATGTCGATCAATCACATTACTGTCACTGCCTGAGTCTACAATGACCTGCACTGTCACTCCACCAATGATCACTGGGACCTTCTCATGATGTACTTCATTCAACGTAAATTGGTAACAACTCTGTTCCTCCTGGGTATCATCACCGTCACCGTCTATCTGGCGAATGGTATCTTTTTTTCCAGGATACTTTCCTTTCCCCCAGGCTTTGCCTTTGGAAGTTGTATTCTTCCTCTTCTGGTCTGCATTGGACTTGCTTTTGCACTTCTTTGCAAAGTGGTCCTTACCTCCACACTTTCTGCAAACTTTGCCTTTGGCCGGGCAATATGGGTCTTTTCCAAAGTGACCTCGGTTTCCACATCGATAACACTCCACGTCCTGTGTCGGCGTATATTTTGGTTGGTTATGGCGATGTGAGAGCCTCTTAATTTGCTGGCTTGAGTTGTCTTTCAGGGTCATGGTATGAAATTGCCCTTCAACAGCCTCTAATGCAGCAGCAATGGTTAAAGCATCGGTGAGTTCCAACTCACTCCCTCTTTCCAGTAGACGTCGTCTGAGTTTATCTGATCTACAGTGCTGTACAACTTGATCCAATAATTGGTTGTCCAAATTAGCTGGCATGTAATTGCATCCAACAGCTAGCTGGCGTAGTCTCGTCACGTACTGAGCAATTGTCTGGCCATCTTCTTGTCTCGTTCTCCGAAACAAATGCCGTTGAAATGTAGCATTCGGTGTCACTACATAGTGTGCATTTAATGCATCTACCGCTTTCTGGTACTCATCCTTTCTTCCAGTATTCAAAAGTGTCTTAAATGTTTCCCGAACTGAGGGTCCTGCAGTGAAAAGAAGTAACGCCCTTCTCTACGCTTTTTGTTCAACTGTACCGGTATGTAGAAATAGGCCACGACTGTCGGCGTAGGATTCAAATTCTTCCAGCCATGCCTTCCACTTCACACTTACAGTGCTTGCATCACCCGTTGGGTCAAAATGAGCAATTCCACTATGTGTTAGAAAGTCACAGTTTGCACCAGCCATGAGGAAATATTCCAGCCCCAAAAGTACTGAGTCACAGAGAAAATTTTTATCACCTTGAAGTTGTCTGTAATCCTCTGTAATCTTGTTTAGTCTTTAATTTTCTTCAAGCTTCTTTCATCCTCGTCGCCAATGTCACATTTGTGGCCCGAAATGTGAAGTTAATGAAACATTAAACACAAGTTTTATCAGGTAAACTTCTCTGTGGCTTTATTCTCCCATTTCCTTTGTTCTCCTGCTTGTGTTCTTATCTCTCTCTCATACCACGTGACTTCCGGTATATCTCATACATATTCATTATCATGACATCCTCTCCTCTCTGCTTTCAAAACCACATGACCTTCTTAGAACAGCAAACTGGTACCAGCCAGATGACTGCACTGGACCCAAACTTCTGAGTCCATTCATGTGTTGCTTTAAAAACAATAATCCATTTACGGGTCAACGTGGGGAGAATGTTTAACAGTGATGTACAGTCGACTTTGGCAGATACTGTGACACCTTGTTCACAGTATTGAGAAGGGTTAACAGAGATGTGCGGTAGAATAAGGCAGATTATATGACTCCTGGTTTACAGTAGTGAGAAAGTTTTAAAATGATGCACAATAAACTGTGGCAGATACTGTGAAATCTGGTTCACAATGTGGAGGAGGTTAATGGTGATGTACGGGAGACTACGTAGATACGTCGATACTGGGCTTAAAGTAGGAAAAAAAGCTTTATTGGTGATGTATGGGAAACTGAGACAGTTACTGTGACACCGGGTTCATAGTGGGGAAAATGTTTAACAGAGTTGTACGATAACCTTTGGCGAATAAAGTGACACCAGCTTCACATTGGGGAGAATGTTTAATGGTGATGTACAATAAATTGTGGCAGATACAATAACACCAGGCTCACATTGGGGAGAAGGTTTACTGATGATGTACGGTAGACTTTGGCAGACTCTGTAACACCAAGTTCACAGTAGTGAGAAGGTACAATAGTGATTTATGATAAACTATGGCAGATACAGTAAAAACGGTCTCACACTGGGGAGAAGGTTTAATGGTGATGTGTGGTAAACTTAGGCTGATACTTTAACACCAAGTTAACAGGGGGGAGAATATTTAATGTTGATTAAAGGTAGGCTGAGGCAGAAACTAAGAGACAGGATTCAGAGGAATGTGAAGGTTTAACAGTGATTTACTAAAAACTGTGTCAGATACTGTGACAAGATGGCGCAGAGGGTAGATGTGTGGTTCCACCCTTCCCCAGTTAGACTATTAAATGCTCAATTTTAAAAGTTGTAAATGTGATTAAAAATACTGTTTATAGACTTTTGAATAGTGGAAGATCGAAATAGCTGCAAATGTGAAAAAAAGTGAAAACTCAGTTACAGAAGAAATTACCTTACAAAAGTGTTGAAAAATCGAGGCCTAGTTCAAGTTGAAGTAACGGAGTGGTTGACTGGAGTCCCCAAGCCTCAGAAGACTCCTGCCCGGCTTAGTATTACACCGGCACCATCTTGTGCAATCGCAAGATGGTGCAGGCTCAGCAATGACTTCGGCCGGTTTCAACTCATGCACTCGTTAACTCGGGCGCGAGGGTGGGCCAGCTGAGTGAGGACAGGCCTGCGTGCCTGCAGCATTGCCTGGTGGTCCGGGGGTGCGCAGTGTAGTGTCAGAATACGCACCTGCGCGGTGGGTGGCCCGACCAGGCATGCGCCATGCGTCGAGGGTCCACGAACCTTTGGAGAAGGTGTGGGCTATGGAGGAGCCCGAGCGATGGCCAGTTGACGAGGTAGGCATGCTGTTGTCGGGTGTCCAGACCCGCAGCCACATTGGAAGAGGACCTACTGCTTTGGAGGAAGAAGAGAGCTCAACTTCATTAGAGTTTGAAGAACTGGGGACTGAGGCAAAAGTCGGTCGGCCTCAAAGGGAGGTGATGGATCCTGGACTGGATTCTATGTTTCCAATTCTGGAAGGGATTGCTCTGCTCATGGAAGAAATGGCAAATATATCAATGCAGATGACTCATCAGATGAGTTAAGGATTTTTTGGAAATGAAAACTCAAATGAACACCGTGTGTGAAGAAATAACTTTTATGAAGCAAGATATTAATGTAGTTAAGAGTGATGTTACGAGATGGACACGATCAGTGGATACTGTGCAAGAACATTTTAAAAAGATTGAGGAGGCTTTCTTGAATGCAAGTGTCAAGTGGAGTATAATAGAGAAAAAATGGAAAAAGTGGAAGATCCTTTTGTAGATTGGGAAATTCAGAAGAAGGAATTATTGAAGAAGTTTGACTAATTAGAAAACCAATGTCGTAGAAATAATGTTAAGATAGTAGGTCTTCTGGAAGATATGCAAAGTTCGGATCCGGTGAAGGTTTTGAAGAAATGATTCCCAGAAGTGTTGGGCAGGTAATTCATTTCAGATGGACTGGAATTAGATCGAGTGAACAGAGCGTTAAGGAAGAAAACGTTTCCAGGCCAATTACCACGAGCAGTTTTGATTCGCTGTTTTAAATATCAAGACAGAGAGATGATCCTCCGATTGGCGGTGCAGAAAGCACGGCAAAATCAGGCTCCACTGATGGTTCAAAATAATAGGGTTTTTTTTAATGCAGATCTGATTCAAGAAATTATCAGAAGAGACCGAGAATTTAATTTGGCCTAAGAAGTATTGTGGCGAAAGGGATATAAATTTGCTTTTCGTTATGCGGGAGTATTGAAAGATTTTTATGGGAATTTTCAATCTCAGTTTTTTGAAAATGACCATGATGCTTTAATATTTGCTAATTCATTGCCAGATGTACGAGGAAATGGGCGATGGTCAACATTGTCACCGAAGGGAAGGGTCAACGAGAATGGAAATGGGAAGATTTGAAAATATGGAAAGAATGGGAAAAAAAGTTGAATTGACGCAAAGTCTTCTCGATATTGAAGAAACGGAACAATCATTCGGACTGGAATCACTGGGTTGAATGTTTTTGTTTCAGTACTTTGTGAAAGTCTAACTGGGGGTGGGTGACACTGAGTCCTTTAGTCAGCTGCCACTTGTGGACTTTACCACACCCAGATTTTTAGGGGGCTACTACTTTTGAGTAGTTTGTTTTGGGATTGATTTTTCTCTTTTTTTTTGGAATTTTTAAAATAGGCGGGGATTCGAATACAGCGAGACTTCGAAGGGGAGCATTGTTTTATAGTAGGATTCACATTTGTGAGAAGGTTTAACAGTGATATACTATGAACTGTGTCAGATACTGTGACACCAGGTTCACAGGGGGATCAGATTTAACGATGATATATGGTATGTTGAGGGAGATAATGTGACACCAGGTGCACAGTGAGGATAAGGTTTAATGGTGATGTACTGTAGACTGATGCAGATACAGTGACACCAGGTTCAGAGTTGTAGAGGGTTTAACGATGATGTACAGTAGACTGCCATCCTCAACATCCATTGGAGCGCTTTCATCCCTAACGTCGAAGTACTCGAGATGGCAGAGGTCGACAGCATCGAGTCCACGCTGCTGAAGATCCAGCTGCGCTGGGTGGGTCACGTCTCCAGAATGGAGGACCATCGCCTTCCTAAGATCGTGTTATATGGCGAGCTCTCCACTGGCCACCGTGACAGAGGTGCACCAAAGAAGAGGTACAAGGACTGCCTAAAGAAATCTCTTGGTGCCTGCCACATTGACCACCGCCAGTGGGCTGATATTGCCTCAAACCGTGCATCTTGGCGCCTCACAGTTTGGCGGGCAGCAACCTCTTTTGAAGAAGACCGCAGAGCCCACCTCACTGACAAAAGGCAAAGGAGGAAAAACACAACACCCAACCCCAACCAACCAATTTTCCCCTGCAGCCGCTGCAACCGTGTCTGCCTGTCCCGCATCGGACTTGTCAGCCACAAACGAGCCTGCAGCTGACGTGGACTTTTACCCCCTCCATAAATCTTCGTCCGCGAAGCCAAGCCAAAGAAAGAAGACAGTAGACTGAGACAGATACTGTGACACTGGGTTCACAGCAATGAGAATGTTGAATAGTAATGTCGATAAACTGTGTCAGATACTGTGACACTAGGTTCACAGTGGGGAGAAAGTTTAACGGTCATGCCAGGTTCACATGGGAATAAGGTTTAACGGTGATGTATGGTATGTTGAGATAGATAATGTGACACCAGGAGAACAGTGGGGATAAGGTTTAATGGTGATGTACTGTAGACTGAGGCAGATACAGTTACAGCAGGTTCACAGCGGGGAGGAGGTTTTATGGTGATGTAAGGTAGACTTTGGCAGATACTGTGACACCGAGTTTACAGAAGTAAGAAGGTTTAACTGTGATGTACAATAAACTGTGTCAGTTAACGAGATACCAGATTCACAGTGGGAATTAGGTTTAACAGTGATGTATGGAAGGCTGTGGCAGATACTTTGACACATGGTTCACAATGGGGAGAGGTTGATCACTGATGTATGATAAACCGTGGAAGATACTGTGATAGCAGGTTCACAGTGGGGATAATGTTTTAAGGTGATATACGGTAGACTGAGGCAGAAACTGTGAGACAGGATTCACATTTGTGAGAAGTTTAACAGTGATGTACTATAAACTGTGTCAGATACTGTGACGCCAGGTGCACAGTGGGTATAAGGTTTAACGATGATGTACGGTAGACTGAGTCAGATACTGTTACTCCGGGTTTTCAGTAGTGAGAAGGTTTAAAAGTTATGTACAATAAACTGTGGCAGATACTGTGAAAGCAGGTTTACTATGGGAATAAGGTTTAACGGTGATAAAAAAAATAAACTGTGGCGGATAAAGTGACAGAAGTTTCACAGTAAGAAGAAGGTTTAACGGTGATGTAAAATAAAATGTGGCAGATAAAGTGACATCAGGTTCACATTGGGGAGAGGTTTAATGGTGATGTACGGAAAACTGAGGCAGATACTGTGACACCGAATTCACAATGGGGAGAAGGTTTATCAGTGATGTACGCTAAACTGTAAAAGATACTGTAACCCCAGGTTCACAGTGGGGAGTAGGTTTAGCAGTGATCTATGATAAATTGTGGAAGATACTGTGACCCCAGTTTCACAGGGGTAATAAGGTTTATCAGTGTTGTACGATAAACTCTGTTAGATACTGTGACCCCAGGTTCAGAGTGGGAAGAATGTTGAAGGTGATGTACGGTTAACTTAGACAGATATTTCTAACTCCGGATTCACTGTAGTGAGAAGGTTTAACAGTGATGCACAATAAATTCTGGCATATATTTGACATCAGGTTCATATTGGGGAGAAGGTTTAATGGTGATGTATGGTAGAGGGAGGCAGATACTGTGACACCAGGCTCATTGTATTGTTCATTTATCTTAATTACAACATCTAATTTACATGCTTCATTTTTTTTGTGGCAATTTCTAAACATTCCATGAACTTCAATTCTAATCAGATTTTGTTCATTTAAATAGGTCACCACGAAAATCCCAAATCGTTTGGTCTCTTAAGTACGCTGCACAAAATTAAATTCTTTACCTGGGTTTGGTTCAACGGCACTTCAGTCTGTTTCATTATTTTTTCAGTCCCTTGTTTTGTACTTTCTGCTTTGCCCAGCAGATTCGCCTAATGGGCATCCAACTCTGTCTTCTCAGCTTGACCCAACATCTCCTCTGTAAACTTAAGCAAACCAAGGAGACCAAAGTTAACATTTTCACATCTCCATTTTCAAAAACAAAAATGATGCTGTGACTTGCAGATTCACATCATAATCCCACTTGCTAAACTTGCAACCAACTGCACCGCATCCTACAGCTGGAAAATTGAAAGCGAACTGCTTGGTTCAAGCAAAGATTCCACCCCGTCACCCATTAAAGGCCTCCAAGTTAACAACAGATAGCAACCTGAAAGTTAAATACAAAGATCTGCATCAGGAAGATTAATGGACTTTTTTAAAAGACTTTATTTAAGATTTTATAACATGAATAACATATAGGATTACATTAAAAAAATTAAGAATAAAATAATAAAATTACAATACAGTATCAGTAATCTAAATAAACTATACCCTCCCCAATAATTATTACACATTAATAACCCAACTCAAATTAGTCCAACCCCCCCTTCCCCCCCAAAATAAAGAGTGAAGAATTAATAAAGTTAATAATATATGTGAGAAAAAGAAAAACCCACTTACAAAAAAAACATAAACATAACCAATTAAAATACTAACAAAAAGAAAAGTAATTAATACTAAGATATCAGACTTAAAAACATATTTAAATCAAAATTAAATGCATATATTTAACAAATGGAGTAAAGGTGAAACATATTTAACTCAAACTTAATATAAAAAATTAGTAAAATTAGTAACATTATCTATCAAAAATTCTTAAACAATAATCAATTCTTTAAAAAAAATTGTAGCATGGAAAAAAAGATGAAAAATAAACTTTCTCTATCGAGATAAACCTTCACCAACTATCAACTAACTTCACATCTATCATCATATTAGTCACATAGACCACCATCTTAAAGCAAAATTCAAACCTCATTAAGCATTGTACAATTCAATTTTAGTACTCTTCCACCATTTTTCCCTTTTACTCTTGAATAGTTATCCAATAAAAGCTCCAATACCACATTTAAATATCCCCAATCATTACGTTAAAATTCAGATATCCAAATAATAAAAACACATCTACAACGAAATCTATATCTTCAACAAATGGAGCATAAACCACAAACAAAATTCAAGCCTCATTAAGAATTGTACAATTCAATTTATAACTTTCACCATTATTCCCTTTGTTCTATAACTAAAATAGCAAAATAATATATACCAGAATTACCACTCCTTTCACCTTAAAATTAAAGAAAAAATATTTAAAAAAACCTTATCCATCCCATTCACATTTAAATTTCAAATATTCCTTATCTACTGAATAAACTTTACAAAAAAAACCACATCAATTTTTAGTTTTTTAAACAATCAAATACTTTCTTATGCTTTTTTTTATATTTAAACAAAAAAAACTCTTCACTCTTTAATCTAATAATACAAAAAAAAGGAAAAAAAATGGGTAGGAGGTTAAAAATACCCCCTCCCGTCTAATCCGCGCAATGCGGTAACTCCCAAAAAAAAATGGGTGTGAGATAACTCACACGTAGCAGATGACTTTCAGGAAATAGTGCCCATCCAGTTCTCTCCCCCAACTCTCACTTCATCTTAAACTAACATCATCATTATTTAATATCCCTTTTTCTAAAAAAAAATTAGAAAAAAAAGGACAACACTTCTTTTAATCAGCTCCAACTGCCGAGTCACCATTACAACCATTCCTTCTTGGAGCACGGATCTTTTCTTCCATCTCTTGTCTCCTTAGAGATCGTGGCGGACTATGTCTCTGTTGAAACTGAGTAATTGACAGCTCTTGAGCAAATGCTATAGCTTCCTTTGGAGAATCAAAGAACTTTGGTTGGCAACCATCTTGGAAAACCTTCAAAACAGCTGGATATCTAAAGGTTGCCTTGTAACCTTTCTTCAACAACAACTCTTTAGCAGGATTGAATTTCCGTCGTTGGAACATAACTTCTTGACTCAAATCCGCATAGAAGAAAACTCGATTATTTTGAATCATCAAGGGTGATTTTCTCTGTTGTGCATTTCTAATAGCCACTCGTAAAATTATTTCTCTGTCGTAATAATTCAAGCAATGAACCAAAACAGGTCTTGGACTTTGACCTGAAATAGATCTTCTACGCAAGGCTCTGTGAGCACGTTCCAGTATTATACCTTCCGGGAAATGTTCTTGACCCAGCACCTGCGGAATCCATTCAGTAAAAAATTTTCTTGGGTCTGGTCCCTCCATAGCTTCCGGCAAACCAATAATCTTTATATTGTCCCTTCTGGATTGGTTTTCCAAATAATCAATCTTTTTCACAAAATTTTTATTTTGAGTTTGTAAGTCTTCGACCATTTTGGTCACATCAAAAACTTAATCCCGTATTTCATCTGTATCTTCTTCACACGAATTAAATTTATCTCTCACTTCAAGCTTAAAAGCTCCAAACTCAGCCATCTGTTGAGAATGTCTTTTCACCAGAGTATTAAACCTAGTACCAAGTTCAGTCATAATCTTGGATAATCCCTGCATTGTATAAGATAATTTAGTTTCAAGATTCACAAAAATCTTTTCAATTGGAAGAGATTTTGACTCAACAGATTCCTGCTTCTTCTGCATAACCAAAGGATCTTCTGTTCCTTCCTTATAGTATGACTGCAATGACTGGAGGACGCTGGCCGGGGTTTTCCCCAGTCCATAATGTGTTAAGTTCTCCCAGTACATCAAGTAGTATAGGTTCTTCTATTTCAAAAGATGCAGTTTGCAGCGCCACCTCTACAGTTGACAAATGCCTTTGAGTAACTCTTTGTTCTAAAGGCTGTTTGGCGCCCTCTTTAGGGGGCTCTACCGATGTAACAGAGAGCTCTACATCCGAACACTGTACCTCCCTCCTGGGATCCATTTCATGCTGAGTCCCGGTGTCTTTCCTGTAGATAGGCTCCAAAACTTGAACTTTTGGAAAATGTAGTTTTTTGATGATCTGTTGTCGTTTTTTTTTGCTCTTTTCCACCAATTGTACCAGCATAAGTTAAATTAACAGCACTGAAATTGTTTTAACGGGCATTTCTAGACAAAACAATAAGATAGAGACAGGAGAGGACTGGAAGGCACGTCTGGTCCTTACGCCATCCTGCCACGTCCCCAAGATTAATGGACTTTAAAAAAAAATCATTTCCACTATTGAAAGAAAACTCCTCAGGGAACACAAGGCTCTTGTTGAACAATTCCTGTTGTATTCCTCAAAATGGTTTGAATCTTAATTTCAAGCAGAGTCATTTGGTGAGATTGTTGGTCCAGAACAAACCCTGCCCACACACTCCCTGAAATACCTGCAAAGTCCTGGTTCAGCTCTGCTCCATGCTAAAGCTATCAGAGCTTTTCCGAAGAGATAACAGACTTCAGATGCTGGTATGTTGAGTAAAAAACACCCTAATACTTCACTGAACAACACACCTCTCTCTGAAACAATTGTCGACTCTTTGACTGTACTAGTTGGGGTACAGAAGGATAAGGGGGACCTCAGAGGCATTTCAAATAATGGAAGGCCTGTACAGAATACATATTGCAAAGATGTTTCCCATGGTAGGAGATTCTAGGACAAGCGAGCATAATTTCAGGATAAAAGGATGTCAATTTAAAACTGATGTGGAACAAATTATTTTGTCAGTGGGTCATGAATCCATGGAACTGAGGTCATTGGGTTTATTTAAGGCAGAGATTGACAGGTATTTGATTAGTTAAGAAATCAAGGGTTATGGAGAGAGAGCTGGGCAGTGGGGCTGAGTGGAAGAATAGTGGAACAGACTCGAAGGGCCTACTTCTGCTCCTATATCTTGTGATCTATATCCTGCTGGAGACCTAGACAACCTTCCTCTTGTATTCCATTCTTAGAAAACAGTCTGCGTCATGAGTTTATGTCATGTGAAACCATTTCCGATTGAATCCCATGTTACAAGTGGCCCACACTCCTCCGGGACATTTGTTCTCATGTTATGCCATTTTAGCCGATTCAATAAGATAGCTAAAGACAGCTGCGTTTGTCTTAATGCAAATTCTACATTGACAGGACTACAGCTTCAACATTTTAAAAATTAGTATCGAGCAGCTCCAATGAGATTTCTTGCCTCTTTTTTTGAAAGGGTAAAAATTGAATCAAATAAAATAGGAGAGAGGAAAAGCAGAAGAATTTATATCCAAGTGGGAATTGAAATTAATGGTTGGTGATAAAGATAAACCATTGTTGAAACATTTGATTAATATATGGAATAAAATGAATGATGAAACTGGTGTAAGTGGATATACAAATTCTCGTCTCTTTTTCGAAGGATCGTCAATTTCTGAATAGCTGGTTTCGTCAGGGGATTATAAATGTTGAAGATTGTTATGAAAGGGGTCAAATAATGTCATTTGAGCAACTGAGAAATAAATATCGTATAACTCATCGCAATCTTTTTTGCTATTTCTAACTAAGGACATATTTGAAGGATAAGTTAGGACCAACCATGTTGTACTGAAATAGAAATTCCTTATAAAGAGGAATTGTTAAAATGTTTACTTCGATAATGTATTCTTTATTACAAGTAGGAACTTTTAAATGAGGAGTTCATAAGTCTAGACAAATGTGGGAAATGGTTTTGAATGTTGTAGTAATGTATGATATAAATTAATTCAGTATAGTTGTTTTTACATCAGTCATGGAGCAGATGTCAGCAAGAATTTTATCTGAAAGCTACACCTAGAATCAGGTGACTCACGCAGTTGGATATGAAAAGCTCTGTAGGAAGTTGATTTGGCAATAGAGATCACTTGATCAAGGGGAGATGTATTAATTCACTTCAACTCAGCAGTCTGGAACTATTGACAAGAGTTCCACGCTGCAGCAGTGAGGAAGGAATTCACAACTAGTTTTTCTTCTACAGTTACTTCTTACACTTGAGAAAATGATTAGAATAAAATCAGAATTATCAGATCAATGTTTAAGGTGTGGTGAAGATGTAGCAACTTTCTTGCATTCAACTTATCTTTGTCCTAATGTAAGATCTTTTTAGGGAGAATTATAAATTTTTTGGAACAAGCGACAGGAGTTGCTTTTCTGCAAAATCAAACTTTATTTTTATTAGGAAATATGGAAGGAACAAGGCCCAAATTAAATCTATTAGTATATCAACTGAAGTTTGTTAAATTAGCCTTAGTGGTGATGAGGAAATGTATTGCACTTACTTGGAAATCAGATATATTTTTAGGGATGCCAAGATGACATGCAAACATTCACAGTTGTATTCTTTTGGAAAAAATTACATATATCTTGAGAAATATATAATCTATGCTTTTGAAAATTTGGCACATGAATATTCAAATATTAGGCTTCAATTTGTAATAATGCCCTTTCCATCCCTCTAGACATGGGAGATTCTCCTCTAAGTTGTAAAATTTTAATTTAGATGTGTTAAATTTCCTCGGCACCGCAAACTCTAGGGAAGCGCAGGACTAGCGCAGGGCACCAGAAAACAAGAAGACCAAACCCCATCAACATCTTAGAAGCAGAGGATTCAATCCACAGGTCAGTGACAATGGAATCAGACCAATGAGGGGTTCTGCAGCTGAAGGACCCACACAGGTGACAGGCTGTTGGTGACTTGAGGAGAGGAACCCATGCAGGCTGTGGGCTTCTGGATAAAGCAGTCAGAGACTTTAAATACATGACAGTAAATTGTCTCCTGAAATAGAGAGAGAGGTTCAAGTTTCAAACTATTATAAACTCCACTCACTAGAGCTACCTGGATTATACCTCTTCCCACTTATTTTTTTGCAAGGACACCATTGATTTTATCACAACTCCTCAGCTGCATCTGTCCTGTGACAGATTATCTATATTTTATATTGTATGTAGATATGTTTTTGAAGGATAGATTGTAGGAGTCGTGTAGGTCACAAACAAATACAAACACTTTGCAAAACAGCTCTTACTAAAAATGCAAGAGCTTTGCTGAGAGTAAGTCATGCAGCCACCGAGAGCTGCCGAGAGCCTTTGCAAAGAATGTTTTGCTAAATAATTTCAAAAGCAGGTGCAAAATGGAATATTGTTTTTAAAACAACATATTATTGGACTCAGAAGTTTACTGTTCTAAGAAGGTCATGTGCTTTTGCAAGCAGAGAGGAGACACCAAATAGGCTTTTTGCTAAAAGAGAGAGAGAGAGATGGAAAGCTGGCATCTTGTTGAAACCCCATTTTGAAGACGGGTTGTGAGTTCTCAGTTCAGCCTGTTGAAAAACCTTGTTGTCCATACAAGAGGAAATGGCTGGCTAGAAATGTGTTTCACCTGAAATAAGGGAAACAAAAGGAACTCAATGGTGTCCTGTAGAAGAGGTTATCATTTGGAAAACTCTGATGGTGAAAGTTTCTTTGGCAAGACACCAAAGTGGCTGATCAGAGGGAATCAGTTTTTGTGTGTCCAATGAGCAAGAAATCCCTCTCTGAAACCAACAAGAGCCTTCCTGGAGGGAAAACATTTTCTTTTATGCACCAGAGCTTGGTGAAAATTCATAAATGTTGAATTCTGTGCACAGTATAAGAATTGATAGATACCGGTAAACTTGGGGGAGTGTCAAAAAAACTTTATACACATTAAATACACCTGTGCTTAGAATTAGAAAAGATTAATGTTAGGCTGTTACATTAATAGTGATAAGTTAAAGTTTGATCCTGTTTTTTTTTGTTTCAAGTAAATTAAAAAGACATTTGTTGAAGTATCCATTTGTCTTGGTGATTTTCTATTGCTGCTCGGTTTTGGGGTCCTCTGGGCCTGTAACAACCCCAAGTTTAGGTCCTCAGACCAGGATACCCAAAATGTCTTATTTCTTCAATAATTTCCGATTCCCCCATACTGTCATTGATAAAGCCTACACCCATATCTCCAATTATCTTTCTGCCTTTACCCCACCTCCTTTCCGGCAGAACATGGACAGAATCCCTCAGGTTTCTCACTTACCACCCATCAGCTGCCACATCTGACACGTTACCCTTGGACACTTCCAACTTCAGCACCATCCTCTAACCTGCTACATCTAACCCGCTCCACTCATATCCTTTTTTCATAGGTGCACGTTTTTCTGTGACTCCCTCGACGGCACTTCCCTCTCCACCCACCACCACCTGATGCACTCCCCATTGGAACTGCAGAAATTGCCAAACTTGTCCCTACGTCTCCTCTCACCTCCATCCAAGGCCAGAATCAGGCCTTCCAGGTGAGGCAGAGCTTCACGTGCACCCCATCCAACCTAATCTAATACATTTGGTAGACTCAGTTGACCTCAATATCAGCAAGACCAATACAGACTGGGTGGCCATTTTGCTAAACACATGCGCTCTGTGGATCGAAACTTGAGCTTCCTGTGACCTACCATATCAATTCTCGAACCCTTCCAGCAACATGTCTGTTGGCCCCATCCTTTGCCATGGTGAGGGCAAACAATCTTAAAGAAAACACATTATATTCCTCCTGGGCAGCCTTAAACTCTATAGCATGAACACGAATGTTTCTAATTTAAGCAGCCACTCACCTCTGTCTGATTTCACTGTTTCCATCTCTTGATCTACTGCCCATTTCAATATAATTACTCCTTTAAGGCAGAAGACTTGACAGTGGTGTTTTCCCCATATAGCTTACATAAATACATAGAAGATAGGTGCAGGAGTAGGTCATTTGGCCCTTCGAGCCTGCTCTGCCATTCAGTGAGATCATGGCTGATCTTAAAGTTTAGTACCCCATCCCCGCCTTCTCTCTGTAACCCCTAATTCCCTTATACTGAAGAAATATATCTAATTCCCTCTTAAATATATTCAATGAACCTGCCTCTACTGCCCTCTGTGGCAATGAATTCCACAGATTCACCACCCTCTTGGTAAATAAATTCCTCCTCATCTCAGTCATAAATGGTTTGCCTATTCACCTCGAACCATGGCCCCGGGTTCTGGACTTCCCCCACCATTTGAAACATCCCTTCCGCATCCATTCTGTCCAGTCCTGCCAGAATTTTATATGTCTCTATGAGATCCCCTCTCAATCTTCTAAACTCCAGCGAGTACAATCCCAAATTGTGCAATCTTTCCTCAGAAGTCATTCCTGCCATTCCAGGGATCAGCCTCGTGAATCGCTTTTGCACTCCCTCCATTGCAAGAACATCCTTCCTTAGATAAGGTGACCAAAACTGCACACAATATTTCAGGTGTGGTCTCACCAAGGCTCTGTACAGCTGCAGTAAGGTATCCTTATTCCTATACTCAAACCCTCTTGATAGGAAGGCCAACATACCATTTGCCTTTTTAACCGCCTGCTGTACCTGCATGCTCACCTTCAGTGACTGGTGCACAAGAACCCCCAGGTCTTTCTGCACTTCCCCATCTCCCAATCTATTGCCATTCAAATAGTAATCTGCCCTCCGGTTTGTATTACCAAAGTGGATAACCTCACATTTATCCACATTGTAGTGCATTTGCCATGCATCTGTCCAGTCCCTCAATTTATCCGAATCACACTGGAGCTTCCTGACCCCCTCTTCCGTGCACACAACCCCTCCTAGCTTGGTGTTATCTGCAAATTTGGAGATATTACATCCAATCCCGTCATCCAGATCATTAATGTAAATTGTGAACAGCTGGGGTCCCAGTACAGATCCCTGTGGCACCCCACTGGCACTGGTCACTGCCTGCCACTCAGAAAACGAGCCATTTATCCCAACTCTCTGTCTTCTACCTGCCAGCCAGTTCTCAATCCACATCAATACTTTTCCCACAATCCCATGTGCCTTGATTTTGTAAGCCAGTCGTTTATGCGGGACCTTATCGAAAGCCTTTTGGAAGTCCAGGTACACCACATCCACTGGCTCTCCCCCATCTATATTACCTGTCACCATCTCAAAGAATTCCAATAGATTTGTCAAGCACGATTTACCTTTTGTAAATCCATGTTGACTCTGTCTGATCCCTTCTCTGCTAGTCATATGCTCCGCTATTACATCCTTAATAATGGATTCCATCATTTTGCCCACTACTGATGTAAGCCTCACCGGCCTATAATTCCCTGCTTCTTCTCTACCCCCCTTTTTAAATAGTGGGGTAACATTAGCTACCCTCCAATCCATGGGTACTGATCCTGAGTCTATCGAGTTCTGTAAAATAATTCTTAAAGCATCTGCTATCTGAATGTCCACTTCCTTAAGTACCCTAGGATGTAGATTATCAGGCCCTTGGAATTTATCGGCCTTCAATCCCTTCAATTTCCCCAAGACCATGTCCTTAGAGATACTGATTTCTTTCAGCTCCTCCCTTACATTAGTCTCTATGTTTCCCAACATCCTTGGGAGGTTATTTGTATCCTCTCTTGTGAAAACAGAACTAAAGTAAGAATTTAATTGGTCTGCCATTTCCTTATTCCCCATTATATATTCCCCTGATTCTGATTGCAAGGGACCTACTCTGGATTTCACCAATCTTTTCCTCTTGACATATCTATAAAAGCTTTTGCAGTTGGTTTTTATGTTTGCCGCAAGCTTACTTTCGTAATTTATTTTTACCCTCTTGATTAATCCCTTTGTCCTCCTTTGCAGCATCTTGAACTGTTCCCAGTCTTCGGATTTGGTACTTTTTTGGCCAATTGATATGCTCTCTCTTTGGACCTAATGCTGTCTCTAATTTCCCTTGTTATACACGGTTGAGTCACCTTTTTTGGTTTATTTTTATGCCAAACTGGTATAAACGATTTCTGCAATTCTTCCATTAGATCTGTGAATGCTTTCCATTGTCTATCCACCGTCAACCCCCCCCCCCCTCCCCATAAACACCACCCAATCAATCTTAATCAACTCCCATCACATACCATCATAATTCCCTTTATTTAAATTCAGGACCTTAGTCTCGGTTTTAATTTCTTCACTCTCCATGTCGAGTGTGAATTCGATCATATTGTGATCGCTCCTACCCAAAGGACCTCGTACAACAAAATTGCTGATTATCCCCTTTTCATTGCATAATACCCAGTCTAAAATGGCCTGCTCCCGAGTTGGTTCCTCGACATATTGGTCTAGATAACCGTCCCATAAACATTCAAGGAATTCTTCCTCCTCAGTATTTTTACAAATTTGGCTAGTCCAATCAATATGTAAATTAAAGTCTCTGACAGCTGTGACCTTATTGCACACTTCTCTAATTTCTCTTTTTATGCCTCCCCTCACCTCTACATTACTATTTGGAGGCCTATATACCACCCCCACTAACGTTTTCCGCCCCTTGCTATACCTCAGTTCTACCCATATAGATTTGGTATCTTCCGAGTTAATATCCTTTCTGTCAATCGTGTCGGTCCCTTCTCTCACTATCAATGCTACCCCACCCCCTTTTCTTTCTTGCCGATCCCTCCTAAATATTGTATACTCCGGGATGTTAAATTCCCAGGCTTGCCCACCTTGCAGTCATGTTTCTGTAATCCCAATCAAATCGTATTTGTTTGTCTCAATGTCCACAGCCAATTCATCTACCTTGATCCGAATGCTTCTTGCATTAAGATATAAAGCCTTCAAATGTGCTTTTTTTACCTTCCCTGCTCTTTTTGATTTTTTTACTTTCGCTGCCCAACCTAACTTTTCCTATTTTATCTTTCCTGTCCTTTGCCCTACCATACAGGTTCCCATCCCCCTGCCAAATGAGTTTAAACCGCATCCGACGGCTGTACCAAACCTAGCTGCCAATATATTGACCCCTTTTGGGTCTAGGTGTAACCCATCCTTCTTGTAAAGGTCATGACTTCCCCAAAAGAGATCCCAATGATCCAAGAACCCAAAACCCTGTCTTTTACACCAGCCCCTCAGCCACACATTCATTTGTCTTAACCTTCCATTTTTGTCCTCAGTTGCACTTGGCACAGGTAGCAATCCAGAGATCACCACCCTGGCGGTCCTTTTTCTTAGCTTCTGTCCCAGCTCACTGTAATCCTTTTTTAGTAACTCCTCCCTCTTTTTATCTATGTCATTGGTACCCAATGAGGCATGTACCAAGACATCAGGCTGCTCACCCTCTCCTTTCAGAATACTCTGGACCAGATTTGAGATATCCCGTACCCTTGCACCAGGGAGGCAGCACGCCATGCGGGTATTCCTATCTGGCTCACAGAATCTCTTGTCTGTACCTCTGACAATGGAGTCCCCAATGACCACTGCATTCCTCCTCACCTTTTATCACCTTGATCCTGAATGTTGAATGTGTATGTTCATGTAATTTCCCCGTCTCTGTCAGTTTCTCCCTCCTAATTAGAAGTGTAGAGGCTTGCCTAACATATCAACCCTGTTGTCCTGTTTCCATCCCCGAAATAAATGTGTGCTTTGTACCTCCGCTTTGGTCTGGTTCTTAATCTGTGGGACCCACACGAATGTGACAACAATGGAGGAGGGGAAGCAAAGTATGTCAAAATGTGTTATTGCCTATGAACAGAGGCAATAGAATATTAAATTTATGTTATGACAGAGTATAATATATTTTGAAGACGCTACATGGAAGAAATTCTTCAAACAATTAAACACAAATACGGAGAGGCAAGTGGGACCTTCTTCTGTTTTCTCCCGCTTAGATCATTCTTAAGAGAAAGATAGGGACCAACATTGACTCCACCTAAAATAAGTGAAATGGAACAAAGAGTTGGATGGGAAATACACCCAAAGTTATTAATGAAATGTACGATGCTCTCCAGAGAGAAAATCCAAAACCAGGATAGCAGAGGTCAGGAGAAAGATGGGAGTCGGGCTTGGATGTGACGATTTCAGAAAGAAGCTGTTCAGAGTGGTGTGAAGATTAAAATATACAAATTCAAGAAGAAATAGGGTCAGGATTGTGTCAAGAGTGTTACAAATATGATTAATGCCAGATATAAAAATAAAAATCTCCACATCAATTCTGCTATACTACATATAAATTAAATGGACTTATCTCCAATTATTCCGAGAAATGTTTTCAATGTAATCAGGTGATTGAGATTTTTCTTTCCATTCGGTTTGGACCTGTGTAAAAGTGGAAGGATTTCAGTCTATTATTAGGACAAATTATGAAGATTAAAATACAAAAGGATGTGAGAATATTTGTGCTTGGTCAGAGATATGAAGCAGATACAAAACTGAAGTTGAATTAATATCAAAAACATTTTCTGAGTCCAGCCATAACAGCAGTGAAGAAATGTGCAGCATGAACATGGAGAGCAGAGAGTTGTGTAACGAGAGATGGGACATTGAAATGAAAACTGTGTCACCATGTAACCATATAACCATTTACAGAGCAGAAACAGGCCATGTCGGCCTTTTGAGACTGCACCGGTTCACTAGAACAACTCCACTAGCTCAATCCTCCCGATTTCCGCCAATATCCCCCAACCCCCTCACCTCCATGTACACATCCAACCTTCTCTTAAATGACAGAAGGGACCCTGCCGCAACAATCTCATTCGGAAGATCATTCCATTCTGCCTCCACTCTCTGAGTGAAGAAGCATCCTCTAAAATTTCTCCAGAAGTTTTGCCTCCTTACCATTAACTCATGGCCTCTTGTTCCAACCTTCCCTTCCCTCACGGGAAAGTGTCTGTCTATGTCTCGTCTATCTATTCCTTTCATAATTTAAAATAGCTATATTGTCCCCTCTCATTCGTCTACGTCCCAATGAATAAAGTCCCAGTCTCCTTAATCTCTCCCTGTAATCCAGATGCTGTAAGACAGGCAACATTCTTATAAATCTCTGCACCTTCTCCACCTTATCTATACTCTTCCTATAATTTGGAGACCAGAACGGAACACAATTCTCCAAACATGGCCTCACCAATGCCTTAAACAGCTGCACTCTAGCCTATGCTATGATTTATGAAGGCCAGCATGTCATATGCCTTCTTAACCACCCTGTCTACCTGGGAACCCACCTTCAGTGAACTCTGTACCATAACTCCAAGATCCCTCTGTTCCTCTTCATCCTCTACCCCCTCCCCTTAACTGCATATGTTCTATTTGTATTTTTTTTTCCGGAATGCAGCACCTCACACTTGTCAACATTAAATTCCATCTGCCATCTTTTCCAAACAAACCAAATCCTTTATTCCAAGAAAATCTACCTCACTGTCCACCACTCCCCCTATTTTCGTATCGTCTGCATATTTGCTTACCCAGTTAACCACACCCTCCTCTAAATCATTAATATTAAAGATAAACAACAAGGGACCCAGCATCGATCCCTGAGGCACTCCACTTGTCACAGGCTTCCAACATGACATATAGTTGTCCACCATGACTCTCTGCTGTCTATCTCCCAGCCACTTCTGAACCCATCCCACTATCTATTAATCCCTAATGACTGAACCTTCCTAAATAACCTTACATGCAGAACCTTATCAAAAGCCTTACTAAAATTCAAATAGATCTCATCAACCACCCGACCTTTATCCACTTTTCTTGTCAACTCTTCAAAAAAATTCAACAAGATTCATCAAACATGACTTTCCTTTCACAAACCCATGCTGGGTGCCCCTGATCTATCCCTGCCTATCCAGATATTTGTACATACTATCTCGAAGTATACCATCCATAATCTTCCCCACTCGGAAGTCAAACTTACTGGCCGATAATTACTTGGCCTACACCTACTGCCTTTTTTGACCAACAGAACTACTTTTGCAACACTCCAATCCCACGGCACCACACCCTCCTCCAGTGATCTTTGAAAAATCGCTGTCAGTGCCCCCGCTATTTGTTCCCTGACCTCCCTTAAAGTCCTGGGAAAAATCCCATCAGGACCAGGAGACTTATCCACTTGAATTGACCCAAGAAGCTCCAAACCTCTTGCTTTACTAATCCCTATCCTTTTCATAACTAAGCCCTTTGCCTCTCTTATCTTGTATTGCCCTTTGACCCTTTCCCTCGTGAATACAGACGAGAAAAATTTGTTCAATATTTCTCCCATTTCATACGGTTCCTGAAATAGTTCACTGGTCCCATCATCCAGTCGACCTATTCTATGTTTAACCCTCCTTTTATTGTTTACATATCTGAAAAAACCCTGAGGATTCACCTTTGCCTTATTAGCTATGGACACCTCATCCCTTCTTTTTTTCTTTCTAATTTCCCTCTTCAAGTTCTTAAGAGTATGTCAAAATGATCACTGGATCCGAAGTTCTCCCTAATGCTCACCTCCGTCACCTGCCCCATTGCATTCCCAAACAACAGATCGAACACTGCTCCCACTCTAGTTGGCATCTCAACATATTGCTGCAAAAAGCAATCCTGAACACAATGCATAAATACTAAGCCATCCTGCCCTTTTACTGACTGCATTTCCCAATCAATATTTGGAAAATTGAAATCACCAACCAACACCACCCTATTTTACCTGCATATTCCACCTCTTTCCTTGCACATTTGCTCTCCTCGTTCCCTTTCCTCATTTGGAGGCCTTTAATAATCCCCAAAGTATTAACCTCACCCTTCTTATTTTTCAGCTCTACCCACACTGCCTCTCTTGACGAGCCCTCCAGTCTATCTTGCCTCAGCACTGCTGTAATATCCTCCCTGACATGTAATGCCACACCTCCCCCTCTTAATCCACCAACTCTGTCACATCTGAAGCAGCAAAATCGTGGAACATTCAACTGCCAGTCACAACCTACTTTCAACCATGTCTCGCTAATGGCCACACATCATAATGCCACATGTCAATCCACATTAATCCTCGCATTAAAATAAATACAACTCAGGGATCTCCTACATCCTACCTTCTGCATATCCTCCTCTATACCATTCTCACAATTTTCACTGCAGTATCTGTTTACTACTTCCTGCTTTTCCTCCTTCAAATTATCTAAACTTGTCTCTTTCCTTATCCTACTAACCCTCACCCTACCATCCTGCCTAACTTGAAACCCTGTCCCCAACCATACTAGTTTAAACCCCTCCTGACAGCCCTAGCAAATGCCCCCGCCAGGAGTCTGGTCCCTCTGAGATTAAGATGTCACCCATCATTATGGTATAGGTCCCAGCTTCCCCAAAAAAGGTCCCAGTTGTCCAACAACTTGAAACCCAGTCTCTGACTCCACTCCTTGCGCCACATGTTTAACCTCCACCTAATCCTAGGTGCTCGCTGGAAGTGCTCGCTGCCTGATGTTACTCTCGGAATAAGTGAAACAGGAAGGACCACTGTGCTAACTTGAAAGAAAGATATTATCATCTGGAGAACCCTGATGGGCCAAGTTTTATCAGCGACACATTGAGCTGACTAATGGTGTTAAATCAGTTGTGAAAATCCTGGAACAACAAATCTCTCTCTGCAAACCCTACAGAACTTTCCTGAGTGGCAAAGCCTGGTGAACTTTATACATGTTCAATTCCATGCACAGTATTAGAATTGCCTCCAACCAATGAACTTAGAAGAATGAGAAGTGAGATTGAACTGTGAACCAAATAACTTTTATTAAATTTACACACACATCATACACGTGCACTTAGACTTAGAAGGGGATTAAGGTTAGTTAAGTTAATAGAGATAAGTTAAAGTTTGATTCTGTTTTCATGTTTAAAGATAATTAGAAACAACTTATCTTTATATAACTACTCGTCCTGGTGAACGTCTATTGCTGCTGGGTTTTGGGGTCCTTTGGGCTCATAACACCATAGTCTGGCGATGTACATGGACCTCCTTCCCACTCCATCCATTTTGGACCCCCACATGAGGAGGGAAACTGCTCTGGTAATAGCCAGGGCAGAGGTGTGTGGGATGGGCCACGCCTGCATCACACGCAGCAGTACCGAGAGCACCTTGCACCTGATGACCAGGTTCTTCCCCATTACTGAGAGGGAATGTCATTCCCACAGACCCAATTTCTGGTGGACTTTTACAATCGCCTCTGACCAATTCTTGTTGCATGCCTCGGCCCCTCCAAGCCAGTTCCCCGACACCTTCAGGTAGTCAGATCTGACTGTGAAAAGGACAGCGGACTGATTTACCAAAGTGCATTCCTCGCTTTTGTTCTAGTTTACCCTGCAACGTAGATTTGTATACTTCCTGGTCCAGCCACTTACAGACTTGTGTACAACTCAGCCGGTCTCCCAGAACTGGGGGGTCTCTGTGCTGCTCCCTGTCTCCTGGAGCTGGGGGTCTCTGCACTGTCCCCATCTTGCAGATCTGGGGGTCTCTCCACTGCTCCCTGTCTCCTGATATTGTTGTTTTGTTCTCCACCAGTCCCACAACACAACCCTGACCCCTGGACGGAATGTAGAAGTACAGAGGGATCAGTGAAAATATGGGTAGTTTTGCCAGGGTGGGGTCCATCCAGGAGCCTGATAACAGCAGGGAACCAGTGGAAGGGGATGGAGGGCATTCGATGGTGCACCAGCAGGACACTGATGAGGGTGCAGATTCCCTCAGGCTCTCAAGGGTAGAAGGCGCAGGTTATTCCAATGGTTTAGGTAAGGCCTGGGTCCAAATTAGAGCTGGCGCAGTTCAAGGGTCGACATAACAGGTGCCTGGAACTGTCATGAGGATACTAAGGGCTGGTAGAGGTAGGTAAGGGGGGGTAGTTGTGTTCAGATGAGGGATTGCTGAGTGAGAGGCCACATGGATGGGACTTTGAGACAAGGAGCCTCTGAATGTCTGCAGGGATTGGGCCTGTAAATAGACCCGCAGACATCCAGCACACAGCATCTTTGACCCAGTACCATCAGGAAGGAGATATGGAGGAACAAAATCAGGCTGCCAGACGGAAATAACTTCTTCCCACAGGCCGTGAGATTGACAATGTAATGTGAGTTGAACGGGTCTGTGGAATGAAAAGGCTGAGAGGGATATGGACTATTTCCAAGCAGCTTGGCCAGCAGAAAAGAAGGGCCGAAAGGATGGTTTCGGAGTTGTCTATCTTGTCCACACTTTTGGGTTGAATCCTTAAATAATTCATGACAGGCAGGACTATCATTTTAGATGGAGATTTTAGATTGACACATGCAGCCCGGGAACAGGCCCTTTCAGCCTCTGAGCCACAACCACTCAATTACACCAATGACCTACAACCCCCAGTACGTTTTAAATGGTGGAAGGACCAGGAGCAACTTGTGGAAATGCACGCAGACACAGGAAGAATGTACAACTCCCCAGAGACAATGTCAAATTTGAACCCGGCTCGCTGGCCCTTTATCAGCGTTTTTCTAACCGCGGCACTAACCTCGCCACTCTCAATTATTCCCAGGGTTCTTCCTCCTACTTTCCATGAGCTGTGATTGCTTCCAATTCCAGTGCTCTTGTTTCCCTGAGACTCTGACCCCTGCCCAGTGACTCTGTCCCTAATGCCTCTCCCTGGACAGATGATCACAAGTCTCTCCTGGCTCTCACCCAAATTTTCTTACCCAATTCCACCACCTACAACCCCCTCGTCATGGCCCACCCACTCGCCCACAGGGCCAAGGGTAGCAAGGTGGGTGAAGGTCCAGCCTGTAGTCACAAAGCTTGTCGAAGGACAAGTGAGAGCAGGAGTCCTGGGGCAAGAGGTGAAGGGCAGTGTGTACTGTAGCGGCCAGCTACACAGGGTCACAGCCTCCAGGGTGGGGGGAGAGAGAGAACTGGCTCAGATGGGACAGATGTCCCGGTGCCAAGGGTCAGGGAATTCCCCAGCTCGGTGAAGGTCTGGGACACTGACAACGGGAAGGAGATGGACCACTGCCCTCCCCACATCTCCACTGTCTAGGGGTCCTAGGAGCAGCTCAGATACCAAGGCCTGTGGGTGGGGGAAGGGGAAGGTTAAAGAACTTTGGTGGGGTAGTTGTGATGGGTAATCGATTGGAGAGGGTCCCAGTGAGGGAACTGGTCTGGTGGGAGGACAGACCTGATGTTGGGCCTTTGGACACCGGCGAATTGGCGTGGGGGACGGGGACAGGGACTTTTGGCTGGGCATGTTGTGGGACAGGGGCTTGTTGAAAGCCCTGGTGGAAGACAGGAGCTCTGGAGACGGTCCAAGCAATGGGTGGAGCATTGGGGATGGACCCAGTGGGGAATAGGGGCTTTGTTGACAGGCCTGACAGTATTTTGGGGATGATCTCAGCAGGGGGAGGGGTTTGGGGACAGGTCTGGTGGGAGATGAGGGCTTTGGGGAAGGGCCAGGTGGGTGACAGGGGACAGTATTAGGGAAGGACCCAGAGGACAAAACCAACCCTGGAGCTCTGGTTCACCTCGGGTCACTCACCTTGGCCCACGGACGTGCTTTCATCTGCGGGAAGCTGAATTTGTTGCAGTTTTGGTTCATCTCCCGGATCTGCTCCCTGGATGAGGTCCGCAACACCTGTTGGGACAGAAACCACCTTCACTACTGGCTCGGGGTGGGGGAAGCAGGAGGGTGACAAGGGGAGGGAATGCAGTGTATGTGTACCAGGTCATGGACATGGGACGAGCCCTAGAACTGGGGTGGTGGTGAAGGCTGAAACCTTAGGGGCATTTAAGAGGCTCTGAGTCACGTGGATGAAAGAAAAATGGAGGGTTATTAGGGAGGAAGGGGTTAGTTATTTTTATTTTGGTATGAATACATCAGTCGGCACAACATCGAGGGCTGAAGTGCTTGTACTGTGCTCTCATGTTCTATGTTAAATGTGTCCTGTCAGTCTTTCAGCAAGCGGATATGTCGGGGAGGGACCGCTGCCGACTGGCACATTCCAGGCTGCAGGGGTACATGCTGAGGGATGCACGGAGGCTTGGCGTAGCCAACACGAAGGCACTATGGGGATGGATCATAATCCTTCAATAACCGTGCACTGAGAGGCTGAGAGCAAGGGGAACTCCTCCAACAGCAGAGGGGGGCAGTAACCACACGGTATCACAGTGGTGGCAATGAAGGTAAACAGAGACGTATGCAGCAATGTGTAGTGAAGGGAATATCTGGATACAACAGGAGGAGGAGAAAAGACGGAACGGTCTTCCTCTTTGGAAATAATTTGTAAATAAAGTCAATTTTGCGGGGTTGGGGGGAGGGGAAGAGAAAAGCCCTACTCAGTCAACTTTGCTTCATGAGATACATTCTCCGATCCAGAAAATCTATTCTGCACCCGCTCCAGAGTACAAGATCAAATTTATTACCCTTGGATAGCACAAGTACGGCCTGATAAAACAGAGTTCTTGGGGTAAACATACGCAAACACACAACCAAGCCCTCACACCTACAGACAAATGATACATGTGCAGCACGTCCAGAAAAATAACTCCATATTGTTGAATAAATAGCAGAGTCGAGGAGTATTTGTATGAGCAGCTCATCAATCGTTCCACGTTCTCCCAGCCTGGAGGAAGAGGCTGTTCCTGGGCCTGGAGGTACTGGCTCTGAAATTCCTGGATCTCTTTCCCGACGGGAATAGCTGGATGATGCTGTTGTCCGGGTGAAGGGGTCCTCGATGATTTTGTCAATGATCATAGTGGATCACATTGATATTTGGGGTGGTGGGGGGCAGGAGGGTGTCCCCAGTGTTGCTCTAGGCCACTTTACATCCTGTGGATTGACCTCTGATCATTTTTAAAAAATATTATTTATAAATAAAATCCACAAAGAATTCACACAATTAATAATAACACAAATAAAATATAAATACACTTGTCATAGTTAAAAGAAAGAATAAAGAAATCCCCCCCCCCCCCATTAAACCACCCCATCTCCCCTCCATCCCCTTGCTAAAAGAAAAAGAAGAAAAATGAGGACAAGG
This sequence comes from Narcine bancroftii, assembly GCF_036971445.1. Classification (NCBI taxonomy): domain Eukaryota; kingdom Metazoa; phylum Chordata; class Chondrichthyes; order Torpediniformes; family Narcinidae; genus Narcine; species Narcine bancroftii. Next base: position 34,116,019 of record NC_091479.1, read on the forward strand.
GACCCCCAACAGGAGAACCAATTACTTTAACGTTCCTTTTCAAAAACTGAGGCCTTAAGCAGAAAGGGAATGTTAGAGCCACCCTTTGTAAATATGGGGTCCATATTCTTCCAAAATATATGGTTGAGGCGGCCTGCTCACCAGGACGAAAGCCAGTACACAAGATGCATGACGAACGCGGTGACTACACAGATCCTGCGGCAACCAATCATCTTCGTCCCAGGTGACATCCCGCACAGTGGGAAGCAATGAGCAATGGCGAGAACACCCACCAATCCGAGGCTGGCTTTGCCGTCTCGAAAGACCTGTCATTGGTAGCGGGAGAGTATATAAGCAGAGCTGCCAGTTCAACGAACCAGTCTTCGACTTCGACTTCACGGGTGTGTATCATTCATTCCACACATCATGGTGAGTGTGCTGGATATCGGTGCGAAGGAAGAGACATTCACCATTGACCACCTCAAACCAGCACATCTGGACATTAGCAAATTCAGCCCCCACGACCCAGATATAGGCGACCGAAAGCAGCGAACAGTGCTGGTTCTAGGGAGATGGGGCATCATGCTAACTGGGATGCCACCCTGTACACAAGATGGCCGACGAATGTGGCAACTGTTCAGAGTCCACGGGGACCAACAACTTTCATACCAGGGGACAACTCGCACGGCAGGAATCAACAAAGAACGGAACACCGAACAATTGGAGGCCGGCATGGATGTGACATCACTCCAGTCGACAGCAGCAGGGAGAGAATAGAAGCAGAGCTGCGAGTGTAATAAAGGAGTCTTTGACTTGATTTTTTGGGCGTGTGTCCGCCTTTCCACCCATCACAGTAGCGCGCACGTTCCAATTTCACATCGAATGGTCTTGCTCATCTTACATCGGGAGTCACGTGTACAGTTTCCTTACCTGAAGCATGAGAAGTGCACAAAGATCGTCAGATTTGTTTCTGGGGTGTTTTAAGCAGGTGATAGAAGGAAAGTTTGAATGTAGATCTCTTGGTCGTTGGTAAAAAGGGAGAGGACCTTACAACATTATGAGAGGACACAGCAGCACGGATCGAGAGAGGATAATGCAAAGGAGCCGAACACCAAGTGTCACAATTTCCCAATAACCGATCAGCTGCTTAGACTTTAAGAAATGTCTTCAATGAAAATGTAATATCCTTGGAATTCTCTCCGCTTTTGAAGGTGCATTTGAAATTGGGATCCATGGACTTGTGATGAGTTTATTGCCGTACCCACTCGTAGAGGGATCATATGCATTGAACTTAGATGTAAATACTTTGAAAAAAGTAGCAGACATTAAATTGGAAGCGGTAATAAATATGAAGGAAAGATTGAGAATAAATAGTCTCCCTTGCAGTTGGGGTACAATGTATTTCTTGAGATCAGAGGAATCCTGGAGCCAGGACAAAGTGATCCTGTGTTTCCCAAGGATTTGATTGTTGTTGGATTAGTAAAAAGTGGAAGGGCCGAAGGGTCTTCTGATCCTTCGACTGCTTGATTTGTCTTCTGATGCTCATTGGGTTCACCTGTGTATTCGCTCGCTCGCTCGCTGATTGGTTGCTTCAGTTACGCGAGGCAACGGGTTGATTCGGTGAGGCCGCTATTTGATTGGACGCTGAAGTCGGGTTGGATTGATGGGCGGGTTCGCTAGTTGATTGGCTCTTGCTGTGAGGAGGCGGGACATTTGCGGCAGCGTCGTCTGCTCGGGGTCCGTCGTGTCGCCTCGGGAGCGAATGGGAGTAAGTTGGCGGAGGCGCCGGAACCTTCCACAGCCGCGCGGTCCAGGGAAAGCGGGCGACCCGCAGCCCACCGGGCCCCACCCGGGAGCGGCCGGTACCGGCGGGGTGTTTGGGTGGAGCCGAGGCGTCGGTGCGAGGCCTGATGCCGCCGACAGGGCGAGGCTGGAGGCCGCGGGGTTACTTGCAGCGGGAAGGGGCGGTGTCAGGTGATTGGCAAGTCTGGTTTGCGCATGCGTGGTGAGTTCGCGCATATGTTGCAGATACGCATGTGCCGATTGAGGGCGACGAAGCGAACCCTTTCGCAAGTGGCAACTGACCACTGGCGCATGCGCACAGAAATTAAGATGGCTGCCCCCAGCTAATGGACCCTGAGTCACAAAGTCAATCCTGTGACTGTTCTCGTTTGTCAAATCATTTGATTTTAAAAATAGGCTCTAAGACTTCAGGGCTCCTCGCATGGGGGAAAAACCCCGACTTGCGACCATCGTGGACCCACCCTCCCCCCCGACTCGACCATTGTGGGACCTTTGGTTTAAACTCCTTTAATTAAAATAATAACTATTTATAAACTCCTACAAGACTTCAGGGCTCCTCGCACGGGGGCAAAACGCCGACTTGCGACCATTGTGGGGTCTGATTGATCCTTTGGACTACACTATGGTCGCAGGTCGGGGAGGACCTGTCGGGGTCATTGGGTCGCTGAGGAAGGGATGGAAAACCAATCCATTTTTTGCTTCCCAATGCTCATAGAATGTGCCTAATTCCATCCGTTTTTCCTGTTGTAGCATCACATTCTTCATAAAGTTAGATGTTATTTTTTAAAGTTGTGTCACCTGAACAATAATGCTCCAATCCTTCTGATCCTGACGTACCATGTGTTTAAAATGTAATGTTTCTCAGTTACTTGATCGAATGCCTTAAAAATATAGGGACTTTGGTGTTAAAAATACAGAGTAAAGATTTCACCAATCCTTTTGAATTTATGATCTCTGAGATTTCTGGTCATGTTTTCTATTTAGGTTGGTGTATCTTGCAGACCTGTTTGGATGCAGCAAGTAAGAAGTTATTCATTTGTAGCATCCGCTGCGGCAGCGCGACCAAATAAAGAGACATCCACCCAAGGTGAGTGTAAAACAAAGACTGGCTTTACTGGTTTAAATTCCCCACGTGTGCTCACTGGCCCACCCACTTCTGGTGACGTACCCCTGACTTCCAGCATCACTCTCCAGCTGGCTGGCCGCTACGCGGAAGTGAAGGGCATCTCAGCCCGCACATGGTGCAAGGCCCAGGCTCCTTCTCATCTTGAACTGTCCAAGTGTTGCTGTGATTTGGCCTTTTTTGCTTGCCCAGTTGCCTGGTGCGCTACAATCTCAGCGTTGATAAGGGAGAAATTCTTTCAATGTTTTATTCACTTTTATTACAGAATTCTTCCTAGTTTATCTGTGTAACATTGAAAATTATGGGTTTTCATGAACAGGAATCATGATTTTACTCATAATTTGGTGAGCCAATTGATAGGACAGTTTTTGCTAATGCCCCATGGGAAGCAAAATAAAAATGAAGTGACAAAATTAGGAAGGTTTGATGACCCTTCTTTTTAAGCAGTATGTCAGGATGATTTTCATCTTGCTTGCTGAATTAAAATGTGATTTGTCAGTTCTTAATGGCAGCTGCCATTATTGGCATTGCAAGGAGAGATGAGAAATGGGTCAAGTCCTTGGTGGTCCCAGTAATGCAACGTAGAAAGATGTCACGGGGCTGAATGTGGTTTAGGGAGGGAGAGGGTATTAATTTTTAGGAAAAGTATGTGGCCAGCCACCTATCAATATTTTTTTATCAAATAGAAATTCCTGCTGGTAGAAGCCATTTCCTACTTTGAACAGGCCCAATGTCATTATCCAAGCAGATATTGTTAAGAGCCCAAAGGATCCCAAAACCCAGCAGCAAGAGACATTCACCAAGACAAGTGGTTTTTAAAACAGAAGTTATTTTTAATCAAATTTAATCATTAAATTAGAATTAAACTTTAACCTAACTCTATACTTAACAAACCCAAATTAACCCCTTTTTAATTCTAAGTGCACATATTTATAATGTGTTTAAATTTAAGAAAAGTGATTTGGTTCACAGTTCAATCTTACTTCTCTTTCTTCCAAGTTCTCTGTATGCAGGCAATTCTGCTGTGCACAGAATGGAATGTGTATAAATTTCACCAGGATTTGGTGCTCGAAAGGTAAATGTTTACCGCTCAGGATAGTTCTTGTAGGGTTTTTAGAGAGAGATGTGTTGTTCTAGGATTTCCACAACTGAGGTACCACCATTAGTCACCTCAATGTCTCAGTGATGAACTTTGCCCCGTTAGGGTTTTCCAGATGGTAACTTATTTCTGCAAGCTACTACAGAGTTCCATTCCTCTTATTCCAAACAACAGGAGTTCTTTCTTCTGCTTAACCTAGTGTTAGATAAACAAAACCTAGGAGTGACTTTCCTGTAAGCAGCCTGCAGAATGGTACTTGTAGCCATCCTGGCTCCATTTCCAAACAATGGTCATTCATTTTATGACATCAGTTCGATTAATACCTACTTGTGAATGTGCAGAACATTCACCAGAGATCTTCAATATTTCTTCAGTTTTTCAAATAAGATGTTTTAAAATGTATGTGTGTGTATGTATGTAACCTACTCTAAATCTTACCAAAATACCAAATATTACCAAATTCTCCAAATATATTTATCCATTACAATATCACGTAAGGAGCATTTAAGAGAATCTTAGACAGTCATATATGGGTGAAAGAAAAACAGGGTTGTAGCGGATGCACAGCGCAGTATTACAAACCGCCACCATCAGTTCACAGACTTACCTGACACATCGCGGGCTAACAGTGCTGGGTACCAAAGTACAGTGAGTGGATCAGATGAAGCCCCTGCCTCAAGGCATGGGGCACTAATGGCTCGTAGCTTTAACCTGCTGGACCTGTGGACCGGAAGGTGTTCACTAATATTCTCATTGATAGGCAGGGAATAAAAGGTCTGTGTATGTCTGCAATAAACCAGTCTTGAGTTGACTAACTTTGTATGTGTTTGCCTTTATTTAGTAGCATCTACCGCAGTAGCCGCTACAGGGTATTATTTTTTTGTTAGAAATATCAAGATCAACACATCGTGGGTCAAAGGGCTTGTACCGTGCCATAATATTCTGTTATTTCTATTATTGCTTGACTTTGAATATCTGTTTTAAGTACTGTGAGACTTCAATAATGTAGCAAATGTGCACAGCAACATTGCAGTCAGGAGTTTGTATCTCCTGGTTGACGAGCTTTTCTCTTTTTTACACAATGCTTTCTAGTTCTCGTCAGTAAGAAAATAAATATTGTGCATGTTGAATATGTCATTATGTCTAAAATTAACACTGGAAAAGAGTCAGTAACACCAAGGTAAATTGCACCCTTTAGTGGCTGGTGCAGTTTCCTGACGGGCACAAGTTATCACTCGGTGGCGACAGTGATGTGAAAATGTGGGTAAATTATTTTGTATATGATTTATACATGTTAAAATTAGCTGTTGTTTGTTCCAATTTCAGGTAGGTGTGGTTGCAAAGTGGGTAAGGATAGAAAATACTTGGGGATCAAAAACTGGGGCTTGCATTTGATGGTGTGAAAGTCAAAATGGAAACTCAGAATAAGGCTCATCTGATTTAGCAAGCCACTGGCTCTTATACTTCCACCAGAAGTGAATCGAGAATTGAATTTTGAGTCATTTACGGTGGGTAACTTCAAAGTCTGTTGATTGTAAGACTAAATTAAGAGCCCTTTTGCCTCTGGCTGTACAGAAAGATTGTTTTGTTTATTAACTAAATCTTTCTGAAAGGGAGAATAGTGTGAAGCGGCTTTCCAACTCGTTGGTGATGAATCTTGCAGTAAGATCTTTCAAATAATTATAGATTCCTAATTCCTCCCAGTCCTCGGGCATTTTCTCCTGCAATCTACATCAGTTACCACCATCCAGGGATTCTCATGAAGGGTAAGTTTCAAATTCACCTCCTCCAACCATGTCCGTGCCCTCTGTGGCAAGAAACCCAATCCAGAGTAAATGACAGATAGGCTGAGCGCCTCCACTTGGATCACAATGGCCATCTTGGCTCATGGTCACAAGATGTTTTAAGTTCCATTCCATTCCCACACTGACCTTTGTCTTCTGCCTCCTCCATTGTCTGGGTGAGGTCAAATACAAAGGAACCATCTCTTATTGAATTTGTGAATCGATGGTATGAATAAGGAATTGTCCAAGTTCATGTAACCAGCCCACACCCCCCCAGGTTTTCTCTCTGTCCTGTTGATCCACTCAGTTCCCCTCATATTTTCCCTTCCAAACCAGATGACTTATAAATGTGGGCAGAAAATGGTAGATGGAGTTTAATCTGGACAAGTGTCTTGCACTTTGAGAAGAGTTGTAGTAGTGTTGCAATGAGGGATCTTGGGGTGCAAGCGCGAGCTCCTTGAAAGTGGCAACAAAAGTGTAGGGTGTTAAAGAAAGTATTCTTCATTGAGCAGGGCATGAAGTATAAATGTGGTTAGACCACATTTCAAGTGTTTTCTGCATTTCTAGTTGCTGCATGACAAAAAGAGTTTATCAGGGGGTTGCTTGGCATAGAGCATTGGTTCTGGGGAGAGGTTGGACAAATTTGGATAGTTTTCTCTGGAACATTGGAAGCTGAGTGATGACCTGGTTGAAATTTATCCAATTATTGTCGTGCTGGAGAAGGTAGATTTCTTCTTCCTCCTCCCCTGTGGGAGATGTAAAAATACTACGATGCCTATATTGAACATGAGAGGGGAAAAGGAAAGGAGTGAGGCAGGTTTTTGCACAGTGCAGTGGGGGTCTGGCCCACGTTGCCAGGATAGTGGTGAAATCACCACGATTTAAGAGGCATTTGGTTGGGCACATGAACAAGAGGGAATAATGGGTGATGTGTATGGACCATGTGCTGACAGATTGGATTATGCTCTGTTGGGTGATGATTCATCTCTTTTCAAGGATTGTTGCCAATGGGCAATAAACTTTTCACAAAGGTCTATCTCCAATGAATGTATTTAGAAAATTTCCATGAGTTAATTCCCTGTAGAAACACCAGTTTATCATTCAAGCTGTGTAGCCACAGCAATAATGCAAAGTTAAAGGCCATCATTACTGGATCCATTTTAATCAGCCTTCACCTTGTACAATGTTCAGTTGAGACAAGAAAATCAAAATGCAACTTTTAACCTCAAGGAAAGATGAGTAATCCTCTGTACCACAGAATTATTGCTGAAAAAATATTTGGAAAATTTTGTGAATTCAGCTTCCAAACAGTTGATGAAGAGGAGCCACAACAACATTTTAAAAAATTAAACCCAGAACATTTATTAGAAGATGTTTATCACAATAAACATGTTCAGGTTCAGTCATGATCGATTCTGGATTGGCATGTGGCAGTAATATAAGGAATGCAGGATAGATATATTCCAAGGAAAAATAAATTAATGATTTGAATTGTGGTTTAAATGGTTTTGTGGCCAAATTTGCGGAGGTCACCAAGATAGGGGACAGAGTAGGAAGTGTAGAAACCGTAAAGTTGCAGAAGGATATTGACAGATTAGGAAACTGGGCAAAATGATGGCAGATGAGATTTAACACCGAGAAATGTACAGTTGTACATTTTGGCAGTGGAAATAAACAGGAAGCATACTATTTGGATGGGATGAAAATTCAGACCTTGGATGTGCAAAGGGACCTGGGTGTCCTTGTGCAAGGAAAACTAAAAGTTAATGACCAGGTGAAATTGGTAATGAAGAAAGCGAATGCTATGTTGGCATTCATTTCAAGATGAATAGTGTACAAGGGAAAAGAGATGTTAATGAGGCTCTATGGGGCACTGGTGAGCCTCCTTTTGAGTACTGGGTGCAGTTTTGGGCCCCCTATCTGAGAAAGGATGTGATGTTGTTGGACAGGGTTCAGAGGAGAATGATGAGGATGATTCCCAGAATACAAAATATAATGTACGAGGAGTGTTTGACAGCTCTTGGATTGTATTCATTGGGGTATCGGAAATTAAAAAAGAAAGCTCATGGAGACATTTTGTATTTTGAAAGGTTTAGATAGGGTGGATGCGGGTAAGATGTTTCCCTTGGTGGGTGAGTTGAGGACAAGAAAATTAGAGGTTATCCATCCAAAACAGAGATTGGGAAGAACTTCTTTCGCCAGAGTGTCATGGAGCTGTGGAACTTATTGCCTCATACAGCAGTGGATGCCAGATCACTGGGAGTGTTTAAACAAGAAATAGACAAATATCTCGTTAGTGAGGGCATGAAGGGATATGCGGAAAAGGCTGGAAATTGGAAGGAGTGTAGAGTAGCTCAGTGTGTATTTACGGAGCAGATTCAATGGGCCTGGTGGCCTGGTTCTGTTCTTTTGTCTTGGGATCGTGTTCTCATTTGAGAGAGATTATCGAAGGCAACTGAGAAAAATGGAAACAATTTGAGGCAATTGTTGGAGTAGGTTATTTGTTTGCCATCTCTATGTAAAACTCCAAAATTATCTGTCACTTTGGATCAGTGCTGGTCCCTCCAATCCCTGAGGAACATAGTTTTTCTAATTTGTCATGTGTTCTTTCAGCTACAAATTATTCTCTTTTTCAAACATGGCCACAGGTTACTCGTGCTTCATTTCTGTCTTACAATCTTTTTGGGTGGTTTTTCAGTTGTAAATGTGGAAAATTCCATTTTGGGAGTGGATTTCTTGTCACATTTTTCCGTGATGTATTTGAAAAAACGTTGTTGTGTGGACTGCAGGTCTTGAATGCAACTGAGCTGCATTTGTTGTCCTTCCAATGCCATCTGCTGCCTGACAAGCCTTCAACCTGATTCCTGCCCTTTCTAAGCCTTGCGCAAGTGTTTTCCTCGCCTCGTGACCCCATCGTAACGGTGTACAGACATGCAATAAGCCACCATATAAAGGCAGGGTCTGAGACGCAGGTCGTAATTCCCCCAGATTATCTTAAAATCGCAAGATTGGATTGGCAAGAGTTGGGTGTCGTCCACAGATCTGACAGCTGCTGGGCTTCATGGTTGCATATGGTTCTGAAAAATACTAGGGATTGGCGGCCTTGTAGAGATGATCGTTCCCTGAACAATTCCACCGTGCCTGACTGATACAATATTCCAAATTGACAAGACTTCTCAGCCAACCTCCACGACAAATATGCATTTGCTAAAATAGATCTAGTACATGCTTACTATTAGATTCCATTTGACTCTTCGGATGTCACGAAGACAGCAGTGATGGTCCCGTTCGGCATGTTTGAGTTTCTGAGAATACCATTCGGTCTATGGAATGCAGCTCAGACATTCCAGTGGTTCATGGACCACGAACTCACTGGCCTTGTGTTTTTTTTGGTGCTTGTGTTGATCGAGGAGATTCTGGTTGTAAGTGTGGATGAAGAGAAGCACAAGAGCCACCTTATCTCATTGTTTCCGAGGCTTGAGGAATGTGGCATCGTGATCAATCCCAGGAAAGTGTTTCTGGAGCTGCTGTTCTTGTATTTTTGGGACGTAGAGTTATGGAACATGGTATTTTGGCTGATGAATGAGAAGTGTGTGAATTTTGAGAATTTCATCTCCCCATTAAGGTTGGCCAATTGTGATGGTTTTTAGGTATGAGGAATTTTTATCGCTGTTCCCTGGTGAATGCCACAGCATCTCTATTACCTCTTGCTGAACGACTCAAAGGATCTGATGTCTGCTTCAAAAAGACCTTAACTTTGTGTATGCTTTCCATGATGTGAACACTTTTCTTGTAAATGTCACTAAGCTTGTACATCAAATGCCTAAGGCCTTAGTCTCTTACAACAGATGCATCTGTCAGTGCTGTGGGAGCAGTGTTCGAACAGCTAGTCTGTGGGCAATTGGAACCTTTGATGTTTTTTTTCAGCCAAGCGGTCACCGGTTCAGGCAAAGTATAGTACATTTGGGCAAGAACTCTTAGCTATCTATCTCGCAGTGAAACATTTCTGTTTTAAAAAATATATATTTATAGTTTTGTATACAGTTCAATATAATAATAGAATCGTATCCAAATGATACGTTCAATGATCAAAATAGAATAATAAAATAAATGTTGTACTGTACATAAAAGTGAGAAGAGAAAAAAAGTATAAAAGAAAAAAATACAGACCTAGGTGCAAAGCTCCTGTGATTACTATTCCCTCCCAAAAGGAAAGGCAGGATATTAATAAAATAGTAGAATTAAACCAACATGATAAGGTTCAACCATTAAGATGAAAGAAAAGTGGTGGTGGGGTGGAGAAGTGAATACATTAGATATCTAAACCCATATCTAAATATGGTTTCCATATTTTGAAGTAGGTATCATACCCAGTTCTAATATTATAAGTCACCTTTGCTAAGGAAATACAATTTTGCATTTCCCCACAATCAATTTTAAGATGGGATTCAGATCTAAAACATGAATTTGAAAAATTAGGAATAAATTAATAGATGTGCCATTAAATATAATTGATGAATAAGTTATTATTACCTAATCTATCAAAAACATTAAGTACTGTCCCAACAAATGTCAGACCAGCAAAAAGGGTCAATTTCAGTTCCCAAATCCAATTCCCATCTTTCTTTTGATTTATTCAAGTCTGGATTTGGAGATTCCTCTTGAAGTAGAAGATACAATTTGGAAATGTTTCTTTGTAATTCCCTCATGAATCCCAATTTCTAATCCAATATTTCAGCTTTTTTATTGGAAGGTCATCCTTTGACCATTTGTACAGACCACCAGCCTCTTATGCATACTGTATCTCTACTTGCCAAGGGAGATTCAGCACTTGCACTTCATCCTTCAATTTTCATCGGACACACGTGACATCTGAGAGAAAGCGAATTGGTGCCCAATCCAGGTGCGACATTACATACAACTACTGACATCAATTTCAATGCCATGGCTCATGTACGGTGCACTGATCCCGATTTCATCCGGTGTAACCAGATCAACTCTGGTCTCCATCTTCAAGATGTGACCCTGGATGAATCGGCTGAAATGTTGGTCTGACTTTTTTTCCCCCAACAGGAAGGACTAGGCTATTTGTGTGGGCAGCTATGAGGCAGGAGATTTTCCCTTCACAATCTATCTATTCCTGGCGGAACAGCATCAATCAAACTGGTTAAGGAACATCTTACCTGGGTTCATTTAAAACAGAATGTTGGATTATGGGCAAGGACTTGTTTGCTGGGTCAATGCCCTAAAGTCTCCAGGCACATGAAATTCAAGCTGGGGGATTTTGTTGTTTTGGATTCCCATTTCCAGCATATGCACCTTGTGGCTTGAAAGGTCCACTTCTGCCATCTCGGCAATGTACTTTTCTGCTCACGTGTGAGGACAGGACTACCAGGTGGAAGGATGAAATTCCTATCATCGGCATCTCTGCAGAGACAATTGATGGGACTTTTGTGGATCATTGGATTCCATCATTTGGTGTTCTGGGCACTATTACAACAGATCGAGGTTCTCAGTTCGAGTCAGCATTGGTCCGAGCTCTCACTGATCCTTTGGGCACTACCTGAATTATGGCTAAGCATTTCAGGGCCAACAGCTTCTTTGAGCATTTTCCTTGACGATCGAAAGCACCATTGACAGCAGGTGGCAAATCATCGACATGGAGCGAACGTTTGCCCATGGTTCTCCTTTGTGTGACTACAGCTCTTAGGGCAGATCATGGATGTTTAGTGGTAGAGCTAGTCTATGACTGTATGCTGACCTTGCCAGGTGAGTTTGTGAATCTGAGTCCAGACACAGTGCTCATGAACAGGTCAGTTATCTTGATTTTCTTCGAAAAATGAGATTACTCTGATGTTCTCCTATGTGGCAGCATCATCTGCAGTGGATGTGCCAAATGATTTACAACACTGTACTCGTGTGTTTCTTTGGCATGATGTTGTTCGTAAACCACTTTAGCCCATTTACGATGGTCCTTTATAGGTCTTATGGCACCATCCATAGTGTTTTGAGATTGACAGGAATGGAAAAGGTAACACTGTTTCCATCAACAGGTTGATGCCAGTGTATTTTGAATGTCCATGTTCTGCATCAGGGCCAGAGGGCCAGTGCGCCAGAGGGCCGGTGCGCCAGAGGGCCGGTGCGCCAGAGGGCCGGTGCGCCAGAGGGCCGGTGCGCCAGAGGGCCGGTGCGCCAGAGGGCCGGTGCGCCAGAGGGCCGGTGCGCCAGAGGGCCGGTGCGCCAGAGGGCCGGTGCGCCAGAGGGCCGGTGCGCCAGAGGGCCGGTGCGCCAGAGGGCCGGTGCGCCAGAGGGCCGGTGCGCCAGAGGGCCGGTGCGCCAGAGGGCCGGTGCGCCAGAGGGCCGGTGCGCCAGAGGGCCGGTGCGCCAGAGGGCCGGTGCGCCAGAGGGCCGGTGCGCCAGAGGGCCGGTGCGCCAGAGGGCCGGTGCGCCAGAGGGCCGGTGCGCCAGAGGGCCGGTGCGCCAGAGGGCCGGTGCGCCAGAGGGCCGGTGCGCCAGAGGGCCGGTGCGCCAGAGGGCCGGTGCGCCAGAGGGCCGGTGCGCCAGAGGGCCGGTGCGCCAGAGGGCCGGTGCGCCAGAGGGCCGGTGCGCCAGAGGGCCGGTGCGCCAGAGGGCCGGTGCGCCAGAGGGCCGGTGCGCCAGAGGGCCGGTGCGCCAGAGGGCCGGTGCGCCAGAGGGCCGGTGCGCCAGAGGGCCGGTGCGCCAGAGGGCCGGTGCGCCAGAGGGCCGGTGCGCCAGAGGGCCGGTGCGCCAGAGGGCCGGTGCGCCAGAGGGCCGGTGCGCCAGAGGGCCGGTGCGCCAGAGGGCCGGTGCGCCAGAGGGCCGGTGCGCCAGAGGGCCGGTGCGCCAGAGGGCCGGTGCGCCAGAGGACCGTTCGTGCCCCTGCATCTCCTGTCTTGCAGTATCATACGAGATCAGGCTGAACTGTCAACCATCCAGACCGTTACCCTGGGGACAGTTCCATTCAGTCACCTCCTTGCATGGAGCGGAGGATGGAGGTGGGGGGAGGGGGCTGTCACGGTGATGTATCTGCCTGCTTTGGGAACGGTGCCAGTTGCCGCTGATGATGTCATTGGATCGTCGCACTGGAGGAATAGCCCACGTGCGCAGGTGCGTTAAGCGTCAGTATATGGGTGATGGATCTCAGACGCAGGAGGAGTTGAGAGAGAGGGTCAGGATCACCGTGTGGTACTGAGCTAAGGAGAAGGTCAAAGGGGTTTGGCTGGGTGATGTTTGGGGAGTTGAAGAATGCAATGTTGTGTCTGAGGAGGATAAAGAAGGTCGACTGCATTGTCTTCTGGAGGAAACGAGTGAGGGTACTCTTTAATTGTTTGTAAACGATGGTATATCAGTGCCGTTACAAATCTAACCCTTCCCTACCTCACACTCATTACTCTCTATTATATTTCCATCCATGTATCTTAGTCTTTTGAATGTCCTCATTGTACCAGCCCCCACCTCCACCCGAGCAATGCATCCCAGACCTTCACAGGTCTGTATTTTTAAAAAAAAACTTGTTTAGACAATCAAATCAAAAGATGAAAGAAGTTCTATTGCTTCATCTCGTGATCTCATCATCATTTCTTTGCAAATTATGGGCAAATTGAGAGAAAAATGTTTGTCTTAAATGGACACTATGAAGGAGAGGTGGAAGGGTGGATCCCTTATATCTGCTGGTCAAATACTGCGAGCTGCATTGTTACACCTCTTAACAACACGTGTTGAAGAATACTGCGGAATGGTAATGATCTAAAATACCCAAACTGGAGAAATAAATTGAGATGAATGCCTTTGGAATGAACTTTGGAAGGCATCATTGGGTTTTCGTGACTTGCTCATGAACCAGAATTTCTCTCACTTGGGTTCTGGCTCCTGAGCCTATTCTCTTGCTTCCATTTCAATGAAGTGGCTACTTTCCCTTCCTGGCTCCCATGCGAGCTCGCTGTGGCTTCTTTTGTACTGACTGTTATTATGTTGTTGCAAAGTACTGTCCATCCAACTTTTCTCAAAATCTGGACTAATCCGTACCAACTCATGAAATATTGATGCTCTCCATTTATTGACTTCCTTGATTTGAGTTTCTTCCTGTCCAACATGGTTCAACAGTGGATGGCAGAATCGCAACTCTGTTGCGCTGCCAGTGATAGGGATGGTGTTCAAATCCTACTCTCTCTGTGAGGAGTTTTTATGTTCTCCATGTGTGTTTGTAGGTTTTCCCTGGGGTGGGGGAGGGGGGTCCAGATTTTTCCCACTGTTCAAAAAGTATGAGCGTGTTGAAGGTGAATTGGGAGGCACAGGTTTGTGGGCCTAAAGGGTCTGTTAGTGTGCTGTAACTAATCTTGAAGTATCACATTGACTCTGATATGTCACTAATGTAAATCTTGGTAGTAATGGTGTGTATGATTCAGCTTTGTCTTGATCTCTGCGGCTATTGGCCTCGCCTCTCATGTGGAACCCTATAACTTGGGTGTTTTGGAATTACCTCGTTGTGAGGAGTATATCTGAATGAATAGCTTCACTAATTACTCACCATGTTCATGTTTAAAGTCCATCTATCCTTGTCTGCCCAGTCTGGACTGGAAAATTGTAAATGTTACTCCACTCTTTAAGAAGGAAGAGAGGCAAAAGACTGTAAATTTTAGACCAATCTTCACATTTAAAAAATCACGTAATTTGTTATCTTTTCCAAATAAATACAAGCTTTCATTTTGCCAACTATTCATATTTAAATCCACATAATTTTTCCAAGTAATCCCAATAAATTCAATTAGAGATTTATCCATTCTTAAATCCATTGATAAAGTTGTAATATACCCCATTTTAAAAAGCAGTGGATCTAACATTAAAGTAGTCTCCAATAATTCCGTCTTAAACTCTTTAATTTTTATCCTAAAAGACTTACTTTATCACACAACCAGACAGAATTGAAAAAAAAAAGTACCAATTTGAGTCCCACAATTAAAACATAAATCCTAATGACTAAATCCATATCTTTTTAACTTTTCCGGCATTTAATACAACTGATGTAGAAAATTGTAGTTCACCAAATTTAGTCACACTATCTTCACACAGAGTAGTCCATCCTTCTTGGGATAATTCTAAGGATAAATCTTTCTCCCATTTAGGCTTCGATTTATCTAAATCCAGTTTAGCTATTTTTTCTTGCAACAAAGAATACATTTCTGAAATAAATCCCTTTCTGCCCTATTTACAATTAAATTTTTAAATTTAGTTAACTTAGGCATGTTCAATTCCCGCCCAAAACTCTTCACTACTGGAGCATGTACTTGAAAATATGCAAGCAAAGAATTTAACAGTACCTCAATTTTTTCATGAAGCCTAACATAGGAAAAAAATATCCCATCTTCAAAACAATCTGCTAACACTTGAACACCTTTCATCTGGCAAATCTTTAAACACTGAGATTATTCATCGAGAAGGAGATGTATTTATCCTGATATGATGGAATTTGTAATGAAACCTTATCTCCAGTTCCTATTGCCAGATTTCTTTTATACCAAGTATCACATAAATGTCATAATACTGGCACATTATTAAAATGCAAAAGACGAGGAGTCCATCTAAATATACACTGATGTATAATAAAATGTGAAATCTGTGATAATAACATTTTAGCCCAGTGTGGAGGTTGATTAACATTGAACATCCTATTAATAAATTTTAACTGATAATTAACTAATAATTTAATGAATAATTCTGAAAATGAGGCCATTGTCGTCCCTAATGCATATTGCCATGTTAAGTTTTGCAACAATACTCTAGCCAATGTACCTTTCTATAAAAATATTCTGATTGCTGCATAACTCTTTAAAAATATGTTTGGAAGCGAAGATGGAATTGATTGAAAAAGGTATTGAATATAAGGAAAATTATTATTTTTAATACAATTCACATGTGCCATTCATGTCAAAGGAAGGTTTTTCCATTTGATTAAATCAGCTTTAATTTTATCAATAGAGAAACATAGTTCAACTTACACAAATGTTGATAATCCACATCAACCATTACCTCTAAATATTTAAGTTTCATTTTTCATCTAAGCTGTGTAATCTGTTTACAAGCAGGATAATCTTCCTCTGTAATTGGTAATATCTTCCTCTTATCCCGATTAACCTTATAACCAGACATTTCTCCATATTGTACCAAACAGGTTTGCAGATGTCATAACGATTACTGAGGATTTGTTAAATATATTGGTACAAAGGAACCTTATATTCTCTTCCTTTATTTTAATCCCACTAATTTTATCATTTTGTCTTTATAGCTTGGGCTAGCGGTTCTATCACCAATGGTGACAAAGGACAACCTTGCCAAGTGGAGCGTGTTAAATTAAACGTATCTGAAATTTGTCCATTTGTCACCATCCTCACCAAGGGATTTTTATACAAGTCTTTAACCCAACCAGGCAAAAAAGGTCCAAACTTAAATCTTTCAAGTATTTAAATAAAAAGTACCTTTCAACTCGATCAAAGGCTTTTTCTGCATCTAATGCCACTATCATTGATTGATTCAAACAATGTCTTGACACATGAATCAACGTCAACAGTCTAACAATATTTTCAGAAGAAAATCTATTCTTAATAAAACCTGCTTGATCAACATGTATTAAACATGATAAATACTTCACAAGTCTATTAGCCAATACCTTAGCTACTATCTTATAAACTACATTTAATAACGATATTGGTCGATATGAGGCAATTTTCAATGGGGCTCTTCCTTTTTTGCAATAACTAAGTCTAGCTCTAGAAAAGGATTCTGGAAATGCTTTTGCTCTTCTGTAGCTTGTTTAAGAACATCCATCAAAACAGGAGACAAGACTTCATAAAATTCTTTATAAAACCCTCCTGTAAACCCATCTTCTCCAGGTGATATTCAATATCACATCTTCAATTTCTAAATCACTGAAAGGAACTTCCAATTCTGTCCTATCTTTATCGTCCAAAACCGATAACTCCAAACTACCTAAAAAAAACTCAACACGTTCCTCATCCTGATTTACATCAAAAGGATATAAATTCTGGTAAAATGAGTGAAATTCATCATTCATTTCCTGAGGTTTAAAAGTAACTCTTATATTATTTCTTATCGCATTTATTGTCCTTGATGCCTGTTCAGTCTTTAATTGCCAAGCAAAACTTTATGCGCTCTTTCCCCTTACTCATAGTAATTCTATTTAGATCATTGTATTAATTTTTCATATTTATATGTTTGCATTATATTATAACAGTTTCAACTGAATCAAAAAAGTCTTTTTATCCACAGTCGAATTTCGTTGGAATTCCTTCTCTCAAATTGTTATTTCCTTCTCCAAATTTTGCCTCTCTGCCAAATGCTGCGTCTTAATTCTTGCAGAATAATTGATTATCAGACCTCTTAAATAAGCTTTTGAAGCATCCCACAGAACAAATTTACTTTGTACTGAATATGTATTAATTGACAAATAAGATTGAATATGGTCTTTGATTTAACTTAGAAACTTTGGTTGCTTCAATAACATCCCATTAAACCTTCACCGGTAAGGGGTGTCTACATTATGCAAACCAGAACATGTGCAGGTGCACAATCCTTTATCCAGATCCCTTTGTGGGGCGGGGGGGCACTGTGTTCTGAATTTCAGATTTTTTTGGATTTTGGAAAGCCAGATTTAAGCCCACCCAAATTATGCTGCTGTATCCACCCCCACTCCATTCCAGTCACACTGATATTTTTGCTCCACTCCTCACCTGCCTGACTCGCGCTGCCATCTCTCTCCCACTTGCTGATGTTTGGAGCTTTCCGGATTTTAGATGTCTGGAGAAAGGATTGTGTACTTCTACTTAACAATGAGGAATGATCCGATAAAATCCTACTCATATACTCTGCATGTATAAATTTACCCTGTAATTGTGCTGATGTTAAGCAAAAGTCGATTCTCAAAAAAGGATCATGTCTGGGTGAATAAAAAGAAAAGTATTTTTCTGTCAGAATTAACTTACTCCACATTTCCACCAAATTCAAATCTTTCATTGAGTCTAACATCCATTTAGCCATTTTGGTTCTTTGTACAGTTTTTAGAAATTTATCCAACACACAATTAAAATCCCCACCAACCAAAATATTTTCATTAGCTTGACCCAGATTCAAAAAAGTTTCAGAAATAGCATCTTCGTCATTTTCATTGGGTGGATAAACATTCATCAAAGTCCATGCTTCAGCAAAAATTTTACAATTCACCAACAGCTCTCGACCCAATGTGGCAGAGAATGATTCCAACTGAAACGGTATCTTCTTATGAACCAAAGTAGCAACTCACCTCGAGCTTTCGAATTAAATGGAGATGAAAAACATGTCCTACACAATCTCTCATCAATTTCATATGTTCTTTCTCAGACAAATGAGTTTCTTGCAAAAAGGCAACATCAACCTTCATTTTCTTTATATATGCCAATATTCCCTTCCTTTTCATCGGATTATTAAGTCCTTTAACTTTGAAGGTCACAAAATTTAAATGAGCCATAACTTAATTTCCTCTTGAGATTGGCACTTCACAGAACAATTACATATTTTAAAAAACCTAAACCCCCCCCCTTTCAAACAATAAGAAACCCGTGTAAAAAATGTAAAAATCTACAAGTACAAAAGTCGGACCCCCCTCTGTGGACCAGCTGCAGTTAATACCACATTTGACAGATGACTTTAGAAGTAGCAGAGTCAATCACCACCCCCCCAACCGAACATTAAAACCCATCAGTCATCCCAGTGATAACACCCACATTGAGCTTGAGCTTCATCTTCAACATCACTCACCAATTCTGATTCCAATTCGTTTCCATGTTCTGTTCCCAATTTTAACCTTGGGCATTTTCCCCATCAATTCCTTCAAATCTGGGAAGGAATTTGCAAAAGATAATGCACCATAAGGACTCTCAAAACATTGAGACTGATCTGGCCCATAATTCACCTTAAATATCGTCGGACACCGAAAAGTAAACTTATACCCTTTCTTCCACAGCACTGCTTTGACCAGATTAAAATCTTTCCATCACTTAATAATCTCCTGACTTAAATCAGGATAAAATAAAACCCTATTGCCTTAAACCATCATTGGGCTTTGATCAAGGCGAGCTTTCTGAACCGCAAGCCGCAAAATCATTTCTCTATCCTGATATCGCAAACATCTTAAAAGAACCGCTCTTGGCATTTGACCCGGAAAAGATTTTCTCCTTCACACCCTATGAGCCCTATCTAAAAGGTCTCGACTCCCAACATCTCTGGAATCCATTTCCAGAAATAATTTTACAGGATCTGAACCATCAATATCTTCCGGCAGACCAACTATCTTAATGTTAATTCGACAACTTTGATTTTCTAACGAATCAATGTTTTTTAACAAATCTCTCTTCTGGACATCCTAGCCTGTAAACAACTCCTCAATATGATCTATGCTCTCCGCATAATGGTCCCCACAGTCCTTACAGTCAATAAAAATGTCTTCGATCTTCTTAAATTGATCTTGTCTAGTGTCCACTGCTGTTAAACTCTTATTAATATCAACTTGAATAAATGTAATTTATTCACACATACCAGCCATTATTTCCTTTATAGCAGCAAATTGATCATTTAAAGTTTCAAAATATTAGGTCATAGAAGACATCATCTTTTCATTTGGTTGGATCAGTTCTGTAGACATGAAGTTGACTTCCATCCCTGTTGCAGGGGCCTTAAAGACTGGGGAAGGTGTCTGTGGTTAAACAACAGCTTTCATTGGAGATGGAGATGTTGTTAAAGCCTAAGGCCTTCCTTCAGTAAGTCCAACTGCAGCAAATAGTCATTCGTGCTCTTCTTCTTCTCGAATTTCTGAGTTGTCCTCCTCCACCTCATACCTGGCTGCCCTACTGTGGATTTCCTGCATGTGAGAACATCCATCCATGCTGAGAAGCTCAGTAGCACCAGATGAGCATCTTCAGATGGGCCGCTGCATACAGTCATTCGCCTTCCCGCGAACACGCGCGCACATTCGGGCACCCTCCCCCCTGGTCTCCTTAGTCAAGCCAGGTTTGGGTCGGATTCCACGCTCACTCTCCTGGCCCACCCCCAGGCCAAAGATCTTGGCGATATCTTGCGTCTCTGGAGGCGCAGAGGATGCAGACGTTTCTTCCAGCTTCTCTTGGGTTCCACATTGAGGATTTGGATCTATCTCTAACTGCTCCTGAGTTTCCTTCTGGAAGGTCGGCCTTGCTTCTTCTGCACTTTTCACAGGTTGAAAACCTAGGTTTTTTTCTAAGTTGCTGGTTATGAAATGGTATTGTATTAACTGACCAGTATCGGCATGGGCTGGCCACCCTCCTGATGACATCCTCTCCGAGACTCCTCCCTGGACTCCTCCCCAGTGACCCAGGCCATAAAGGTCGAGCAACGTCTTCCATCCCTTCACTTACCTAGCTTGCACGCGGGCCTGCAGTCTTGTGTGTAATAAAGCCTATCGCTCCCCTTAGTCTTTGTCTTTTTGATTATTAGGGCAACTGTCAGTGCCCAACACTGCTGTTTTCCTTTCTTCATTTCCAGAATCCTACAGTAGTAAATTAATGTTCAAAACATTGATAAAGTCAAATAATTCACTACAGTTCGAGTATTGAATAGTTCAGTCAGGGAGAGGTGTCTTCTCACGTCATTTTCCGATGCCATCTTTCCACGACCCCCCCCTCCCAACCTCCCCTCAGCTGACTCCTTGAACACCATCCAATCCATGAACTCTAGGCAGCCCTGCAGCTGTCTTCCCTCACGTGACCACCTTTTGGTTGTCCTGATCTCGTAAGTGTTGTGAGCAATTTTAGGCCCCATTTCTAAGAGAGGATGTGATGGTCCAGAGATGGTTTAAAAGAATGACCCTGGGGATGAGAGGAATAATTTGATGGTTCTGGGCCAGTACTCGCCCGAGTTTAGAAGGATGAGGCAGGACCTCATTGAAATCTGATGAATAGTGAAAGGGCTGGATAGAGTGAATTTTGCCAGTACTGGGAGAGTGTAGGACCAGTGGGCACAACCTCAGAATAAAAGGATGTCTGCTTAAGACGGAGATGGAGAATCATTTTCATCTCGAGCAGTGATTTTCAAACTCCTCCTCCACACCCCCACCCCCTGGATCATATTCCACTTAATCCTTGTGCCAGAAGAGCTCTGTAGTAAGGAATTACTTAAGGTGGAATGTGATTGGAAAGAAAAAGTTTGAAAACCACTGTTTTAATTGTACGTCATTGACTTATTCTGTGTGTGGTTTCATAACTCTAGAGGAAATGGTCCAATGACAATTTTTCTCAAGCAAAATTTTTCCTTCGCAATTGGGTCAACGGCAGTCTTTCTCAGCCTTTTTTCCCATTCATATTCCACTTTAAGCAATCTCTTACTCATTTTTCGACACTCCAAGGAATAAAGTCCCAACATGTTCAACCTTTCCTTGTAGCTCAACTCCTGAAGATCTGGCAGCTTCCTAGTAAATCTTCTCTGCACTCTTTCAATCTTACTTATACCCTTCCTGTAGCTAGGTGACCAGAACTGCACACAATACTCTAATTTTTCCCTCACCAACATCTTTTACAACCTCACCATAACTTCCCAACTCCTAATTTCAATATGTTAATTAATGAATGCCAAGATGACAAAAGCTGTCTTTAGATCCCTGTCGTCCTGTGACACCACTTTCATGGAATTATGTAACTGTGTTTTATCTCTTGCCAATTTCTATCACTTCTCTGTTCAATTTCATAATGTTGACTTCTGGACTGTTTTATTGTGCCCCTTGATCTAGAGAGTTCTGGCAGAGCAAAGCAATTTTGTTTTCTTTTGTCAGGTCAAATTTTGTCACATTGATCCAAAAACAAGTATTTTCACCATTCCTTCATTTCAGATTCTCTGCAGCTGTCGTATTGTACCTCACAGTGACGGCATCATATTTGTCTTGTTTATCCTTTACCCCTCCATCCAGACAGATGTGCTGATCAGCGAGTCGACTCCACTCATCCAGCACCACTGCCATGTCTGTTGCTCGGGCATTTCATCCCACATATTGAATTTGTTATTTCCCCTCTTCTTTTTTCTCAGCAAAGAGAATCAGGTTAATTTGATATTCTTTCTGAATCCCAGTGAAAGGTTATCGACCTGAAGGTTTTAGCTCCAATTACTTTTCCAGTAGATGATCCGCTGAGTATTTCCAGCATTGAGTTTTTATTTTACTGCCTTGGTATATTGCTGAGTACTTTGAATGGGAGAAGAAATGTGGGTTGAGTTAAGTAAAGATGTCTAGAATATGGAGTGGATTTAGAAAAATAGACGTAAAAATGGAGGGTCATGGAAATAGTTAATTCATCTTTTTGAATTTTGGAGTCTCCTGCCGGAAAGCGCAGAATACTCATCGGGCTTAATTCAAACCTGCTGGCAGCAAACTCTTAATGATGTCCCATCTTGTCCTGTGGAGCCCAGCACATATAACCATATGACCGTTTACAGCATGGAAACGGGTCATATTGGCCCTTCGAGTCTGTGTCAGTTCACATGAACAACTCCACTAGTTTTCACCTCCAACACTCTGGCCATATCCCTCCAACCCCCTCATATCCATGTACACATCCAACCTTCTCTTAAATGACAGAAAGGACCCTGCCGCAATGATCTCTTCTGGAAGATCATTCCATTCTGCCACCACTCTCTGAGTGAAGAAACATCCTCTAACATTCCTCCTACAGTTTTGCACCCTTACCTTGAACTCATGCCCTCTTGTTCCAACCTCCCTGCCCTCAGGGGAAAGAGTCTACTCACGTCTAGTCTATCTATTCCTTTTATAATTTTGAATACCTCTATCATAACCCCCTTCATCCATCTACGTTCCAATGAATAAAGTCGCTGTCTCCTTAATCTTTCTCTGTACTCGAGATGTTGTAAGCCATGTATCATTTTTGTAAATCTTTTCTGCACCCTCTCCACCTTATCTATTTCCTTCCTATATTTGGAGACCAGAACTGAAAACAATTCTCCAAACCTGGCCTCACCAATGCCTTAAACAGTTGCAGCATCACTTTCCAGCTATACTCTAGTCTATGCTATGATTTATGAAGGCCAGCAGACCATATCTCAGGATAAGACCCACTGTGTTAACATCCCCTCATATGGAAGATTTTGCCTCCCATCTGCACACTTCTGTGCTTTCTCCACGGTTGATCTTATCATGAGATACCATCAGATCCCATCCATAAGGAAGACATTCCTAAAACGGTGATTATTACCCCTTCTGGGCTTTTTGAATGTCTTAGGATGCCACTTGAGTTGAAGAATGGTGCTCAAGCCTGCCAGCGGGTTATAGACACTTTGGGCAGAGATTTAGAGTTCCCTTAGATCTACTTGGATAACATCTGGTAAAAACAATGGCATCACGAATATGCTGTCCAGACCGACTATATATCATATCCAGGGTGACATTGATATTTCTGAATTAGCCAGTATCCAGGCAATGGACCCAGATGTTCAGGCATACAGTCCGGCCATTACTAACCTGGACATACAGCAGAGGGCAGCATAACTGGGTGGCCAACCTTACTTTGTGACATGTTTTTGGGCTACATTAGACCAATTTTTCCTGCATCTTGGAGGAAACACCTTATTGACCAGATACACAGCTTATCTCATCCGTCCATCAGAACATTTGTCAAGCGCATGTCAAATAAATATGTATAGCATGGACTGAGAAAAGGCGTCGTGCAATGTGTTTGCACATGTACCTCCTGCCAGACTGCCAAAATTCAGTGCCACACTAAGGCACATCTTCAACATTTCCTGACAGTATGCAGGCAGTTGGAACATGTGCATGTGGACCTGCTTGGACCATTGCCAGAATCTAAAAACATGAGATACATTCTAACAGTTGTAGAACATTTCACGCGCTGGCCAGAGGCCGTCCCGTTGCCATCCAGTGACACTGAGACAAGGGCCAGAGCAATCATCGTCAACTGGATGGCTAGATTTGGTTTTCCCACATTAATTCAATCCGCGGAACACAATTCACCCACGTTCCCACCAGCAACTGAAGTCCACTTTTAAGGCCCGACTCACTGGTCCCAATTAGGTTGATGAGTTGCCATGCATTCCTTTGGGAGTGCGCACAGCTCCAAAGTAAGATATGTCTGCATTGTCCGCGGAGATGGTTTATGGTACGGTCCTTACAGTTTCATGGGACATTCATTTCAAAACCAACTCTGATCTGAACTACCTTCCACAGCTTCGACATGGTATCGTGATCAGCAAAGCTTTTCCAACCCACTGGCTTGGATCCCCTTAACAGAATGTACCCCACCACTCCTGGACACTGATTTTGTTTTTGTGCGCAGACAGGACCGAGGAGTGCTGATACAACAAGCGTATGAGGGCGTTTTCCGCGTGGTAAAGAAGAATGGGTTTGAGTATACTTTAGACATTGGGGGACATTCGCAGCTGTTTAGTTGGGACAGACAAAACCTCTGCCCATTTGGATCCCGCTTCACCCTTTCATTGCCCCCAGCCGAGACGATGAGGGTGTCCACCTAAGGTGCATGCAACTGGTGTTTTACTTTCTGGTGACGGTTCTGGTGGGGGGTGGGGTGTGTATCAGTAATGTAGCGGGCCGAGAGAGCCAGGTTCTTTGGCGGGCACATGAAATCATAAGGCAGACAGCTGGGAACTCATCCATTTAATTGACCGCATGCACGTGGTCCTGCGTGTCGAGGAATGGCACGTTGATCTGTGATTTCCCCTGCCGGAAGGTGCAGGACACTCACAGGGCTTAATTTAAACCTGTGGTCCCGTGGATCTACAGCAAACTCACAAATGATGTCCCACCTTGACCCATGGAGCCCGGGACACGGTGTAAATAGAAGAAGCCTGTAAAGACTGAATAAAGCAGTTTTGTGTTGACTAACCTGGTGTGTGTGTGTGTGTGTGTGTGTGTGTGTGTGTGTGTGTGTGTGTGTGTGTGTGTGTGTGTGTGTGTGTGTGTGTGTGTGTGTGTGTGTGTGTGTTTCATCCATCTCACAGCCTGTGGGAAGATGCTATTCCCCAGCATGTAAGTCTTGATTTTGATGATGGACGTGGTTAAAGATGCTGTTCACTAGATCAAAATGGTCTTTGTACTATTCCTTGAGCCCAATTTGAATAACACTCCCAGTAAATGTCATCCACAGAAAAAGGGAGACCCCAGTGATCCTCACTACTCTGCATCATTGCTGTCTGATGCTATACAGCAACTAGACCATCCAAATGTCGAGACTCAACTGCGCTCCTGTAAAATCTCAGGATGAGAGCCGTTAGCCTTGACTTTCTCAGGCTCCTTGGGAAGTGTAGGCCCTTCCTGACCGATAAGGAGGTGTGATCGTTCTGTGTATTAATACGTGTGCTGTATGGATGGGAATTTTATGTGATTGTATTGTCTATTCTTGCTCTTTAACAATCTTTAGTGGATAGAAGTAGTCATTGTACTTTAGGATGTACAATCATGTACAGATTGTCTTTAAATAGCCATTTGGCCCAGATGTCTATTCAGTCCAAGAATACTTTCCATCACAGGCAGATTTTAAGCAATAACACCATTCATACTTAAACAAACATTGTTTTTAATTTTCTTTTTAAAAAAAACGGGATCAAACTTTAACTTATCACTATTAACAGCCTTCGATTACCCCCTTCTAATTCGAAGTGCAGGTGTATTTAATGTGCATAAAGTTCTTTGACACAACTCCAAGTTCACCGGTGTCTATCAATTCTTATACTGTGCATAGAATTCAACATTTATGAATTTGAATATGAATGATAAGCTCTGGTGCTTAAAAGTAAATGTTTACCCTCCAGGAAAGCTCTTGTTGGTTTCAGAGAGGGATTTCCTGCTCATTGAACACACATAAACTGATTCCCTCTGATCAGCCACTTTGGTGTCTTGCCAAAGAACCTTGACCCATAAGGGTTTTCCAAATGATAACCTCTTCTGCAGGTCACCATTGATTTCCTTTTGTTTCCCTTATTTCAGGTGAAACATCATTTCTAGCCAGCCATTTCCTGTTTTTCAACAGGCTGAACTGAGAACTCACGACCCATCTTAAAAACAAGATGCTGGCTTGCCATCTCTCTCTCTCTCTCTCTCTCTTTTAGAAAAAGCCTATTTGGTCTCTCTTCTCTGCTTGAAAAACCACATGACCTTCTTAGAATAGCAAACTGGTATCAGCCAGATGACTGCACTGGACTCAAACTTCTGAGTCCATTAATCTGTTGCTTTAAAACAATAATCCATTTACACCTGCTTTTGAAATTCTTTAGCAAAACAGTCTCCTTGTTTTGTCTTTGTAAAGACTCTCGGCGCCTGAATGACTCACTCTCAGCAAAGCTCTTGTATTTTAAATAAGAGCTGTTTTGTGCAGTGTATGTGTTTGTTTGTGACCTAAACGACTCCTCCAATCTAACTCTTTCAAAAACATCTCTATATACAATGTAAAATACATAATCTGTCACAGGACAGATGCAGCAGAGGAGTTGTGATCAAATCAATGGTGTCCTTGCAAAAAAAAAAGTGGGAAGAGGTATAATCTGTTGAGTGGAGTTTGTAATAGTTTGAAACTTGAACCTCTCTCTATTTCAGGAGACAATTTACTGTCATGTAATTAAAAAGTGTCATGTCACACAAAATTGCTTTTTTCTTGCTATAAGGCAGACAGACTTACCTCTGGCAGAAATTTCCTGAAATGCTTCTTGCAGTCAGAGAAAGACTGAGTGCTCCCCCCCCCACCCCCCACCACCCCAAACCCTGGGCCAAGTCACTGAGGGTCTGTGGATTCTCTTTTAATGCTCACAGATGTATGCTCCAGTTTTGAACCTCTGACATAATTAGGAACCATTTAGCACTCACTCGTATCCCAGGTCTGATACCTGACACCCTTTTAGCCAGTTTTGACCAAGTCTCTAGCAATCCACAGCCTGGTGTGAGTTCCTTGACTGCTTTGTCCAGAAGCCCACAGCCTGCGTGGGTTCCTCTCTTCAAGTCACCAACAACCTGCCACCTATGTGGGTCTTTCAGCTGCAGAACCCCCCACTGGTCTGCTGCCTTGGTCACTGACCCATGGATTGAATCCTCTGCTTCTGAGATGTTGGTGGGGTGTGGTCTTTCTGTTTTCTGGTGCCCTGCACTAGTCGTCCGCTTCCCCAGAGTTCACGGTGGCGAAGAAATCTAACAAATCTAAATAAAAAAAAAATTAACTAAGAGGAGAATCTCACATGTCTAGAGGGATGGAAAGGGCATTATTACAAATTGAAGCCTGATATTTGAATATTCAGGTGCCAAATTTGCAAAAGCATAGAGTATATATTTCTCAAGCGAAATGTAATTTTTTCCAAAGGAATACAACTTTGAATTTTTGCATGTCATCTTGGCATCCCTAAAAATATATGGGATTTCCAAGTAAGTTCTATACATGTCCTCATCACCGCTAACGTTAATTTAACAAATTTCAATTGATATATTAATAGATTTAATTTGGTCCTTGTTCCTTCCATATTTCTTAATAAAAATAAGGTCAGATTCTGTGGAAAAACATCTCCTATAACTTGTTCCATAAATATTGTAATTCTCCCCAAAAAGATCTTGCATTAGGACAAAGATAAGTTGAATGCAAGAAAGTTGCGATATCTTCACCACACCTTAAACATTGATGTGATAAATCTGATTTTATTCTATTCAATTTCACTGGTGTAAGAAGTAACTGTAGAAGAAAAACTAGTTGTGAATTCCTTCCTCACTGCTGCAGTGTGGAACTTTGGTCAATAGATCCAAAATGCTGCATTGAAGTGAATTAATACAACTCCCCTGGATCACGTGATCAAGAGAGCAAAAATAAATTATGAAAGTAAGCTTGCGGCAAATATAAAAACCGACAGCAAAAGATTTTATAAATATGTCAAGAGGAAAAGATTGGTGAAATCCAGAGTAGGTCCCTTGCAGTCAGAATCAGGGGAATATATAATGGGGTGTAAGGAAATGGCAGACCAATTAAATTCTTACTTTCATTCTGTTTTCACAAGAGAGGATACAAATAACCTCCCAAGGATGTTGGGAAACATAGAGACTAATGCAAGGGAGGAACTGAAAGAAATCAGTATCTCTAAGGACATGGTCTTGGGGAAATTGATGGGATTGAAGGCAGATAAATCCCAAGGACCTGATAATCTACATCGTAGGGTACTCAAGGAAGTGGCCATTCAGATAGCAGATGCTTTAAGAATTATTTTCCAGAACTCGATAGACTCAGGATCAGTACCCATGGATTGGAGGATAGCTAATGTTACCCCACTATTTAAAAAGGGGGGTAGAGAAAAAGCAGGGAATTATAGGCCGGTGAGGCTTACATCAGTAGTGGGCAAAATGATGGAATCCATTATTAAGGATGTAATAGCGGAGCATATGACTAGCAGAGAAGGGATCGGACAGAGTCAAAATGGATTTACAAAAGGAAAATCGTGCTTGACAAATCTATTGGAATTCTTTGAGATGGTGACAGGTAAAATAGATGGGGGAGAGCCAGTGGATGTGGTGTACCTGGACTTCCAAAAGGCCTTCGATAAGGTCCCGCATAAACGACTGGCTTACAAAATCAAGGCTCATGGGATTGGGGGAAAAGTATTGATGTGGATTGAGAACTGGCTGGCAGGTAGAAGACAGAGAGTTGGGATAAATGGCTCATTTTCTGAGTGACAGGCGGTGACCAGTGGGGTGTCACAGGGATCTGAACTGGGACCCCAGCTGTTCACAATTTACATTAATGATCTGGATGAGGGGATTTGATGTAATATCTCCAAATTTGCAGATGACACTAAGCTAGGAGGGGTTGTGTGCACGGAAGTGTGAGTCAGGAAGCTCCAGTGTGATATGGATAAATTGAGGGACTGGGCAGATACATGGCAAATGCACTACAATGTGGATAAATGTGAGGTTATCCATTTTGGTAATACAAACCGGAGGGCAGATTACTATTTGAATGGCAATAGATTAAGAGATGGGGAAGTGCAGAGAGACCTAGGGGTACTTGGACACCAGTCTCTGAAGGCGAGAATGCAGGTACAGCAGGCGGTTAAAAAGGCAAATGGTATGTGGCCTTCATATCAAGAGGGTTTGAGTATAGGAAAAAGGATACCTTACTGCAGCTGTACAGGGCCTTGGTGAGACCACACCTGGAGTATTGTGTGCAGTTTTGGTCACCTTATCTAAGGAAGGATGTTCTTGCAATGGAGGGAGTGCAGAGGCGATTCACCAGGCTGATACCTGGAATGGCAGGAATGACTTATGAGGAAAGATTGTGCAAATTGGGATTGTACTCGCTGGAGTTTAGAAGATTGAGAGGGGATCTCATAGAGACATAAAATTCTGGCAAGACTGGACAGAATGGATGCAGATGGGATGTTTCCAATTGTGGGAAAATCCAGAACCCGGGGCCATGGTTTGAGGATAATAGGCAAACCATTTAGGACCGAGATGAGGAGGAATTTCTTTACCCAGAGGGTGGTGAATCTGTGGAATTCATTGCCACAGAGGGCAGTAGAGGCAGGTTCATTAAATATATTTAGGAGGGAATTAGATCTATTTCTTCAGTATAAGGGTATTAAAGGTTACGGAGAGAAGGCGGGGACGGGGTATTGAACTTTAAGATCAGCCATGATCTCGTTGAATGGCGGAGCAGGCTCGAAGGGTCGAATGACCTACTCCTGCTCCTATCTTCTATGTTTCTATGTTTCTATTGCCAAATCAGTTTCCTGAGGAGGTTTTCAAATCCAATAGCCTGAGTCACCTGACTCCAGGTGCAGCTTTAAGATAAAATCCTTGCTGACATCTGCTACATGACTGATGTAAAAACAATTATACTGAACTAATTTATGTCTTGCATTGAGATCCTGATATGGACCTCCCCATATTTGCCAATCAATTACAATATTCAGATCCATTTCCCACCTTTGTCTCAACTTATGAACTTCTCATTTAAAAGTTCCTACTTGTAATAAAGAGGACATCATCAAATAATTTTTTTTAACAATTCCTCTTTATAAGGAATTTCTATTTCAGTACAACATGGTTGGTCCCTACTTATCCTTCAAATATGCTCTTAGTATAAAACGCAAAGCTTACCAGATTCATGTAAAACAGCAATAATTACAGTAATACTAAAGCAAGGGAAAGATCCACTCACACCAGCGTCATATAGACCAATATCTTTACTTAACACAGATTATAAGAAAATAGCTAAATTATTAGCAAATAGATTAGCAGAGTATGTACCGAAAATGGTAAATCTAGACCAAACTGGATTTATCAAAAAAAGACGCACAACAGACAATATTTGTAAATTTATTAACTTAATTCATGCAGTAGAAGGGAATAAAGCACCAACAGTAGCAGTTGCTTTAGACGCAGAGAAGGCCTTTGACAGAGGAGAATGGAATTATTTGTTCAAAGTATTGCAAAAATTCAGTTTACCGGAGAAGTATATTAATTGGATTAAAGCATTATATAAGGGACCATTAGTGAAAATGACAGTAAATGGACATGTATCAAAGCAATTTAACTTAAGCAGGTCAACACGACAGGGATGCCCACTATCACCTTTATTGTTTGCGTTAGCTATAGAACCACTAGCAGAATTGATAAGAACAGAAAATAATATAAAAGGGATAAAAATAAAAGACAAGGAATATAAAATCAGTCTATTTGCGGATGATGTTATAGTGTACTTAACAGAACCAGAACTATCAATAAAAGAATTATATAAGAAATTGAAGGAATATGGAGAAGTGTCGGGTTACAAGATCAACGTAAATAAAAGTGAAGCAATGCCTATGAATGATGCGGATTTCTCAAAATTTAAGAAAGAATCACCATTTAGGTGGCAAATGCAAGCAATAAGATACCTAGGTGTACAAATAAACAAAAATCTCGGCCAACTATATAAACTCAATTATTATCCAATACTGAAAAAATTACAGGATGATTTAGAGCATTGGAAAGATTTACCATTAACACTAATAGGAAGGATAAACTGTATTAAAATGAACATTTTTCCAAGGATATTATACCTATTTCAGGCATTGCCAATACAACTGACAGAGAAATTCTTCAAGGAGTTAAAGAAAATAATAAGGAAATTTTTATGGAAAGGGGGGAAACCGAGGATAGCACTAGATAAATTAATGGAATGGTATAAACAAGGAGGCTTACAACTGTCAAACTTTAAAAATTATTATAGAGCCGCATAATTAAGATACCTATCAGATTTTTATCAAACAAGGGAAAAGCCAGATTGGACTAGATTAGAATTAGATAAAATAGGGGAAAAGACACCTGAACACATATTTATAAATGGGATGAAAAATTGGTACAACATAGAAGTTCTCCAGTATTACATCATCTACTCAATATTTGGAAGAAGATTCATGTAGAAAGAAATAATACAAATTATCAATTACCAAAACTAATATTGATGCAAAACAAGTTACTCCTTTTTACAATAGATAACCTTTCCTTTAGAGAATGGGAGAAAAAAGGGATTAAAAGAATAGAAAATTGTTTTTCAGGAAATAGATTATTATCCTTTGAACAAATGAAAGATAAATACAATATAACTCAAGATACAGCACTGGCATATTACCAATTGAGATCCTACTTGAAGGATAAATTAGGAAGCAGTTTGAGTTTGCCAGAGGGAAGTAACTTTGAATATGTGATTACAGCTACAATGATAATCAAAAGATTTATAACAAATATGTATATTAAACTGCAAGAAAAGGGGAATGAAGAAACAAATGGTAAAACTAAACAAAAATGGGAACAGGATTTAAATATAAAGATAAAAAAGGAAACATGGGAGAAGTTATGCTCTGGAACGATGAGAAATACAATAAATATGAGGTTACGTATGATACAATATAACTGGATACACAGGCTATACATTACACCTCAAAAGTTAAATAAATGGGACCCAACAGTATCTGATAGATGTTTTCAATGTAAAAAAGAAATGGGAACAACAATTCATGCAATCTGGACATGTGAAAAAGTAGAAAAATTTTGGGAAGATCTCAATCAGATATTAAATAAAATAACAGAAAACAATATGCCAAAGAATCCAGAGATCTTTCTCCTAAGTAACATAAAAAACAAAGAATTTGGAATTGATTTGGAGGATGCACAAAAAAGATTTGTTAAGATAGCGCTAGCCGTAGCAAAAAAATGTATTATGTCAACCTGGAAATTGGAAGATAATTTGAAAATACAACAATGGTATATAGAAATGAATAAATGTATTCCATTAGAAAAAATAACATATAGTTTAAGAAATAATATTGAAATATTCGAACAAATATGGGAGCCTTATATTAAACACAATAGCGAAAACCTACTGGGGACAATCACTACCTAAGTTAACGGAAGGAAAAGGAAATGAAAAGAATGGACTCAGTGGAATTTTTGGTGTATTTTTATTGAATGACAACATTGTCTGACTGGTTTAATGTATCCTAGATTTTATACCTTAAATGGACGGGAGGGGGGAGGTGGGGAGTGTGGGAGGGGAGGAGGGAGGGGGGTGAGAAAATGACATTGTATATGTGTGAAAAGGAAAAAATGTGTATCATGGTTAATGTGATTTATGGTGTGAAAGATAAAAAATTATATAAAAAAAATGCTCTTAGTTGGAAATAGCAAAAAAGATTGCGATGAGTTATATGATATTTATTTCTCAGTTGCTCAAATGACATTAATTGACCCCTTTCATAACAATCTTCAACATTTATAATCCCCTTACGAAACCAGCTATCCAGCAATTGATGATCCTGAAGATACGAGGATACGAGGATTTTGAATCAAAGCCATTCTGGGTGATGTACATCCACTTACACCAATTACATCATTTATTTTATTCCATATATTAATCAAATGTTTCAACAATTGTGTATCTTTATCACCAACCATTAATTTTGATTCCCACTTGTACATAAATTCTTCTGCTTTTCCCTCTCCTATTTTATTTGATTCTATTTTATCCCTTTCAAAAAAAGAAGCCTCATTTGAGCTGCTCCATAACAATTTTTAAAATGAGGAAGCTGCAGTCCTCTCAATGCAGAATTTGCATTGGGTTACTTGTAACATGGGATTCAATCGGAAATGGGTTCACGTGACATAAAACCACGATGCAGAATGTTTTCTAAGAATGGAATACAAGAGGAGGTTTGTCTAGGTCTCCAGCAGGATATAGATCACAAGATATAGGAGCAGAAGTAGACCCGTCGAGTCTGTTCCACCATTCTTCCACTCAGCCCCACTGCCCAGCTCTCTCCCCATTACCATTAATTCCTTGACGTATCAAATACCTGTTAATCTCTGCCTTAAATACACCCAATGACCTCACGTGGGTTTTACGACGCACTGACAAAATAATTTTTTCCACATTTGTTTTAAATTGACACCCTTTTATCCTGAAATTATGCTCTCCTGTCCTAGAATCTCCTACCAATGGAAACATCTTTGCCATATGTACTCTGTCCAAGCCTTCCAGCATTTGAAATGCCTCTGAGGTCCCCCTTATCCTTCTGTACTCCAACTAGTACAGTCGAAGAGTCGACAATTGTTCCTCATACACTAACCCTTTCATTCCTGATATCATTCCAGTAAGTCATCTCTGACCTTCTCCAACACCAGCACATCTTTTCTCAAATACAGCACCCAAAACTCTAATTCTGATTGAATGGAAAGGGAATTCTCCAACGACACAAACACAACAGTGAAATGATATTATGTCTTGTTGATATTTACCACTCGGGAAGGTTCTTGTTGTGTTGTTCAGGGAAGCATTAGTGTTTTTGTGACTCAATGTACCAGCATCTGAAGTTTGTTATCTTTTCATAAAAGCTTGATAGCTTTAGCATGGAGCAGAGCTGAACCAGGTCTTTGCAGGTATTTAAGGGAGTGTGTTGGCAGGGTTTGTTCTGGACCAACAATCTCACCAAATGACTCTGCTTGAAATCAAGATTCAAACCATTTTGAGCAATACAACAGGAATTGTTCAACAAGAGCCTGGTGTTCCCTGAGGAGTTTTCTTTCAATAGTGGAAATTATTTTTTTAAGCCCGTTAATCTTCCTGATACAGATGTTTGTATTTAACTTTCAGGTTGCTATCTGTTGTAAACTTGGAGGCCTTTAATGGGGTGAGTGGGTGGAGTCTTTGCTTTAACCAAGCAGTTCTCTTGCAATTTTCCAGCTGTTGGATGCGATTCAGTTGCTTGCAAGTTTAGCAAGTGGGATTTTGATGTGAAATTGCAACTCACAGCGTCATTTTTGTGTTTGAAAATGCCAATGTGAAAATTTTAACTTTAGTCTTCTTGGTTTGCTCAAGTTTACAGAGGAAACGTTGGGTGAAGCTGAGAAGACAGAGTTGGATGCCCATTTGGCGTATCGGCTGGGCAAAGCAGAAAGCACAAAATGAGGGGCTGAAAAAATAATGAAGCACACTGAAGTGCCGTTGAACCAAACCCAGGTAAAGAATTTAATTTTGTGCAGCGTACTTAAGAGACCAAACGATTTAGGCTTTTCGTGGTGCCCTATTTAAATGAACAAAATCTGATTAGAATAGAAGTTTATGGAATGTTTGGAAGTTGCCACAAAAAAATGGAGCATATAAATTAGATGTTGTAATTAAGATAAATGAACAATTCAATGAGCCTGGTGTCACAGTATCTGCCTCCCTCTACTGTACATCACCGTTAAACCTTCTCCCCAATATGAACCTGATGTCAAAGTATCTGACACTGTTAATCGTACATCAATGTTAAACCTTCTCACGAATGTGAATCCTGTCTCAAAGTTTCTGCCTCAGTCTATCGTACATCAACATTAAACTTTCTCCCCCCTGTGAACCTTGTGTAATAGAATCTGCCTCAGTGTACCGTCCATCACCGTTAAACCTTCTCCCCACTGTGAACCTGGTGTCACGGTATATATCTCAATTTACAGTATATCACCGTTAAAACTTCTCCCCAATGTGAACCTGGCGTCACAGTATCTGCCTCAGTCTACCGTACATCACCGTTAAACCTTCTCAATACCGTGAACTTGGTGTCACAGTATTGATCTCAGTCTATCGTATATCACTGATAAACCTCCTCCCCACTGTGCACCCGATGTCACGGTATCCATCTCAATTTACCGTACATCACTGTTAAACGTTCTCCCCAATGTGAACATGATGTCACAGTATCTGACACAGTTTATAGTAAATCACTGTTAAACCTTCTTACTACTGTGGAATCCATCTCACATTTTCTACCTCATTCTACCGTTCATAAACATTAAGCCTTTTCCTCCTGTGAACCTGGTGTTAAAGTATCTGCCTCAGTTTAAAGCATATCACCATTAAGCCTTCTTACTGCCCTGAACTCAGCGTCACAGTATATCCCAACGTCTACAGTACTTTACCGTTAAAACGTCTCCCCACTCTGAACCTGGTGTCGCAGTATCTCATACAGTTTATTGTACATGACTGATAAACCGTGTTAATGTTCTGAAACCATTGTCTCAGTATCTCTCATCAGTCTACCATACATCATCGTTAAACATTTACACATCTGTGAACGGGTGTCACTGTATCTGACACAGTTTATCGTACATTGCTGTTAAACCTTTTCACTGCTGTGAACCCAACGTCACAGTAACTGTCTCAGTCTACCGGACATCATCGTTGAACCTTATCCCCACTGTGCACCTGGTGTCACATTATCTACCTCAACATACGGTATATCACCATTAAACCTCCGCCCCACTGTGAACCTGGTGTCACTGTATCTGCCTCAGTCTACCATACAACACCGTTAAGCATTATCCCCATTGTGCACCTGGTATCACATGATCTACATCAACATACCGTGCATCACCATTAAACCTTATTCCCATGTGAACCTGGTGTCACAGTATCTGCCTCAGTCTACAGTACATCACCATTAAACCTGATCCCCACTTTACTCCTGGTGTCAAATTATCTACCTCAACATACCGTATATCACTGTTAAACGTTCTCCCCCTGTGAACCTGGTGCCACAGTATCTGACACAGTTCATAGTATATCACTGTTAAACCTTCTAACAAATGTGAATCCTACTATAAAATAATGCTCCCCTTCTAAGTCTCGCTGTATTCGAATCCCACCTATTTTAAAAATTCCCAAAAAAAGAGAAAAATCAATCCCTAAACAAGCTACTCAAGAGTAGTAGCCCCCTAAAAATCTGGGTGTGGTGAAATCCACAAGTGGCAGGTGACTAAAGGACTCAGTGTCACCCACCCCCAGTCAGACTTTCACAAAGTACTGAAACAAAAACATTCAACCCATTGATTCCAGTCCCAATGATTGTTCCGGATCTTCAATATCGAGAAGACTTTGCGTCAATTCAACTTTTTTCCATTCTTTCCATATTTTCCAATCTTCCCATTTCCATTCCCATTGACCCTTCCCTTCGGTGACAATGGTGACGATCACCCATTTCCTCGAACATCTGGCAATGAATTAGCAAATATTAAAGCATCTTGGTCATTTTCAAAAAACTGAGATTGAAAATTCCCATAAAAATCTTTCAATACAGCCGCATAACGAAAAGCAAATTTATATCCCTTTCGCCACAATACTTCTTAGGCTGAATTAAATTCTCGGTCTCTTCTGATAATTTCTTGACTCAGATCTGCATTAAAAAAAACCCTATTATTTTGAACCATCAGTGGAGCCTGATTTTGCCGTGTTTTCTGCACCGCCAATCGGAGGATCATCTCTCTGTCTTGATATTTAAAACAGCGAATCTAAACTGCTTGTGGTAATTGGCCTGGAAACGGTTTCTTCCTTAACACTCTGTTCGGTCGATCTAATTCCAGTCCATCCGGAACGAATTACCTGCCCTACACTTCTGGGATCCATTTCTTCAAAACCTTCACCGGATCCGAACCTTCCATATCTTCCGGAAGACCTACTATCTTAACATTATTTCTACGACTTTGGTTTTCTAATGAGTCAAACTTCTTCAATAATTCCTTCTTCTGAATCCCCCAATCTACAAAAGGATCTTCCACTTTTTCCATTTTTTTCTCTATTACGCTCCACTTGACTCTTGCATTCAAGAAAGCCTCCTCAATCTTTTTATAATGATCTTGCACAGTATCCACTGATCGTGTCCATCTCATAATATCATTCTTAACGACATTAATATCTTGCTTCATGAAAGTTATTTCTTCACACACAGTGTTCATTTGATTTTTCATTTCCGAAAATCTGATGAGTCATCTGCATTGACATATTTGACATATCTTCCATGAGCTGAGCAATCCCTTCCAGAATTGGAAACACAGAATCCAGTCCAGGATCCATCACCTCCCTTTGAGACCGACCTTCTTTTGCCGCAGTCCCCAGTTCTTCAAATTCTAATGAAGTTGAGCATCTTCTTCCTCCATAGCAATAGGTCATCTTCCGGTGCTGCTGCAGGTCTGGACATCATTTTGATCCTCCACTATTCTAAAGTCTATAAACAGTATTTTTAATCACTTTTACAACTTTTAAAATCAAGCATTTAATATTCTAACTGGGGAAGGGTGGAACCACACATCTACCCTCTGCGCCATCTTGTCACAGTATCTGACATAGTTTATAGTAAATCACTGTTAAACCTTCACATTACTGTGAATGCTGTCTCTCAGCTTCTGCCTCACTCTACCGTTCATCAACGTTAAACCTTCTCCCCCTGTTTACTTGGTGTTAAAGTATCAGCCTAAGTTTACCACACATCACCATTAAACCTTCTCCCCATTGTGAGACCAGTTTTACTGTATCTGCCACAGTTTATCGTACATCACTATTATATCTTCTCACTACTGTGAACTCGGTGCTACAAAGCCTGCCAGTCTACCGTATATCACCAGTAAACCTTCTCCTCAATGTGAGCCTGGTGTTACTGTATCTGCCACAGTTTAGTGTACATCATCATGAAAAATTCTCCCCAATATGAAGCTGGTGTCACTGTATTCGCCAAAGGTTATCGTACAGCTGTGTTAAACATTTTCCCCACTATGAACCCGAAAAACAGTAACTGTCTCAGTTTCCCATACAACACCAATAAAGCATTTTTTCCCACTGTGAGCCCAGTATCAACGTATCTACGTAGTCTCCTGTACATCACCATTAACTTCCTCCCCACTGTAAACCAGGATTCACAGTATCTGCCACAGTTATTGTACATCATTTTTAAACTTTCTCACCACTGTAAACTTGGAGTCACCTGGAGTCACAGAATCTGCCTTATTCTACCATACATCTCTGTTAAACCTTCTCAGTACTGTGAACACAGTGTCACAGTATTTGCCAAAGTTCACTGTACATCACCGTTAAACATTCTCCCCACGTTGACCCATTTTTCACTGTTTTTGCCACCATTTATCATACATCACAGTTCAGCCTTCTCCCCGCTGTAAACTTGGAGTCACAGTATATTCCACAGTTTATTGTACATCACTGATATACCTTCTCCTCGTTTTGAATGCGGTGTCACCATATCTGCGTCAGTCTTCCGTACATCACCATAAACTTCTCCCCAATGTGAAACTGGTGTCACTTTATCTGCCACAGTTAATATTACATCACCGTAAAACCTTCTTCCAACTGTGTACCTGGTATCATAGTATCTGCCACAGCTTATCATGCATTACTGTTAAACCTTCTCACTACTGAAAACTTTGTGTCACAGTATCTGCCGAAGTCTACTGTATATCACCGTTAAATATTCTCCCAACCGTGAACCTGGTGTCACAGTTTATCGTACATTACTGTTAAACCCGCTGGATAAGCTCCAGATAGCAAAAGAGGAGTTCTCGCATCAGCAGGAACTGGCGATCATTCATCGCTCCGACAGTCCTTGGGCCTCGCCGCTCCACCTGGTCCCAAAAGCCTCCGATGGCTGGCGCCCGTGCGGAGATTATCGACGGCTTAATGACACGGCAGTACCTGACCGTTGCCTCATCCCTCACATTCAGGACTTTATGGCCAATCTGCATGGTGTGAGAGTATTCTCCAAGATCGATCTGGTGTGCGTGTATCATCAAATCCCATTGCACCCCGACGACATCCCCAAAATGGCCATCATCACCCCCTTCGTCTTGTTCGAATTTTTATGCATGCCTTTCAGGCTCAAGAACCCGCCCAGACCTTCCAGCACCTCATGGATACGGTGCGCAGGGATTTGAATTTCGTGTTCATTTATCTGGATGACATTCTTGTCGCCAGCAGAGACTGGGCACAGCACAAGTCTCACCTGTACACCCTCTTCTCCCGACTGGCCGAATTCAGCCTAATGATCAGCCCGGCCAAATACCAGTTTTGTGCAGAAGAAAATTTGGATGGGATGAAACTAATCCAGAATCCATTGCACAAGATTGGAAAAATTAGATTGAGCGACTTCATATACTTGGAAGTTTTGACGTCAACAGACTTTGGAGTGGCCACATTTGGTCAGTTACACCATTTTTCTGATGTAAGTGAAGTTGGTTTTGATCCTGTCAGTTACTGAGTCCTGTGAAGTAACCAAGTGCGAGTAGATAGTGGATTTGTATTGGGAAAAGCCAGAATGGCTCGATTAAAGTCAGTCACCAGACCTTGAATGGAATTGACTGCTGCTATTATGGCGAGCAAAATGGACGCTATGTTAAGAAGAGAATTCCAGATGGAGTTAGCAGATCCTGTGTTTTGGACTGATAGAACATCAGTGCTTAAATATATTAATAATGAAATCATGAGGTTTCATCTCTTTGTGACTAACAGAGAGAATGAAAACCTGGACAACAACAAATGGCAGATTTACCACAGGACAGAGTTTCACCTGATGAATTCCCATTTACATCCATGGAAGTTGATTATTTTGGTCCTTTGCAAGTAAAGTGAGGACGAAGTGTTGAAAAACGATATGGAGTTATTTTCACGTGTTTGACTATGAGAGCAATTCATATTGAAGTAGCGTCATTGTCTGATACAGACTTTTTTATTAATGTTGTTTGGCGTTTTATTCCTAGACGTGGTCAAGTAAAATAATTATGTTCTGATAATGGATCTAACTTTACAGGAGCTCAACTAGAATTATGAAAAGTTATTCAAAATTGTAATCAACATCAAATTCCTGATGCATTATTTCAGAAAGAAGTTAATTGGATATTTAATCCACCCATAGTTATGGGTGTGGTACGGGTAAGGGTTAGTTGGTTGTGGAGAACGTTTACAAAGGTCTGTACTGGGCAGTACTGGGCAGCAATGCTTAATGTTGTAATGGATGCGGAAGCTCTGGGAAGGGGTAAGGGAGGGACTGGCCAGGAAGTCTGCAGATGCTGGGGCCGAGGGCAATGCACAAACATGCTGTGGAAACTCATGGATAGTTTTGTGAGGAGCAGGTCCTGCATCACGAGTCAAATTGAGTATTTCGAGGAGGTGTCAAAGGAAATAGATGAAGGTCAAGGTCTGTATGTGCTGCACGTGGATTTTAGTAAGGTGCTTGACAAGGTCGTCACAGTGGCCTCATTCAGAAGGTCAGGAGGCATGGGATCCATGGAGCCTTGGCTGTGTGGATTCAGAATTGGCTTGTCTGCAGTAAAGAGAGGGTAGTAGTAGATGGAACAATGACTAGTGGCGCTTCAAAGGGATCTGCTCTGGGACCCCTGCTCTTTGTGATTTTTATGAATGATGATGGGAGTGGAAGGGTGGGTACGTCAGGGGATGACACAGAGGTAGAGATGTTGTAGACAGTGTAGAAGGTTGTCATAGGTCATCCAGTTTGCAGAGAACTGACAGATGGAGTTGAATCCTGTAAATACAGATGTACTTAAACAAGCAACTGGTACAGGTTTATTTCCAGAGTCATTTTCAAGGGCACGAATAAAAGTTATTCCAAAGAAGGTTGGAGACCCATTAAAATTAGCTTCATATAGTCCAATATTTTTATTGAATGCGGATTACAAGATCGTGAGCGCAGAGCACTTGGTTAATGGCAGGATTATGAACAGTGTGCAGGATAGAGAAATATTTAGATCCTGCTCCATAAATCACTCAAGGCTGCTGTGCAAATTGAGAAGGAGTTTAAGATGGTGTATTGTGTGCTGGCCTTCAGGAGTCAGGGAATTGAGTTCAAGAACTGAGAGGTAATGTTGCAGATGTATGAAATTCTAGTCAGACCACACTTGGAATATTGTGTGCATTCCTGGGGCGAGAATACCAGTGGACGTCTAAATAAGGTGAGACGAGGGAACTTTAGACAAGATGTGAGGGGGATATTTTATTCACACAGAATGTAGTGGGTGACTGGAATGCATTGCCAGGGGTAGTAGTGGAGGCTGGTCCACAAAAGGCATGAAAAAGATTTTAATATAGGGACAGGAATAAAAGAAAAACAGAAGGTACTGGTGAGAGGGTGGGAAGAGTAATATTGTTGTGGGGTAGGTTCAGATGGGTCAGCTGACGGGACTCGACTGATCCATCCATGATTTGTCCAGCATCTTGCTGCCATGTCGTGGTGAACCAGGGTGTTGACTGATGGAGACACAGTACTCTGAGGTCTGCAGATATAGATTGTGGTTTTCTCCATAACACACTTCCTCAGGTAAAGCAGAGGAAGGGAAAGGCCCTAGTGTGCAGGGGTAGGGAGAGGGGTGATGGGGGAAGAGTTGGGGCCCTCCAAAGTCATCATGATCAGGCCACGGAAACAGCATCTTTATCACTCGTATTTCTCTTCCCAGGAGAAGGAGCGATCTCAGAGACAAGACACGAGTCCAGAAGAACATTGCATCCCAGCTGAACAGAGGACGGACAACATCATGATGGCCTGAACCCCTCCCCTTCTCCCTCTGGCCCTGCCAACTCCATTCCCCACCTCTTCCATATTCCTTCACGCACGTCCCCCTCCCATTTCTCCCCTACCTCTCCTCCATTACAACCCCCTCCCGCTCACCTTCCCCTTCACCTACCTTCACACCTATGCCCTAAACTCAGCCCTCCTCCCTTCGCCTCCCCTTCCACTCACCTTTCCCCCTCCCCTTCGCCTCCTACCTTTCCCCTCCTTCCCTTCCCCTCCCCTTCCCTTCTAACCCCTAACAGGGGAAGGAGGGACAGGGGAAGGGGGTAGGAGAAAGGGGGTAGTGAGAGGGTAGGGGTAGGTAATGGGGTAGTGGTAGGGGGTGCGTGTATGGGTTAGGGTTAGGGGAAGGGTGTAGGTGTAGAGGATAGGGGTAGGGTTTAGTTTAAGGTTGGGGAAGGTGGGTAGAATTAAGATAAGGGTCATGGACAGGTAGAGGTACAGTTAGGTTTAGGGTTAGGAGATGTGGGCTCGGGTTAGGTCGAGGTTTAGGGTTAGGTTTAGAGTTCGGGGAAGTGGGCTTGTGTTAGGTTTAGGGGAAGGGGGTAGGAGTAGGAGGTAGGGGTGGGGTGTGAGTTGGGGTTTGGGGAAGGTGGGAAGAATTAGGGTTGGGTTTAGGGGACAGTGTAAGGATAGGGTTAGGGGACAGGGTGGAAATAAGAGTTAGGGTTGGGGATGTGGTGTAGTGTTTAAGGGTATCGGTAGTGTTAACGTTAAGGTTAGGGTTTGTTAGGGGTTAGGGTTAGGTTGGGGAGGGGAGCGTGGGCGGCGAGCGGGGCACAGGAAATGGGGAGGTGATGAGGGAGGGGAATGGGCAGGGAAATGAAGAGGGGTATGGTGCAGAGGAAATGGGAGGTGAATGTAGGAAGGCACCCCTTCCCCCACATTATCCCTGCCTCCTCTCCTCCTTCCAGAGGAAGCCGGACTTCATTCCGGCCAGAACCTCCCTGTAGTTTCAGAGCCTCTGTTTCAGGAAGTGCCTTCGACGCTTGCCGCTGGACAGACATCTTGTCTCTTGATTCATTCTATACCGTTGATATTAAATTTAAAAATGGTTTGGTCTTTTAAAGCTTGAACTCAAAAGGCTGGTCCAGATAGACAACACAGAAACAGGCCCTTCGGCCCCACTCTCCTGCTGGCTGTGCTGTTGTAATCAGTCCATATTCCTCTCCACCTTTTCATTCTTAGCTCCCATCAAGCTCATGTTGCCTTGTCAATCTCACGGCCTGTGGGAAGAAGCTATTTCCCTCCCTGGCTTCTCTGCTTTTATTCCTCCATATCTCCTTCCTGATGGTAGGGGGACAAAGATGCTCTTTGCTGGATATCTGGGAGTCTATTTCCAGAGCCCATCCATGCAAAAAATTCAGGGGTCCCTTGCCTTGAGGTTCCACCCATGTTGCCTCTCCCTCAGCATTCTCTCATCAGAACACAACTGCACCGTCCGTCCCCTCCTCTCCCAGGTCTCAGTATCCCCCTGACAATTCCGGTGAGCTGCCATGTCTACACCTGCCCCACCTGCTATCAAATGCCCTGCATCCTCCTTCCCCGTTGGTTTCCTCCTGTTATCAGGCATCAGGATGGACCCCACCCTGTTGAAACTACCCGTATTCTTACTGATCTCTCTGAGCCTCTGCCCTCCATCCCGGGGTCTTGGTTGTCTTGTGGTGATGGTGGAGAACAAAGTACCAACTCAAGGAGATGGGGAGCAGTAAGGAGACCCCCAGTTCCAGGAGACAGGGAGAACCACGGAGATGCCCAACTCTGTCAATCCGGTAGAACCTGGTCATCAGGTGCAAGGAGCTCTTGGTACTGCTGCACGTGAGGCAGGTGTGGCCCATCCACACACCTCCACCCTGTCAATTCCCAAAACACATTGTCCTAGTCAGCAGGACTTTGCCCCATCACCTTCATGGGAATGGTTGCATCGACAAACACTATTGACCACAGGGCCATCAGGCAGTGGTCAGCATGGAATTCCTGCTGACACAGAGACTAGGACTTGATGAGATATTGCAGGGTGGTCCCCTGAGCAGAGCATCCAGAGACAGACATGCAGAACTGCTGGAAGACCAGAATCTCCGTGAAAGATGCCCTTTGGTCTGCCTGAAACCCAGATAAGAGAAGCAAACACTAGAAGCCCAAAGCAAAGGGAGGAAGGTTTAGGGGCAATATCAGGGGTACTTGTTTTTACACAGAGTTGTGGGTGCCAGGAATGCCTTGCCAGGAGTGGTGATGAAGGCTGAAATATTAGCAGCATTTAAAGGCTTCTTGGACACATGAATGAAGGAAACATAGAAGATAGGAGCAGGAGTAGGTCATTCGACCCTTCGAGCCTGCTCCGCCATTTAACAAGATCATGGCTGATCTTAAAGTTCAGTACCCCGTCCCCGCCTTCTCTCCGTAACCATTAATACCCTTATACTGAAGAAATATATCTAATTCCCTCTTAAATATATTTAATGATCCTGCCTCTACTGCACTCTGTGGCAATGAATTCCACAGATTCACCACCCTCTGGGTAAAGAAATTCCTCTTCATCTCGGTCCTAAATGGTTTGCCTATTATCCTCAAACCATGGCCCCGGGTTCTGGATTTTCCCATAATTGGAAATATCCAATCTGCATCCATTCTGTCCAGTCCTGCCAGAATTTTATATGTCTCTATGAGATTCCCTCTCAATCTTCTAAACTCCAGCGAGTACAATCCCAATTTGCGCAATCTTTCCTCACAAGTCATTCCTGCCATTCCAGGTATCAGCCTGGTGAATTGCCTCTGCACTCTCTCCATTGCAAGAATGGAGGGTTATGAAGGAGGAAGGGTCTAGTTTTTATTTTGCTTGGAATTGATAGGTCAGCGCAATATCGAGGTCCGAAGGGCATAACTGTTCGACGTTAACCTGCTGGTCATTTAGCACATGGAGATGTGGGTGAGGGAACGCTGCCCACCGGCCTATTCCAGGTTGCTGAGAGATGCACTGAGGCTTGGCGCAGCCAACACGAGGGCGCTGTGGGGAAGGACTCTAATCCTCCGGGTCTCGAGGGGCGGAGACTAAGGGGAACCCCTTCAACCACAGAGTGCAGGGAGTAACCACAAGGTGTCAAAGTGGTGGAATGATGTTAAACAGAGAACATGTGCAGTGAAGAGAATATAGGCATG
The DNA here is from genome assembly GCF_036971445.1 of Narcine bancroftii. Lineage (NCBI taxonomy): Eukaryota > Metazoa > Chordata > Chondrichthyes > Torpediniformes > Narcinidae > Narcine > Narcine bancroftii. The sequence goes on from NC_091479.1 coordinate 34,160,942, forward strand.
CAACACGAGGATGAGAAAAGACATGGAACAGTTGTCCTCTTGGTCAATAATTTTAGAAAATTTAATTTTGGGGTGATAAAGAGAAAAGCCCGAACTCAGTCACCTTTGTTTCATGAGGTACATTCTCCTATCCAGGAAAGCTCCTCTGTACCCGTTCAAATTTAACCCGAGGAAACTGTATTCATGGTGGAAACTTCTGCAAACACACAACGGGACCTACGCACAGAGAGACAAATGATACACGTGCAGTCCCTCCCAAAAAAGAAATAAATTCTGTTGAATCAATAGCAGAGTCATGGAGTCTTTGTCTGAGCCGGTCATCCATTATTCTCCATTCTCACTGCTCGCAGGAAGAATCAGTTTCTGGGCCTGGTGCTACTGGCTCCGATATTCCTCGACCTCTTTCCTGATGAGAAGAGCTGCCAAATGCTGTGGGCAGGTGGAAGGGATCCTCAACGACATTGACAATGAACCCGGTTTATCCCATTGATATTTGGGGTGGGTGGGTTGGGGGGAGAGAGTCCCCATGATCCTATCTGCCACTCGTGGTCCTGCCAATCACTTTAAAAAAATATTTATAAACTTAAAACCACAACAAATTCACACAATTAATAATAATGCTCATCTAATGTGTGGCATCTATAAAAGAAAGAATAAAGAAACCACCCCCCACCCCCATCCACAATATGCTACCCCCTCCCACTTCTCTCTTCAACAGAAGTGTCTGCTACAGTGGTGACCTCAGCAGGACCCAGCCCTTCAGTTGGACGTGAAGATCACGGTCCAGGCGGCTCTTCAGATGGTTTGGTTGAAGCTGTCAATGTTCTGGATGTCGCAGCCACACGTGGGGTTCAAACAGGCCAAGGACCAGTTCCACCTCCAAGAGATCACCGCTGATGACATCCATTACTCCTCCATGATGTTCTTGCTCATCAGGACATGGTAGCAAGGCTCATCGACTTCTGACATCAGCCTCCCGAGCAAGGCAAATAGGATGCCCTCAAGGAGCTCTTCACCCGCACCTTCAGGACACGCCTTCATCCTCCACCTCATTCTGTTCCTGCTCTCACTGTCGCATGGCCCAGACAGTCATCCCAACATGAGTCCCTTCAAGCTATTTCTTTTCAGCTCTCACCAAATGCCCTGGACCCACTTTTCAGGAACTCTTCCCTCTTCCTCCCTATGTCATTGGTATCTCCATGTGCCACAAACTCTGTCCCCTTTTAGGATGTCTTGGACACCAGCAGCAACACCCCAGACACTGGCACCAGGGAGGCACCACCTGGAAAAGGTCCAGGGTCCTAGTCCAACAGTCTTTTTCCTGAGCATCCAGGCAGCAGAAAAATATCAATGGTTGCTCAAAGCAAAATCCTCATTGCGGTGCCCACCAACAAGTTGAGGCACAAAGTTTTGTGTGTGTTTTGGGTTACTGGTGCCAACATATTCCCCATCTCACCCTGTCCCTCCATCTACTGTACAATGTTGCCCAGAAAAAAAAAACTCTCCGCTTCATTGATGACCTGAACAACAAATGGCTTCTTAAATGGTAAAACACGCTGTTGAACACCACTGCCACTGACCACAAGCACCCCCCAACCCCTCAAAACTGGAAGACCCTTTGAATGACTTGTCTCTGCAATGAAGACAATGGTCTAGTGGAGCCTCGAGCAAAAGAGGCAAGGTCGCCGAGTCCCACACAGCTTCTGGTTCAATTCCCTCCTGGAAGCTGCCTCCCGCAACTCCCCATCTGAGTGTCAGATGGTCGCCTGCTTACCACAGAGAACCAGATGGCAGCAGAGACAGTCACACTCCAGCCACACCTCCCAACATGTGATGGGTTCAATCTGCGGATGCCACTCATAGCGGACCGAAGAAGTGGTACATGGCAGACCGCACAGAGGCCGGGCCCGAAGGGCTGAGCCACTTGCAAGAACAGATCATGTCCTGTCCGAAAGTGACAGCCTCCCACTTGAATGACCCCGAGAAGAGCTTGGCACCATGGCCTGGGGCAAACCGTTCAACACCCTCGATGCTGGACAGCAGGAAAAAGCTTGGTTTACTGACGGCTCCGGCTGGTGGAGGTGCGAAAAACAACGGTGTAAAGTGGGAGCGCTCCAGCCCACCACAGATAAAGTACTGACACAAGAGGGTGAGGTGGAGGGGAGAGCCAACTGTCCAAGCTGGCAGCTGTGGCACTGATCCGAAAAGGGACAACCAGGCGGGCCCAGGAGCCTCTTTTCCGATCAGTGCAACAGGATTTCTGGGCTGTGCCAAACAGCACGTCAGTGTGGATGGGTCGGCGTCAGGAGACAGGGAGGCAGATCCATGGCTGCCTGCTCTGAGGACAACAGCACTGGCAGATCTTCTGAGAGGTGGAACAACAAAAGAATAGTCAGGGTCCACCACGTGGATGGACACACCTCCAGGAAAACCGCTGAAGCTGACGCAATGCCACTGTGGACTGAGCTGCTCAAATATGCTCTGCCACTATTTTCCCCAAGCAGAGAGACCCCGGAGCCTTGGCAGCATTGGTGCATCATAAATGTGGGCATATGGGGGCACTATGATGGACAGAGGATCTGGGGGTCTCATGATGTTGCAAGAACTGTGATGGCCAAATGCCCTATTTGTCAGCAATTAAAACCAAGGGCCACATTCGCTGGGGTTCGGGAGCTGGCCAAGTCTGATAAATTGACCATATCAGGCCTCTCCCCTGCCAAAATAAAAAGTGATATGTTCTCACGATGGTCAGCACATAGTCGGATGTCCTGCCAGCGGGCCGACCAAGCACCATTTAAGCGTGCTCCATATGTGGAATATCCTATCGGGTAACGTCTGACCAGCAATGGGTGGTGATGCCAAGTATTTGGGGCCACCTGCATATCCCCTACCACCCACAGGCATCCAAGATCAATGAGTGAATGAATGACCTGTTCAAGGTATCGTATGTGACAAGTTGATTGTCAAGTCTTCTCTCCACGAGTGGTTGCAAGTGTATCGATTAATCCGGCGAGTTTGTGTCTGTGTGTGTCTTTTACTCCTCATGCGACTTCACTACATGTCAATAAAAGACAACTGTGTTCAAATTCGCCACCCTTGGGAACACTCGAATCTGTTTCACACACATAATAATTGGTGCAGTGAGCAGGGTCCTTCGAGTTCCGACTGAACACAGCTGCAGTGGAGTTGCTTTGGAATCGGGACAGGAAATCGAGTGCAGGCAGGGAGAACAAGATCTGCGGGTGGACTGACGAGAGTGCAGGGTTTGGGAGCTTGGGAAGCATGCTGGCGGACCACGGCAAACTGGTAGACTGGTCCAAGCTCCTGGATCCACATCTTGAGAAAATAGGTCACCACGTGTGGTCCCACTTCAAGAAGTCGGGGTTCCCAAAATCTAAGGGGAATCAGAGGGTGCCTTTTGGCTGCCAGTGTTTCTCCTGAGAAACCAATGTGAGATCATAGAAAGGAAAGATTTGGAGAGGGCCCAGGAAAATAAGGAGATAAAGGTGGTCCAGCAGCGCTGCTGTGCACTGCAGGAGGCAGCGCAGACTCCCCCAACCTGAGCCACTGATGTCGAGATGAGAGGGACAGAGGTAGCCAACAGGCATGCCAATCAAGGTCTGACTCCTCCCCCACACTCCCAGTGAGTGAGTTTGTACTGGCCATGGAGCGATTAGCCGAGGCCATTTGCCAGGATTCAGGCATTAAAGGTTTCAGAACAGGCCAGGAAGAGCATGAAATCAATTTATTTGCAGAAGTTGTTCTGATATATCTGACAGACCCGACACACTCATTGCCCAAGTTGTGCTCCACCCTGGAGGACTATGGGGAGATCTCTGGGTATGTTCTTTTGGGATATGTGCAAAATCATGTCACTTAGGAAGGGGGATTAGAGTCAATGTCAAGAAAATAGTCAACAAATGTGGAGGCAAAATGGGATCAAATATCTAGGAGTTAGAATAGATAACAATGAGTAATTTAGACCAGCTGAATTATTCTCCCCTTGCTTGGGGAAATTGAGGAGGATTTAAATGGTTGGATGTCCCTGCCCATTACACTAGTGGTGTCACAGAGAGGGGAGGTGTCACAGAGGGGGGAGATGATGACACAGAGGGGGTGATGATGTCACTGCATGGGGCAGCCATAGCTGAGTCGTGCCATGGCACAGCAACAAGAGAAAGATGCCTCTCCTGGAAGGGGATTCTGGCCCACGTGTCGGAGTAGGACGCTGTCTCATCCCAGGGACCCTCTGATCAACAGGGTTGTGTTTGGAAGCACCCTGCGCCCATGGGTGAGATAAAGAGCCTGTTACAGGCTCCCCTACTGGGACAGAGCCTCCTCTGGCACCATCCTTCACCCAGTGTGGGCGGAGAGAATGGAGGCTGCATTTAATCCCCTCTCCCCATCCTGAGTGCAGGGCACTTTATGAGGCAGCTGGAGGGGACTGGGGACGGTAGAACAATGGCATGTGAGGGGATACAGGGATGGGGTCTGTAGGAGTGAAGGAGAGAACAAAGGAACGGGGTAGCACCACAGGCTAATGTCAAGGGAGATTGGATCAGAGATAGGGGACATAGGGTTGAGCTGGGGGGATGGGGTGCGAGCGGACGGAAAGCACTGGGGAAACCATGGGGGTGGTGTTGGGTGGGGGATGAGAGTGTGGTAGAGGAATCGGGGCAGAGGAGAGTGTGAGGTGTCTGAGAGAGAAGAGAAGTTGTGAGGGGATGGAAGGCAGACCTTTCAACAGAAATGGGACAGAGCTCCCCCTCCACCTGGAATGGGATCTGTCCACTGAGAGACAGGACCGCTCCTCCACCCGCCCCCCCGTCCCCGTGGTTACAAGATCCCTTCCACCCTTGCATACACCCCCACACCCCCCCAACCGGGATAGGATTCTTTCCCCCAGTGGACCTGGATCAAGGTGCTAGAAAGTGTTTCTGCTGCGGCGGACCCAACAGCGTTGAGCGGTGAAGAGTGGGTCTATCTCCGCACCACCTGCTCCCTCAGGCGACAAGGTCTCGCTTGCATCATGGAAGATCACGGTGTTGCTGAGCTTCTGGGAATGTGGAGGGCTTCTGCTAAACCCATGGTGGGGTTCAGAGTGGTTCATCTCCCCAGGACGTGCTGAAGGTCAAGGATGACCCAATCCTCCCATGGAGGGAGGGTCGTAGACAAAGTGAACGGCTGAGGAACTGGCCTCAGTCTGAGGAGAGTGATCAAAGAGGGACCTGGGGTGGCAATATTTCTACTGAGAGGCTGGAACAAACCACCAGAGGATCAATTCTGACATTTAGGTGACCCTTGGAAGGGAGTTAGAGGGAGGGGTAGAGACTAACTTGGTCAGCAAGGCTGGGCTGGGATAAATGACCTGTTGTGTACCCTCTGGGTGTGTAAATGCTGCTGCTTCTGCCCCAGAGGACATGGCAATAAGGTCACAACAGAGGTGGTCACACCGTGTCATGGACCCAACGTCCCCAAGGTGGTGTCCTGCACAGATGATAAAATCATCGACAATGGATCTTTCGGTGTGGTGTACCAGGCAAGGCTGGTGGACTCCGGAGAGCTGATTGCCATCAAGAAGATCTTGCAGGACAAGAGATTCAAGGTGAGGGGGAGGAGCAGATGTGTGGAAATGGAAAACCCTGATATTTAACTTTAGGGCCTACAGCACGTTCACAGGCCCTTGCAACACATGAGCCCGTTTCACACAATTACACCCAATTGACAAACACCCCAAACACATTTTTGAAGGGTGGCTGGAAAGAGGAACATCTGACAGAGACCAAGGCAGCCATGGGGTTTGGAAACAGAGAAAGTCACACAAACCCACAACAGCACCCCCCTCCCCACACACACACACACACACACACACAAACTCCCTTGGAGTTCCCCACTTCTGACCTCTTGACGAATCTCCTCCCCGCCTCCCCCCTCAACTTGGACAAGTCGCCCCTCAGGGCCCCAACCCATCGCCCAGCCTTGCTGATGTTCCTCTCTCGCCATAGAACCGCAAACTGCAGATCGTGCGAAAGTTGGATCACACCATCATCGTCCCTCTTCTCAACTTCTACTCCTCTGTAGTCAAGATCCACCTGCACCCACCCAACCCCCACTCTGATGCATATCATTTGCTGCTACCTTCCCCATTCCTTCAATCGATCTGTCTCGCTGCAGCCTCTCTGTTGCCTCCATCCTGCCCCTCTGACCAGTGCCGACTCTTTGATGCTGGTTGCCCTGCTCCTCACCCATTAACTCATGACCTCTTGCCATTTCAACTCCAGACAGCAGCAGCCAAGACCACAAGACAAGGTCACCAAATTCGGCCACTCAGCCCCTCGAGTCTGTTTCCCCAATTCATTTCACGAATGTATTTTCCCCCATAACTCACTTCCCCAGAACCTTTTGGTGCCCTTCCAAATCAACGCCTGCTCTGAATCGTCCCAACAACTCAGCCTCCACATGTTCGACCCCAGCCAACACCCGACTGCAAACATTTCTCATCTCGAAACGTCAATGGTTTTTCTCTCCCGGTGAATCTTTGCCTCACGAGGGAGGGAGGTCAGAGCTGCACATTTTGTGCAGTCTCACCAGAAGCCGAATGATGGGACAGCGGATGGGTCCACTACGGCCTGTTGACGCTCTGCTCGCTGAGCCCTTGGATTCATGCCATGTTGTGTTGAGCAGTGGGGGAAGCAGGCCAACAGAGAGCAGGAGGGGCTGGCACTCCAGTTGGGAGAGGCACGGGGTGTTGGAGGGTAAATCCAGCTGACATGTTTGTATTGTGTCCAAGAGAAAGAGGAGGTTTATTTGAATCTGGGTCTGGACTATGTTCCCGAGACGGTTCACTACATGGGCCAGCACTTCAACAAGGCCAAGCAGCCCATTCCCATGATCTACATCAAGGTGGTTGTGTGTCTGCGTGGTCAAGTTGTCTACTGGGGCAAGCTTGGATGGTGGTGTTGGAGGATATGAAGGAGTTTACTGGCTGAGTCTCGCTGGGGACTGGATATCTATGAAGGGTGCATGAGGGTCTCAATGGGTATTGGTGAGGAGAGAAAGGGTAGTGAGGGGAGAGGGGTGGAGAGGATGATGAGGATGGATGTTGATTGGCAGGGAGGGGCCTTTCACCCACCTCCCCTTACCCTCAGGATTCAGACCCGGCAAGTGTGGAGGCAGAGTGGGTCATGTTATATCGTTGTGTTGCCAGATGTTCATGTACCAGCTGTAGCAGAGCATGGCCTACTTCCATCCTCAGGGGGTTTTCCATTGAGACATCAAGCCCCAGAAGATGCTGGTAGATCCCGAGATGGCCTTCTTATTGCTCCTTTATTTCGGCAGATAGATCTACCCGTGTCTGCCCGTTCACCACCTCAACGCAGTCCTGATCCCTCTCCCCAACACGGCCTTGTCCCCTCCCCACCAGCTCTCACCCCTCCCCCACCAGCTCTCTCCCCTCCTCCCTCTCCCAACTTTCCCCTTCCACAGCTTAATAACTTATTCTAAATAAGATTGTGGGGGGCTTAGATGGAATGAACAGCCAGAAACCTTTGCTAAAGTGTCAGGTGCAAATCTCAGAGAGCATCCGCTTCAGGTGAGGGGAGATTTTTTTTATGCAGAGAGTTGTGAGAGCTTTGAATGCGTGACCGGAGAAAGTGGTAGTGGTTGGTAGAATAGGTACATATAAAAGTCTCTGAGACGAGCATGTGGATGTAAGGGAACAGAATTTTTACATGATAGAGGAATTTGGGGATATGGCGAGAAGGCAGGGTAGGTCGAGTTAGGTCATAAATTAGATCAGCCATGATCATATTGAATGGCGGAGCAGGCTCGATAGGCCAGTTTTGTCCTACTCCTGTTCCCACTTCCTATGTTCCTATGGGTGTGGTACAGGTAAAGGTTGTGGAGAACATTTACAAAGGTCAGTACAGCCTTTATGGGCCAAAGGGCCTGTACTGGGCAGCAATGCTTGATGTTCTAATGGACGTGGAAGCTCTGGGAAGGGGTAAGGGAGGGACTGGCCAGGACGTCTGCAGATGCTAGGGCCGAGGGCAATGCCCAAACATGCTGGGCAAACTCATGGATAGTTTTGTGAGGAGCAGGTCCTGCTTCACGAGTCAAATTCAGTTTTTCGACGAGGTGTCAAAGGAAATAGATGAAGGTCAAGGTCTGTATGTGCTGCACGAGGATTTTAGTAAGGTGCTTGACAAGGTCCCCATGGTGGCCTCATTCAGAATGTCCGGAGGCATGGGATCCATGGAGCCTTTGCTGTGTGGATTCAGAATTGGCTTGTCTGCAGAAAACAGAGGGTAGAAGTAGATGGAACAATGACTAGTGGCTCTCCAAAGGGATCTGCTCTGGGACCCCTGCTCTTTGTGATTTTTATGAATGATGATGGGAGTGGAAGAGTGGGTACGTCAGGGGATGACACAGAGGTAGAGATGTTGTAGACAGTGTAGAAGGTTGTCATAGGTCATCCAGTTCGCAGAGAAGTTACAGATGGAGTTCAATCCTGTAAATCAGATGTACTTAAAGAAGCAACTGGTCCAAGTTTATTTCCAGAGTCATTTTCAAGGGCACGAATAACAGTTATTCCAAAGAAGGTTGGAGACCCATTAAAAGTTGCTTCATATAGACCAATATCTTTATTGAATGCGGATTACAAGAATGTGTGGGCAGAGCACTTGGTTAATGGCAGGATTATGAATAGTGTGCAGGACAGAGAAATATTTAGATCCTGCTCCATAAATCACTCAAGGTTGCTGTGCAAATTGAGAGGGAGTTTAAGATGGTGTATTGTGTGCTGGCCTTCAGGAGTCAGGGGATTGAGTTCAAAAACAGAGAGGTAACATTGCAGATGTATAAAATTCTAGTCATGCCACACTTGGAATATTGTGTGCATTCCTGGGTCGAGAATACCAGAGGACGTCTAAATAAGGTGAGCTGAGGGAACTTTAGGCAAGACGTGAGGGGTACATTTTACTCACACAGAATGTAGTGGGTGGCTGGAATGCATTGCCGGGGTAGTAGCGGAGGCTGGTCCAAAAAAGGCATGAAAAGGATTTTAATATGGACAGGAATTAAAGAAAAATGGAGCGTACTGGTGTGAGGGAGGGGAGGGTAACATTGTTGTGGGGTAGGTTCAGATGGATCAGCTGAATGGTCTCGACTGACCCATCCATGATTGTCTAGCATCTTGCTGCCATATCGTGGAGAACCAGGGTGTTGCCTGATGGAGACATGTTGCTCTGAGCTCTGCAGAGAGAGATCGTGGTTTTCGCCAAAACACACTTCCTCAGGTAAAGCAGAGGAAGGTGAAAGGCTCCAGTGTTCAGGGGTAGGGGGGATGATGGGGGAAGGGTTGGGACCCTCCAAAGTCATTGTGATCAGGCCTCAGAGACAGTATCTCTATCACTCGTATTTCTCTTCCCAGGAGAAGGAGTGATCTCAGAGACAAGACACGAGTCCAGAAGAACCTCGCATCCCAGCTGAACAGAGGACGGACAACATCATGATGGCCTGAATCCCTCCCCTTCTTCTCCCTCTGGCCTTGCCAACCCCATTCCCTGCCTCTTCCATGTCCCTTCACCCACTTCCCATCTTCTCCTCTACCCCTCCTCCATCCCAACCCTCTCCCGCTTACCTTCCCCTTCCTCTGCCCTCACAACTATGCCCTAACCCCAGCCCTCCACCCTTCACCTCCCCCTTCCCCTCTCCCCTTCCCTTCCCCTTACCCCCTCCCCTTCCCCTCCCCCTTCCCCTCCCCTAACCCTCCCCCTTCCCCTCCCCTTCTCTTCCTCCCCTTCCCCTCCCCCTTCCCTTTCCCCTTCCTACCCCTAACCTAGGGGAAGGAGGGGGAGGGGAAGGGGCTAGGAGAAAGGGGGTAGTGGAAGGGGGTAAGGGTATGGGTTGTGGTAAGGGGTAGGGTAGGGGGTAGTGGTAGGGGGTGTGGATATGGGGAAGGGGTAGGAGATAGAGTTAGGGGAAGTGGGTAGGTTGTAAGGGATAGGGTAGGGGTAGTGGTAGGGGGTGTGGGTATGGGGAAGGGGTAGGAGGTAGGGTTAGGGGAAGGGGGTAGTTGTAGGGGGTGCGGGTATGGGGAAGGGGTAGGAGGTAGGGTTAGGGGAAGGAGGTAGGTTGTAAGGGATAGGGGTAGGGTTTAGTTTAGGGTTGGGGAAGTTGGGTAGAGTTAGGGTTAGGGTTAGGAGCATTGTAGAGGTAGCATTAGGGTTAGTGTTAGGAGACATGGGGTAGGGCTATATCTTGGTTTATGGTTAGATTTATAGTTCAGGGAAGTGGGCTTGTGTTAGGTATAGGGGAAGGGGGTAGAGGCAGGGGGGTAGAGGAGGAGTGAGGTTTGGGGTTAGGGGATGGTGGGTAGCATTAGGGTTGGGGTTAGGTGGTGGCAGAGGCGTAGGGATAAAGTTAGGGTTAGTGGACGGGGTGGGGGTAGAGTTAGGGGACATGGAGTGGTGGTAGGGGGTATCGGTAGTGTTAAGGTTAGGTTTAGGATTTTGTAAGGGGTTAGGGTTAGGAGTAGGAGGAAGGGAAGGGGGAGGGGAATGGGGGAGGCGAGCGGGGGACGGGAACTGGGGACTGGAAGGGGGAGGGGATGTGGGAGGGGAACGGGCAGTGGAAAGGGGAGGGGAACAGGATAGAGGAAAGGGGATGTGAACGGTGGACAGCATCCCTAGCCCCTCCCCTCCCCTTCCCTTCCCCCGCATTTCCCCTGCCTCTCCTCTCCTCCTTCCAGAAGAAGCTGGGCCTCTTTCCGTCCAGAACCTCCCTGTGGTTTCAGAACCTCCGTTTCAGGAAGTGCCTTCGATGCTTGCTGCTGGACAGACATCTTGTCTCTTGATTCATTCTGTACCGTTGATATTAAATTTAAAAATGATTGATTTTTTTAAAGCTTGAACTCAAATGGCTGGTCCAGATAGACAAAACAGAAACAGGCCCTTCAGCCCCTCTCTCCTGCTAGCTGAGCTGTTGTAATCAGTCCATATTCCTCTCACCCTTTTCATTCTTAGCTCCCATCCAGCTCATGTTGCCTTGACAATCGCATGGCCTGTGGGAAGAAGCTATTTCCCTCCCTGGCTGCTCTGCTTTTATTCCTCCATATCTCCTTCCTGATGGCAGGGGGACAAAGATGCTCTGTGCTGGATATCTATGAGTCTATTTCCAGAGCCCATCCCTGCAAACAATCAGGGGACCGTTGCCTTGAGGTGTCACCCATGTTGCCTCTCCCTCAGCACTCTCAGAACACTACTGCACCCTCCTTCCCTTCCTTTCCCAGGTCTCAGTAACCCGCTGACAATTCCAGTCAGCTGCCATGTCTATACCCTGCCCCACCTAAACCGATGGATCGACCAGCGCCTTCTCCCCTCAAGAGTTCGAGGAATCAACTCTCTCACAATGTCCTGCTATCGAATGCCCTGCATCCTTCTTCCCACTTGGTTCCTCCTGTTATCAGGCGCCTGGATGGACCCCACCCTGTTGAAACTACCCGTGTTCTCACTGATCTCCCTGTGCCTCTGCCCTCCATCCAGGGGTCTTGGATTTCTTGTGGGGGTGGTGGAGAACAAAGCACCAACTTAAGGAGATGGGGAGCAGTACAAAGACCCCCAGGTCCAGGAGATAGGGAGAACCACAGAGATGACCATCTCTGTCATTCGGGTAAACCTGATTATCAGGTGCAATGTCCAAGGAACTTTCGGTCCTGCTGCACGTGGGCCAGGTTTGGTCCATCCCCACACCACCACCCTGTCAATTCCCAAAACAAATTTCCTATTCATGTGGGGGTCCAAAATGGATAGAGTCTGGAGAAGGTACATCATCAATCAATGGGGACAAGGGTGTAACCAGCATGGCCATAATTGTGTGTGGCTGTGCTTGCAACCAAAGTGCAAGGGCACCAAATGCTGCTATGTGCTGAGGTTCTACCTGGCTCTGGTGTTGCGAAAGATTGGCCTGGCCCTGGTGCTGCACAATGTTCCAGTCAGCAGGACTTTGCCCCTTCACCTTCCTGGGAATGGTTTAATACACAAACACATTTGACCACAAAGCCATCAGGCAGTGGTCGGCAGAGAATGTCTGACACAGAGACTCTAGGACTAGATGGGATACTGCGGGGTGGTCCACGGAGCAGAGCATCCGGAGACAGACATCCAGAACTGCTGGAAAACCAGAAACTCGGTGAAAGATGCCAATCAGTTTGCCTGAAACCCAGATGGGAGTAGCAAACACTAGAAGACATCTGTCTAAAGCAAAGGGAGGAAGATTTAGGGGAGATATCAGGGGTATTTTCTTTTACCCAGAGTTGTGGGTGTCAAGAATGCCTTGCCAGGAGTAGTGATGAAGGCCAAAACATTAGGGGCATTTTAGGGGTTCTTAGTTACATTGAGGGGCTGAGACCAAGGAGGATATTCTCCAACAGCAGAGGGTGGCAGTAACCACAAGATGTCAAAGTGGTGGCAATGAAGCTAAACAGAGACCGTCTAATGTGACTGTGCGCCTGGCTGCGGGAATTTGGACTTACTATATAAACCTTGCTAAGTGCTAGTTCAGGTTGTAAACGTTCGACTTCCTTGGGGGTCAAATCAACAGGCACGGAACTAAACCCTGCTTGAAAAGGTAGAGTTTGTTAAGTGCTTCCTCAAACCCCACATAATGAAGGGGCTGCAAGAATTCACTGGTACGATTAATTTTTATCACCGATTCATACCGGTAGTGGCCGACATCATTTCTTTGTTTTTAAACTTTATTTAAGATTTTATAACATGAATAACATATAGAATTACATTAAAAAAATTAAGAACAAAATAATAAAATTACAATACAGTATCAGTAATCTAAATAAAGTATACCCTCCCCAATAATTATTACACATTAATAACCCAACTCAAATTAGTCCAACCCCCCCTTCCCCCCAAAATAAAGAGTGAAGAATTAATAAAGTTAATAATATATGTGAGAAAAAAACCCACTTACAAAAAAAAACAAAAACATAACTGATTAAAATACTAACAAAAAGAAAAGTAATTAATACTAAGATATCAGACTTAAAAAACATATTTAAATCAAACTTAAATGCATATATTTAACAAATGGAGTTAAGATGAAACATATAATTAACTCAAACTTAATATAAAAAATTAGTAAAATTAGTAACATTGTCTATCAAAAATTCTTAAACAATAATCAATTCTTTAAAAAGAATTGTAGCATGAGAAAAAAAAAGATGAAAAAAAAAACTTTCTGTATAGAGATAAACCTTCACCAAATATCAACTAACTTCACATCTATCATCATATTAGTCACATAAACCGCCATCTTAAAACAAAATTCCAACCTCATTAAACATTATATGTAGTGGGCCAAGAGGGCGCACAGCCCACATTGTGAACCGTCGCTGACACGGTTCTCCGACGTCGCGCAAAAGCATAAAACAGACAGCTGGGTACTCACCCATTTAATGGATCACACGCACATGGTGCTGAATGCCGAGGAATGGCATGTTGATCTGTGGAGTTTCCTGCAGGTAGGTACAGGACATTCACAGGGCTTAATTTAAACCTGCTGGTCCCATGGATCGATAGCAAACTCTTAATGATGTCTCACCATGTCTCATGGAACCAGGCACATTTAACCATTTAACAGTTTACAGCATGGAAACAGGCCATATCGGCCCTTTGAGTTCGCGCTGGTTCACTTGAACAACTCACTAGTTCCCCCCCACCACTCTCCATCCATATCCCTCCAACCCTCTCATATCAATGTACACATGGATGAAGACCAGTTTGCCATATGCCTTCTTAACCACCCTGTCTACCTGGGAATCCACCTTCAATGAACTCTGTACCATAACTCCAAGATCCCTCTGTTCCTCTGCATTCCTCAACGCCCTCCCCTAAACTGCATATGTCTTATTTTGGTTATTTTTTTCCGGAATGCAGCACCTCACACTTGTCGACATTAAATTTCATCTGCCATCTTTCAGTCCACTTTCCAAACAAACCAAATCCTGTAATCCAAGAAAACCTTCCTCACTATCCATTTTTCCCCCTATTTTTGTATCATCTGCCTATTTGCTTACCCAATTAACCATCCCCTCATCCAAATCATGAATATAAATGATAAACAACGAGACCCAGCACCGATCCCTGAGGCGCACCTCTCATCACAGGCTTCCATCCTGACTCTCTGCTGTCTATCTTACAGCCACCTCTCAACCCATCTCACTATCTCTGTATTAATCCCTAGTGACTGAACCTTTCTAACTAACCTTGCATGCGGAACTTTATCAAAAGCCTAACTAAGATCCAAAGAGATCACGTCAACCGCCCTACCTTCATCCATTTTTCTTGTCACCTTTTCAAAAAACTCAAGGTTTTTCAAATGTGAATTTCCTTTCACAAATCCATGCTGGGTGCTATCCAGATATTTGTACATACTATCTCGAAGAAAACCCTTGAACTTTTGGTCTTGCCTTTCGGCCAGACTGAAACATAATGATCCTTTACTCTCAAAATCTCACCTTTTAATACCCTCCAATTTTCCTCTACATCCTTTCCGGCAAAAAGATCAGCCCACACAACTCTCTGCAAATCTCATCTCATTTCTTCAAATGCGGCCTTCCCCCACTCGAAGACCTTTGACTTTGAACCTGACCTATCCCCTTCTATAATTAAACTAAAGCTAATGGACCCATGATCTCGAAGCCATCTTGCCCTCCCACTGACTGTGTTTCCCAATTGATGTTATGAAAATTGAAATCCCCAACAAACACCACCCCATTCCTACTGCACATGTCAGCTAATTCCGTGCACATTTGCTCTTCAAGTTCTCCCTTCCCATTTGGCGGCCCATAATGTACCCCTATAATAGTAACTTCACCCTTCTTATTTTTTAGTTTTGCCCACACTGCCTCCCTCGATGAGCCTTCCAGCCTCTTGCCTGAGCACCGCTGTAATATCTTCCCTGACAAGTAATGGGGTATATAAAAGAAGTCTGTAAAGTTTGAATAAAGCAGTCTTGTGTTGACTAACGTGGGTATGTATATGAATTTAGTAGCTGTACCCAAGTTTCCGCCAGAAAGGGTGACCCCCCGAATGCAAGATTCAGCCGAAGCTTGAATCTCCAGTGATCATGGACACAACGACTGCAGCCGCTGCCACCACGGCTGCAGTTAAACCAGGTTCTGCCTATTTCTCCTGGAATTGACTAGACGTGAGCTTTTAAATATGGAGGGCCTGGGTGACTGGGATCCATCTGATCTAATGAATGAGATGCTCGCATTAGATGATGGTCATTCTTATTGTTTACTTTTTGAGACTCTATTCCTGTCCAAACTCCCGGGTCGTGTCGCAATACCAATCATTAACATGGATTTCTGCCATCCCCATGATGTAGCGTGGGAGGCTGACAGGCTCGATCATACTCCAACGCAAGTGTCTGCTCACAAACAGCCTCTTTGATCAGTAGATCCATCTACTGTGTCCTACAAGCCTCCTATATCTGCAATTCCGTCAAAGAAGGATCAACCTACTGATGGGCACCAAGAATGGTGTTTTTACCATCTCCAATGGGGAAAAAAGCCCATAAAAAGCCATTTACCTATTAGAGAAAAAAGGCAGGAAATGAAAAGGCCGGCTGCCAGTCGGGGCCTCAGCAGCTGGCACAAGTACTGACCGGCCTATTGTATCTTCAAGACGACGCTAGTAAGTGCAAATATCCAACCAACCTATTTTGAAAAAAAAACATCAATAACAACACCTGGCTCTTCAAGCAGCAAATGGGGCTACAATCCCCTGCTTTAGCAAAGGACGGGTCACGATTTGGAAAGGAGGTGTGACATTCCGTTGGAATTGCGTATTGTCTTCCGTTGCACAGGTCAGTTTGGGTGCAAACTTTTGAAGGTCTCATGATTTGCCAGTAGACGTAAAGTGGAGGAAATTGGTCGTTCCACCACTTTGAAAACATACCCACTGGTATGCAGCAAAGGGAGAATTTCCTACCTCGGGATGCATACCCCGCACAAAGATGCGTATGCTGTCCTGCTCAATGAATTTCCCATCATTATCTCCTAATTTCAACACCTCCAAAACAGACCAGGGTGTGTCCCATTACCCTCTCCCTCATATGCAAGATTTCGCTGCCCATCTGCACATTTTCCATGTTTTCTCCAAAGTTGATCTTGTCAAGGGATACCGTCAGATCCTGGTCTATAAGGATGACATTGTTACCCCTTTCGGGCTTTTTGAATTTCTTAAAGATACCATTTGGGCTGAAGAATGCCGCTCAAACTTTCCAACATCTTATAGATGCTTTGGGCAGAGTTCACTTCCATCTACTTGGATGACGTCCTCAAATCCAGTCAAACTGAACAGGATATAACCAACTGCATTTAGGCTGTCTGTTCCAATGGCTGCAGGAATTCCAATCAACCATAGCAAATGTCAATTTGGCAAGTCCACCATCGACTTCCTGGGACACAAGATCATGGTCAATGGTGTCTTTCCCTTAACCATCAAGGTAGAGGCAGTCTGTGCTTTTCCAACACCTACCACGGTTCAGGGCCTGCAGAAATTCTTGGGCATGAAAAACTTCTGTCACCGATTCATTCCAGCAGCTGCTGACATTCTTCGACCATGGTTTCCAATCCTCACTACAAAGCACAGGGATGATCCCTGGACAACAGAGGCAGAGGTTGAGTTTGCAATGCCAAAGATGCTTTAGTCAATGCAGCAATGCTTCCCCCATCCTAACTCCAACACTTCATTGACATTTAGTCCTGATGCCTCGAGTACGGCCCTGGGTGTGGTTCTTGAGTAGTACGTCGATGGCCATTGCCAACTCCTCGTGTTCTTTTCCTGACATCTTTGGCCATTGGAGATGAAATATCGTGCATTATATCAAGCCACATGGCACTTCTGATTAGTTTTGGAGGGTCGGCATTTCACTCTGTTCACAGACCACCAGACACTCGTTTTTGCCTTCAGCAAAATAATGGATCCATGGTCGGCAAAACAGCAGGGTCACTATCATACATTTCAGAATTTACCACGGACGTGCGCTATATTTCTGGTAAAAACAATGGGATCCCGAATATTCTGTCCAGATTGACTGTATATCATATTCAGGGTGACATTGATATTCCGGAATTAGCCAGTGTCCAGGCAATGGACCCCGATGTTCAGGAATACAGTACGGCCATTACTAACCTGGACATACAGCAGGGGGCGACACAGCTGGGTGGCCAACCTTACTTTGTGACATGTCTTTGGGCTACACTCGACCAGTGATTCCACCATCTTTGAGTCAACGTCTTTTTGACCAGATACACAGCTTGTCTCATCCATCCATCAGAACATCTTTCAAGCTCATGTCAAATAAATATGTATGGCACGGTCTGAAAAAAGGTGTCACACAATGGGTCTGCACATGTATCTCCTGCCAGACTGCCAAAATTCAGCGGCACACTAAGGCACCTCTTCAACCTTTCCTGGCGGTACGCAGGCGGTTGGAACACGTGCATGTGCACCTGCTTGCACCATTGCCAGTATCTCACAACATGAGAAACATTCTAACAGTCGTAGAACGTTTCGCACGCTGGCCAGTGGCCGTCCCTTTGACATCCAGTGACACTGAGACAAAGGCCAGAGCATTCATCGTCAATTGGATGGCTAGATTTGGTTTCCCGACCCACATTTCTTCAGACCGCGGAACACAATTCACCCACGGTCCAACGGCTTTGTGGAATGTTTCCACCGGCAACTGAAGTCCGCACTTAAGGCCCAACTCACCGGTCTCAATTAGGTTGATGAGTTGCCCTGGGTTCTATTGGGAGTGCGCATGGCTCCAAAAGGAAGATAGGTCTGCATTGTCCGAAGAGATGGTTTATGGAACGGTCCTTACAGTTTCATTGGACTTTCACAAACATCCTTCAGTAGCTTCGACATGGTGTCGCGATCAGCAAACCTTTTCCTAACCACTGGCTTGGATCCCCTAAACAGAATGTTTCCCCCACCACTCCTGGATACTGATTTTGTTTTTATCCCAGGAGTCCCGTTACAATGACCGTATGAGGGCCCTTTCCACGTGGTGAAGATAGATGGGTTCTTTATACTTTGGACATTGGTGGGCATCCACAGCTGTTTAGTGTTGACAGACTCAAGCCTGCTTCACCTCTTCAGTGCCCCCAGCCCAGACGGCGAGGGGGTCCACCTAAGGTGCATGCAGCTGGTGGTTTAGTTTCTGGCGACGGTTCTGGGTGGGGATGGGGGGTTGGTGTAGCAGCTGTCTACTAGTGGGCCGAGTGGGCAAGGTTCTTTGGCGGGTGCGTGAAATCATAAGGCAGAGAGCTGGGTACACATCCATTTAATTGACAAACCTCGCGTGGTGCTGCGTGCCAAAGAATGGAATGCTGATCTGTGGATTCTCCTGCCGGAAGGCGCAGAACATTCACAGGGTCCCGTGGATCGGCAGCAAACTCATAATGATGTCCCACCTTGACCCATGGAGCCCAGGACAAGCTGTAAATAAAACAAGCCTGTAAAGTCTGTATAAAGCAGTCTTGTGTTGACTAATCTGGTGTATGTGTGTTCCTTTAGTAGCTCTATCAAAGTAGCTGCTACATATATAAATATTTTGGATGATTATCCCACTTACAAGATACTTCTCATCCGTCTCACACCCTGTGGGAATAAGCTATTCCCCAGCCTGGCAGTCCTGATTTTGATGATGGACATGGTTAAAGATGCTGTGCACTGCATGGTCATGGTCTTTGCACAATTCCGTGAGCCCTATTTGAACAACACTCCCACTAATGTCATCGTTAGAAGAAAAGGATACCCCAGTAATCCTCAGAACACTTTGCATCATTCCTGTCTGATGCTTTACAGCTACTGGACCATCCAATGATGCAGCCAGACAGGAGACTCAACTGTGCTCCTGTAAAATCTCAAGATGAGAGCTGTTGGCCTAGACTTCCTCAGTCTCCTTGGGAAGTGTAGGCACTTCCTGACAAATAAGGAGGTGTGATTGTTTTGTGTATTAATATGTGTGCTGTATGGATGGGAATTTTACGTGATTGTATTGTCTATTCTTGCTCTTTAACAATCTTTAGTGGATAGAAGTAGTCATTGTACTTTAGGATGTACAATCATGTACAGATTATCTTTAAATAGCCATTTGTCCCAGATGTCTATTCAGTCCAAGAATACTTTCAATCACAGGCAGATTTTAATCAATAACCCCATTCATTCTGCAATAACTGCCGCTTAATTTTGCCAGTTGTTCAATGGCAAGCTATATGGGGAAAACACCATGTCGACTCTTCTACCTTAAAGGAGTGATTATATTCAAATGGGCAGTGGATCAAGAGATGGAAACAGTGAAATCAGTCAGAGGTGAGTCGCTGCTTAAAATTAGAAACTTTCGTGTTCATGCTATAGAGTTTAAGGCTGCCCAGGAGGAATATAATGTGTTTTCTTTACGATATTTTACCCTCACCCTGGCGAAGGATGGGGCCAACAGACATGTTGCTGGAAGGGTTCGAGAATTGATATGGTAGGTCACATGAGGCTCAAGTTTAGATCCACAGAGCGCATGTGTTCAGCAAAATGGCCACCCAGTCTGTATTTGGTCTTGCTGATATCGAGGTCAACTGAGTCAACCAAATGTAGGAGATTAAGTTGGATGGGGTGCATGTGAAACACTGCCTCAACTGGAAGGTCTGATTGTGACCTTGGATGGAGGTGAGAGGATAGGAAGGGACAAGTTTGGCAATTTCTGCGGTTTCAATGGGAAGTGCATCAGGTGGTGGTGGGTGGAGAGGAAAGTGCCGTCGAGGGAGTCACAGAAAGATGTGCCCCTGTGAAAAGAGGATCTGAGTGGAGCAGGTTAGAGGATGGTGCTGAAGTTGGAAGTGTTCAAGGTTAACGTGTCAGATGTAGCAGCTGATGGGTGGTAAGTGAGAAACCTGAGGGATTCTGTCCTTGTTCGGCTGGAGAGGAGGTGGGGTAAGGGCAGAAAGAGAATTGGAGATACGGGTGCAGATTTTATCAAAGTCAGTATGGGGGAAACTGCATTTATGGAAGAAATAAGACATTTTGGGTGTCCTGGAGTAGAAGACCTCATCTTGGGACTTTTACAGGCCCAGAGGACCCCAAAACCTAGCAGCAATAGGAAATCACCAAGACAAAGCGATACTTTAACAAATGTTGTTTTTAATTGTCCAGGCCTTCCAGCATTTGAAATGCCTCTGAGGTCCCCCTTATCCTTCTGTACTCCAACTAGTACAGTCGAAGAGTCGACAATTGCTCCTCATACACTAACCCTTTCATTCCTGATATCATTCCAGTAAATCATCTCTGACCTTCTCCAACACCAACACATCTTTTCTCAAATACGGCAGCCAAAATTCTAATTCTGATTGAATGGAAAGGGAATTCTCCAACGACAGAAACACAACAGTTAAATGATATTATGTTTTGTTGATATTTACAAAAAATTATTGAAGAGTCAATTAATAATTTGCAAAAGATGCCGGGTCCCTTTTTTGGACTATTATCAAAACCGGAAGCTTGGTGCTGTGTTACGAGACCAGAGGATCCCAAAACTAACCAGCAATAGATATTCACCAAAACAAATGATTACTGAAACAAAAATTGATTTTAATTATTTTTAAACATGAACACGGATTTACATTTTAACTTATCATTGTTTTACTACTTAACTTAATTTACTTAACTTACCCCACTTCTAATTCTAAGTGCACGTGTGTTTAAGTTCAGAAAAGTTCTTTGGTTCACAGTCCAATCTCACTTCTCATTCCTCCAAGTCCACTTGTTGCAGGCCATTTTATACTGTGCACAGAATTGAACGTATATAAAGTTCACCAGGCTTTGGTGCTCGAAAGGTAAATGATTACCACTCAGGAAGGTTCTTCTTGGTTTTCGGAGAGAGGTGTGTTGTTCAGGGAAGTATTACGGTGTTTTTGACTCAATGCACCAGCATCTGAATTCCATTATCTCTTCAAAAAAGTTCTGATAGCTTTAGCATGGAGCAGACCTGAACCAGGACTTTGCAGGTAGTTAAGGGAGTGTGTGGGCAGAGTTTGTTCTGGACCCACAATCTCACCAAATGACTCTGCTTGAAATCAAGATTCAAACCATTTTGAGGAATACAACAGGAATTGTTCAACAAGAGCCTGGTGTTCCCTGAGGTGTTTTCTTTCAATAGTGGAAATGATTTTTTTTTTAAAAAGCCCGATAATATTCCTGATACAGATCTTTGTATTTAACTTTCAGGTTGCTATCTGTTGTTAGCTTGGAGGCCTTTAATGGGGTGACTGGGTGGAACCTGCTTTAACCAAGCAGTTGACTTGCAATTTTCCAGCTGTAGGATGTGTTGCAGTTGCTTGCAAGTTTAGCAAGTGGGATTATGATGTGAAACTGCAAGTCACAGCGTCATTTTTGTTTTTGAAAATGCAGATGTGAAAATTTTAACTTTGGTCTCCTTGGTTTGCTTAAGTTTACAGAGGAGTCGTTGGGTCAAGCTGAGAAGACAGAGTTGGATGCTCATTAGGGGAATCGGCTGGGCAAAGCAGAAAGCACAAAACGAGGGGCTGAAAAAATAATGAAGCAGACTGAAGTGACGTTGAACCAAACCCAGGTAAAAAATTTAATTTTGTGCAGTGTACTTAAGAGACCAAACGATTTGGGCTTTTAATGGTGACCTATTTAAATGAACAAAATCTGATTAGAATAGAAGTTTATGGAATGTTTGGAAGTTGCCACAAAAAAATGGAGCATATAAATTAGATAAATGAACAATACAATGAGCCTGGTGTCACAGTATCTGCCTCCCTCTATCGTACATCTCATTAAACATTCTCCCCACTGTGAACCTGGTGTCACAGTACCTGACACAGTTTATCGTACATTACTGTTAAACCTTCTCACTGCTGTGAAGCCAATGTCACAGTAAGGATCTCAGTCGTCCATACATCAGCATTAAACCTCTCTCCACTGTGAATCTGGTGTCACTTTGCCTGCCACATTTTATTTTATATCACCGATAAACCTTATTCCCATTGTGAACCTGGTGTCACAGTATCTGCTACAGTTTATCGAACATTACTGTTGAACATTCTCCCCAATGTGTACCTGGTGTCACAGTATATGACACAGTTTATCGAACATTACTGTTAAACATTCTCCCCACTGTGAACCTGGTGTCACAGTATCTGCCACAGTTTATTTTACATTACTGTTAAATCTTATTCAAATTGTGAACCTGGTGTCACAGTATCTGACACAGTTTATCGTACATTACTGTTAAACATTCTCCCCACTGTGATCCTGGTGTCACAGTATCTGCCACATTTTATTTTACATCACCGTTAAACCTTATTCCCATTGTGAACCTGGTGTCACAGTATCTGATACAGTTTATCGAACATTACTGTTGAACATTCTCCCCAATGTGAACCTGGTGTCACAGTATATGACACAGTTTATCGAACATTACTGTTAAACATTCTCCTCAATGTGAACCTGGTGTCACAGTATCTGACACAGTTTATCGTACATTACTGTTGAACATTCTCCCCAATGTGAACCTGGTGTCACAGTATCTGCCCCAGTTTATCTTACATCACTGATAAACCTTCTCCCAACTGTGAACCCGGTGTCACAATATTTACCTCAGTCTACCATATATCACCGCTAAATCCTTCCCCACTGTTTACCCAGTTTCACAGTATCTATCTCAGTCAACGATACATCACTGTTAAACCTTTTCACTGCTGTGAACCCATTGTCTCAGTATCTATCTCATTATCATTAAACCTTCTCCCGACTGTGAACCTGGTTTCACAATATCTTACACAGTTTATCGTACATTAGTGTTAAACCTTCTCACTGCTGTTAACCCAGTGTCACAGTGTTTGTGACAGTTTTTCGTACATCTCCGTGAAACATTCTCCCCACTGTGAAGCTGTGGTCAGGTTACCTGCCTCAGTCTGCCAGGTACAGCACCGATTGATCTCAGCCAAAGGTGCTGTAGTTGAGTTCGGGTGGCCAGAGGTGTCTGCTCAAGAAGGCCAGGGGCTGCCATTGCCCTTCAATGAATTGTTCCAGTGCTGTCCCTACTGCTGTGCTGGAAGCATCTACTGTGAGTGTGGTGGGTGCCTCTGGCCTGGTGTGTACCACAAGGGTTGTGTTGGCCAGTGCATCCTTGGCCCTCTGGAACACCTCCAAATGCTCATTGTCCCAGGTAATGTCTTTAACTTTCTCCGCATGACGTGGGCCACTACTGGTATGAATTGGTTATAAAATTAATTGTACTGGTGAATTCTTGCAGCCCCTTCATTATGGTGTGTTTGGGTAAGCACTGAACAGCCTCTACCTTTTCAAGCAGGGGCTTAGTTCCGTGCCTGTTGATTTGATGCCCCAGGAAATCAAACGTATCCAGCCTGAACTGGCACTAAGTAAGGTTTATAGTAAGTCCAAAGTCCTGCAGCCGGGCCAACAGTTGCCTTAGGTGGTCTCTGTTTAGCTTCCTTGCCACCACCTTGATATCTTGTGGTTACTGCCACCCTCTGCTGTTGGAGAATATATTCCTTGGTCTCAGCCCCTCAATGTGAATAAGAGCCCCTTAAATGCCCCTAAAGTTTTGGCCTTCACTCCTGGCAAGGCATTCCTGGCACCCACAACTCTGTGTAAAAAGAAATACCTCTGATATTGCCCTAATCCTTCCTCCGTTTGCTTTTGCCAGATGCCTTCTAGTGTTTGCTACTCTCATCTGGGTTTCAGGCAGACCGAAGAGCATCTTTTACTGAGTTTCTGGTCTTCCAGCAGTTCTGGATGTCTGTCTCTGGATGCTCTGCTCCGTGGACCACCCCGCAGTATCCCATCAAGTCCTGGAGTCTCTGTGTCAGCAATTCTCTGCTGACCACTGGCTGATAGCCTTGTGGTCAAAAGTGTTTGTTTATGAAAACATTCCTAGGAAGGTGATGGGGCAAAGTCCTGCTGACCTGGTCATTGAACGGCACCAGGGCCAGACCACTCTTTTGCAATACCTGAACCTCAGCACATAGCGCCATTTGGTGCCCTTGCACTTTGGTTCCACACACAGCCACACACAATGATGGCCAAGCTAGTTATACCCTTGCCCCCATTGATTGAACATGTACATGGTCCTTCTCTAGACTCTATCCATTTTGGACCCCCACATGAATAGGAAATCTGTTTTAGGAATTGCCAGGGTGGTGGTATGGGGATGGGCCACACCTGCCCCACGTGCAGCAGTACCGAGAGTTCCTTGCACCTTGCAACTGATGATCAGAATTTATTCAATTGACAGAGTTGGGCATCTCTGTGGTTCTCCCTATCTCCTGGAGCTGGGGGTCTCTGTACTGCTCCCCATCTCCTTGAGTTGGTGCTTTGTTCTCCACCAGCCCCACAAGACAACCAAGACCTTTGGATGGAGGGCAGAGGTGCAGAGAAATCAGTGAGAACACGGGTAGTTTCAACAGGGTGGGGTCCATCCAGGTGCCTGATAACAGGAGGAAACCAAGGGGGAAGGAGAATGCAGGACATTCATTAGCAGGACATTGCGAGAGAGTGGATTCCTCGAACTCTTGAGGGGAGAAGGTGCTGATCGATCCATCGGTTTAGGTGGGGCAGGGTATAGACATGGCAGCTGACTGGAATTGTCAGCGGGATACTGAGACTTGGCAGAGGAGGGGAAGGAGGGTGCAGTCATGTTCTGAGGAGAGAGTGCTGAGGGAGAGGCAACATGGGTGCCACCTCAAGGCAAGGGACCCCTGATTGTTTGCAGGGATGGGATTTGTAAATAGATATCGAGCACATAGCCTCTTTGTCCCCCTGCCATCAGGAAGGAGATATGGAGGAATAAAAGCAGGACAGCCAGGCAGCTTCTTCCCACAGGCCATGAGATTGACAAGGCAACATGAGCTGGCTGGGAGCAAAGAATGAAAAGGGGGAGAGGAATATGGACTAATTACAACAGCTCAGCCAGCAGGAGAGAGGGGCTGAAGGGCTTGTTTCTGTGTTGTCTATCTGGACCACCTTTTGAGTTCAAGCTTACAAAAACCCAACCATTTTTTAATTTAATAATAATGGTACAGAATGAATCAAGAGACAAGATGTCTGTCCAGCAGCGAGCATCGAAGGCACTTCCTGAAACCGAGGCTCTGAAACTACAGGGAGGTTCTGGCCGGAATGAGGCCCCACTTCTGCTAGAAGGAGGAGAGGAGAAGCAGGGATAATGTAGGGGAAGGGGTGAGGAAGGGAGGGTGTAGAGATACCTTCTTCCATTCACCTCCCCTTTCCTCCACCCTGTTCCCTGTCCTGGGTAAACTTGTACCTCTCACTTTGTTCATTTTAGATTGGTCACAGTGTTCGAGCTACCGAAAGAAAATAGACACCCACACCGAGAGTAGTTCAGTTTAAACAAATGTTTATTACAAATTCAAAAGCTGATTTCAAACTAAATTATGCAAGCCCTTCCCAATTATACTTATCAACGCCTGGACTGGTCCCAACTGCCGAAGCAAGGCAATGACTGCACACTTAGGTTGTCGGGCGCCGGTAGCAGCTTCTCGACCTCCCTCGACTGGGACGTTAGCTGGACCCTAGAAGTTCTTCTTGCTGAAAGATGTTGCCACCTCTCGGAGAGTCTCAAACTTCAGCAGCGGGACCATGGCTTATATTACCCCAAAACTGCTTACCCAAGCATCTATTCCCAGCGCAGTAAGAAAGATAAGCGAGCAAGCTAGCATGTTAGGCTTCTAACAAATAACATAATTTTCAGCTTATCACTTTGAATACAATGGTTATTTTGCATCAAGGCTAGGCCTCTGACAGTCTGTTCCAAAACAAGGAGGAAGATTAAATGTTCTTGGTACACAGATGTCCTTTTGTCAGATAACTGCATCTCTGGTCCCTTGGTGGAATTTAGCTTAAGTCTGCTGATTCTAAAACACAAGCAGGTTATCAGCCTTGCAGAAGCAAAGGTTGCAAAAGTAAAAAAAACACAGTTTAAATCTTCCATTACATTCCCCTCCCCATTCCCCTGCCCATTCCCCTCCCCATTTCCTTCCCCCGCTCGCCTCCCGGTTCCCCTCCCCCTTCCCATACCCCTACTCCTAACTCTAACCCCTAACAAACCCTAACCTTAACACTACCGATACCCCCATCAATACTCCACATCCCCTAACTCTACCCCTACCCCATCCCCTAAACCCAACCCTAATACTACCAACCTTCCTCTAACCCAAACCCTCACCCCTCCTCTACCTCCTACTCCTACCCCCTTCCCCTAAACCTAATACAAACCCACTTCCCCGAACTCTAAACCTAACCCTAAACCGAGACCTAATCCTAGCCCATGTCTCCTAACCCTAACCATGATGTTACCTCTATCCCGGCCCTAACCCTGACTCTCACCCAACCCAAGCCTAAACCCTACCCCTATCCCCTACACCTATCTCCTTCCCCAAACCATACCCCTTACCTCTATCTCATACCCACACCCCCAAGCCTACCCCTTACTCAACCCACTTCCATTACCACCTTTCTCCTACCCCCTTCCCCTACCACTCCTTCCCCTAGGTTAGGGTAGGAAGGGGAAAGGGGGAGGGGGAAGGGGAGGTGAAGGGAGGAGGGCTGGGGTTAGGGCATAGGTGTGAGGGAAGGGGAAGGTAAGCAGGAGGGGGTTGGGATGGAGGAGGGGTAGGGGAGAAGGGGGGCAAGTGGGTGAAGAGACATGGAAGATGCAGGGAATGGGGTTGGCAGGGCCAGAGGGAGAAGAAGGGGAGAGATTCAAGCCATCATGATGTTGTCCGTCCTCTGTTCAGCTGGGATGCGAGGTTCTTCTGGACTCGTGTCTTGTCTCTGAGATCGCTCCTTCTCCTGGGAAGAGAAATACGAGTGATAGAGATGCTGTCTCCGAGGCCTGATCATAATGATTTTGGAGGGTCCCAACTCTTCCCATCACCCCCCTCCCTACCCCTTCACACTAGGGCTTTTCCACTTCCTCTGCTTTACCTGAGGAAGTGTGTTTTTGAGAAAAGCACAATCTATCTGTGCAGAGCTCAGAGCACCGTGTCCCCATCAGGCAACACCCTGGTTCAGCACTACATGGCAGCAAGATGCTGGACAAATTATGGATCGATTGGTCGAGTCCCTTCAGCTGACCCATCTGAACCTACCCCAGGACAATATTACCCTTCACTCCCTCACACCAGTACCCTCTGTTTTTCTTTTATTCCTGTCCCCATATTAAAATCTTTTTTATGCCTTTTTGGGACCAGCCTCCTTTTAATCAAATATTATAACAATTAATATCAAATCACAATGTTACAGTGTTTACAAATATATACAAACATATAAAAAAGAAAAGAAAGGAAAATAAACTAAGATACTACTGTAGCGGCGGCTACTCTGTTACTGAATGACCTCACAACCAGACGGGTTGAGTTCAGTGAGCAAAAACTCCTTTATTCAGGTCTGCCTGGCTGGTCTTATGCTCCCAGCCCGGACCTGGCTGAGAAGCACACCGGGGGCCCTGACGTCGCTGGGGGGTCACTTAGGACGCAGGTTGCGGGCTTCTGAGTCTGATGCCGAGGTCAGGGAGAAACCCCCGACAGCGCCATTTTGGCTGGCTGCCCCGCCACGTGCGTGACATGAGGGGCTGGATCGCCTGCCTCTTGGCTTGCCGCCACACAGCCCCCCCAGAACCGGCACCAATGGCCTTTTTTGCCGGGCGGCATCGCTTCTTGGGTTGAGCCGCGACCACTGGCTCGTTGGGGTCGAGGTGTGCTGTGTTTAATCTGTCCACAGTAAACAGTTCCCTCTTACCACTGACGTCTGGTGTGAAGGTTGATCCCGAATGCTGGATGACTCTGTACGGCCCTTCATATGGTCTTTGAAGGAGTGCTGTGGAAGGGCCTCATCTGATAAAAACATACTCTGCGAAATACAGCTCAATGGGGATGTAAAGGCTTGTGTGCCATGTCTGGGCAGTGGTGGGAGTGTGAAGGAGTCCAACTGGGCCTGGAGGCAGAGAAGTAAACCATGAGGTGACCGTTGCAGGTTGTGAGATGCATTGATAACTCACCAGGGAGGGCTAGTGGTTTACCGTAGACCAGATCAGCAGATGATATCTTCAGGTCTTCTTTGGGTGTCGAGCGGATTCCCAGGAGTACCCAAGGCAGCTCATCCACCGAGTTGGGGCCGGTGAGGCAGGCCATAAGTGCCGACTTAAGGTGGCAATGCAATCGTTCGACCAGTCCATTCGCAAGTTGGTGATAGGCCGTTGTGTGATGCAGCTCATTTCCCAGTCTATTGATGAGCTGTGCCCAGAGTGCAGAGGTGAACTGCGTGCCATATTCGCTGGTGAGGTGGGCCGGGACGCCGAACCAGGTAACCCAACCGGTCAAAAGTGCTTGGGAGCAGGAGTCCATGGAGGCATCTGGCATTGGGATCACCTCAGGCCAACGAGTGGTGCAGTCTACCACTGTGAAAAGGTAGCAGTTACTTTAGGAAACGGGTAAGGGGCTGGCAATGTCCACATGTATGTGGCTGAAACATTCTCGGACGTGTTCAAAATCCTGCATGGGCATTCTGGTGTGGCTGTGTATCTTGGAAATCTGGCAAAGGGTGCAGGTTCTGGCCCAATCCACAATCTGCTTTCGAAGCCCGTGCAAGACGAAGTGTTCTGCCACCATATTAACCTTGGACCTGATGGAAGGGTGGAAAATGTCATGGATCTGGTGAAGACTTGCCTGCGCCACTGCTGTGGAACCAGTGGTCGCAGGGTGCTCATCACTGAGAGGATTCGGGAGGAACTGGAACTGTAGGCCCATGATGGCTGTCCTGAAGGCCTGCATCTCCTCGTCGGACTTCTGATCCGGGCCAAGCTGGTCGTAGTCTAGGCTGGGTATCAGCGAGCAAATGGCCGGTTGGGAGAATGCTTCAGTGACCACATTGTCTTTCCCTGCCTTGTGCTGAATGTGGATGGTGAACTCCGATACAAAGGACAGGTGACGGTGTAAGTGGGCCGACCAGGGATCTCTAGCTATAGCGAGAGCCTGAGTGAGGGGTTTGTGGTCAGTATAAATTGTGAAAGGCCTCCCCTCCAAGAAATAGCGAAAATGAGGCACAGCAAGGTACATGCCCAGCAACTCACGGTTGAAAGCATTATACTTGCGGTCTGGCAGATGAAGAAGTTGGCTAAAGAATTCCAGTGGTTTCCACTGTCCATTAACCTGCTGCTCCAAGACAGCACCAATGGCAATGGCAGAGGCATCGATGGAGAGCACCATAGGAAGGTCGGTACGTGGGTGGAGGAGCAGGGTAGCCTTCACGAGGGCAACCTTCATGGCTTTGAATGCCCTGGAGTCCAGGCGAGTATCTTGTCCTTGGCGAAGAGTGGCTGCATGATGTGTGCAGCTCCTGGAATGAATCGGTTATAGAAGTTGACCATACCTGCGAACTCTTGTAGCCCCTTGAGGTTGTCCGGGCATGGAAAATCTCTGATTGCAGTGACCTTCATAGCAGCTGGTGTAGCTCCTTCGGCCATGATGATGTGGGCCAGAAACTGCATGGACTCTTTCCGGAACTGGCATTTGGCCAGGTTGATTGTTAGGCCAAATTCGGCCAGTGCAGGTGAGACTTGATTTGTGCCCAGTCTCTGCTAGCGACAAGAATGTCATCCAGATAAATGAACATGAAATTCAAATCCCTGCGCACCATATTCATGAGGTGCTGGAAAGTCTGGGTGATGTTTTTGAGCTCGAAAGGCATGCGTAGAAATTCGAATAAGCCGAAGGGGATGATGATAGCCGTTTTGGGGATGTCCTCAGGCTACAATGGGATTTGATGACACACGCACACCAGATTGACCTTGGAGAATAACCTTGCGCCATGCAGAGTGGCTGTAAAATCCTAAATGAGAGGAATGGGGTAACGGTCAGATACTGTCGTGTCATTAAGCCATCACTAATCTCTGCAGGGGCGCCAGCCACCGGAGGCTGTGGACCAGATGGAGCGGCGAGGCCCCAGTTCCTGCAGATGCGAGAACTCCTCTTTCACTATCTGGAGCTTATCCGGCAGGTTTAACAGTAATGTACAATAAACTGTGTCAGATACTGTGACACGAGGTTCACGATGGGGAGATTATTTAACAGTGATATACGGTAGAGTTTGGCAGATACTGTGACATCAAGTTCACAGTAGTGAGAAGGTTTAACAGTAATGCATGATAAGCTGTGGTAGATACCGTGATACCAGGTACACAGTTGGAACAAGGTTTTATGGTGATGTCATATTAACTGTGTCAGATAAAGTGACACCAAGTTCACATTGGGGAGAAGTTTATGGTGATGTACGGAAGACTGACGCAGATACGGTGACACCGCTTTCACAATGAGGAGAAGGTATATCAGAGAAGGAATATACTGTGACTCCAAGTTTACAGTGGGGAGAAAGTTGAACTGTGATGTACGATAAATGGTGAGAAAAACAGTGAAAAATGGGTCAACGTGGGGAGAATGTTTAACGGTGATGTATAGTCGACTTTGGCAGATACTGTGACACCGTGTTCATAGTATTGAGAAGGGTTAACAGAGATGTGCGGTAGAATAAGGCAGATTATATGACTCCTGGTTTACAGTAGTGAGAAGGTTTTAAAATGATGTACAATAAACTGTGGCAGATACTGTGAAATCTGGTACACAATGGGGAGGAGGTTAATGGTGATGTACGGGAGACTACGTAGATATGTTGATACTGGGCTCAGAGCAGGAAAAAAAAGCTTTATTGGTGATGTATGGGAAACTGAGGCAGTTACTGTGACACTGGGTTCATAGCGGGGAAAATGTTTAACAGAGATGTACGATAACCTTTGGTGAACATAGTGACACCAGGTTCACATGGGGGAGAATGTTTAACGGTGATGTACAATCAATTGTGGCAGATACAATAACACCAGGCTCACATTGGGGAGAAAGTTTACTGATGATGTCTGGTAGTCTTTGGCAGACTCTGTAACACCAAGTTCACAGTAGTGAGAAGGTATAATAGTGATTTACGATAAACTATGGCAGATACAGTAAAAACAGTCTCACACTGGGGGGAAGGTTTAATGGTGATGTGTGGTAAACTTAGGCTGATACTTTAACACCAAGTTAACAGGGGGAGAACATTTAATGTTTATTAAAGGTAGACTGAGGCAGAAACTAAGAGACGGGATTCAGAGTAATGTGAAGGTTTAACAGTGATTTACTATAAACTGTGTCAGATGGCACAGAGGGTAGACGTGTGGTTCCACCCTTCCCCAGTTAGACTATTAAATGCTCAATTTTAAAAGTTGTAAAAGTGATTATAGACTTTGGAATAGTGGAAGATCGAAATGGCTGCAAATATGAAAAAATCGAAAACTCAGTTACAGAAGAAATTACCTTACAAAAGTGTTGAAGAATCGAGGCCTAGTTCAAGTTGAAGCAACGGAGTCATTGACTGGAGTCCCCAAGCCTCAGAAGACTCCTGCCCGGCTTAGTATTACACCGGCACCATCTTGTGCAATCACAAGATGGTGCAGGCTCAGCGATGAGTTCGGCCGGTTTCAACTCATACGCTTGTTAACTCGGGCGCGAGGGCGGGCCAGCTGCGTACCTGCAGCATTGCCTGGTGGTCCGGGGGTGTGCAGTGTAGCGTCGGAAGACGCACCTGTGCGGTGGGTGGCCCTACCAGGCATGCGCCATGCGCCGAGGGTCCACGAACCTTTGGAGAAGGTGTGGGCTATGGGGGAGCCCGAGTGATGGCCAGCTGACGAGGTAGGATGTCGGGTGTCCAGACCCGCAGCTGCACTGGAAGAGGACCTACTGCTTTGGAGTAAGAAGAGAGCTCAACTTCATTTGAGTTTGAAGAACTGGGGACTGAGGCAAAAGACGGTCGGCTTCAACGGGAGGTGATGGATCCTGGACTGGATTCTGTGTTTCCAATTCTGGAAGGGATTGCTCAGCTCATGGAAGATATGGCAAATATATCAATGCAGATGACTCATCATATGACTCAAGGATTTTCAGAAATGAAAACTAAAATGAACACTGTGTGTGAAGAAATAACTTTTATGAAGCAAGATATTAATGTAGTTAAGAGTGATGTTATGAGATGGACACGATCAGTGGATACTGTGCAAGATCATTTTAAAAAATTGAGGAGGCTTTCTTGAATGCAAGAGTCAAGTGGAGCATAATAGAGATAAAATGGAAATAGTGGAAGATCCTTTTGTAGATTGGGGGATTCAGAAGAAGGAATTATTGAAGAAGTTTGACTCATTAGAAAACCAAAGTCGTAGAAATAATGTTAAGATAGTAGGTCTTCCGGAAGATATGGAAGGTTTGGATCCGGTGAAGGTTTTGAAGAAATGGATCCCAGAAGTTTAGGGCAGGTAATTCGTTCCAGATGGACTGGAATTAGATCGAGTGAACAGAGCTTTAAGGAAGAAACCGTTTCCAGGCCAATTACCACGAGCAGTTTTGATTCGCTGTTTTAAATATCAAGACAGAGAGATGATCCTCCGATTGGTGGTGCAGAAAACACGGCAAAATCAGGATCCACTGATGGTTCAAAATAATAGGGTTTTTTTAATGCAGATCTGAGTCAAGAAATTATCAGAAGAGACCGAGAATTTAATTGAGCCTAAGAAGTATTGTGGCGAAAAGGATATAAATTTGCTTTTCGTTATGCGGCAGTATTGAAAGATTTTTACAGGAATTTTCAATCTTAGTTTTTTGAAAATGACCAAGATGCTTTAATATTTGCTAATTCATTGCCAGATGTACGAGGAAATGGGTGATCGTCACCATTGTCACCGAAGGGAAGGGTCAATGGGAATGGAAATGGAAAGATTGGAAAATATGGAAAGAATGGGAAAAAAGTTGAATTGACGCAAAGTCTTCTCGATATTGAAGATCTGGAACAATCAGTGGGACTGGAATCATTGGGTTGAATGTGTTTGTTTCAGAACTTTGTGAAAGTCTGACTGGGGGTGGGTGACACTGAGTCCTTTAGTCACCTGCCACTTGTGGACTTTACCACACCCAGATATTTAGGGGGCTACTACTTTTGAGTAGTTTGTTTTGGGATTGATTTTTCTCTTTTTATTGGAATTTTTAAAATAGGTGGGATGCGAATACAGCGAGACTTAGAAGGGGAGTATTATTTTATAGTAGGATTCACATTTGTGAGAAGTTTTAACAGTGATATACTATGAACTGTGTAAGATACTGTGGCACCAGGATCACAGAAGGAGAAGGTTTAACAGTGATGTACGGTATGTTGAGGTAGATAATTTAACACCAGGAATAAAGTGGGGATCATGTTTAACGGTGATGTACTGTAGACTGAGGCAGATACTGTGACACCAGGCTCACATGAGAATAAGGTTTAATGATGATGTACGGTATGTTGAGGTAGATAAAGTGATACCAGGTGCACAATGTGGATAATGTTTAACGGGGATGTATGGTAGACTGAGGCAGATACAGTGACACCAGGTTCACAGTGGGGAGGAGGTTTAATGGTGATATACGGAAGACTGAGGCAGATACTGTGCCACCAGGTTTACAGTTGGAGAATGATCAACGATGATGTACGGTAGACTGAGACAGTTACTGTGACACTGGGTTCACAGCAATGAGAAAATTGAAAAGTAATGTCCGATAAACTGTGTCAGATACAGTGACACCCATTCACAGATGTGTAAAGATTTAACGATAATGTATGGTCGACTGATAAGAGATACTGAGACAATGGGTTCACAACATTAACAAGGTTTAACAGTCATGTACGATAAACTGTGTGATATACTGCGACACCAGGTTCAGAGTGGGGAGATGTTTTAACGGTAAAGTACAGTAGACTTTGGCATATTCTGTGACACTGAGTTCAGGGCAGTAAGAAGGCTTAATGGTGATGTGCGTTAAACTGAGGCAGATACTTTAACTAGGTTCACAGGAGGAAAAGGTTTAATGTTTATGAACGGTAGACTGAGGCAGAAAATGTGAGATGGATTCCACAGTAGTAAGAAGGTTTAACAGTGATTTACTATAAACTGTGTTAGATACTGTGACACCATGTTCACATTGGGGAGAACGTTTAACAGTGATGTACGGTAAATTGAGATGGATACCGTGACACCGGGTGCACAGTGGGTAGGAGGTTTATCAGTGATGTACGGTAGACTGAGACCAATACTGTGACACCAAGTTCACAGTAGTGAGAAGGTTTAACGGTGATGTACGGTATACTGAGGCAGATACTGTGACACCAGGTTCACGTTGGGGAAAAGGTTTAACGGTGATATACTGTAAATTGAGATATATACCGTGACACCAGGTTCACAGTGGGGAGAAGGTTTAACGTTGATGTACGATAGACTGAGGCAGAAACTTTGAGACAGGATTCACATTCGTGAGAAGGTTTAACATTGATGTACGATTAACAGAGTCAGATATTTTGACATCAGGTTCATATTGGGGAGAAGGTTTAACGGTGATGTACGGTAGAGCGAGGCAGATACTGTGACACCAGGCTCATTGTATTGTTCATTTATCTTAATTACAACATCTAATTTACATGCTCCATTTTTTTGTGGCAACTTCCAAACATTCCATAAACTTCAATTCTAATCAGATTTATTCATTTAAATAGGTCACCACTAAAAGCCCAAATTGTTTAGCCTCTTAAGTACGCTGCACAAAATTAAATTCTTTACCTGGGTTTGGTTCAACGGCACTTCAGTCTCCTTCATTATTTTTTAAGTACCTCATTTTGTGCTTTCTCCTTTGCCCAGCCGATTTGCCAAATGGGCATCCAACTCTGTCTTCTCAGCTTGACCCAACGTCTCCTCTGTAAATTTAAACAAACCAAGGAGACCAGTTAAAATTTTCACATTGGCATTTTCAAAAACAAAAATGACGCTGTGACTTGCAGTTTCATATCATAATCCCACTTGCTAAACTTTCAAGCAACTGCACTGCATTCTACAGCTGGAAAATTGCCAGCGAACTGCTTGGTTAAAGCAGATTCCACCCAGACACCCCATTAAAGGCCTCCAAGTTAACAACAGATAGCAACCTGAAAGTTAAATACAAAGATCTGTATCAGGAATATTATCGGGCTTTTTAAAAAAAAAATCATTTCCACTATTGAAAGAAAACACCTCAGGGAACACCAGGCTCTTGTTGAACAATTCCTGTTGTATTCCTCAAAATGGTTTGAATCTTGATTTCAAGCAGAGTAATTTTGTGAGATTGTTGGTCCAGAACAAACCCTGCCCACACACTCCCTTAAATACCTGCAAAGTTGTGGCTCAGCTCTGCTCCATGCTAAAGCTATCAGAGCTTTCCTGAAGAGATAACAGACTTCAGATGCTGGTATGTCGAGTCAAACACACCCTAATACTTCCATGAACAATACACCACTCTCTGAAAACCAACAAGAACCATCCTGAACAGTAATTATTTACCTTTCTAGCACCAAATCTGGTGAACTTTATATATGTTGAATTCTGTGCACAGTATAAGAATGGCCTGCAACTAGTGAACTTGGAGGAATGAGAAGTGAGATTGGACTGTGAACCAAAAAACCTTTCTGAACTTACACACACATTACACACACGTGCACTTAGAATTAGAAGGGGGGTAAGCTATCAAGCTTTTCTGAAGAGATAACAGACTTCAGATGCTGGTACGTTGAGTCACCAAAACACTAATGCTTCCCTGAACAACACACCTCTATCTGAAAACCAACAAGAACCTTCCCGAGTGGTAAATATCAACAAGACATAATATCATGTAACCGTTGTGTTTGTGTCATTGGAGAATTCCCTTTCCATTCAATCAGAATTAGAGTTTTGGGTGCCATATTTGAGAAAAGATGTGCTGGTGTTGGAGAAGGTCAGAGATGATTTACTGGAATGATATCAGGAATGAAAGGGTTAGTGAATTGTCGACTCTTTGACTACTAGTTGGAGTACAGAAAGGTAAGGGGGACCTCAGAGGCATTTCAAATGCTGGAAGGCTTGGACAGAGTACATATGGCAAAGATGTTTCCCATGGTTGGGGATTCTAGGACAGGAGAGCATAATTTCAGGATAAAAGGGTGTCAATTTAAAACAAATGTGGAAAATTTGATTTTGTCAGTGGGTCGTGAAACCCAGAGATTAACAGATATTTGATACATCAAGGAATTAAGGGTAACGGGGAGAGTGCTGGGCAGTGGGGGTGAGTGGAAGAATGGTGGAACAGACTCAACGGGCCTACTTCTGCTCCTATATCTTGTGATCTATATCCTGCTGGAGATCTAGTGAACCCTCCTCTTGTATTCCATTCTTAGAAAACATTCTGCATTGTGGTTTTATGTCACGTGAACCCATTTCCGATTGAATTCCATGTTACAAATAACCCAATGCAAATTCCGCATTAGGAGGACTGCAGCTTCCTCATTTTAAAAATTGTTATGGAGCAGCTCAAATGAGATTTCTTGCTTCTTTTTTTGAAAGGGTTAAAATAGAATCAAATAAAATAGGAGAGGGAAAAGCAGAAGAATTTATGTACAAGTGGGAATCAAAATTAATGGTTGGTGATAAAGATACACAATTTTTGAAACATTTGATTAATATATGGAATAAAATAAATTATGAAATCGGTGTAAGTGGATGTCTTTCTTTCTTTGGCTTGGCTTCGCGGACAAAGATTTATGGAGGGGTAAATGTCCACGTCAGCTGCAGGCTCGTTTGTGGCTGACAAGTCCGATGCGGGACAGGCAGACATGGTTGCAGCGGTTGCAGGGGAAAATTGGTTGGTTGGGGTTGGGTGTTGGGTTTTTCCTCCTTTGTGTTTTGTCAGTGAGGTGGGCTCTGCGGTCTTCTTCAAAGGAGGTTGCTGCCCGCCAAACTGTGAGGCGCCAAGATGCATGTTTTGAGGCGATATCAGCCCACTGGCAGTGGTCAATGTGGCAGGCACCAAGAGATTTCTTTAGGCAGTCCTTGTACCTCTTCTTTGGTGCACCTCTGTCATGGTGGCCAGTGGAGAGCTCGCCATATAACACGATATTTGGAAGGCGATGGTCCTCCATTCTGGAGACGTGACCTACCCAGCGCAGTTGGATCATCAACAGCGTGGATTCGATGCTGTCGGCCTCTGCCATCTCGAGTTCCTCGATGTTAGGGATGAAGTCGCTCCAATGAATGTTAAGGATGGAGCGGAGACAACGCTGGTAGAAGCGTTCTAGGAGCCATAGGTGATGCCGCTAGAGGACCCATGATTCGGAGCCGAACAGGAGTGTGGGTATGACAACGGCTCTGTATACGCTAATCTTTGTGAAGTTTTTCAGTTGGTTGTTTTTCCAGACTCTTTTGTGTAGTCTTCCAAAGGCGCTATTTGCCTTGGTGAGTCTGTTGTCTATCTCGTTGTTGATCCTTGCATTCGATGAAATGGTGCAGCCGAGATAGGTAAACTGGTTGACCGTTTTGAGTTTTGTGTGCCCGATGGAGATGTGGGGGGGCTGGTAGTCATGGTGGGGTGCTGGCTGATGGAGGACCTCAGTTTTCTTCAGGCTGACTTCCAGGCCAAACATTTTGGCAGTTTCCACAAAACAGGACGTCAAGTGCTGAAGAGCTGGCTCTGAATGGGCAATTAAAGCGGCATCATCTGCAAAGAGTAGTTCACGGACAAGTGGATGTATATCACCCAGAATTGCTTTGATTCAAATTCCTCGTATCTTTTTCAGTGGATCTTCAATTTCTGGATAGTTGGTTTTGTAAGGGGATTATAGATGTTGAAGATTGTTATGAAAGAGGTCAATTAATGTCATTTGACCAACTGAGAAATAAATATCATATAACTTATCGCAATTTCTTTTGCTATTTCCAACTAAGAGCATATTTGAAGGATAAGTTAGGACCAACCATGTTGTACTGAAATAGAACTCCTTATAAGAGGAAGTGTTAAAAAAAAATTATTTGATGATGTCCTCTTTATTACAAGTAGGAACTTTTAAATGAGAAGTTCATAAGTTGAGACAAAGGTGGGAAATGGATCTGAATATTGTAATTGATTGGCAAATATATATATCCATATAAGGATCTCAATGCAAGATATAAATAAGTTCAGTATAATTGTTTTTACATCAGTCATGTAGCAGTTGTCAGCAAGGAATTTATCTGAAAGCTGCACCTGGAGTCAGGTGACTCAGGCTGTTGGATTTGAAAAGCTCCTCAGGAAGCTGATTTGGCAATAGAGATCACGTGATCCAGGGGAATTGTATTAATTCACTTCAACGCAGCATTTTGGATCTATTGACCAGAGTTCCACACTGCAGCAGTGAGGAAGGAATTCACGACTAGTTTTTCTTCTTCAGTTACTTCTTTCACCAGTGAAATTGAATAGAATAAAATCAGAATTATCAGATCAATGTTTTAGGTGTGGAGAAGATGTCGCAACTTTCTTGCATTAAACTTATTTTTGTCCTAATGCAAGATCTTTTTGGGGAGAATTACAATATTAATGGAACAAGTTATAGGAGATGTTTTTCCGCAGAATCTGACCTTATTTTTATTAGGAAATATTGAAGGAACAAGGCCCAAATTAAATCTATTAATATATCAATTGAAATTTGTTAAATTAACGTTAGCGGTGATGAGGACATGTATTGCACTTACTTGGAAATAAGATATACATATATTTTTAGGGATGCCAAGATGACATGCAAATATTCAAGGTTGTATTCCTTTGGAAAAAGATTACAAATAGCTTGAGAAATATATATTCTATGCATTTGCAAATTTGGCACCTGAATATTCAAATATAAGGCTTCAATTTGTAATAATGCCCTTTCCATCCCTCTAGACATGTGAGATTCTCCTCTTAGTTAATTTGTAACTAAGAAGTCTCCTGTTGGTGACTTCAAGAGAGGAACCCACGCAGGCTGCGGGCTTCTGGACATAGCAGTCAAGGAACTCACACCAGGCTGTGGAATGCTAGAGACTGGGTCTAAACTGGCTAAAAGGGTGTCAGGTATCAGTCCTGGGATACGAGTGAGTGCTAAATGGTTCCTAATTATGTCAGAGGTTCAAAACTGGAGCTCACATTGCCAATGACTTGGATGGTCTGTGAGCATTGAAAGAGAATCCACAGACCCTCAGTGACTTGGCCCAGGGTTTGAGGTGGTGGGGGGGGGGGTGGAAAGCACTCAGTCTTTCTCTGACTGCAAGAGGCTTTTCAGGCAATTTCTGCCAGAGGTGAGTCTGTCTGCCTTATGGCAGGAAAAAAACAATTTTCACTTTTCTGGCACTTTTTAATTACATGACAGTAAATTGTCTCCTGAAATAGAGATAGAGGTTCAAGTTTCAAACTATTACAAACTCCACTCACCAGATTATACATCTTCCCACTTTTTTTTTGGAAGGACACCATTGATTTTATCACAACTCCTCTGCTGCATCTCTCCTGTGACAGATTATATATTTTACATTGTATATAGAGATGTTTTTGAAATAGATGGATTGGAGGAGTCGTTTAGGTCACAAGCAAACACATACACTGCACAAAACAGCTCTTATTTAAAATGCAAGAGCTTTGCTGAGAGTGAGTCATTCAGGCACCAAGAGCCTTTGCAAAGACAAAACAAGGAGACTGTTTTACTAAAGAATATCAAAAGCAGGTGTAAATGGATTATTGTTTTTAAAGCAACAGATGAATGGACTCAGAAGTTTGGGTCCAGTGCAGTCATCTGGCTGGTACCAGTTTGCTGTTCTAAGAAGGTTTTGCAAGCAGAGAGGAGAGACCAAATAGGCTTTTTCTAAAAAGAATGAGAGAGAGAGAAAGAGAGAGAGAGATAGAGATGGCAAGCTGGCATCTTGTTTTGAAGATGGGTTGTGAGTTCTCAGTTCAGCCTGTTGAAAAACTTTGTTGTCCATACAAGAGGAAATGGCTGGCGAGAAATTATGTTTTACCTGAAATAAGGGAAACAAAAGGAGATCAATGGTGCCCTGCAGAAGAGGTTATCATTTGGAATATCCTGATTGGTCAAGTTTCTTTGGCAAGACACCAAAGTGGCTGATCAGAGGGAATCAGTTTATGTGTGTCCAATGAGCAGGAAATCCCTCTCTGAAACCAACAAGAACTTTCCTGGAGGGTAAATATTTACTTTTAAGCACCAGAGCTTGGTAAAAATTCATAAATGTTGAATTCTGTGCACAGTATAAGAATTGATAGACACTGGTGAACTTGGAGTTGTGTCAAAGAATTTTATGCACATTAAATGCACCTGCGCTTAAAATTAGAAAGCGGTAATGGAAGGCTGTTAATAGTGATAAGTTAAAGTTTGATCCTGTTTTTTTTTGTTTAAAGAAAATTAAAAACAATGTTTGTTTAAGAATGAATGGTGTTATTGTTCAAAATATTCCAGAGATCGAAAGTAT
This sequence comes from Narcine bancroftii, assembly GCF_036971445.1. NCBI lineage: Eukaryota > Metazoa > Chordata > Chondrichthyes > Torpediniformes > Narcinidae > Narcine > Narcine bancroftii. The sequence continues at coordinate 34,201,457 of NC_091479.1, forward strand.
TCTTGGACTGAATAGACATCTGGGCCAAATGGCTATTTAAGGACAATCTGTACATGATTGTACGTCCTAAAGTACAATGACTACTTCTATCCAGTAAATATTGTTAAAGAGCAAGAATAGACAATACAATCACATAAAATTCCCATCGATACAGCACATGTGTTAATACACAAAACAATCACACCTCCTTATCGGTCAGGAAGTGTCTACACTTCCCAAGGAGGCTGAGGAGGTCAAGGCCAATGGCTCTCATCCTGAGATTTTACAGGAGCGCTGTTGAGTCTCCTGTCTGGCTGCACCATTGGATGATCTAGTTGCTGTAAAGCATCAGACAGCAATAATGCAGAGTGGTGAGGATCACTGGGGTCTCCCTTTTTCTGTAGATGACATTCACTAGGAGTGTTGTTCAAATCGGACTCAAGGAATAGTGCAAAGATCATTTTGAACTAGTGAACAGCATCTTTAACCACGTCAATCATCAAAATCAGGACTTATAAGCTGGGGTATAGCTTCTTCCCACAGGCTGTGAGATGGTTGAAAAGTATCCTGTAAGTGCGAGAATCTCCCAAATATTTATATATGTAGCAGCTACTTCAATAGAGCTACTAAAGCAACACACACACACACACACACACACACACACACATACCAGGTTTGCCAACACAAGACTGCTTTATTCATTCTTTACAGGTTTCTTCTATTTACAGCGTGTCCCGGGCTCCATGGGTCAAGGTGCGACATCATTTAAGAGTTTGCTGCAGATCCACGGGACCACAGATTTAAATTAAGTCCTGTGAGTGTCCCGTACCTTCCGGCAGGGGAAATCACAGATCAACGTGCCCTTTCTCGGCACGCAGCACCACGTGCATGCGGTCAATTAAATGGATGAGTTCCCAGCTGTCTGCCTTATGATTTCATGTGCCCGCCAAAGAACCTTGCCCTCTCGGCCCGCTACACAGCTGCTACACCCCCCCAGAACCGTCGCCAGAAAGTAAAACACCAGCTGCATGCACCTTAGGTGGACACCCTCATTGTCTGGGCTGGTGGCACTGAATGGGTGAAGCGGGATCCACATGGGCAGGGTTGTGTCTGTCCAAACTAAACAGCTGTGAATGTTCCCTAATGTCCAAAGTATACTCAAACCTATCCTTCTTCACCACGCAGAAAAAGCCCTCATACGGTCATTGTAACAGCACCCCTGGGTCCTGTCTGCGCACAAATATAAAATCAGCGTCCAGGAGTGGTGGGGCACATTCTGTTAAGGGGATCCAAGCCAATTGGTAGGAAGAGCTTTGCTGATCACGATACCATGTCGAGCTGCTGAAGGATGTTCAGATCAGAGTTGGTTGAAAAATGAATGTCCCATGAAACTGTAAGGACCAGACCATAAACCATCTCTGCGGACAATGCAGATATATCTTGCTTTGAAGCTGTGCGCATTCCCAAAAGAATGCATGGCAACTCATCAACCTAATTGGGACCAGTGAGTCGGGCCTTAAAAGTGGACTTCAGTTGCCGGTGGGAACGTGGGTGAATTGTGTTCCATGGACTGAGTTAACGTGGGAAAACCAAATCTGGCCATCCAGTTGACGATGATTGCTCTGGCCCTTTTGTCAGTGTCACTGGATGGCAACGGGACGGCCTCTGGCCAGCACGTGAAATGTTCTACAACTGTTAGAATGTATCTCATGTTGTGAGATTCTGGCAATGGTCCAAGCAGGTCCACATGCACATGTTCCAACTGCCTGCATACTGTCAGTAAATGTTGAAGAGGTGCCTTAGTGTGGCACTGAATTTTGGCAGTGAGGCAGGAGATAGTCGTACAAATCCATTGCATGATGCCTTTTCTCAGTCCATGCTATACATATTTATTTGACATGTGCATGACAGATGTTCTGATAGACAGATGAGATAAGCTGTGTATCTGGTCAATGAGGTGTTTCCTCCAAAATGCAGGAAACATTGGTCTAATGTAGCCCAAAAACATGTCACAAAGTAAGGTTGGCCACCCAGTTGTGCTGCCCCCTGCTGTATGTCCAGGTTAGTAATGGCCGTACTGTTTGCCTGAATATCGGGGTCCATTGCCTGGACACAGGCTAATTCAGGAATATCAATGTAACACTGAATATGATATTCAGTCGGTCTGGACAGAATATTCGTGATGCCATTGTTTTTACCAGATGTTATCCAAGTAGATGTAAGGGAACTCTAAATCTCTGCCCAAAGTGTCTATAACCCGCTGGCAAGTTTGAACAGCATTCTGCAACTCAAGAGGCATCCAAAGACATTCAAAAAGCCCAGAAGGGATAATAATCACCATTTTAGGAATATCTTCCTTATGGATGGGATCTGATGGTTTCTCATGACAAGATCAACCTTGGAGAAAGCCCAGAAATTGTGCAGATGGGAGGCAAAATCTTGCATATGAGGGACGTTAAGACAGTGGGTCTTAACCTGAGATATGGTCTGTTGGCCTTCATAAATCATAGCATAGACTAGAGTATAGCTGGAAAGTGATGCTGCAACTGTTTAAGGCATTGGTGAGGCCAGGTTTGGAGAATTGTTTTCAGTTCTGTTCTTCAAATATAGGAATGAAATAGATAAGGTGGAGAGGGTGCAGAAAAGATTTACAAAAATGTTACGTGGCTTACAACATCTAGAGTACAGAGAAAGATTAAGGAGACAGCGACTTTATTCATTGGAACGTAGACGGATGAAGGGGGTTATGATAGAGGTATTCAAAATTATGAAAGGAATAGATAGACTGGATGTGAGTAGACTCTTTCCCCTGAGGGCAGTGGTGGTTGGAACAAGAGGGCCTGATTTCAAAGTAAGGGGCAAATTTTAGGAGGAATGTGAGAGGATGTTTCTTCACTCAGAGAGTGGTGGCAGAATGGAATGATCTTCCAGAAGAGATAATTGCGGCAGGGTCTTTTCTGTCATTTAAGAGAAGGTTGGATGTGTACATGGATATGAGGGGGTTGGAGGGATATGGCCAGAGTATTGGAGGGGAAAACTAGTGCAGTTGTTCATGTGAACTGGCATATACTTGAAGGGCCGATATGGCCTGTTTACGTGCTGTAAACTGTCATATGGTTATATGTGCTGGGCTCCACAGTACAAGGTGGGACCTCATTAAGAGTTTGCTGCCAGTGGATTTGAATTAAGTCCCGTGAGTATCCCAAGCTTCCCGGCAGGAGACTCCAAAAATCGAAAAGATGAATTAACTATTTCCATGAGCCCTCCCCTTTTACGTCTATTTTTCTAAACCCATTCCATGATCTTGACATATCCACTTAACCCAACCCATATTTCTTCTCCCATTCAAAGCACTCAGTAATACACCAAGGCAGTAAAATAAAAACTCAATGCTGGGAATACTCAGCAGATCATCTACTGGAAAAAATAATCAGAGTTAAAACCTTCAGGTCGATAACCTTTCACTGGGATTCAGAAAGATGATCAAATAAACCTGATTCTCTTTGCTGAGAAAAAGAAGAGGGGAAATAACAAATTGAATACGTGGGATGAAAAGCCCGAGCAGCAGAAATGGCAGTGGTGCTGGATGAGTGGAGTCGACTCGTTGATCAACACATCCGTCTGAATGGAGGGGTAAAGGATAAACAAGACAAACACGATGCCGTCACAGTGAGGTTCAATACGACAGCTGCAGAGAATCTGAAATGAAGGAATGGTGAAAATACTTGTTTTTGGATCAATGTGACAAATTTTGAGCTCACAAAAGAAAACAAAATTGATTTGCTCTGCCAGAACTGTCTAGATCAAGGGGCACAATAAAATAGTCCAGAAGCCAACATTATGAAATTGAACAGCCAAGTTATACAAATCGGCAGCAAGAGATAAAACACAGTTACATAATTCCATGAAAGTGGTGTCACAGGACGAAAGGGTTCTAAAGACAGCTTTTGTCATCTTGGTCTTCATTAATTAACGGATTGAAAATAGGAGTTGGGAAGTTATGGTGAGGTTTGATAAGATGTTGGTGAGGCCAAATTTGGAGTATTGTGTGCAGTTCTGGTCGCCTAGCTACAGGAAGGGTATTAGTAAGATTGAAAGAGTGCAGAGAAGATTTACCAGGAGTTGAGCTACAGGGAAAGGTTGAACAGGCTGGGATTTTATTCCTTGGAGTCTCGAAAAATGAGTAAGAGATTGCTTAAAGTGGAATATGAATGGGAAAAAAGGCTGAGAAAGACTGCAGTCGACCCAATTGTGAAGGAAAAATGTTACTTGAAAAAAATTGTAATTGGCCCATTTCCTCTGGAGTTATGAAACCACGCACAGAACAAGTCAATGACGTACGATTAAAACAGTGGTTTTCAAACTTTTTATTTCCAATCACATTCCACCTTAAGTAATCCCTTACTAACAGAGCTCTTCTGGCACAAGGATTAAGTGGAATATGATCAAGGGGGTGGGGGTGTAGAGGAGGAGTTTGAAAATCACTGCTCGAGATGAAAATGTTTCTCCATCTCTGTTTTAAGCAGACATCCTTTTATTCTGTGGTTTTGCCCACTGGTCCTAAACTCTCGCACGACTGGCAAAATCCTCTCTCTCTCCAGCCCTTTCACTCGTCATCAGATTTCAATGAGGTCCTGCCTCATCCTTCTAAACTCAGGTGAGTACAGGCCCAGAACCATCAAATGCTCATCAAACATTATTCCTCTCATACCCAGGATCATTTTTGCAAACAACCTCTGGGCATCACATCCTCTCTTAGAAATGGGGCCTAAAATTACTAGATCAGGACAACCAGAAGGTGGTCACGGGAGGGAAGACAGCAGCAGGGCTGCCTAGAGTCCACGGATTTGATGGTGTTCAAGGAGTCAGCTGAGGGGAGCGGGGATTGTCGTGGAAGAATGGCATCGGAAAATGACGTGAGAAGACACCTCTCCCTGACTGAACTGTTCAATACTCGAACTGTAGTGACTTTTTTGACTTTATTAATATTTTGAACAGTAATTTACTACAGTAGGATTCTGGAAATGAAGAAAGGAAAAAAGCAGTGTTGGGCACTGCCAGTTGCCCCAATAATCACAGAGACAAAGAATGAGGGGAACGATAGGCTTTATTACACACAAGACTGCAGGCCCGGGTCCAAGTGAGGGAAGTGAAGGGATGGAAGAAATGTCTCGACCTTTATGGCCGGGTCAAAGGGGAGGAGTTCAGGGAGGAGTCTAGGAGAGGATGTCATCAGGAGGGTGGGCCATCCCATGCCTGTACTGGTAAGTACATACAATACCATTTTATTACCAGCAACTTAGAAAAAATCTAGGTTTTCAACCTGTTAAAAGTGCAGAAGAAGCAAGGCCGACCTTCCAGAAGGAACCTCAGGACAAGTTAGACATGGATCCGAATCCTCAATGTGGAACTCGGGAGAAGCTGGAAGAAACATCCACATCCTCTGCGCTTCCGCAGACGCAAGATGTCAAGTTCTTTGGCCTGGCGGCGGGCCAGGAGGGGTGCGAGGTCTGCCGGAAAATATTGAATGTTCAGATCCTGTAAAATTATTTTTGGAAATGGGTTCCAGAGATGTTGGGAGTCGAGTCTTTTGAGATCGGGCTCATAGGTCGTGAAGGAGAAAACCTTTACTGGGTCAAATGTCAAGAGCGGTTCTTTTAAGATTTTGTGATATCAGGATAGAGAAATTATATTGTGGCTTGCAGTTCAGAAAGTTGCCTTGATCAAAGCCCTACGATGTATCAAGGCAATAGGGTTTTATTTTAAGCTGATTTAAGTCAGGAGATCATTAAGTGATGGAAAGAGTTTAATCTGGTCAAAGCAGTGCTGTGGAAGAAAGGGTATAAATTTACTTTTTGGTATCTGATGATATTTAAGGTGATTTATGGGCGAGATCAGTCTCAATGTTTTGTGAGTCCATATGGTGCATTATCTTTTGCAAATTCCTTCCCAGATTTGAAGGAATCGATGGGGAAAATGCCTGAGGATAAGATTGGGAAGGGAATGGGAAAAAGAAGTTGGAATCAGAATCGGTGAGTGATGTTGAAGATGAAGCTCAAGCTCAATGTGGCTGTTATCAATGGGATGACTGATGGATTTTAATGTTCGGTTGGAGGGGTGATGGTTGACTCTACTTCTTCTAAAGTCATCTGCCACTCGTGGAATTGACTGCACCTGGTCCACAGAGGGGGGTCTGACTCTTGGGCTCTTAGGTTTTTACATTTTTTACAGGGGTTTCTTATTGTTTGAAAGGGGGGGGTTGGGTTTTTTTTAATTTATATCTAATTGTAATTGCTCTGTGAAGTGCCAATCTCAGGAGGAAATTAAGTTATGGCTCATTTAAACTTTGTGACCTTTAATGTTAAATGACTTAATAATGTGATGAAAAGGAAGGGAATATTGGCATATATAAAGAAAATTTCGGTTGATGTTGCCTTTTTGCAAGAAACTCGTTTGTCTGAGAAAGAACATATGAAATTGAAAAGAGATTGGGTCGGACATGTTTTTGCATCTTCATTTAATTCGAAAGCTCGAGGTGAGTTGCTACTTTGGTTCATCAGAAGTTACCGTTACAGTTGGAATCATTCTCTGCCACATCGGGTCGAGAGCTGTTGGTGAATTGTAAAATTTTTGCTGAAGCATGGACTTTGATGAATGTTTATCCACCCAATGAAGATGATGAAGATGTTATTTCTGAAACTTCTTTGAATCTGGGTCAAGCTCATGAAAATATTTTGGTTGGTGGGGATTTTAATTGAGTGTTGGATAAATTTCCAAAAACTGTACAAAGAACCAAAATAGCAAAATGTATGTTAGACTCAATGAAAGATTTGAATTTGGTGGAAATCTGGAGGAAGTTAATTTTGACAGAAAAAGAATTTTCTTTTTATTCACCCAGACATGATCCTTTTTTGAGAATCGACTTTTGCTTAACATCAGCACAATTACAGGGTAGATTTATACATGCAGAGTATAAGAGTAGGAATTGTCTGATCATTCTTCATTGTTAAGTAGAAGTACACAATCCTTTATCCGGACATCTAAAATCCAGAAAGCTCCAAACACCAGCAAGTGGGGAGAGAGACGGCAAAGGTGGAGGAAAAACGGCAGCATGACTGGAAGGGGGTGTGGGTGGATACAGCAGCACGATTCGGGTGGGCTTAAGTCTGGCTTTCCAAAATCAAGAAAAATCTGAAATTCAGAACACAGTGACCCCCCCTCCCCCCAAAAGGGTTCTGGATAAAGGATTGTGCACATGTTCTGGTTTGCATAATGTTGAGACTCTTATCGGTGAAGATTTAATGGGATGTTATTGAAGTAACTAAACTTTCTAAGTTATATCAAAGACCATATTCAGTCTCATTTTCAAATTAATACATATTTAGTACAAAGTAAATTTGTTTTGTGGGATGCTTTAAAAGCTTATTTAAAAGGTCTGATAATCAATTATTCTGCAAGAATTAAGATATAGCATTTGGCAGAGAGCCAACATTTGGAGAAGGATATAACAATGTTAGAAAAGGAATTCCAACGAAATTCAAATGTGGATAAAAATACTTTTTTGATTCAGTTGAAACTGTTATAATATAATGCAAACATATTAATATGAAAAATTAATATAATGATCCAAATAGCGTTATTATGAGTAAGGAGAAAGAGCGCATAAGGTTTTCGCTCAGCAATTAAAGACTGAACAGGCATCAAGGACAATAAATGTGATAAGAAATAATACAGGACTCACTTTTGAACCTCAGGAAATGAATGATGAATTTCACTCATTTTATCAGAATTTATATTCTTTTGATGAAAGTCAGGATGAGGAACGTGTTGAGTCTTTTTTAGGTAGTTTGGAGTTATCGGTTTTGGACGATAAAGATAGGACAGAATTGGAAGTTCCTTTCAGTGATTTAGAAATTGAAGAAGCAATATTGAATATCACGTGGAGAAGATGGGTGTACAGGAGGGTTTTATAAAGAATTTATTCAAGTCTTGTCTCCTGTTTTGATGGATGTTCTTAAACAAGCTACAGAAGAGCAAAATCATTTCCAGAATTCTTTTCTAGAGCTCGACATAGTTATTGCAAAAAAGAAAGAGCCCCATTGAAAGTTGCCTCATATCGACCAATAGCTTTATAAAATGTAGTTTATAAGATAGTAGCTAAGGTATTGGCCAATAGACTTGCAAAATATTTATCACGTTTAATACATGTTGATCAAGCAGGTTTCATTAAGAATAGATTTTCTTCTCAAAATATTGTTAGACTGTTGATGTTAATTAATGTGTCAAGACATTGTTTGAATCAATCAGTGATAGTGGCATTAGATGCGGAAAAAGCCTTTGATCGAGTTGAAAGGAACTTTTTATTTAAAATACTTGAAGATTTAAGCTTGGACCTTTTTTACCTGGTTGAGTTAAAGCCTTGTATAAAAATCCTTTGGTGAGGATGGTGACAAATGGACAAATTTCAGATACGTTTAATTTAACATGCTCCACAAGGCAAGGTTGTCCTTTGTCACCATTGGTGATAGAACCACTAGCCCAAGCTATAAGACAAATGATAAAATTAGTGGGATTAAAATAAAGGAAGAGAATATAAGGTTCCTTTGTACCAATATATTTAACAAATCCTCAGTAATCGTTATGACATCTACAAACCTGTTTGGTACAATATGGAGAAATGTCTGGTTATAATCGGGATAAGAGGAACATATTACCAATTACAGAGGAAGATTATCCTGCTTGTAAACAGATTACACAGCTTAGATGGACTAAGAAAATTAAATATTTAGGGGTAATGGTTGATGCAGATTATCAACATTTATGTAAGTTGAACTATATATCTCTATTGATAAAATTCAAGCTGATTTAATTAAATGGAAAGATCTTCCTTTGACAAGAATGGCACATGTGAATTGTATTAAAAATGAATATTTTTTCTTGAATTTAATATCTTTTTCAATCAATTCCATGTTTGAGTCAAAACATATTTTTTTAAAGAGTTATGGAGCAATCAGAATATTTTTATAGAAAGGTTCATTGGCTAGAGTATTGTTGCAAAACTTAACATGGCAATATGCATTAGGGACGACAATGGCCTCATTTTCAGAATTATTCATTAAATTATTAGTTAATTATCAGTTAAAATTTATTAATATGATGTTTGATGTTAATCAACCTCCACACTGCGCTAAAGTGTTATTAGCACAGATTTCTCATTCTATTATATATCAATGTATATTTAGATGGACTCCTCGTCTTTTGCATTATAATAATGTGCCAGTATTATGACATTTATGTGATACTTGGTATAAAAGAAATCTGGCAATAGGAAATGGAGATAAGGTTTTATTACAAATTCCATTATATCAGGATAAATACATATCCTTCTCAATGAATAATCTCAGTATTTAAAGATTTGCCAGATGAAAGGTATTCAAGTGTTAGCAGATTGTTTTGAAGATGGGATATTTTTTTATTATGTTAGGCTTCGGGAAAAAATTGAGGTACTGTTAAATTCTTTGCTTGCATATTTTCAAGTACATGCTCCAGTAGTGAAGAATTTTGGGCGGGAATCGAACATGCCTAAGTTAACTAAATTTAAAAATTTAATTGTAAATGGGTCAGAAAGGGATTTATTTCAGAAATGTATTCTTTGTTGCAACAGAAAATGGCTAAACTGGATTGAGATAAATCAAATCTTAAATGGGAGAAAGATTTATCCTTAGAATTATCCCAAGAAGGATGGACTACTATGTGTGAACATAGTGAGACTAAATTTGGTGAACTATAATTTTCAACATCAGTTGTATTAAATGCCGGAAAAGTTAAAAAGATATGGATTTAGTCATTCGGATTTATGTTTTAATTGTGGGACTCAAATTGGTACTTTTTTTTCAATTCTGTCTGGTTGTGTGATAAAGTAAATCTTTTTGGATAAAAATTAGAGAGTTTAAGGCGGATATATTAGAGACTACTTTAATGGTAGATCCACTGCTTTTTTTTAAATGGGGTATATTACAACTTTAACAATGGGTTTAAGAATGGATAAATCTCCAATTAAGTTTATTCGGTTCGCATTAGCATTGGTTGGGAAATGTATTGTTATTACGTGGAAAAAATGATATGGATTTAAATATGAATCTTTGGCAAAATGAAAGCTTGTATTTGTTTGGAAAAGATAACGTAATTTATGTGATAATTTTTTTTTTAATGTGAAAATATGGTCTAAAATTTACAGTCTTTTGATTCTCTTCCTTCTTAAAGAGTGGAGTAACATTTATAATTTTCCAGTGCAGACTTGGAAGACAAGGGTAGATGGACTTTAAACATGAACATGGTGAGTAATTAGTGAAGCTATTCATTCAGATATGCTGCTCACAACTAGGTAATTCCAAAAGACCTAAGTTATAGGGTTCCACATGAGAGACGAGGCCAATAGCCGCAGAGATCAAGACAAAGCAGAATCATACACACCATTACTACCAAGATTTACATTAGTGACATATCAGAGTCAATGCGATACTTTAAGATGAGTTACAGCACAGTAACAGACCCTTTAGGCCCACAAACCTGTGCCTCCCAATTCACCTTCAACCCCCCCATACTTTTTGAACAGTGGGAAAAATCTGGAGGCCCCTCCCCCACCCCAGAGAAAACCTAAGCACACACAGGGAGAACATAAAAACTCCTCACAGAGAGAGCAGGATTTGAACCCCATCCCTATCACTGGCAGTGCAACAGAGTTGCGATTGTGCCATCCACTGTCGAACCATGTTGGACAGGAAAAAACTCAAATCAAGAAACTCAATAAATGGACAGCATCAATATTTTGTGAGTTGGTACGGATTAGTCCAGATTTTGAGAAAAGATGGATGGAGAGTACTTTGTAACAACGTAATGACAGTCAGTAGAAAAGAAGCCACAGCGAGCTTGCATGGGAGCCAGGAAGGGAAATTAGCCACTTTATTGAAATGGAAGCAAGAGAATAGGCTCAGGAGAAAGAACCCATGTGAGAGAAATTCTGGTTCATGAGCAAGTCACAAAAACCCAATGATGCCTTCCAAAGTGCATTCCGATTTGGGAATACGAGGCATTCATCTCGAATTATTTCTCCAGTTTGGGCATTTTGGATCATTAATATTCCCCGGTATTCTTAAAAATCTGATGATGAGGTGTTACATGTGTTGCTATGAGGTGTAACTATGCAGCTCGTATTTGCACAGCAGATATAATAAGGGATCCACCCTTCCCCCTCTCCTTCATAGTGTCTATTTAAGACAAACATAATCTGCAAAGAAATGATGATGAGATCACGAGATGTAGCAGTAGAACTTCATTCATCTTTTGATTTGATCGTCTAAACAAGTTTTAAAAAATTACAGAGCAGTGAGGGTCTGGGATGCATTGCTGGGGTGGAGGTGGGGGCTGGTACAATGAGGACATTCAAAAGACTAAGATACATGGATGGAAAAATAATAGAGGGTAATGAGTGTGAGGTAGGGAAGGGTTAGATTTGTAATGGCACTGATATACCATCATTTACACACAATTAAAGAATACCCTCACTCGTTTCCTCCAGAAGACAATGCAGTCGACCTTCTTTATCCTCCTCAGACACAACATTGCATTCTTCAACTCCCCAAACACCACCCAACCAAGCCCCTTTGACCTTCGCATTGGTTCAGTGCCACATGGTGATCCTGACCCTCTCTCTCTACTCCTCCTGCATCCGAGATCCATCACCCATATACTGACGCTTAACACTCGAACACATGGGCTAATCCTCCAGCGATATGCTTCAATTACATTAATCAGTGGCAACTGGCACCGTTCCCAAAGCAGGCAGATGCATCACCATGACAGCCCCCTTCCCCCCCCACCCCACCACCCCACCTCCAGCCTCCGATCCATGCAAGGAGGCGACTGAATGGAACTTTCCCCAGTGTAATGGTCTCGAGGGTTGACAGTTCAGCCTGATCTCGTATGATACTGGAAGACAGGTGATGCAGGGGTACGACTGGTCCTCTGGCTATGGCCCTGATGCAGAACGTGGACATTTGAAATACACTGGCTTCAACCTGTTGATGGAAACAGTGTTACCTTTTCCATTCCTGTCAATCACAAAACACTATGGATGGTGTCATAAGACCTGGAAAGAACCATCGTAAATGGGTTAGAGTGGTTTACGAACAACATCATGTCAAAGAAATACACGAGAACACTGTTGTCAATCATTTGGCACATCCACTGGAGATGATGCTGCCACATAGGAAAACTTCAGAGTAATCTCATTTTCTCGAAGACGGTCAAGATAACTGACCTGTTCATGAGCACTGTGTCTGGACTCAGATTCACAAACTCACCTGGCAAGGTCAGCATACAGCCATAGACTAGCTCGACCACTAAACATCCATGATCTGCTCAAAGAGCTGTAGTCACGCAAAGGAGAACCATGGGCAAACGTTCGCTCCATGTCGATGATTTGCCACCTGCTGTCAACGGTGCTTTCGATCGTCAATGAAAACGCTCAAAGAAGCTGTTGGCCTGAAATGCTTCGCCGTAATTCAGGTAGTGCCCAGAAAATCAGTGAGAGCTCGGACCAATGCTGACTAGAACTGAGACCCTCGATCTGTTGTAATAGTGCCCAGAACACCAAAAGATGGAATCCAATAATCCACAAACGTCCAAGCAATTGTCTCTGCAGAGATGCCGATGATAGGAATTTCATCCTTCCACCTGGTAGTCCTGTCCTCACCCGTGAGCAGAGAAGTACATTGCCGAGATGGCGGAAGTGGACCTTGGAAGCCACAAGGTGCACGTGCTGGAAATCGGAATCCAAAACAACAAAATCCCCCAGCTTGAATTTCATGTGCCTGGAGACTTTAGGGCGTGGACCCAGGAAGCAAGTCCTTGCCCATAATCCAACATTCTGTTTTACACGAACCCAGGTAAGATGTTCCTTAACCAGTTTGATTGATGCTCTTCTACCAGGAAGAGATAGATTGTGAAGGGAAAATCTCCTGCCTCATAGCCGCCCACACAAACAGCCTAGTCCTTCCTGTTGGGGGAAAAAAAATCAGACCAACTTTTCAGCCGATTCATCAAGGGTCACATCTTGAAGATGGAGACCAGAGTTGATCTGGTTACACTGGATGAAATCGGGATCAGTGCACCATGCATGAGCCATGGCATCGAAATTTATGTCAGTGGTTGTATGTAATGTCGCACCTGGATTGGGCACCAATTTGCTTTCTCTCAGATGTCATGTGTGTCCGATGAAAATTGAAGGATGAAGTGCAAGTGCTGAATCTCCCTTGGCAAGTAGAGATACAGTATGCATAAGAGACTGGTGGTCTGTACAAATGGTCAAAGGATGACCTTCCAATAAAAAAGCTGAAATACTGGATTGGAAATTGGGATTCATGAGGGAATTACAAAGAAATATTTCCAAATTGTATTTTCTACTTCAAGCGGAATCTCCAAACCCAGACTTGAATAAATCAAAAGAAAGATGGGAATTGCATTTGGGAACTGAAATTGACCCTTTTTGCTGGTCTGACATTTGTTGGGACAGTAATTAATGTTTTTGATAGATTAGTTAATAATAACTTATTCATCAATTATATTTAATGGCACATCAATTAATTTATTCCTAACTTTTCAAATTCATGTTTTAGATCTGAATCCCATCTTAAAATTGATTGTGGGGAAATGCAAAATTGTATTCCCTTAGCAAATGTGACTTATAATATTAGAACTGGGTATGATACATACTTCAAAATATGGAAACCTTATTTAGATATGGGTTTGGATATCTAATGTTTTCACTTCTCCACCCCACCACCACTTTTCTTTAATCTTAATGGTTGAACCTTATCATGTTGGTTTAATTCTACTATTTTATTAATATCCTGCCTTTCCTTTTGGGAGGGAATAGTTATCACAGGAGCTTTGCACCTAGATCTGTATTTTTTTCTTTTATACTTTTTTTTCTCTTTTCACTTTTATGTACAGTACAACCATTTATTTGTTATTCTATTTTCATCATTATAAGTTTCATTTGGATACGATTCTATTATTATATTGAACTGTATACAAAACTATAAATATTTTTTTAAACTGAAATGTTTCACTGCGCGATAGATAGCTAAGAGTTCTTGGCCAATTGTATGATACTTTGCCTGAGCCAGTGACCATTTGGCTGAAAATAAAATACCAGAGGTTCCAATTGCCCACAGGATCGTTGTTCGAACACTGGTCCCACAGCACTGACAGATGCATCTGTGGTAAGAGAGTAAGGCCTTGGGCGTTTGATGTACAAGCTTAGTGGCATTTGTAAGATCTGTGTTCGCATCATGGAAAGCATACACAAAGTTAAGGTCTTTTTGAAGCAGACATCAGATCCTTTGAGTGGTTCAGCAAGAGGTAATAGAGATGCTGTGGCATTCACCAGGGAACAGCAATAAAAATTCCTCGTACCTAAAAACCATCACAACTGGCCAAACGTAACGGAGGGAGGAAATTCTCAAATTTCATGCACTTTCCATTCATTAGGCAAAATACCATGTTGCATAACTCTAGATCCCAAAAATACAAGATCAGCAGCTCCTGAAACACTTTCCTGGGATTGATCACGATGCCACATTCCTCAAGCCTCGGAAACAATGAGATAAGGTGGCTCTTGTGCTTCTCTTCATCCACACTTACAACCAGAATCTCCTCGATCAACACAAGCACCAAAAAAAATCCCAAGGCCAGTGAGTTCGTGGACCATGAACCACTGGAATGTCTGAGCTGCATTCCATTGACCGAATGGTATTCTCAGAAACTCAAAGATGCCGAACGGGAGCATCACTGCTGTCTTCGTGACATCCGAAGACTCAAATGGAATCTAATAGTAAGCACGTTCTACATCTATTTTAGCAAATACATATTTGCCGTGGAGGTTTGCTGAGAAGTCTTGTAAATTTGGAATATTGTATCAGTCAGGCACGGTGGAATTGTTCAGGCGACAATAATCTCTGCAAGGCCGCCAATCCCTAGTTTTTTTCAGAACCATATGCAACCTTGAAGCCCAGCAGCAGTCAAATCTGTGGACTACGCCCAACTCTTGCCAATCCAATCTTGCGATTTTAAGATAATCTGGGGGTATTAAGACCTGTGTCTCAGACTCTGCCTTTATATGGTGGCTTATTGCATGTCTGTACACTGTTACAATGGGGTCACGAGGCGAGGAAAACACGAGCAAGGCTTGGAAAGGGCAGGAATCAGGGGTTGAAGGCTTGTCAGGCAGCAGATGGCATTGGAAGGACAACAAATGCAGCTCACTTGCATTCAAGAGCTGCAGTCCACACAACAACGTTTTTTCAAATACATCACCGAAAAATGTGACAAGAAATCCACTCCCAAAATGGAATTTGCCACATTTACATCTGAAAAGCCACCCAAAAACATTGCAAGACAGAAATGAAGCATGAGTAACCTGTGGCCATGTTTGAAAAAGAGAATCATTTGTAGCTGAAAGAACACATGACATATTAGAAAGACTATGTTCCTCAGGGGTTGGAGGGACTGGCACCACTCCAAAGTGACAGATAATTTTGGAGTTTTACATAGAGATGGCAAACAAATTACCTACTCCAACAATTGCCTCGAATTGTTTCCATTTTCCTCAGTTGCCTTCGATAATCTCTCTCAAATGAGAACAAGATCCCAAGACAAAAGAACAGAACCAGGCCACCAGGCCCATTGAGTCTGCTCCACAAATACACACTGAGCTACTCTACACTCCTCCCAATTTCCAGCCTTTTCCCCATATCCCTTCATGCCCTCACTAATGAGATACTTGTCTATTTCTTGTTTAAATACTCCCAGTGATCTGGCTTCCACTGCTGTATGAGGCAGCGGTTCCACAGCTCCATGACAATCTGGTGACAGAAGTTCTTCCCAATCTCTGTTTTGGATGGATAACCTCTAATGTTCTTGTCCTCGATTCACCCACCAAGGGATACATCTTACCCGCATCCACCCTGTCTAAACCTTTCAAAATACAAAATGTCTCCATGAGCTTTCTTCTTTAATTTCCGATACCCCAATGAATACAACCCAAGCGCTGTCAAAGACTCCTCATACATTATATTTTGCATTCTGGGAATCATCCTCATCATTCTCCTCTGCACCCTCTCCAAAAACGTCACATCCTTTCTCAGATAGGGGGCCCAAAACTGAACCCAGTACTCAAAATGAGATCCCACCTGTGCCCCATAGAGCTTCATTAACACCTCTTTACGCTTGTACACTATTTCTCTTGATTTGAATGCCCACATAGCATTCGCTTTCTTCATTACAAATTTCACCTGGTCATTAATTTTTAGGTTTCCTTGCACATCCAAGGTCTGAATTTTCATCTCATCCAAATAGTATGCTTCCTGTTTATTTCCACTGCCAAAATGTACAACTGTACATTTCTCGGTGTTAAATCTCATCTGCCATCATTTTGCCCAGTTTCCTAATCTGTTTATATCCTTCTGCAACTTTACGGTTTCTACACTTCCTACTCTGTCCCCAATCTTGGGGACCTCCGCAAATTTGGCCACAAAACCATTTAAACCACAATCCAAATCATTAATTCCTTTTTCCTTGGAATATATCTATCCTGCATTCTTTTTATTACTGCCACATGCCATTCCAGAATCGATCATAACTGAACCTGAACATGTTTATTGTGATGAACGGCTTCTAATAAATGTTCTGGGTTTAATTTTTTAAAATCTCGTTGTGGCTCCTCTTCATCACCTCTTTGGAAGCTGAATTCAAAAAATTTTCCATATATTTTTTCAGCAATAATTCTGTGGTACAGAGGATTATTCATCTCTCCTAGAGGTTAAAATTTGCATTTTGATTTTGTTGTCTCAACTGAACATTGTACAAGGTGAAGGCTGATTAAAATGGATTCCGTAATGATGGCCTTCAAACTTTGCATTATTGCTGTGGCTACACAGCTTGAATGATAAACTGCTGTTTCTACAGGGAATTAACTCATGGAAATGTTCTAAATACATTCATTGGAGATAGACCTCTGTGAAAAGTTTACTGCCCATTGGCAACAATCCTTGAAAAGAGATGAATCATCACCCAACAGAGCAGCCCAGGAATAGGCCATTTGGTGAACAATATCTGTGGTGACCATGATGCTCATTTAACTTAATCCCATCTGTCAGCACATGGTCCATACACATCACCCATTCCTTCTTGTTCATGTGCCCAACCAAATGCCTCTTAAATTATGGTGATTTCACCACTATCCTGGCTGTGTGGGCCCTACCCCCACCGCACTGTGCACAAACCTGCCTCACTTTTCTCCTTTTCCCCCTCTCATGTTCAATATAGGCATCGTAGTATTTTTACATCTCCCACGGGGGCGGGGGAAGAAGAAATCTACCTTCTCCAGGACTACAATAATTGGATAAATTTCAACCAGGCCATCACTCAGCTTCCAATGCTCCAGAGAAAACTATCCAAATTTGTCCAATCACTCCTCAGAGCCAATGCTCTATCCCAAGCAACCCCCTGATAAACTCCTTTTGTCATGCAGCAACTAGAATTGCAGAAAACACTCAAAATGTGGCCTAACCACATTTATACTTCATGCCCTGCTCAATGAAGAATAATTTCTTTAACGCTCTACACTTGTGTTGCCACTTTCAAGGAGCTCGCGCTTGCACCCCAAGATCCCTCATTGCAACACTACTACAAGTCCTCTCAAAGTGCATGGCACTTGTCTCGATTAAACTCCATCTGCCATTTCTCTGCCCACATTTATAAGTCATCTGGTTTGGAAGGGAAAATACGAGGGGAACTGGGTGAATTAACAGGAGAGAGAGAAAAATATGGGGGGGTGTGGGCAGGTTACATGAACTTGGAAAATTCCATATTCATACCATCGATTCACAAATGCAATAAGAGATGGTTCCTCTGGATTTGACATCACCCAGACAATGGAGGAGGCAGAAGACAAAGGTCAGAGTGGGAATGGAATGGAACTTAAAACAGCTTGCGACCATGAGCCAAGATGGCCATTGTGATCCAAGTGGAGGCATTCAGTCAATCTGTCATTTACTCTGGATTGGGTTTCCTGCCACAGAGGGCACGGACATGGTTGGAGGAGGTGACTGTGAAACATTACCCTGCATGAGAATCCCTGGATGGTGGTAACTGATGTAGATTGCAGGAGAAAATGCCTGAGGACTGGGAGGAATTAGTAATCTGTAATTATTTGAAAGATCTTACTGTAAGATTCATCACCAATGAGAAGGAAAGCAGCTTCACTCTATTCTCCCTCTCAGAAAGATTTAGTTGATAAACAAAACAATCTTTCAGCACAGCCAGGGGCAAAAGGGCTCTTAATTTAGTCTTGCAATCAACAGACTTTGAAGTTACCCACCGTAAATGACTCAAAATTCAATTCTAGATTCTCTTCTGGTGGAAGTATAAGAGCCAGTGGCTTGCTAAATCAGATGAGCCTTATTCTGAGTTTCCATTTTGACTTTCACACCATCAAATGCAAGCCCCAGTTTTTTATCCCCAAGTATTTTCTATCCTTACCCACTTTGCAACCACACCTACCTGAAATTGGAACAAACAACAGCTAATTTTAATATGTATAAATCATATACAAAATAATTTACCCACATTTTCACATCACTGTAGCCACTGAGGGATAACTTGTGCCCATCAGGATACTTCACCAGCCACTAAAGGGTGATATTTACCTTGGTGTTAATGACTCTGTTCCAGTGTTACTTTCAGACATAATGACATCTTCAACATGCACAATATTTATTTTCTTACTGACCAGAACTATAAAGCATTGTGTAAAAATGAGAAAAGCTCAAGTCAACCAGGAGATATAAACTTCTGATTGCAATGTTGTTGTGCAAATTTGCTACATTATTGAAGTCTCACAGAGCTTACTGTCATGATAATGAATATGTATGAGATGTACCGGAAATCACGTGGTATGAGAGGGAGATAAGAGCACAAGCAGGAGAACAAAGGAAACTGGAAGATAAAGACACTGAGAAGTTTACCTGATAAAACTTGTGTTTGATGTTTTATTAACTTCACATTTCGGGCCACAAATGTGACACTTATAACAGATATTCAAAATCAAGCAATAATAGAAATAACAGAATATTACAGCACGGTACAAGCCCTTTGGCCCACGATGTTGTGTTGATCTTGATATTTCTAACAAAAAAATAATACCCTGTAGGAGCTACTGAGATAGATGCTAAATAAAGGCAAACACATACAAAGGTTGTCAATTCAAGACTGGTTTATTGCAGACATACACAGACCTTTTATTCCCTGCCTGTCAATGAGAATATTAGTAAACACCTTCCGGTCCACAGGACCAGCAGGTTAAAGCTAGGAGCCATTAGTGCCCCGTGCCTTTAGGCAGGGGCTTCATCTGTTCCACTCACTGTACTTTGGTGCCCAGCACTGTTAGCCCGCGATGTGTCAGGTAAGTCTGTGAACTGATGGTGGTGGTTTGTAATACTGCGCTGTGCATCCGCTACAACCCTGTTTTTATTTCACCTATGTATGCCTGTCTAAGAGTCTCTTAAATGCTCCTTATGTGATATTGTAATGGATAAATATATTTGAAGAATTTGGTATATTTGGGATTTTGGTAAGATTTAGAGTAGGTTACATACATACACACACACATACATTTTAAAACATCTTATTTGAAAGACTGAAGAAATATTGAAGATCTCTGGAGAATGTTATTCACATTCACAAGTAGGTGTTAAGCGAACTGATGTCATTAAATGAATGACCATTGTTTGAAAATGGAGCCAGGATGGCTACAAGTACTTTTCTGCAGGGTGCTTAGAGGAAAGTCACACCTGGGTTTTGTTTATCTAACACTAGGTTAACCAGAAGAAAGAATTCCTGTTGTTTGGAATAAGAGGAATGGAACTCTGTAGTAGCTTGCAGAAAGACGGTACCATCTGGAAAACCCTAATTGGGCAAGGTTCATCAGTGAGACATTGAGGTGACTAATGGTGGTACCTCAGATGTGGAAATCCTGGAACAACAAATCTCTCTCTAAAAACCCTACAAGAACTATCCTGAGCGGTAAACATTTACCTTTTGAGCACCAAATCCTGGTGAAATTTATTCACATTCCATTCTGTGCACAGCAGAATTGCCTGCATCCAGAGAACTTGGAAGAAGGAGAAGTGAGATTGAACTATGAACCAAATAACTTTTCTTAAATTTAAACGCATTACAAACATGTGCACTTAGAATTAAAAGGGGGTTAATTGGGGTTTGTTAAGTATAGAGTTAAGTTAAAGTTTAATTCTATTTTCATGATTAAATTTGATTAAAAATAACTTCTGTTTTAAAAACCACTTGTCTTGGTGAATGTCTCTTGCTGCTGGGTTTTGGGATCCTATGGGCTCTTAACAATATGTGCTTGGATATTGACATTGGGCCTGTTCAAAGTAGGAAATGGCTTCTACCAGCAGCAGTTTCTGTTTGACAAAAAATATTGATAGGTGGCTGGCCACATACTTTTCCTAAAAATTAATACCCTCTCCCTCCCTAAACCACATTCAGCCCCGTGACATCTTTCTACGTTGCATTACTGGGACCACCAAGGACCTGACCCATTTCCCATCTCTCCTTGCAATGCCAATATGGCAGCTGCCATAAGAACTGACAAATCACATTTTAATTCAGCAAGTAACATGAAGGTTATCCTGACATCCTGCTTAAAAGGAAGGGTCAACAAGCCGTCCTAATTTTGTCACTTCATTTTTATTTTGCTTCCCATGGGGCATTAGCAAAAACTGTCCTATCATAATTTGGCTCACCAAATTATGAGTAAAATCATGATCCCTGTTCATGAAAACCCATAACTTTCAATGTTACACAGATAATCAAGGAAGAATTCTGTAATAAAAGTGAATAAAACATTGAAAGAATTTCCCCCTTATCAACGCTGATATTGTAGCGCACCAGGCAACTGGGCAAGCAAAAAAGGCCAAATCACTGCAACACTTGGACAGTCCAAGATGGCACAGAGTCCCCTTTACCACTGAGAAGGAGCCTGGGCCTAGCACCATGTGCGGGCTGAGATGCCCCTGACTTCCGCGTAGCGACCAGCCAGCTGGAGAGTGATGCCACAATGCAATGACGTCACTGCTGGAAGTCAGGGGCACGTCACCAGAAGTGGGCGGGCCAGTGAGCACACGCGTGGAATTTAAACCAGTAAAGCCAGTCTTTGTTTTACACTCACCTTGTGGGGACGTCTCTTTATTTGGTAGCGCTGCTGCAGCGGATGCTACAAATCGATAACTTCTTACTTGCTGCAACCAAACAGGTCTGCGAGATACACCAACCAAAATAGAAAACATGACCAGAAATCCCAGAGATCATAAATTCAAATGTGTCAGAAATAGAAGTACCTTTAAAGAAATTGCTCGAGACAAAAATTGAGAACAAAGAACATTTATTACAGCAACAATGCAAAGTTGGGTGCTTCCCCTTACCCTGGGAATACACACATACACTGGGGCTCACCCAACTTTTATACAGTTGATTTCAGTATAGGAATACCCTCCCCCTTACATTCTTCTGCCTCCTGCTGGAGAGGTTTGGCATTAGGCAATCCTTCCTGCCTACGTGCAATTTCAGTATACTTCGAGGACCAGGGGGTATCCTGTCGGTGTCCCTTCATGTTATTGTCCTTATTCACACCTTCCTGATTCTCGGGGCTACAGTCTCTTGATATGCAGAGTTGGCTCATCCTGTCTAGGGTTGGCTAATTTAATATGTATAAATCTGTGTAAGGTTAGCTAATTAGATATGTAGGACTTGGTACTTCTGTCCAAGGCTAGGAGACCCTTATCTGATCCAGACTACCTCAACTTCCTACATTCTATTGTTCCTTACCACTCCTTATCTTAGTCTTATGGTGGCTCTTGTCACAAAGACTAGAAGATTCTTATGTTAATCGTGCTGACTCTGCTTTCCTGCATCCTAATTCCCAAACTCATCCTGTTTGTACTGGTTACAGCCATTAACTGATATATGAATTTTAGTTTCCTTCATGTTCATAATTTTAGATCAGTTTTCCCATCTCTCACAAAAGGATTGGTGAAATCTTGACTCTGTATTGTTAACACCAAAGTCCCTATATTTTTAAGGCATTTGGACAAGTAACTGAGAAACATTGCATTTTAAACACATGGTACGGCAACTTTAAAAAAATAACATCTAACTTGATGAAGAATGTGATACTACAACAGGAAAAACAGATGGAATCAGACACATTCTATTAGCATTGGGAAGCAAAGAAAAATGGATTGGTTTTCCATCCCTTCCGAAGCGACCCAATGACCCCGACACGTCCTCCCCGACCTGTGACCGTAGTGGAGTTCAAAGGTCCCACGATGGTCGCAAGTCGATGTTTTGACCCCGTGCGAAGAGCCCTGAAGCCTTAGAGCCTATTTTTAAAATCAAATGATTTGACAAACGAGAACAGAGACACAGGACACAAAAGACCCAAAATGTCCGGATTGACTTTGTGACTGAGGGTCCATTGGATGGGGGCAGCCATCTTAATTTCTGTGCGCATGCGCCAGTCATCAGTTGGCGCTTGCGCAAATGTTTCGCTTCGTGGCCCTCAATCGGCACATGCGTATCTGCAACATATGCGCGAACTCACCACGCATGCGCCAACCAGACTTGCCAATCTCCTGCCCCCGCCAACTCCCGCTGCAAGTTACCCCGCGTCCTCCAGCCTCGCCCTGTCGGCGTCATCAGGCCTCGCACCGACGCCTGGGCTCCATCCAAACACCCCGCCGATACCGGCCGCTCCCGGGTGGGTCCCACCGGGCTGCTGGTCGCCCGTTTTCCCTGGACCGCGCGGCTGAGGATCCCGGCGCCGCCGCCAATTTCTTCCCGTTGGGCCAGCGGGGACACGACGGACCCTGAGCAGACGATGCCGCCACAAACGTCCCGCCTTCCCACAGCACGAGCCAATCAGCCCGCGAATCCGCCTATCAATCCAACCCGACTTCAGCGTCCAATCAAATAGCGGCCTCACCGAATCAGCCCATTGGCTCGCGCAACTGAAGCAACCAATCAGCGAGCGATCGAACACAAAGGCGCACCCACTCAGCATCGCAAGACAGAAGACAGGCAGTCGAAGGAGCAGGAGACCCTTCGGCCCTTCCATTTCCAGCTACCCCAACAACTCAATCAAATCCTTAGATTTCATAGGATCACTTTGTCTTGGCTCCAAGATCCCTCTGATCCCAAGAAATACATTGTACCCCAACTACAAGGGAGACTATTTATTCTCAATCTTTCCTCCAAATTTATTACCGCTTCCAATTTAATGTCTGTTAATTTTTTCAAAGTATCTGCATCTAAGTTAAATGCATATGATCCCTCTACGAATGTGTCCGCCAATAAATTCATCACAAGTCCATGGATCCCAATTTCAAATGAACCTTCAATAGGGTAGAGAATTCCAAGGATATTTCATTTTCATTTAAGACATCTAAGCAGCCGATCGGTTATTGGGAAATTGTGACACTTGGTGTTCGGCTCCTTTGCATTATCGTCTCTCGATCCCTGCTGCTGTGTCCTCTCATAATGTTGTAAGGTCATCTCCATTTTTTCCAATGACAAAGAGATCCATATTCAAACTTTCCTCCTATCACCCGGTTAAAACATCCCAGAAACAAATTTGACAATATGTATGCACTTCTCATTCTTCATATAAGGAAACTGGACACGTGACTCCCGATGTGAAATTGGAGTGTTCGCGCTACTGTGAAGGGTGGAAAGGAGGACACACACTCAAGCAATCAAAGTTAAAGATGCTTCATTACACTGATAGCTCTACTTCTATTCTCTCCCCGCTGCTGTCGACAGGAGTGATGTCACATTCGCGCCGGCCTCCGATTGGCCAGTATTCCTGTCCTTGTTGATTCCTTCCGTGTGGGTTGTCCCCTGGGATGAATGTTGTTGGTCCCCGTGGACTCTGTGCGGTCACCACGTTCATCAACCATCTTGTGTATAGGGTGGATTCCCAGTTAGCATGATCCCCCACCTCCCCAGAACCAGTGATTAGAGCACTGTTTGCTGCTTTTGGTCACCTATATCTGTGTCGTGGGGGCTGAGTAGAGGCCAGTTTGCTAATGTCCAGATGGAGGGGGCATGAGGTGGTTTATGGGGGGATTTCTTTATTCTTTCTTTTATATATATCACATATATTTGTATTTCATTTGTATTATTATTAATTGTGTTAATTTTTTGTGTATTTAATTTATAAATAATATATTTTTTAAATGATCAGAGGTCAATCCACGGGACCTGAAGAGGCCTAGAGTAACTGGGGACACCCTCCTGCCCCCCACCACCCCAAATATCAATGTGAACCACTACGATCATTGACAAAATCATCGAGGACCCCTTCACCCGGCCAACAGCATCATCCAGCTATTCCCGTCGGGAAAGAGATCCAGGAATTTCAGAGCCGGTACCACCAGGCCCAGGAACAGCTGCTTCTTCCAAGCAGGCAGAATGTGGAACGATTCATGTGCTGCTCATACAAATACTCAACTCTGCTATTTATTCAACAATATGGAGTTATTTTACTGGACGTGCTGCACATGTATCATTTGTCTGTTAGTGTGAGGGCTTGGTTGTGTGTTTACATGTGTTTACCCCAAGAACGCTGTTTCATCAGGTCGTACTTGTGTTATCCAATGGTAATAAATTTGACCTTGTACTTTGGAGCAGGTGCAGAAGAGATTTCCTGGATCGGGGAATGTATCTCATGAAGCAAAGTTGACTGAGTAGGGCTTTTCTCTTCCCTAACCCCCGCACCCCACAAAATTGACATTATTCAGAAAATATTTCCAAAGAGGAAGACCGTTGCAAGTCCTTTCTCCTCCTCCTGTTGAATCCAGATATTCCCTTCACTGCACATTGCTGTATACGTCTCTGTTTATCTTCATTGCCACCATTTTGATACCATGTGGTTACTGCCCCCCTCTGCTGTTGGAGGAGTTCCCCTTGGTCTCAGCCTCTCAGTGCCCAGTAATGGGAGGGTTATGATCGATTCCTATAGTGCCTTCGTGTTGGCAGCGCCAAGTCTCCACCCATTCCTCATCATGTACTCCTGCAGCCTGGAATGTCCCAGTCAGCAGCGTTCCCTCCACAACATCTCCGCTCACTGAAAGACTGACAGGTTTTAACATAGACCACGAGAGCACAGTACAAGCAGTTCAGCCCTCGATGTTGTGCCGACTGATGTATTCCTACCAAAATAAAAATAACTAATCCCTTCCTCCCTCATAACCCTCCATTCTTCTTACATCCATGTGACTCAGAGCCTCTTAAATGCCCCTAAGATTTCAGCCTTCACCACCACCCCAGTTCTTGGGCTCGTCCCATGTCCCTGACCTGGTACGCATACACTGCATCCCCTCCCCTTGTCACCCTCCTGCTCCCCTCACCTTGAGCCAGTAGTGAAGGTGGTTTCTTTTCCAATAGGTGTTGGGGGCCTCAACCAGGGAGCAGATCCGAGAGATGAACCCCAAGTGCACCGAATTCAAGTTCCCGCAGATCAAAGTACGTCCATGGGCCAAGGTGAGTGACCCAATGGTGAACTGGAGCTCCAGGGGTGGTCTCCTTCCTCTGGCTCCATCCCCAATACTGTCCCCTGTCACCCACCAGGCCCATCCCCAAAGCCCCCATCTCCCACCAGGCCCATCCCCAAACCCCTCCCCCTGCTGAGATCGTCCCCAAGGCCTCTGTCCCCCACTGGGCCCGTCCCCAATGCTCCACCCATTGCTTGGACTGTTCCCAGAGCTCCTGACTCCTACCAGGGCCTTCACCCAGCCCCTGTCCCCCAACATGCCCAGCCAAAAGTCCCCATCCCATCCCCCCTCACCTATTTGCCTGAACCCAAAAGCCCATCCCCATCAGGTCTGTCCACCCACCAGACCCGTTCCCTCACTGGAACCCTCTCCAATCAATCACCCATCACAACTTGCCCACCCCAGTTCTTGAATCTCCCCCTTCTGCCACCCACAGGCCTTGGAATATGAGCTGTTCCTGGGACCTCCAGACAATGGAGATGTGGGGAGGGTAGTGGTCCATCTCCTTCCCGGTGGAAGCGTCCCATACCTTCACCAAGCTGGGGAATCCCCTGACCCTTTGCACAGGGATATCTGTCCCATCTGAGCCAGTCCTTTCTCTCCCTCCACCTTGGAGAATGTGGCCCAGTTCATCTGGCTGCTACAGTACACGCTGCCCTTCACCTCTTGCCCCAGGACTCCTGCTCCCACTTGTCCTTCAATGAGCTATGTGACCACAGCCAGGAGCTGCCCCATCCTCATTACCCTGTGGGTGAATGGGTGGGACATGACGACGGGGTTGTAGGTGGTGGAATTGGGGTAGGAAAGTTTGGGTGAGACCTGGGAAAGAGAGCTGTGATCATCTGGCTGTGATCATTCGGCAAAGATGGTGTGAGGCATTGAAGAGTGAGTTAATGGGCAGTCCCCTGCTGGGTCCATCCCCCACCTGGTCCATCTCCAAAATTCTCCTCCACCAGGTCCATCCTCAATATTATCCCTCGCCGGGTCCACCACCAATCACATCCCCACTGGGTCCAACCCGAATACCGTCCCCCGCTGGTTCCATCCCCAATCCTGTCTCCGCCGGTTCCATCCAAAATCCTGTCTCCCGATGAGTCCGTCCCTAATCCCGTCCTCCGCTGCGTCCATCCCCAATCCATTCCCCCACTGCATCCAACCCGAATACCGTCCCCCACCAGATCAGACCCCAATACCATCCCCCACTGGATCCATTCCCAATCGCATCCCCACCGGGACCTCCCAACTCCAACCGATTCCGTCCCCAGTACAGTTCCCAACTTGGCCTGTCACTAATTATTTTGCCTGACAGGTCCTCCCACAAACACAATTCCCCACTGGACCCTCCCCAAAGCCCCTGACCCCCACCAGGTCCATTCCCAAAGCCATTGTCCCCCACTGGCTGGTGTCCAAAGCCCCCGCCTCCCCACTAGACCCATCCTGAAGCCCCAGCCCTCCACTGGGCCTGCCCCAAAGGCCCATTCCCCATCATGTCTGACCTCCCTCTGGACCGATCCTCTCACTAGGCCCATCTCCAATCGATCACGCACCGGAACTGCCCCACCCCAGTTACTGAACCTCCCCCTTCCCCCACTGACAGGATTTGGAACCTGTTGCTCCAGGGACCCCCAGACGGTGGAGATGTGGGGAGAGCAGTGGTCCAGTCAACTTGCCGGTGGCAGCATCCCAGACCTTCACTGAGCTGGGGAATTCCCTGACCCCTGGCACTGGGACATCTGTCCCATCTGAGCCAGTCCTCTTTCCACCCCCCCCCACACTGGAGGCTGTGCCCCTGTAGCTGGCTGCTACAGTACACCCTACCCTTCACCATTTGCCCCAGGACTCCTGCTCTCACTTGTCCTTCGACAAGCTGTGTGACTACAGCCTGGACCTTCCCCCACCTCATTACCCTTGGCCCTGTGGGTGAGTGGGTGGGACATGACAGGGGGGATGTAGGTGGTGGAAATGGGATAAGAAAGTTTGGGTGAGAGCCGGGAAAGAGAGCGATGATCATCTGGCCAGGGAGAAGCATTGGGGACAGAGTCACTGGGCAGGGGTCAGAGCCTCAGGGAAACAAGGGCACTGGAATTTGAAGCAATCACAGCTC
The DNA here is from genome assembly GCF_036971445.1 of Narcine bancroftii. Classification (NCBI taxonomy): domain Eukaryota; kingdom Metazoa; phylum Chordata; class Chondrichthyes; order Torpediniformes; family Narcinidae; genus Narcine; species Narcine bancroftii. The sequence goes on from NC_091479.1 coordinate 34,229,234, forward strand.
ATGGAAAGTAGGAGGAAGAACCCTGGGAACCATTGAGAGTGGCGAGGTTAGCGTCGCGGTTAGAACAACGCTTTTAAGGGGCCAGCGAGCCGGGTTCAAATTTGACACTGTCTCTGGGAGTTGTACGTTTTTCCCATGTCTGCGTGGGTTTCCACCAGTTGCTCCTGGTCCTTCCACCATTTAAAATGTACCGGGGGTTGTAGGTCATTGGTGTAATTGAGTGGTTGTGGCTCATAGACTGAAAGGGCCTGTTCCCGGGCTGCAGGTGTCAATCTAAAATCTCCATCTAAAATGATAGTCCAGCCTGTCATGAATTTTTTAAAGATTCAACTCAAATGACTGGTCCAAATAGACAACTCTGAAACAGTCCTTTCGCTCCTTCTTTTCTGCTGGCCAAGCTGCTTGCAAACAAACCATATCCCTCTCAACCTTTTCATTCGACGGACCCATTCAACTGACATTACATTGTCAACCTGTGGGCCTGTGGGAATAAGTTATTTCCCTGCCTGGCAACCTGATTATGTTCCTCCATAATGGTGAAGTTTTGGAAGTCTGGTTGGCGCATGCGCTGTGGATTTGCGACTTGGGGTTGGGTTCACGCATGTGCGGCTGATACGCACGTGCCGACTAAGGGCCACTCAGCAAAGTCTTTGTGGAAGCGCCAACTAACAAGTCGCGCATGCGCACTGAAATTAAGATGGCTGCCCCCAGCCGATGGACCCTGAGAAACTGAGTCACAAAATCAATCTGCACATTTTGGGTCGTACGTGCCCTGTGTCTCTGTTCTCGTTTGATTTTAAAAATAGTCTCTAAGACTTCAGGGCTCCTCGCACAGGGGCAAATCTCCGACTTGCATCCATTGTGGGACCTTTCGGGTTTCATTACGGTCGCAAGTCGGGGAGGACCTGTCGGGAGTCATTGGGTCGCTTAGGAAGGGATGGAAAACAAATCTGAAGGAGTTTAGAGATAGTTATTATTTTAATTGCAGAAGTTTTGAAACAGTTATTATTTTAATGTTAGGAGTTCTGAAACAGTTATAGAAGGTAGAAAAACAGCAGAACAGAGGAAACAAGATAACAGAGGAATTTAAGAAATATGCACGTACACACACAAAGAGCTTGTTTAATCGGGGGTGGGGAAAGGAGGTGTGAGTACGGGATAGGAGAAAGTCGGAGTCAGTCAAGAGTCAGGTGAATAGGGCAAAGTGCCAAACCAATCCAAGAAGGATAAATGTAGGAAAAATGTAAGGGGAGGTGAATTGAAAAATGTATAAAAACAAAGAAGCTTCCCGCCCTCGGTGTACTTTCCCGAGGTAATGGGAGAGTATCCAACCTTGCAATGTTGTAAATGTAAATAAATGTTCTTTGTTCTCAACTTTTGTCTCGAGCAGATTTTGTGAATGTGAAGCCACTTCTCACAAATCCATTTTTCTTTGCTTCCCAATGCTCATAGAATGTGTCTGATTCCATCCGTTTTTCCTGTTGTTGTATCACATTCTCCATAAAGTTAGATGTTATTTTTTAAAGTAGTGTCACCTGAACAATAATGCTCCAATCCTTCTGATCCTGATGTACCAAGTGTTTAAAATGCAATGTTTCTCAGTTACTTGTCCAAATGCCTTAAAAATATAGGGACTTTGGTGTTAACAATACAGAGTCAATATTTCACTAATCCTTTTGAATTTATGATCTCTGGGATTTCTCGTCAAGTTTTCTATTTAGGTTGGTGTATCTTGCAGGCCTGTTTGGTTGCAGCAAGTAAGAAGTTATCGCCTTGTAGCATCCGCTGTGGCAGCGCTACCACATACTGTTTTAAATTCCCCACGTGTGCTCGCTGGCCCACCCACTTCTGGTGACGTACTCCCTGACTTCCATCTTTACGTCATTGTGTCGTGGAGTCACTCTCCAGCTGGCTGCCGCTATGTGGAAGTGTAGGGCTCCTCAGCCCATACATGGTGCTAGGAGTGGGCTCCTTCTCGGCCGTGAAGGGGAGTCTGTGCCATCTTGGATTATCCAAGTGTTGCAGTGATTTGGCCTCTTTTTGCTCACCTGGTCTCTTGACGCACCATAATCTCAGCATTTATAAGGGGGAAATTCTTTCAATGTTTCATTCACTTTTATTACAGAATTCTTCCTAGATTATCTGTGTAACATTGAATGTTATGGGTTTTCATGAACAGGGATCATGATTTTACTCATAATTTGGTGAGCAAATAGATGGGACATTTTTACTAATGCCCCATGGGAATCGAAATAAAAATGAAGTGACAAAATTTGGAAGGTTTGTTGACCCTTGTTTTTAAGCAGGATGTCAGGATAACCTTCATCTTGCTTGCTGAATTAAAATGTGATTTGTCAGTTCTTAATGGCAGCTGCCATATTGGCATTGCAAGGAGAGATGGGAAATGGGTCAGGTCCTTGGTGGTCTCAGTAATGCAACGTAGAAAGATGTCACGGGGCTGAATGTGGTTTAGGGAGGATGAGGGTATTAATTTTTAGGAAACGTATGTGGCCAGCCACCTATCAATATTTTTTGTCAAACAGAAACTGCTGCTGGTAGAAGCCATTTCCTACTTTGAACAGGCCCAATGTCAATATCCAAGCACATATTGTTAAGAGCCCATAGGATCCCAAAACCCAGCAGCGAGAGACATTCACCAAGACAAGTGGTTTTTAAAACAGAAGTTATTTTTAATCAAATTTAAACATGAAATTAGAATGAAACTTTAAATTAACTCTATACTTAACTAATCCAAATGAACCCCCTTCTAATTCTAAGCACACATGTTTGTAATGTGTATAAATTTAAGAAAAGTTCTTTGGTTCAAGGTTCAATCTCACTTCTCCTTCTTCCAAGTTCTCTGGATGCCCAGCCTCCCCCTCGCCCTACAACTCCCCCTTCACCCTCCCCCTTACCCCTGCCTGGCCCCGCCCCCTCCACTCATTCACTGCCCCCGCCCCCTCCCCTCATTCACCTGCCCCGCCCCCTCCGGGCTCCCGCCCCTCCCATCACCCTCCCTCTCCCTCATCCCCATCCCCTCCCCGCACCCTGCACCGACCCCTCGGCTCCACCCAAACACCCCGCTGGTACCGGCCACTCCTGGGCGGGGCCCGGCGGGCTGCGGGTCGCCCGCTTGCGCGGCTGAGGAAGGTCCCGGCGCTGCAGCCAACTTCATCCCATTCGCGCCCGCGGCGACGCGACGGACCCCGAGCAGACGATGCCGCCACCAACGTCCCGCCTCCTCACAGCAAGAGCCAATCAGCCCGCGAAACCGCCCATCAATCCAACCCGACTTTAGCGTCCAATCCCATAGCGGCCTCACCCAATCAACCATTGGCTCGCGCAACTGAAGCAACCAACCAGCGAGCGAGCGAACACACAGGTGAACCCAATCAGCATCGCAAGACAGAAATCAAAGGCAGTGGAAGGAGCAGGAGACCTTTCGGCCCTTCCACTTACAACTACCCCAACAACTCAATCTAATCCTTGGGAAACACAGGATCACTTTGTCTTGGCTCCAGGATTCCTCTGATCTCAAGAAATACATTGTACCCCAACTGCAAGGGAGACTATTTATTATCAAACTTTCCTTTATATTTATTACCGCTTCCAATTTAATGGAGGACACAAGTGGTTGTGTCAGCCAGCTGGACCGCCTCGGGGAACCTCATGGAGCAGGCAATCTTGGTGAGAAGGTAACTCATCCCGCGGGAGGCCAGTAGTGACCCTACAATGTCATTGTAGATGTGGCTGAACCTATGTGGTGCTGGCTCGAATGTCTGGCATGGTGCCTTCACGTGTGTCTGCATTTTGGTCATCTGGCAGAGTGTGCAGGCCTTGGCCCACTGACAACCTGTTTCTGGAGGCTCAGCAATACCAACCTATTGACCACCATTTTGACAGTACTGATGGCCGGGTGCGTCAGATTGTGCACCTCATCATAAAACTGCCATCTCAATGCTGTCGGCACGATGAGGTGGGGTTTGCCATTGGAATGTCGCAGAGGAGCGTCTACTTACCAGGATCGATGTTAACATCCTCCAGCCTGAGCCTGGACACTGCTCTCTTGCTTGCAAGGATCTCAGGGTCATCCTGCTGTCCCCTGCCGAGGGCTAAGTAGTCTATTCACTGGGACAGGGCCTGGATAGACTTGATTGCGGGGATGGGGCAGTGCGTCACCCATGATGTGTTGAATGTCGGTAGTGAACTCAGACTCATATGAGAGGAGTCGCTGCTGCTTGGCCGACCACAGGTCCAACACTTTATGGAAGGCAAAAGTTAATGGCTTCTGGTCCATGAAGACACTGAATTGTCTACCTTCCAAAAATACCTTAAGTGCCTGACTGCCAGGTACAGCAACAATTGCTCTCAAAGACGCTGTATTTGAGTTCAGGTGGCCAGAGATGTCTGCTAAAGAAGGACAGGGGCTGCCATTCCCCTTTGATGAATTGCTCCAGTGCACCCCCTACTGCTGTGCAGGAAGCATCTACTGTGAGAGTGGTGGGTGTCTCTGGCCTGGCGTGTACCACAAGGGTTGTGTTGGCCAGTGCGTCCTTGGCCTTCTGGAACGCCTCCAAATCCTTTTGTCCCAGGTAATGTATTTACCTTTCTCCGCATGATGTGGGCCACGGGGGGGCGTGGCAAGATGGTGTAAGGATCAGACGTGCCTTCCAGTCCTCTCCTGACTCTATCTTAATGTTTTGTCTAGAAATGCCCGTTAAAATTCTTTAAAAGTTTAGATAACTTCAGTGATGTTAATTTAACTTATGATGGTAAAATTGGTGGAAAAGAGCAAAAAAAAACGACAACAGATTATCAAAAAACTACATTTTCCAAAAGTTCAAGTTTTGGAGCCTACCTACAGGAAAGACATCGAGACTCAGCCTGAAATGGATCCCAGGAGAAAGGTACAGCTTTCGGATGTAGAGTTCAATATTACATCGGTTGAGCCCTCTAAAGTGGGCGCCAAACAGCCTTTAGAACAAAGAGTTACTCAGGTTCGCACATGTGCAGTACCATCTGACGGCAATGTTATGAATGAACCACTTGTAGTAACATCAGTTGAAGTACCGGCTGGGGAAAGGCATTTGTCAACTGTAGCGGTGGCACTGCAAACTGCACCTTTTGAGACAAAAGAACCTATACAACTTGATGGACTGGGGAAAACCCCGGCCAGCGTCCTCCAGTCATTGCTGGAGAGGCTGTGGCTGGGGTTTCCACACGCAGCTATACTACAAGGAAGGCAACCAGAATGAAGGAAGCAAAAGAAGACCCTTTGGTTATGCAGAAGAAGCAGGAATCTGTTGAGCCAGAATCTCTTCCAATTGAAAAGATTCTTGTGAATCTTGAATCTAAATGATCTTATACAATGCAGGGATTATCCAAGATTATGACTGAACTTGGTACTAGGTTTAATACTCTGTGGTGAAAATACATTCTCAACAGATGGCTGAGTTTGGAGCTTTTAAGCTTGAAGTGAGAGATAAATTTAATTCGTGTGAAGAAGATATAGACGAAATACGAGATCATGTTTCAGATGTGACCAAAATGGTCAAAGACTTACAAACTCAAAATAAAAATTTGGTGAAAAAGATTGATTATTTGGAAAACCAATCCAGACGGAACAATATAAAGATTATTGGTTTGGCGGAAGGAATGGAGGGACCAGACCCAAGAAAATTTTTTACTGAATGGATTCTGCAGGTGCTGGGTCAAGAACATTTCCTGGAAGGTATAATACTGGAACGTGCTCACAGAGGCTTGCGTAGAAGACCTATTTCAGGTCAAAGTCCAAGACCTGTTTTGGTTCGTTGCTTGAATTATTACGACAAGAAATAATTTTACGAGTGGCTATTAGAAATGCACAACAGAGAAAATCACCCTTGATGATTCAAAATAATCGAGTTTTCTTCTATGCGGATTTGAGTCAAGAAGTTATGTTCCAATGACGGGAATTCAATTCTGCTAAAGAGTTGTTGTGGAAGAAAGGTTATAAGGCAACCTTTAGATATCCAGCTGTTTTGAAGGTTTTTCAAGATGGTTGCCAACCAAAGTTCTTTGATTCTCCAAAGGAAGCTATAGCATTTGCTCAAGAGCTGCCAATTACTCGGTTTCAACAGAGACGTAGTCCGCCGCGATCTCTAAGAAGACAAGAGATGGAAGAAAAGAGCCGTGCTACAAGAAGGAATGGTTGTAATGGTGACTCGGCAGTTGGAGCTGATTAAAAGAAGAGTTGTTCTTTTTTTTTTATTTTTTTTAAAATATTAAATAATGATGATGTTAGTTTAAGATGAAGTGAGAGTTGGGGGAGAGAACTGGATGGGCACTATTTCCTGAAAGTCATCTGCTACGTGTGAGTTATCTCACACCCATTTTTTTGGGAGTTACCGCATTGCGCAGTTTAGACGGGAGTGGGTATTTTTAACCTCCTACCTGTTTTTTTTTCCTTTTTTTGTATTATTAGATTAAAGAGTTAAGGGTTTTCTTTTGTGTTTATAAAAAAAAGCATGAGAAAGTATTTGATTGTTTAAAAAACTAAAAATTCATGTGGTTTTTTTTGTAAAGTTTATTCAGTAGATAAGGAATATTTGAAATTTAAATGTGAATGGGATGGATAAGTTTTTTTTTAATATTTTTTCTTTAACTTTAAGGTGAAAGGAGTGGTAATTCTGGTGTATATTATTTTGCTATTTTAGTTATAGAACGAAGGGAATAATGGTGAAAGTTATAAATTGAATTGTACAATTCTTAATGAGGCTTGAATTTTGTTTTTGGCTTATGCTCCATTTGTTGAAGATATAGATTTCGTTGCAGATGTATTTTTATATTTGGATATCTGAATTTTAACGTAATGATTGGGGATATTTAAATGTGGTTTTGGAGCTTTTATTGGGTAATTATTCAAGGTTAAAAGGGAAAAATGGTGGAAGAGTACCAAATTTGAATTGTACAATGTTTAATGAGGTTGGAATTTTGTTTTAAGATGGCAGTTTATGTGACTAATATGATGATAGATGTGAAGTTAGTTGATATTTGGTGAAGGTTTATCTCTATTGAGAAAGTTTTATTTTTCATCTTTTTTTTTCTCATGCTACAATTTTTTTTAAAGAATTGATTATTGTTTCAGAATTTTTGATAGACAATGTTACTGATTTTACTAATTTTTTATATTAAGTTTGTTAATTATATGTTTCATCTTAACTCTGTTAAATATATGCATTTAAGTTTGATTTAAATATGTTTTTTAAGTCTGATATCTTAGTATTAATTACTTTTCTTTTTGTTAGTATTTTAATTGGTTATGTTTTTGTTTTTTTGTAAGTGGGTTTTTTTCTCACATATATTATTAACTTTATTAATTCTTCACTCTTTATTTTGGTGGGGAAGGGGGGGTTGTACTAATTTGAGTTGGGTTATTAATGTGTAATAATTATTGGGGAGGGTATAGTTTATTTAGATTACTGATACTGTATTGTAATTTTATTATTTTGTTCTTAATTTTTAAATGTAATTCTATATGTTATTCATGTTATAAAATCTTAAATAAAGTTTAAAAACAAAAAAATGATGTCGGCCACAACCGGTATGAATCAGTGATAAAAATTAATCGTACCAGTGAATTCTTGCAGCCCCTTCATTATGTGGGGTTTGAGGAAGCACTTAACAAACTCTACCTTTTCAAGCAGGGTTTAGTTCCGTGCCTGTTTATTTGACCCCCAAGGAAGTCGAACGTTTCCAACCTGAACTAGCACTTAGCAAGGTTTATATCGTAAGTCCAAATTCCCGCAGCCAGGCGCACAGTCACATTAGACGGTCTCTGTTTAGCTTCATTGCCACCACTTTGACATCTTGTGGTTACTGCCACCCTCTGCTGTTGGAGAATATCCTCCTTGATCTCAGCCCCTCAATGTAACTAAGAACCCCTAAAATGTCCCTAATGTTTTGGCCTTCATCACTACTCCTGGCAAGGCATTCTTGACACCCACAACTCTGGGTAAAAGAAAATACCCCTGATATCTCCCCTAAATCTTCCTCCCTTTGCTTTAGACAGATGTCTTCTAGTGTTTGCTACTCCCATCTGGGTTTCAGGCAAACTGAAGGGCATCTTTCACCGAGTTTCTGGTTTTCCAGCAGTTCTGGATGTCTATCTCTGGATGCTCTGCTCCGTGGACCACCCCGCAGTATCCCATCTAGTCCTGGAGTCTCTGTGTCAGCAATGCTCTGCTGACCACTGCCTGATGGCTTTGTGGTCAAATGTGTTTGTCTATGAAACCGTTCCCAGGAAGGTAAAGGGGCAAAGTCCTGCTGACTGGAACATTGTGCAGCACCAGGGCCAGGCCAATCTTTCGCAACACCTGAGCCAGGTAGAACCTCAGCACAGACCAGCATTTGGTGCCCTTGCACTTTGGTTACAAGCACAGCCACACACAATTATGGTCATGCTGGTTACACCCTTGTCCCCATTGATTGATGATGTACACGGTCCTTCTCCAGACTCTATCCATTTTGGACCCCCACATGAATAGGAAATTTGTTTTGGGAATTGACAGGGTGGTGGTGTGGGGATGGGCCAAACCTGGCCCACGTGCAGCAGGACCGAAAGTTCCTTGCACATTGCACCTGATAATCAGGTTTTACCCGAATGACAGAGATGGGTATCTGTGTGGTTCTCCCTGTCTCCTGGACCTGGGGGTCTTTGTACTGCTCCCCATCTCCTTAAGTTGGTGCTTTGTTCTCCACCACCCCCACAAGAAATCCAAGACCCCTGGATGGAGGGCAGAGGCGCAGAGAGATCAGTGAGAACACGGGTAGTTTCAACAGGGTGGGGTCCATCCAGGCGCCTGATAACAGGAGGAACCAAGTGGGAAGGAGGATGCAGGGCATTCGATAGCAGGACATTGCAAGAGCGTGGATTCCTCGAACTCTTCAGGGGAGAAGGCGCTGGTCGATCCATCGGTTTAGGTGGGGCAGGGTATAGACATGGCAGCTGACTGGAATTGTCAGCGGGTTACTGAGACCTGGGAAAGGAGGGGAAGGAGGGTGCAGTAGTGTTCTGAGAGTGCTGAGGGAGAGGCAAAATGGGTGCCACCTCAAGGCAACGGTCCCCTGATTGATTGCAGGGATGGGCTCTGTAAATAGACTCATAGATATCCAGCACAGAGCATCTTTGTCGCCCTGCCATCAGGAAGGAGATATGGAGGAATAAAAGCAGAGCAGCCAGGGAGGGAAATAGCATCTTCCCACAGGCCATGAGATTAACAAGGCAACATGAGCTGGATGGGAGCTAAGAATGAAAAGGGTGAGAGGAATATGGACTGATTACAACAGCTCAGCTAGCAGGAGAGAGGGGCTGAAGGGCCTGTTTATGTTTTCTCTATCTGGACCAGCTTTTGAGTTCAAGCTTTAAAAAACCCAATCATTTTTAAATTTAATATCAATGGTACAGAATGAATCAAGAGACAAGATGTCTGTCCAGCAGCAAGCGTCGAAGGCACTTCCTGAAACGGAGGCTCTGAAACCACAGGGAGGTTCTGGACGGAAAGAGGCCCAGCTTCTTCTGGAAGGAGGAGAGGAGAGGCAGGGGAAATGCGGGGGAAGGGAGGGGGAGGGGAGGGGCTAGGGATGCCGTCCACCGTTCACCTCCCCTTTCCTCTACCCCGTTCCCCTCCCCTTTCCACTGCCCGTTCCCCTCCCACATCCCCTCCCCCTTCCAGTCCCCAGTTCCCGTCCCCCGCTCGCCTCCCCCATTCCCCTCCCCCTTCCCTTCCTCCTACTCCTAACCCTAACCCCTAACAAAATCCTAAACCTAACCTTAACACTACCGATACCCCCTACCACCACTCCACGTCCCCTAACTCTACCCCCACCCCGTCCACTAACCCTAACTTTATTCCTACGCCTATGCCACCCCCTAACCCCAATCCTAATGCTACCCACCATCCCCTAACCCCAAACCTCACTCCTCCTCTACCCCCCTGCTCCTACCCCCTTCCCCTATACCTAACACAAGCCCACTTCCCCGAACTATAGACCTAGCCATAAACCAAGATATAGCCCTACCCCATGTCTCCTAATACTAACCCTAACTCTACCCAACTTCCCCAACCCTAAACTAAACCCTATCCCTATCCCTTACAACCTACCTCCTTCCCCTAAACCTACCTCCTACCCCTTCCCCATACCCGCACCCCCTACAACTATCCCCTTCCCCTAACCATACCTCCTACACCTTCCCCATACCCACACCCCCTACAACTACCCCCTACCCTATCCCTTACAACCTACCCCCTTCCCCTAACCCTACCCCTTCCCCATACCCGCACCCCCTACCACTATCCCTACCCTATCCCTTACAACCTACCCACTTCCCCTAACCCTACCTCCTACCCCTTCCCCATCCCCGCACCCCCTACCACTACCCCCTACCCTACCCCTTACCACAACCCCTACCCTTACCCCCTTCCACTACCCCCTTTCTCCTACCCCCTTCCCCTCCCCCTCCTTCCCCTAGGTTAGGGGTAGGAAGGGGAAAGGGAAGGGGGAGGAGAAGGGGAGGAGGAGAAAGGGAGGGGAAGGGGGAGGGTTAGGGGAGGGGATGGGGGAGGGGAAGGGGAGGGGGAAAGGGGAAGGGAAGGGCGGAGGGGAAGAGGGAGGTGAAGAGTGGAGGGCTGGGGTTAGGGCATAGGTGTGAGGGCAGGGGAAGGGGAAGATGAGCGGGAGGGGGTTGGGATGGAGGAGGGGTAGAGGAGAAGAGGGGAAGTGGGTGAAGGGACATGGAAGAGGCAGGGAATGGGGTTGGCAGGGCCAGAGGGATACGACGGGGAGGGGTTCAGGCCATCATGATGTTGTCCGTCCTCTGTTCAGCTGGGATGCGAGGTTCTTCTGGACTCGTGTCTTGTCTCTGAGATCGCTCCTTCTCCTGGGAAGAGAAATACGAGTGATAGAGATACTGTCTCTGAGGCCTGAACACAATGACTTTGGAGGGTCCCAACACTTCCCCCATCATCCCCCCTACCCCTGAACCCTCCCCTCCCTCACACCAGTACTCTCCATTTTTCTTGAATTCCTGTCCATATTAAAATCCTTTTCATGCCTTTTTTGGACAAGCCTCCGCTACTACCCCGACAATGCATTCCAGCCACCCACTACATTCTGTGTGAATAAAATGTACCCCTCACGTCTTGCCTAAATTTCCCTCAGCTCACCTTATTTAGACGTCCTCTGGTATTCTCGCCCCAGGAATGCACACAATATTCCAAGTGTGGTCTGACGAGAATTTTATACATCTGCAACGATACCTCTCGGTTTTTGAACTCAATCCCCTGACTCCTGAAGGCCAGCACACAATACACCATCTTAAACTCCCTCTCAATTTGCACAGCAACCTTGAGTGATTTATGGAGCAGGATCTAAATATTTCTCAGTCCTGCACACTGTTCATAATCCTGCCATTAACCAAGTGCTCTGCCCACACATTCTTGTAATCCGCATTCAATGAAGATATTGGTCTATATGAAGCTACTTTTAATGGGGCTCCAACCTTCTTTGGAATAACTGTTATTCGTGCCCTTGAAAATTACTCTGGAAATAAACCTGGACCAGTTGCTTATTTAAGTACATCTGATTTACAGGATTGAACTCCATCTGTCACTTCTCTGCAAACTGGATGACCTATGACAACCTTCTACACTGTCTACAACATCTCTACCTCTGTGTGATCCCCTGACGTACCCACCCTTCCACTCCCATCATCATTCATAAAAATCACAAAGAGCAGGGGTCCCAGAGCAGATCCCTTTGGAGCGCCACTAGTCATTGTTCCATCTACTACTACCCTCTGTTTACTGCAGACAAGCCAATTCTGAATCCACGCAGCCAAGGCTCCATGGATCCCATGCCTCCAGACATTCTGAATGAGGCCTCCGTGGGGATCTTGTCAAGCATCTTACTAAAATCCTCGTGCAGCACATACAGACCTTGACCTTCATCTATCTCCTTTGACACCTCCTCTAAAAACTCAATTTGACTCGTGAAGCAGGACCTGCTCCTCACAAAACTATCCATGAGTTTCCCCAGCATGTTTGGGCATTGCCCTCGGCCCCAGAATCTGCAGACTTCCTGGCGAGTCCCTCCCTTACCCCTTCCCAGAGCTTCCGCATCCATTAGAACATCAAGCATTGCTGCCCAGTACAGGCCCTTTGGCCCATAAAGGCTGTACTGACCTTTGTAAATGTTCTCCACAACCTTTACCTGTACCACACCCATAGGAACATAGGAAGTGGGAACAGGAATAGGACAAAAATGGCCTATCGAGCCTGCTCCGCCATTCAATACGATCATGGCTGATCTAATTTATGACCAAACTCGACCTACCCTGCCTTCTCGCCATATCCCCAAATTCCTCTATAATGTAAAAATTCTGTTCCCTTACATCCACATGCTCGTCTCAGAGACTTTTATATGTACCTATTCTACCAACCGCTACCACTTTCTCCGGTGACGCATTCAAAGCTCTCACAACTCTCTGCATAAAAAAAATCTCCCCTCACCTGAAGCGGATGCTCTCTGAGATTTGCACCTGACACTTTAGGAAAGGTTTCTGGCTGTTCATTCCATCTAAGGCCCCCACAATCTTATTTAGAATAAGTTATTAAGCTGTGGAAGGGGCAAGTTGGGAGAGGGAGGAGGGGAGAGAGCTGGTGGGGGAGGGGTGAGAGCTGGTGGGGAGGGGACAAGGCCGTGTTGTGGAGAGGTATCAGGACCGCGTTGAGGTGGTGAACGGACAGACATGGGTGGATCTACCTGCCGAAATAAAGGAGCAATAAGAAGGCCATCTCGGGATCTACCAGCATCTTCTGGGGCTTGATGTCTCAATGGAAAACCCCCTGAGGATGGAAGTAGGCCATGCTCTGCTACAGCTGGTACATGAACATCTGGCAACACAACGATATAACATGACCCACTCTGCCTCCACACTGGCCGGGTCTATATCCTGAGGGTAAGGGGAGGTGGGTGAAGGGCCCCTCCCTGCCAATCAACATCCATCCTCATCATCCTCTCCACCCCTCTCCCCTCACTACCCTTTCTCTCCTCACCAATACCCATTGAGACCCTCATGCACCCTTCATCGATATCCAGTCCCCAGCGAGACTCAGCCAGTAAACTCCTTCATATCCTCCAACCCCACCATCCAAGCTTGCCCCAGTGGACAACTTGACCACCCAGACCCACAACCACTTTGATGTAGATCATGGGAATGGGCTGCTTGGCCTTGTTGAAGTGCTGGACCATGCAGTGAACCGTCTTGGGAACATAGTCCAGACCCAGATTCAAATAAACCTGCTCTTCCTCTTGGACACAATACAAACATGTCAGCTGGATTTACCCTCCAAAACCCCGTGCCTCTCCCAACAGGAGTGCCAGCCCCTCCTGCTCTCTGTAGGCCTGATGCCCCCACTGCTCAACACAACATGGCATGAATCCAACGGCTCAGCGAGCAGAGCGTCAACAGGCCGTAGAGGACCCGTCCGCTACCCCATCATTCGGCTTCTGGTGAGACTGCACAAAATGTGCAGCTCTGACCGCCCTCCCTCGTGAGGCAAGGATTCACCGGGGGAGAAAAACCATTGACGTTTCGAGATGAGAAATGTTTGCAGCCGGGTGTTGGCTGGGGTCGAACATGTGGAGGCTGAGTTGTTTGGACGATTCAGAGCAGGCGTTGATTTGGAAGCGCACCAAAAGGTGCCAAAAGTGAGTTATGGGGGAAAGTACATTCGTGAAATGAATTGGGGAAACAGACTGGAGGGGCTGAGTGGCCGAATTTGGCAACCTTGTCTTGTGGTCTTGGCTGCTGCTGTCTGGAGTTGAAATGGCAAGAGGTCATGAGTTAATGGGTGAGGAGCAGGGCAGCCAACGTCAAAGAGTCAGCACTGGTCAGAGGGGCAGGATGGAGGCAACAGAGAGGCTGCAGCGAGACAGATCGATTGAAGGAATGGGGAAGGTAGCAGCAGATGATATGCATCAGAGTGAGGGTGGGGTGGGTGCAGGTGGATCTTACCTTGACTACAGAGGAGAAGTTGAGAAGAGGGACAATGATGGTGTGATCCAACTTTCGCACGATCTGCAGTTTGCGGTTCTATGGCGAGAGAAGAACATCAGCAAGGCTGGGCGATGGGTCGGGGCCCTGAGGGGCAACTTGTCCAAGTTGAGGGGGGAGGCGGGGAGGAGATTTGTCAAGAGGTCAGAGGTGGGGAACTCCAAGGGAGGCCGAAGTGGGGGACTTTTCGAGAGTCAGTGGGGGGGACTTTTCGTGTCGCTGGAGTGGGGACTCGTCAGGGGGTTCAATGAAGTATCATTTCAGTTTTTATGATTGTTTTCCCAGCTTCTACTAAACAATGAATTTGCAGAAAATCTTTGATATTTGCCAGGTGTGTGTGTGTGTGTGTGTGTGTGTGTGTGTGTGTGTGTGTGTGTGTGTGTGTGTGTGTGTGTGTGTGTGTGTGTGAGTGTGTGTGTGTGTGTGGGGTGGGGGGTTGTGTGTGGGGTGGGGGGTTGTGTGTGGGGAGGGGGGCTGCTGTTGTGGGTTTGTGTGACTTTCTCTGTTTCCAAACCCCATGGCTGCTTTGGTCTCTGTCAGATGCTCCTCTTTCCACCCACCCTTCAAAAATGTGTTTGGGGTGTTTTTTCAATTGGGTGTAATTGTGTGAAACGGGCTGATGTGTCGCAAGGGCCTGTGAACGTGCTGTAGACCCTAAATTTAAATATCAGGGTTTTTCATTTCCACACAACTGCTCCTCCCCCTCACCTTGAATCTCTTGTCTTGCAAGATCTTCTTGATGGCAATCAGCTCTCCGGAGTCCACCAGCCTTGCCTGGTACACCACACCGAAAGATCCATTGTCGATGATTTTAACATCTGTGCAGGACACCACCTTGGGGACGTTGGGTCCATGACACGGTGTGGCCACCTCTGTTGTGACCTTATTGCCATGTCCTCTGGGGCAGAAGCAGCAGCATTTACACACCCAGAGGGTACACAACAGGTCATTTATCCCAACCCAGCCTTGCTGTCCAAGTTAGTCTCTACCCCTCCCTCTAACTCCCTTCCAAGGGTCACCTAAATGTCAGAATTGATCCTCTGGTGGTTCGTTCCAGCTTCTCTCAGTAGAAATATTGCCACCCCAGGTCCTTCTATGATCACTCTCCTCAGACTGAGGCCAGTTCTGCAGCCGTTCACTTTGTCTACAACCCTCCCTCCATGAGAGGATCGGGTCATCTTGACCTTCAGCACGTCCCGGGGAGATGAACCACTCTGAACCCTACCACGGGTTTAGCAGAAGCCCTCCACATTCCCAGAAGCTCAGCAACACCGTGATCTTCCATGATGCAAGCGAGACCTCGTCGCCTGAGGGAGCAGGTGGTGCGGAGAGAGCCCCACGCTTCACCGCTCAACTCTGCTGGGTCCGCCGCAGCAGAAACACTTTCTAGCACCTTGATCCAGGTCCACTGGGGGAAAGAATCCTATCCCGGTTGGGGGGGTGTGGGGGTGTATGCAAGGGTGGAAGGGATCTTGTAACCACGGGGGGGGGGGTGGCGGGTGGAGGAGCGGTCCTGTCTCTCAGTGGACAGATCCCATTCCAGGTGGAGGGGGAGCTCTGTCCCATTTCTGTTGAAAGGTCTGCCTTCCATCCCCCTCGCAACTTCTCTTCTCCCTCAGACACCTCACACTCTCCCCTGCCCCGAATCCTCTACCACACTCTCATCCCCCACCCAACACCACCCCCATGGTTTCCCCAGTGCTTTCCGTCCCCTCGCACCCCATCCCCCCAGCTCATCCCTATGTCCCCTATCTCTGATCCAATCTCCCTTGACATTAGCCTGTGGTGCTACCCCGTTCCTTTGTTCTCCCCTCCTGTCCTACAGACCCCATTCCTTTATCCCCTCACATGCCATTGTTCTCCCCCCCCAGTCCGCTCCAGCTGCCTCATAAAGTGCCCTGCACTCAGGATGGGGAGAGGGGATTAAATGTAGCCTCCATTCTCTCCGCCCACACTGGGTAAAGGATGGTGCCAGAGGAGTCTCTGTCACAGTAGGGGAGCCTGTAACAGGCTCTTTATCTCACCCATGGGTGCAGGGTGCTTCCAAACACAACCCTGTTGATCAGAGGGTCCCTGGGATGAGACAGCGTCCTACTCCGACACGTGGGCCAGAATCCCCTTCCAGGAGAGACATCTTTCTTTTGTTGCTGTGCCATGGCACGACTCAGCTATGGCTGCCCCATGCAGTGACATCATCACCCCCTCTGTGTCATCATCTCCCCCCTCTGTGACACCTCCCCTCTCTGTAACACCACTAGTGTAATGGGCAGGGACATCCAACCATTTAAATCCTCCTCAATTTCCCCAAGCAAGGGGAGAATAATTCAGCTGGTCTAAATTACTCGTTGTTATCTATTCTAACTCCTAGATATTTGATCCCATTTTGCCGCCACATTTGTTGACTATTTTCTTGACATTGGCTCTAATCCCCCTTCCTAAGTGACATGATTTTGCACATATCCCAAAAGAACTTATACCCAAAGATCTCCCCATAGTACTCCAGGGTGGAGCACAACTTGGGCAATGAGTGTGTCGGGTCTGTCAGATATATCAGAACAACTTCTGCAAATAAATTGATTTCATGCTCTTCCTGGCCTGTTCTGAAACCTTTAATGCCTGAATCCTGGCAAATGGCCTCGGCTAATCGCTCCATGGCCAGTACAAACTCACTCACTGGGAGTGTGGGGGAGGAGTCCCTCTCATCTCGACATCAGTGGCTCAGGTTGGGGGAGTCTGCGCTGCCTCCTGCAGTGCACAGCAGCGCTGCTGGACCACCTTTATCTCCTTATTTTCCTGGGCCCTCTCCAAATCTTTCCTTTCTATGATCTCACATTGGTTTCTCAGGAGAAACACTGGCAGCCAAAAGGCACCCTCTGATTCCCCTTAGATTTTGGGAACCCCGACTTCTTGAAGTGGGACCACACGTGGTGACCTATTTTCTCAAGATGTGGATCCAGGAGCTTGGACCAGTCTACCAGTTTGCCGTGGTCCGCCAGCATGCTTGCCAAGCTCCCCAACCCTGCACTCTCGTCAGTCCACCCGCAGTTCTCCCTGCCTGCACTCGATTTCCTGCCCCAATTCCAAAGCATCTCCACTGCAGCTGTGTTCAGTCGGAACTCGAAGGACCCTGCTCACTGCACCAATTATTATGTGTGTGAAACTGATTCGAGGGTTCCCAAGGGTGGCGAATTTGAACACAGTTGTCTTTTATTGACACATGTAGTGAAGTCGCATGAGGAGTAAAAGACACACACAGACACAAACTCGCCGGATTAATCGATACACTTGCAACCACTCGTGGATAGAAGACTTGACAATCAACTTGTCACATATGATACCTTGAACAGGTTATTCATTCACTCATTGATCTTGGATGCCTGTGGGTGGTAGGGGATATGCAGGTGGCCCCAAATACTTGGCATCACCACCCATTGCTGGTCGGACGTTATCCGATAGGGTATTCCACATATGGAGCACGCTAAAATGGTGCTTGGTCGGCCCGCTGGCAGGACATCTGAGTATGTGCTGACCATCGTGAGAACATATCACTTTTTATTTTGGCAGGGGAGAGGCCTGATATGGTCAATTTATCAGACTTGGCCAGCTCCCGAACCCCAGCGAATGCGGCCCTTGGTTTTAATTGCTGACAAATAGGGCATTTGGCCATCACAGTTCTTGCAACATCATGAGACCCCAAGATCCTCTGTCCATCATAGTGCCCCCATATGCCCACATTTATGATGCACCAATGCTGCCAAGGCTTCAGGGTCTTTCTGCTTGGGGAAAATAGTGGCAGAGCATATTTGAGCAGCTCAGTCCACAGTGGCATTGCGTCAGCTTCAGCGGTTTTCCTGGAGGTGTGTCCATCCACGTGGTGGACCCTGACTATTCTTTTGTTGTTCCACCTCTCAGAAGATCTGCCAGTGCTGTTGTCCTCAGAGCAGGCAGCCATGGATCTGCCTCCCTGTCTCCTGACGCCGACCCATCCACACTGACCTGCTGTTTGGCACAGCCCAGAAATCCTGTTGCACTGATCGGAAAAGAGGCTCCTGGGCCCGCCTGGTTGTCCCTTTTCGGATCAGTGCCACAGCTGCCAGCTTGGACAGTTGGCTCTCCCCTCCACCACACCCTCTTGTGTCAGTACTTTATCTGTGGTGGGCTGGAGCGCTCCCACTTTACACCGTTGTTTTTCGCACCTCCACCAGCCGGAGCCGTCAGTAAACCAAGCTTTTTCCTGCTGTCCAGCATCGAGGGTGTTGAACGGTTTGCCCCAGGCCATGGTGCCAAGCTCTTCTCGGGGTCATTCAGGTGGGAGGCTGTCACTTTCGGGCAGGACATGATTTGTTCTTGCAAGTGGCTCAGCCCTTCGGGCCCGGCCTCTGTGCGGTCTGCCATGTACCACTTCTTCGGTCCGCTGTGAGTGGCATCCGCAGATTTAACCCATCACATGTTAGGGAGGTGTGGCTGGAGTGTGACTGTCTCTGCTGCCATCTGGTTCTCTGTGGTGAGCAGGCGAGCATCTGACACTCAGATGGGGAGTCGCGGGAGGCACCTTCCAGGAGGGAATTGAACAAGAAGCTGTGTGGGACTCGGCGACCTTGCCTCTTTTGCTCGAGGCTCCACTAGGCCATTGTCTTCATGGCAGAGACAAGTCATTCAAAGTGTCTTCCAGTTTTGAGGGGTTGGGGATATTTGTGGTCAGTGGCAGTGGTGTTCAACAGCGTGTTTTGCCATTAAAGAAGCCATTTGTTGTTCAGGTCATCAATGAAGCGGAGAGTTTTTTTTTCTGGGCAACATTGTACAGTAGATGGAGGGGCAGGGTGAAATGGGGAATATGTTGGCACCAGTAACCCAAAAGACCCACAAACCTTTGTGCCTCAACTTGTTGGTGGGCACCGCAATGAGGATTTTGCTTTGAGCAACCATTGATATTTCTCTGCTGCCTGGATGCTCAGGAAAAAGACTGTTGGACTAGGAACCTGGACCTTTTCCAGGTGGTGCCTCCCTGTTGCCAGTGTCTGGGGTGTTGCTGCTGGTGTCCAAGACATCCTAAAGTGGGCCAGAGTTTGCGGTACATGGAGATACCAATGACATAGGGAGGAAGAGGGAAGAGTTCCTGAAAAGTGGGTCCAGGGCGTTTGGTGAGAGCTGAAAAGAAATAGCATGAAGGGAGTCATGTTGGGATGACTGTCTGGGCCATGCGACAGTGAGAGCAGGAACAGAATGAGGTGGAGGATAAAGGCATGGCCTGAAGGTGCGGGTAAAGAGCTCCTTGAGGGCATCCTATTTGCCTTGCTCGGGAGGCTGATGTCGGAAGTCGATGAGCCTTGCTGCCATGTCCTGATGAGCAAGAACATCATGGAGGAGTAATGGATGTCATCAGCGGTGATCTCTTGGAGGTGGAACTGGTCCTTGGCCTGTTTGAACCCCACGTGTGGCTGCGACATCCAGAACGTTGACAGCTTCAACCAAACCATCTGAAGAGCCGCCTGGACCGTGATCTTCACATCCAACTGAAGGGCTGGGTCCTGCTGAGGTCACCACTGTAGCAGGCGCGCTCCCGCGAAGTCTGGAAAGAATGACATGCACCCAAGAAGTGGAAGTGGAAGATAAGTTGCTTGAACAGGCAGCTCCAGCCTCGGGTTGGAAGGCGATCCTCCCGTTGCTCATTGATTCCCACCATGTGGGTCATCCCCTGGGATGAAGGGCATTGGCCCCAACGGGGTCTGCGCTGTCAGCGTGTTTGTCGGCTCTCTAGTGTAGTGGCTCGTGTCTCGGTTAACAGGCCACTCCAACTCGATATGTCAGAAGAATATGGAGCCCATATTTACCAAGGGTGGGTGTGGATATTTACATGAAACCCTGACACTCCCTTTCACCTGAAGGCCTCCGTTTATTCAATGAAACTTTAAAGTAACAGACACCTCTGTTGAGGCGAGAAGGGGAGAGGTTAGGATATTGGGGATGAAGGTGGGAGGTGGTTTCTTTATTCTTTCTTTTATAGATGCCACACATTAGATGAGCATTATTATTAATTGTGTGAATTTGTTGTGGTTTTAAGTATATAAATATTTTTTTTAAATGATCAGCAGGACCACGAGTGGCAGATAGGATCATGGGGACTCTCTCCCCCCAACCCACCCACCCCAAATATCAATGGGATAAACCGGGTTCATTGTCAACGTCGTCGAGAATCCTTTCCACCTGCCCACAGCATTTGGCAGCTCTTCTCGTCGGGAAAGGGGTCGAGGAATATCGGAGCCAGTAGCACCAGGCCCAGAAACAGATTCTTCCTGCGAGCAGTGAGGATGGAGAATGATGGATGACCGGCTCAGACAAAGACTCCAAGACTCTGCTATTGATACAACAGAATTTATTTCTTTTTTGGGAGGGACTGCACGTGTATCATTTGTCTCTCTGTGCGTAGGTCCAGTTGTGTGTTTGCAGAGGTTTCCACCATGAATACAGTTTCCTCGGGTTAAATTTGAACGGGTACAGAGGAGCTTTCCTGGATTGGACAATGTATCTCATGAAACAAAGTTGACTGAGTTCGGGCTTTTCTCTTTTTCACCCCAAAATTAACTTTATTCTAAAATTATTGACCAAGAGGACAACTGTTCCATGTCTTTTCTCATCCTCGTGTTGCATGTCTATATTCCCTTCACTGTTCATGTTCTCTGTTTAACATCATTCCACCACTTTGACACCTTGTGGTTACTCCCTGCACTCTGTGGTTGAAGGGGTACCCCTTAGTCTCTGCCCCTTAAGACCCGGAGGATTAGAGTCCTTCCCCACAGCGCCCTCGTGTTGGCTGCGCCAAGCCTCAGTGCATCTCTCAGCAACCTGGAATAGGCCGGTGGGCAGCGTTCCCTCTCCCACATCTCCATGTGCTAAAAGACCAGCAGGTTAACGTCGAACAGTTATGCCCTTCGGACCTCGATGTTGTGCTGACCTATCAATTCCAAGCAAAATAAAAACTAGACCCTTCCTCCTTCATAACCCTCCATTCTTGCAATGGAGAGAGTGCAGAGGGGATTCACCAGGCTGATACCTGGAATGGCAGGAATGACTTATGAGGAAAGATTGCGCAAATTGGGATTGTTCTCACTGGAGTTTAGAAGATTGAGAGGGAATCTCATAGAGACATATAAAATTCTGGCAGGGCTGGACAGAATGGATGGAGGTGGGATGTTTCCAATGGTGGGAAAATCCAGAACCCAGGGCCATGGTTTGAGGATAATAAGCAAACCATTTAGGACCGAGATGAGGAGGAATTTCTTTACCCAGAGGGTGGTGAATCTGTGGAATTCATTGCCACAGAGGGCAGTGGAGGCAGGTTCATTAAATATATTTAAGAGGGAATTAGATCTATTTCTTCAGTATAAGGATATTAAAGGTTACGGAGAGAAGGCGGGGACGGGGTACTGAACTTTAAGATCAGCCATGATCTCGTTGAATGGCGGAGCAGGCTCGAAGGGTCGAATGACCTACTCCTGCTCCTATCTTCTATGTTTCCTTCATTCATGTGTCCAAGAAGCCCTTAAATGCCGCTAATATTTTAGCCTTCATCACCACTCCTGGCAAGACATTCCTGGCACCCACAACTCTGTGTAAAAACAAGTACCCCTGATATTGCCCCTAAACCTTCCTCCCTTTGCTTTGGGCTTCTCGTGTTTGCTTCTCTTATCTGGGTTTCAGGCAGACCAAAGGGCATCTTTCACTGAGTTTCTGGTCTTCCAGCAGTTCTGGATGTCTGTCTCTCGATGCTCTGCTCAGGGTACCACCCCGCAGTATCTCATCAAGTCCTAGTCTCTGTGTCAGCAGGAATTCCATGCTGACCACTGCCTGATGGCCCTGTGGTCAATAGTGTTTGTCTATGCAACCATTCCCATGAAGGTGATGGGGCAAAGTCCTGCTGACTAGGACATTGTGTGGCATCAGGGCCAGACCAATGTTTCACAACACCTGAGCCAGGTAGAACTTCAGCACATAGCGGCTTTTGGTGCCCTTGCACTTTGTTTCCAAGCACAGCCAAACACAATAGCCATGCTGGTTAGGGTTATGCCCCCATTGATTGACGACGTACATGGTCCTCCAGACTCTATACATTTTGGACCCCCACATGAATAGGAAATGTGTTTTGGGAATTGACAGGGTGGAGGTGTGGGGATGGGCCACACCTGCCTCACGTGCAGCAGTACCCGAGAGCTCCTTGCACCTGATGACCAGGTTCTACCGGATTGATAGAGTTGGGCATCTCTGTGGTTCTCCATGTCTCCTGGAACTGGGGGTCTCCTTACTGCTCCCCATCTCCTTGAGTTGGTACTTTGTTCTCCACCATCACCACAAGACAACCAAGACCCCTGGATGGAGGGCAGTGGTGCAGAGAGATCAGTGAGAATATGGGTAGTTTCAACAGGGTGGGGTCCATTCTGATGCCTGATAACAGGAGGAAACCAACGGGGAAGGAGGATGCAGGGCATTCGATAGCAGATGGGGCAGGGTGTAGACACGGCAGCTGACTGGAATTGTCAGGGGGATACTGAGACCTGGGAGAGGAGGGGAAGGAAGGTGCAGTTGTGTTCTGACGAGAGAGTGCTGAGGGAGAGGCAACATGGGTGGAACCTCAAGGCAAGGGACCCCTGAATTTTTTGCAGGGATGAGCTCTGTAAATAGACTCCCAGATATCCAGCAAAGAGCATCTTTGTCCCCCTGCCATCAGGAAGGCGATATGGAGGAATAAAAGCAGAGAAGCCAGGGAGGGAAATAGCTTCTTCCCACAGACCGTGAGATTGACAAGGCAACATGAGCTGGATGGGAGCTAAGAATGAAAAGGTGGAGAGGAATATGGACTGATTACAACAGCACAGCCAGCAGGAGAGTTGGGCCGAAGGGCCTGTTTCTGTGTTGTCTATCTGGACGAGCCTTTTGAGTTCAAGCTTTAAAAGACCAAACCATTTTTAAATTTAATATCAACGGTATAGAATGAATCAAGATACAAGATGTCTGTCCAACGGCAAGCGTCGAAGGCACTTCCTGAAACGGAGGCTCTGAAATTACAGGGAGGTTCTGGCTGGTATGAGGCCCGGCTTCCTCTGGAAGGAGGAGAGGAGGCAGGGATAATGTGGGGGTATGCGTGGGGAGGGGAGGGGGTAGCGATGCCTTCCTCCATTCACCTCCCATTTCTACACCGTACCCCTCCTCATTCCCATGCCCATTCCCCTCCCCCATCACTTCCCCATTTCCCGTGCCCTGCTGGCATCCCCCGCTCCCCGCCCCAACCTAACCCTAACCCCTAACAAACTCTATCCTTAACGTTAACACTACCGATACCTTTAAACACTACACCACGTCCCCAACCCTAACTCTTATTTCCACTCTGTCCCCTAACCCTATCCCTACGCTGTCCCCTAAACCCAACCCTAATCCTACCCACCTTCCCCAAACCCCAACTCACACCCCACCTCTACCTCCGACTCCTTCCCCTAAACCTAAAACAAGCCCACTTCCCCAAACTCTAAACCTAACCCTAAACCTCGACCTAACCCGAGCCCACATCTCCTAACCCAAAACCTAACTGTACCTCTACCCGTCCATGACCCATATCTTAATTCTACCCACCTTCCCCAACCCTAACCTAAACCCTACCCCTATCCTCTACACCTACCCCCTTCCCCTAATCCTACCCCATACCTGCAACCCCTTCCACTACCCCATTACCTACCCCTACCCTCTCACTACCTCCTTTCTCCTACCCCCTTCCCCTATCCCTCCTTCCCCTAAGTTAGGGGTAGGAAGGGGAGGGGAAGGGAAGGAGGGGAAGGGGAGGAGGGGAAGGGTAGGAGGTGAAGGGGAGGGGCAAAGGAGAGGGAAAGGGGAGGTGAAGGGAGGAGGGCTGAGTTTAGGGCATAGGTGTGAGGGTAGGTGAAAGGGAAGGTGAGTGGGAGGGGGTTGGAATGGAGGAGAGGTAGGGGAGAAATGGGTGGGGGAAATGGGTGAAGGTATATGGAAAAAGTGGGGAATGGAGTTGGCAGGGCCAGAGGGAGAAGGGGAGGGGTTCAGGCCATCATGATGTTGTCCGTCCTCTGTTCAGCTGGGATGCAATGTTCTTCTGGAATCGTGTCTTGTCTCTGAGATCGCTCCTTCTCCTGGGAAGAGAAATACGAGTGATAGAGATGCCGTCTCCGAGGCCTGATCACGAAGACTTTGGAGGGCCCCAACTCTTCCCCCATCAACCCCCTCCCTACCTCTGCACACTAGGGCCTTTCCCTTCCTCTGCTTTACCTGAGGAAGTGTGTTATGGAGAAAACCACAATCTATATCTGCAGATCTCAGAGTACCGTGTCTCCATCAGGCAACACCCTGGTTCACCACGACATGGCAGCAAGATGCTGGACAAATCATGGATGGATCAGTCGAGTCCCTTCAGCTGACCCATCTGAACCTACCCCATAACAATATTACTCTTCCCTCCCTCCACCAGTACCTTCTGTTTTTCTTTTATTCCTGTCCCGAAATTAAAATCTTTTTCATGACTTTTTTGGACCAGCCTCCACTACTACCCCTGGCAATGCATTCCAGCCACCCACTACATTCTGTGTCAACAAAATATCCCCCTCACATCTTGTCTAAAGTTCCCTCATCTCACCTTATTTAGACGTCCACTGGTATTCTCGCCCCAGGAATGCACACAATATTCCAAGTGTGGTTTGACTAGAATTTTATACATCTGCAACGTTACCTCTCAGTTCTTGAACTCAATCCCTGACTCCTGAAGGCTAGCACACAATACAGCATCTTAAACTCCCTCTCAATTTGCACAGCAACCTTGAGCGATTTATGGAGCAGGATCTAAATATTTCTCTGTCCTGCACACTGTTCTTAATCCTGCCATTAACCAAGTGCTCTGCGCTCATGATCTTGTAATCCGCATTCAATAAAGATATTGGTCTATATGAAGCTACTTTTAATGGGTCTCCAACCTTCTTTGGAAAAACTGTTATTCATGCCCTTGAAAATGACTCTGGAAATAAACCTGTACCAGTTGCTTGTTTAAGTACATCTGTATTTACAGGATTGAACTCCATCTGTCACTTCTCTGCAAACTGGATGACCTCTGACAACCTTCTACACTGTCTACAACATCTCTACCTCTGTGTCATCCCCTGATGTACCCACCCTTCCACTCCCATCATCATTCATAAAAATCACAAAGAGCAGGGGTCCCAGAGCAGATCCCTTTGGAGAGCCACTAGTCACTGTTCCATCTACTACTACCCTCTGTTTACTGCAGACAAGCCAATTCTGAATCCACACAGCCAAGGCTCCATGGATCCCATGCCTCCCGACGTTCTGAATGAGGCTACCGTGACGAACTTGTCAAGCACCTTACTAAAATCCACGTGCAGCACATACAGACCTTGACCTTCATCTATTTCCTTTGACACCTCCTCGAAATACTCAATTTGACTCGTGATGCAGGACCTGCTCCTCACAAAACTATCCATGAGTTTCCCCAGCATGTTTGTGCATTGCCCTCGGCCCCAGCATCTGCAGACTTCCTGGCCAGTCCCTCCCTTACCCCTTCCCAGAGCTTCCGCATCCATTACAACATTAAGCATTGCTGCCCAGTACTGCCCAGTACAGACCTTTGTAAACGTTCTCCACAACCAACTAACCCTTACCCGTACCACACCCATAACTATGGGTGGATTAAATATCCAATTAACTTCTTTCTGAAGTAATGTATCAGGAATTTGATGTTGATTCCAATTTTGAATAACTTTTCATAATTCTAGTTGAGCTCCTGTAAAGTTAGATCCATTATCAGAAAATAATTTTTTGACTTGACCACGTCTAGGAATAAAACGCCAAAGAACATTAATAAAAGAGTCTGTATCAAGCAATGACGCTACTTCAATATGAATTGCTCTCATAGTCAAACAAGTGAAAATAACTCCATATCGTTTTTCAACACTTCGTCCTCACTTTACTTGCAAAGGACCAAAATAATCAACTTCCACGGATGTAAATGGGAATTCATCAGGTGAAACTCTGTCCTGTGGTAAATCTGCCATTTGTTGTTGTCCAGGTTTTCATTCTCTCTGTTAGTCACCAAGAGATGAAACCTCATGATTTCATTATTAATATATTTAAGCACTGATGTTCTATCAGTCCAAAACACAGGATCTGCTAACTCCATCTGTAATTCTCTTCTTAACATAGCGTCCATTTTGCTCGCCATAATAGCAGCAGTCAATTCCATTCAAGGTCTGGTGACTGACTTTAATGGAGCCACTCTGTCTTTTCCCATTACAAATCCACCATCTACTCACACTTGGTTATTTCACAGGACTCAGTAACTGACAGGATCAAAACCACCTTCACTTACATCAGAAAAATGGTGTAACTGAGCAAATGTGGCCACCCCAAAGTCTGTTGACTTCAAAACTTCCAAGTATTTGAAGACGCTCAATCTAATTTTTCCAATCTTGTGCAATGGATTCTGGATTAGTTTCATCCCATCCAAATTTTCTTCTGCACAAAACTGGTATTTGGCCGGGCTGATCATAAGGCTGAATTCCGCCAGTCGGGAGAAGAGGGTTTGCAGGTGAGACTTGTGTTGTGCTCAGTCTCTGCTGGCGACAAGAATGTCATCCAGATAAATGAACACAAAATTCAAATCCCTGCGCACCGTATCCATGAGGTGCATTATGTCTGGGCGGTGTTCTTGAGCCTGAAAGGCATGCATAAAAATTCGAACAAACCGAAGGGTGTGATGATGGCCGTTTTGGGGATGTCCTCGGGGTGCAATGGGATTTGATGATACACGCACACCAGATTGACCTTGGAGAATACTCTCATATCATGCAGATTGGCCATAAAGTCCTGAATGTGAGGGATGGGGTAACGGTCAGATACTGTCATATCATTAAGCCGTCGATAATCTCCGCAGGGGTGCCAGCCATCGGAGGCTTTTGGGACCAGGTGGAGCGGTGAGCCCCAGGGCTGTCAGAGCGATGAATGATCCCCAGTTCCTGTAGATGCGAGAAGTCCTCTTTCGTTATCTGGAGCTTATCTGGCGGGTTTAACAGTAATGTACGATAAATTGTATCAGACACTATGACCCCAGGTTCACAGTTGGGAGAATATTTAACGGAGATGTACAATCGACGACCTTGGCAGATACTGAGACACTGTGTTCACAGTACTGAGAAGGTTTAACAGAGAAGTATGGTAGAATAAAGCAGAATCTGTGACTCCAGGTTTACAGTAGTAAGAAGGTTTTAAAATGATGTATAATAAACTGAGGCAGATACTGTGAAATCTGGTTCACTGTGGGTGGAGGTTAATGGTGATGGACAGGAGACTACGTAGATACATTGATACTGGGCTCAGAATGGGGAAAAAAAGCTTTATTGGTGTTGTATGGGAAACTGAGGCAGTTACTGTGACACCGGGTTCATAGTGGGGAAAATGTTGAACAGAGTTGTACGATAACCTTTGGCAAATAAAGTGACACCAGCTTCATATTGGGGAGAATTTTTAATGATGATGTACACTAAACTGTGGCAGATACAGTACCACCAGGCTCACATTGAGGAGAAGGTTTTCTGGTGATGTGCGGTAGAGTGGCAGGCTCTGTAACACCGAGTTCACAGTAGTGAGAAGGTATAATAGTGATGTACGATAAACTGTGGCAGATACAGTAAAACCGGTCTCCCAATGGGGAGAAGGTTTAATGATGATGTGTGGTAAACTTAGGCTGATACTTTAACACGAAGTTAACAGGGGGAGAAGGTTTAATGTTGATGAACGGTAGATTGAAGCAGAAACTGAGAGACAGCATTCACAGTAATGTGAAGGTTTAACAGTGATTTACTATAAACTGTGTCAGATACTGTGACAAGATGGTGCAGAGGGTAGACGTGTGGTTCCACCCTTCCCCAGTTAGACTATTAAATGCTCGATTTTAAAAGTTGTAAAAGTGATTAAAAATACTGTTTATAGACTTTGGAATTGTGGAGGATCAAAATAGCTACAAATGTGAAAAAATCGAAAACTCAGTTCCAGAAGAAATTACCTTACAAAAGTGTTGAAGAATTATGGCCGAGTTCAACTTGAAGCAACGGAGTCGTTGACTGGCGTCTCCAAGCCTCAGAGGATTCCTGCCCGGCGAAGTATTTCGTCGGCACCACTTGCGCTATCGCAAGATGGCACCAGCTCAGCGATGAGTTCAGCGGTTTTGACTCGTGCACTCATGAACACAGGCGTGAGGGCGGGCCAGCTGAGCGAGGACAGGCACATAAGCGTTCAGCATTGCCTGGTGGTCAGGAGAGGTACAGTGTAGCATCAGAAGACGCACTGCGTAGTCAGTGGCCCTACTGGGCATGCACAGTGTGTTGAGGGTCCACAAACCTTTGGAGAAGGTGTGGGCTGTGGGGGAGCCTGATCGACGGTGAACTGACGAGGTCGGCACACTGTTGTCGGGTGTCCAGACCCACAGCAGCACCGGAAGAGGACCTATTGCTATGGAGGAAGAAGATGCTCAATTTCATTAGAATTTCAAGAACTGGGGACTGCGGCAAAAGAAGGTCAGCCTCAAATGGAGGTGATGAATCCTGGACTGGATTCTGTGTTTCCAATTCGGGAAGGGATCGCTCAGCTCATGGAAGATATGGCAAATATATCAATGCAGATGACTCATCAGATGACTCAAGGATTTTCAGAAATGAAAACTAAAATGAACACTGTGTGTGAAGAAATAACTTTTATGAAGCAAGATATTAATGTAGTTAAGAGTGATGTTACGAGATGGACACGATCAGTGGATACTGTGCAAGATCATTTTAAAAAGATTGAGGAGGCTTTCTTGAATGCAAGAGTCAAATGGAGCATAATAGAGAAAAAATGGAAATAGTGGAAGATCCTTTTGTAGATTGGGGGATTCAGAAGAAGGAATTATTGAAGAAGTTTGGCTCATTAGAATACCAATGTCGTAGAAATAATGTTAAGATAGTAGGTCTTCCGGAAGATATGCAAGGTTCGGATCCGATGTAGGTTTTGAAGAAATGGATCCCAGAAGTGTAGGGCAGGTAATTTATTCCAGATGGACTGGAATTAGATCGAGCAAACAGAGCGTTAAGGAAGAAACCGTTTCCAGGCCAACTACCACGAGCAGTTTTGATTCGCTCTTTTAAATATCAAGACAGAGAGATGATCCTCCGATTGGTGGTGCAGAAAACACGGCAAAATCAGGATCCACTGATGGTTCAAAATAATAGGGATTTTTTTAATGCAGATCTGAGTCAAGAAATTATCAGAAGAGACCGAGAATTTAATTCAGCCTCAGAAGTATTGTGGCGAAAGGGATATAAATTTGCTTTTCGTTATGCGGCAGTATTGAAAGATTTTTATGGGAATTTTCAATCTCAGTTTTTTGAGAATGACCACGATGCTTTAATATTTGCTAATTCATTGCCAGATGTATGAGGAAGTGGGCGATCGTCACCATTGTCACCAAAGGGAAAGGTCAATGGGAATGGAAATGGGAAGATTGGAAAATATGGAAAGAATGGGAAAAAAGTTGAATTGACACAAAGTCTTCTCGATATTGAAGATCCGGAACAATCAGTGGGACTGGAATCACTGGGTTGAATGTTTTTGTTTCAGTACTTTGTGAAAGTCTGACTGGGGGTGGGTGACAATGAGTCCTTTAGTCACATGCCACTTGTGGACTTTACCACACCCAGATTTTTAGGGGGCTACTACTCTTGAGTAACTTGTTTTGGGATTGATGTTTCTCTTTTTTTTGGAATTTTTAAAATAGGTGGGGATTAGAATACTGTGAGACTTAGAAGGGGTGCATTATTTTATAGTAGGATTCACATTTGTGAGGTTTAACAGTGATATACTATGAACTGTGTCAGATACTGTGACACCAGGTTCACAGGGGGAGAAAGTTTAACAGTGATTTACAGTATGTTGAGGTAGATAATTTGACACCAGGAGTAAAGTGGGGACCAGGTTTAATGGTGATGTACTGTAGACTGAAGCAGATACTGTGACACCAGGCTCATTGTATTGTTCATTTATCTTAATTACAACATCTTATTTATATGCTCCATTTTTTTGTGGCAACTTCCAAACATTAGATAAACTTCTATTCTAATCAGATTTTGTTCATTTAAATAGGACACCACTAAAAGCCCAAATCGTTTGATCTCTTAAGTATTGCTGCTCAAATTAATTTCTTTACCTGGGTTTGGGTTCAAAGGCACTTCAGTTTGCTTCATTAATTTTTCAGCCCCTCGTTTTGTGCTTTCTGCTTTGCTCAGCTGATTCGCCAAATGGGCATCCAACTCTGTCTTCTCAGCTTGACCCAACATCTCCTCTGTAAACTTAAGCAAACCAAGAAGACTAACGTTAAAATTTTCACCTTGGCATTTTCAAAAACAAAAATGACGCTGTGACTTGCAGTTTCACATCATCATCCCACTTGCTAAACTTGCAAGCAACTGCACCGCATCCTACAGCTGGAAAATTGCAAGAGAACTGCTTGGTTAAAGCAAAGATTCCACCCAGTCACCCCATTAAAGGCCTCCAAGTTAACAACAGATAGCAACCTGAAAGTTAAATAGAAAGATCTGTATCAGGAAGATTAACGGGCTTTAAAAAAAAATAATTTCCACTATTGAAAGAAAACTCCTCAGGGAACACCAGGCTCTTGTTGAACAATTCCTGTTGTATTCCTCAAAATAGTTTGAATCTTGATTTCAAGCAGAGTCATTTGGTGAGATTGTTGGTCCAGAACAAACCCTGCCCACACACTCCCTTAAATACCTGCAAAGTCGTGGCTCAGCTCTGCTCCATGCTTAAGCTATCAAGCTTTTCTGAAGAGAAAACGGACTTCAGATGCTGGTATGTTGAGTCACAAAAACACTAATGCTTGCCTGAACAACACACCTCTATCTGAAAACCAACAAGAACCTTCCCGAGTGGTAAATATCAACAAGACATAATATCATGTAACTGTTGTGT
This sequence comes from Narcine bancroftii, assembly GCF_036971445.1. Lineage (NCBI taxonomy): Eukaryota > Metazoa > Chordata > Chondrichthyes > Torpediniformes > Narcinidae > Narcine > Narcine bancroftii. The sequence goes on from NC_091479.1 coordinate 34,260,369, forward strand.
TTGTGTCGTTGGAGAATTGCCTTTCCATTCAATCAGAATTCGAGTTTTGGGTGCTGTATTTGAGAAAAGATGTGCTGGTGTTGGAGAAGGTCAGAGATAATTTACTGGAATGATATCAGGAATGAAAGGGTTAGTGTATGAGGAACAATTGTCGACTCTTTGACTGTACTAGTTGGAGTACAGAAGGATAAGGGGGACCTCAGAGGCATTTCAAATGCTAGATGGACTGGGCAGAGTACATATGGCAAAGATTATTTCCGATGGTAGGGGATTCTAGGACACGAGAGCATAATTTCAGGATAAAAGGGTGTCAATTTAAAACAAATGTGGAACAAATTGATTGTGTCAGTGGGTCGTGAAACCCACGTGACGTCATTGGGTGTATTTAAGGCAGAGATTGACAAGGAATCAAGGGTTATTGGGAGAAAGTTGAGGAGTGGGGGTGAGTGGAAGAATGGTGGAACAGACTCGAAGGGCCTACTTCTGCTCCTATATCTTGTGATCTATATCCTGCTGGAGACCTAGTCAACCCTCCTCTTGCATCCCATTCTTAGAAAACATGCTGCATCGTGGTTTTATGTGACATGAACCCATTTCCGATTGAATCCCATGTTACAAGTAACCCAATGCAAATTCTGCATTGAGAGGACTGCAGCTTCCTCATTTTAAAAATTGTTTTGGAGCAGCTCAAATGAGATTTCTTGCTTCTTTTTTTGAAAGGGTTAAAATAGAATCAAATAAAATAGGAGAGGGAAAAGCAAAAGAATTTATGTACAAGTGGGAATCAAAATTAATGGTTGGTGATAAAGATACACAATTGTTGAAACATTTGATTAATATATGGAATAAAATAAATGATTAAATTGGTGTAAGTGGATGTACATCACCCAGAATGGCTTTGATTCAAAATCCTCGTATCTTTTTTAAAGGATCATCAATTTCTGGATAGCTGGTTTCATAAGGGGATTATAAATGTTGAAGATTGTTATGAAAGGGGTCAATTAATGTCATTTGAGCAATTGAGAAATAAATATCGTATACCTCATCACAATCTTTTTGCTATTTCCAACTTAGAGCATATTTGAAGGATAAGTTAGGACCAACTATGTTGTACTGAAATAGAAATTCCTTATAAGAGGAATTGTTAAAAACAATTATTTGATGATGTCCTCTTTATTACAAGTAGGAACTTTAAAATGAGGAGTTCATAAGTTGAGACAAAGGTGGGAAATGGATCTGAATATTGTAATTGATTGGCAAATATGGGCAGATCCATATAAGGATCTCAATGTAATATACAAATTAGTTCAGTATAATTGTTTTGACATCAGTCATGTAGCAGATGTCAGAAAGGATTTTATCTGAAAGCTGCCCCTGGAGTCAGGTGACTCAGGCTGTTGGATTTGAAAAGCTCTACAGGAAGATGATTTGGCAATAGAGATCATGTGATCCAGGGGAGATGTATTAATTCACTTCAACTCAGCAGTCTGGAACTATTGACCAGAGTTCCACATTGCAGCAGTGAGGAAGGAATTCACAACTAGTTTTTCTTCTACAGTTACTTCTTACACCAGTGAAATTGAATAGAATAAAATCAGAATTATCAGATCAATGTTTTAGGTGTGTTGAAGATGTTGCAACTTATCTTTGTCCTAATGCAAGATCTTTTTGAGGAGAATGACAATATTAATGGAACAAGTTATAGGATATGTTTTTCCGCAGAATCTGACCTTAATTTTATTAGGAAATATTGAAGGAACAAGGCCCAAATTAAATCTATTAATATATCAATTGAAATTTGTTAAATTAACGTTAGCGGTGATGAGGACATGTATTGCACTAACTTGGAAATAAGATATACATATATTTTTAGGGATGCCAAGATGACATGCAAATATTCAAGGTTGTATTCCTTTGGAAAAAGATTACAAATAGCTTGAGAAATATATATTCTATGCATTTGCAAATTTGGCACCTGAATATTCAAATATAAGGCTTCAATTTGTAATAATGCCATTTCCATCCATCTAGACATGTGAGATTCTCCTCTTAGTTAATTTGTAACTAAGAAGTCTCCTGTTGGTGACTTCAAGAGAGGAACCCACGCAGGCTGCGGGCTTCTGGACATAGCAGTCAAGGAACTCACACCAGGCTGTGGAATGCTAGAGACTGGGTCTAAACTGGCTAAAAGGGTGTCAGGTATCAGTCCTGGGATACGAGTGAGTGCTAAATGGTTCCTAATTATGTCAGAGGTTCAAAACTGGAGCTCACATTGCCAATGACTTGGATGGTCTGTGAGCATTGAAAGAGAATCCACAGACCCTCAGTGACTTGTCCCAGGGTTCAGGGTGGCAGGGGATGGTGGGTGCAAGAGGTATTTCAGTCAACTTCTGCCAGAGGTGAATCTGTTTGTCTTACAGCAGGAAAAAAGCAATTTTGTGTGATATGTCACTTTTTAATTACATGACAGTAAATTGTCTCCTGAAATAGAGAGAGAGGTTCAAGTTTCAAACTATTAAAAATTCTACTCACCAGATTATACCTCTTCCCACTTTTTATTTTTGCAAGGACACCGTTGATTTTATCACAACTCCTCTGCTGCGTCTGTCCTGTGACAGATTATATATTTTATATTGTATATAGAGATGTTTTTGAAAGAGATGGATTGGAGGAGTCGTTTAGGTCACAAACAAACACATACACTTCACAATACAGCTCTTATTTAAAATGCAAGAGCTTGGCTGAGAGTGAGTCATTCAGGCACCAAGAGCCTTTTCAAAGACAAAACAAGGAGACTGTTTTACTAAAGAATTTCAAAAGCAGGTGTAAATTGATTATTGCTTTTAAAGGAACAGACGAATGGACTCAGAAGTTTGGGTCTGGTGCAGTAATCTGGCTGGTTCCAGTTTGCTGTTCTAAGAAGTTCATGTGGTTTTGCAAGCAGAGAGGAGAGACCAAATAGGCTTTTTCTAAGAGAGAGAGAGAGAGAGAGAGAGAGAGAGAGAGAGAGAGAGAGAGAGAGAGAGAGAGATGGCAAGCTGGCATCTTGTTTTGAAGACGGGGTGTTAGTTCTCAGTTCAGCATGTTGAAAAACTTTGTTGTCCATATGAAGAAATAGCTGGATAGAAATGATGTTTCACTTGAAAAAAGGGAAACAAAAGGAACTCTATGGTGACCTGCAGAAGAGGTTATCATTTGGAAAACCCTGATGGGTCAAGTTTCTTTGGCAAGACACCAAAGTGGCTGATCAGAGGGAATCAGTTTATGTGTGTCCAATGAGCAAGCAATCCCTCTCTGAAACCAATAAGAGCCTTACTGGAGGGTACACATTTACTTTTAAGCACCAGAGCTTGGTGCAAATTCATAAATGTTGAATTCTGTGCACAGTATAAGAATTGATAGACACCGGTGAACTTGGAGTTGTGTCAAAGAACTTTATGCACATTAAATACACCTGCATTTAAAATTAGATGGTGGTAATGGAAGACTGTTAATAGTGATAAGTTAAAGTTTGATCCTGATTTTTTTTTTGTTTAAAGAAAATTAAAAACGATGTTTGTTTAAGAATCAATGGCGTGATTGTTCAAAATCAGCCTGTAACCGAAAGTATTCTTGGACTGAAAAGACATCTGGGCCAAATGACTATTTAAAGACAATCTGTACATGATTGTACATCCTAAGGTACAATATAACCAGTTAGAGCACAGAACAGGCCAGTTCGGCCCAACTAGTGCCATAACAAATTCCCACCCTCCTACTCCCACTGACCAATACCCAGTCCATACCCCTCCAGTCCTCTCCTCTCCATGTAACTATCCAGTCTATACTTAAATGTAACCAATGATCCCGCCTCAACTACGTCTGCCGGAAGCTCATTCCACATCCCTACCACCCTTTGCGTAAAGAAATTTCCCCTCATGTTCCCTTTATAATTTTACCCCTTCAATCTTAAACCATGCCCTCCAGTTTGAATCTCCCCCACTCTTAATTGAAAAAGACTATCCACATCTACTCTGTCTGTCCCTTTTAAAATCTTAAAACACCTCTATCAAGTCCCCTCTCAATCTTCTACGCTCCAGAGAAAAAAGCCCCAGTCTGCACAACCTTTCCCTGTAACTCAAACCTTGAAATCCTGTCAACATTCTTGTGAACCTTCTCTGCACTCTCTCTATTTTGTTTATATCTTTCCTATAATTTGGTGACCAAAACTGTACACAGAACTCCAAATTTGGCCTCACCAATGCCTTGTACAATTTCATCATAACCTCCCTGCTCTTGAATTCAATACTCCGATTTATGAAGGCCAACATTCCAAATGCCTTTTACACCACACCATCTACCTGAGTATCAGTCTTGAGGGAACTATTTACCATCACTCCTACATCCCTTTGTTGTTCTGCACATCTCGATCTTTTCTTTGGCTTGGCTTCGCGGACGAAGATTTATGGAGGGGGTAAAAAGTCCACGTCAGCTGCAGGCTCGTTTGTGGCTGACAAGTCCGATGCGGGACAGGCAGACACGATTGCAGCGGTTGCAAGGGAAAATTGGTTGGTTGGGGTTGGGTGTTGGGTTTTTCCTCCTTTGCCTTTTGTCTGTGAGGTGGGCTCTGCGGTCTTCTTCAAAGGAGGTTGCTGCCCGCCAAACTGCACGGTTTGAGGCGTTATCAGCCCACTGGCGGTGGTCAATGTGGCAGGCACCAAGAGATTTCTTTAGGCAGTCCTTGTACCTTTTCTTTGGTGCACCTCTGTCACGGTGGCCAGTGGAGAGCTCGCCATATAACACGATCTTGGGAAGGCGATGGTCCTCCATTCTGGAGACGTGACCCATCCAGCGCAGCTGGATCTTCAGCAGCGCGGACTCAATGCTGTCGACCTCTGCCATCTCGAGTACTTCGACGTTAGGGGTGTAAGCGCTCCAATGGATGTTGAGGATGGAGCGGAGACAACGCTGGTGGAAGCGTTCTAGGAGCCGTAGGTGATGCCGGTAGAGGACCCATGATTCGGAGCCGAACAGGAGTGTGGGTATGACAACAGCTCTGTATACGCTTATCTTTGTGAGGTTTTTCAGTTGGTTGTTTTTCCAGACTCTTTTGTGTAGTCTTCCAAAGGCGCTATTTGCCTTGGCGAGTCTGTTGTCTATCTCATTGTCGATCCTTGCATCTGATGAAATGGTGCAGCCGAGATAGGTAAACTGGTTGACCGTTTTGAGTTTTGTGTGCCCGATGGAGATGTGGGGGGGCTGGTAGTCATGGTGGGGAGCTGGCTGATGGAGACCCCAACAATGAAGACGCTGTTTACATCCGGTACCGCATGGATGGCAGTCTCTTCAATCTGAGGCGCCTGCAAGCTCACACCAAGACACAAGAGAAACTTGTCCGTGAACTACTCTTTGCAGATGATGCCGCTTTAGGTGCCCATTCAGAGCCAGCTCTTCAGCGCTTGACGTCCTGCTTTGCGGAAACTGCCAAAATGTTTGGCCTGGAAGTCAGCCTGAAGAAGAAGAAAACTGAGGCACATCTCAATAGTCCACCATTTAATGCATATGACCTATTTAGATTTGCGCTTTTTCTATCCACTAAAAATTGTTGAAGAGCAAGAATAGACAATACAATCACATAAAATTCCCATCCATACAGCACACGTATTAATACACAAAACAATCACATCTCCTTATTGGTCAGGAAGGGCCTACATTTCCCAAGGAGGCTGAGGAGGTCAAGGCCAACGGTTCTCATCCTGAGATTTTACAGGAGCGCAGTTGAGTCTACTGTCTGGCTGCACCATTGGATGGTCTAGTTGCTGTAAAGCATCAGACAGGAATGATGCAGAGTAGTGAGGATCACTGGGATCTCCCTTTTTCTGTAGATGACATTTACTGGGAGTGTTGTTCAAATCAGGCTCAAGCAATAGTACAAAGACCATTTTCACCACGTCCATCATCAAAATCAGGACTTACAGGCTGGGGAATAGCTTCTTCCCACAGGCTGTGAGATGGATGAAAAGTATCCTCTAAGTGCAATAATCCTCCAAATATTTATATATGTAGCGGCTACTTCGACAGAGCTATTACAGCAACACACACACACACACACACATACCAGGTTAGTCAACACAAGACTGCTTTATTCAGTCTTTACAGGCTTCTTCTATTTACAGCATGTCCTGTGCTCCATGGGTCAAGGTGGGACATCATTATGTGTTTGCTGCAGATCCACGGGCCCTGTGAGCGTCCCGCACCTTCCGGCAGGAGAAATCACAGACCAACGTGCTGTTCCTTGGCACGCAGCACCACGTGCATGTGGTCAATTAAATGGATGAGTTCCCAGCTGTCTGCCTTACGATTTCATGTGCCCGCCAAAGAAACTTGCCCACTCGGCCCGCTACACAGCTGCTACACCCCCCAGAACCGTCGCCAGAAAGTAAAACACCAGCTGCATGCACCTTAGGTGGACACGCTAATCGTCTGGGCTGGAGGCACTGAATGGGTGAAGCGGGATCCACATGGGCAGGCTTGTGTCTGTCCAAACTAAACAGCTGCGAATGTCCCCCAATGTCCAAAGTATACTCAAACCCATCCTTCTTCACCACGCAGAAAAGGTCCTCATACGGTCGTTGTAACAGCATTCCTGGGTCCTGTCTGCGCACAAAAACAAAATCAGCGTCCAGGAGTGGTGGGGCACATTCTGTTAAGGGGATCCAAGCCAGTGGGTAGGAAAAGCTTTGCTGATCGTGATACCATGTCGAAGCTGCTGAAGGATGTTCAGATCAGAATTGGTTGTGAAATCAATGTCCCATGAAACTGTAAGGACCAGACCATAAAGCATCTCTGCGGAAAATGCAGACATATCTTACTTTGGAGCTGTGTGCACTCCCAAAAGAATGCATGGCAACTCATCAACCTAACTGGGACCAGTGAGTCGGGCCTTAAAAGTGGACTTCAGTTGCCAGTGGGAATGAGGGTGAATTGTGTTCTGCGGACTGAATTAATGTGGGAAAACCAAATCCAGTTGACGATGAATGCTCTGGCCCTTGTCTCAGTGTCACTGGATGGCAACGGGACGGCCTCTGGTCAGCACGTGAAATGTTCTACAACTGTTAGAATGTATCTCATGTTTTGAGATTCTGGCAATGGTCCAAGCAGGTCCACATGCACGTGTTCCAACTGCCTGCATACTGTCGGGAAATGTCGAAGAGGTACCTTAGTGTGGCACTGAATCTTGGCAGTCTGGCAGGAGGTACATATGCAAACCCATTGCTCGACACCTTTTCTCAGTCCATGCTATACATATTTATTTGACATGAGCTTGACAGATGTTCTGATGAATGGATGAGATAAGCTGTGTCTCCGGTCAATAAGGTGTTTCTTCCAAGATGCAGGAAACATTGGTCCAATATCTTATCCTGAGATATGATCTGCTGGCATTCAGAAATCATATCATAGACTAGAGTATAGCTGGAAGAGATGCAGCAACTGTTTAACGCATTGGTGAGGCCAGGTTTGGAGAATTGTTTTCAGTTCTGGTCTCCAAATATAGGAATAAAATAGGTAACGTGGAGAGGGTGCAGAAAAGATTTACAAAAATGTTACGTGTCTTACAACATCTAGAGTACAGAGAAAGATTAAGGAGACAGCGGCTTTATTCATTCAAACATAGACGGATGAAGGGGGTTATGATAGAGGTATTCAAATTATGAAAGGAATAGATAGACTGGACGTGAGTAGACTCTTTCCCCTGAGGGCAGGGGAGGTTGGAACAAGAGGGCATGAGTTCAAGGTAAGGGTGCAAAACTTTAGGAGGAATGTTAGAGGATGTTTCTTCACTCAGAGAGTGGTGGCAGAATGGAATGATCTTCCAGAAGAGATAATTGCGGCAGGGTCCTTTCTGTCATTTAAGAGAAGGTTGGATGTGTACATGGATATGAGGGTGTTGGAGGGATATGGCCAGAGTGTTGGAGGGGAAAACTAGTGGAGTTGTTCATGTGAACTGGCACAGACTCGAAGGGCCAATATGACCTGTTTCTGTGCTGTAAACTGTCATATGGTTATATGTGCTGGGCTCCACGGGACAAGGTGGGACATCATTAAGAGTTTGCTGCCAGCGGGTTTGAATTAAGCCCCGTGATTATCCCACGCATTCCGGCAGGAGACTCCAAAAATCGAAAAGATGTATTAACTATTTCCATGAACCCTCCACTTTTACATCTATTTTTCTAAATCCACCCCATAATCTAGACATCTTTACTTAACACAAACCACATTTCTTCTCCCATTCAAAGCACTCAGTAATACACCAAGGCAGTAAAATAAAAGCTCAATGCTGGAAATACTCAGCAGGTTATCTACTTGAAAAATAATCGGAGTTAAAACCTTCAGGTCAATAACCTTTCACTGGGATTCAGAAAGATGATCAAATAAACCTGATTCTCTTTGCTGAGAAAAAGAAGAGAGGGAAATAACAAATTGATTACATGGGATGAAAAGCCGGAGCAGCAGAAATGGCAGTGATGCTGGATGAGTGGAGTCCACTCATTGATCAACACATCTGTCTGGATGGAGGGGTAAAGGATAAACAAGACAAACACGATGCTGTCACTGTGAGGTACAATACGACAGCTGCAGAGAATCTGAAATGAAGGAATGGTGAAAATACTTGTTTTTGGATCAATGTGACAAAATTTGACCTGACAAAAGAAAACAAAATTGTTTTGCTCTGCCAGAACTCTCTAGATCAAGGGGCACAATAAATTAGTCCAGAAGCCAACATTATGAAATTGAACAGCCAAGTTTCGCAAATCGGCAGCAAGAGATAAAACACTGTTACATAATTCCATGAAAGTGGTGTCACAGGACGACCGGGTTCTAAAGACAGCTTTTGTCATCTTGGCCTTCATTAATTAACATATTGAAAATAAGAGTTGGGAAGTTATGATGAGGTTGGATAAGATGATGGTGAGGCCCACTTAGGAGTATTGTGTGCAGTTCTGGTCACCTAGCTACAGGAAGGGTATTAGTAAGATTGAAAGAGTGCAGAGAAGATTTACTAGGAAGCTGCCAGATCTTCAGGAGTTGAGCTACAGGGAAAGGTTGAACAGGTTGGGACTTTATTCCTTGGAGTGTTGAAAAATGAGTAAGAGATTGCTTAAAGTGGAATATGAATGGGAAAAAAGACTGAGAAAGACTGCAGTGGACCCAATTGTGAAGGAAATATTTTGCTTGAGAAAAATTGTCATTGGTCTATTTCCTCTTGAGTTATGAAACCACGCACAGAACAAGTCAATGAGGTACAATTAAAACAAAGGTTTTCAAACTTTTTCTTTCCAATCGCATTCCACCTTAAGTAATCCCTTACTAACAGAGCACTTCTGGCACAGGGATTAAGTGGAATATGATCCGGGGGGTGGGGGTGGGGGTGTGGAGGAGGAGTTTGAAAATCACTGCTCCAGATGAAAAGGTTTCTCCATCTCCTTTTTAAGCAGACATCCTTTTATTCTGAGGTTGTGCCCACTGGTCCTAAACTCTCGCACGACTGGCAAAATCCTCTCTCTATCCAGCCCTTTCACTAGTCATCAGATTTCAATGAGGTCCTGCCTCATCCTTATAAACTCGGGCGAGTATAGGCACAGAACCATCAAATGCTCCTCAAACTTTATTCCTCTCATCCCCAGGATCATTCTTGTAAACCACATCTGGACCATCACATCCTCTCTTAGAAATGGGGCCTAAAATTGCTCACAACACTTACGAGATCAGGACAACCAGAAGGTGGTCACGGGAGGGAAGACAGCTGCAGGAGTGCCTAGAGTCCGTGGATTGGATGGTGTTCAAGGAGTCAGCTGAAGGGAGGAGTGGGGGGGGGGGGGTCGTGGCAAGATGGCGTTGATAAAAGACGTGAGAAGACACCTCTCCCTGACTGAACTGTTCAATACTCGAACTGTAGTGACTTTTTTGACTTTATCAATGTTTTGAACAGTAATTTACTACAGTAGGATTCTGGAAATGAAGAAAGGAAAAAAGCAGTGTTGGGCACGACCAGTTGGCCCAATAATCACAGAGACAAAGACTGAGGGGAACGATAGGCTTTATTACACACAAGACTGCAGGCCCGGGTCCAAGTGAGGGAAGTGAAGGGAAGGAAGAGGTGGCTTGACCTTTATGGCCTGGGTCACAGGGGAGGAGTCTAGGAGAGGATGACATCAGGAGGGGGGGGCAGCCCATGCCTGTTGTGGTCAGTACATACAATACCATATCATAACAAGCAACTTAGAAAAAAACTAGTTTGTCAACCTGTGAAAAGTACAGAAGAAGCAAGGCCGACCTTCCAGAAGGAACCTCAAGACCAGTTAGAAATGAATCTGAAGCCTCAACGTGCAAGTCAGGACCAGCTGGAAGAAACATCTACATCCTCTGCACATCTGGAGATGAAAGATAGCACCGAGATCTTTGGCCGATCCAGGAGGAGCAAAAGTGTGGAATTCGACACGAGCCAGGCTTGACTAAGGAGAGTTGGGCGTGAGTGCCAAAATGCAAGCATGAGTTACCAGGAAGGGGACTGTCTGTATGCAGCGGCGCATCTGAAGATGTTCTCACTTGAAAGAATTTCTGGATCCGATCCATAGTCCGGCTGCCAGGTAGGAGGTGGAAGAGAAGAGGTGGAGGAGGACAACTCAGAAGTTCAAGAAGAAGAAGAGCAAGATTTACTACTTGCTGCAGTTGGACTCAATGAAGGGAGGCCTAAGGCTTTAAGAACATCTCCTTCTCCAATGAAAGCTGTTGTTTCACCAGATACCTTCCCCAGACTTCAAGGCACATGTAACAGGGATGGAAGTCAACCTCATGTCTACAGAACTGATCCAACAAAATGAAAAGATGATGTCTTCTGTGAACTAAGGTTGTGAAACTTTAAATGATCAATTTGCTGTTATGGAGGAAATAAATGGCTGGTATGTGTGAAGAAATTACATCTATTCAAGTTGATATTAATAAGAGTTTAACAGCAGTGGACACTGGACAAGATCAATTTAAGAAGATAGAAGACATTTTTATTGACTGTAAGGACCGTGTGGACCATTATGCGGAGAGAATGGATCATATTGACAATTTGTTTACAGGCTGAGATGTCCAGAAGAGAGATTTGTTAAAAAACATTGATTCGTTGGAAAATCAAAGTTCTCGTAATAATATTAAGATAGTTTGTCTGCCGGAAGATATTGATGATTCAGATCCTGTAAAATTATTTCTGGATCCACATGGGCAGGCTTGCATCTGTCCACACTAAACAGCTGTGAATGCCCCCCAATGTCCAAAGTATACACAACCCCATCCTTCTTCATCACAAGGAAAGGGCTCTCCTACGGTCATTGTAATGGCGCTCCTGGGACCTATCTGTGCACAAAAACATAATCAGTGTCCAGGAGTTTTGGGGGCACATTCTGTTTAGGGGAACCATGCCAGTGGGTAGGAAAAGATTTGCTGATCACAACACCATGTCGAAGCTGCTGAAGGACGTTCAGATCAGAGTTGGTGTGAAATGAATGTCCCATGAAACTGTAAGGACCGTACCATAAACCATCTCTGCGGACAATGCAGACATCTTCATTTGGAGCCGTGCACACTCCCAATAGAACCCATGGCAATTCATCGACTATATTGTGTCCGGTGAGTAGGGCCTTCAGTTGCCGATGGAAACGTTCCACAAGTCCGTTGGACTGTGGGTGAATTGTGGTGCGTGGTCTGATGCAATGTGGGTCGGGAAACCAAATCTAGCCATCCAATTAATGATGAATGCTATAGCCCTTGTCTCAGTGTCACAAGATGGAAACGAGATGGCTTCTGGCCAGCGTGTGAAACGTTCTACGACTGTTAGAATGTATCTCATGTTTTGAGATTTTGGCAATGGTCCGAGCAGATCCTCATGCACATGTTCCAACCACGTGTGTACCACTGGGAAAGGTTGAAGAAGTGCCTTAGTGTGCCGTTGAATTTTGGCAGTCTGGCATGAGGTACATGTGCAGACCAATTGCGAGACGCCTCGTGTACTGGTTTTCTGCCAGGGGATTAGCAACAAATTCTCTTCTACGACATGCTTTAGCAGCATCCAATGCACCTACTATGTACCAGAATTTCATGTCCTCTGCCATTATGACACAAGACAAAACTAAGTTTCATCCTTGGTTGATGGGTCTGGAAAGGAGGCAAGTGAAGTCCTAACATCGATTGGGAAACACAGTCAGTGAGAGGTCAGCATGGCTTAGAGTTTAGACAACGTGTTCAGGACTGCTTTTTGCAGCAGTATGTGGAGATGCCCACGAGATGGGGGGCAGTGTTTGATCTGTGGTTAGGGAATGAAATGGGGTGGGTGGCGGAGGTGAGCATTGGGAAGAACTTCAGATCCAGTGATCATGGGTTAATTAGATTTAGCTTAATTATGGAAAGGGATAGGTCATGTCTGAACTCAAAGGTCTTCGAGTGGGGGAAGGCCAGATTTGAAGAAATGAAAAGAGATTTGCAAAGAGTTGTGTGGGCTGATCTTTTAGCTGGAAATGATGAACAGGAAAATTGGAGGGTATTTAAAGGTGAGATTTTGAGAGTACAGGATCATTTTGTTCCAGATCGGCTGAAATGTAAGATTAGAAGTTCAAGGGAGCTGTGGATTTCTAGAAAAATTATGAATGATTCGGGATAAGAGGGAGGCCCATGCTCAATATAAGAAACAAAAGATTGATGAGATTTATGATCCTTACTTATATTGAAGAAAGAACCTCAAGAGGGAAATTAGAAAGGCAAAAAGAAGGTATGAAGTATCCATAGCTAATAAGGTGAAAGTGAGTCCTTCGGGTTTTTACAGATACGAGAACAGTACAAAGAGGGTTAAGGATAGAGTCCGTCCACTGGAAAATGGGAACGGTGGACTATGTGTAAGTGAGAAGCTGTATGAGATGGGGGAGATATTGAACAATTTTTTTTCTTTTCTGTATTCATGAGCAAAAGGGACACTGGACTATGTGAGATAAATGAGGTGAATGGCTTAGTTATGGAAAGGATAGGGATTAGTAAAGAGAGGGATTTGGAGCTTCTAGGGTCAATAGAGTTGGATGTCTCCTGGTCCTGATGGGATTTTCCCCAGGACATTAAGGGAGGTCAGGGAGCAAATAGCCGGGGCTCTGACAGTGATGTTTCAAACATCACTGGAGAAGGGTGTGGTGTCGCGGGATTGGAGGGTTGCAAATGTTGTTCCACTGTTTAAAAAAAGCAGAAGGTGCAGGCCAAGTATTTATCGGCCAGTAAGTTTTACTTTGGTGGTGGCAAAAGTTATGGAGGGTATTCTCAGAGATAGTATGTACAAATATCTGGATAGGCAGGGAATGATCAGGGGCATCCAGAATGGGTTTATGAAGAGAAAATCATTTTAATGAATCTTGTTGAATGTTTTGAAGAGGTGACAAGGCAAGTGGCTGAAGGTAGGGTGGCTGACGATATCTATTTGAATTTTAGTAAGGCTTTTGATAAGGTTCCGCATGTAAAGTTAGTTAGGAAGGTTCAGTGACTAGGGATTAATAGATAGTGAGATGGGTTCAGAGGTGGCTGTAAAACAGACAGCAGAGAGTCATGGTGGACAACTGTCTGTGAGGATAGAAGCCTGTGACGAGCGGTGTGACTCAGGGATTGGTGCTGGGTCCCCTGATGTTTATCATTTATTTTCATGATTTGGATGAGGGGGTGGTTAACTGGGTAATCAAATATGCAGACGATACAAAATTAGGGGGACTGGTGGAATGTGAGGAAGGTTTTCTTGGATTACAGGATTTGGTTTGTTTGGAAAAGTGGACTGAAAGATGGCAGATGGAATTTAATGTTGACAAGTATGAGATGCTGCATTCCGGAAAAAATAATGTTAATATGACATATGAAGTTCAGGGATGGGCATCGAGGAAGGCAGAGGAACAGAGGGATCTTGAGTTATGGTACAGATTTCCTTGAAAGTGGTTTCCCATGTAGACACAGTAGTTAAGAAGGCATGTGACATGCTGGCCTTCATAAATCATAGCATAGACAGTATAGCTGTTTAAGGCATTGGTGAGGCCATGTGCAGAGAAGATTTACAAAAATGTTGCCTGACTTACAACATCTAGGGTACAGAGGAAGATGAAGGAGACAGCGACTTTATTCATTGGAACGTGGACAATTGAAGGGGGTTATGATAGAGGTATTTAAAATTATGAAGGTAATAGATAGGCAAGACATGAGTAGACTCTTTCCACTGAGGGCAGGGGAGGCTGGAAAAAGAGGGCATGAGTTAAGGGTAAGGGGGTAAAACTTCAGGAGAAATGTTAGAGGATGTTTCTTCACTCAGAGTGTGGTGGCAGAATGGAATGATCTTCCAGAAGAGATAGTTGCGGCAGGGTCCTTTCTGTCATTGAAGAGAATGTTGGATGTGTACATGGATATGAGGGGGTTGGAGGATATGGGCAGTGTGTGGGAAGGGGCTGGGGAATGGTTAGGGAGTGGAGTGGTTCATGTGAAATGGCATGCACTCGAAAGGCTGTTATGGCTTGTTTCTGTGCTGTAAATTGTCATATGGTTATATGTGCCGGGCTCCACGAGACAAGGTGGGACATAATGAAGTGTTTGCTACCGGCAAGTTTAAAAAAAGTCCCGTGAGTATCCCACACTTTCCGGCAGGAGTCTCCACAGATCAACGTGCCATTCCTCGGCACGCTGCACCAAGCACAGTCCATTAAATGGGTGAGTACACAGCTGTCTGTCTTATGTTTTCGTGCGCCCACTAAACAACTCTTATTCTGCCTTGTCTCACTGACGAGCATCCAGTCCAGAGACCTCCATCCCCCTCGTATCCCTGAACTTGTCCAAATTCTTCAATGCTAACATTGAGCTCATATTTCCTCATGCAGCTGGCAGCTTGTTCCACTCTCCCACCACCTTGTGTGGAGAAGTTCCCCCTCATGTTTCAACTAAACTTTTCCCCTTTCATCCTTGGCCCACGTATTAAGGACTTTTCCAAGAGGCGGAGTCTGAAGAAAACAACCTCTATCCTCAAGGACCCTCACCACCCAGGCCAAGCTTTCTTCACCCTGCTATCACCAGGGAAACAGGTCCAGGAGCCTGAAGACGAACACCCAATGGTACAAACACAGCTTCTCTCCCTCTGCCATCAGATTTCTGAATGGACAAGGAACCACAGTCACTCTCTCACTTACTCTTCATTTTGCACAAATAGATTTCTTTTTTAAAAATGTAATTTATAGCAATATTTGCACCTATATTGTTGCCACAAAATGACAAATATTGTGACATGTTCATCATAATAAATTTTTAATTCTGAACACTGCGCGTACATCAGAAAACAATCATAGCTCAAAAAACAATTTTAAAAGATGAATTAACTATTTCCATGCTCCCTTCCCTTTTATGTCTATTTTTCTAAATTCACTCCATAATCAAGACATCTCCACTTAACCCAACCCACATTTCTTCTACTATTTAAAGCACTCAGTAATACACCAAGGCAGTAAAATAAAAATTCAATGCTGGAAATACTCGGCAAGCCATCTACTGGAAAAATAATCGGCTTTAAAACCTTCAGGTTGATAACCTTTCACTGGGATTCAAGAAGATGATCAGACAAACCGGATTCTCTTTTTGAGAAAAAGAAGAGGAGAGATAACAAACTGAATAAGTGGGATGAAAAGCCCATCAGCAGAATTGGCTGCTGGATGAGTGAAGTCGACTCGTTGATCAACACATCTGTCTGGATGGAGGGATAAAGGATAAACAAGACAAACATGATGCCATCACTGTGAGGTTCAATACGACAGCTGCAGAGAATCTGAAATGAAGGAATGGTGAAAATACTTGTTTTTGGATCAATGTGACAAAATTTGACCTGACAAAAGAAAACAAAATTCCTTTGCTCTGCCAGAACTCTCTAGATCAAGGGACACAATAAAATAATCCAAAAGCCAACGATATGAAATTGAACAGCAAGTTATAGAAATTGGTAGCAAGAGATAAAACACAGTTACATAATTCCATGAAAGTGGTGTCACAGGACGACAGGGTTCTAAAGACAGCTTTTGTCATCTTGGCCTTCATTAATTAACATATTGAAAATAAGAGTTGGGAAGTTATGATGAGGTTGGATAAGATGATGGTGAGGCCCACTTAGGAGTATTGTGTGCAGTTCTGGTCACCTAGCTACAGGAAGGGTATTAGTAAGATTGATGGAGTGCAGAGAAGATTTACTTGGACGCTGCCAGGTCTTCAGGAGTTGAGCTACAGGGAAAGGTTGAACAGGTTGGGACTTTATTCCTTGGAGTGTCGAAAAATGAGTAAGAGATTGCTTAAAGTGGAATATGAATGGGAAAAAAGGCTGAGAAAGACTGCAGTCGACCCAATTGTGAAGGAAAGATTTTGCTTGAGATAAATTGTCATTGGCCCATTTCCTCTGGAGTTATGAAACCACGCACAGAACAAGTCAATGACGTACAATTAAAACAGTGGTTTTCAAACTTTGTTTCCGCAATCACATAGCTCATTAAGTAATTCCTTACTAACAGAGCACTTCTGGCAAAGGGATTAAGTGGAATTTGATCCAGGGGGTGGGGGTGTGGAGGAGGAGTTTGAAAATCACTGCTCTAGATGAAAAGATTTCTCCATCTCCGTTTTAAGCAGAAATCCTTTTATTATGAGGTTGTACCCACTGGTCCTAAACTCTCCCAGTACTGGCAAAATCCTCTCTATCCAGCCCTTTCACTATTCATCAGATTTCAATGAGGTCCTGCCTCATCCTTATAAACTCGGGCGAGTCCAGGCCCAGAACCATCAAATGCTCCTCAAACATTATTCCTCTCATCCCCAGGATCATTCTTGTAAAACAAGTCTGGGCCATCACATCCTCTCTTAGAAATGGGGCCTAACATTGCTCACAACACTTACTAGATCAGGACAACCAGAAGGTGGTCACGGGAGGGAAGACAGCTGCAGGTCTGCCTAGAGTCCATGGATTGGATGGTGTTCAAGGAGTCAGCTGAGGGGGGGTCTCGTGGCAAGATGGCGTAGGAAAAAGAAGTTCGAAGACACCTCTCCCTGACTGAACTGTTCAATACTCGAACTGTAATGTCTCGTTTGACTTTATCAATGTTTTGAACAATAATTTTCTACTGTAGAATTCTGGAAATGAAGAAAGAAAAAAAACAGTGTTGGGCACGATCAGTTGCCCCAATTATCACAGAGACAAAGACTGAGGGGAACGATAGGCTTTATTACACACAAGACTGCAGGCCCGGGTCCAAGTGAGGGAAGTGAAGGCCTGGATCACAGGGGAGGAGTCGAGGGAGGAATCCAGGAGAGGATGTCATCAGGAGGGGGGTTGCCAGCCCGTGCCTGTACTGGTCAGTACATACAATACCATTTCATTACAAGCAACTTAGAAAAAACCTAGGTTGTCAACCTGTGAAAAGTGCAGAAGAAGCAAGGCCGACCTTCCAGAAGGAACCTCAGGACAAGTTAGACATGGATCCGAAGCCTCAACGTGCAAGTCGGGAGCAGCTGGAAGAAATGTTTGCATCCTCTGCACATCCGGAGATGAAAGATGGCGCCAAGATTTTTGGCCGGGCCAGGAGGAGCGCTAGTAAGGAATTCGACACGAGCCGGGCTTGACTAAGGAGAGTGGGGGGTGAATGCCCGAATGTGAGCTCTAGATACCGGGAAGGGGACTGCCTGTATGCAGCGGAGCATCTGGAGATGTTCTCACTTGCAGGAAATTCTGGATCCGATCTACAGTCCGGCTGCCAGGTATGATGTGGAAGAGAAGAGGTGGAGGAGGACAACTCAGAGGTTCAAGAAGAAGAAGAGCAAGATTTACTACTTGCTGCAGTTGGACTCACTGAAGGAAGGCCTGAGGCTTGAAGAACATCTCCTTCTCCAATGAAAGCTGTTGTTTCACCAGATACCTTCCCCAGACTTCAAGGCCCCTCTACAGTACTGATCCAACAAAATGAAAAGATGATGTCTTCTGTGAACTAAGGTTGTGAAACTTTAAATGATCAATTTGCTGTTATGGAGGAAATAAATGGCTGGTATGTGTGAAGAAATTACATCTATTGAAGTTGATATTAATAAGAGTTTAACAGCAGTGGACACTGGACAAGATCAATTTAAGAGGATAGAAGTTTTTAATGACTGTAAGGATCGTGTGGACCATTATGCAGAGAGAATGGATCATATTGAAGATTTATTTACAGGCTGGGATGTCCAGAAGAGAGATTTGTTACAAAACATTGATTCGTTGGAAAATCAAAGTTGTCGTAATAATATTAAGATAGTTAGTCTGCTGGAAGATATTGAAGATTCAAATCCTGTAAAATTATTTTTGGAAATGGATTCCAGAGATGTTGGGAGTTGAGTTTTTTTAGATCGGGCTCAGAGGGCGTTAAGGAGAAAATCTTTTCCGGGTCAAATGCCAAGAGCGGTTCTTTTAAGATGTTTGCGATATCAGGATAGAGATAATGATTTTGCGGCTTGCGGTTCAGAAAGCTCGCCTTGATCAAAGCCCTATGATGGTTCAAGGCAATATGGTTTTATTTTATGCTGATTTAAGTCAGGAGATTATTAAGTGACGGAAAGAGATTAATCTGGCCAAAGCAGTTCTGTGGAAGAAAGGGTATAAGTTTACTTTACTTTATGGGCCTGATCAGTCTCAATGTTTTGAGAGTCCTTATGGTGCATTAACTTTTGTGAATTCCTTCCCAGATTTGAAGGAATTAATGGGGAAAATGTCCGAGGGTAAGATTGGTATGGGTATGGGGAAAAGAAGTTGGAATCAGAATTGGTGAGTGTTGTTGAAGATGAAGCTCAAGCTCAATGTGGGTGTTATCACTGGGATGACTGATGGGTTTTAATGTTCAGTTGGGGGGTGGTGGTTGACTCGACTACTTCTAAAGTCATCTGCCTCTTGTGGTATTAGCTGCACCTGGTCCACAGAGGGGGATCCGACTCTTATACTCGTAGGTTTTTTTACAGGATTTTCTTCTTTGAAAAGAGGGGTTTGTGAAGAGCATTTACTTGTGTGAAGTGTCAATCTCAGGAGGAAATTAAGTTATGGCTCATTTCAATTTTGTGATCTTTAATGTTAAAGGACAATAATCCGATTGAAAGAAAGTGAATATTGGCATATATAAAGAAAATGAAGGTTGATCTTGCTTTTTTGCAAGAAACTCATATGTTTGAGAAAGAACATATGAAATTGAAAAGAGATTGGGTCGGACATGTTTTTCATCTCCATTTAATTCGAAAGCTCGAGGTGTTGCTACTTTGGTTCATAAGAAGATACCGTTTCAGTTGGAATCATTCTCTGCCACATCATTTTCTCGAAGACAATCAAGATAACTAACCTGTTCATTGAGCACTGTGCCTGGACTCAGATTCACAAACTCACCTGGCAAGGTCAGCATACAGCCATTGACTAGCTCTACCACTAAACATCCATGATCTGCCCTAACAGCAGTAGGCATGCAAAGGAGAACCATGGCCAAACGTTCGCTCCATGGAGATGCATCACCACCTGCTTTCAATTGTCAATGGAAACGCTCAAAGAAGCTGTTTGCCTGAAATGCTCAGCGATAATTCAGGTTGTGCCCAGAGGATCAGTGAGAGCTCGGACCAATGCTGACTCGAACTGAAACCTTTGATCTGTTGTAGTAGTGCCCAGAACACCAAAAGATGGAATCCAATGATCCACAAAAGCCCAAGCAATTGTCTCTGCAGAGATGCCGATGATAGGAATTTCGTCCTTCCACCTGGTAGTCCTGTCCTCACCCGTGAGCAGAGAAGTACATTGCCGCGATGGCAGAAGTGGACCTTCCAAGCCACAAGGTGCATGTGCTGGAAATGGGAATCCAAAACAACAAAATCCCCCAGCTTGAATTTCATGTGCCTGGAGACTTTAGGCCATTGAACCAGCAAGCGAGTCCTTGCCCATAATACAACATTCTGTTCAACATGAAACCAGATAAAATCTTCCTTAACCAGTTTGATTGATGCTCTTCTACCAGGAAGAGATAGATTATGAAGAGAAAATCTCCTGCCTCATAGCTGCCACACAAACGGCAGAGTCCTTCCTGTTGGGGGAAAAAAAAATCACAGGCCAACTTTTCACCCGATTCATCCAGGGTCACATCTTGAAAATGGAGACCAGAGTTGACCTGATGAAATCGGCATCAGTGTGCCGTGCATGAGCCATGGCAGTGAAATCGATGGCAATTGTTGGATGTAATGTCGCGCCTGGATCGGGCACCAGCCACAGCATTCACTTTTCCTCAGATATGCTGTGTGTCCGATGAAAATTGTAGGATGAACTCCAAGTGCCAAATCTCTCTGTGCAAATAGAGATGTGTGCTTCTACTTTCAGTATGCAGAAGAGGCTGGTGGTCTGTACAAATTGTGTAAGAATGACCTTCCAATAAAAAGCTGAAATATTGAATTGGAAATTTGGATTCATGAGAGAATTACAAATAAATTTGTTTCAAAATTGTATCTACTATTTCAAGAGGAATCTCCAAACCCAGACTTGAATAAATCAAAAGAAAGATGGGAATTGCATTTGGGAACTGAAATTGACCCTTTTTGCTTGTCTGACATTTGTTGAGACAGTAATTAATGTTTTTGATAGATTAGTTAATTACAAATTTATTCATCAATTATATTTAATGCTATATCAATTAATTTATTGCAATTTTTTCAAATTTATGTCTTAGATGTGGCACAGAAATTGGTACGTTTATACATTCTCTTTGGTCATGTCTCAAGGTGACATCATTTTGGAAAGATCTGGGCAAGTTTTTGGAACAAATTATAATAATGTTTACCATCAACACCTGAGCATTTACTTTTGGGAAATGTATATGATTTGGAAGCCTAATTCAATTTCTCAAAGAACAATTAATTATTTTTATAAGTTGCATTGACAGTGGCCAGGAGATGTATAGCAATTCCATGGAAATCTGAATCCCATCTTAAAATTGATTGTGGGGAAATGCAAAATTGTATTCCCTTAGCAAAGGTGACGTATAATATTAACTGGGTATGATACATTATTCAAAATATGGAAACCATATTTAGATATGGGTTTGGATATCTAATGTATTTACTTCTCCACCCCACCACCACTTTTCATTAATCTTAATGGTTGAACCTTATCATGTTGGTTTAATTCTAATATTTTTTTAATGTCCTGCCTTTCCTTTTGGGAGGAAATAGTTATCACAGGAGCTTTGAACCTAGATCTGTTTTTTTTTCATTATACTTTTCTTCTCTTCTCACTTTTATGGACAGTACAACCATTTATTTGTTATTCTATTTTGATCAATGTATCATTTGGATACGATTCTGGTATTATATTGTACTGTATACAAAACTATAAATTAAAAAAAAAACTGAAATGTTTCACTGCGAGATAGATAGCTCAGAGTTCTTGCCCAAATGTACTATACTTTGCCTGAGCCGGTGACCGCTTGGCTGAAAAAAAACAACGGAGGTTCCAATTGCCCACAGACTCGTTGTTCGAACACTGCTCCCACAGCACTGTCAGATGCATCTGTGGTAAGAGAGCAAGATCTTGGGCATTTGATGTACAACCTTAGTGACATATGTCAGAACAGTGTTCACATCATGGAAAGCATAAACAGGATGGTCTCCCAAAGATAATGTCTTTTTGAAGCAGAGATCAGATCCTTTGAGTCGTACAGCAAGAGGTGTAGTGGCATTCACCAGGAAACAGCAATAAAAATCCCTCATACCTCAAAACCATCACAACTGGCCAAACGTAACAGAGGGAGGAAATTCTCAAATTTCACGCACTTCCATTCATCAGGCAAAATACCATGTGGCATAACTCTAGCTCCCAAAAATACAAGATCAGAAACACCAGAAACACTTTCCTGGGATTGATCATGGTACCACATTCCTCAAGCCTTAGAAACAATGAGATAAGGTGGCTCTTGTGCTCCTCTTCATCCACACTTACAACCAGATCTCCTCAATCAACACAAGCACCAAACAAACCCATGGACAGTGAGTTCGTGTTCCATGAACCACTGGAATTTCTGAGCTGCATTCCATAGACCGAATGGTTTTCTCAGAAACACAAACATGCCGAACGGGAGCATCACTGCTGTCTTTGTGACATCCAAAGACTCAAATGGAATATAATAGTAAGCACATTCTAGATCTATTTTGGCAAATGCAGATTTGCCATGGAGGTTTGCTGAGAAGTCTTGTCAATTTGGAATATTGTATCAGTCAGGCATGGTGGAATTTTTCAGGGGACGATCATGTCTGCAAGGCTGCCAATCTCTAGTTTGTTCAGAACCACATACAATCGTGAAGCCCAGCAGCTGTCAGATCTGTGGGCTAGGCACAATTCTTGCCATTCCAATTTTGAGATTTTAAGATAATCCGGGGTATTACAAGCCTGCGTCTCATAGACCCTGCCTTTGTATGGTGGCTTATTGCATGTCTGCACACCATTATGATGGGGACACGAGGCGAGGAAAAGACTTGAGGAAGGCTTGGAAAGGGCAGGAGCCAGGTTGAAGGCTTGTCAGGCAGCAGATGGCATTGGAAGGACAATAAATGTAGCTCACTTGCATTCAAGAGCTACAGTCCACACAATGGCATTTTGACAAATACATCACTGAAAAATGTGACAAGAAATTCTCTCCCAAAGTGGAACTGGCCACATTTACAACTGAAAACCCACCCAAAACGATGTGAAGCTGAAATGAAATGCAAGTGACCTCTGGGCATATTTGAATAAGAGAATCATTTGTAGCTGAATGAACACATGACATATTAGCAAATCTATGTTCCTCAGGAGTTGGAGGGACAGGCACCGCTCCAAAGTGACAGATAGTTTTGGAGTTTTACATAGAGATGCCAAACTAATAACCTATTCTAACAACTGCCTAGAATTGTTCCATTTTTCTCAGTTGCCTTCGATAATCTCTCCCAAATGAGGACAAAGGAACATCGAATCTGCTCCGTAAACTGAAACAAAACTATTTCTTGATTTAATACTCAGTGATCTGGCTTCCACTACTGTATGTGGCAGCGGTTCCACAGATCCACGACCCTCTGGCGAAACAAGTTCTTCCTAATCTCTGTTTTATAGGATAACCTCTAATTTTCTTGTCCTCGATTCACCCACCAAGGGAACCATCTTACCCGCATCCACCCTATCTAAACCTTTCAATACACAAAATCCCTCCATGAGATTTCTTCTTTAATTTCCTGTACTCCAATGAATACAACCCAAAAGCTGTCAAACACTCCTTGTACGTTATCCTTTGCATTTTGGGAATCATCCTAGTCATTCTCCTCTGCACCCTCTCCAACAACATCACATCCTTTCTCACATAGGGGGCCCAAAACTGCACACAGTACTTGAAATGAGGTCTCACCAGTGCCCCATAGAGCCTCATCAACACCTCTTTACTCTTGTACACTATTCCTCTTGAAATGAATGCCAACATAGCATTCGCTTTCTTCA
Organism: Narcine bancroftii; assembly: GCF_036971445.1. NCBI lineage: Eukaryota > Metazoa > Chordata > Chondrichthyes > Torpediniformes > Narcinidae > Narcine > Narcine bancroftii. The sequence continues at coordinate 34,283,932 of NC_091479.1, forward strand.
TGACCAATTTCACCTGGTTATTAACTTTTAGGCTTCCTTGCACAAGGACACCCAGGTCCCTTTGCACATCCAAGGTCTGAATTTTCATCCCATCCAAATAGTATGCTTCCTGTTTATTTCCACTGCCAAAATGTACAACAGTAAATTTCTTGGTGTTAAATCTCATCTGCCATCATTTTGCCCAGTTTCCTAATCTGTTTATATCCTTCTGCAACTTTACGGTTTCTCCACTTCCTACTCTGTCCCCTATCTTGGTGACCTCCGCAAATTTGGCCACAAAACCATTTAAATCACAATCCAAATCATTAATTTATTTTTCCTTGGAATATATCTATCCTGCATTCCTTTTATTACTGCCACATGCCATTCCAGAATCGATCATCACTGAACCTGAACATGTTTATTGAGATGAACGTCTTCCAATAAATGTTCTGGGTTTAATTTTTTAAAATCTTGTTGTGGTTCCTCTTCATCACCTCTTTGGAAGCTGAATTCACAAAATTTTCCAAATATTTTTTCAGCAATAATTCTGTGGTACAGAGGATTACTCATCTTTCCTAGAGGTTAAAATTTGCATTTTGATTTTGTTGTCTCAACTGAACATTGTACAAGGTGAAGGCTGATTAAAATGGATTCAGTAATGATGGCCTTCAAACTTTGCATTATTGCTGTGGCTACACAGCTTGAATGATAAACTGCTGTTTCTACAGGGAATTAACTCATGGAAATGTTCTAAATATATTCATTGGAGATAGACCTCTGTGAAAAGTTTACTGCCCATCGGCAACAATCCTTGAAAAGAGATGAATCATCACCCAACAGAGCAGCCCAGGAATAGGCCATTTGGTGAACAATATCTGTGGTGACCATGATGCTCATTTAAATTAATCCCATCTGTCAGCACATGGTCCATACACATCACCCATTCCTTCTTGTTCATGTGCCCAACCAAATGCCTCTTAAATTATGGTGATTTCACCACTATCCTGGCTGTGTGGGCCCTACCCCCACCGCACTGTGCAAAAACCTGCCTCACTTTTCTCCTTTTCCCCCTCTCATGTTCAATATAGGCATCGTAGTATTTTTACATCTCCCACGGGGGCCGGGAAAGAAGAAATCTGTCTTCTCCAGGACTACAATAATTGGATAAATTTCAACCAGGTCATCTCTCACCCTCCCATGCTCCAAAGAAAAGTATCCAAATTTGTCCAACTTCTCCTCAGACCCAATGCTCTATCCCAAGCAAACCCTAGATGAATTCCTTTTGTCATGCAGCAACTAGAATTGCAGAAAATACTCAAAATGTGGCCTAATCACATTTAATACTTAATACCCTGCTCAATGAAGAATACTTTCTTTAACACCCTACACTTGTGTTGCCACTTTCAAGGAGCTCACGCTTGTACCCCAAGATCCCTCTATGCAACAGTATGACAAGTCCTCTCGAAGAGCAAGACACTTGTCCAGATTAAACTCCATCTGCCATTTCTCTGCCCACATTTAAAAGTTATCGGTTTGGAAGGGAGAATACGAGGGGAACTTGGTGAATCAGCAGGAGAGAGAGTGAAACCTGTGGAGGGGGGAGGTGGTGGACAGGTTACATGATTTTGGAAAATTCCATATGCATACTATCGAGTCACAAATGCAATAAGAGATGGTTCCTCTGGATTTGACCTCACCCTGACAATGGAGGAGGCAGAAGACAAAGGTCAGTGTGAGAATGGAATGGAACTTAAAACGGCTTGTGACCATGAGCCAAGATGGCCATTGTGATCAAATTGGAGGTGCTCAGCCAATCTGTCATTTACTCTGCATTGGGTTTCCTGCCACAGAGGGCACGGACAGGGTTGGAGGAGGTGATTGTGACACTTTACCCTGCATGAGAATCCCTCGATGGTGGTAAATGATGTAGATTGCAGGAGAAAATGACCGAGGAGGGGGAGGAATTAGGAGTCTGTAATTAGTTGAAAGATCCTACTGCAAGATTCATCAACAACGAGTAGTAAAGTAGCTTCAGTCTATTCTCCCTCTCAGAAAGATTTAATAAACAAAACAATCTTTCAGCACAGCCAGGGGCAAAAGGGCTCTTAATTTATTCTTACAATCAACAGACTTTGAAATTACCCACCGTAAATGCCTCAAAATTCAATTCACTTCTGGTGGAAGTATAAGAGCCAGTGGCTTGCTTAATCAGATTAGCCTATTCTGAGTTTCCATTTTGACTTTCACACCATCAAATGCAAGCCCCAGTTTTGTTCCCCAACTATTTTCTATCCTTACCCTCTTTGCAATCTCATCTACCTGAAATTGGAACAAACAACAGCCAATTTTGCCATGTATAAATCAAAATAATTTACCCACAGTTTCACATCACTGTAGCCACTGAGGGATAACTTGTGCCCATCAGGAAACTGCACCACCCACTACAGGGTGCTATTTACCTTGGTGTTAATGACTCTTTTCCAGTGTTACTTTCAGACATAATGACATATTCAACATGCACAATATTTATTTTCTTACTGACCAGAACTATAAAGCATTGTGTGAAAAGGTAAAAAACTCAAGTCAACCAGGAGATACAAATTTCTGACTGCAATGTTGCTGCCCAAATTTGCTACATTATTGAAGTCTCACAGAGCTTACAACAGATATTCAAATCAAGCAATAACAGAAATAACAGAATATTACGGCACGGTACAAGCCCTTTGACCCACGATGTTTTGTTGATCTTGATATTTCTAACAAAAAAAAACCCTGTAGCAGCTACTGCGGTAGATGCTACTAAATAAAGGAAAACACATACAAAGGTAGTCAACTCAAGACTGGTTTATTGCAGACATACAGACCTTTTATTCCCTGCCTCTCAATGAGAACATTAGTGAACACCTGGTCCAGAGGACCAGCAGGTTAAAGCTACCAGCCATTTGTGCCCCGTGCCTTTAGGCAGGGGCTTCATCTGATCCACTCACTGTACTTTGGTGCCCAGCACTGTTAGCCTGCGACGTGTCAGGTAAGTCTGTGAACTGACGGTGGCATGGCGTCCGCTACAACCCTGTTTTTCTTTCACCCATGTAAACCTGTCTTAGAGTCTCTTAAATGCACCTTACGTGATATTGTAATGGATAAATATATTTGGAGAATTTGGTAATATTTGGGATTTTGGTAAGATTTAGAGTAGGTTACATACATACACACACATATATTATAAAACATTTTATTTGAAAGACTGAAGAAATATTGAAGATCTCTGGAGAAAGTTATTCACATTCACAAGTTGGTGTTAGTCGAACTGATGTCATAAAATGAATGACCATTGTTTGGAAATGGAGCCAGGATGGCTACAAGTACTTTTCTGTAGGGTGCTTAGAGGAAAGTCACACGTGGGTTTTGTTTATCTAACAACAGCTTGAGCAGAAGAAAGAACTCCTGTTGTTTGGAATAAGAGGAATGGAACTATGTAATAGCTTGCAAAAAGAAGTTACCATCTGGAAAATTCTGATGGGGCAAGTTTCCTCAGCCAGACATTGAGGTGACTAATGAAGGTACCTCAGTTGTGGAAATCCTGGAACAACAAATCTCTAAAAACCCTACAAGAACCTTCCTGAGCAGGAAACATTTACCTTTCGAGCACCAAAACCTGGTGAAATTTAGAAACGTTCAATTCTTTGCACAGCAGAAGAATTGCTTGCATCCAGATAACTTGGAAGAAGGAGAAGTGAGATTGAACAATATCTGCTTAGATAATGACATTGGGAATGTTCAAAGTAGGAAATGGGTTCTACCAGCAGGAGTTTCTATTTGATAAAAAATATTGATAGGTGGCTGGCAACATACGTTTCTTAAAAATTAATACTCTACCCTCTCCCTCCCTAAACCACATTCAGCCCCATGACATCTTTCCACATTGCATTACTGGGACCATCAAGGACCTGACCCATTTCCCATCTCTCCTTGCAATGCCAATATGGCAGCTGCCATTAAGAACTGACAAATCATATGCAAGATGAACATCATCATGACATCCTGCTTAAAAAGAAGGGTCAACAAACCTTCCTAATTTTGTCACTACATTTTTATTTCGATTCCCATAGGGCATGAGCAAAAAATGTCCCATCCATTGGCTCACCAAATTATGAGTAAAATCATGATCCCTGTTCAAGAAAACCCATAACCTTCAATGGTACACAGACAATCTAGGAAGAATTCTGTAATAAAGTTGAATGAAACATTGAAAGAATTTCCCGCTTATAAACACTGAGATTGTAGCATGCCAAGTGACCAGGTGAGCAATAAGAGGCCAAATCACTGCCACACTCGGATAGTCCAAGATGGCACGGACTCCCCTTCACTGACGAGAAGGAGCCCACTCCTAGCACCATGTATGGGCTGAGGAGCCCTACACTTCCACGTAGAGGCAGACAGCTGGAGAGTGACGCCATGACACAATGACGTAAATCGGGAAGTCAGGGAGTACGTCACCAGAAGTGGGTGGGCCAGCGAGCACATGTGGGGAATTTAAAACAGTAAAGCCAGTCTTTGGTTTACTCTCACCTTAGGTGGATGTCTCTTTATTTGGTAGCGCTGCCACAGCGTATGCTACAAGGCGATAACTTCTTACTTGCTGCAACCAAACAGGTCTGCATGATACACCAACCTAAATAGAAAACATGTCCAGAAATCCCAGAGATCATAAATTCAAAAGGATTGGTGAAATCTTTACCCTGTATTTTTAACACCAAAGTCCCTATATTTTTAAGCCATTCGGACAGGTAACTGAGAAACATGACATTTTAAACACATGGTACGTCAGGATCAGAAGGATTGGAGCATTATTGTTCAAGAGACACAACTTTTAAAATAATAACATCTAACTTTATGAAGAATGTGATGCTACAACAGGAACAACGGATGGAATCAGACACATTCTATGAACATTTGGAAGCAAAAAAAAATGGATTGGTTTTCCATCCCTTCCTAAGCGACCCAATGACCCCAAGTCCTTCCCGACTTGCGACCGCAATGGAACCCAAAAGTTCAGTCAGATACCACAATGGACGCAAGTCGAAGTTTCCCCCCCGTGCGAGGAACCCTGAAGTCTTAGAGCCTATTTTTAAAATAAAATGATTTTCAAAGGGGAACAGAGACACGGGACACGTAAAACCCAAAATGTGCGGATTGACTTTGGGACTCAATGTCTCAGGGTCCATCGGTTGGGGAAGCCATCTTAATTTCAGTGCGCATGCGCGACTTGTGGCTTTGCTGAGTGGCCCGTCAGTCGGCACGTGCATATTAGCCGCACATGCGCAAACCCAACTCCAAGTCGCAAATCCACCGCGCATGCGCCAACCAGACTTCCAAACTTCTTCTTGCCCCTCCCCCGCCCCTTTCCCGCTGCCAGTTACCCCACGGCCTCCGGCCTCGCCCTGTCGGCGCCATCAGGCCTCGCACCGACGCCTCGGCTCCACTCAAACACCCCGCCGGTACCGGCCGCTCCCGGGTGGGTCCCGGAGGGCTGCCGGTCGCCCGTTTTCCCTGGACCGCGCGGCTGAGGAAGGTCCCGGCGCCACCGCCAACTTCCTCCCATTCGCGCCCGCGGCGACGCGACGGACCCCGAGCAGATGACGTCGCCGCCAACGTCCCGCCTCCTCACAGCAAGAGCCAATCAGCCCGCGAACCCACCCATCAATCCAACCCGACCCCAGCGTCTCATCCAATAGCGGCCTCACCGAATCAACCCTTGACTCGCGCAACTACTTGTCCTGGTGAATGTCTATTGCTGCTGGGTTTTGGGGTCCTTTGGGCTCATAACACCATAGTCTGGTGACGTACATGGACCTCCTTCACACTCCATCCATTTTGGACCCCCACATGAAGAGGGAAACTGCTCTGGTAACTGCCAGGGCAGAGGTGTGTGAGATGGGCCTGGTGGGAGATGGGGGTTTGGAGATGGGCCTGGTGGGTGACAGGGGACAGTATTGGGGATGAACCCAGAGGATGGAGACCACCCCCGGAGCTCCGGTTCACCAATGGGTCACTCACCTTGGCCCACGGTCGTGCGTTGATCTGCGGGAATGTGAATTAGATGCAGTTGAGGTTCATCTCCCGGGTCTGCTCCCTGGTTGAGGTCCCCAACACCTGTTGGGACAGAAACCACTTTCACCACTGGCTCGGGGTGGAGCAACAGGAGGGTGACAAGGGGAGGGGATGCAATGTATGCGTACCAGGTCAGGGACATGGGACGAGCCCAAGAACTGGAGTGGTGGTGAAGGCTGAAATCTTAGGGGCATTTAAAAGGCTCACCAAGTGTCACAATTTCCCAATAACCGATCGGCTGCTTAGACTTTAAGAAATGTCTTCAATGAAAATGAAATATCCTTGGAATTCTCTACCCTATTGAATGTGACTGTGCACCTGGCTGGAGGTATTTGGACATACTATATAAACCTTGCTAAGTACCAGTGCAGGTTGGAAACGTTCGACTTCCTTGGGGGTCAAATCAACAGGCACGGAACTAAACCCTGCTTGAAAAGGTAGAGGTTGTTCAGTGCTTCCCCAAACCCCACATAATGAAGGGGCTGCAAGAATTCACTGGTACCATTAATTTTTATCACCGATTCATACCGGTAGTGGCCCACATCATGCGGAGAAAGGTAAAAACATTACCTGGGACAATGAGGATTTGGAGGCATTCCAGAAGGCCAAGGACGCACTGGCCAACACAACCCTTGTGGTACACGCCAGGCCAGAGACACCCACCACTCTCACAGTAGATGCTTCCAGCACAGCAGTAGGGGGTGCACTGGAGCAATTCATCGAAGGGGAATGGCAGCCTCTGTCCTTCTTTAGCAGACACCTCTGGCCACCTGAACTCAAATGCAGTGTCTTTGACTGAGAGCAATTGGTGCTGTACCTGGCAGTCAGGCACTTAAAGTATTTTTGGAAGGTAGACAATTCAGTGTCTTCATGGACTAGAAGCCATTAACTTTTGCCTTCCATAAAGTGTTGGACCTGTGGTCGGCCAAGCAGCAGCGACTCCTCTCATATGAGTCTGAGTTCACTACAGACATTCAACACATCGTGGGTGATGCACTGCCCCACCCCCGCAATCAAGTCTGACCAGGCCCTGTCCCAGTGAAAAGACTATTTAGCCCTCGGCAGGGGACAGCAGGATGACCCTGATATTCTTGCAAGCAAGACAGCAGTGTCCAGGCTCAGGCTGGAGGATGTTAACATCGACCCTGGTAAGTAGACGCTCCTCTGCGGCATTCCAATGGCAAATCCCACCTCATTGTGCCGACAGCATGGAGATGGCAGTTTTATGATGAGGTGCACAACCTGACGCACCCGGCCATCAGTACTGTCAAAATGGTGGTCAATAGGTTTGTCTTGCTGAGCCTTCAGAAACAGGTTGTCAGTGGGCCAAGGCCTGTACACTCTGTCAGATGACCAAAATGCAGACATACGTGAAGGCACCACCCCAGACATTCGAGCCAGCATCACATAGGTTCAGCCACATCTACAATGACATTGTGGGGTCACTTCCGGCCTCCCGCGGGATGAGTTACCTTCTCACCATGATTGACTGCTCCATGAGGTTCCCCGAGGCGGTCCAGCTGGCTGACACAACCACTTGTGTCCTCCATTAAATTGGAAGCGGTAATAAATATGAAGGAAAGTTTGATAATAAATAGTCTCCCTTGCAGTTGGGGTACAATGTATTTCTTAAGATCAGAGGAATCCTGGAGCCAAGACAAAGTGATCCTGTGTTTCCCAAGGATTTGATTGAGTTGTTGGGGTAGTTGAAAGTGAAAGGTCCGAAAGGTCTCCTGCTCCTTCCACTGCCTTTGTGTTCTGTCTTGCGATGCTGATTGGGTTCACCTGTGTGTTCGCTCAATCGCTCGCTGATTGGTTGCTTCAGTTGCGCGAGCCAATGGGCTGATTCGGTGAGGCTGCTATTTGATTGGACGCTGAAGTCGGGTTGGATTGATGGGCGGATTCGCAGGCTGATTGGCTTGTGCTGTGGGGAGGCGGGACGTTTGCGGCGGCATCGTCTGCTCAGGTTCCGTCGTGTCTCCGCTGGCCCAACGGGAAGAAGTTGGCGGCGGCGCCGGGATCCACAGCCGCGTGGTCCAGGGAAAACGGGCAACCAGCAGCCCGCTGGGCCATACCCGGGAGCGGCCGGTATCAGCGGGGTGTTTGGGTGAAACTGAGGCGTCGGTGCGAGGCCTGATGGTGTCGATAGGGCGAGGCTGGAGGCCGCGGTGTTACTTGCAGCGGGAGGGGGCGCGGAACGTGATTGGCAAGTCTAGTTGGCGCATGCTTGATGAGTTTGCGCATATCTTGCAGATACGCATGTGCCGATTGAGGGCCACGAAGTGAACTGTTTGCGCAAGCGCCAACTGACGTCTGGCGCATGCGTACAGATATTAAGATGGCTGCCCCAGCCAATGGACCCTGAGTCACAAAGTCAATCCGTACATTTTGGGTCTTTTGTGCCCTGTGTCTCTGTTCTCGTTTGTCAAATCATTTGATTTTAAAAATAGGCTCTAAGACTTCAGGGGTCCTCACACGCGGTCAAAACCCCAACTTGCGACCATCGTGGGCACCCTCCCAGGACGCGACCATTGTGGTACTACGGTCGCAGGTCGGTGAGGACCTGTCGGGGTCATTGGGTCGCTTTGGAAGAGATGGAAAACCAATTCGTTTTTCTTTGCTTCCCAATGCTCATAGAATGTGTCTGATTCCATCCGTTTTTCCTGTTGTTGTATCACATTCTTCATAAAGTTAGATGTTATTTTTTAAAGTTGTGTCACTTGAACAATAATGCTCCAATCCTTCTGATCTTGACGTACCATGTGTCTAAAATGTAATTTTTCTCAGTTACTTGTCCAAATGCCTTGAAAAATATAGGGACTTTGGTGTTATTTTGGCCACATTTCGAGTGTTTTCTGCAATTCTAGTTGCTGCATGACAAAAGGAGTTTATCAGGGGGTTGCTTGGGATAGAGCATTGGGTCTGAGGAGAGGATAGTTTGGATAGTTTTCTCTGGAGCATTGGAAGCTGAGTGATGACCTGGTTGAAATTTATCCAATTATTGTAGTCCTGGAGAAGGTAGATTTCTTCTTCCCCCTCCCCTGTGGGAGATGTAAAAATACTACGATGCCTATATTGAACATGAGAGGGGAAAAGGAGAGAAGTGAGGCAGGTTTTTGCACAGTGCGGTGGGAGTCTGGTCCACGCTGCCAGGATAGTGGTGAAATCACCACGATTTAAGAGGGTTTTGGTTGGGCACATGAACAAGAGGGAATGGGTGATGTGTATGGACCATGTGCTGACAGATGGGATTAATTTAAATGAGCATCATGGTCACCACAGACATTGTTCACCAAATGTCCTATTCCTGGGCTGCTCTGTTGGGTGATGATTCATCTCTTTTCAAGGATTGTTGTCGATGGGCAGTAAACATTTCACAGAGGTCTATCTCCAATGAATGTATTTAGAACATTTCCATGAGTTAATTCCCTGTAGAAACAGCAGTTTATCATTCAAGCTGTGTAGCCACAGCAATAATGCAAAGTTGAAAGCCATCATTACTGAATCCATTTTAATCGGCCTTCACCTTGTACAATGTTCAGTTGAGACAACAAAATCAAAATGCAACTTTTAACCTCTAGGAAAGATGAGTAATCCTCTGTACCACAGAATTATTGCTGAAAAAATATTTGGAAAATTTTGTGAATTCAGCTTCCAAAAAGGTGATGAAAAGGAACCACAACATAATTTAAAAAAATTAAACCCAGAACATTTATTCGAAGATGTTAATGACCAGGTGAAATTAGTAATGAAGAAAGCGAATGCTATGTTGGCATTCATTTCAAGAGAAATATGTACAAGAGTAAAGAGGTGTTAATGAGGCTCTATGGGGCACAGGTGAGACCTCATTTTGAGTCTTGGTGCAGTTTTGGGCCCCCTATCTGAGAAAGGAAGTAATGTTGTTGGGGAGGGTGCAGAGGAGAATGACGAGAATGATTCCCAGAATGCAAAATATAATGTATGAGGAGTGTTTGACAGCTCTTGGGTTATATTCATTGGGATATCGGAAATTAAAGAAGAAATCTCATGGAGACATTTTTTATTTTGAAAGGTTTAGATAGGGTGGATGCGGGTAAGATGTTTCCCTTGGTGGGTGAATCGATGACAAGAAAATTAGAGGTTATCCATCCAAAACAGAGATTGGGAAGAACTTCTTTTGCCAGAGGGTCATGGAGCTGTGGAACTTAATGCCTCATACAGTAGTGGAAGCCAGATCACTGGGAGTATTCAAACAAGAAATAGACAAGTATCTCGTTAGTGAGGGCATGAAGGGATATGGGGAAAAGGGTGGAAATTGGAAGGAGTGTAGAGTAGCTCAGTGTGTATTTATGGAGCAGGCTCAATGGGCCTGGTGGCATGGTTCTCCTCCTTTGTTTTGGGATCTTGTTCTCATTTGAGAGAGATTATCGAAGGCAACTGAGAAAAATGGAAACATTCGAGGCAATTGTTGGAGTAGGTTATTTGTTTGCCATCTCTATGTAAAAGTTCAAAATTTTCTGTCAGTTTCGATCGGTGCCGGTCCCTCCAATCCTTGATGAACATAGTCTTTCTAATATGTCATGTGTTCTTTCAGCTACAAATGATTCTCTTATTCAAACATGGCCAGAGGTTACTCATGCTTCATTTTAGTCTTGCCATCTTTTTGGGTAGTTTTTCAGTTGTAAATGTGGCAAATTCCATTTTGGGAGTGAATTTCTTGTCACATTTTTCCATGATGTATTTGAAAAAACGTTGTGTGGACTGCAGCTCTTGAATGCAAGTGAGCTGCATTTGTTGTCCTTCCAATGCCACCTGCTGCCTGACAAACCTTCAACCTGATTCCTGCCCTTTCCAAGCCTTACTCGTGTTTTCCTTGCCTCATGACCCCATCGTAACGGTGTACAGACATGCAATAAGCCACTATATAAAGGCAGGGTCTGAGACGCAGGCTTCTAATACCCCCAGATTATCTTAAAATCGCAAGATTGGATTGGCAAGAGTTGGGCATATTCCACAGATCTGACAGCTGCTGGGCTTCACGGTTGCATATGGTTCTGAAAAAAACTAGGGATTGGCGGCCTTGCAGAGATGATCGTCCCCTGAACAATTCCACCGTGCCTGACTGATACAATGTTCCAAATTTACAAGACTTCTCAGCAAACCTCCACAGCAAATATGCATTTGCCAAAATAGATCTAGTACCTACTTACTATTAGATTCAATTTGAGTCTCCGGATGTCACGAAGACAGCAGTGATGCTCCCATTCAGCATTCAGTCTATGAAATGCAGCTCAGACATTCCAGTGGTTCATGGACCACTAATTCACTGGCCTTGGGTTTTTTTGGTGCTTGTGTTGATCGATCAGATCCTGGTTGTAAGTGTGGATGAAGGGGAGCACAAGAGCCACCTTATCTCATTGTTTTCAAGACCTGAGGAATGTGGCATCGTGATCAATCCCAGGAAAATGTTTCTGGTGCTTCTGATCTTGTATTTTTGGGACCTAGAGTTATGCAACATGGTATTTTGCCTGATGAATGGGAAATGCGTGAATTTTGAGAATTTCTTCCCGCCATTAAGGTTGGCCAGTTGTGATGGTTTTTAAGTTGGAGGAATTTTTATTGCTGTTCCCTGGTGAATGCCACAGCATCTCTATTACCTCTTGCTGAATGACTCAAAGGATCTGATGCCTGTTTCAAAAAGACCTTAACTTTGAAAGACGATGCCGTGTATGCTTTCCATGATGTGAACACTGTTCTTACAAAGGCCACTAAGCTTGTACATCAAATGCCCAAGGCCTTGCTCTCTTACCACAGATGCATCTGTCAGTGCTGTGGGACCAGTGTTCGAACAACGAGTCTGTGGGCAATTGGAAACTTTGACATTTTTTTTCCAGCCAAGTGGTCACCAGCTCAGGAAAATATAGTACATTTCAGCAAGAACTCTTAGCTATCTATCTCGCAGTGAAATATTTCAGTTTTTAAAAAAAATATATGTATAGTTTTGTATACAGTTCAATATAATTATAGAATCGTATCCAAATGAAACTTACAATTATGAAAATAGAATAAAAAAAATAAATGGTTGAACTGTATAGAAAAGTGAGAAGAGAAAAAAGTATAAAAGATAAAAAATACAGATCTAGGTGCAAAGCTACTGTGATAACTATTCCCTCCCAAAAGGAAAGGCAGGATATTAATAAAATAGTAGAATGAAACCAACATGATAAGTTTCAACCATTAAGATTAAAGAAAAGTGGTGGTGGGGTGGAGAAGTGAATACATTAGATATCCAAACCCATATCTAAATATGGTTTCCAAACTTTGAAGTATGTATCATACCCAGTTCGAATATTATAAGTCACCTTTGCTAAGGGAATACAATTTTGCATTTCCCCACAATCAATTTTAAGATGGGATTCAGATTTCCATGGAATTGTTATACAAATCCTGGTAACTGCCAATGCGACATAAAAATAATTAATTGTTCTTTGAGAAATTGAATTAGGCTTCCAAATCATATACATTTCCCAAAAGTAAAAGCTCAGGTGTTAATGGTAAACATTATGATAATTTGTTCCAAAAACTTGCCCACATTTTTCCAAAATGATGTCACCTTGAGATATCTCCAGATATAATGTATAAATGTACCAGTTTATGTGCCAATCTAAAATATGAATTTGAAAAATTAGGAATAAATTAATTGTTGTAGCTTTAAATATAATTGATGAATAAAGTTATAATTAACTAATCTATCAAAAACAATAATTATTGTCCCAACAAACGTCAGACCAGCAAAAAGAGTCAATTTCAGTTCCCAAATCCAATTCCCATCCTTCTTTTGATTTATTCAAGTTTGGATTTGGAGATTCCTCTTGAAATAGTAGATACAATTTTGAAATAAATTTCTTTGTAATTCTCTCATGAATCCCATTTTCTAATTCGATATTTCAGTTTTTTATTGGAAGGTCATTCTTTGACCATTTGTACAGACCACCAGCCTCTTCTGCATACTGCAAGTAGAAGCACACATCTCTATTTGCCCAGAGAGATTCGGCATTTGGACTTCATCCTACAATTTTCATTGGACACACAGCACATCTGAGGAAAAGTGAATGCTGTGGCTGGTGCCCTATTCAGGCTTGACATTACATAAAACTACTGCCATCGATTTCAGTGCCATGGCTCATGCACGGCACACTGATGCCGATTTCATCCAGTGAAACCAGATCAACTCTGGTCTCCATTTTCAAGATGTGATGCTGGATGAATCAGGTGAAAAGTTGGTTTGTGATTTTTTTTCCCCCAACAGAAAGGACGAGGCTGTTTGTGTGGGTGGCTATGAGGCAGGAGATTTTCTCTTCACAATCTATCTCTTCCTGGTAGAAGAGCATCAATCAAACTGGTTAAGGAACATCTTACCTGGCTTCGTGTTAAACAGAATGTTGGATTATGGGCAAGGACTTGCTTGCTAAGTCAACGCCCTAAAGTCTCCAGGCACATGAAATTCAAGCTGGGGGATTTTGTTGTTTTGGATTCCCATTTCCAGCACATGCACCTTGTGGCTTGGAAGGTCCACTTCCGCCATCTCGGCAATGTACTTCTCTGCTCACGGGTGAGGACAGGACTACCAGGTGGAAGGACGAAATTCCTATCATCGGCATCTCTGCAGAGACAATTGCTTGGGCTTTTGTGGATCATTGGATTCCATCTTTTGGTGTTCTGGGCACAATTACAACAGATCGAGGGTCTCAGTTCGAGTCAGCATTGGTCTGAGCTCTCACTGATCCTCTGGTCACTACCTGAATTATTGCTAAGCATTTCAGGCCAACAGCTTCTTTGAGCATTTTCATTGACGATCGAAAGCACCATTGACAGCAGGTGGCAAATCATCTACATGAAGCGAACGTTTGCCCATGGTTCTCCTTTGCGTGACTACAGCTCTGAGGGCAGATCATAGATGTTTAGTGGTAGAGCTAGTCTATGACTGTATGCTGACCTTGCCAGGTGAGTTTGTGAATCTGAGTCCAAACACAGTGCTCCATGAACAGGTCAGTTTTCTTGATTTTCTTTGAGAAAATGAGATAACTCTGATGTTCTCCTATGTGGCAGCATCTTCTGCAGTGGATGTGCCAAATGATTGTCAACACTGTACTCGTGTGTTTCTTTGACATGATGTTGTTCGTAAACCACTTTAGCTCATTTACGATGGTTCTTTCCAGGTCTTATGACACCATTCATAGTGTTTTGTTATTGACAGGAATGGAAAAGGTAACACTGTTTCCAACAACAGGTTGAAGCCAGTGTATTTCAAATGTCCACATTCTGCATCAGGGCCAGAGCAAAAGGACCAGTCGTACCCCTGCATCGCCTGTCTTCCAGTATCATACGAGATCAGGTGAACTGTCAACCCTCCAGACCATTACACTGGGGACAGTTCCATTCAGTCGCCTCCTTGCATGGCTCGGAGGCTGGAGGTGGTGGGGGGAAGGGGGCTGTCACGGTGATGCATCTGCCTGCTTTGGGAACGGTGCCATTTGCCGCTGATGATGTATTTGAAGCATCGCGCTGGAGGAATAGCCCATGTGTCCGAGTGTGTTAAACATCAGTGTATGGATGATGGATCTCCGATGCAGGAGGAGTAGAGAGAGAGGGTCAGGATTACAATGTGGCAATGAGCCAATGAGAAGGTCAAAGGGGTTTGGCTTGGTGGTCTTTCGGGAGTTGAAGAATGCAATGTTGTGTCTGAGGAGGATAAAGAAGGTCGACTCCATTGTCTTCTGGAAGAAACGAGTGAGGGTATTCTTTAATTGTTTGTAAACGATGGTATATCAGTGCCATTACAAATCTAACCCTTCCCTACCTCACACTCATTACCCTCTTTTATTTTTCCATCCATGTATCTTAGAGTGTTTTGAATGTCCTTATTGTACCAGCCCCCACCTCCACCCCAGCAATGCATCCCAGACCCTCACTGCTCTGTAATTTTTTTAAAACTTGTTTAGATGATAAAATCAAAAGATGAATGAAGTTCTACTGCTTCATCTCGTGATCTCATCATCATTTCTTTGCAGATTATGTTTGTCTTAAATAGACACTATGAAGGAGAGGGGGAAGGGTGGATCCCTTATTATATCTGCTGTGCAAATACTGCGAGCTGCATTGTTACACCTCATAGCAACACATGTAACACCTCATCATCAGATTTTTAAGAATACCGGGGAATATTAATGATCTAAAATGCCCAAACTGGGGAAATAAGTCGAGATAAATGCCTCGTATTCCCAAATCGGAATGCACTTTGGAAGGCATCATTGGGTTTTTGTGACTTGCTCGTGAACCAGAACTTCTCTTACATGGGTTCTTGCTCCTAAGACCATTCTCTTGCTTCCATTTCAATGAAGTGGCTACTTTCCCTTCCTGGCTCCCATGTAAGCTCGCTCTGGCTTCTTTTGTACTGACTGTCATTATGTTGTTGCAAAGTATTGTCCATCCATCTTTTCTCAAAATCTGAACTAATCCGTACCAATTCACGAAATATTGATGCTCTCCATTTATTGACTTTCTTGATTTGAGTTTCTTCCTGTCCAACATGGTTCGACAGTGGATGGCACAATCGCAACTCTGTTGCGCTGCCAGTGATAGGGATGGGGTTCAAATCCTGCTCTCTCTATGAGGAGTTTCTATGTTCTCCCTGTGTGTGCTTAGGTTTTCCCCAGGGTGGGGGAGGGGCCTCCAAATTTTTCCCACTGTTCAAAAAGTATGGGGGTGTTGAAGGTCAACTGGGAAGCACAGGCTTGTGGGCCTAAAGGGTCTGTTACTGTGTTGTATCTAATCTTAAAGTATCGCATTGACTCTGATATGTCACCAATGTAAATCTTGGTAGTAATGGTGTTCATGATTCTGCTTTGTCTTGATCTCTGCGGCTATTGGCCTCGTCTCTCATGTGAAACCCTATAACTTGGATGATTTTGAATTACCTAGTTGTAAGCAGTATATTTGAATGAATAGCTTTGCTAATTCCTCACCATGTTCATGTTTAAAGTCTATCTATCCTTGTCTGCCCAGGCTGGACTGGAAAATTGTAAATGTTACTCCACTCTTTAAGAAAGAAGAGGCAAAAGACTGTAAATTTTAGACCACATCTTCACATAAAAAAAATAATTATCACATAAATTATGTTATCTCTTCCAAACAAATACAAGTTTTCATTTTGCCAACGATTCATATTTAAATCCACATCATTTTTCCACGAAATAACAATACATTCCCCAACCAATGCTAATGCGAACCGAATAAACTCAATTTGAGATTTATCCATTCTTAAACCCATTGTTAAAGTTGTAATATACCCCATTTTAAAAAAAAGCAGTGGATCTAACATTAAAGTAGTCTCTAATAAATCCGCCTTAAACTCTTTAATTTTTATCCAAAAAGACTTATTTATCACACAACCAGACAGAATTGGAAAAAAAAAGTACCAATTTGAGTCCCACAATTAAAACATAAATCTGAATGACTAAATCCATATCTTTTTAACTTTTCTGGTGTTTAATTCAACTGATGTTGAAAATTGTAGTTCACCAAATTTAGTCACACTCTCTTCACACATAGTAGTCCATCCTTCTTGGGATAATTCTAAGGATAAATCTTTCTCCCATTTAAGCTTTGATTTATCTCAATCTTGATTACCCATTTTCTCTTGCAAAAAATAATACATTTCTGAAATAAATCAATTTCTGCCTCATTTACAATTAAATTTTAAATTTAGTTAACTTAGGCATGTTCGATTCCCGCCCAAAACTCTTCACTACTGGAGCATGTACTTGAAAATATGCAAGTAAAGAATTTAACGGTACCTCAATATTTTCCTGAAGCCTAACATAAGAAAAAATATCCCATCTTCAAAACAATCTGCTAACACTTGAACACCTTTCATCTGGCAAATCTTTAAATACTGAGATTACCCATCGAGAAGGATATGTATTTATCCTGATGTAATGGAATTTGTAATGAAACCTTATCTCCAGTTGCTATTGACAGATTTCTTTTATACCAAGTATCACATAAATGTCATCATACTGCCACATTATAATAATGCAAAAGACGAGGAGTCCATCTAAATATACATTGATGTATAATAGAATGAGAAATCTGTGCTAATAACACTTTAACCCAGTGTGGAGGTTGATTAACATCGAACATCCTATTAATAAATTTTAACTGATAATAAACTAATAATGTAATGAATAATTCTGAAAATGAGGCCATTGTCATCCCTAATGCATATTGCCATGTTAAATTTTGCAACAATACTCTAGCCAATGAACCTTTCTATAAAAATATTCTGATTGCTACATAACTCTTTAAAAAATATGTTTGGACACAAACATGGAATTGATTGAAAAAGATATTGAATTCAAGGAAAAATATTCATTTTTAATACAATTCACATGTGCCATTCATGTCAAAGGAAGATCTTTCCATTTAATTAAATCAGCTTGAATTTTATCAATAGAGAAACATAGTTAAACTTACACATAATCCACATCAACCATTACCTTTAAATATTTAATTTTCTTAGTCCATCTAAGCTGTGTAATCTGTTTACAAGCAGGATAATCTTCCTGTGTAATTGGTAATATGTTCCTCTTATCCCGATTAACCTTATAACCAGACATTTTTACATATTGAACCAAACAGGTTTGTCGATGTCATAATGATTACTGAGGATTTGTTAAATATATTAGTACGTCATCTGCAAACAAATTAATCTTACGTTCCTCTTCATTTATTTTAATCCCACTAATTTTATCATTTTGTCTTATAGCTTGGGCTAGCGGTTCTATCACCAATGGTGACAAAGGACAACCTTGCCTTGTGGAGTGTGTTAAATTAAACGTATCTGAAATTTGTCCATTTGTCACCATACTCACCCAAGGCCTTTTATACAAGGCTTTAAAACAACCAGGTAAAAAAGTTCCAAACTTAAATCTTTCAAGTATTTTAAATAAAAAGTACCTTTCAACTCGATCAAAGGCTCGATTAAACGTGTTAAATACTTCGCAAGTCTATTGGCCAATACCTTAGTTACTAACTTATAAACTACATTTAATAAAGATATTGGTCGATATGAGGCAACTTTCAATGGGGCTCTTTCTTTTTTGCAATAACTAAGTCTAGGTCTACAAAAGGATTCTGGAAATGCTTTTGCTCTTCTGTAGCTTATTTAAGAACATCCACCAAAACAGGAGACAAGACTTCATAAAATTCTTTATAAAACCCTCCTGTAAACCCATCTTCTCCAGGTGATATTCAATATCGCTTCTTCAATTTCTAAATCACTGAAAGGAACTTCCAATTCTGTCCTATCTTTATCGTCCAAAACTGATACGTTCAAACTACCTAAAAAAGACTCAACACGTTCCTCATCCTGACTTACTTCAAAAGGATATAAATTCTGGTAAAATGAGTGAAACTCATCATTCATTTCCTGAGGTTTAAAAGTAACTCCTGATTTAGTTCTTATCACATTTATTGTCCTTGATGCCTGTTCAGTCTTTAATTGCCGAGCGAAAACCTTATGTTCTCTTTCTCCTAACTCATAATAACGCTATTTGGATCATTGTATTAATTTTTCATATTTATATGTTTGCATTATATTATAACAGTTTCAACTGAATCAAAAAAGTCTTTTTATCCACAGTCGAATTTCGTTGGAATTCCTTCTCTCAAATTGTTATTTCCTTCTCCAAATTTTGCCTCTCTGCCAAATGCTGTGTCTTAATTCTTGCAGTATAATTGATTATCAGACCTCTTAAATAACCTTTTAAAACATCCCACAAAACAAATTTACTTTGTACTGAATCTGTATTAATTTGCAAATAAGACTGAATATGGTCTTTGATATAACTTAGAAATTTTGGTTGCTTCAATAACATCCCATTAAACATTCACCGATAAGGGGTGTGTACATTATGCAAACCAGAACATGTGCAGGTGCACAATCCTTTATCCAGAACCCTTGGGGGGGGGGGGTCACTGTGTTCAGAATTTCAGATTTTTCTAGATTTCAGAAACCCAGATTTAAGCCCACCCAAATTGTGTTGCTGTATCCACCCCCAATCACTTCCAGTCATGCTGCCATTTTCCCCCCACCCCTCTCCCTCCTGCCTCGCACTGCCGTCTCTCTCCCTACTTGCTGGTGTTTGGAACTTTCCGGATTTTAGATGTCCAGATAAAGGATTGTGTACTTCTACTTAACAATGAGGAATGATCAGACAAAATCCTACTCTTATTCTCTGCATGTATAAATCTACCCTGTAATTGTACTAACATTAAGCAAAATTCAATTCTCAAAAAAGGATAATGTCTGGGTGAATAAAGAGAAAAGTTATTCTGTCAGATTTAATTTCCTCCATATTTCTACCAAATTCAAATCTTTCATTGAGTCTAACATCCATTTAGCTATTTTGGTTCTTTGTACAGTTTTGGAAATTTATCCAACACACAATTAAAATCCCCACCAACCAAAATATTTTCATTAGCTTGACCCAGATTCCAAAAAGTTTCAGAAATAGCGTCTTCATCATTTTCATTGGGTGGATAAACATTCATCAAAGTCCATGCTTCAGCAACAAATTTACATTTCACCAACAGCTCTCGACCCAATGTGGCAGAGAATGATTCCAACTGTAACGGAATCTTCTTATGAACCAAAGTAGCAACTCACCTCGAGCTTTCGAATTAAATGGAGATGCAAAATCATGTCCGACCCAATCTCTCATCAATTTCATATGTTCTTTCTCAGACAAATGAGTTTCTTCCAAAAAAGCAACATCAACCTTCATTTTCTTTATATATGCCAATATTACCTTCCTTTTCATCAGATTATTAAGTCATTTAACATTAAAGGTCACATAATTTAAATGAGCCATAACTTAATTTCCTCCTGAGATTGACACTTCACACAGCAATTACAATTAGATATAAATTTTTTAAAAACCCAAACCCCCCTTTCAAACAATAAGAAACCCCTGTAAAAAATGTAAAAATCTACAAGTACAAGAGTCGGACCAGCTGCAGTTAATACCACAAGTGACAGACGACTTTAGAAGTAGTAGAGTCAACCACCACCCCCCAACCGACCATTAAAACCCATCAGTCATCCCAGTGATAACACCCACATTGAGCTTGAGCTTCATCTTCAACATCATTCACCGATTCCCATTCCCTTCCCAATCTTATCCTCGGGCATTTTCCCCAGCAATTCCTTCAAATCTGGGAAGGAATTTGCAAAAGATAATGCACCATAAGGACTCTCAAAACATTGAGACTGATCTCGCCCATAAATCACCTTAAATATAATCGGATACCAAAAAGTAAACTTATACCCTTTCTTCCACAGCACTGCTTTGACCAGATTAAACTCTTTCCATCACTTAATAATCTCCTGACTTAAATCAGCTTAAAATAAAACCCTATTGCCTTGATACATCGTAGGGCTTTGATCAAGGCGACTTTCTGATCCGCAAGCCACAATATAATTTCTCTATCCTGATATCACAAACATCTTAAAAGAACCGCTCTTGACATTTGACCCAGAAAAGGTTTTCTCCTTCACGCCCTATGAGCCCGATCTCAAAAGACTCGACTCCCAACATCTCTGGAATCCATTTCCAAAAATAATTTTACAGGATCTGAACCTTCAATATCGTCCGGCAGACCTCGCACTCCTCCTGACCCGCCGCCAGGCCAAACAACTTGAGGACATCTTGCGTCACTGGATGCGCAGAGGATGTGGATGTTTCTTCCAGCTTCTCCCGAGTTCCACATTGAGGATTCGGATCTATCTCTAACTGCTCCCGAGGTTCCTTCTGGAAGGTCGGCCTTGCTTCTTCTGCACTTTTTACAGGTTGAAAACCTAGGTTTTTTCTAAGTTGCTGGTAATGAAATGGTATTGTATGTACTTATCAGTACAGGCATGGGATGGCCCACCCTCCTGATGTCATCCTCTCCTCGACTCCTCCCTAAACTCCTCCACTGTGACCCGGCCATAAAGGTCGAGCCACCTCTTCCATCCCTTCACTTCCCTCACTTGGACCCGGGCCTGCAGTCTTGTGATTAATAAAGCCTATCGTTCCCCTCATTCTTTGTCTCTGTGATTATTGGGGAAACTGGCAGTGCCCAACACTGCTTTTTTCCTTTCTTCATTTCCAGAATCCTACTGTAGTAAATTACTGTTCAAAACATTGATAAAAATCAAAAAAGTCACTACAGTTCGAGTATTGAACAGTTTAGTCAGGGAGAGGTGTCTTCTCACGTCATTTTCCGATGCCATTCTTCCACGACAATCCCCCCTCCCCTCAGCTGACTCCTTGAACACCATCAAATCCGTGGACTCTAGGCAGCCCTGCAGCTGTCTTCCCTCCCGTGACCACCTTCTTGTTGTCCTGATCTAATAAGTGTTGTGAGCAATTTTAGGACCCATTTCTAAGAGAGGATGTGATGGCCCAGAGGTGATTAACAAAAATGATCCTGGGGATGAGAGGAATAATGTTGGAGGAGCATTTGATGGTTCTGGGTCTGGACTCGCCTGAGTTTAGAAGGATGAGGCAGGACCTTATTGAAATCTGATGAATAGTGAAAGGGCTGGATAGAGAGGATTTTGCCAGTCGTGGGACAGTTTAGGACCAGTGGGCACAACCTCAGAATAAAAGGATGTCTACTTAAAACGGAGATGGACAAACATTTTCATCAAGAAACTCCTCCTTCACACCCTCCCCCACCCCCCGGATCATATTCCACTTAATCCCTGTGCCAGAAGTGCTCTGTTAGTAAGGGATTACTTAATGTGGTATGTGATTGGAAAGAAAAAGTTTGAAAACCAATGTTTTAATTTTCTATTTACGTCATTGACTTGTTCTGTGCGTGGTTTCATAACTCCAGAGGAAATGGGCCACTGACAGTTTTTCTAAAGCAAAATATTTCCTTCACAATTGGGTCCACTGCAGTCTTTCTCAGCCTTTTTTCCCATTCATGTGCCACTTGAAGAAATCTCTTACTCATTTTTCGACACTCCAAGGAATAAAGTCCCAACCTGTTCAACCTTTCCCTGTAGATCAACTCCTGAAGATCTGGCAGCGTCTTAGTAAATCTTCTCTGCACTCTTTCAATCTTACTAATAACCCTTCCTGTAGCTAGGTGACCAGAACTGCACACAATACTCCAAATGTGGCCTCACCAACATCTTATCCAACCTCACCATAACTTCCCAACTCTTATTTTCAATATGTTAATTAATGAAGGCCAAGATGACAAAAGCTGTCTTTAGAACCCTGTCGTCCTGTGACACCACTTTCATGGAATTATGTAACTATGTTTTATCTCTTGTTGCAGATTTGTATAACTTCTCTGTTCAATTTCATAATGTTGACTTCTGGACTATTTTATTGTGCCCCTTGATCTAGAAAGTTCTGGCAGAGCAAAACAATTTTGTTTTCTTTTCTCAGGTCAAATTTTGTCACATTGATCCAAAAACAAGTATTTTTACCATTCCTTCATTTCAGATTCTCTGCAGCTGTCGTATTGAACCTCACAGTGATGGCATTGTGTTTGTCTTGTTTATCCTTTCCCCCTCCATGCAGACAGATGTGTTGATCAAAGAGTGGACTCCACTCATCCAGCACCACTGCCATTTCTGCTGCTCGGGCTTTTCATCCCACGTATTCAATTTGTTATTTCCCCTCTTCTTTTTCTCAGCAAAGAGAATCAGGTTTATTTGATCATCTTTCTGAATCCCAGTGAAAGATTATCGACCTGAAGGTTTTAACTCCGATTATTTTTTCCAGTAGATGATCTGCTGAGTATTCTCAGCATCGAGTTTTTATTTTACTGCCTTGGTGTATTACTGAGTGCTTTTAGAAAAATAGACGTAAAAGGGGAGGGCTCATGGAAATAGTTAATTCATCTTTTCGATTTTTGGAGTCTCCTGCCAGAAAGCGCGGGATACTCATGGGGCTTCATTCAAACCCGCTGGCAGCAAACTCTTAATGATGTCCCACCTTGTCCCGTGGAGCCCAGCACATATAACCATATGACAGTTTACAGCATGGAAACAGGCCATATCGGCCCTTTGAGTCTGTGCCAGTTCACATGAACAACTCCACTAGTTTTCCCCTCCAATACTCTGGCCATATCCCTCCAACCCCCTCATATCCATGTACACATCCAACCTTCTCTTAAATGACAGAAAGGACCCTGCCGCAATTATCTCTTCTGGAAGATCATTCCATTCTTCCACCATTCTCTGAGTGAAGAAGAATCCTCTCACATTCCTCCTAAAATTTGCCCCTTACCTTGAACTCATGCCCTCTTGTTCCAACCTCTCCTGCCCTCAGGGGAAAGAGTCTACTCACGTGCAGTCTATCTATTCCTTTCATAATTTTGAATACCTCTATCATAACCCCCTTCATCCGTCTACGTTCCAATGAATAAAGTCGCTGTCTCCTTAATCTTTCTCTATACTCGAGATGTTGTAAGCCACATAACATTTTTGTAAATCTTTTCTGCACTCTCTCCACCTTATCTATTTCATTCCTATATATGGAGACCGGAACGGAAAACAATTCTCCAAACCTGGCCTCACCAATGCCTTAAATAGTTGCAGCATCACTTTCCAGCTATACTCTAGTCTATGCTATGATTTATGAAGGCCAGCAGACCATATCTCAAGATAAGACCCACTGTCTTAACGTCCCTCATATGCAAGATTTTGCCTCCCATCTGCACAATTTCTGTGCTTTCTCCATGGTTGATCTTGTCATGAGATACCATCAGATCCCATCCATAAGGAAGATATTCCTAAAATGGTGATTATTACCCCTTCTGGGCTTTTTGAATGTCTTAGGATGCCTCTTGAGTTGCAGAATGCTGTTCAAACCTGCCAGCGGGTTATAGACACTTTGGGCAGAGATTTAGAGTTCCCTTAGATCTACTTGGATAACATCTGGTAAAAACAATCTCGTCATGAATATTCTGTCCAGACCGACTGTATATCATACTCAGTGTGACATTGATATTCCTGAATTAGCCAGTGTCCAGGCAATGGACCCCGATGTTCAGGCATACAGTATGGCCATTACTAACCTGGACATACCGCAGGGGGCAGCACAACTGGGTGACCAACCTTACTTTGTGACATGTTTTTGGGCTACATTAGACCAATGTTTCCTGCATCTTGGAGGAAACACCTTATTGACCAGATACACAGCTTATCTCATCTGTCCATCAGAACATCTGTCATGCTCATGTCAAATAAATATGTATAGCATGGACTGAGAAAAGGCGTCATGCAATGGGTTTGGATGACTATCTCCTGCCTGACTGCCAAAATTCAGTGCCACACTAAGGCACCTCTTCAACATTTACTGACAGTATGCAGGCAGTTGGAACATGTGCATGTGGACCTGCTGGGATCATTGCCAGAATGTCAAAACATGAGATACATTCTAACAGTTGTAGAACATTTCACGCGAGGCCAGAGGTCATCCCGTTGCCATCCAGTGACACTGAGACAAGGGCCAGAGCATTCATCGTCAACTGGATGGCCAGATTTGGTTTTCCCACATTAATTCAGTCACGTTCCCACCGGCAACTGAAGTCTACTTTTAAGGCCCGACTCACTTGTCCCAATTAGGTTGATGAGTTGCCATGCACTCTTTTGGGAGTGCGCACAGCTTCAAAGCAAGATATATCTGCATTGTCCGCAGAGATGGTTTATGGTCTGGTCTTTAAAATTTCATGGGACATTCATTTTACCACCAACTCTGATCTGAACATCCTTCAGCAGTTTCGACATGGTATCGTGATCAGCAAAGCTTTCCTACCCTTTGGCTTGGATCCCCTTAACAGAACGTGCCCCACCACTCCTGGACGCTGATTTTGTTTTGTGCGCAGACAGGACCCAGGAGTGCTGTTACAATGACCGTATGAGGGCTTTTTCTGCGTGGTGAAGAAGGATGGGTTTGAGTATACTTTGGACATTGTGGGATATTCACAGCTGTTTAGTTTGGACAGACACAACGCTGCCCATGTGGATCCCGCTTCACCCATTCAATGCCCCCAGCCCAGACAATGAGGGTGTCCACCTAAGGTGCATGCAGCTGCTGTTTTACTTTCTGGCGACGGTTCTGGGGGAGGTGTAGCAGCTGTGTAGCGGGCCGAGAGGGCAAGGTTCTTTGGCAGGCACATGAAATCATAAGGCAGACAGCTGGGAACTCATCCCTTTATTTGACCGCATGCACGTGGTGCTGCGTGCTGAGGAACGGCACGTTGATCTGTGATTTCCCCTGCCGGAAGGTACGGGACACTCACAGGGCTTAATTTAAACCTGTGGTCCTGTGGATCTGCAGCAAACTCATAAATGATGTCGCACCTTGACCCATGGAGCCCGGGACACGCTGTAAATAGAAGAAGCCTGTAAAGAATGAATAAAGCAGTCTTGTGTTGACTACCCTGGTATGTGTGTGTTGCTTTAGTAGCTCTATTGAAGTAGCCGCTACATATATAAATATTTGGAGGATTATTGCACTTAGAGGATACTTTTCATCCATCTCACAGCCTGTGGGAAGAAGCTATTCCCCAGCCTGTAAGTCCAGATTTTGATGATGGACGTGGTGAAAGATGCTGTTCACTAGATCAAAATGGTCTTTGCACTATTCCTTGAGCCTAATTTGAACAACACTCCTAGTGAATGTCATCTACAGAAAAAGGGAGGCCCCAGTGATCCTCACTACTCTGCATCATTGCTGTCTGATGCTTTACAGCAACTAGATCATCCAATGGTGCAGCCAGACAGGAGACTCAACAGCGCTCCTGTAAAATCTCAGGTTGAGAGCCATTGGCCTTGACCTCCTCAGCCACCTTGGGAAGTGTAGGCACTTCCTGACCGATAAGGAGGTGTGATTGTTTTGTGCTGTATGGATGGGAATTTTACGTGATTGTATTGTCTATTCTTGCTCTTTAACAATCTTTAGTGGATAGAAGTAGTCATTGTACTTTAGGATGTACAATCATGTACAGATTGTCCTTAAATAGCCATTTGGCCCAGATGTCTATTCAGTCCAAGAATACTTTCGATCTCAGGAAGATTTTGAACAATAACACCATTCATTCTTAAACAAACATTGTTTTTAATTTTCTTTAAACAAAAAAAAAACAGGATCAAACTTTAACTTATCACTATTAACAGCCTTCCATTACCGCCTTCTAATTTTAAGTGCAGGTGTATTTAATGTGTATAAAGTTCTTTGACACAACTCCAAGTTCACCAGTGTCTATCAGTTCTTATACTGTGCATAGAATTCAACATTTATGAATTTTCACCAAGCTCTGGTGCTTAAAAGTAAATGTTTACCCTCCAGGAAGGTTCTTGTTGGTTTCAGAGAGGGATTTCATGCACATTGGACACACATAAACTGATTCCCTCTGATCAGCCACTTTGGTGTCTTGCCAAAGAAACTTGACCAATCAGGATATTCCAGATGATAACCTCTTCTGCAAGTCACCATTGATCACCTTTTGTTTCCCTTATTTCAGGTAAAACATAATTTCTAGCCCGCCATTTCCTCTTGTATGGACAACAAAGTTTTTCAACAGGCTGAACTAAGAACTCACAACCTGTCTTCAAAACAAGATGCCATCTTGCCATCTCTCTCTCTCTCTCTCTCTCATTTTTTTTTAGAAAAAGCCTATTTGGCCTCTCCTCTCTGCTTGCAAAACATTAGAACAGCAAACTGGTACCAGCCAGATGACTGCACTGGACCCATACTTCTGAGTCCATTCATCTGTTGCTTTAAAAACAATAATCCATTTACACCTGCTTTTGAAATTCTTTAGCAAAACAGTCTCCTTGTTTTGTCTTTGCAAAGGCTCTCGGTGCCTGAATGACTCACTCTCAGCAAAGCTCTTGCATTTTAAATAAGAGCTGTTTTGTGAAGTGTATGTGTTTGTTTGTGACCTTAACGACTCCTACAATCCATCTCTTTCAAAAACATCTCTATATAAAATGTAAAATATATAATCTGTCACAGGACAGATGCAGCAGAGGAGTTGTGATAAAATCAATGGTGTCCTTGCAAAAAAAAGTGGGAAGAGGTATAATCTGGTGAGTGGAGTTTGTAATAGATTGAAACTTGAACCTCTCTCTATTTCAGGAGACAATTTACTGTCATGTAATTAAAAAGTGTCATAAAAGTGAAAATTGCTTTTTTCCTGCTATAAGGCAGACAGACGCACCCTCTGGCAGAAATTGCCTGAAATGCCTCTTGCAGTCAGAGAAAGACTGAGTGCTTTCCCCCACCTCCCCCCAACCACCCAAAACCCTGGGCGAAGTCACTGAGTGTGTGTGAATTCTCTTTGAATGCTCACAGACCATCCAAGTCATTGGCAATGTGAGCTCCACTTTTGAACCTCTGACATAATTAGGAACCATTTAGCACTCGCTCGTATCCCAGGTCTGATACCTGACACCCTTTTAGCCAGTTTAGACCCAGTCTCTAACATTTCACAGCCTGGTGTGAGTTCCTTGACTGCTATGTCCAGAAGCCCGCAGCCTGCGTGGGTTCCTCTCCTCAAGTCACCAACAGCCTGCCACCTATGTGGGTCTTTCAGTTACAGAACCCCTCACTGGTCTGCTTCCTTGGTCACTGACCTGTGGATTGAATCCTCTGCTTCTGAGATGTTGGTGGGGTGTGGTCTTTCTGTTTTCTGGTGCCCTGCACTAGTTGTCCGCTTCCCCAGAGTTCACGGTGGCAAGGAAATCTAAAAAATCTAAATAAAAAAAATTAACTAAGAGGAGAATCTCACATGTCTAGAGGGATGGAAAGGGCATTATTACAAATTGAAGCCTGATATTTGAATATTCATGTGCCAAATTTGCAAAAGCATGGAGTATATATTTCTCAAGCTATTTGTAATTTTTTCCAAAGGAATACAACCTTGAATATTTGCATGTCATCTTGGCATCCCTAAAAATATATGTATATCTGATTTCCAAGTAAGTGCAATACATGTCCTCATCACCGCTAACATTAATTTAACAAATTTCAATTGATATTTTAATAGATTTAATTTGGGCCTTGTTCATTCAATGTTTCCTAATAAAAATAAGGTCAGATTCTGTGGAAAAACATCTCCTATAACTTGTTCCATTAATATTGTAATTCTCCCCCAAAAACATCTTGCATTAGGACAAAGATAAGTTGAATGCAAGAAAGTTGCGACATCTTCATCATACCTAAAACATTGATCTGATAATTCTGATTTTATTCTATTCAATTTCACTGCTGAAAGAAATAACTGTAGAAGAAAAACTAGTTGTGAATTCCTTCCTCACTGCTGCAGTGTGGAACTCTGGTCAATAGTTCCAGATTGCTGATTTGAAGTGAATTAATACAACTCCCCGGATCATGTGATCTCTATTGCCAAATCAGCTTCCTGAGGAGCTTTTCAAATCCAACAGCCTGAGTCACCTGACTCCAGGTGCAGCTTTCAGATAAAATCCTTGCTGACATCTACTACATGACTGATGTAAAAACAATTATACTGAACTAATTTATATCTTGCATTGAGATCCTTATGTAGATCTGCCCATATTTGCCAATCAATTACAATATTCAGATCCATTTCCCACCTTTGTCTCAACTTATGAACTCCTCATTTAAAGGTTCCTACTTGTAATAAA
Source organism: Narcine bancroftii (assembly GCF_036971445.1). Lineage (NCBI taxonomy): Eukaryota > Metazoa > Chordata > Chondrichthyes > Torpediniformes > Narcinidae > Narcine > Narcine bancroftii. The sequence continues at coordinate 34,312,745 of NC_091479.1, forward strand.
GAGGACATTATCAAATATTTTTTTTAACAATTCCTATTATAAGGAATTTCTATTTCAGTACAACATGGTTGGTCCTAACTTATCCTTCAAATATGCTCTAAGTTGGAAATAGCAAAAAAAGATTGCTATGAGTTATATAATATTTATTTCTCAGTTGGTCAAATGACATTAATTGACCCCTTTCATCACAATCTTCAACATTTATTATCCCCTTACGAAACCCGCTGTCCAGAAATTGATGATCCTTTGAAAAAGATACGAGGATTTTGAATCCAAGCCATTCTAGGTGATGTACATCCACTTACACCAATTACATCATTTATTTTATTCCATATATTAATCAAATGTTTCAACAATTGTGTATCTTTATCACCAACCATTAATTTTGATTCCCAGTTGTACATAAATTCTTCTGCTTTTCCCTTTCCTATTTTATTTGATTCTATTTTAACCCTTTCAAAAAAAGAAGCAAGAAATCTCATTTGAGCTGCTCCATAACAATTTTTAAAATGAGGAAGCTGCAGTCCTCTCAATGCAGAATTTGCAATGGGTTATTTGTAACATGGGATTCAATCGGAAATGGGTTCATGTGACATAAAACCACGATGCTGAATGTTTTCTAAGAATGGAATACAAGAGGAGGATTTGTCTAGTTCTTCAGCAGGATATAGATCACAAGATATAGGAGCAGAAGTAGGCCCGTCAAGTCTGTTCCACCATTCACCCACTCAGCCCCACTGCCCAGCTCTCTCCCCATTACCCTTAATTCCTTGATGTATCAAATACCTGTTAATCTCTGCCTTAAATACAGCCAATGACCTCACGTGGGTTTCATGACCCACTGACAAAATCAATTTTTCCACATTTGTTTTAAATTGACACCCTTTTATCCTGAAATTATGCTCTCCTGTCCTAGAATCCCCTACCATGGGAAACATCTTTGCCATATGTACTCTGTCCAGGCCTTCTAGCATTTGAAATGCCTCTGAGGACCCCCATATCCTTCTGTACTCCAACTAGTACAGTCGAAGAGTCGACAATTGTTCCTCATACACTAACCCTTTCATTCCTGATATCATTCCAGTAAATCATCTCTGACCTTCTCCAACAACAGCACATCTTTTCTCAAATATGGCACCCAAAACTCTAATTCTGATTGAATGGAAATGCAATTCTCAAACGACACAAACACAATGGTTACATGATATTATGTCTTGTTGATATTTACTACTCGGGAAGGTTCTTGTTGGTTTTCAGATAGAGGTGTGTTGTTCAGGGAATCATTAATGTTTTTGTGACTCAACGTCCAAGCATCTGAAGTCCGTTATCTCTTCCGAAAAGGGGTGTGTACATTATGCAAACCAGATGCGATTCAGTTGCTTGCAAGTTTAGCAAGTGGGATTTTGATGTGAAATTGCAACTCACAGCGTCATTTTTGTGTTTGAAAATGCCAATGTGAAAATTTTAACTTCAGTCTTCTTGGTTTGCTTAAGTTTACAGAGGAGACGTTGCGTCAAGCTGAGAAGACAGAGTTGGATGCCCATTTGGCAAATCGGCTGGGCAAAGCAGAAAGCACAAAACGAGGGGCTGAAAAAATAATGAAGCAGACTGAAATGCCGTTGAACCAAACCCAGGTAAAGAATTTAATTTTGTGCAGCGTACTTAAGAGACCAAACAATTTGGGATTTTAGTGGTGACCTATTTAAATGAACAAAATCTGATTAGAATAGAAGTTTATGGAATGTTTGGAAGTTGCCACAAAAAAATGGAGCATATAAATTAGATAAATGAACAATACAATGAGCCTGGTGTCACAGTATCTGCCTCCCTCTACCGTACATCACTGTTGAACCTTCTCCCCAATATGAACCTGATGTCACAGTATAGGTCAGAGTTTATTGTACATCACTGTTAAACCTTCTGACTACAGTGAATCCAGCGTCAGTATATCTGTCCCAGTCTACTGTACATCACCATTAAACATTCTCCGCACTGTGAACTTGTTGTCACAGAATCTGCCACAGTTTATCATACATCTCATTAAACATTCTCCCCACTGTGAACCTGGTGTCATAGTACCTGACACAGTGTATTGTACATTACTGTTAAACCTTCTCACTGCTGTGAAGCCAATGTCACAGTAATGATCTCAGTCGTCCATACATCAGCATTAAACCTCTCTCCACTGTGAATCTGGTGTCACTTTGCCTGCCACCCCAATATGAACCTGATGTCAAAGTATCTGACACTGTTAATCGTACATCAATGTTAAACTTTCTCCCCTCTGTGACCCTGGTGTAATAGAATCTGCCTCAGTGTACAGTCCATAACCATTAAACCTTCTCCCCACTGTGAACCTGGTGTCACGGTGTATATCCCAATTTACAGTATATCACCGTTAAACCTTCTCCCCCCCCCCCTGTGAACCTGGTGTAATAGAATCTGCCTTAGTCTACCGTCCATCACCGTTAAACCTTCTCCCCACTGTGAACCTGGTGTCACGGTATATATCTCAATTTACAGTATATCACCGTTAAACCTTCTCCCCAAAGTGAACCTGGTGTCACAGTATCTGCCTCAGTCTACTGTACATCACCGTTAAACCTTCTCACTACTGTGAACTTGGTGTCACGGGATTGATCTCAGTCTATCGTACATCACTGATAAACCTCTTCCCCACTGTTCACCCGGTGTCACGATATCCATCTCAATTTACCGTACATCACTGTTAAACATTCTCCCCAATGTGAACATGATGTCACAGTATCTGACACAGTTTAAAGTAAATCACTGTTAAACCTTCTTACTACTGTGGAATCCATCTCACATTTTCGGCCTCAGTCTACCGTTCATAAACATTAAACCTTTTCCTCCTGTGAACCTGGTGTTAAAGTATCTGCCTCAGTTTAACGCACATCAACATTAAGCCTTTTTACTGCCCTGAACTCAGCGTCACAGTATATGCCAACATCAACTGTACTTTACCGTTAAAACATCTCCCCACTCTGAACCTGGTGTCGCAGTATCTCACACAGTTAATTGTACATGACTGTTAAACTGTGTTAATGTTGTGAACCCATTGTCTCAGTATCTCTTATCAGTCTACCATACATCATCGTTAAACCTTTACACATCTGTGAATGGGTGTCACTGTATCTGATACAGTTTATCGGACATTACTTTTCAACTTCCTCACTTCTGTGAACCCAGTGTCACAATAACTGTCTCAGTCTACCCTACCTCATTGTTGAACCTTCTCCAACTGTGAACCTGGTGGCACAGTTCTGCCTCAGTCTCCCGTATATCACCATTAAACCTCCTCCCCACTGTGAACCTGGTGTCACTGTATCTGCCTCAGTCTACCATACATCACCATTAAACATTATCCCCATTGTGCACCTGGTATCACTTTATCTACCTCAACATACCGCACATCACCATTAAACGTTATTCTCATGTGAATCTGGTGTCACAGTATCTGCCTCAGTCTACAGTACATCACCGTTAAACCTGATCCCCACTTTACTCCTGGTGTCAAATTATCTACCTCAACATACCATACATCACTGTTAAACCTTCTCGCTCTGTGAACCTAGTGTCACAGTATCTGACACAGTTCATATTATATCACTCTAAAACCTTCTCACAAATGTGAATCCTACTATAAAATAATACTCCCCTTCTAAGTCTCACTGTATTCGAATCCCACCTATTTTAAAAATTCCAAAAAAAAGAGAAACATCAATCCCAAAACAAGATACTCAAAAGTAGTAGCCCCCTAAAAATCTGGGTGTGGTAAAGTCCACAAGTAGCAGGTGACTAAAGGACTCAGTGTCACCCACCCCCAGTCAGACTTTCACAAAGTCCTGAAACAAAAACATTCAACCCAGTGATTCCAGTCCCAATGATTGTTCCGGATCGTCAATATCGAGAAGACTTTGCATCCATTCAACTTTTTTCCCATTCTTTCCATATTTTCCAATCTTCCCATTTCCATTCCCATTGACCCTTCCCTTTGGTGACAATGGTGACGATCACCCATTTCCTCGTACATCTGGCAATGAATTAGCAAATATTAAAGCATCATGGTCATTCTCAAAAAACTGAGATTGAAAATTCCCATAAAAATCTTTCAATACTGCCGCATAACGAAAAGCAAATTTATATCCCTTTCGCCACAATACTTCTTAGGCTGAATTAAATTCTCGGTCTCTTCTGATAATTTCTTGACTCAGATCTGCATTAAAAAACCCCTATTATTTTGAACCATCAGTGGAGTCTGATTTTGCCATGTTTTCTGCACCACCAATCGGAGTATCACCTCTCTGTCTTGTTATTTAAAACAGCGAATCAAAACTGCTCGTGGTAATTGGCCTGGAAACGGTTTATTCCTTAACGCTCTGTTCACTCGATCTAATTCCAGTCCATCTGGAACGAATTACCTGCCCTTCACTTCTGGGATCCATTTCTTCAAAACCTTCACCGGATCCGAATCTTCCATATCTTCCGGAAGACCTACTATCTTAACATTATTTCTACGACATTGGTTTTCTAATGAGTCAAACTTCTTCAATAATTCCTTCTTCTGAATCCCCCAATCTACAAAAGGATCTTCCACTATTTCCATTTTTTCTCTATTACGCTCCACTTGACTCTTGCATTCAAGAAAGCCTCCTCAATCTTTTTAAAATGATCTTGCACAGTATCCACTGATCGTGTCCATCTCGTAACATCACTCTTAACTACATTAATATCTTGCTTCATAAAAGTTATTTCTTCACACACAGTGTTCATTTTAGTTTTCATTTCGAAAATCCTTGAGTCATCTGATGAGTCATCTGCATTGACATATTTGCCATATCTTCCATGAGTTGAGCAATCCCTTCCAGAATTGGAAACACAGAATCCAGTCCAGGATCCATCACCTGCCTTTGAGGCTGACCTTCTTTTGCCGCAGTCCCCAGTTCTTCAAATTCTAATGAAGTTGAGCTCTCTTCTTGTTCCAAAGCAGTAGGTCCTCTTCCAGTGCGGCTGCAGGTCTGGACACTCAACAACAGCATGCCTATCTCAACAGTGAGCGACCTCGTCAGTTCACCGTCGCTCAGGCTCCCCCACAGCCCACACCTTCTCCAAAGGTTTGTATACCCTTGACGCACTTCACATGCCCGGTAGGGCCACCGACTGCGCAGGTGCGTCATCTGATGCTACACTGTACCTCTCCTGACCACCAGGCAATGCTGCAGGCTCACGTGCCTGTCCTCGTTCAGCTGGCTCGCCCTCACGCCTGTGTTCACGAGTGCACGAGTCGAAACCGCTGAATTCATCGCTAAGCTAGCGCCGACGAAATACTTAGCTGGGCAGGAATCCTCTGAGGCTTGGAGACTCCAGTCGACAACTCTGTTACTTCAACTTGAACTTGGCCTCAGTTCTTCAACACTTTTGTAAGGTAATTTCTTCTGTAACTGAGTTTTCGATTTTTTCACATTTGCAGCCATTTCGATCCTCCACTATTCCAAAGTCTATAAACAGTATTTTTAATCACTTTTACAACTTTTAAAATCGAGCATTTAATAGTCTAACTGCGAAAGGGTGGAACCACACGTCTACCCTCTGCACCATCTTGTCACAGTATCTGACATAGTTTATGACACTTTTAAACCTTCACATTACTGTGAATGCTGTCTCTCAGTTTCTGTCTCAGTCTACCGTTAATCAACGTTAAACCTTCTCACCCTGTTAACTTGGTGTTAAAGTATCAGCCTAAGTTTACCACACATCACCATTAAACCTTCTCCCCATTGTGAAACCGGTTTTACTGTATCTGCCACAGTTTATCGTACATCACTATTATACCTTCTCACTACTGTGAACTCGGTGTTACAGAGCCTGCCAGTCTACCGTACATCACCAGTAAACCTTCTCGTCAATGTGAGCCTGGTGTTACTGTATCTGCCACAGTTTAGTGTACATCATCATTAAAAATTCTCCCCAATATGAAGCTGGTGTCCCTTTATTCGCCAAAGGTTATCGTACAGCTCTGTCAAACATTTTCCCCACTATGAACCCAGTGTCACAGTAACTGCCTCAGTTTCCCATACATCACCAATAAAGCTTTTTTTTCCTACTCTGAGCCCAGTATCAACGTATCTACATAGTCTCCTGTACATCACCATTAACCTCCTCCCCACTGTGAACCAAGTATCAGTATCTGCCAGTTTATTGTACATCATTTTTAAACCTTCTCACCACTGTAAACCTGGAGTCACAGAATCTGCCTTATTCTACCATACATATCTGTTAAACCTTCTCAGTACTGTGAACACAGTGTCACAGTATCTGCCAAAGTCGTCGACTGTACATCACCGTTAAACATTCTCCCCAAGTTGACCCATTCATCACTGTTTTTTCCACCATTTATCGTACATCACAGTTCAACCTCCCCACTGTAAACTTGGAGTCACAGTATATTCCACAGTTTATTGCACATCACTGATATTCTTTCTCCTCGTTGTGAATGCGGTGTCACCATATCTGCATCAGTCTTCCGTACATCACCATAAACTTCGCACCAATGTGAACCTGGTGTCACTTTATTTGCCACAGTTAATATTACATTACCGTAAAAACTTCTTCCAACTGTGAACCTGGTATCACAGTATCTACCACAGCTTATCATGCATTACTGTTAAACCTTCTCACTACTGAAAACTTGGTGTCAAAGTATCTGCCAAAGTCTACTGTATCTCACCCTTAAATATTCTCCCAACTGTGAACCTGGTGTCACAGTGTCTGATACAGTTTATCGTACATTACTGTTAAACCCACCAGATAAGCTCCAGATAGCGAAAGAGAAGTTCTCGCATCTGCAGGAACTGGGGATCATTCGTCCATCCGACAGTCCTTGGGACTCGCCGCTCCACCTGGTCCCAAAAGCCTCCGATGGCTGGCGCCCCTGCGGAGATTATCGACGGTTTAATGACATGACAGTACCTGACCGTTACCCCATCCCTCACATTCAGGACTTTATGGCCAATCTGCATGGTGTGAGAGTATTCTCCAAGGTCGATCTGGTGTGCGTGTACCATCAAATCCCATTGCACCCAGATGACATCCCCAAAACATCCATCATCTCCCCTTTCGGCATGTTCGAATTTTTATGCATGCCTTTCAGGCTCAAGAACACCGCCCAGACATAATGCACCTCATGGATACGGTGCGCAGGGATTTGAATTTCGTGTTCATTTATCTGGATGACATTCTTGTCGCCAGCAGAGACTGGACACAACACAAGTCTCACCTGCACACCCTCTTCTCCCGACTGGCCGAATTCAACCTAATGATCAGCCCGGCCAAATACCAGTTTTGTGCAGAAGAAAATTTGGATGGGATGAAACTAATCCAGAATCCATTGCACAAGATTGGAAAAATTAGATTGAGCGTCTTCAAATACTTGGAAGTTTTGACGTCAACAGACTTTGGAGTGGCCACATTTGCTCAGTTACACCATTTTTCTGATGTAAGTGAAGGTGGTTTTGATCCTGTCAGTTACTGAGTCCTGTGAAATAACCCAAGTGCGAGTAGATGGTGGATTTGTAATGGGAAAAGCCAGAGTGGCTCCATTAAAGTCAGTCATCAGACCTTGAATGGAATTGACTGCTGCTATTATGGCGAGCAAAATGGACGCTATGTTAAGAAGAGAATTACAGATGGAGTTAGCAGATCCTGTGTTTTGGACTGATAGAACATCAGTGCTTAAATATATTAATAATGAAATCATGAGGTTTCATCTCTTTGTGACTAACAGAGAGAATGAAAACCTGGACAACAACAAATGGCAGATTTACCACAGGACAGAGTTTCACCTGATGAATTCCCATTTACATCCGTGGAAGTTGATTATTTTGGTCCTTTGCAAGTAAAGTGAGGACGAAGTGTTGAAAAACGATATGGAGTTATTTTCACTTGTTTAACTATGAGAGCAATTCATATTGAAGTAGCGTCATTGCTTGACAGAGACTCTTTTATTAATGTTCTTTGGCGTTTTATTCCTAGACATGGTCAAGTAAAAGAATTATGTTCTGATAATGGATCTAACTTTAAAGGAGCTGAACGAGAATTATGAAAAGTTATTCAAAATTGGAATCAACATCAAATTCATGATACATTACTTCAGAAAGAAATTAATTGGATATTTAATCCACCCATAGTTATGGGTGTTGTACGGGTAAGGGTTAGTTGGTTGTGGAGAACGTTTACAAAGGTCTGTACTGGGCAGTACTGGGCAGCAATGCTTAATGTTGTAATGGATGCGGAAGCTCTGGGAAGGGGTAAGGGAGGGGCTGGCCAGGAAGTCTGCAGATGCTGAGTCCGAGGGCAATGCACAAACATGCTGGGGAAACTAATGGATAGTTTTGTGAGGAGCAGGTCCTGCATCACCAGTCAAATTGAGTATTTCGAGGAGGTGTCAAAGGAAATAGATGAAGGTAAAGGTCTGTATGTGCTGCACGTGGATTTTAGTAAGGTGCTTGACAAGGTCGTCACGGTGGCCTCATTCAGAACGTCGGGAGGCATGGGATCCATGGAGGCTTGGCTGTATGGATTCAGAATTGGCTTGTCTGCAGAAAACAGATGGTAGTAGTAGATGGAACAATGACTAGTGGCGCTCAAAAGGGATCTGCTCTGGGACCCCTGCTCTTTGTGATTTTTATGAATGATGATGGGAGTGGAAGGGTGGGTACGTCAGGGGATGACACAGAGGTAGAGATGTTGTAGACAGTGTAGAAGGTTGTCATAGGTCATCCAGTTTGCAGAGAAGTGACAGATGGAGTTCAATCCTGTAAATCAGATGTACTTAAACAAGCAACTGGTACAGGTTTATTTCCAGAGTCAGTTTCAAGGGCACAAATAACAGTTATTCCAAAGAAGATTGGAGACCCATTAAAAGTAGCTTCATATAGACCAATTTCTTTATTGAATGCGAATTACAAGAACGTGAGGGCAGAGCACTTGGTTAATGGCAGGATTATGAACAGTGTGCAGGACAGAGAAATATTTAGATCCTGCTACATAAATCGCTCAATGTTGCTGTGAAAATTGAGAGGGAGTTTAAGATGGTGTATTGTGTGCTGGCTTTCAGGAGTCAGGGGATAAGTTCAAGAACTGAGAGGTAATGTTGCAGATGTATAAAATTCGAGTCAGACCACTCTTGGCATATTGTGTGCATTCCTGGGGCGAGAATACCAGAAGTCGTCTAAATAAGGTGAGAGGAGGGAACTTTAGGAAAGATGTGAGGGGTACATTTTATTCACACAGAAAGTAGTGGGTGCCTGGAATGCATTGCCAGGGGTAGTAGCGGAGGCTGGTCCATAAAAGGCATGAAAATTATTTTAATATGGGGACAGGAATAAAAGAAAAACAGAAGGTACTGGTGTGAGGGAGGGAAGGGTAATATCGTTGTGGGGTAGGTTCATATGGGTCAGCTGAAGGGATTCGACCAATCCATCCATGATTTGTCCAGCATCTTGCTGCCATGTCGTGGTGAACCAGGGTGTTGCCTGATGGAGACACGGTGCTCTGAGCTCTGCAGAGATAGATCGTGCTTTTCTCCAAAACACACTTCCTCAGGTAAAGCAGAGGAAGGGGAAAGGCCCTAGTGTGCAGGGGTAGGGAGGGGGGTGAAGGGGGAAGAGTTGGGACCCTCCAAAGTCATCGTGATCAGGCATCGCAGACAGCATCTCTATCACCCATATTTATCTTCCCAGGAGAAGGAGCGATCTCAGAGACAAGACACGAGTCCAGAAGAACATTGCAACCCAGCTGATCAGAGGTCGGACAACATCATGATGTCCTGAATCCCTCCCCTTCTTCTCCCTCTGGCCCTGCCAACCCCATTCCCTGCATCTCCCATGTCCCGTCACCCACTCCCCCCCCTTCTCCTCTACCCCTCCTCGATCCCAACCCCCTCCTGCTCACCTTGCCCTTCCCTCACACCTATGCCCTAACCCCAGCTCTCCTCCCTTCACCTCCCCTTCCCCCTCCCCCTTTCCCCTTCCAACCTTAACCTAGGGGAAGGAGGGGTCGGGGAAGGGGGTAGGAGAAAGGGGGTAATGGAAGCGGGTAAGGGTAGGAGTAAGGGGTAGGGTTGTGGGTGTGTAGGATTAGGGTGGGGTTAGGGGACAGCATAGGGGAAGAGATAGAGTTAGGGGACGTGGAGAATAGGGGGTATCAGTAGTGTTAAGGTTAGGGTTTGTTAGGGGTTAGAGTTAGGAGTAGGGGAATGGGAAGGGGGAGGGGAGCTGGGAGGCGAGCGGGGGAAGGAAAGGGGGAGGGGAATGTAATGGAAGATTTAAACCGTGTTTTATACTCTTGCAGACTTTGCTTCTGCAAGGCTGAGAACCTGCTTGTTTTTTACAATCAGCAGACATAAGCTAAATTCCACCAAGGGGCCAGAGATGCAGTTATCTGACAAGAGGACATCTGTGTACCAAGAACATTTAATGTTTCTACTTGTTTTGGTCACAGACTGTCAGAGGCCTAGCCTTGATGCAAAATAACATTGTATTCAAAGTGATAAGCTGAGAATTATATTATTCAATCGAAGCCTAATATGCTAGCTTGCTCGCTTATCTTTCTTACTGTGCTGGGAATTGGTGCTTGGGTAAGCAGTTTTTGGGTAATATAAGCCATGGTCCCGCTGCTGAAGTTTGAGACTCTCTGAGAGGTGGCAACATCTGTCAGCAAGAAGAAGAATTTCTGGAGTCCAGCTAACATCCTGGTCGAGGGAGGTGGAGAAGCTGCTACCGGCGCCCGACAACCTACTACAAGTGTGCAGTCGTTGCCTCGCTTCGGCAGTTGGGACCAGTCCAGGCGTTGATAAATATAATTGGGAAGGGCTTGCATATTGTAGTTTGAAATCAGCTTTTGAATTTGTAATAAACCTTTGTATAAACTGAACTGCTCTCAGTGCGGGTGTCTATTTTCTTTCGGTAGCTTAAACACTGTGACCAATCTCAAACGAACAAAGTGAGAAGTACAAGTTTATGCAGGACAGGGAACGGGGTGGAGGAAAGGGGAGGTGAACGGAGGAAGCCATCCCTACTCCCTCCCCTCTCCATCCCTTCCCCCACATTATCCCTGCTTATTTTCTCCTCCTTCTAGCAGAAGTCGGGCCTCAGTCCGGCCAGAACCTCCCATGGTTTCAGATCCTCCATTTCAGGAAGTGCCTTAGACGCTCGCTGCATGACAGACATCTTGTCTCTTCATTCATTCTGTACCGTTATTATTAAATTTAAAAATGGTTGGGTTTTTTAAAGCTAGAATCCAAAAGGCTGGTCCAGATAGACAACACAGAATCAGGCCCTTCGGCCCCTCTCTTCTGCTGGCTGAGTTGTAATCAGTCCATATTCCTCTCCCCGTTTTCATTCTTTGCTCCCATCCAGTTCAGGTTGCCTTGTCAATCTCATGACCTGTGGGAAGAAGCTGCCTGGCTGTCCTGCTTTTATTCCATATCTCCTTCGTGATGGCAGGGGGACAGAGATGCTCTGTGCTGGATATCTATGAGTCTATTTACAAATCCCATCCCTGCAAACAATCAGGGGTCGCTTGCCTTGAGGTTCCACCAATGTTACCTCTCCCTCAGCACTCTCTCATCAGAACACTACTGCACCCTCCTTCCCCTCCTCTACCAAGTCTCAGTATCCCGCTGACAATTCCAGTCAGCTGCCATATCAAGACTCTGGCCCACCTAAACCAATGGATCGATCAGCGCCTTCTCCCCTCAAGTGTTCGAGGAATCCACTCTCTCGCAATGTCTTGCTAATGAATGACCTGCATCCTCCTTCCCACTTGGTTCCTCCTGTTATCAGGCACCTGGATAGACCCCACCCTGTTGAAACTACCTGTGTTCTCACTGATCTCTCTGCGCCTCTACCCTCCATCCAAGGGTCTTGGTTGTCTTGTGGGGATGGTGGAGAACAAAGCACCAACTCAAGGAGATGGGGAGCAGTACAGAGACCCCCAGCTCTAGGAGACAGGGAGAAGCACAAAGATGCCCAACTCTTTCAATCGGATAAAACCTGATCATCAGTTGCAAGGTGAAAGGAACTCTCAGTACTGCTGCACGTGGGGCAGGTTTGGCCCATCCCCACACCTCCACCCTGGCAATTCCCAAAACAGTTTTCCTATTCTTGTGGGAGTCCATGTACGTGGTCAATCAATGGGGACAAGGGTGTAACCAGCATGGCCATCATTGTGTGTGGCTGTGCATGGAACCAAAGTGCAAGGGCACCAAATGGCGCTCTGTGCTGAGGTTCTACCTGGCTCAGGTGTTGCGAAAGATTTGTCTGGCCCTGGTGCCGCACAATGTCCCAGTCAGCAGGGCTTTGCCCTATCACCTTCCAGGGAATGGTTTCATAAACAAACACATTTGACCACAAAGCCATCAGCCAGTGGTCAGCAGAGAATTGCTGACACAGAGACTCTAGGCTTGATGGGATACTGTGGGGTGGTCCACTGAGCAGAGCATCCAGAGACATCCAGGAGGTGTTCCAGAGGGCCAAGGACTCACTGGCCAACACCACCCTTCAGGTACACGCGAGGCCAGAGACACCCACCACTCTCACAGTAGATGCTTCCAGCACAGCAGTAGGGGGCGCACTGGAGCAATTCATTGAAGGGCAATGGCAGCCCCTGGCCTTCTTGAGCAGACACCTCTGGCCACCCGAACTCAACTACAGCACCTTTGGCTGAGAGCAATCGGTGCTGTATCTGGCAGACTGAGGCAGGTAATCTGACCTCAGCTTCACAGTGGGGAGAATGTTTCACGGAGATGTACGAAAAACTGTCACAAACATTGTGACACTGGGTTAACAGCAGTGAGAAGGTTTAACACTAATGTACGATAAACTGTATAAGATAATGTGACACCAGGTTCACAGTCGGGAGACGATTTAATGATAATGAGATAGATACTGTGACAATGGGTTCACAGCAGTGAAAAGGTTTAACTGTGATGTACGATAAACTATGGCAGAAGCAGTGACAAATGGTTCACATTGGGGAGAACTTTTAACTTAATGTACGCTAGATATGGCAGATATTGTGACAATGAGTTCACAGTAGTGAGAAGGATTAACGGAGATGTACAGTGGACTGTGCTGGATACTGTGAAACCGGGTACACATTAGTGAGACAGTTTAATAGTGAGGTTCAATGAACTGTGGCAGGTACTGCGACACCGGGTTCACAGTGTGGAGGAGGTGTAAAGGTGACACGTGATAGATATATTGTTGCAGATACAGAGACACAGATTTAACAGTGGGGAGAAATTTTAATGGTGATTTTTGGGAGACTGAAGCAGATAACTATTTCACCGGGTTCACTGTGGGGAGAAGGTTTAACGCTGATGTATGGCTGACCGAGATAGATACTGTGAAACTGGGTAAACAGTGGGGAGAGGATTTAGCGGTGATATATGATAGACTGAGGTAGATATTGTGACACCGGGTTCACAGTTGGGAGAAGGTTTATCAGTGATATAAGATAAACTGGGGCAGATACTGTGACACCAGGTTCACAGTGGGAAGGGGGTTTAATGGTGATATACGATTCAATTTTGCAGATACAGTGATACCGGTTTCACAGTAGGTTGAAAATTTATCATTAATGTACAGTAGACTTAGGCAGATTCTGTGACAGTGGGTTCACATTAGGGAGAAGGTTTAACAGTGATGTCCGGTAAATGTTGGCAGATACCATGAAAATGAGTTCACCGAAGTGAGAAGGTTTAATATTGATGTACGATTAACTCTGGCTGATACTGTGACACCAGGTTATCAGTTGGGAGAAGGTTTAATGGTGATGTACAGCAGACTGAGGCAGACACAGTTACTCTGGGTTCTCAGTGGGGAGAAGGTTTATCAGTGATGTATGTTAAACTGTGGCAGAAAATCTGACAACAGGTTTCCAGTGGAGATAAGGTTTATCAGTGATGTATGATAAACTGTGGCAGAAAATCTGACAACAGGTTTCCAGTGGGGATAAGGTTTTACGGTGATATAAGATAAACTGTGGCAAATACTGAGACACAAAGTTAACGGAGGTGAGAATGTTTAACAGCGCTGTACGGCAAACTGAGGAAGATACTGTTACACCGAGTTCACAGTCGGGAGAAAGTTTAACGGTGATATACGGAGGAATGAGGAAGATACTGTGTGACCGGGTTCACAGCAGTAGTTAGAAGGTTTAACAGTGATGTACAATAAACTACAGCAGATGGTGTGGCATCAGGTCAACAGTGGGGAAAAGGTTTCATGGTGATGTATGTTATAATGTGGAAAATACTGTGACAATGGATTCAGAGTTGAGAGATTGATCAACGGTGATGTATGGTAGACTGAGACAGATAATTTGACAACAGGTTCACAGTGGAAAGGAGGTTAAACAGTGATACACGATTCAATGTTGCAGATACAGTGATACCTGTTTCACAGTAGTGAGAATGTTTAATACTGATATCCAATAAACTGTGTCAGATACTGTGACATCAGTTTCACAGTAGGGAGAAGGTTTAATGTTGTTGTCCAGTGGCTGAGACAGATACTGAAATGCATGTCCTTCAATGCAAAAAGCAGAGTGACGAGGTAGATGAGCTTAGAGCCTGGATTGGCACTTGGAATTATGATGTGGGGGAAATTAGTGAGACCTGGTTACGGGAGGGACAGGACTGGCAACTCAATATTCCAGAATACAAATGTTTTAGATGTGATAGAATAGGGGGTATAAAAGGGGGAGGAGTTGCTCTACTTGTGAAGGAGGACATTACTGCCGTGAGGTGGCAGGATGGTTTGGAGGGATCGTCCAGTGAGGCAGTTTGGGTGGAATTGAGGGGTGGAGGAGGCATGAGGGCATGAATAGGAGTGTATTATAGACCACCAAATGGGTCAAGAAAATTGGAGGAACAAATTTGTAAGGAGATAGCATATATGTGTAATAAACATCAGGTAGTGATCATGGGAGATTTTAACTTCCCTCACATTGATTGGGATACCCATACAGTAAGAGGGCTGGAAGGGCTAGAGTTTGTCAAATGTGTACAAGATAGTTTTCTTAATCAATACGTAGAGGAACCAACTCAGGACGGTGTAATACTGGATCTCCTGTTAGGGAACGAGATAGGTCAGGTGTCTGAGGTTAATGTTAGAGAACAAATTGAGTCTAGTGATCACAACTCTATTAATTTTAGGGTAGTTTTAGGGAAGAGGAAGGAGGGGCCTAAAGTTGAGGTTCTGGATTGGAGAAAAGCAAATTTCAAAGGAATAAGAATGGATTTGGGGAGTATTGAGTGGGACATGATTTTTTCAGGAAAGGAAATAAATGAAAAATGGAGAATATTCAAAGAAGAAATGTAGAGAGTACAGAGTAGATGTGTCTCAGTGAGGATGAAAGGAAAGGCTGGAAGTCAGACGGAGCCTTGGTTTTCGAGGAATATTAGAAATTTGGTTAGGAGAAAGAGGGAGGTGTACAAGAGGTATAAACAGCAGGGTGATGAGAAATTGAAAGAGGACTTCAAGGAGTGTAGAAAAAAATCTTCAGAAAGAAATTAGAAAGGCCAAAAAGAGGCATGAAGAGGCTTTGGCAGGCAGAGTAAAAATAAATCCAAAGGGTTTCTATAGGTACATTAAAAGTAAAAGATTAGTGAGGGATAGAATTGGACCCCTTGTAGATAGAATTGGACCCCTTGTTAGAAGTCAGAGGAGATGGGGGAAATTTTAAATGATTTATTTTCCTCGGTATTCACTCGGGAAAAAAATATTGTACCAGTTGAAGTAAAGAAAAATAGTGGAGAGGTCATGAATCATATAAGGATAACCGAGGAGGTAGTGATGGCAGTGTTAAAAAAGATAAAGGTGGACAAATCTCTGGGTCTGGACAAAGTATTCCCAAGGACACTCAGGGAGGCTAGTGTACAGATAGTGGGGCCATTAACAGAGATATTTAGGATGTCACTGGTCATGGTGGTAATGCCAGAGGATTGGAGGGTGGCTCATGTTGTTCCGCTGTTTAAGAAAGAGTCCAAATGTTAGCCTGGAAATTATAGACCTGTGAGTCTGACGTCTGTGGTGGGTAAGTTAATGGTAAGTGTTCTGAGGGATGGCATTTACAAATATTTGGAAGAACAGGGATTGATCGGTAGTAGTCAGCATGGTTTTGTCAGGGGTAGATCATGCTTAACAAACATTATAGAGTTTTTCTTGGGGGTTACAAAAAAGATTGATGAATCGAAGACTGTGGATGTTGTCTATTTAGTTTTTAGTCAAGCTTTTGACAAAGTTCGCCATAGGAGGTTAGGCAAAAAGGTAGAGGCATTAGATATAAATAAGGAGGTAGTGAAATGGATTCAGCAATGGTTGGATGGGAGGTATCAGAGAGTAGTAGTAGAAAATTGTTTGTCAAATTGGAGGCCAGTGACTAGTGGAGTTCCTCAGGGATGAGTCCTGGGTCCACTATTGTTTGTTATATATATTAACGATCTGGAAGAAGGGGTAGTGATGTGGATAAGTAAGTTTGCAGATGATACAAAGATTGGTGGTATTATGGACAGTGAAGAAGATTACCATAGCTTAAAAAGAGATATAGGAAAGCTAGAGGAGTGGGCTGAGAAATGGCTGATGGAATTTAATACGGATAAGTGTGAAGTGTTGCATTTTGGAAAGGCAAATCTAATTAGGTCATTTACATTGAATGGTAGACAATTGAGGAGAGCAGAGCAACAAAGGGATTTAGGAGTTATGGTAAATAGTACCCTCAAAGTTGATACTCGGGTAGATAGAGTGGTGAAGAAGGCATTTGGAATGTTGGCCTTCATAAATCGGAGTATTGAATTCAAGAGTTGGGATGTTATGATGAAATTGTACAAGGCATCGGTGAGGCCAAATTTGGAGTACTTTGTGCAGTTTTGGTCACCGAATTATAGGAAAGATATAAACAAAATAGAGAGAGTGCAGAGAAGGTTCACGAGAATGTTGACAGGATTTCAGGGTTTGAGTTACAGAGAAAAGTTGAGCAGCCTGGGGATTTTTTCTCTGGAGCGTAGAAAATTAAGGGGGGATTTGATGGAGGTGTTCAAGATGTTAAAAGGGACAGACAGAGTAAACGTTGATAGGCTTTTTCAATTAAGAGTGGGGGATATTCAAAGCAGAGGCCATGGTTTGAGTTGAAGGGGGAAAATTATAAAGGGAACATGAGGGGGAATTTCTTGATGCAAAGGGTGTTTGGGATGTGGAATAAGCTTCAAACAGAGGTGATTGAAGCAAGGACGTTATTTACATTAAATATAAGACTGGATAATTACATGGAGGGGAGAGGATTGGAGGGGTATGGACCAGGTGCTGGTCAGTGGAACTTGGAGGGTGGGGATTTGTTCAGGCATGAACCAGTGGGGCCACACTGGCCTGTTCTGTGCTGTATATGGTTATATAGCAATGAGAGGTTTAACAGTGTTGTATGATAAAATGTGTCAGATAATGTTTCACTAGTTTCAGAGTGGGGGGAAGCTTTAATGGTGATGTATAGTGCATGGAGACAGATAATATGACACCCGGTTCAAAGTGGGGAGGTTTACCAGTGATGTATAATAAACTCTGGCATATACTGTTATACCCAATTCACAGAGGGGATGGGAGACTGAGAGGGATACTGTGAAACCGGGTTCACATTAGTGAGAAGGTTTAACAGTCAGGTTCAGTTAACTGTGGCAGGTAGTGTGACACCAGGTTCACAGTGCGGAAGAGGTTTAAAGGTGACACGCTATACAATGTTGCAGATACAGAGACACAGAGTTAACAGTGGGGAGAAATTTTAATGTTGATTTTCAAAAGACTGAGGCAGATATTATTTCACTGGGTTCACAGTGGGGAGAAGGTCTATGGGCTATATAACTTATATTGAGGTGGATACTGTCACATCAGGTTCACAGTGGGGAGAAGGTTTAACGGTGATGTACGGTAAATTGAGATAGATACTGTGACACCAGGTGCACAGTGGGGAATAAGGTTTAACAGTGATGTATGGTAGCCTGAGACAGATACTGTGACACTGTATTCACAGTGGGGAGAAGATTTAATGATGATATACAGTGAATTGAGGTAGATACCATGACTCTAGGTGCACAGTGCGGAGAAGGTTTAATGGTGATGTACGATAAACTGTGGTAGGTACAGTAAAACCGGCCTCACAGTGGGGAAAAGATTTCCTGGTGATTCACGAGAAACTGAGATGCTGGGACATGGACAGGGTTGACGGTGGGGAGAATGTTTAACAGTTCTGTTTGATAAACTGTGACAGAGAAAGTGACACTGTTTTCACTGCTGGGAGAATGTTTAACGGTGATGTACGATAGATGTATGCAGATACTCTGACACCAGCTTCACAGGGGGGAGAATGTTTATCGGTGATGTACGGTGAACTGAGATAGATACTGAGATAATGGGTTCACGGGAGTGAAAATGTTTAACATTAATGTACGATAAACTGTGTCAGATACTGTGACACCAGGTTCGCAGTGGGGAGAATGTTTAACAAGATGTACAATAAACTGTGGCAGATACTGTGACACTAGATTCACAGTGGGTAGGTTTTAACGGTGATGAACAGTAGACTTAGGTAGGTATTGTAACACCAGGTTCACAGGGGGGAGAAGGTTTAACATTGATGTACATTTGAATGAGGCAGAATCTGTGAGACAGGATTCACAGTCATGAGAAAGTTTAACAGTGATGTTCTATAAACTGTGTCAGATACTGTGACAACAAGTTCACAGTGCGAAGAACGTTTAATGGTGATGTACAGTAGACTGGGACAGAAACTGTGACACCGGGCTCAGAGTAGGAAGCATGCTGAAGGTGATGTACAGTTAACTTTGACAGATACTGCTGACACCGGATTCACTGTAGTGAGAAGGTTTAACAGTGATGTACAATAAATTCTGGCCTATACTGTGACATCAGGTTCATATTGGGGAGAAGGTTTAATGGCGATGTATGGTAGAGGGAGGCAGATACTGTGACACCAGGCTCATTGTATTGTTCATTTACCTTAATTACAACATCTAATTTATATGCTCCATTTTTTTGTGGTAACTTCCAAACATTCCATAAACTTCAATTCTAATCAGATTTTGTTAATTTAAATAGGTCACCACTAAAAGCCTAAATCGTTTGGTCTCTTAAGTACACAGCACAAAATTAAATTCTTTACCTGGGTTTGGTTCAACGGCACTTCAGTCTGCTTCATTATTTTTTCAGTCCCTTGTTTTGTACTTTCTGCTTTGCCCAGTCGATTCGCCTAATGGGCATCCAACTCTATCTTCTCAGCTTGACCCAACGTCTCCTCTGTAAACTTAAGCAAACCAAGGAGACCAAAGTTAAAATTTTCACATTGGCATTTTCAAACACAAAAATGACGCTGTGAGTTGCAATTTCACATCAAAATCCCACTTGCTAAACTTGCAAGCAACTGCACCGCATCCTACAGCTGGAAAATTGCAAGAGAACTGCTTGGTTAAAGCAAAGACTCCACCCACTCACCCCATTAAAGGCCTCCAAGTTTACAACAGATAGCAACCTGAAAGTTAAATACAAACATCTGTATCAGGAAGATTAACGGGCTTAAAAAAATAATTTCCACTATTGAAAGAAAACTCCTCAGGGAACACCAGGCTCTTGTTGAACAATTCCTGTTGTATTGCTCAAAATGGTTTGAATCTTGATTTCAAGCAGAGTCATTTGGTGAGATTGTTGGTCCAGAACAAACCCTGCCAACACACTCCCTTAAATACCTGCAAAGACCTGGTTCAGCTCTGCTCCATGCTAAAGCTATCAAGCTTTTCTGAAAAGATAACAAACTTCAGATGCTGGTACATTGAGTCACAAAAACACTAATGCTTCCCTGAACAACACAACAAGAACCTTCCCGAGTGGTAAATATCAACAAGACATAATATCATTTCACTGTTGTGTTTGTGTCGTTGGAGAATTCCCTTTCCATTCAATCAGAATTAGAGTTTTGGGTGCTGTATTTGAGAAAAGATGTGCTGGTGTTGGAGAAGGTCAGAGATGATTTACTGGAATGATATCAGGAATGAAAGGGTTAGTGTATGAGGAACAATTGTCGACTCTTCGACTGTACTAGTTGGAGTACAGAAGGATAAGGGGGACCTCAGAAGCATTTCAAATGCTGGAAGGCTTGGACAGAGTACATATGGCAAAGATGTTTCCATTGGTAGGAGATTCTAGGACAGGAGAGCATAATTTCAGGATAAAAGGGTGTCAATTTAAAACAAATGTGGAAAAAATTATTTTGTCAGTGCGTCGTAAAACCCACGTGAGGTCATTGGGTGTATTTAAGGCAGAGATTAACAGGTATTTGATACGTCAAGGAATTAATGGTAATGGGGAGAGAGCTGGGCAGTGGGGCTGAGTGGAAGAATGGTGGAACAGACTCGATGGGTCTACTTCTGCTCCTATATCTTGTGATCTATATCCTGCTGGAGACCTAGACAACCCTCCTCTTGTGTTCCATTCTTAGAAAACATTCTGCATCGTGGTTTTATGTCACGTGAACCCATTTCCGATTGAATCCCATGTTACAAGTAACCCAATGCAAATTCTGCATTGAGAGGACTGCAGCTTCCTCATTTTAAAAATTGTTATGGAGCAGCTCAAATGAGGCTTCTTTTTTTGAAAGGGATAAAATAGAATCAAATAAAATAGGAGAGGGAAAAGCAGAAGAATTTATGTACAAGTGGGAATCAAAATTAATGGTTGGTGATAAAGATACACAATTGTTGAAACATTTGATTAATATATGGAATAAAATAAATGATGTAATTGGTGTAAGTGGATGTACATCACCCAGAATGGCTTTGATTCAAAATCCTCGTATCCTCGTATCTTCAGGATCATCAATTGCTGGATAGCTGGTTTCGTAAGGGGATTATAAATGTTGAAGATTGTTATGAAAGGGGTCAATTAATGTCATTTGAGCAACTGAGAAATAAATATCATATAACTCATCGCAATCTTTTTTGCTATTTCCAACTAAGAGCATTTTTTTTATATAATTTTTTATCTTTCACACCATAAATCACATTAACCATGATACACATTTTTTCCTTTTCACACATATACAATGTCATTTTCTCACCCCCCTCCCTCCTCCCCTCCCACACTCCCCACCTCCCCCCTCCCGTCCATTTAAGGTATAAAATCTAGGATACATTAAACCAGTCAGACAATGTTGTCATTCAATAAAAATACACCAAAAATTCCACTGAGTCCATTCTTTTCATTTCCTTTTCCTTCCGTTAACTTAGGTAGTGATTGTCCCCAGTAGGTTTTCGCTATTGTGTTTAATATAAGGCTCCCATATTTGTTCGAATATTTCAATATTATTTCTTAAACTATATGTTATTTTTTCTAATGGAATACATTTATTCATTTCTATATACCATTGTTGTATTTTCAAATTATCTTCCAATTTCCAGGTTGACATAATACATTTTTTTGCTACGGCTAGAGCTATCTTAACAAATCTTTTTTGTGCATCCTCCAAATCAATTCCAAATTCTTTGTTTTTTATGTTACTTAGGAGAAAGATCTCTGGATTCTTTGGCATATTGTTTTCTGTTATTTTATTTAATATCTGATTGAGATCTTCCCAAAATTTTTCTACTTTCTCACATGTCCAGATTGCATGAATTGTTGTTCCCATTTCTTTTTTACATTGAAAACATCTATCAGATACTGTTGGGTCCCATTTATTTAACTTTTGAGGTGTAATGTATAGCCTGTGTATCCAGTTATATTGTATCATACGTAACCTCATATTTATTGTATTTCTCATCGTTCCAGAGCATAACTTCTCCCATGTTTCCTTTTTTATCTTTATATTTAAATCCTGTTCCCATTTTTGTTTAGTTTTACCATTTGTTTCTTCATTCCCCTTTTCTTGCAGTTTAATATACATATTTGTTATAAATCTTTTGATTATCATTGTAGCTGTAATCACATATTCAAAGTTACTTCCCTCTGGCAAACTCAAACTGCTTCCTAATTTATCCTTCAAGTAGGATCTCAATTGGTAATATGCCAGTGCTGTATCTTGAGTTATGCCTGGAAGTTTCCTCTCGCTTCGTCTGACTGCAGTTTTCCAACATTGAACCTCTTTCTGGGGGCTTTATTGTTCCTGGGCTTTGGCTTGAAGTGAAGGTTGAGCTTGCAGCGAACCAGCCGGTGGTCAGTGTGGCATTCCGCGCTAGGCATGACCCTGGTGTGGAGCACATCTTGTTTGTCACTTTCTCGCACCAGGATGTAGTCCAGGAGGTGCCAGTGTTTGGATCGGGGATGCATCCAGGTAGTCTTAAGGCCGTCCCTCTGCTGAAAAAGGGTGTTTGTAATGACAAGCCGCTGTTCTGCGCAGAGCTCCAACAGGAGGCGCCCATTGTCGTTGCACTTGCCGACGCCATGCTTGCCCAGGATTCCTGGCCAGGTTTCTGAGTCTTTGCCGACACGAGCGTTGAAGTCGCCCAGGATGACAACCTTGTCGGCTGTAGGGGTACGTTGGATGAGGTTGCGCAGGTCGGTGTAGAACTTGTTCTTTTCTGCTGGTTCCGCCTGGAGGGTTGGAGCATAGACACTGATGAGGGTGATGTGACGCTTGTTTTGAAGTGGGAGTCGCATGGACATGATTCGGTCCGAGAGGCCTGTCGGAAGGTTTTCGAGTTTGGAGGCAATGAATCTCTTGACCATGAAGCCTACACCAGATAGGCGTCGTTCATCCGAAGGCTTGCCAGACCAGTAGAGTGTGTAGCCCGCGCCGCGTTCTTGGAGGCTGCCTACATCTGCCAGGCGGACTTCACTGAGAGCGGCTATGTCGATGTCAAGTCTGAGGAGTTCATGTGCAATGAGGGCAGACCGACGTTCAGGTCGATGGCTGTCAGTCTTGTCTAGCATGGTTCTGATGTTCCAGCATGCTAGCTTGAGTTTGTGAGCATCTTTTGAGGGGGAGGACGTGGAGGGGGAGGACGTTGAGGGGGAGGACGTGGACCTGTCCTCGGGCCTGCGCAAAGGAGCTTTTAGGTGGAGTGCAGTGCGCGCAGTACTGGCCCCACCCTTTACACCCATGGTTCGTGTGCCGTGGCCAAGCAAGCTGGGACGTGGCAGCGAGGTCCTTGGGTCGTAGGTTTTATATCGGAGTGGCCTTCTCCTATGCAGGTTTATTACCCGGGCTGGAGGGGCCTGCCTCCCCTCCTAGGTCGGTCCATACTGCCCGGACCGGGGCCGAGGCCGCCGCAGTTCACCCTGTGCCTGGACTGGGGCCACCACCTCCCACTCCCTGCCCGGACCGGGGCCTCCGTCTGCCTCACTCGACCGAGGCCGGGGCCGCCATCTCCCCCTTGCTCCTGCCCGGATCGGGGCCGCCGCTGTCTACCCTTCGCCCGGACCGGGGCCGGGGCCGCTGCTGCTCTCCCTGTGCCCGGACTGGGGCCGCCGCCTCCCACTCCCTGTCCGGACCGGGGCCTCCGCCTGCCTCACTCGACCGAGGCCGGGGCCGCCGTCTCCCCCTTGCTCCTGCCCGGATCGGGGCCGCCGCCGTCTACCCTTCGCCCGGACCGGGGCCGGGGCCGCTGCTGCTCTCCCTGTGCCCGGACTGGGGCCGCCGCCTCCCCCTTGCTCCTGCCCGTATCGGGGCCGCCGCCGTCTACCCTTCGCCCGGACCGGGGCCGGGGCCGCTGCTGCTCTCCCTGTGCCCGGACTGGGGCCGCCGCCTCCCACTCCCTGTCCGGACCGGGGCCTCCGCCTGCCTCACTCGACCGAGGCCGGGGCTGCCGTCTCCCCCTTGCTCCTGCCCGGATCGGGGCCGCCGCCGTCTACCCTTCGCCGGGACCGGGGCCGGGGCCGCTGCTGCTCTCCCTGTGCCCGGACTGGGGCCGCCGCCTCCCACTCCCTGCCCGGACCGGGGCCTCCGCCTGCCTCACTCGACCGAGGCCGGGGCCTCAACATGATTATCCAACGGCACGAAAACCAACAAGGTCGGGTCAGATACAGCAATGAGCTCTCTGAACCCTTCTCCATTAACAATGGCGTGAAGCAAGGCTGTGTTCTCGCACCAACCCTCTTTTCAATCTTCTTCAGCATGATGCTGAACCAAGCCATGAAAGACCCCAACAATGAAGACGCTGTTTACATCCGGTACCGCACGGATGGCAGTCTCTTCAATCTGAGGCGCCTGCAAGCTCACACCAAGACACAAGAGAAACTTGTCCGTGAACTACTCTTTGCAGATGATGCCGCTTTAGTTGCCCATTCAGAGCCAGCTCTTCAGCGCTTGACGTCCTGCTTTGCGGAAACTGCCAAAATGTTTGGCCTGGAAGTCAGCCTGAAGAAAACTGAGGTCCTCCATCAGCCAGCTCCCCACCATGACTACCAGCCCCCCCACATCTCCATCGGGCACACAAAACTCAAAACGGTCAACCAGTTTACTTATCTCGGCTGCACCATTTCATCAGATGCAAGGATCGACAATGAGATAGACAACAGACTCGCCAAGGCAAATAGCGCCTTTGGAAGACTACACAAAAGAGTCTGGAAAAACAACCAACTGAAAAACCTCACAAAGATAAGCGTATACAGAGCCGTTGTCATACCCACACTCCTGTTTGGCTCCGAATCATGGGTCCTCTACCGGCACCACCTACGGCTCCTAGAACGCTTCCACCAGCGTTGTCTCCGCTCCATCCTCAACATCCATTGGAGCGCTCACACCCCTAACGTCGAGGTACTCGAGATGGCAGAGGTCGACAGCATCGAGTCCACGCTGCTGAAGATCCAGCTGCGCTGGATGGGTCACGTCTCCAGAATGGAGGACCATCGCCTTCCCAAGATCGTATTATATGGCGAGCTCTCCACTGGCCACCGTGACAGAGGTGCACCAAAGAAAAGGTACAAGGACTGCCTAAAGAAATCTCTTGGTGCCTGCCACATTGACCACCGCCAGTGGGCTGATAACGCCTCAAACCGTGCATCTTGGCGCCTCACAGTTTGGCGGGCAGCAGCCTCCTTTGAAGAAGACCGCAGAGCCTACCTCACTGACAAAAGGCAAAGGAGGAAAAACCCAACACCCAACCCCAACCAACCAATTTTCCCTTGCAACCGCTGCAATCGTGTCTGCCTGTCCCGCATCGGACTGGTCAGCCACAAACGAGCCTGCAGCTGACGTGGACTTTTTACCCCCTCCATAAATCTTCGTCCGCGAAGCCAAGCCAAAGAAAAAAGAAAGAAAGATCTTGAGTTATATTGTATTTATCTTTCATTTGTTCAAAGGATAATAATCTATTTCCTGAAAAACAATTTTCTATTCTTTTAATCCCTTTTTTCTCCCATTCTCTAAAGGAAAGGTTATCTATTGTAAAAAGGAGTAACTTGTTTTGCGTCAATATTAGTTTTGGTAATTGATAATTTGTATTATTTCTTTCTACATGAATCTTCTTCCAAATATTGAGTAGATGATGTAATACTGGAGAACTTCTATGTTGTACCAATTTTTCATCCCATTTATAAATATGTGTTCAGGTGTCTTTTCCCCTATTTTATCTAATTCTAATCTAGTCCAATCTGGCTTTTCCCTTGTTTGATAAAAATCTGATAGGTATCTTAATTATGCGGCTCTATAATAATTTTTAAAGTTTGACAGTTGTAAGCCTCCTTGTTTATACCATTCCATTAATTTATCTAGTGCTATCCTCGGTTTCCCCCCTTTCCATAAAAATTTCCTTATTATTTTCTTTAACTCCTTGAAGAATTTCTCTGTCAGTTGTATTGGCAATGCCTGAAATAGGTATAATATCCTTGGAAAAATGTTCATTTTAATACAGTTTATCCTTCCTATTAGTGTTAATGGTAAATCTTTCCAATGCTCTAAATCATCCTGTAATTTTTTCAGTATTGGATAATAATTGAGTTTATATAGTTGGCCGAGATTTTTGTTTATTTGTACACCTAGGTATCTTATTGCTTGCATTTGCCACCTAAATGGTGATTCTTTCTTAAATTTTGAGAAATCCGCATCATTCATAGGCATTGCTTCACTTTTATTTACGTTGATCTTGTAACCCGACACTTCTCCATATTCCTTCAATTTCTTATATAATTCTTTTATTGATAGTTCTGGTTCTGTTAAGTACACTATAACATCATCCGCAAATAGACTGATTTTATATTCCTTGTCTTTTATTTTTATCCCTTTTATATTATTTTCTGTTCTTATCAATTCTGCTAGTGGTTCTATAGCTAACGCAAACAATAAAGGTGATAGTGGGCATCCCTGTCGTGTTGACCTGCTTAAGTTAAATTGCTTTGATACATGTCCATTTACTGTCATTTTCACTAATGGTCCCTTATATAATGCTTTAATCCAATTAATATACTTCTCCGGTAAACTGAATTTTTGCAATACTTTGAACAAATAATTCCATTCTACTCTGTCAAAGGCCTTCTCTGCGTCTAAAGCAACTGCTACTGTTGGTGCTTTATTCCCTTCTACTGCATGAATTAAGTTAATAAATTTACAAATATTGTCTGTTGTGCGTCTTTTTTTGATAAATCCAGTTTGGTCTAGATTTACCATTTTCGGTACATACTCTGCTAATCTATTTGCTAATAATTTAGCTATTTTCTTATAATCTGTGTTAAGTAAAGATATTGGTCTATATGACGCTGGTGTGAGTGGATCTTTCCCTTGCTTTAGTATTACTGTAATTATTGCTGTTTTACATGAATCTGGTAAGCTTTGCGTTTTATACTAAGAGCATATTTGAAGGATAAGTAGGGACCAACCATGTTGTACTGAAATAGAAATTCCTTATAAAGAGGAATTGTTAAAAAAAATTATTTGATGATGTCCTCTTTATTACAAGTAGGAACTTTTAAATGAGAAGTTCATAAGTTGAGAAAAAGGTGTGAAATGGATCTGAATATTGTAATTGATTGGCAAATATGGGGAGGTCCATATCAGGATCTCAATGCAAGACATAAATTAGTTCAGTATAATTGTTTTTACTTCAGTCATGTAGCAGATGTCAGCAAGAATTTTATCTTAAAGCTGCACCTGGAGTCAGGTGACTCAGGCTATTGGATTTGAAAACCTCCTCAGGAAACTGATTTGGCAATAGAAACATAGAAACATAGAAGATAGGAGCAGGAGTAGGTCATTCGACCCTTCGAGCCTGCTCCGCCATTCAACGAGATCATGGCTGATCTTAAAGTTCAATACCCCGTCCCCGCCTTCTCTCCGTAACCTTTAATACCCTTATACTGAAGAAATAGATCTAATTCCCTCTTAAATATATTTAATGAACCTGCCTCTACTGCCCTCTGTGGCAATGAATTCCACAGATTCACCACCCTCTGGGTAAAGAAATTCCTCCTCATCTCGGTCCTAAATGGTTTGCCTATTATCCTCAAACCATGGCCCCGGGTTCTGGATTTTCCCACAATTGGAAACATCCCATCTGCATCCATTCTGTCCAGTCTTGCCAGAATTTTATGTCTCTATGAGATCCCCTCTCAATCTTCTAAACTCCAGCGAGTACAATCCCAATTTGCACAATCTTTCCTCATAAGTCATTCCTGCCATTCCAGGTATCAGCCTGGTGAATCGCCTCTGCACTCCCTCCATTGCAAGAACATCCTTCCTTAGATAAGGTGACCAAAACTGCACACAATACTCCAGGTGTGGTCTCACCAAGGCCCTGTACAGCTGCAGTAAGGTATCCTTTTTCCTATACTCAAACCCTCTTGATATGAAGGCCACATACCATTTGCCTTTTTAACCGCCTGCTGTACCTGCATTCTCGCCTTCAGAGACTGGTGTACAAGTACCCCTAGGTCTCTCTGCACTTCCCCATCTCTTAATCTATTGCCATTCAAATAGTAATCTGCCCTCCGGTTTGTATTACCAAAATGGATAACCTCACATTTATCCACATTGTAGTGCATTTGCCATGTATCTGCCCAGTCCCTCAATTTATCCATATCACACTGGAGCTTCCTGACTCACACTTCCGTGCACACAACCCCTCCTAGCTTAGTGTCATCTGCAAATTTGGAGATATTACATCAAATCCCCTCATCCAGATCATTAATGTAAATTGTGAACAGCTGGGGTCCCAGTTCAGATCCCTGTGACACCCCACTGGTCACCGCCTGCCACTCAGAAAATGAGCCATTTATCCCAACTCTCTGTCTTCTACCTGCCAGCCAGTTCTCAATCCACATCAATACTTTACCCCCAATCCCATGAGCCTTGATTTTGTAAGCCAGTCGTTTATGCGGGACCTTATCGAAGGCCTTTTGGAAGTCCAGGTACACCACATCCACTGGCTCTCCCCCATCTATTTTACCTGTCACCATCTCAAAGAATTCCAATAGATTTGTCAAGCACGATTTTCCTTTTGTAAATCCATTTTGACTCTGTCCGATCCCTTCTCTGCTAGTCATATGCTCCGCTATTACATCCTTAATAATGGATTCCATCATTTTGCCCACTACTGATGTAAGCCTCACCGGCCTATAATTCCCTGCTTTTTCTCTACCCCCCTTTTTAAATAGTGGGGTAACATTAGCTATCCTCCAATCCATGGGTACTGATCCTGAGTCTATCGAGTTCTGGAAAATAATTCTTAAAGCATCTGCTATCTGAATGGCCACTTCCTTGAGTACCCTACGATGTAGATTATCAGGTCCTTGGGATTTATCTGCCTTCAATCCCATCAATTTCCCCAAGACCATGTCCTTAGAGATACTGATTTCTTTCAGTTCCTCCCTTGCATTAATCTCTATGTTTCCCAACATCCTTGGGAGGTTATTTGTATCCTCTCTTGTGAAAACAGAATGAAAGTAAGAATTTAATTGGTCTGCCATTTCCTTACACCCCATTATATATTCCCCTGATTCTGACTGCAAGGGACCTACTCTGGATTTCACCAATCTTTTCCTCTTGACATATTTATAAAATCTTTTGCTGTCGGTTTTTATATTTGCCGCAAGCTTACTTTCATAATTTATTTTTGCTCTCTTGATCACGTGATCCAGGGGAGTTGTATTAATTCACTTCAATGCAGCATTTTGGATCTATTGACCAAAGTTCCACACTGCAGCAGTGAGGAAGGAATTCACAACTAGTTTTTCTTCTACAGTTACTTCTTACACCAGTGAAATTGAATAGAATAAAATCAGATTTATCACATCAATGTTTAAGGTGTGGTGAAGATATCGCAACTTTCTTGCATTCAACTTATCTTTGTCCTAATGCAAGATCTTTTTGGGGAGAATTACAATATTTATGGAACAAGTTATAGGAGATGTTTTTCCACAGAATCTGACCTTATTTTTATTAAGAAATATGGAAGGAACAAGGACCAAATTAAATCTATTAATATATCAATTGAAATTTGTTAAATTAACGTTAGCGGTGATGAGGACATGTATAGAACTTACTTGGAAATCCCATATATTTTTAGGGATGCCAAGATGACATGCAAAAATTCAAAGTTGTATTCCTTTGGAAAAAATTACATTTCGCTTGAGAAATATATACTCTATGCTTTTGCAAATTTGGCACCTGAATATTCAAATATCAGGCTTCAATTTGTAATAATGCCCTTTCCATCCCTCTAGACATGTGAGATTCTCCTCTTAGTTAATTTTTTTTTTATTTAGATTTGTTAGATTTCTTCGCCACCGTGAACTCTGGGGAAGCGGACGACTAGTGCAGGGCACCAGAAAACAGAAAGACCACACCCCACCAACATCTCAGAAGCAGAGGATTCAATCCATGGGTCAGTGACCAAGGCAGCAGACCAGTGGGGGGTTCTGCAGCTGAAAGACCCACATAGGTGGCAGGTTGTTGGTGACTTGAAGAGAGGAACCCACGCAGGCTGTGGGCTTCTGGACAAAGCAGTCAAGGAACTCACACCAGGCTGTGGATTGCTAGAGACTTGGTCAAAACTGGCTAAAAGGGTGTCAGGTATCAGACCTGGGATACGAGTGAGTGCTAAATGGTTCCTAATTATGTCAGAGGTTCAAAACTGGAGCATACATCTGTGAGCATTAAAAGAGAATCCACAGACCCTCAGTGACTTGGCCCAGGGTTTGGGGTGGTGGGGGGTGGGGGGGGAGCACTCAGTCTTTCTCTGACTGCAAGAAGCATTTCAGGAAATTTCTGCCAGAGGTAAGTCTGTCTGCCTTATAGCAAGAAAAAAGCAATTTTGTGTGACATGACACTTTTTAATTACATGACAGTAAATTGTCTCCTGAAATAGAGAGAGGTTCAAGTTTCAAACTATTACAAACTCCACTCAACAGATTATACCTCTTCCCACTTTTTTTTTTGCAAGGACACCATTGATTTGATCACAACTCCTCTGCTGCATCTGTCCTGTGACAGATTATGTATTTTACATTGTATATAGAGATGTTTTTGAAAGAGTTAGATTGGAGGAGTCGTTTAGGTCACAAACAAACACATACACTGCACAAAACAGCTCTTATTTAAAATACAAGAGCTTTGCTGAGAGTGAGTCATTCAGGCGCCGAGAGTCTTTACAAAGACAAAACAAGGAGACTGTTTTGCTAAAGAATTTCAAAAGCAGGTGTAAATGGATTATTGTTTTAAAGCAACAGATTAATGGACTCAGAAGTTTGAGTCCAGTGCAGTCATCTGGCTGATACCAGTTTGCTATTCTAAGAAGGTCATGTGGTTTTTCAAGCAGAGAAGAGAGACCAAATAGGCTTTTTCTAAAAGAGAGAGAGAGAGAGAGAGAGATGGCAAGCCAGCATCTTGTTTTTAAGATGGGTCGTGAGTTCTCAGTTCAGCCTGTTGAAAAACAGGAAATGGCTGGCTAGAAATGATGTTTCACCTGAAATAAGGGAAACAAAAGGAAATCAATGGTGACCTGCAGAAGAGGTTATCATTTGGAAAACCCTTATGGGTCAAGGTTCTTTGGCAAGACACCAAAGTGGCTGATCAGAGGGAATCAGTTTATGTGTGTTCAATGAGCAGGAAATCCCTCTCTGAAACCAACAAGAGCTTTCCTGGAGGGTAAACATTTACTTTTAAGCACCAGAGCTTATCATTCATATTCAAATTCATAAATGTTGAATTCTATGCACAGTATAAGAATTGATAGACACCGGTGAACTTGGAGTTGTGTCAAAGAACTTTATGCACATTAAATACACCTGCACTTCGAATTAGAAGGGGGTAATGGAAGGCTGTTAATAGTGATAAGTTAAAGTTTGATCCCGTTTTTTTTAAAAAGAAAATTAAAAACAATGTTTGTTTAAGTATGAATGGTGTTATTGCTTAAAATCTGCCTGTGATGGAAAGTATTCTTGGACTGAATAGACATCTGGGCCAAATGGCTATTTAAAGACAATCTGTACATGATTGTACATCCTAAAGTACAATGACTACTTCTATCCACTAAAGATTGTTAAAGAGCAAGAATAGACAATACAATCACATAAAATTCCCATCCATACAGCACACGTATTAATACACAGAACGATCACACCTCCTTATCGGTCAGGAAGGGCCTACACTTCCCAAGGAGCCTGAGAAAGTCAAGGCTAACGGCTCTCATCCTGAGATTTTACAGGAGCGCAGTTGAGTCTCGACATTTGGATGGTCTAGTTGCTGTATAGCATCAGACAGCAATGATGCAGAGTAGTGAGGATCACTGGGGTCTCCCTTTTTCTGTGGATGACATTTACTGGGAGTGTTATTCAAATTGGGCTCAAGGAATAGTACAAAGACCATTTTGATCTAGTGAACAGCATCTTTAACCACGTCCATCATCAAAATCAAGACTTACATGCTGGGGAATAGCATCTTCCCACAGGCTGTGAGATGGATGAAACACACACACACACACACACACACACACACACACACACACACACACACACACACACACACACACACACACACACACACACACACACACACACACACACACCAGGTTAGTCAACACAAAACTGCTTTATTCAGTCTTTACAGGCTTCTTCTATTTACACCGTGTCCCGGGCTCCATGGGTCAAGGTGGGACATCATTTGTGAGTTTGCTGTAGATCCACGGGACCACAGGTTTAAATTAAGCCCTGTGAGTGTCCTGCACCTTCCGGCAGGGGAAATCACAGATCAACGTGCCATTCCTCGACACGCAGGACCACGTGCATGCGGTCAATTAAATGGATGAGTTCCCAGCTGTCTGCCTTATGATTTCATGTGCCCGCCAAAGAACCTGGCTCTCTCGGCCCGCTACATTACTGATACACACCCCACCCCCCACCAGAACCGTCACCAGAAAGTAAAACACCAGTTGCATGCACCTTAGGTGGACACCCTCATCGTCTCGGCTGGGGGCAATGAAAGGGTGAAGCGGGATCCAAATGGGCAGAGGTTTTGTCTGTCCCAACTAAACAGCTGCGAATGTCCCCCAATGTCTAAAGTATACTCAAACCCATTCTTCTTTACCACGCGGAAAACGCCCTCATACGCTTGTTGTATCAGCACTCCTCGGTCCTGTCTGCGCACAAAAACAAAATCAGTGTCCAGGAGTGGTGGGGTACATTCTGTTAAGGGGATCCAAGCCAGTGGGTTGGAAAAGCTTTGCTGATCACGATACCATGTCGAAGCTGTGGAAGGTAGTTCAGATCAGAGTTGGTTTTGAAATGAATGTCCCATGAAACTGTAAGGACCGTACCATAAACCATCTCCGCGTACAATGCAGACATATCTTACTTTGGAGCTGTGCGCACTCCCAAAGGAATGCATGGCAACTCATCAACCTAATTGGGACCAGTGAGTCGGGCCTTAAAAGTGGACTTCAGTTGCTGGTGGGAACGTGGGTGAATTGTGTTCCGCGGATTGAATTAATGTGGGAAAACCAAATCTAGCCATCCAGTTGACGATGATTGCTCTGGCCCTTGTCTCAGTGTCACTGGATGGCAACGGGACGGCCTCTGGCCAGCGCGTGAAATGTTCTACAACTGTTAGAATGTATCTCATGTTTTTAGATTCTGGCAATGGTCCAAGCAGGTCCACATGCACGTGTTCCAACTGTCTGCATACTGTCAGGAAATGTTGAAGATGTGCCTTAGTGTGGCACTGAATTTTGGCAGTCTGGCAGGAGGTACATGTGCAAACACATTGCACGACGCCTTTTCTCAGTCCATGCTATACATATTTATTTGACATGCGCTTGACAAATGTTCTGATGGACGGATGAGATAAGCTGTGTATCTGGTCAATAAGGTGTTTCCTCCAAGATGCAGGAAACATTGGTCTAATGTAGCCCAAAAACATGTCACAAAGTAAGGTTGGCCACCCAGTTATGCTGCCCTCTGCTGTATGTCCAGGTTAGTAATGGCCGGACTGTATGCCTGAACATCTGGGTCCATTGCCTGGATACTGGCTAATTCAGAAATATCAATGTCACCCTGGATATGATATATAGTCGGTCTGGACAGCATATTCGTGATGCCATTGTTTTTACCAGATGTTATCCAAGTAGATCTAAGGGAACTCTAAATCTCTGCCCAAAGTGTCTATAACCCGCTGGCAGGTTTGAACACCATTCTTCAACTCAAGTGGCATCCTAAGACATTCAAAAAGCCCAGAAGGGGTAATAATCACCGTTTTAGGAATGTCTTCCTTATGGATGGGATCTGATGGTATCTCATGATAAGATCAACCGTGGAGAAAGCACAGAAGTGTGCAGATGGGAGGCAAAATCTTCCATATGAGGGGATGTTAAGACAGTGGGTCTTATCCTGAGATATGGTCTGCTGGCCTTCATAAATCATAGCATAGACTAGAGTATAGCTGGAAAGTGATGCTGCAACTGTTTAAGGCATTGGTGAGGCCAGGTTTGGAGAATTGTTTTCAGTTCTGGTCTCCAAATATAGGAAGGAAATAGATAAGGTGGAGAGGGTGCAGAAAAGATTTACAAAAATGATACATGGCTTACAACATCTCGAGTACAGAGAAAGATTAAGGAGACAGCGACTTTATTCATTGGAACGTAGATGGATGAAGGGGGTTATGATAGAGGTATTCAAAATTATAAAAGGAATAGATAGACTAGACGTGAGTAGACTCTTTCCCCTGAGGGCAGGGGAGGTTGGAACAAGAGGGCATGAGTTCAAGGTAAGGGTGCAAAACTGTAGGAGGAATGTTAGAGGATGTTTCTTCACTCAGAGAGTGGTGGCAGAATGGAATGATCTTCCAGAAGAGATAATTGCGGCAGGGTCCTTTCTGTCATTTAAGAGAAGGTTGGATGTGTACATGGATATGAGGGGGTTGGAGGGATATGGCCAGAGTGTTGGAGGTGAAAACTAGTGGAGTTGTTCATGTGAACTGACACAGACTCGAAGGGCCAATATGACCCGTTTCCATGCTGTAAACGGTCATATGGTTATATGTGCTGGGCTCCACAGGACAAGATGGGACATCATTAAGAGTTTGCTGCCAGCAGGTTTGAATTAAGCCCGATGAGTATTCTGCGCTTTCCGGCAGGAGACTCCAAAATTCAAAAAGATGAATTAACTATTTCCATGACCCTCCATTTTTACGTCTATTTTTCTAAATCCACTCCATATTCTAGACATCTTTACTTAACTCAACCCACATTTCTTCTCCCATTCAAAGTACTCAGCAATATACCAAGGCAGTAAAATAAAAACTCAATGCTGGAAATACTCAGCGGATCATCTACTGGAAAAGTAATTGGAGCTAAAACCTTCAGGTCGATAACCTTTCACTGGGATTCAGAAAGAATATCAAATTAACCTGATTCTCTTTGCTGAGAAAAAAGAAGAGGGGAAATAACAAATTCAATATGTGGGATGAAATGCCCGAGCAGCAGAAATGGCAGTGGTGCTGGATGAGTGGATTCGACTCGCTGATCAACACATCTGTCTGGATGGAGGGGTAAAGGATAAACAAGACAAACATGATGCCATCACTGTGAGGTTCAATACGACAGCTGCAGAGAATCTGAAATGAAGGAATGGTGAAAATACTTGTTTTTGGATCAATGTGACAAAATTTGACCTGACAAAAGAAAACAAAATTGCTTTGCTCTGCCAGAACTCTCTAGATCAAGGGGCACAATAAAATAGTCCAGAAGTCAACATTATGAAATTGAACAGAGAAGTGATAGAAATTGGCAAGAGATAAAACACAGTTACATAATTCCATGAAAGTGGTGTCACAGGACGACAGGGATCTAAAGACAGCTTTTGTCATCTTGGCATTCATTAATTAACATATTGAAATTAGGAGTTGGGAAGTTATGGTGAGGTTGTAAAAGATGTTGGTGAGGGAAAAATTAGAGTATTGTGTGCAGTTCTGGTCACCTTACTACAGGAAGGGTATTAGTAAGATTGAAAGAGTGCAGAGAAGATTTACTAGGAAGCTGCCAGATCTTCAGGAGTTGAGCTACAAGGAAAGGTTGAACATGTTGGAACTTTATTCCTTGGAGTGTCGAAAAATGAGTAAGAGATTGCTTAAAGTGGAATATGAATGGGAAAAAAGGCTGAGAAAGACTGCCGTTGACCCAATTGTGAAGGAAAAATTTTGCTTGAGAAAAATTGTCATTGGTCCATTTCCTCTAGAGTTATGAAACCACACACAGAATAAGTCAATGACGTACAATTAAAACAGTGGTTTTCAAACTTTTTCTTTCCAATCACATTCCACCTTAAGTAATTCCTTACTACAGAGCTCTTCTGGCACAAGGATTAAGTGGAATATGATCCAGGGGGTGGGGGTGTGGAGGAGGAGTTTGAAAATCACTGCTCGAGATGAAAATGATTCTCCATCTCCGTTTTAAGCAGACATCCTTTTATTCTGAGGTTGTGCCCACTGGTCCTACACTCTCCCAGTACTGGCAAAATTCTCTCTATCCAGCCCTTTCACTATTCATCAGATTTCAATGAGGTCCTGCCTCATCCTTCTAAACTCGGGCGAGTACTGGCCCAGAACCATCAAATTATTCCTCTCATCCCCAGGGTCATTCTTTTAAACCATCTCTGGACCATCACATCCTCTCTTAGAAATGGGGCCTAAAATTGCTCACAACACTTAAGAGATCAGGACAACCAAAAGGTGGTCACGTGAGGGAAGACAGCTGCAGGGCTGCCTAGAGTTCATGGATTGGATGGTGTTCAAGGAGTCAGCTGAGGGGAGGTTGGGAGGGGGGGGGTTCGTGGAAAGATGGCATCGGAAAATGACGTGAGAAGACACCTCTCCCTGACTGAACTATTCAATACTCGAACTGTAGTGAATTATTTGACTTTATCAATGTTTTGAACATTAATTTACTACTGTAGGATTCTGGAAATGAAGAAAGGAAAACAGCAGTGTTGGGCACTGACAGTTGCCCTAATAATCAAAAAGACAAAGACTAAGGGGAGCGATAGGCTTTATTACACACAAGACTGCAGGCCCGCGTGCAAGCTAGGTAAGTGAAGGGATGGAAGAGGTGGCTCGACCTTTATGGCCTGGGTCACAGGGGAGGAGTCCAGGGAGGAGTCTCGGAGAGGATGTCATCAGGAGGGTGGCCAGCCCATGCCGATACTGGTCAGTTAATACAATACCATTTCATTACCAGCAACTTAGAAAAAAACCTAGGTTTTCAACCTGTGAAAAGTGCAGAAGAAGCAAGGCCGACCTTCCAGAAGGAAACTCAGGAGCAGTTAGAGATAGATCCAAATCCTCAATGTGGAACCCAAGAGAAGCTGGAAGAAACGTCTGCATCCTCTGCGCCTCCAGAGACGCAAGATATCGCCAAGATCTTTGGCCTGGGGGTGGGCCAGGAGAGTGAGCGTGGAATCCGATCCAAGCCTGGCTTGACTAAGGAGACCAGGGGGGTGGGTGCCCGAATGTGCGCGCGTGTTCGCGGGAAGGCGAATGACTGTATGCAGCAGCCCATCTGAAGATGCTCATCTGGTGCTACTGAGCTTCTCAGCATGGATGGATGTTCTCACATGCAGGAAATCCACAGTAGGGCAGCCAGGTATGAGGTGGAGGAGGACAACTCAGAAATTCGAGAAGAAGAAGAGCACGAATGACTATTTGCTGCAGTTGGACTTACTGAAGGAAGGCCTTAGGCTTTAACAACATCTCCATCTCCAATGAAAGCTGTTGTTTAACCACAGACACCTTCCCCAGTCTTTAAGGCCCCTGCAACAGGGATGGAAGTCAACTTCATGTCTACAGAACTGATCCAACCAAATGAAAAGATGATGTCTTCTATGACCTAATATTTTGAAACTTTAAATGATCAATTTGCTGGTATAAAGGAAATAATGGCTGGTATGTGTGAATAAATTACATTTATTCAAGTTGATATTAATAAGAGTTTAACAGCAGTGGACACTAGACAAGATCAATTTAAGAAGATCAAAGACATTTTTATTGACTGTAAGGATCGTGGGGACCATTATATGGAGAGAATGGATCATATTGAGGAGTTGTTTACAGGCTAGGATGTCCAGAAGAGAGATTTGTTAAAAAACATTGATTCGTTAGAAAATCAAAGTTGTCGAATTAATATTAAGATAGTTGGTCTGCCGGAAGATATTGATGGTTCAGATCCTGTAAAATTATTTCTGGAAATGGATTCCAGAGATGTTGGGAGTCGAGTCATTTTAGATAGGGCTCATAGGGTGTGAAGGAGAAAACCTTTTCTGGGTCAAATGTCAAGAGCATTTCTTTTAAGATGTTTGTGATATCAGGATAGAGAAATTATATTGCGGCTTGCAGTTCAGAAAGCTCGCCTTGATCAAAGCCCAACGATGGTTCAAGGCAATAGGGTTTTATTTTATGCTGATTTAAGTCAGGAGATTATTAAGTGACAGAAAGAGTTTAATCTGGTCAAAGCAGTGCTGTGGAAGAAAGGGTATAAGTTTACTTTTCGGTGTCCGACGATATTTAAGGTGAATTATGGGCCAGATCAGTCTCAGTGTTTTAAGAGTCCTTATGGTGCATTATCTTTTGCAAATTCCTTCCCAGATTTGAAGGAATTGATGGGGAAAATGCCCAAGGTTAAAATTGGGAACAGAACAGGGAAACGAATTGGAATCAGAATTGGTGAGTGATGTTGAAGATGAAGCTCAAGCTCAATGTGGGTGTTATCACTGGGATGTTTTAATGTTCGGTTGGGGGGGTGGTGATTGACTCTGCTACTTCTAAAGTCATCTGTCAAATGTGGTATTAACTGCAGCTGGTCCACAGAGGGGAGTCCGACTTTTGTACTTGTAGATTTTTACATTTTTTACAGGGGTTTCTTATTGTTTGAAAGGGGGGGTTTAGGTTTTTTAAAATATGTAATTGCTCTGTGAAGTGCCAATCTCAAGAGGAAATTAAGTTATGGCTCATTTAAATTTTGTGACCTTCAATGTTAAAGGACTTAATAATCAAATGAAAAGGAAGGGAATATTGGCATATATAAAGAAAATGAAGGTTGATGTTGCCTTTTTGCAAGAAACTCGTTTGTCTGAGAAAGAACATATGAAATTGATGAGAGATTGTGTAGGACATGTTTTTCATCTTCATTTAATTCGAAAGCTAGAGGTGAGTTGCTACTTTGGTTCATAAGAAGTTACCGTTTCAGTTGGAATCATTCTCTGCCACATTGGGTAGAGAGCTGTTGGTGAATTGTAAAATTTTTGCTGAAGCATGGACTTTGATGAATGTTTATCCACCCAATGAAAATGACGAAGATGCTATTTCTGAAACTTTTTTGAATCTGGGTCAAGCTAATGAAAATATTTTGGTTGGTGGGGATTTTAATTGTGTGTTGGATAAATTTCTAAAAACTGTACAAAGAACCAAAATGGCTAAATGGATGTTAGACTCAATGAAAGATTTGAATTTGGTGGAAATGTGGAGTAAGTTAATTCTGACAGAAAAATACTTTTCTTTTTATTCACCCAGACATGATCCTTTTTTGAGAATCGACTTTTGCTTAACATCAGCACAATTACAGGGTAAATTTATACATGCAGAGTATATGAGTAGGATTTTATCGGATCATTCCTCATTGTTAAGTAGAAGTACACAATCCTTTTTCCAGACATCTAAAATCCGGAAAGCTCCAAACATCAGCAAGTGGGAGAGAGATGGCAGCGTGAGTCAGGCAGGTGAGGAGTGGAGCAAAAATATCAGTGTGACTGGAATGGAGTGGGGGTGGATACAGCAGCATAATTTGGGTGGGCTTAAATCTGGCTTTCCAAAATCCAAAAAAATCTGAAATTCAGAACACAGTGACCCCCACCCCACCCCCAAAGGGATCTGGATAAAGGATTGTGCACCTGCACATGTTCTGGTTTGCATAATGTAGACACCCCTAACCGGTGAAGGTTTAATGGGATGTTATTGAAGCACCCAAAGTTTCTAAGTTAAATCAAAGACCATATTCAATCTTATTTGCCAATTAATACATATTCAGTACAAAGTAAATTTGTTCTGTGGGATGCTTCAAAAGCTTATTTAAGAGGTCTGATAATCAATTATTCTGCAAGAATTAAGACGCAGCATTTGGCAGAGAGGCAAAATTTGGAGAAGGAAATAACAATTTGAGAGAAGGAATCCCAACGAAATTCGACTGTGGATAAAAAGACTTTTTTGATTCAGTTGAAACTGTTGTAATATAATGCAAACATATAAATATGAAAAATTAATACAATGATCTAAATAGAATTACTGTGAGTAAGGAGAAAGAGCGCATAAAGTTTTGCTTGGCAATTAAAGACTGAACAGGCATCAAGGACAATAAATGCGATAAGAAATAATATAAGAGTTACTTTTAAACCTCAGGAAATGAATGATGAATTTCACTCATTTTACCAGAATTTATATCCTTTTGATTAAAACAAGATGAGGAACGTGTTGAGTTTTTTTTAGGTAGTTTGGAGTTATCGGTTTTGGACGATAAAGATAGGACAGAATTGGAAGTTCCTTTCAGTGATTTAGAAATTGAAGAAGTGATATTGAATATCACCTGGAGAAGATGGGTTTACAGGAGGGTTTTATAAAGAATTTTATGAAGTCTTGTCTCCTGTTTTGATGGATGTTCTTAAACAAGCTACAGAAGAGCAAAAGCATTTCCAGAATCCTTTTCTAGAGCTAGACTTAGTTATTGCAAAAAAGGAAGAGCCCCATTGAAAATTGCCTCATATCGACCAATATCGTTATTAAATGTAGTTTATAAGATAGTAGCTAAGGTATTGGCTAATAGACTTGTGAAGTATTTATCATGTTTAATACATGTTGATCAAGCAGGTTTTATTAAGAATAGATTTTCTTCTGAAAATATTGTTAGACTGTTGACGTTGATTCCTGTGTCAAGACATTGTTTGAATCAATCAATGATAGTGGCATTAGATGCAGAAAAAGCCTTTGATCGAGTTGAAAGGTACTTTTTATTTAAATACTTGAAAGATTTAAGTTTGGACCTTTTTTGCCTGGTTGGGTTAAAGACTTGTATAAAAATCCCTTGGTGAGGATGGTGACAAATGGACAAATTTCAGATACGTTTAATTTAACACGCTTCACTGGGCAAGGTTGTCCTTTGTCACCATTGGTGATAGAACCGCTAGCCCAAGCTATAAAGACAAAATGATAAAATTAGTGGGATTAAAATAAAGGAAGAGAATATAAGGTTCCTTTGTACCAATATATTTAACAAATCCTCAGTAATCGTTATGACATCTGCAAACCTGTTTGGTACAATATGGAGAAATGTCTGGTTATAAGGTTAATCGGGATAAGAGGAAGATATTACCAATTACAGAGGAAGATTATCCTGCTTGTAAACAGATTACACAGCTTAGATGAAAAATGAAACTTAAATATTTAGAGGTAATGGTTGATGTGGATTATCAACATTTGTGTAAGTTGAACTATGTTTCTCTATTGATAAAATTAAAGCTGATTTAATCAAATGGAAAAACCTTCCTTTGACATGAATGGCACATGTGAATTGTATTAAAAATAATAATTTTCCTTATATTCAATACCTTTTTCAATCAATTCCATCTTCGCTTCCAAACATATTTTTAAAGAGTTATGCAGCAATCAGAATATTTTTATAGAAAGGTACATTGGCTAGAGTATTGTTGCAAAACTTAACATGGCAATATGCATTAGGGACGACAATGGCCTCATTTTCAGAATTATTCATTAAATTATTAGTTAATTATCAGTTAAAATTTATTAATAGGATGTTCAATGTTAATCAACCTCCACACTGGGCTAAAATGTTATTATCACAGATTTCACATTTTATTATACATCAGTGTATATTTAGATGGACTCCTCATCTTTTGCATTATAATAATGTGCCAGTATTATGACATTTATGTGATACTTGGTATAAAAGAAATCTGGCAATAGGAACTGGAGATAAGGTTTCATTACAAATTCCATCATATCAGGATAAATACATCTCCCTCTTAATGAATAATCTCAGTGTTTAAAGATTTGCCAGATGAAAGGTGTTCAAGTGTTAGCAGATTGTTTTGAAGATGGGATATTTTTTTCCTATGTTAGGCTTCAGGAAAAAATTGAGGTACTGTTAAATTCTTTGCTTGCATATTTTCAAGTACATGCTCCAGTAGTGAAGAGTTTTGGGCGGGAATTGAACATGCCTAAGTTAACTAAATTTAAAAATTTAATTGTAAATAGGGCAGAAAGGGATTTATTTCAGAAATGTATTCTTTGTTGCAAGAAAAAATAGCTAAACTGGATTTAGATAAATCGAAGCCTAAATGAGAGAAAGATTTATCCTTAGAATTATCCCAAGAAGGATGGACTACTCTGTGTGAAGATAGTGTGACTAAATTTGGTGAACTACAATTTTCTACATCAGTTGTATTAAATGCCTGAAAAGTTAAAAAGATATGGATTTAGTCATTCGGATTTATGTTTTAATTGTGGGACTCAAATTGGTACTTTTTTTTTTCAATTCTGTCTGGTTGTGTGATAAAGTAAGTCTTTTAGGATAAAAATTAAAGAGTTTAAGACGGAATTATTGGAGACTACTTTAATGTTAGATCCACTGCTTTTTTTAAAATGGGGTATATTACAACTTTAACAATGGGTTTAAGAATGGATAAATCTCTAATTGAATGTATTGGGATTACTTGGAAAAATTATGTGGATTTAAATATGAATAGTTGGCAAAATGAAAGCTTGTATTTATTTGGAAAAGATAACAAATTACGTGATTTTTTAAATGTGAAGATTGGTCTAAAATTTACAGTCTTTTGCCTCTCTTCCTTCTTAAAGAGTGGAGTAACATTTACAATTTTCCAGTCCAGACTGGGAAGACAAGGATAGATGGACTTTAAACATGAACATGGTGAGTAATTAGTGAAGCTATTCATTCAGATATACTCCTCACAACGAGGTAATTCCAAAACACCCAAGTTATAGGGTTCCACATGAGAGGCGAGGCCAATAGCCGCAGAGATCAAGACAAAGCTGAATCATACACACCATTACTACCAAGATTTACATTAGTGACATATCAGAGTCAATGTGATACTTCAAGATTAGTTACAGCACACTAACAGACCCTTTAGGCCCACAAACCTGTGCCTCCCAATTCACCTTCAACACGCTCATGCTTTTTGAACAGTGGGAAAAATCTGGACCCCCCTCCCCCACCCTAGGGAAAACCTACAAACACACATGGAGAACATAAAAACTCCTCACAGAGAGAGTAGTATTTGAACCCCATCCCTATCACTGGCAGCGCAACAGAGTTGCGATTCTGCCATCCACTGTTGAACCATGTTGGACAGGAAGAAACTCAAATCAAGGAAGTCAATAAATGGAGAGCATCAATATTTCGTGAATTGATACGGATTAGTACAGATTTTGAGAAAAGATGGATGGACAGTACTTTGCAACAACATAATGACAGTCAGTACAAAAGAAGCCACAGCGAGCTTGCATGGGAGCCAGGAAGGGAAAGTAGCCACTTCATTGAAATGGAAGCAAGAGAATAGGCTCAGGAGCCAG
This sequence comes from Narcine bancroftii, assembly GCF_036971445.1. Lineage (NCBI taxonomy): Eukaryota > Metazoa > Chordata > Chondrichthyes > Torpediniformes > Narcinidae > Narcine > Narcine bancroftii. Next base: position 34,355,897 of record NC_091479.1, read on the forward strand.
AACCCAAGTGAGAGAAATTCTGGTTCATGAGCAAGTCACGAAAACCCAATGATGCCTTCCAAAGTTCATTCCAAAGGCATTCATCTGAATTTATTTCTCCCGTTTGGGTATTTTAGATCATTACCATTCCGCAGTATTCTTCAACATGTGTTGTTAAGAGGTGTAACAATGCAGCTCGCAGTATTTGACCAGCAGATATAATAAGGGATTCACCCTTCCCCCTCTCCTTCATAGTGTCTATTTAAGACAAACATTTTTCTCTCAATTTGCCCATAATTTGCAAAGAAATGATGATGAGATCACGAGATGAAGCAGTAGAACTTCATTCATCTTTTGATTTGATCGTCTAAACAAGTTTTAAAAAATTACAGAGAAGTGAGGGTCTGGGATGCATTGCTGGGGTGGAGGTGGGGGCTGGTACAATGAGGACATTCAAAAGACGAAGATGCATGGATGGAAATATAATAGAGAGTAATGAGTGTGAGGTAGGGAAGGGTTAGATTTGTAACGGCACTGATATACCATCGTTTACAAACAATTAAAGAGTACCCTCACTCGTTTCCTCCAGAAGACAATGGAGTCGACCTTCTTTATCCTCCTCAGACACAACATTGCATTCTTCAACTCCCCAAACATCACCCAGCCAAACCCCTTTGACCTTCTCCTTAGCTCAGTACCACACGGTGATCCTGACCCTCTCTCTCAACTCCTCCTGCGTCCGAGATCCATCACCCATATACTGACGCTTAACGCACCTGCGCACGTGGGCTATTCCTCCAGTGCGACGATCCAATGACATCATCAGCGGCAACTGGCACCGTTCCCAAAGCAGGCAGATACATCACCGTGACAGCCCCCACCTCCAGCCTCCGCTCCATGCAAGGAGGTGACTGAATGGAACTGTCCCCAGGGTAACGGTCTGGATGGTTGACAGTTCAGCCTGATCGCGTATGATACTGCAAGACAGGAGATGCAGGGGTACAAACGGTCCTCTGGCGCACTGGTCCTCTGGCGCACTGGTCCTCTGGCGCACTGGTCCTCTGGCGCACGGGTCCTCTGGCGCACTGGTCCTCTGGCGCACGGGTCCTCTGGCGCACGGGTCCTCTGGCGCACGGGTCCTCTGGCGCACTGTTCCTCTGGCGCACTGGTCCTCTGGCGCACTGGTCCTCTGGCGCACTGGTCCTCTGGCGCACTGGTCCTCTGGCACACTGGTCCTCTGGCGCACTGGTCCTCTGGCGCACTGGTCCTCTGGCCCTAATGCAGAACATGGACATTCAAAATACACTGGCTTCAACCTGTTGATGGCAACAGTGTTACCTTTTCCATTCCTGTCAATCTCAAAACACTATGGATGGTGCCATAAGACCTGGAAAGAACCATCGTAAATGGGCTAAAGTGGTTTACGAACAACATCATGCCAAAGAAACACACGAGTACAGTGTTGTAAATCATTTGGCACATCCACTGCAGATGATGCTGCCACATAGGAGAACATCAGAGTAATCTCATTTTTCCAAGAAAATCAAGATAACTGACCTGTTCATGAGCACTGTGTCTGGACTCAGATTCACAAACTCACCTGGCAAGGTCAGCATACAGTCATAGACTAGCTCTACCACTAAACATCCATGATCTGCCCTCAGAGCTGTAGTCACACAAAGGAGAACCATGGGCAAACGTTCGCTCCATGTCGATGATTTGCCACCTGATGTCAATGGTGCTTTTGATCGTCAAGGAAAATGCTCAAAGAAGCTGTTGGCCCTGAAATGCTTAGCCATAATTCAGGTAGTGCCCAGAGGATCAGTGAGAGCTCGGACCAATGCTGACTCGAACTGAGACCCTCGATCTGTTGTAATAGTGCCAAGAACACCAAATGATGGAATCCAATGATCCACAAAAGTCCCATCAATTGTCTCTGCAGAGATGCCGATGATAGGAATTTCATCCTTCCACCTGGTAGTCCTGTCCTCACGCGTGAGCAGAAAAGTACATTGCCGAGATGGCAGAAGTGGACCTTTCAAGCCACAAGGTGCACGTGCTGGAAATGGGAATCCAAAACAACAAAATCCCCTAGCTTGAATTTCATGTGCCTGGAGACTTTAGGGCATTGACCCAGCAAGCAAGTCCTTGCCCATAATCCAACATTCTGTTTTAAATGAACCCAGGTAAGATGTTCCTTAACCAGTTTGATTGATGCTGTTCCACCAGGAATAGATAGATTGTGAAGGGAAAATCTCCTGCCTCATAGCTGCCCACACAAATAGCCTAGTCCTTCCTGTTGGGGGAAAAAAGTCAGACCAACATTTCAGCCAATTCATCCAGGGTCACATCTTGAAGATGGAGACCAGAGTTGATCTGGTTACACCGGATGAAATCGGGATCAGTGCACCGTACATGAGCCATGGCATTGAAATTGATGTCAGTAGTTGTATGTAATCTCGCACCTGGATTGGGTACCAATTCGCTTTCTCTCAGATGTCACGTGTGTCCGATGAATATTGAAGGATGAAGTGCAAGTGCTGAATCTCCCTTGGCAAGTAGAGATACAGTATGCATAAGAGGCTGGTGGTCTATACAAATGGTCAAAGGATGACCTTCCAATAAAAAAGCTGAAATATTGGATTGGAAATTGGGATCCATGAGGGAATTACAAAGAAACATTTCCAAATTGTATCTTCTACTTCAAGAGGAATCTCCAAATCCAGACTTGAATAAATCATAAGAAAGATGGGAATTGGATTTGGAAACTGAAATTGACCCTTTTTGCTGGTCTGACATTTGTTGGGACAGTACTTAATGTTTTTGATAGATTAGTTAATAATAACTTATTCATCAATTATATTTAATGGCACATCAATTAATTTATTCCTAATTTTTCAAATTCATGTTTTAGATCTGAATCCCATCTTAAAATTGATTGTGGGGAAATGCAAAATTGTATTTCCTTAGCAAAGGTGACTTATAATATTAGAACTGGGTATGATACCTACTTCAAAATATGGAAACCATATTTAGATATGGGTTTGGATATCTAATGTATTCACTTCTCCACCCCACCACCACTTTTCTTTCATCTTAATGGTTGAACCTTATCATGTTGGTTTAATTCTACTATTTTATTAATATCCTGCCTTTCCTTTTGGGAGGGAATAGTAATCACAGGAGCTTTGCACCTAGATCTGTATTTTTTTCTTTTATACTTTTTTTCTCTTCTCACTTTTATGTACAGAACAACATTTATTTTTTTATTCTATTTTGATCATTGAACGTATCATTTGGATACGATTCTATTATTATATTGAACTGTATACAAAACTATAAATATATATTTTTTAAAACAGAAATGTTTCACTGCGAGATAGATAGCTAAGAGTTCTTGCCCAAATGTACTATACTTTGCTTGAACCGGTGACCGCTTGGCTGAAAAAAAACATCAAAGGTTCCAATTGCCCACAGACTAGCTGTTCGAACACTGCTCCCACAGAACTGACAGATGCATCTGTTGTAAGAGAGCAAGGCCTTAGGCATTTGATGTACAAGCTTAGTGACATTTGCAAGAAAAGTGTTCACATCATGGAAAGCATACACAAAGTTAAGGTCTTTTTGAAGCAGACATCAGATCCTTTGAGTGGTTCAGCAAGAGGTAATAGAGATGCTGTGGCATTCACCAGGGAACAGCGATAAAAATTCCTCATACCTAAAATCCATCACAACTGGCCAAACGTAACGGAGGGAGGAAATTCTCAAATTTCATGCACTTTCCATTCATTAGGCAAAATACCATGTTGCATAACTCTAGGTCCCAAAAATACAAGATCAGCAGCTCCCGAAACACTTTCCTGGGATTGATCACGATGCCACATTCCTCAAGCCTCGGAAACAATGAGATAAGGTGGCTCTTGTGCTCCTCTTCATCCACACTTACAACCAGAATCTCCTCGATCAACACAAGCACCAAAAAAAACCCAAGGCCAGTGAGTTCGTGGTCCATGAACCAATGGAATGTCTGAGCTGCATTCCATAGACCGAATGGTATTCTCAGAAACACGAACATGCCGAACGGGACCATCACTGCTGTCTTCGTGACATCCGAAGACTCAAATGGAATCTAATAGTAAGCATGTACTAGATCTATTTTAGCAAATGCATATTTGCCGTGGAGGTTGGCTGAGAAGTCTTGTCAATTTGGAATATTGTATCAGTCAGGCACGGTGGAATTGTTCAGGGGACGATCATCTCTGCAAGGCCGCCAATCCCTAGTATTTTTCAGAACCATATGCAACCGTGAAGCCCAGCAGCTGTCAGATCTGTGGACGACACCCAACTCTTGCCAATCCAATCTTGCGATTTTAAGATAATCTGGGGGCATTACGACCTGCGTCTCAGACCCTGCCTTTATATGGTGGCTTATTGCATGTCTGTACACCGTTACGATGGGGTCACGAGGCGAGGAAAACACTTGCGCAAGGCTTAGAAAGGGCAGGAATCAGGTTGAAGGCTTGTCAGGCAGCAGATGGCATTGGAAGGACAACAAATGCAGCTCAGTTGCATTCAAGACCTGCAGTCCACACAACAACGTTTTTTCAAATACATCACGGAAAAACGTGACAAGAAATCCACTCCCAAAATGGAATTTTCCACATTTACAACTGAAAAACCACCCAAAAAGATTGTAAGACAGAAATGAAGCACGAGTAACCTGTGGCCATGTTTGAAAAAGAGAATCATTTGTAGCTGAAAGAACACATGACATATTAGAAAGACTATGTTCCTCAGGGATTGGAGGGACCAGCACTGATCCAAAGTGACAGATAATTTTGGAATTTTACATAGAGATGGCAAACAAATAACCTACTCCAACAATTGCCTCAAATTGTTTCCATTTTTCTCAGTTGCCTTCGATAATCTTTCTCAAATGAGAACAAGATCCCAAGACAAAAGAACAGAACCAGGCCACCAGGCCCATCGAATCTGCTCCGTAAATACACACTGAGCTACTCTACACTCCTTCCAATTTCCAGCCTTTTCCGCATATCCCTTCATGCCCTCACTAACGAGATACTTGTCTATTTCTTGTTTAAATACTCCCAGTGATCTGGCATCCACTGCTGTATGAGGCAATAAGTTCCACAGCTCCATGAAACTCTGGCGAAAGAAGTTCTTCCCAATCTCTGTTTTGGATGGATAACCTCTAATTTTCTTGTCCTCGACTCACCCACCAAGGGAAACATCTTACCCGCATCCACCCTAACTAAACCTTTCAAAATACAAAATGTCTCCATGAGCTTTCTTTTTTAATTTCCGATACCCCAATGAATACAATCCAAGAGCTGTCAAACACTCCTCGTACATTATATTTTGTATTCTGGGAATCATCCTGATCATTCTCCTCTGAACCCTCTCCAACAACATCACATCCTTTCTCAGATAGGGGGCCCAAAACTGCACCCAGTACTCAAAAGGAGGTCTCACCAGTGCCCCATAGAGCCTCATTAACATCTCTTTTCCCTTGTACACTATTCATCTTGAAATGAATGCCAACATAGCATTCGCTTTCTTCATTACCAATTTCACCTGGTCATTAACTTTTAGTTTTCCTTGCACAAGGACACCCAGGTCCCTTTGCACATCCAAGGTCTGAATTTTCATCCCATCCAAATAGTATGTTTCCTGTTTATTTCCACTGCCAAAATGTACAACTGTACATTTCTCGGTGTTAAATCTCATCTGCCATCATTTTGCCCAGTTTCCTAATCTGTCAATATCCTTCTGCAACTTTACGGTTTCTACATTTCCGACTCTGTCCCCTATCCTGATGACCTCCGCAAATTTGGCCACAAAACCATTTAAACCACAATTCAAATCATTAATTTCTTTTTCCTTGGAATATATCTATCCTGCATTCCTTTTATTATTGCCACATGCCATTCCAGAATCGATCATGACTGAACCTGAACATGTTTATTGTGATAAACATCTTCTAATAAATGTTCTGGGTTTAATTTTTAAAAATGTTGTTGTGGCTCCTCTTCATCAACTGTTTGGAAGCTGAATTCACAAAATTTTCCAAATATTTTTTCAGCAATAATTCTGTGGTACAGAGGATTACTCATCTTTCCTTGAGGTTAAAAGTTGCATTTTGATTTTCTTGTCTCAACTGAACATTGTACAAGGTGAAGGCTGATTAAAATGGATTCAGTAATGATGGCCTTCAAATGTTGCATTATTGCTGTAGCTACACAGCTTGAATGATAAACTGGTGTTTATACAGGGAATTAACTCATGGAAATGTTCTAAATACATTCATTGGAGATAGACCTTTGTGAAAAGTTTATTGCCCATCGGCAACAATCCTTGAAAAGAGATGAATCATCACCCAACAGAGCATAATCCAATCTGTCAGCACATGGTCCATACACATCACCCATTATTCCCTCTTGTTCATGTGCCCAACCAAATACCTCTTAAATCGTGGTGATTTCACCACTATCCTGGCAGCGTGGGCCAGACCCCCACCGCACTGTGCAAAAACCTGCCTCACTTCTCTCCTTTTCCCCTCTCAGTTCAATATAGGCATCGTAGTATTTTTACATCTCCCACAGGGGAGGGGGAAGAAGAAATCTACCTTCTCCAGGACTACAATAATTGGATAAATTTCAACCAGGTCATCACTCAGCTTCCAATGTTCCAGAGAAAACTATCCAAATTTGTCCAACCTCTCCCCAGAACCAATGCTCTATCCCAAGCAACCCCCGATAAACTCTTTTTGTCATGCAGCAACTAGAAATGCAGAAAACACTTGAAATGTGGTCTAACCACGTTTATACTTCATGCCCTGCTCAATGAAGAATACTTTTTTTAACACCCTACACTTTTGTTGCCACTTTCAAGGAGCTCGCGCTTGCACCCCAAGATCCCTCATTGCAACACGACTACAACTCTTCTCAAAGTGCAAGACACTTGTCCAGATTAAACTCCATCTACCATTTCTCTGCCCACATTTATAAGTCATCTGGTTTGGAAGGGAAAATATGAGGGGAACTGGGTGGATCAACAGGACAGAGAGAAAACCTGGGGGGGTGTGGGCTGGTTACATGAACTTGGACAATTCCATATTCATACCATCGATTCACAAATTCAATAAGAGATGGTTCCTTTGTATTTGACCTCACCCAGACAATGGAGGAGGCAGAAGACAAAGGTCAGTGTGGGAATGGAATGGAACTTAAAACATCTTGTGACCATGAGCCAAGATGGCCATTGTGATCCAAGTGGAGGCGCTCAGCCAATCTGTCATTTACTCTGGATTGGGTTTCTTGCCACAGAGGGCGCGGACATGGTTGGAGGAGGTGAATTTGAAACTTACCCTTCATGAGAATCCCTGGATGGTGGTAACTGATGTAGATTGCAGGAGAAAATGCCCAAGGACTGGGAGGAATTAGGAATCTATAATTATTTGAAAGATCTTACTGCAAGATTCATCACCAACGAGTTGGAAAGCCGCTTCACACTATTCTCCCTTTCAGAAAGATTTAGTTAATAAACAAAACAATCTTTCAGCACAGCCAGGGACAAAAGGGCTCTTAATTTAGTCTTACTATCAACAGACTTTGAAGTTACCCACCGTAAATGACTCAAAATTCAATTCTAGATTCTCTTCTGGTGGAAGTATAAGAGCCAGTGGCTTGCTAAATCAGATGAGCCTTATTCTGAGTTTCCATTTTGACTTTCACACCATCAAATGCAAGCCCCAGTTTTTTATCCCCAAGTATTTTCTATCCTTACCCACTTTGCAACCACACCTACCTGAAATTGGAACAAACAACAGCTAATTTTAACATGTATAAATCATATACAAAATAATTTACCCACATTTTCACATCACTGTCGCCACCAAGTGATAACTTGTGCCCGTCAGGAAACTGGACCAGCCACTAAAGGGTGCTATTTACCTTGGTGTTACTGACTCTTTTCCAGTGTTAATTTTAGACATAATGACATATTCAACATGCACAATATTTCTTTTCTTACTGACGAGATCTAGAAAGCATTGTGTAAAAAAGAGAAAAGCTCGTCAACCAGGAGATACAAACTCCTGACTGCAATGTTGCTGTGCACATTTGCTACATTATTGAAGTCTCACAGTACTTACAACAGATATTCAAAGTCAAGCAATAACAGAAATAACAGAATATTACGGCACGGTACAAGCCCTTTGACCCACGATGTGTTGATCTTGATATTTCTAACAAAAAAATAATACCCTGTAGCGGCTACTGCGGTAGATGCTACTAAACAAAGGCAAACACATACAAAGGTAGTCAACTCAAGACTGGTTTATTGCAGACATACAGAGACCTTTTATTCCCTGCCTGTCAATGAGAATATTAGTGAACACCTTCCGGTCCACAGGACCAGCAAGTTAAAGCTACGAGCCATTAGTGCCCCATGCCTTTAGGCAGGGGCTTCATCTGATCCACTCACTGCACTTTGGTACCCAGCACTGTTAGCCCGCGACGTGTCAGGTAAGTCTGTGAACTGATGGTGGTGGTTTGTAATACTGCGCTGTGCATCCGCTACAACCCTGTTTTTCATTCACCCATATAAGCCTGTCTAAGAGTCTCTTAAATGCTCCTTACGTGATATTGTAATGGATAAATATATTTGGAGAACTTGGTAATATTTGGGATTTTGGTAAGATTTAGAGTAGGCAAAGGAGGAAAAACCCAACACCCAACCCCAACCAACCAATTTTCCCCTGCAACTGCTGCAACCGTGTCTGCCTGTCCCGCATCGGACTTGTCAGCCACAAACGAGCCTGCAGCTGACGTGGACTTTTTACCCCCTCCATAAATCTTCGTCCGCGAAGCCAAGCCAAAGAAGAAAAAAAAGAAGAGTAGGTTACATACATACACACACATACATTTTAAAACATCTTATTTGAATGACTGAAGAAATATTGAAGGTCTCTGGAGAATGTTATGCACATTCACAAGTAGGTGTTAATCGAACTGATGTCATAAAATGAATGACCATTGTTTGGAAATGGAGCCAGGATGGCTACAAGTACTTTTCTGCAGGCTGCTTACAGGAAAGTCACTCCTAGGTTTTGTTTATCTAACACTAGGTTAAGCAGAAGAAAGAACTCCTGTTGTTTGGAATAAGAGGAATGGAACTCTATAGTAGCTTGCAGAAATAAGTTACCATCTGGAAAACCCTAACGGGGCAAAGTTCATCAGTGAGACATTGAGGTGACTAATGGTGGTACCTCAGTTGTGGAAATCCTGGAACAACACATCTCTCTAAAAACCCTACAAGAACTATCCTGAGCGGTAAACATTTACCTTTCGAGCACCAAATCCTGTTGAAATTTATACACATTCCATTCTGTGCACAGCGGAATTGCCTGCATCCAGAGAACTTGGAAGAAAGAGAAGTAAGATTGAACTGTGATCCAAATCACTTTTCTTAAATTTAAACACATTACAAATATGTGCACTTAGAATTATAAAGGGGTTAATTTGGGTTTGTTAAGTATAGAGTTAGGTTAAAGTTTAATTCTATTTTCATGATTAAATTTGATTAAAAATAACTTCTCTTTTAAAAACCATTTGTCTTGCTGCTGGGTTTTGGGATCCTTTGGGCTCTTAACAATATCTGCTTGGATAATGACATTGGGCCTGTTCAAAGTAGGAAATGGCTTCTACCAGCAGGAATTTCTATTTGATAAAAAAATATTGATAGGTGGCTGGCCACATACTTTTCCTAAAAATTAATACCCTCTCCCTCCCTAAACCACATTCAGCCCCGTGACATCTTTCTACGTTGCATTACTGGGACCACCAAAGACCTGACCCATTTCCCATCTCTCCTTGCAATGCCAATAATGGCAGCTGCCATTAAGAACTGACAAATCACATTTTAATTCAGCAAGCAAGATGAAAATCATCCTGACATACTGCTTAAAAAGAAGGGTCAAGAAACCTTCCTAATTTTGTCACTTCATTTTTATTTTGCTTCCCATGGGGCATTAGCAAAAACTGTCCTATCCATTGGCTCACCAAATTATGAGTAAAATCATGATCCCTGTTCATGAAAACCCATAATTTTCAATGTTACACAGATAAACTAGGAAGAATTCTGTAATAAAAGTGAATAAAACATTGAAAGAATTTCCCCCTTATCAACGCTGAGATTGTAGCGCACCAGGCAACTGGGCAAGCAAAAAAGGCCAAATCACTGAAACACTTGGACAGTCCAAGATGGCACAGAGTCCCCTTTACCACTGAGCAGGAGCCTGGGCCTTGCACCATGTGCGGGCTGAGATGCCCTTCACTTCCGCGTAGCGGCCAGCCAGCTGGAGAGTGATGCTTGAAATCAGGGGTACGTCACCAGAAGTGGGTGGGCCAGTGAGCACATGTGGGGAATTTAAACCAGAAAAGTCAGTCTTTGTTTTACACTCACCTTGGTTGGATGTCTCTTTATTTGGTAGCGCTGCCGCAGCGGATGCTACAAATGGAAAACTTCTTACTTGCTGCAACCAAACAGGTGTGCAAGATACACCAACCTAAATAGAAAACATGACCAGAAATCTCAGAGATCATAAATTCAAAAGGATTGGTGAAATCTTTACACTGTATTTTTAACACCAAAGTCCCTATATTTTTAAGGAATTCGATCAAGTAACTGAGAAACATTACATTTTAAACACATGGTACATCAGGATCAGAAGGATTGGAGCATTATTGTTCAAGTAACACAACTTTAAAAAAATAACATCTAACTTTATGAAGAATGTGATACAACAACAGGAAAAACGGATGGAATCAGACACATTCTATGAGCATTGGGAAGCAAAAAATGGATTGGTTTTCCATCCCTTCCTCAGCGACCCAATGACCCCGACAGGTCCTCCCCGACCTGCGACCATAGTGTAGTCCAAAGGATCAATCAGACCCCACAATGGTCGCAAGTCGGCGTTTTGCCCCCGTGCGAGGAGCCCTGAAGTCTTGTAGGAGTTTATAAATAGTTATTATTTTAATTAAAGGAGTTTAGTCCAAAGGTCCCACAAAGGTCGAGTCGGGGAGGAGGGTGGGTCCACGATGGTCGCAAGTCGGGGTATTGCCCCCGAGCGAGGAGACCTGAAGTCTTAGAGCCTATTTTTAAAATCAAATGATTTGACAAACGAGAACAGTCACAGGATTGACTTTGTGACTCAAGGTCCATTAGCTGGGGGCAGCCATCTTAATTTCTGTGCGCATGCGCCAGTCGTCAGTTGCCGCTAGCGCAAAGGGTTCGTTTCGTCGCCCTCAATCGGCACATGCGTATCTGCAACATATGCGCGAACTCACCACGCATGCGCAAACAAGACTTGCCAATCACCTGACCCCGCCCCTTCCCGCTGCAAGTAACCCCGCGGCCTCCAGCCTCGCCCTGTCGGCGGCATCAGGCCTTGCACCGACGCCTCGGCTCCACCCAAACACCCCGCAGGTACCGGCCGCTCCCGGGTGGGGCCCGGTGGGCTGCGGGTCGCCCGCTTACCCTGGACCGCGCGGCTGTGGAAGGTTCCGGCGCCTCCGCCAACTTACTCCCATTCGCTCCCGAGGCGACACGACGGACCCGGAGCAGACGACGCTGCCGCAAACGTCCCGCCTCCTCACATCAAGAGCCAATCAACCCGCGAACCCGCCCATCAATCCAACCCGACTTCAGGGTCTAATCAAATAGCGGCCTCACCGAATCAACCCGTTGCCTCGCGTAACTGAAGCAACCAATCAGCGAGCGAGCGAGCGAATACACAGGTGAACCCAATCAGCATCAGAAGACAAATCAAGCAGTCGAAGGATCAGAAGACCCTTCGGCCCTTCCACTTTTTACTAATCCAACAACAATCAAATCCTTGGGAAACACAGGATCACTTTGTCTTGGCTCCAGGATTCCTCTGATCTCAAGCAATACATTGTACCCCAACTGCAAGGGAGACTATTTATTCTCAATCTTTCCTTCATATTTATTACCGCTTCCAATTTAATGTCTGCTACTTTTTTCAAAGTATCTACATCTAAGTTCAATGCATATGATCCCTCTACGAGTGGGTACGGCAATAAACTCATCACAAGTCCATGGATCCCAATTTCAAATGCACCTTCAAAAGCGGAGAGAATTCCAAGGATATTACATTTTCATTGAAGACATATCTTAAAGTCTAAGCAGCTGATCGGTTATTGGGAAATTGTGACACTTGGTGTTCGGCTCCTTTGCATTATCCTCTCTTGATCCGTGCTGCTGTGTCCTCTCATAATGTTGTAAGGTCATCTCCCTTTTTACCAACGACCAAGAGATCCACATTCAAACTTTCCTTCTATCACCTGCTTAAAACACCCCAGAAACAAATCTGACGATTTTTGTGCACTTCTCATGCTTCAGGTAAGGAAACTGTACACGTGACTCCCGATGTAAGATGAGCAAGACCATTCGATGTGAACTTGGAGCGTGTGCGCTACTGTGATGGGTGTAAAGGCGGACACACGCCCAAAAAAATCAAAGTCAAAGACTCCTTTATTACACTCGCAGCTCTGCTTCTATTCTCTCCCTGCTGCTATCGACTGGAGTGATGTCACATCCATGCCGGCCTCCAATTGTTCGGTGTTCCCTTCTTTGTTGATTCCTGCCGTGCGCGTTGTCCCCTGGTATGAAAGTTGTTGGTCCCCGTGGACTCTGAACAGTTGCCACATTCGTCGGCCATCTTGTGTACAGGGTGGCATCCCAGTTAGCATGATGCCCCACCTCCCTAGAACCAGCGCTGTTCGCTGCTTTCGGTCGCCTATATCTGGGTCGTGGGGGGTGAATTTGCTAATGTCCAGATGTGCTGGTTTGAGGTGGTCAATGGTGAAAGTCTCTTCCTTCGCACCGATATCCAGCACACTCACCATGATGTGTGGAATGAATGATACACACCCGTGAAGTCGAAGTCGAAGACTGGTTCGTTGAACTGGCAGCTCTGCTTATATACTCTCTCGCTAGTGATGACAGGTCTTTCGAGACGGCAAAGCCAGCCTCGGATTGGTGGGTGTTCTCGCCATTGCTCATTGCTTCCCACTGTGTGGGATGTCACCTGGGACGAAGATGATTGGTTGCCGCAGGATCTGTGTAGTCACCGCGTTCGTCATCCATCTTGTGTACTGGCTTTCGTCCTGGTGAGCAGGCCGCCTCAACCATATATTGTGGAAGAATATGGACCCCATATTTAGAAAGGGTGGCTCTAACATTCCCTTTCTCCTTAAGGCCTCAGTTTTTGAAAAGGAACGTTAAAGTAATTGGTTCTCCTGTTGGGGGTCCCTTGTCCTCATTTTTCTTCTTTTTCTTTTAGCAAGGGGATGGAGGGCAGATGGGGTGGTTTAATCGGGGGGGGGGAATTTCTTTATTCCTTCTTTTAACTATGACAAGTGTATTTATATTTGATTTGTGTTATTATTAATTGTGTGAATTCTTTGTGGATTTTATTTATAATTAATATTTTTAAAAAATGATCAGAGGTCAATCCACAGGACGTAAAGTGGCCTAGAGCAACACTGGGGACACCCTCCTGCTCCCCACCATCACAAATATCAATGTGATCCACTATGATCATTGACAAAATCATCGAGGACCCCTTCACCCGGCCAACAGCATCATCCAGCTATTCCCGTCGGGAAAGAGATCCAGGAATTTCAGAGCCAGTACCTCCAGGCCCAGGAACAGCCTCTTCCTCCAGGCAGGGAGAACGTGGAACGATTGATGAGCTGCTCATACAAATACTCCTCCACTCTGCTATTTACTCAACAATATCGAGTAATTTTTCTGGTCGTGCTGCACATGTATCATTTGTCTGTTGTGTGAGGGCTTGGTTGTGTGTTTGCGTATGTTTATCCCAAGAACTCTGTTTTATCAGGTCGTACTTGTGCTATCCAAGGGTAATAAATTTGATCTTGTACTCTGGAGCGGGTGCAGAATAGATTTCCTGGATCGGAGAATGTATCTCATGAAGCAAAGTTGACTGAGTAGGGCTTTTCTCTTCCCCTCCCCCAACCCCGCAAACTTGACTTTATTTACAAATATTTTCCAAAGAGGAAGACCGTTCCGTCTTTTCTCCTCCTCCTGTTGTATCCAGATATTCCCTTCACTACACATTGCTGCATACGTCTCTGTTTACCTTCATTGCCACCACTTTGATACCGTGTGGTTACTGCCCCCCTCTGCTGTTGGAGGAGTTCCCCTTGCTCTCAGCCTCTCAGTGCACGGTTATGGAAGGATTATGATCCATCCCCTTAGTGCCTTCGTGCTGGCTACGCCAAGCCTCCGTGCATCCCTCAGCATGTACCCCTGCAGCCTGGAATGTGCCAGTCGGCAGCGGTCCCTCCCCGACATATCCGCTTGCTGAAAGACTGACAGGACACGTTTAACATAGAACATGAGAGCACAGTACAAGCACTTCAGCCCGCGATGTTGTGCCGACCGATGTATTCATACCAAAATAAAAGTAACTAACCCCTTCCTCCCTCATAACCCTCCATTTTTCTTTCATCCACATGACTCAGAGCCTCTTAAATACCCCTAAGGTTTCAGCCTTCACCACCACCCCAGTTCTAGGGCTCGTCCCTTGTCCATGACCTGGTACACATACACTGCATTCCCTCCCCTTGTCACCCTCCTGCTCCCCCCACCCTGAGCCAGTAGTGAAGGTGGTTTCTGTCCCAACAGGTGTTGCGGAGCTCATCCAGGGAGCAGATCTGGGAGATGAACCTAAACTGCAACGAATTCAGCTTCCCGCAGATCAAAGCACGTCCGTGGGCCAAGGTGAGTGACCGGAGGTGAACCAGAGCTCCAGGGGTGGTTTTGTCCTCTGGGTCCTTCCCTAATACTGTCCCCTGTCACCCACCTGGCCCTTCCCCAAAGCCCTCATCTCCCACCAGGCCTGTCCCCAAACCCCTCCCCCTGCTGAGATCATCCCCAAAATACTGTCAGGCCTGTCAACAAAGCCCCTATTCCCCACTGGGCCCATCCCCAATGCTCCACCCATTGCTTGGACCGTCTCCAGAGCTCCTGTCTCCCACCAGGGCTTTCAACAAGCCCCTGTCCCACAACATGACCAGCCAAAAGTCCCTGTCCCCGTCCCCCACGCCAATTCACCTGTATCCAGGTCTGTCCTCCCACCAGACCAGTTCCCTCACTGGGACCCTCTCCAATCGATTACCCATCACAACTACCCCACCAAAGTTCTTTAACCTTCCCCTTCCCCCACCCACAGGCCTTGGTATCTGAGCTGCTCCTAGGACCCCTAGACAGTAGAGATGTGGGGAGGGCAGTGGTCCATCTCCTTCCCGTTGACAATGTCCCATACCTTCACAAAACTAGGGAATCCCCTGACCCTTGGCACACAGATATCTATCCCATCTGAGCCAGTCTTCTCTCTCTCTCTCTCCCCCACCCACCATCCTGGAGAATGTGGCCCAGTTCAGCTAGCTGCTACAGTACACACTGCCCTTCACCTCTTCCCCAGGACTCCTGCTCCCACTTGTCCTTCAACGAGCTGTGTGCCCACAGCCAGGAGCTTCCCCCTCCTAGTTACCCTTGGCCCTGTGGGTGAGTGGGTGGGACATGACAAGGGTTTGTAGGTGGTGGAATTGGGGTAAGAAAGTTTGGGTGAGACCTGGGAAAGAGAACGGTGATCATCCGGCCGGTGTGAGGCATTGAAGACGGAGTCAATGGGCAGTCCCCTGCCGGGTCCATCCCCAGCATGTCTATCTCCAAAACTGACCCCGCCAGGTCCATCCTCAATATCATCCCCTGCCGGGTCCATCCACAATCCCGTTCCCTGCTGGGTCCAACCCCAAAACCGTCCCCCGCTGAATCTGTCCCCAATACCGTCCCCCGCCGGGTCCATCCCCAATTCTGTGCACGCCGGGTCCATCCAAAATCCCGTCTCCCTCCGAGTCCATCCCCAATCCCACCCCCCGCTGGGTCCATCCCCAATCTTGTCCCCCACTGGGTCCAACCCCAATACCATCCCCCACCTGATCCATCCCAATACCATCCCCCACCGGATCCATTCCCAAACGCATCCCCGCCGGGTCCATCAACATCCCATCTCCAATCCCCAATGCCATTCCCAACTTGGTCTGTCACTTATTCTTTTGCCCGACAGGTCCTCCCACAAACCCACTGGTCTCTCCCCAAAGCCCCTGACCCCCACCAGGTCCATTTCCAAAGCCATTGTCCCCCACCGGCTGGACCCCAAAACTCCTGCCTCCCCACGGGATCTGTCCTGAAGCCCCAGCCCTCATGTGTGTCATGTCTGTCCTCCCACTGGACCGATCCTCTCGATCACCATTCAGAACTACCCCACCCCAATTCCCGAACCTCCCCCTTCCCCCACTGACAGGCCTTGGAACCTGAGCTGCTCCTGGGATCCCCAGATGGTGGAGATGTGGGGAGGGCAGTGGTCCAGTCTCCTTGCCGGTGGCAGTGTCCCAGACCTTCACCGAGCTGGGGAATTCCCTGACCCTTGGCACCGGGACATCTGTCCCATCTGAGCCAGTTCTCTCTCTCCCCCCACCCTGGAGGCTGTGACCCTGTGTAGCTGGCTGCTACAGTACACACTGCCCTTCACCCCTTGCCCCAGGACTCCTGCTCTCACTTGTCCTTCGACAAGCTTTGTGACTACAGACTGGACCTTCCCCCACCTTGCTACCCTTGGCCCTGTGGGCGAGTGGGTGGGCCATGACGAGGGGGTTGTAGGTGGTGGAATTGGGTAAGAAAATTTGGGTGAGAGCCAGGAGAGACTGGTGATCATCTGGCCAGGGAGAGGCATTAGGGACAGAGTCACTGGGCAGGGGTCAGAGTCTCAGGGAAACAAGGGCACTGGAATTGGAAGCAATCACAGCTCATGGAAAGTAGGAGGAAGAACCCTGGGAATAATTGAGAGTGGCGAGGTTAGTGCCACAGTTAGAAAAACGCTGATAAGGGGCCAGCGAGCCGGGTTCAAATTTGACACTGTCTCTGGGGAGTTGTACATTCTTCCTGTGTCTGCGTGCATTTCCACCAGTTGCTCCTGGTCCTTCCACCATTTAAAACGGGGTTTGTAGGTCATTGGTGTAATTGAGTGGTTGTGGCTCAGAGGCTGAAAGGGCCTGTTCCCGGGCTGCATGTGTCAATCTTAAATCTCCATCTAAAATGATAGTCCTGCCTGTCATGAATTATTTAAGGATTCAACTCAAAAGTGTGGACAAGATAGACAACTCCGAAACCATCCTTTTGGCCCTTCTTTTCTGATGGCCAAGCTGCTTGCAAACAGTCCATATCCCTCTCATCCTTTTCATTCCACGGACCCATTCAACTCGCATTGCATTGTCAATTTCATGGCCTGTTGGAAGAAGTTATTTCCCTGTCTGGCAGCCTGATTTTGTTCCTCCATATCTCCTTCCTGATGGTAGTGGGTCAAAGATGCAGTGTGCTGGATGTCTGCGGGTCTATTTACAGGCCCCATCCCAGGACAATCAGAGGCCCCTTGTCTCGAAGTCCCATCCATGTGGCCCCTCACTCATCAATCCCTCGTCGGTACACAACTATCCCCTCCTACCTACCTCTACCAGCCCTTAGTATCCTCATGACAGTTCCAGGCACCTGTTATGTCGACCCTTGATGACCTGCGCCAGCTCTAATTTGGACCCTGGCCTCACCTAAACCATTGGAATAACCTGCGCCTTCTACCCTTGAGAGCCTGAGGGAATCTGCACCCTCAGCAGCATCCTGCTGGTGCACCATCGAATGCCCTCCATCCCCTTCCACGGGTTCCCTGCTGTTATCATGCTCCTGGATGGACCCCACCCTGGAAAAACTACCCATATTTTCACTGATCCCTCTGTACCTCTACATTCCGTCCAGGGGTCAGGGTTGTGCTGTGGGACTGGTGGAGAATAAAACAACAATATCAGGAGACACTGAGCAGTGTAGAGACCCCCAGATCTCCAAGAAGGGGACAGTGCAGAGACCCCCAGCTCCAGGAGACAGGGAGCAGCACAGAGACCCCCCAGTTCTGGGAGACCGGCTGAGTTGTACACAAGTCTGTAAGTGGCTGGACCAGGAAGTATACAAATCTATGTTCCAGGGTAAACTGGAACAAAAGCGAGGAATGCACTTTGGTAAATCAGTCCGCTGTCCTCTTCACAGTCAGATCTGACTACCTGAAGGTGTCAGGGAACTGGCTTGGAGAGGCCGAGGCATGCAACAAAAAAATGGTCAGAGCCGATTGTAAAAGTCCACCAGAAACTGGGTCTGTGGGAATGACATTCCCTCTCAGTAATGGGGAAGAACCTGGTCATCAGGTGCAAGGTGCTCTCGGTACTGCTGCGTGTGATGCAGGCGTGGCCCATCCCACACACCTCTGCCCTGGCTATTACCAGAGCAGTTTCCCTCTTCATGTGGGGGTCCAAAATGGATGGAGTGGGAAGGAGGTCCATGTACGTCACCAGACTATGGTGTTATGAGCCCAAAGGATCCCAAAACCCAGCAGCAATAGACATTCACCAGGACGAGTCATTATTTAAAAATAAGTTGTTTTATTTATCTTTTAAAATGAAAACAGAATCAAACTTTAACTGATCTCTATTAACTTAACTAACCTTAATCCCCTTCTAAGTCTAAGTGCACGTGTATGATGTGTGTGTAAATTTAAGAAAAGTTATTTGGTTCACAGTTCAATCTCATTTCTCATTCTTCTAAGTTCATTGGTTGGAGGCAATTCTAATACTGTGCACAGAATTGAACATGTATAAAGTTCATCAGGCTTTGCCACTTAGGAAAGTTCTGTAGGGTTTGCAGAGAGAGGTTTGTTGTTCCAGGATTTTCACAACTGAGCTACCACCATTAGTCACCTCAATGTGTCGCTGATAAAACTTGGCCCATCAGGGTTCTCCAGATGATAACTTCTTTCTTTCAGGCTAGCACTGTGGTCCTTCCTGTTTCACTTATTCCGAGAGTAACATCAGGCAGCTAGCACTTCCAGCGAGCACCTAGGATTAGGTGGAGGTTAAACATGTGGCTCAAGGGGTGGAGTCAGAGACTGGGTTTCAATTCTTGGACAACTGGGACCTTTTTTGGGGAAGCTGGGACCTATACCATAATGATGGGTGACATCTTAATCTCAGACGGGACCAGACTCCTGGCGGGGGCATTTGCTAGGGCTGTCAGGAGGGGTTTAAACTAGTATGGTTGGGGACAGGGTTTCAAGTTTGGCAGGATGGTAGGGTGAGGGTTAGTAGGATAAGGAAAGAGACAAGTTTAGATAATTTGAGCGAGGAAAAGCAGGAAGTAGTAAACAGATACTGCAGTGAAAATTGTGAGAATGGTATAGAGGAGGATATGCAGAAGGTAGGATGTCGGAGATCCCTGAGTTGTATTTATTTTAATGTGAGGAGCGTAGTAAGGAAGCTGGATGAGATAAAGGTGTGGATTGACATGTGGCATTATGATGTGTGGCCATTAGCGAGATATGGTTGAAAGTAGGTTGTGACTGGCAGTTGAATGTTCCAGGATTTCGCTGCTTTAGATGTGACAGAGTTGGTGGATTAAGAGGGGGAGGTGTGGCATTACATGTCAGCGATGATATTACAGCAGTGCTGAGGCAAGATAGACTGGAGGGCTCATCAAGAGAAGCAGTATGGGTAGAGCTGAAAAATAAGAAGGGTGAGGTTATTATTATGGGGATTATTAAAGGCCTCCAAATGGGGAAAGGGAACTAGGAGAGCAAATGTGCAAGGAAATAGGTGGGATATGCAGGTGAAATAGGGTGGTGTTGGTTGGGGATTTCAATTTTCCAAATATTGATTGGGAAATGCAGTCAATAAAAGGGCAGGATGGCTTAGTATTTATGCATTGTGTTCAGGATTGCTTTTTGCAGCAATATGTTGAGATGCTAACTAGAGTGGGAGCAGCGTTTGATCTGTTGTTTGGGAATGCAATGGGGCAGGTGACAGAGGTGAGCGTTAGGGAGAACTTTGGATCCAGTGATCAGGCTTTGCCACTCAGGAAAGTTCCATGGGGTTTGCAGAGAGAGATTTGTTGTTCCAGGATTTTCACAACTGATCTAACACCATTAGTCAGCTCAATGTGTCGCTGATAAAACTTGGCCCATCAGGTTCTCCAGATGATAATATCGTTCTTTCAGGCTAGCACAGTGGTCCTTCCTGTTTCACTTATTCCGAGAGGAACATCAGGCTGCTAGCACTTCCAGAGAGCACCTAGGATTAGGTGGAGGTTAAACATGTGGCTCAAGGGGTGGAGTCAGAGACTGGGTTTCAATTCTTGGACAACTGGGACCTTTTTTGGGGAAGCTGGGACCTATACCATAATGATGGGTGACATCTTAATCTTAGAGGGACCAGTCTCCTGGTGGGAGCATTTGCTAGGGCTGTCAGGAGGAGTTTAAACTAGTATGGTTGGGGACAGGGTTTCAAGTTAGGCAGGACGGTAGGGTGAGGGTTAGTAGGATAAGGAAAGAGACAAGTTTAGATAATTTGAGCGAGGAAAAGCAGGAAGTAGTAAACAGATACTGCAGTGAAAATTGTGAGAATGGTAGATAGGAGGATATGCAGAAGGTAGGATGTAGGAGATCCCTGAGTTGTATTTATTTTAATGCGAGGATTAATGTGGATTGACATGTGGCATTATGATGTGTGGCCATTAGCGAGACATGGTTGAAAGAAGGTTGTGACTGGCAGTTGAATGTTCCACGATTTTGCTGCTTCAGATGTGACAGAGTTGGTGGATTAAGAGGGGGAGGTGTGGCATTACATGTCAGGGAGGATATTACAGCAGTGCTGAGGCAAGATAGACTGGAGGGCTCGTCAAGAGAGGCAGAAAAATAAGAAGGGTGAGGTTATTATTATGGGGGTATATTATAAGCCTCCAAATGGGGAAAGGAAACGAGGAGAGCAAATGTGCAAGGAAATAGGTGGGATATGCAGGTGAAATAGGGTGGTGTTGGTTGGGGATTTCAATTTTCCAAATATTGATTGGGAAATGCAGTCAGTGAAAGGGCAGGATGGCTTAGTATTTATGCATTGTGTTCAGGATTGCTTTTTGCAGCAATATGTTGAGATGCTAACTAGAGTGGGAGCAGCGTTTGATCTGTTGTTTGGGAATGCAATGGGGCAGGTGACAGAGGTGAGAACTTCGGATCCAGTGATCATTTTGACATACTCTTAAGAACTTGAAGAGGGAAATTAGAAAGGGAAAAAGAAGGGATGAGGTGTCCATAGCTAATAAGGCGAAGGTGAATCCTCAGGGTTTGTTCAGATATGTGAACAGTAAACGGAGGGTTAAACATAGAATAGGTCGACTGGATGATGGGACCGGAAACTATGTCAGGAACCGTATGAGATGGAGAAATATTGAACAATTTGTTCTCGTCTGTATTCACGAGGGAAACGGACATTGGGCAATACAAGATAAGAGAGGCAAAGGGGTTAGTTATGGAAAGGATAAGGATTAGTAAAGTGAGAGGTTTGGAGCTTCTTGGGTCAATTAAGCTGGATAAGTCTCCTGGTGCTGATGGGATTTTTCCCAGGACTTTAAGGGAGGTCAGGGAACAAATAGCGGGGGCACTGACAGCAATTTTTCAAAGATCACTGGAGGAGGGTGTGGTGCCGTGGGATTGGAGGGTTGCAAATATAGTTCTATTGTTCAAAAAAGGCAGTAGGTGGAGTCCAAGTAATTATCGGCCAGTAAGTTTGACTTCCGAGTGGGGAAGATTATGGATGGTATACTTCGAGATAGTATGTACAAATATCTGGATAGGCAGGGATAGATCAGGGGCACCCAGCATGGGTTTTTGAAAGAAAAGTCATGTTTGATGAATCTTGTTGAATTTTTTTGAAGAGTTGACAAGAAAAGTGGATGAAGGTCGGGTGGTTGATGAGATCTATTTGAATTTTAGTAAGGCTTTTGATAAGGTGCTGCATGTAAGGTTATTTAGGAAGGTTCAGTCATCAGGGATTAATAGATAGTGGGATGGGTTCAGAAGTGGCTGGGAGATAGACAGCAGAGAGTCATGGTGGGCAACTATATGTCATGTTGGAAGCCTGTGACAAGTGGAGTGCCTCAGGGATCGATGCTGGGTCCCTTGTTGTTTATCATTAATATTAATGATTTAGAGGAGGGTGTGGTTAGCTGGGTAAGCAAATATGCAGACGATACGAAAATAGGGGGAGAGGTGGACAGTGAGGTAGATTTTCTTGTTTGGAAAAGATGGCAGATGGAATTTAATGTTGACAAGTGTGAGGTGCTGCATTCCGGAAAAAAAAATAAAAAATAGAACATATGCAGTTAAAGGGAGGGGGTAGAGGAATGAAGAGGAACAGAGGGATCTTGGAGTTATGGTACAGAGTTCACTGAAGGTGGGTTCCCAGGTAGACAGGGTGGTTAAGAAGGCAAATGACATGCTGGCCTTCATAAATCATAGCATAGGCTAGAGTGCAGCTGTTTAAGGCATTGGTGAGGCCATGTTTGGAGAATTGTGTTCCGTTCTGGTCTCCAAATTATAGGAAGAATATAGATAAGGTGGAGAATGTGCAGAGATTTATAAGAATGTTGCCTGGCTTCTTTCTTCTTTGGCTTGGCTTCGCGGACGAAGATTTATGGAGGGGGTAAAAAGTCCACGTCAGCTGCAGGCTCGTTTGTGGCTGACAAGTCCGATGCGGGACAGGCAGACACGATTGCAGTGGTTGCAAGGGAAAATTGGTTGGTTGGGGTTGGGTGTTGGGTTTTTCCTCCTTTGCCTTTTGTCAGTGAGGTGGGCTCTGCGGTCTTCTTCAAAGGAGGTTGCTGCCCGCCAAACTGTGAGGCGCCAAGATGCACGGTTTGAGGCGTTATCAGCCCACTGGCGGTGGTCAATGTGGCAGGCACCAAGAGATTTCTTTAGGCAGTCCTTGTACCTTTCCTTTGGTGCACCTCTGTCACGGTGGCCAGTGGAGAACTCGCCATATAACACGATCTTGGGAAGGCGATGGTCCTCCATTCTGGAGACGTGACCCATCCAGCGCAGCTGGATCTTCAGCAGCGTGGACTCGATGCTGTCGACCTCTGCCATCTCGAGTACTTCGACGTTAGGGGTGTAAGCGCTCCAATGGATGTTGAGGATGGAGCGGAGACAACGCTGGTGGAAGCGTTCTAGGAGCCGTAGGTGGTGCCGGTAGAGGACCCATGATTCGGAGCCGAACAGGAGTGTGGTTATGACAACGGCTCTGTATACGCTTATCTTTGTGAGGCTGTTGTGAGAATGTTGCCTGGCTTACAGCATCTGGATTACAGGGAGAGATTAAGGAGACTGGGACTTTATTCATTGGGACGTAGACGAATGAGAGGGGACAATATAGCTATTTAAAATTATGAAAGGAATAGATAGACGAGACATAGACAGACACTTTCCCGTGAGGGAAGGGAAGGTTGGAACAAGAGGCCATGAGTTAATGGTAAGGAGGCAAAACTTCTGGAGAAATTTTAGAGGATGCTTCTTCACTCAGAGAGTGGAGGCAGAATGGAATGATCTTCCGAATGAGATAGTTGCGGCAGGGTCCCTTCTGTCATTTAAGAGAAGGTTGGATGTGTACATGGAGGTGAGGGGGTTGGAGGGATATTGGCGGAAATCAGGAGGATTGAGCTAGTGGAGTTGTTCTAGTGAACCGGTGCGGTCTCAAAAGGCTGACATGGCCTGTTTCTGCTCTGTAAATGGTTATATGGTTGCATGGTGCCACAGTTTTCATTTCAATGTCCCATCTCTCGTTACACAACTCTCTGCTCTCCACGTTCATGCTGCACATTTCTTCACTGCTGTTATGGCTGGACTCAGAAAATGTTTTTGATATTTATTCAACTTCAGTTTTGTATCTGCTTCATATCTCTGACCAAGCTCAAATATTCTCACATCCTTTTGTATTTTAATCTTCATAATTTGTCCTAATAATAGACTGAAATCCTTCCACTTTTACACAGGTCCAAACCGAAAGGAAAGAAAAGTCTCAATCACCTGATTACATTGAAAACATTTCTCGGAATAATTGGAGATAGTCCATTTAATTTATATGTAGTATGGCAGAATTGATGTGGAGATTTTTATTTTTATATCTGGCATTAATCATATTTGTAACACTCTTGACACAATCCTGACCCTATTTCTTCTTGAATTTGTATATTTCAATCTTCACACCACTCTGAACAGCTTCTTTCTGAAATCGTCACATCCAAGCCCGACTCCCATCTTTCTCCTGACCTCTGCTATCCTAGTTTTGGATTTTCTCTCTGGAGAGCATCATACATTTCATTGATAACTTTGTGTGTATTTCCCATCCAACTCTTTGTTCCATTTCACTAATTTTAGGTGGCGTCAATGTTGGTCCCTATCTTTCTCATAAGAACGATCTAAGCGGGAGAAAACAGAAGAAGGTCCCACTTGCCTCTCCATATTTGTGTTTAATTGTTTGAAGAATTTCTTCCATGTAGCGTCTTCAAAATATCTTATACTCTGTCATAACATAAATTTAATATTCTATTGCCTCTGTTCATAGGCAATAACACATTTTGACATACTTTGCTTCCCCTCCTCCATTGTTGTCACATTCGTGTGGGTCCCACAGATTAAGAACCAGACCAAAGCGGAGGTACAAAGCACACATTTATTTCGGGGATGGAAACAGGACAACAGGGTTGATATGTTAGGCAAGCCTCTACACTTCTAATTAGGACGGAGAAACCGACAGAGACGGGGAAATTACATGAACATACACATTCAACATTCAGGATCAAGGTGATAAAAGGTGAGAAGGAATGCAGTGGTCATTGGGTCTCCATTGTCAGAGGTACAGACAAGAGATTCTGTGAGCCAGATAGGTATACCCACATGGCGTGCTGCCTCCCTGGTGCAAGGGTACAGGAATATCTCAAATCGGGTCCAGAGTATTCTGAAAGGAGACTGTGAGCAGCCTGATGTCTTGGTATATGCCTCATTGGGTACCAATGAGATAGATAAAAAGAGGGAGGAGGTACTAAAAAAGGATTACAGCGAGCTGGGACAGAAGCTAAAAAAAAGGACCGCCAGGGTGGTGATCTCTGGATTGCTACCTGTGCCAAGTGCAACTGAGGACAAAAATGGAAGGTTAAGACAAATAAATGTGTGGCTGAGGGGCTGGTGTAAAAGACAGGGTTTTGGCTTCTTGGATCATTGGGATCTCTTTTGGGGAAGTCATGACCTTTACAAGAAGGATGGGTAACACCTAGACCCAAAAGGGGTCAATATATTGGCAGCTAGGTTTGGTACAGCTGTCGGATGCGGTTTAAACTAATTTGGCAGGGGGATGGGAACCTGTATGATAGGGCAAAGGACAGGAAAGATAAAATAGGAAAAGTTAGGTTGGGCAGCGAAAGTAAAAAAATCAGAAAGAGCAGGGAAGGTAAAAAAAGCAAATTTGAAGGCTTTATATCTTAAGCATTCGGAACAAGGTAGATGAATTGGCTGTGGACATTGAGACAAACAAATACAATTTGATTGGGATTACAGAAACATGGCTGCAAGGTGGGTAAGCCTGGAAACTTAACATCCCGGGGAATATGATATTTAGGAGGGATCGGCAAGAAAGAAAAGGGGGTGGGGTAGCATTGAGGCTGAGAGAAGGGACCGACACGATTGACAGAAAGGATATTAACTCGGAAGATACCGAATCTATATGGGTAGAACTGAGGAATAGCAAGGGGCGGAAAACGTTAGTGGGAGTGGTATATAGGCCTCCAAATAGTAATGTAGAGGTGAGGGAAGGCATAAAAAGAGAAATTAGATAAGGGAACAGCTGTCGGAGACTTTAATTTACATATTGATTGGACTAGCCAAATTTGTTAAAATACTGAGGAGGAGGAATTCCTTGAATGTTTACGGGACGGTTATCTAGACCAATATGTCGAGGAACCAGCTCGGGAGCAGGCCATTTTAGACTGGGTATTATGCAATGAAAAGGGGCTAATCAGCAATCTTGTTGTACGAGGTCCTTTGGGTAGGAGCGATCACAATATGATCGAATTCACACTCGACATGGAGAGTGAAGAAATTAAAACCGAGACTAAGGTCCTGAATTTAAATAAAGGGAATTTTGATGGTATGTGATGGGAGTTGAGTAAGATTGATTGGGTGGTGTTTATGGGGGGCGGGTGGGTTGACGGTGGATAGACAATGGAAAGCATTCACAGATCTAATGGAAGAATTGCAGAAATCGTTTATACCAGTTTGGCATAAAAATAAACCAAAAAAGGTGACTCAACCGTGTATAACAAGGGAAATTATAGACAGCATTAGGTCCAAAGAGAGAGAATATCAATTGGCCAAAAAAGTACCAAATCCGAAGTCTGGGAACAGTTCAAGATGCAGCAAAGGAGGAGAAAGGGATTAATCAAGAGGGTAAAAATAAATTACGAGAGTAAGCTTGCGGCAAACATAAAAACCAACTGCAAAAGCTTTTATAGATATGTCAAGAGGAAAAGATTGGTGAAATCCAGAGTAGGTCCTGTTAGAAATAGAAGTACCTTTAAAGAAATTGCTCGAGACAAATATTGAGAACAAAGAACATTTATTACAACAACAATGCAAAGTTGGGTGCTTCCCCTTACCCTGGGAATACACACACACACTGGGGCTCACCCAACATTTATACAGTAAATTTCAGTATCAGAATACCCTCCCCCTTACATTCTTCTGCCCCCTGGATGGGTTTGGCAGAGCCAATCCTTCCTGCCTACATGCAGTTTCAGTATACTTGGAGGACCATGGGGTATCCTGTCGGTGTCTTCTTATGCAATTATTCCCATTGTACTTATTCACATCATAGCCCTTGTCCCCATTCACACCTTCCCGACTCCCAGGGCTTCAGTCCCTTCATCTGCAGGGTTCGTTAATCTTGTTTAGGGTTTACTAGTTAAATATGCATACTTGAAAAATCTGTTGTATGGCTTACTAATTATAGATGTATAACTTGCTAATACTGTCTACGGTCTTCTAATTATTTATGCAAGCCTTGCTAATTCTATCTGGGGCTTGGCGACCCTTATCTCGTTCAGACTAACTCTACTTCTATTCTCAATTGTCTGTCCTTCTCTCCTTCATTCAGTGAACTTGCTGGTGTAAGAGATTCTTACCTTACTCAGACAGTGTCAGCTTCCTGCCTTCCAATATCCATGTCTCATGTTGTTTGCACTGGCTTCATTCATTTACTTATGTATCAATTTTATTTTCTTCATTTCTTCATGTTCATATTACAATGTCAGTTTTTCTCATCTCTCACAATCCTCACTTTTCTTTTAGATCAGTAATACTGATATCACACAATGATCAGTGTTACTGATCTCAGTGTTACTGGTCTCTCACAATCCTCCGTTTTCTTTTAGAGCAGTATTACTGATGCGGTAAAGTGGAACTTGTCGGTTTTCCCAGCTGGTCAATAAACGGATAGCAGTTTCTATGTCCTCAGAAAGATGTTGGGAATTGTACATCCTTTGGGTGTAAGTGTTCTGACGAAAGGGTTGATGAGTTAAACGATGTGTACCAGTCTGTATGTAGGGAAGCAGTAAGATGGTGAGAGTAATGAGTCCAGCTGTTAAAAGGGTTGCGAGTATCAGATTCCAGTAACCGGTGAAAAGTCCAGTCGATCCTGCAGAGGACCGAGGTGGCAAAGTCTGTCCCTGGGCATGGGAAGTTTTTTGACGTCCTGAAGAAGTGTTCTTAACCGCCTGCCCGTTGTGAGTAGTGTCTTTAAGGAGTCTTTCACAAGTGCTGCGTTCAGCAGCGAAGCTGTAATCGAGAGGCAGGCGGTGTTGTTGAAGTGTGTCTGGTAAACGTTGTTTATCTTCAGCCCGTAACCTCAGGGCCATTGTGTTGTGTTGGATGATAATGCCCAAGGCTGCATGGAGTCTGATTAGATGTTTCAGGTGGCAAGGAGCATTAGCGATCTGTAGCCGCTGTTGCCGTTTATAACTGGAACTTCCCTTAACGATGCAGTAGTAAGGATTGTAAATGCCGGCGGAACCCAAAGGATGTTTGAGAAAAGACCAGTCTGGGGAGGATTGTGCATTACGATTAGAGATGTGTTTAACAGTCTGAGTAGAATTGAAGTTGTGAGTCGAAGCCTGTCTGTGTACATTAGCAAACGTCTTCTCTCTCTTTCTCTGACAGGTGCATTGGTTACTAACATTCAGTGTGTCTGTGCCATATCGCTCTCTTTGTGCTACAGGTTTAGAACTCATACCTTTAATATCTATGTGGGAAGTTAAGTGACGGTCTCTACAGCTGTTCTGGTCCCCTGGTCCGTATTGGAATCCCTTATTAAAACATATCTTACTATGGCTAAAAACTAAATCTACACCTTGTCTAAACTCTAAAGGAAAAAAATTGTGACCTCTGCTGCCCCTATTCCAGGAGGACTTAATACATTGTGAGTAATTAAGTGATGTCCCAGAAATGGAGAAGCAACAATTAAACAATACAATAAAGAATAAAAACAACATTACGGCACTTTTTCACGGCGTAATGTAAGTTTCAGGTCAGAAGGATGAGGCACTGCACGCCAGGTGGAGGGTTGAGTTTGAGTGTCTTGATCCTGTGGTTTGGTAGCTGGTTTAATCCGTTGGATGTGGGTCCAGCCTTTTTCTCTTGTTCGCACGGCAGCGTCTGAAATCAAAAGGACACAGTAGGGACTATCCCAGGCAGGTTTCAGTTGGTTATCTTGCCATGCTTTGACATAAACCCAATCACCAGGTTTAATAGAATGGATTGGAAATTCCAGGGGTGGAGTTTGGGCTAATAATCCCTTCTGTTTCAGGTCATGTATAGAAGTAGAAAGACCCTGTAGAAATTTTGAAATGTATTGATCATTAGCCTCAGGGATAGGGGTTTCAGTGTGGAATCCCATAAATGGAAGTCCAAACATCATTTCGTATGGTGAGACTGCAAGGTCTTTACGAGGGGCTGTGCGAATTCTAAGCAGGGCTAATGGTAAAGATTTAATCCAGGAGAGGCCAGTCTCTTCATGAAGTCGAGTGAGTTGATTTTTCAAAGTTTGATTCATTCTTTCAACTCGACCTGAACTTTGGGGGTGCCATGGGGTATGTAGTTGCCAGTCTATTCCCAGTTTCTTGCAGACACCCTGGAGAACCTGAGAGGTAAAATGTGTTCCTCGGTCTGAATCAATGGTTTGAATCAGACCATATCTTGGAATCACAGATTCAATAAGTATTCCGATTACAGTGATAGCTCGATCATTCGGGGTGGGGAAAGCTTCAACCCATCGTGTAAAATGATCTACCATGACTAGAATGTATTTGTAAATACCAATTTTAGGAAGTTCTGTAAAGTCAACTTGTATGCGTTGAAACGGGCGAACTGCTATGTCGCGACCGCCAGGCCGCATAGATTTTTTATTGATTCTCTGACAGATCGGACAGCTGCGAGTAGTAAGTTTAGCAATTGTATATATACCGGAGCAGTATGAAGATCGTTGAAAGGCATCAACAAGCGCCTGAGTTCCCCAGTGTGTCTGTTGGTGTAGCTGATCTACCACTTGGCGGGCTAATGCTTTGTTAAGGACTTGACGTCCGTCTGCTGTCCACCACAACCTGTCGGCAGTTTGGCGAAATCCCTGATCTTTCATTGAGACCTCTTCTTCCCGTGAAAAGATGGGTTTTTTTTAAATCTCTAGTGGTGTGGGCAGTAATAGGTGGATGTGAATCTTTTCCGCAAGTTCAGCCTGTTTGGCAGCTGCATCAGCTTGTCTGTTGCCGTTCGCTTCAGGACTGTCACCACTTTGATGTCCTCGGACATGTACTACGGCTATTTCAGTCGGGAGAGTCAGAGAATCTAGGGATTGGACAATTAACTGTTCATGGGCTAACTTCTGTCCTTTACCAGTTATCATTCCCCGTTCTTTCCAGATCTTCCCAAAGGTGTGGACTACACCAAAAGTGTACTTAGAGTCAGTGTAGATAGTGTCTATTTTGTTCTCTAAGCCGTGGAGTGCTCTACATAGGGCGTATAATTCACGGGATTGTGCTGACCAATGACCAGGGAGTCGACCGGCTTCAATCACTAGTCCTT
The DNA here is from genome assembly GCF_036971445.1 of Narcine bancroftii. Lineage (NCBI taxonomy): Eukaryota > Metazoa > Chordata > Chondrichthyes > Torpediniformes > Narcinidae > Narcine > Narcine bancroftii. Next base: position 34,386,057 of record NC_091479.1, read on the forward strand.
GCTTCCCATCCACTACACTGTACCCACGAAAGCGAGTTCCTGCAATGCATCGTGAAGAGCCGTCAATAAACCACCTTTCACCTTCTTTTAAAGGGACATCAGTTAGATCTTCCCTAATTTTGGTTTGTAGATCTATGACTTCTAAGCACTCATGTTCTAATTCATTTGTGGAATTGTCCGAATTTGGAGCAACGAGGAAGGCTGCTGGGTTAAGGGTTTTAGTCGTGAGCAAGGTCAAATCATCCCTATCCATTAGGATCGTTTCATATTTTAAAATTCTAGGGTCCGTGAGCCATCTCCCAGCACGTTGTAAGAGAATATTGCGGACTGTGTGAGGGGTGTGAACTATCATAGGGGCGCCGAAAGTAATTTTCCTTCCTTCCTCAACTAAAAGAGCAGTGGCTGCGATGGCTTGTACACATTCTGGCCAGCCACGACAAACGGGGTCTAAAATCTTTGATAGAAAAACCACTGGTTGTCTATAGCCTGCCCTGTCCTGGGTTAGTACTCCGGTGGCTACACCTCCTTTGGCATGAGTATATAAATCAAAAGGCTTATTTAAGTCGGGTAGTGCCAAGACTGGGGCACGCGTAAGGCTATGTTTAACGAAGTCAAAATCTTTAATCTCATCATCTGTCCAGACTAGAGCTTCGGTCTCTATAATCGTGAGTTTATCGTAAAGAAATTTGACAAGGCTAGAATAATTTTCCATCCAGATTCTACAGAATCCCACTAAGCCAAGGAATTTCCTAAGTTCCTTGGCATTTTTGGGAGGGGGAATCTGCAGAATACCACGTATCCTCTCTGGACTTATTTTCCTAGTTCCCTGACTTACCAGATGACCTAAGTATTTAACTTCTGATTGAACAAATTGTAATTTGGATTCGCTCACTCTAAGATCTTTTTTTTCTAAAAAATTTAGAAGTGCAACAGTAAATTCTTTAGCCAATTCATATATTCTTCCAGTAATTAACAAGTCGTCTACGTATTGTATTAGCTGACAATTGTCTCTTCGAGGAGCCTCATCTAGTATCTGTTCCAGGACCTGACCGAATAAATTTGGAGATTCTGTAAAGCCCTGAGGAAGGACAGTCCACCGGTATTGATTTTTACGTCCAGTAAAAGGGTTTTCCCATTCAAAGGCAAACATGTCTCTTCTTTCTGTTGCTAACGGACAGGTCCAGAAAGCATCTTTGAGGTCAATCACACTAAACCATTTACTATGGGGATCGATTTTACTCATGATCGTATAGGGATTAGGTACAACAGGGTGACGGGTGAGAATGATTTTGTTCAACTCCCTTAAGTCCTGTACTAATCGATAGGTACCGTCTGGTTTCTGGACAGGTAAAATCGGGGTATTAAAGGGTGACATACAAGGTTCGAGTATACCATCCTTAAGCAGCTGGTCAATTACGGGCTGCAGACCTTTGCGGCCAGCCATAGGAATTGGGTACTGTTTTCTTCTAATTGTTTGTTGCGAGTCTTTTAAAGTAACTTGGAGGGGAGGAATGTCTAAAACTCCTCTATTGCCTTTTTCTGACCATACTCTTGGATTGATAAGTTCTCGATCTTCCTCGCTTAAAATATAAAATTGAACCCCAATGCCTGATTCTAGTGGTCTGGTACCGATAGCCAATTGGTGCTGTAAGTCTCGTCCTAATAAGCATACTCCAGCCTGGGGAAGTAGTAGAAGATCCTCTACTATTACCTTATTTCCCATTTGGATTCTGACCTCTCTTAATACAGGGACTGTGAAGTCTCTTCCTCCCACCCCCGAAACTATCATTGTCCCTTCTATTTTAACCCCCTTTGGTTGGTGTAAAATACTAGATCGGGCTGCTCCAGAATCAACTAAAAATATCATGTTGTCACTGTGGGGTCCTATGCATAAATTAACTAATGGTTCTCCGTGCAGCCCCACAGTGTGTATTGACTGAGAACCGTGACCCCCCTATTCATAATCTGCTTCCATCGGGGCGTAGAATCGTGTGTCCCTGGCTCGCAGTGGGCAATCCTTTTTAAAGTGTCCTTCCTTTTTACAATGGAAACAGACAAATGTTCCCATTTCCCAATCTCTACCTGGGTTTCTAAGGTGCCCCGGGAAGGGTCTTCATCCCCGGAATCCTCCTCTACTCCTCCATCCACTGGGGTCTGCACTTCCCCACCCGTGGCTTCCCTCACCGCATACAGGAGCTGGCACACAGTCCCTATCCTTTTTATGTCGCTCATCTACTACCTCTCTGACTGCTTGGATTAATGTTTTTGCCTTCCCTATTTGCTTATCTTCAGACCTCTGGACAAATGCTTTCTGTGCAATCTGTAGTAGCTGGGTAATTCCTTGCTCATGCCAGTTTTCTGTTTTTTGTAATTTTCTTCTAATGTCTGGGGCTGAGTTGGTAACAAAACCAGTTAGTACCAATTGTTGCCCTGCTGGGGATTCTATGTCGAGACCCCCATATTGCTGTATTGCCATGCGCAATCTATTCAGAAATGCGGAGGGGGTCTCGTCGGGACCTTGGGGAACCTCAAAGGCTTTCTTGAAATTCTGTCTCTTTGGGACAGATTCCTTGATTCCTCTTATCAAATTAACCCTGTACTCTTCCATCAATACCCGACCGTCATTGGTATTTTTATCCCAATTAGGTCTTGCCAAGGGGAATTTAGTTTCTCCTGGTACCGCATCTAGTCCCCCTTGGTGATCCCTATCCCAGACTTTAATCCCTGCCTGGCGGATCATTCCACGCTCATCCAAAGTAAACAGGGTCCTAAAGATAGATGTTAACTCCTCCCAAGTATATAGATTTGGTCCCAAAAATTGGTCTAACTGTTCGGCACATCCCTGGGGATCTTCTATCAGGGAAGTGAGTTCTTTCTTAAAGTTACGCACTTCAGTACTGGTCAGGGGCACATTTACGAAACCGAGACCCTCTCCTACGGGAACTTCCCGCAGGGGTCGCATCCAGTTGGTTTCTGGCTTATTAGGTCTGGGTTCCTGCCCCCTGGGAGATGGATTGGGGGGCTCTGCCCTTTCTTCCTGAAGAGTCTCACACTGTTCTGAATTAAAGTTTCCTCTCTCTCCTGTCAACGGGGGTGGTAATCGAGTGCTTTGTGAGCGAGTCATCATACCACTCCTGCTCTCTTCTTTCTTCTCTAGTGATGGGGGAGGTGGGGAAGGTGCAGAAGGGTAGGTTATAGGAGGGGGAGGAAAGATAGGAGCCGGCATAGGAGGAACATAAGGTGGAGGGAGGGAATGTAGCACATCCCACCCTTGTGTTTCAGGGACAAAAGGTTCCTCCTCTCTCTTGTCCCTGTACTCTTTTTCTTTCAAAACCAATTGATCACACGATCCCCTAAGCCAGCAGGCTGCATATTCCTTGCTCTCTAGGTTCTCTCTCTGGTTTTGATAGAGCCAGATGTTCAAAGCTTGACACATCCAGTCATCCTCGGATCCGAGTTTTGGCCAGTACACGGAGCTCCCTTTTATCGGGTATTTAACCCAGTCCCTACAACAATACCTGACCATGGTCAGTTTGTCCTTTCCACGGGTCCTTCCCGTGCCCCAGTCAGATAACATCAACCCAAGCGGGCTGTGTGTAGTTATCTGATCCTCACATCCTTTACCAGGACTCTCTTCCTTGCTACCCATATTTCCCATACTGATAGGCAAGTAAAATTCCTCTTACCGGGTTCCAGTAGCAAGGCTCTAGCGCGCTTCCTTAACGTTCTTCCGTCGTTTGTTCTCAATGCCTCTTCTCGGATATCACTCGCTTCTTCCACTGACCAGCCATCCGTCGTCCGTGAGTCCAGCTGAATCAGCCGGGATGCACCTACTCTCGTCGTCGGGCACTCTGTCAGTGGAGGGAGTGTTATCCTGGACGAGCCCCCATTTGTTAGAAATAGAAGTACCTTTAAAGAAATTGCTCGAGACAAATATTGAGAACAAAGAACATTTATTACAACAACAATGCAAAGTTGGGTGCTTCCCCTTACCCTGGGAATACACACATACACTGGGGCTCACCCAACTTTTATACAGTAAATTTCAGTATCAGAATACCCTCCCCCTTACATTCTTCTGCCCCCTGGATGGGTTTGGCAGAGGCAATCCTTCCTGCCTACGTGCAGTTTCAGTATACTTGGAGGACCAGGGGGTATCCTGTCGGTGTCTTCTTTTGCCATTATTCCCATTGTCCTTATTCACATCCTAGCCCTTGTCCCCATTCACACCTTCCCGACTCTCAGGGCTACAGTCCCTTCATCTGCAGGGTTCGTTAATCTTGTCTAGGGTTTACTAGTTAAATACGCATACTTGAAAAATCTGTTGTATGGCTTACTAATTATATATGTATAACTTGCTAATACTGTCTAAGGTCTTCTAATTATTTATGCAAGCCTTGCTAATTCTATCTGGGGCTTGGCGACCCTTATCTCGTTCAGACTAACTCTACTTCTATTCTCAATTGTCTGTCCTTCTCTCCTTCATTCAGTGAACTTGCTGGTGTAAGAGATTCTTACCTTACTCAGACAGTGTCAGCTTCCTGCCTTCCAATATCCATGTCTCATGTTGTTTGCACTGGCTTCATTCATTTACTTATGTATCAATTTTATTTTCTTCATTTCTTCATGTTCATATTGCAATGTCAGTTTTTCTCATCTCTCACAGTCCCTTGCGGTCAGAATCAGGGGAATATATAATGGGGAATAAGGAAATGGCAGACCAATTAAATTCTTACTTTAGTTCTGTTTTCACAAGAGAGGATACAAATAACCTCCCAAGGATGTTGGGAAACATAGAGACTAATGTAAGGGAGGAGGTGAATGAAATCAGTATCTCTAAGGACATGGTCTTGGGGAAATTGAAGGGATTGAAGGCCGATAAATCCCAAGGGCCTGAAAATCTACATCCTAGTGTACTTAAGGAAGTGGACATTCTGAATTATTTTCCAGAACTCAATAGACTCAGGATCAGTGCCCATGGATTGGAGGGTAGCTAATGTTACCCCACTATTTAAAAAGGGGGGTAGAGAAAAAGCGGGGAATTATAGGCCGGTGAGGCTTACATCAGTAGTGGGCAAAATGATGGAATCCATTATTAAGGATGTAATAGCGGAGCCTATGACTAGCAGAGAAGGGATCGGACAGAGTCAACATGGATTTACAAAAGGAAAATTGTGCTTGACAAATGTATTGGAATTCTTTGAGATGGTAACAGGTAATATAGATGGGGGAGAGCCAGTGGATGTGGTGTACCTGGACTTCCGAAAGGCCTTCGATAAGGTCCCACATAAATGTCTGGCATGCAAAATCAAGGCTCATGGGATTAGGGGCAAGGTATTGATGTGGATTGAGAACTGGCTGGCAGATAGAAGACAGAGAGTTGGGATAAATGGCTCGTTTTCTGAGTGGCAGGCGGTGACCAGTGGGGTGCCACAGGGATCTGTATTGGGACCCCAACTGTTCACAATTTACTTTAATGATCTAGATGAGGGGATTGGATGTAATATCTCCAAATTTGCAGACGACACTAAGCTAGTGTGCACTGAAGAGGGGGTCAGGAAGCTCCAGTGTGATTTGGATAAATTGGGGGACTGGGCAGATACAGGCAAATGCACTACAATGTGGATAAATGTGAGGTTATCCACTTTGGTAATACAAACCAGAGGGCAGATTACTATTTGAATGGCAATAGATTGGGAGATGGGGAAGTGCAGAGAGACCTAGGGGGTTCTTGAGCACCAGTCACTGAAGGTGAGCATGCAGGTACAGCAGGCGGTTAAAAAGGCAAATGGTATGTTGGCCTTCATATCAAGAGGGTTTGAGTATATGAATAAGGATATCTTACTGCAGCTGTACAGAGCCTTGGTGAGACAACACCTGGAGTATTGTGTGCAGTTTTGGTCACCTTATCTGAGGAAGAATGTTCTTGCAATGGAGGGAGTGCAGAGGCGATTCACCAGGCTGATAACTGGAATGGCAGGAATGACTTATGAGGAAAGATTGCGCAAATTGGGATTGAACTCACTGGAGTTGAGAAGATTGAGAGGGGATCTCATAGAGACATATAAAATTCTGGCAGGACTGGACAGAATGGATGCGGAAGGGATGTTTCAAATGGTGGGGGAGTCCAGAACCCGGGGCCATGGTTCGAGGATAATAGGCAAACCATTTATGACTGAGATGAGGAGGAATTTATTTACCAAGAGGGTGGTGAATCTGTGGGTTACGGAGAGAAGGCGGGGACGGGGTACTGCACTTTAAGATCAGCCATGATCTCTTTGGATGGCGGAGCGGGCTCGAAGGGTCGAATGACCCACTCCTGCTCCTATCTTCTATGTATCTATGTAAGCTATATGGGGAAAACACCACTGTCAAGTCTTCTGCCTTAAAGGAGTAATTATATTCAAATGGGCAGTAGATCAAGAGATGGAAACAGTGAAATCAGACAGAGGTGAGTCGCTGCTTAAATTAGAAACATTCGTGTTCATGCTATAGAGTTTAAGGCTGCCCAGGAGGAATATAATGTGTTTTCTTTAAGATTGTTTGCCCTCATCCTGGCGAAGGATGGGGCCAACAGACATGTTGCTGGAAGGGTTCGAGAATTGATATGGTAGGTCACAGGAAGCTCAAGTTTAGATCCACGGAGCACATGTATTTAGCAAAATGGCCACCCAGTCTGTATTTGGTCTTGCTGATATTGAGGTCAGCTGAGTCTACCAAATGTATTAGATTAGGTTGGATTGGATGCATGTGAAACACTGCCTCACCTGGAAGGCCTGATTGTGGCCTTGGATGGAGGTGAGAGGAGATGTAGGGACAAGTTTGGCAATTTCTGCAGTTCCAATGGGGAGTGCATCAGGTGGTGGTGGGTGGAGAGGGAAGTGCCTTCGAGGGAGTCACAGAAAGACGTGCACCTATGAAAAAAGGATATGAGTGGAGCGGGTTAGATGTAGCAGGTTAGAGGATGGTGCTGATGTTGGAAGTGTCCAAGGATAACGTGTCAGATGTGGCAGCTGATGGGTGGTAAGTGAGAAATCTGCGGGATTCTGTCCGTATTTTGCCAGAAAGGAGATGGGGTAAAGGCAGAAAGATAATTGGAGATATGGTTGCAGGCTTTATCAATGAATGTATGGGGGAATCGGCAATTATTGAAGAAATAAGACATTTTGGGTATCCAGGTATGAAGACCTAAACTTGGGGTTGTTACAGGCCCAGAGGACCCCAAAACCTAGCAGCAATAGAAAATCACCAAGACAAACGGATACTTCAACAAATGTCTTTTTAATTTCCTTGAAACAAAAAAACAGGATCAAACTTTAAACTATCACTATTAATGTAACTGCCTAACATTAACCCTTTATAATTCTAAGCACAGGTGTATTTAATGTGTATAAAGTTCTTTGACATTCTTACAAGTTCACCGGTATCTATCAATTCTTATACTGTGCACAGAATTCAACATTTATGACTTTTCACCAAGCTCTGGTGCTTAAAAGTAAATGTTTACCCTCCACGAAGGCTCTTGTTGGTTTCAGAGAGGGATTTCTTGCTCATTGGACACACAAAAACTGATTCCCTCTGATCAGCCACTTTGGTGTCTTGCCAAAGAAACTTTCACCATCAGAGTTTTCCAAATGATAACCTCCTCTGCAGGTCACCATTGAGTTCCTTTTGTTTCACTTATTTCAGGTGAAACACCATTTCTAGCCAGCCATTTTCTCTTGTATGTAGAACAAGGTTTTTCAACAGGCTGAACTGAGAACTCACAAACCGTCTTCAAAATGGGGTTTCAACAAGATGCCAGCTTGCCATCTCTCTCTCTTTTAGCAAAAAGCCTATTTGGTGTCTCCTCTCTGCTTGCAAAAGCACATGACCTTCTTAGAACAGTTAACTTCTGAGTCCAATAATATGTTGTTTTAAAAACAATATTCCATTTTGCACCTGCTTTTAAAATTATTTAGCTAGACAGTCTTTGCAAAGGCTCTCGGCGGCTCTCGGCGCCTGCATGACTCACTCTCGGCAAAGCTCTTGCATTTTAAGTAAGAGCTGTTTTGCAAAGTGTTTGTATTTGTTTGTGACCTATACAACTCCTACAATCTATCCTTCAAAAACATCTCTATATACAATGTAAAATATATAATCTGTCACAGGACAGATGCAGCAGAGGAGTTGTGATAAAATTAATGGTGTCCTTGCAAAAAAATAAGTGGGAAGAGGTATAATCCAGGTAGCTCTGGTGAGTGGAGTTTATAATAGTTTGAAACTTGAACCTCTCTCTCTATTTCAGGAGACAATTTACTCTCATGTATTTAAAATGTGTCATATCACACAAAATTGTTTTTTTCTTGGTGAAAGACAGACAGATTCGCCATTGGCAGAAATTGGCTGAAATGCCTCTTGCAGCCAGAGAAGGAAGGAAAAGAGAGTCACTCTCCCCCACCCCCACCATCCCGAATCCTGGGTCAAGTCACTGAGGGTCTGTGGATTCTCTTTCAGTGCTCACAGACCAATCCAAGCCATTGGTAATGCGAGCTCCAGTTTTGAACCTCTGACACGATTAGGAATCCTTCAGCACCCACTCATATCCCAGGTCTGACACCCTTTTAGCCAGTTTTCAACCAGTCTCTAGGAATCCACGGCCTGGTGTGAGTTCCTTGACTGCTTTATCCGGAAGCCCACAGCCTGCGTGGGTTCCTCTCCTCAAGTCACCAACAGCCTGTCACCTGTGTGGGTCCTTCAGCTGCAGAACCCCTCACTGGTCTGCTTCCATTGTCACTGACCTGTGGATTGAATCCTCTGCTTCTAAGATGTTGATGGGGTTTGGTCTTCTTGTTTTCTGGTGCCCTGCGCTAGTCCTGCGCTTCCCTAGAGTTCGCGGTGCCGAGGAAATTTAACACATCTAAATTAAAATTTTACAACTTAGAGGAGAATCTCCCATGTCTAGAGGGATGGAAAGGGCATTATTACAAATTGAAGCCTAATATTTGAATATTCATGTGCCAAATTTGGAAAAGCATAGAGTATATATTTCTCAAGCTATATGTAATTTTTTCCAAAAGAATACAACTTTGAATGTTTGCATGTCATCTTGGCATCCCTAAAAATATATCTGATTTCCAACTAATGAAATACATTTCCTCATCACCACTAAGGCTAATTTAACAAATTTCAATTGATATATTAATAGTTTTAATTTGGGCCTTGTTCATTCAATATTTCCTAATAAAAATAAAGTTTGATTTTGCGGAAAAACATCTCCTGTAGCTTGTTTCAAAAAATTTATAATTCTCCCTAAAAAGATCTTACATTAGGACAAAGATAAGTTGAATGCAAGAAAGTTGCTACATCTTCACCACACTTAAAACATTGATCTGATAATTCTGATTTTATTCTAATCAATTTCTCTAGTGTAAGAAGTAACTGTAGAAGAAAAACTAGTTGTAAATTCCTTCCTCACTGCTGTAGTGTGGAACTCTGGTCAATAATTCCAGACTGCTGAGTTGAAGTGAATTAATACAACTCCCCTGGATCACGTGATCCCTATTGCCAAATCAGCTTCCTGCAGTGCTTTTCATATCCAACTGCGTGAGTCACCTGATTCTAGGTGTAACTTTCAGATAAAATCCTTGCTGACATCTGGTACATGACTGATGTAAAAACAATTATACTGAACTAATTTATATCATACATTACTACAACATTCAAATCCATTTCCCACATTTGTCTAGACTTATGAACTCCTCATTTAAAAATTCCTACTAGCAATAAAGAATACATTATCGAAGTAAACATTTTAACAATTCCTCTTTATAAGGAATTTCTATTTCAGTACAACATGGTTGGTCCTAACTTATCCTTCAAATATTTCCTTAGTTGGAAAGAGCAAAAAAGATTGCAATGAGTTATACGATATTTATTTCTCAGTTGCTCAAATGACATTATTTTACCCCTTTCATCACAATCTTCAACATTTATAATCCCCTTACGAAACCAGCTGTCCAGAAATTGATGATCCTTTGAAAAAGATACGAGGATTTGTATATCCACTTACACCAATTTCATAATTTATTTTATTCCATATATTAATCAAATGTTTAAACAATGGTTTATCTTTATCACCAACCATTAATTTCAATTCCCACTTGGATATAAATTCTTCTGCTTTTCCTCTCTCCTATTTTATTTGATTCAAATTTAACCCATGGCAATTTTTTCCCTTTCAAAAAAAGAAGCAAGAAATCTCATTTGAGCTGTTCGATACTAATTTTCAAAATGAGGAAGATGTAGTCCTGTCAATGTAGAATTTGCATTGAGAGAAACGCAGCTGTCTTTAGTTATCTTATTGAATTGGCTAAAATGGCATAACATGAGAGCAAATATCCTGGAGGAGTGTGGGTCACGTGTAGCATGCGATTCAATCGGAAATGGGTTCACATGACATAAACACATGATGCAGACTGTTTTCTAAGAATGGAAAACAACAGGAAGGTTGTCTAGGTCTCCAGCAGGATATAGATCACAAGATAAAGGAGTAGAAGTACGCCCTTTGAGTCTATTCCACTATTCTTGCACTCAGCCCCACTGCCCAGCTCTCTCCCCATTACCCTTGATTCCTTGACTAATCAAATACCTGTCAATCTCTGCCTGAAATACGCCCAATGACCTCAATTCCACAGATTCACGATCCACTGACAAAATAATTTGTTCCACATTTGTTTTAAATTGACACCCTTTTATCCTGAAATTATGCTCTCCTGTCCTAGAATCCCCTACCATGGGAAACATCTTTGCCATATGTACTCTGTCCAGGCCTTCCATTATTTGAAATGCCTCTGAGGACCCCCTTATCCTTCTGTACTCCAACTAGTACAGTCGAAGAGTCGACAATTGCTCCTCATACACTAACCCTTTCATTCCTGATATAATTCCAGTAAATCATCTCTGACCTTCTCCAACACCAGCACATCTTTTCTCAAATACGGCACCCAAAAATCTACTTCTGATTGAATGGAAAGGGAATTGTCCAACGACACAAACACAACAGTGAAATGATATTATGTCTTGTTGATATTTACCAAAAATTATTGAAGAGTCAAATAATAACTTTCAAAAGATGCCGGGGCCCAATTATGAACAAATATCACAACCTAAAGAATTCGGGTTGTTCTGAAGCTTGGTGCTTTGTTACGAGACCAGAGGATCCCAAAACACAGCAGCAATAGATATTCATCAAGACAAAAGGTTGCTTAAATAAAAGTTGATTTTAATTATCTTTAAACATGAAAACAGAATTACTCTTTAACTTATCACCATTTTACTAACTTACTTTACCTAACTTACCCCCCCCCTTCTAATTCTAAGTGCACGTGTGTGTAATGTATGTGTAAGTTCAGAAAAGTTCCTTGATTCACAGTCCAATCTCACTTCTCATTCCTCCAAGTCCACTGTTTGCAGGCCATTCTTATACTGTGCACAGAACTGAACATATCAAAAGCTCACCAGACTTTGGTGCACAAAAGGTGAATGTTTACCACTCGGGAAGGTTCTTGTTGGTTTTCAGATAGAGGTGTGTTGTTCAGGGAAGCATTAGTGTTTATTTGTGCTCAACGAATCATCATCTGAAAACCGTTATATCATCAGAAAATCTCTGATAGCTTTAGCATCGAGCAGAGCTGAGCCAGGACTTTACAGGTATTCAAGGGAGTGTGTGGGCAGGGTTTGTTCTGGACCAACAATCTCACCAAATGACTTTGCTTGAAATCAAGATTCAAACCATTTTGAGGAATATAACAGGAATTGTTCAACAAGAGCCTGGTGTTCCCAGAGGAGTTTTCTTTCAATAGTGGAAATTATTTTTTTTAAAAAGCCCGTTAATCTTCCTGATGCAGATTATTGTATTTAACTTTCAGGTTGCTATCTGTTGAAACTGCAAGTCACAGCGTCATTTTTGTTTTTGAAAATGCAGATGTGAAAACTTTGGTCTCCTTGGTTTGCTTAAGTTTACAGAGGAGACGTTGGGTCAAGCTGAGAAGACAGAGGCTGGATGCCCATTTGGGGAATTGGCTGAGCAAAGCAGAAAGCACAAAACATGGGACTGAAAAAATAATGAAGGAGACTGAAGTGCCGTTGAACCAAACCCAGGTAAAGAATTTAATTTTGTGCAGCGTACTTTAGTAACCAAACAATTTGGGCTTTTAGTGGTGACCTATTTAAATTAACAAAATCTGACTAGAATTGAAGTTTATGGAATGTTTGGAAGTTACCACAAAAAAATGGAGCATATAAATTAGATATAGTAATTAAGATAAATGAACAATACAATGAGCCTGGTGTCACAATATCTGCCTCCCTCTACCATACATCACCATTAAACCTTCTCCCCAATATAGTTACAGCCAATCGCTGTAACTATATACACTATATACATTCGTGATAGATCTGTACCATCACAATGTCAAAGTATATGCCAGAATTTATTGTACATCACTGTTAAACCTTCTCACTCCAGTGAATCCGGTGTCAGCATTATCTGTCTAAGTTAACCATACATCACCTTCAACATTCTTCCCACTCTGAACCTGGGGTCACAGTATCTAACAGAGTTTATCGTACAACACTGATAAACCTTATTACCCCTGTGAACCTGGGGTCACAGTATATTCCACAGTGGTAGCGTTGGCCGCGGCCGGTCCCAGTCGGTCGTGGTGGCCACATCAGCAGCGGCGTCGGCAGCGGCAGACGGGGAGCGGGCAGCAGTAGCGTCGGCCCCGGGGGTGTCTGTGGCGACAGCAGCAGCAGCGGTTGCCACAGTCGGGACCGTGGCTGGGTCGAGTGTTCCGCACGGGGGCGAGAGGTGGGCCAACACCATGGTTGCGAGGGTGGGCTGCCCCTTCCGGGTTTGGCATTTCCGTGACGTTAGGTGTTGCCGTGCAGGGAACCCTCGCTCTCATTGGACGAGAGCTCTGGGGAAGAAGAGTTTGAATGGGATAGTGGTGGTTGGGCTTCACACGAGGCACTGTGTTTGCTGGCGGCCATTTTAGACCTACAGACTGCAGCAAAGTGGCCCTTTTTAAGGCACTTCTGGGACCTGGCTTTTCTTGTTGGGGACTGGGACCTGCTGTGCTTGTCCCTCCCGCAGAAATAACATTTTGGGTTCGCAGGGGGCAGTGTAGCAGCAGCCGATAGGCCATCAGTATCTCGGGGGGTGGTAGGTAGAAGGGCACTCTACCGACATCAGAACGTGTGGTCCAGTCCCTAGAGAGCTCATTGGGCGTTAAGGCTGCATCCTCCATTGTGATCGAAATCCAGACCATGTCCTCTAGTTTTTCTACCCCTTGTTCGAGCAAGCACAGCCTCACTTCGTTCGATCGGAGCCCGGCCACATAGGCATCCCGGACAAGGTCGCTAGTGATCTCGGCAGCAGTTTTGTCCACACAGTTACAGTCCTTGCCCAATCCCTTTAATACTTGTAAATATGCCCTGCTGGACTCGCTGGGCTGTTGCTTCCTCGACGCAAGCATGAGCCGGGCATGAACTCTGTTCACCGGTTGATCATACAGTTCTTTCAGTACCTTTATGGCTGTGGTGTAAGTGGTCTCATCCTGGATGTTCTCGTAGACTCTCAAGGACACCATAGACAGCAATGATGTTAGACGCTGGTTATCCTCCTCCACCCGAATGAATCTCAGGAAGTTTTCAAAGTTCATTAGCCAGAACTTAAAGGCTTTGAAGGCTGTACCTGACTGTGGGTCGATGTCAAGTTCTTCTTGCCGAGTCAAACGCTCTATCCTGTTCAAAAAAAAATATTTTTTCTTTTTGCTAATAAAATTGTAGAGCTCGTCAAAAGAATCAAAGACTTGTTGATACAAACCAAGGCTTTTATTAGCAAAAGACAGGAGCTCTTCACAGGTGGCCGACCAGTCCAGAATGATCCAACCTGGCTAGGGACAGAACCCTTTAAGGCCCAGACAGTAGGCGTGGCTAAGCTCTCAGCCAATCGCTGTAAATACAGTCTAGATACTGTAACTATATACACTATATACATTGGTGATAGATCTGTACCATCACAATGTCAAAGTATATGCCAAAATTTATTGTACATCACTGTTAAACCTTCTCACTACAGTGAATCCAGCGTAAGCATATCTGTCAAAGTTAACCGTACATCATCTTCAATATTCTTCCCACTCTGAACCTGGGGTCACAGTATCTAACAGAGTTTATTGTACAACACTGATAAACCTTATTCCCCCTGTGAACCTGGGGTCACAGTATCTTCCACAGTTTATCGTACATCACCGCTAAACCTGCTCCCCACTGTGAACCTGCGATTACAGTATCTTCTACAGTTTAGCATACATCACTGATAAACCTTATCCCCATTGTGAATTCGGTGTCACAGTATCTGCCTCAGTTTTCCGTACATCACCATTAAACCTCTACCCAATGTGAACCTGGTGTCACTTTATCTGTCACATTTTATTTTACATCACCGTTAAACCTTCTTCTTACAGTGAAACTTCTGTCACTTTATCTGCCACATTTTATTTTTTTTTATCAACGTTAAACCTTATTCCCATAGTAAACCTGCTTTCACAGTATCTGCCACAGTTTATTGAACATAACTTTTATACCTTCTCACTACTGAAAACCCGGAGTAACAGTATCTGACTCAGTCTACCGTACATCATCGTTAAACCCTCTACAACTCTGAACCTGGTGTCACTGTATCTGCCTCAGTCTACAGTACATCACCATTAAAACTTATCCCCACTGTGCATCTGGTGTCACACTATCTCCCTCAACATACTGTACATCACCGTTAAATCTGATCCCTCTGTGACCCTGGTGTCACAGTATCTGACACAGTTCATAGTATATCACTGTTAAACCTTCTCACAAATGTGAATCCTACTATAAAATAATGCTCCCCTTCTAAGTCTCGCTGTATTCGAATCCCCACCTATTTTAAAAGTTCCAAAAAAAAAGAGAAAAATCAATCCCAAAACAATCTACTCAAAAGTAGTAGCCCCCTAAAAATCTGGGGGTGGTAAAGTCCACAAGTGGCAGGTGACTAAAGGACTCAGTGTCACCCACCCCCAGTCAGACTTTCACAAAGTCCTGAAACAAAAACATTCAACCCAGTGATTCCAGTCCCAATGATTGTTCCGGATCTTCAATATTGCGAAGACTTTGCTTCAATTCAACTTTTTTCCCATTCTTTCCATATTTTCCAATCTTCCCATTTCCATTCCCATTGACCCTTCCCTTCGGTGACAATGGTGATGATCGCCCATTTCCTCGTACATCTGGCAATGAATTAGCAAATATTAAAGCATCATGGTCATTTTCAAAAAACTGAGATTAAAAATTCCCATAAAAATGCATAATGAAAAGCAAATTTATATCCCTTTCGCCACAATACTTCTTAAGCCGAATTAAATTCTCAGCATCTTCTGATAATTTCTTGACTCAGATCTGCATTTAAAAAAAAACCTATTATTTTGAACCATCAGTGGAGCCTGATTTTGCCGTGTTTTCTGCACCACCAATTGGAGGATCACCTCTCTGTCTTGATATTTAAAACAGCGAATCAAAACTGCTCGTGGTAATTGGCCTGGAAACGGTTTCTTCCTTAACGCTCTGTTTGCTCGATCTAATTCCAGTCCATCTGGAATGAATTACCTGCCCTACACTTTTGGGATCCATTTCTTCAAAACCTTCACCGGATCCAAACCTTCCATGTCTTCCGGAAGACCTACTATCATAACATTATTTCTACGACTTTGGTTTTCTAATGAGCCCAACTTCTTCAATAATTCCTTCTTCTGAATCCCCCAATCTACAAAAGGATCTTCCACTATTTCCATTTTTTCTCTATTACTCTCCACTTGACTCTTGCATTCAAGAAAGCCTCCTCAATCTTTTTAAAATGATTTTGCACAGTATCCACTGATCGTGTCCATCTCGTAACATCACTCTTAACTACATTAATATCTTGCTTCAGAAAAGTTCTTTCTTCACACACAGTGTTCATCTGAGTTTTCATTTCCAAAAATCCTTGAGTCATCTGATGAGTCATCTGCATTGATATATTTGCCATATCTTCCATGAGCTAAGCAATCTCTTCAAGAATTGGAAACACAGAATCCAGTCCAGGATCCATCACCTCCCTTTGAGGCCGACCGTCTTTTGCCTCAGTCCCCAGTTCTTCAAATTCAAATGAAGTTGAGCTCTCTTCTTCCTCCAAAGCAGTAGGTTCTCTTCCAGTGCAGCTGCAGGTCTGGACACCCGACAACAGCATGCCTACCTCGTCAGCTGGCCATCACTCGGGCTCCCCCATAGCCCACACCTTCTCCAAAGGTTCGTGGACCCTCGACGCATGGCGCATGCCTGGTCGGGCCACCCACCGCACACGTGTATCTTCCGACGCTACACTGCGCACCCCCGGACCACCAGGCAATGCTGCAGGCACGCAGTTGGCCCGTCCTCGCCCCCGAGTTAACGAGCGTATGAGTTGAAACCAGCCAAACTCATCGCTGAGCCTGCACCATCTTGCGATTGCACAAGATGGCGCTGCTGTAATACTAAGCCGGGCAGGAGTCTTCTGAGGCTTGGGGACTCCAGTCAACGACTCCATTGCTTCAACTTGAACTAGGCCTCGATTCTTCAACACTTTTGTAAGGTAATTTCTTCTGTAACTGAGTTTTCACTTTTTTAAAAATTTGCAGCTATTTCGATCCTCGACTATTCCAAAGTCTATAAACAGTATTTTTAATCAATTTTACAACTTTTAAAATTGAGCATTTAATAGTCTAACTGGGGAAGGGTGGAACCACATGTCTACCCTCTGCGCCATCTTGTCACAGTATCTGACACAATTTATAGTAAATCACTGTTAAACCTTCACAGTCCTCTGTTTCTGCCTCAGTCTACCTTTAATCAACATTAAATATTCTCCCCCTGTTAACTTGGTGTTAAAGTATCAGCCTAAGTTTACCACACATCACCATTAAACCTTATCCCCATTGTGAGACCAGTTTTACTGTATCTGGCACAGTTTATCGTAAATCACTATTATACCTTCTCACTACTGTGAACTTGGTGTTACAGAGTCTGCCAAAGTCTACCGTACATCACCAGTAAACCTTCTTCCCAATGTGAGCCTGGTGTTATTGTATCTGCCACAACTTATTGTACATCACCGTTAAACATTCTCCACCATGTGAACCTGGTGTAACTGTGTCACAGTATATTCCACAGTTTATTGTACATCACTGATATACCTTCTCCTTATTGTGAATGCAGTGTCACCGTTTCAGCGTCAGTCTTCCGTACATCACCATAAACTTCTCGCCAATGTGAACTTGATGTCACAGTATCTGCCAAACTCTACCGTATATCACTGTTAAATATTCTCCCCAATGTGAACCTCGTGTCACAATATCTGACATAGTTTATTATACATTACTGTTAAACCTGCCGGATAAGCTCCAGATAGCGAAAGAGGAGTTCTCGCATCTGCAGGAACTGGGGCCTCGCCGCTCCACCTGGTCCAGAGCCTCCTGTGGCTGGCGCCCCTGCAGAGATTAGCGATGGCTTAATGACACGACAGTACCTGACCCTTACCCCATCCCTCTCATTCAGGATTTTACGGCCAATCTGCATGGCGCGAGGTTATTCTCCAGGGTCGATCTGGTGCGTGTGTGTCATCAAATCCCATTGTAGCCTGAGGACATCCCCAAAATGGCCATCATCACCCCCTTCGGCTTGTTTGAATTTCTACGCATGCCTTTCGAGCTCAAGAACATCACCCAGACTTTCCAGCACCTCATGAATACGGTGCGCAGGGATTTGAATATCATGTTCATTTATCTGGATGACATTCTTGTTGCCAGCAGAGACTGGGCACAAATCAAGTCTCACCTGCACACCCACTTCTCCCGACTGGCCGAATCTGGCCTAACAATCAACCTGGCCAAATGCCAGTTCCGGAAAGAGTCCATGAAGTTTCTGGCCCACATCATCATGGCCGAAGGAGCTACACCAGCTGCTATGAAGGTCACTGCAATCAGAGATTTTCCATGCCCGGACAACCACAAGGGGCTACAAGAGTTCGCAGGTATGGTCAACTCCTACAACCGATTCATTCCAGGAGCTGCACACATCATGCAGACACACTTCGCCAAGGACAAGATACTCGCCTGGACTCCAGAGGCCAACAGGGCGTTCAAAGCCACGAAGGTTGCCCTCGTGAAGGCTACCCTGCTCCTCCACCCACGCACCGACCTTCCTATGGTGCTCTCCATCAATGCCTCTGCCACTACCATTGGTGCTGTCTTGGAGCAGCAGGTTAATGGACAGTGGAACCACTGGAATTCTTTAGCCAACTTCTTCATCCGCTAGACTGCAAGTATAGTGCTTTCAACCGTGAGTGGCTGGGCATGTACCTTGCTGTGCCTCATTTTTGCTATTTCTTGGAGGGGAGGCCTTTCACAATTTATACCGACCACAAGCCCCTCACTCAAGCTGTCACTATAGCTAGAGATCCCTGGTTGGCCCACTTACACCGTCACCTGTCCTTTGTATCGGAGCTCACCACCCACATTCAGCACAAGGCAGGGAAAGACAATGTGGTTACTGAAGCGCTCTCCCAACCGGCCATTTGCTCGCTGATACCCAGACTAGACTACGACCAGCTTGTCCCGGATCAGAAGTCCGACGAGGAGATGCAGGCCTTCAGGACTACCATCATGGGCCTGCGGTTCCAGATCCTCCCGAAGCCTCTCAGTGATGAGCACCATGTGACCAGTGGTTCCCCAGCAGTGGCGCAGGCAAGTTTTCACCATATCCACGACCTTTTCCAACCTTCCATCAGGTCCAAGGTTCATATGGTGGCAGAACACTTCGTCTGGCATGGGCTTCGAAAGCAGATTGTGGACTGGGGCAGAGCCTGCACCCATTGCCAGCTTTCCAAGGTACACAAGCACACCAGAATGCCCGTGCTCGATTTTGAACACGTCCGAGACTTTTCAGCCACATACATGTGGACATTGCCAGCCCCTTACCCGTTTCCCGAAGTAACTGTTATCCTTTCACATTGGTAGACTGCACCACTCGTTGACCTGAGGTGATCCCGATGCCAGATGTCTCCACAGACTCCTGTTCCCAAGCAGGTTGGGTTACCTGGTTCGGCATCCCGGCCCACCTCACTCTGGGCACAGCTCACCAACAGACTGGGAATTGAGCTGCATCACACAATGGCCTATCACCCACTTGCCAATGGACTGGTCGAACAATTGCATCGCCACCTTAAGTCGGCACTTATGGCCTGCCTCACCGGCCCCAACTCGGTGGATGAGCTGCCTTGGGTACTCCTGGTAATCCGCTCGACACCCAAAGAAGACCTGCAAATGTCATCTGCTGATCTGGTCTACGGTAAACCACTAGCCCTGCCTGGTGAGTTTATCAATGCACCTCACAACCTGCAACAGTCACCGCACGGTTTACTTCTCTGCCTGCGGGCCCAGTTGGACTCCTTCACACCCCCACCACCGCCCAGACATAGCACACAGGCCTCTTACATCCCCAGTGAGCTGTATTCCACAGAGTATGTTTTTTATCAGATGAGGCCCTTCCACAGCACTCCCTCAAAGACTATATGAAGGGCTGTACAGAGTCATCCAGCATTCGGGATCCACCTTCACACCAGACATCAGTGGTAAGAGGGAACTGTTTACTGTGGACAGATTAAAGAAAGCACACCTCGATCCCAACGAGGCAGTGGTTGCGGCTCAAACCAAGAAGCGAGGCTGCCCGGCAAAAAAGGCCATTGACGCCGGTTCTGGGGGGGTGTGTGGCGGCAAGCCATGAGGCAGGCGATCTAGCCCCTCATGTCACGCACGTGGCGGGGCAGCCAGCCAAAATGGCGCTGTCGGGGGTTTCTCGCCGACCTCGGCACCAGACTCGGAAGCCCGCAACCTGCGGCCCACGTGACCCCCCAGTGACATCAGGGCCCCCGGTGTGCTTCTCAGCCAGGTCCGGGCTCGGAGCATAAGACCTGAATAAAGGAGTTTTTGCTCACTAAACTCAACCCGTCTGTTTGTGAGGTCATTCAGTAACAGAGTAGCCGCCGCTACAGTCGTATCTTAGTTTCGTTTCCTTTCTTTTCTTTTTTATATGTTATCAACATATATTTGTAAACACTGTAACGTTGTGATTTGATATTAATTGTTATAATATTTGATTTAAAGGAGGCTGGTCCAAAAAAGGCATAAAAAAGATTTTAATATGGGGACAGGAATAAAAGAAAAACAGAGGGTACTGGTGTGAGGAAGGGAAGGGTAATATTGTTGTGGGGTAGGTTCAGATGGGTCAGCTGAAGGGACTCGACTGATCCATCCATGATTTGTCCAGCATCTTGCTGTCATGTAGTGGTGAACCAGGGTGTTGCCTGATGGGGACACGGTGCTCTGAGCTCTGCACAGATAGATTGTGCTTTTCTCAAAAACACACTTCCTCAGGTAAAGCAGAGGAAGTGGAAAGGCCCTAGTGTGAAGGGGTAGGGAGGGGGGTGATGGGGGAAGAATTGGGACCCTCCAAAATCATTATGATCAGGCCTCGGAGACCACATCTCTATCACTCGTATTTCTCTTCCCAGGAGAAGGAGTGATCTCAGAGACAAGACACAAGTCCAGAAGAACCTCGCATCCCAGCTGAACAGAGGATGGACAACATCATGATGGCCTGAATCTCTCCCCTTCTTCTCCCTCTGGCCCTGCCAACCCCATTCCCTGCATTTTCTATGTCCCTTTACCCACACCCCCTTTCTCCCCTGCACCTCCTCCATCCCAACCCCCTCCTGCTTACATTCCCCTTCCCTCAGCCCTCCTCCCTTCACCTCCCCTTCCCCCCCTTTCCCCTTCCTACCCTAACCGGGGGAAGGAGTGGGAGGGGAAGGGGGGTAGGAGAAAGAGGGTAATGGAAGCGGGGTGAGTAAGGGGTAGGCTTGGGGGTGTGGGTATGGGATAGGGGTAAGGGGTATGGTTTGGGGAAGGAGAGAGGTGTAGAGGATAGGGGTAGGGTTTAGGCTTGGGTTGGGTGAGAGTAAGGGTTAGGGCCGGGACTGAGGTAACATCATGGTTAGGGTTAGGAGACATGGGCTAGGATTAGGTCTAGGTTTAGGGTTAGGAGAGTTCGGGGAAGTGGGTTTGTATTAGGTTTAGGGGAAGGGGTTAGGAGTAGGAGATAGAGGTGCGGTGAGTGTTTGGGTTAGAGGAAGGTGGGCAGAATTAGGGTTGGGGTTAGGGGACGTCGTAGGGGTAGAGATAGTGTTAGGGGACGGGGTAGGGGTAGAGTTAGGGGATGTGGAGTAGTGATAGGGGGTATCGGTAGTGTTAAGGTTAGGGTTTGTTAGGGGTTAGAGTTAGTAGGGGAATGGGAAGGGGGAGGGGAACCGGGAGGCGAGCGGGGGAAGGAAAGGGGAAGGGGAATGGGGAAGGGAATGTAATAGAAGATTTAAACCGTGTTTTTTTTTTTTTTACCTTTGCAACCTTTGCTTCTGCAAGGCTGAGAACCTGCTTGTTTTTTACAATCAGCAGACATAAGCTAAATTCCACCAAGGGGCCAGAGATGCAGTTATCTGACAAAAGGACATCTGTGTACCAAGAACATTTAATCTTCCTGCTTGTTTTGGTCACAGACTGTCAGAGGCCTAGCCTTGATGCAAAATAACCATTGTATTCAAAGTGATAAGCTGAAAATTACGTTATTTCTTAGAAGCCTAACATGCTAGCTTGCTCGCTTATCTTTCTTACTGCGCTGGGAATACATGCTTGGGTAAGCAGTTTTTGGGTAATATAAGCCATGGTCCCGCTGCTGAAGTTTGAGACTCTCCGAGTGGTGGCAACATCTTTCAGCAAGAAGAACTTCTAGAGTCCAGCTAACGTCCTGGTCGAGGGAGGTGGAGAAGCTGCAACCAGTGCACCGACAACCTATTACAAGTGTGCAGTCATTGCCTTGCTTCGGCAGTTGGGACCAGTCCAGGCGTTGATAAGTATAATTGGGAGGGGCTTGCATAATTTAGTTTGAAATCAGCTTTTGAATTTGTAATAAACATTTGTTTAAACTGAACTGCTCTCGGTGTGGATGTCTATTTTCTTATGGTAGCTCGAACACTGTGACCAATCTAAAACGAACAAAGTGAGAGGTACAAGTTTAACCAGGACAGGGAACGGGGTGGAGGAAAGGGGAGGTGAATGGAGGAAGGTATCTCTACACCCTCCCTTCCCCACCCCTTCCCCTACATTATCCCTGCTTCTCCTCTCCTCCTTCTAGCAGAAGTCAGGCCTCATTCCAGCCAGAATCTCCCTGTGGTTTCAGAGCCTCCGTTTCAGAAAGTCCCTTCGATGCTCGCTGCTGGACAGACATCTTGTCTCTTGATTCATTCTGTACCATTATTATTAAATTAAAAAATGGTTGGGTTTTTTTAAGCTTGAACTCAAAAGGCTGATCCAGATAGACAACACAGAAACAGGACCTTCGGCCCCTCTCTTTTGCTGGCTGAGCTGTTGTAATCAGTCCATATTCCTCTCCCCCTTTTCATTCTTTGCTCCCAGACAGCTCATGTTGCCTTGTCAATCTCAAGGCCTGTGGGAAGAAGCTAACTGGCTGTCCTGCTTCTATTCCTCCATATCTCCTTCCTGATGGCAGGGGGACAAAGAGGCTCTGTGCTCGAAACCTATTTACAAATGCCATCCCTGCAAATAATCAGGGGTCCCTTACCTTGAGGTTCCACCAATGTTGCCTCTCCCTCAGCACTCTCTCGTCAGAACACTCCTGCACCCTACTTCCCCTCCTCTCCCAAGTCTCAGTATCCCGCTGACAATTCCAGTCAGCTGCCATGTCTATACCCTGCCCCACCTAAACCGATGGATCAATCAACACCTTCCCCCCTCAAGAGTTCGAGGAATCCACTCTCTCGCAATTTCTTGCTAATGAATGTCCTGCATTCTCCTTCCCCCTTGGTTTCCACCTGTTATCAGGCACCTGGATGGACCCCACCCTGTTGAAACTACCCATGTTCTCACTGATCTCTCTGCACCTCTGCTCTCCATCCAAGGGTCTTGGTTGTCTTG
Organism: Narcine bancroftii; assembly: GCF_036971445.1. Taxonomy (NCBI): domain Eukaryota; kingdom Metazoa; phylum Chordata; class Chondrichthyes; order Torpediniformes; family Narcinidae; genus Narcine; species Narcine bancroftii. Next base: position 34,409,192 of record NC_091479.1, read on the forward strand.
TGGGGCTGGTGGAGAACAAAGCACCAACTCAAGGAGATGGGGAGCAGTAGAGAGACCCCCAGCTCCAGGAGACAGGGAGAACCACAGAGATGCCCAACTCTGTCAATCGGATCATCAGTTGCAAGGTGCAAGGAACTCTCAGTCCTGCTGCACGTGGGGCAGGTGTGGCCCGTCTCCACACCTCCACCCTGGCAATTCCCAAAACAGATTTCCTATTCATGTGGGGGTCCAAAATGGATAGTCTGGAGAAGGACCATGTATGTTCAATCAATGGGGACAAGGGTGTAACCAGCATGGCCATCATTGTGTGTGGCTGTCCATGGAACCAAAGTGCAAGGGCACCAAATGCCGCTATGTGCTGAGGTTCTACCTGGCTCAGATGTTGCGAAAGATTGGCCTGGCCCTGGTGCTGCACAATGTTCCAGTCAGCAAGACTTTGCCCCTTTACCTTCCTGGGAACGGTTTCATAGACAAACACATTTGACCACAAAGCCATCAGGCAGTGGTCAGCAGAGAATGTCTGACACAGAGACTCTAGGACTAGATGGGATACTGCGGGGTGGTCCACGGAGCTGAGCATCCAGAGACAGACATCCAGAACTGCTGGAAAACCAGAAACTCGGTGAAAGATGCCCTTCAGTTTGCCTGAAACGCACATGGGAGTAGCAAACACTAGAAGACATCTGTCTAAAGCAAAGGGAGGAAGATTTAGGGGAGATATCAGGGGTATTTTCTTTTACCCAGAGTTGTGGGTGCCAGGAATGCCTTGCCAGGAGTGAATGCCAAAACATTTGGGGCATTTAAGGGGCTCTTAGTCACATTGAGGGGCTGAGACCAAGGAATATATTCTCCAACAGCAGAGGGTGGCAGTAACCACAAGATATCAAGTTGGTGGCAATGAAGCTAAACAGAGACCACCTAAGGCGACTGTGCACCCGGCTGCAGGAATTTGGACTTACTATAAACCTTACTTATTGCCAGTTCAGGCTGGAAACGTTTGACTTCCTGGGGCATAAATCAACAGGCACGGAACTAAGCCCCTGCTTGAAAATGTAGAGGCTGTTCAGTGCTTACCCAAACACACCATAAATTCACCAGTACAATTAATTTTTATAACCAATTCATACCAGTAGTGGCCCACATCATGCGGAGAAAGGTAAAGACATTACCTGGGACAATGAGGATTTGGAGGTGTTCCAGAGGGCCAAGGACGCACTGGCCAACACCATCCTTCTGGTACACGCCAGGCCAGATGCACCCACCACTCTCACAGTAGATGCTTCCAGCACAGCAGTAGGGGGCGCAATGGAGCAATTCATTGAAGGGCAATGGCAGCCCCTGGCCTTCTTGAGCAGACACCTCTGGCCACCTGAACTCAACTACAGCACCTTTGGCTGAGTGCAATCGGTGTTGTATCTGGCAGACTGAGGCAGGTAATCTGACCACAGCTTCACAGTGGGGAGAATGTTTCACGGAGATGTACGAAAAACTGTCACAAACATTGTGACACTGGGTTAACGGCAGGGAGAAGGTTTAACACTAATGTACGATAAACTGTCGGGAGAAGGTTTAATGATAATGAGATAGATACTGAGACAATGGGTTTACAGCAGTGAAAAGGTTTAACTGTGATGTACGATAAACTATGGCAGAAGCAGTGACAAATGGTTCACATTGGGGAGAACATTTAACTTAATGTACGATAGACATGGCAGATATTGTGACAAGTTCACAGTAGTGAGAAGGTTTAACAGAGATGTACGGTGGACTGTGATGGATACTGTGAAACCGGGTGCACATTAGTGAGATGGTTTAATAGTGAGGTTCAATGAACTGTGGCAGGTACTGTGACACCGGGTTCACAGTGTGGAGGAGGTGTAAAGGTGACACGTGATACATTGGTGCAGATACAGAGACACAGATTTAACAGTGGGGAGAAATTTTAATGGTGATTTTCGGGAGACTGAGGCAGATACTATTTCACCGGGTTCACAGTGGGGAGAAGGTTTAACGCTGATGTATGGTTGACTGAGATAGATACTGTGAAACTGGGTAAACAGTGGGGAGAGGAATTATTGGTGATATATGGTAAACTGAGGTAGACATTGTGACACCGGGTTCACAGTCGGAAGAAGGTTTATCAGTGATGTAAGATAAACTGGGGCAGATACTGTGACACCAGGTTCACAGTGGGAAAGAGGTTTAACGGTGATACACAATTCAATGTTGCAGATACAGTGATACCGGTTTCACAGTAGGTAGATGGTTTAACATTAATGTACGGTAGAATTAGGTAGTTTCTGTGACAGTGGGTTCACATTAGGGAGAAGGTTTAACAGTGATGTATGATATAATGTGGCAAATACTGCGACAATGGATTCACAGTTGAGAGATAAATCAACGGTGATGTACGATAGACTGAGACAGATAATTTGACACCAGGTTCACAGTGGGAAGGAGGGTAAACAGTGATACACGATTCATTGTTGCAGATACAGTGATACCTGTTTTACAGTAGTGAGAATGTTTAGTACTCATGTCCAATAAACTGTGTAAGATACTATGACACAGTGTTCACAGTGGGGAGAAGGTTTAACTGTGATGTACAATAAACGCTGGCATAAACTTTGACAAATTGTTCACATTGGGGGATAAGGTTCAACGCTGATGTATGGTAAATTGAGATAGATACTGTGTCACCAGGTGCACAGTGGGGATAAGTTTTAAAAGTGATGTATGGTAGACTGAGGCAGAAGCTATGATACAGTGTTCACAATGGAGAGAAGGTTTAACTGTAATGTATGATAAATGCTCGCAGAAACTTTAACAAATGGTTTACATTGGGGATAAAGTTTAACGGTGATGTACAGTAGACTGAGGCAAATACTGTGACACTTTATTCACAGTGGGAAGAAGATTTAACGATGATATACGGTGAATTGAGGTAGATACCATGGCTCTAGGTGCACAGCGCGGAGAAGGTTTAATGGTGATGTACGATAAACTGTGGTAGGTACAGTAAAATCGGCCTCACAGTGGGGAAAAGGTTTACTGGTGATGTACGAGAAACTGAGGCAGATGCTACGACACTGACGGGATTGACGGTGGGGAGAACGTTTAACAGTTCTGTATGATAAACTGTGGCAGAGAAAGTGACACTGTTTTCACTGTTGGGAGAATGTTTAATGGTGATGTACGATAGACGTACGCAGATACTCTGACACCAGCTTCACAGTGGGGAGAATGTTTATCGGTGATGTACGGTGGACTGAGATAGATACTGAGACAATGGGTTCACGGGAGTGAAAATGTTTAACATTAATGTACGATAAATTGTGTCAGATACTGTGACACTAGATTCACAGTGGGTAGAAGTTTTAACGTTGATAAACAGTAGACTTAAGTAGGTACTGTAACACCAGGTTCACAGCGGGAAGAAGGTTTAACCTAATGCACAATTAACTGTGTCAGATACTGTGACACCAGGTTCACATTGGGGAGAATGTTTAACAGTAATGTACGATAAACTGTGTCAGATACTGTGACACCAGGTTCACAGTAGGGAGAATGTTTAACATGATGTACAATAAACTGTGTCAGATACTGTGACACCAGGTTCACATTGGGGAGAATGTTTAATAGTAATGTACGATAAATTGTGTCAGATACTGTGACACCAGGTTCACAGTAGGGAGAATGTTTAACATGATGTACAATAAACTGTGTCAGATACTGTGACACCAGGTTCACAGTGGGGTGAAGGTTTAACAGTAATGTACGATAAACTGTGTCAGATACTGTGACACCAGGTTCACAGAGGGGAGAATGTTTAACAGTAATGTACGACAAACTGTGTAAGATACTGTGACACGAGGTTCACAGTAGGGAGAATGTTTAACATGATGTACAATAAACTGTAGCAGATACTGTGACGCCAGGTTCACATTGGGGAGAATGTTCAACAGTAATGTTCGATAAACTGTGTCACATGGAGGAGTCACGTGATGGAGTAGTGGCCAGTCGGGGAACTCCAGCCCTTTCTGGATAAGTTTAAAAAAAACACAGAAAACACAAAGGCACAAACACAAAAATTAAAATAAAGTGAAAGTAAAGGTGGGAAGAAAATGGCAGCGAAGAAAGAAAAGTCGAAAGCAACGGGAAGAAGAGAAGAAGAAAAGACATCAGAAGAAGAAGGTGAAGGCCTTACCTGTCCGAGGAAGCCCGCTGTGGAGAGAGAAGCCCGCTCCCTCAGGTCAGTCAAAGTCCCAAAGTCCCGAGCTCTGGACTACAAAAATGGCTCGCGGAGCCAAGCAAAAGTGCACAACTGCGCTGGCGCGACTCCTCGCACATGCGCGATGCGCAGACAAAAAAAAAATCACTGACGGGAGGGGGGATCAGCTGAGGAGTCGATCTCCACAGCTGAGAATGACAGCCACAGCACAACATCAAGAAGAGAACATAGAAAACAACGAGAACAAGAAAGAAGAGAGTAAAAATAAATCGAGGAAACAACAGATGACCAAACCAGAGGAAGAAGAAGTAGAAGAACACAGAGAAATGGAAGAAGAAGGGAAGGGCAAGACAATGGATATATTTTTTTAAAGAATATATGGAATCAGTAAAAGAATGGCAATTACAAGAATTTAATGAAATAAAAAGAAGAATTAAAAGTACAGAAGAAAAAATGAATAGATTAGAGATGATCATGTCAGATATAGGAAAAAGATACAAATTTATCAAACTGTGGGGTCAGAGTTTGCCTTCCACCTGTCTTGAAAGGTCCTGTTTTCTGTTTTTCGTTTGGCCATTTTTCATAAGGGGTTTATTACACGTGAGTTTGGCGACAGGTCGCAGATCCTAATGAAAGTAAAGAGAGGAGGTGGGGACGATTAGCAGGCTGATGGGTCAGTGCCAATGCATTTGCAAAGCATTCTGGGATTTGTAGTATTAGCTGTGCACGCGCTATACTGGCACGGCGGCCAACGGGCCAGCTCTAATACATATTTGATATGATCTTGCGGGCCAAATATAATTATATCATGGGCCAAATTTGGCCCGCGGGCCTGAGTTTAACATGTGTGATCTAAGGCGTCTGTGCACTCGACTGCAGCAATTTGGACACTATAAACCTTACTTAGTGCCAGTTCAGGTTGGAAACATTCGACTTCCTGGGGTATCAAATCAACAGGCACGGAACTAAACCCCTGCTTGAAAAGGTAGAGGCTGTTCAATGCTTCCCCAAACCCCCCATAATGAAGGGGCTGCAGGAATTCACCGGTACAATTAGTTTTTATAACCAATCCATACTGGTAGTGGCCCACATCATGCGGAGAAAGGTAAAGACATTACCTGGGACAATGAGGATTTGGAGGTGTTCCAGAGGGCCAAGGACACACTGGCCAACACAATCCTTGTGGTACACGCCAGGCCAGAGACACCCACCACTCTCACAGTAGATGTATCCAGCACAGCAGTAGGGGGCACACTGGAGCAATTCATTGAAGGGGAATGGCAGCCCCTGGCCTTCTTGAGCAGTAACCTCTGGTCACCCAAACTCAACTACAGCACCTTTGGCTGAGAGCAATTGGTGCTGTACCTGGCAGGCTGAGTCAGGTAACCTGACCCCAGCTTCACAGTGGGGAGAATGTTTCACGGAGATGTACGATAAATTTTCACAAACACTGTGACATTGGGTTAACAGCAGTGAGAAGGTTTAAAAGTAATGTACGATAAACTGTGTCAGATAATGTGACACCAGGTTCACAGTGAGGAGAAAGTTTAATGGTCATGTACAGTAGACTGAGGCAGATACTGTGACACTGTGTTCACAGTGGGGAGGAGGTTTAAAGGTGATGTATGGTAAATTGAGGAAGATACCATTACACCAAGTGTACAGTTGGGATAAGGTTTAACAGTGTTGTACGGAAGACGGAGTCAGATACTGTGACACTAGGTTCACAGGGGGGGAAGCTTTAATGATCATGTACGGTCGACTGAGACAGACACTGTTACACTGGGTGCACAGAGTGAGAAAATCTAACAGTAATGTATGATAAACTGTGTCAGATACTCTGATACCAGGTTAACAATGAGGATAAGGTTTAACAGTGATATACAGTTGATTGAAGCAGGACGTCAAGCGCTGAAGAGCTGGCTCTGAATGGGCAACTAAAGCGGCATCATCTGCAAAGAGTAGTTCACGGACAAGTTTCTCTTGTGTCTTGGTGTGAGCTTGCAGGCGCCTCAGATTGAAGAGACTGCCATCCGTGCGGTACCGGATGTAAACAGCGTCTTCATTGTTGGGGTCTTTCATGGCTTGGTTCAGCATCATGCTGAAGAAGATTGAAAAGAGGGTTGGTGCGAGAACACAGCCTTGCTTCACGCCATTGTTAATGGAGAAGGGTTCAGAGAGCTCATTGCTGTATCTGACCCGACCTTGTTGGTTTTCGTGCAGTTGGATAATCATGTTGAGGAACTTTGGGGGACATCCGATGCGCTCTAGTATTTGCCAAAGCCCTTTCCTGCTCACGGTGTCGAAGGCTTTGGTGAGGTCAACAAAGGTGATGTAGAGTCCTTTGTTTTGTTCTCTGCACTTTTCTTGGAGCTGTCTGAGGGCAAAGACCATGTCAGTGGTTCCTCTGTTTGCGCGAAAGCCGCACTGTGATTCTGGGAGAATATTCTCAGCGACACTAGGTATTATTCTATTTAGTAGAATCCTAGCGAAGATTTTGCCTGCAATGGAGAGCTACGTGATTCCCCTGTAGTTTGAGCAGTCTGATTTCTCGCCTTTGTTTTTGTACAGGGTGATGATGGTGGCATCACGAAGATCCTGAGGCAGTTTACCTTGGTCCCAACAAAGCTTGAAAAACTCATGCCAAATGCCAAAATGTTTGGCCTGGAAGTCAGCCTGAAGAAAACTGAGGTCCTCCATCAGCCAGCTCCCCACCATGACTACCAGCCCCCCCACATCTCCATCGGGCACACAAAACTCAAAACGGTCAACCAGTTTACCTATCTCGGCTGCACCATTTCATCAGATGCAAGGATCGACAATGAGATAGACAACAGACTCGCCAAGGCAAATAGCGCCTTTGGAAGACTACACAAAAGAGTCTGGAAAAACAACCAACTGAAAAACCTCACAAAGATAAGCGTATACAGAGCCGTTGTCATACCCACACTCCTGTTCGGCTCCGAATCATGGGTCCTCTACCGGCACCACCTACGGCTCCTAGAACGCTTCCACCAGCGTTGTCTCCGCTCCATCCTCAACATCCATTGGAGCGCTCACACCCCTAACGTCGAGGTACTCGAGATGGCAGAGGTCGACAGCATCGAGTCCACGCTGCTGAAGATCCAGCTGCGCTGGATGGGTCACGTCTCCAGAATGGAGGACCATCGCCTTCCCAAGATCGTATTATATGGCGAGCTCTCCACTGGCCACCGTGACAGAGGTGCACCAAAGAAAAGGTACAAGGACTGCCTAAAGAAATCTCTTGGTGCCTGCCACATTGACCACCGCCAGTGGGCTGATAACGCCTCAAACCGTGCATCTTGGCGCCTCACAGTTTGGCGGGCAGCAGCCTCCTTTGAAGAAGACCGCAGAGCCCACCTCACTGACAAAAGGCAAAGGAGGAAAAACCCAACACCCAACCCCAACCAACCAATTTTCCCTTGCAACCGCTGCAATCGTGTCTGCCTGTCCCGCATCGGACTGGTCAGCCACAAACGAGCCTGCAGCTGACGTGGACTTTTTACCCCCTCCATAAATCTTCGTCCGCGAAGCCAAGCCAAAGAAAGAAAGACAGTTGATTGAGGCAGATGGTGTGACCCCAGGTTGACAGTGGGGATAATTTTTAATGGTGATGTACAGTGGACTTTGGCAGATACTGTGAGACTGAGTTAACAGGAGTGAGAAGGTTGAACAGATATTTAAGATAAGCTGTGGCAGATATTGTGACACCAGGTTCACTGTAGGAAGAAGGTTTAACGGTGATGTAGGATAAACTATGGCAGAAACAGTGACAAATGGTTCACATTGGGGAGAATATTTAATGTGATGTACGGAAGACTTTGGCAGATATTGTGACACCGAGTTCACAGTAGTGAGAAGGTTTAACGGTGATGTAAGGTAGACTGAGGCAGATACTGTAACACTGGATTCAAAGCAGTGAGAAGGTTTAACGGTAATGTATGATAAACTCAGTCAGATACTGTGACACCAGGTTCATAGGGGGAGAAGCTTTAATGATCATGTATGGTTGACTGAGACAGAGAAAATCGAACAGTAATGTACGATAAACTGTGTCAGATACTTTGATACCAGGTTAACAGTGAGGATAAGGTTTACCAGTGATGTACAGTACATTGAGGCAGACACTGTGATCCCAGGTTCACAGTGGGGAGAATATTTAAGGGTGCTGTACGGTAGACTTTGGCAGAAACTGTGAGACCGAGTTCACAGGAGTGAGAAGGTTGAACAGAGATTTACGATAAGCTCTGGCATATACTGAGACACTATGTTCACCGTTAGAAGAAGATTTAATGGTGATGTAAAAAAAAGCTGTGGCAGATAAAGTGACACAAGTTTCACAGTTGGGAAAGGTTTAATGGTGATGTACTAAAGACAGAGGAAGATACTGTGACCCAGGTTCATAGTGGGGAGAAGGTAATATGGTGATGTCTGGTAGACTGAGACAGATACTGTGACACCAGGTTTACAGTGGGGATAATGTTTAACAGTAATGTACGATAAATTGTGTCATGTACATTGACACCAGGTTCACATTGGGGAGAATGTTTATGGTAAGTTTGGTAGAAATTGGAAGATACTGTGACACCGAGCTCAGAGTATTAAGAAGGTATAACAGTGATGTACAATAAACTGTGGCAGAGACTAGAAGACCAGGTTCACAGTGAATAGAAGGTTTAACTCAGATGTGTGGTGGATTGAGACAGATACTGTGGCACTGGGTTCACAGTTGGGAGAAGGATTAACAGTGATGTACAATAAACTGTGGCAGATACTGTGACAACAGGTTCACAGTGTGGAGAACGTTTAATGGTGATGTACGGTAGACTGGGACAGAAACTGTGACACTGGGTTCAGAGCAGTGAGAAGGTTAAACAGTGATGGGCATAAAACTTTAGCATACACTGTGACACCAGGATCACAGTGGGGACTAAGTTTAAAAGTGATATACGGGAGACTGAGGCAGATACAGTTACATTGGGTTCACAGTGGGGAGAGGGTTTAATAGTGACGTCCAAAAAACTCTGGCATATACTGTGACATCAGTTTCACAGTGTGGAGAAGGTTTAATGGTGATACATGGGAGACTGAGACTGATTCTGAAACACTGGGTTCACAATGGGGAGAAGGTTTAAAAGTGATGTATGTTAAACTGGGGCAGATACAGCGACACCGGGTTCACAGTAGGGAGAAGGTTTGCATTAATGTACGGTAGACTTAGGCAGATCCTGTGACAGTGGGTTCACATTAGGGAGAAGGTTTAATGGTGATTTTCGGTAGATTGAGACTGATACTATGACACAGGGTTCACAGTAGTGAGAAGGTTTAACAGTGATGTTCGGTAAATGTTGGCAGAAACCATGAAAATGAGTTCACAGAAGTGAGAAGGTTTAATAGTGATGTACGATAAACTGTGGCAGATACTGTGACACCAGATTCACAGTTGGGAGAAGGTTTAATGGTGATGTACAGCAGACTGAGCAAGACACAGTTACACCGGGACCTCAGTGGGGAGGTTTATCAGTGATGTATGATAAACTTTGGCAGAACCTCTGAAAACAGGTTTCCAGTGGAGATAAGGTTTAACGGTGATTTAACTGTGGCAGATACTGAGACACCAGGTTCAAAGAGGTGAGAATGTTTAACTGTGATGGATGGTTGACTGAGGCAGGTACTCAGACCCCGGGCTTACAGTAGTGAGAAGGTTTAACGGGTGATGTATGGCAGACTGAGGCAGATACTGTTATACCGGGTTCACAGTGGGGAGAAGGTTTAACGGTGATATACAGAAGAAAGAGGAAGATACCGTGAGACCGGGTTCACAGCAGTATTAAAAAGGTTTAATAGTGATGTACAATAAACTACAGCAGATGTTGTGGCATCAGGTTAACAGTGGGGAAAAGGTTTAACGGTGATGTATGATATAATGTGGCAAATACTGTGACACTGGATTCACAGTTGAGAGATAGATTAACGGTAATGTAGAGTAGACTGAGGCAGATACTGTGACTCCGGGTTAACAGTGGGAAGGAGGTTTAATCGTGACACGCGATACATTGTTGCAGATACAGTGACACAGTGAGGAGAAATTTTAATGGTGATTTTTGGGAGACTGAAGCAGATTTGTGAAACTGGATACACAGTGGCGAGAAGGTTTAATAGTGATGTACGGTAGAATGAGGCAGATACTGTGAAACTGGGTAAACAGTGGGGATAGGATTTAGCGGTGATATATGGTAGACTAAGGTAGATATTGTGAACTGTGTTCACAATCGGGAGAAGGTTTATCAGTGATGTAACATAAACTGGGGCAGATTTGGTGACATCAGTTTCACAGTGGCGAGAAGGTTTAACGGTGATGTACAACGAACTCTGGCACAAACTGCCACACAGGTTCACAGTGGGGAGAAGGTTTAATGTTGATACACATGAGACTGAAACACATACTGAGACACTGGGTTCACAGTAGGGAGAAAGTTTAACGCTGATGTCCGGTGGACTTAGAGAGAAACTGTGACACTGGTTCAGAGCAACGAAAAGGTTTAACAGTGATGTACGATAAACGGTGGCAGAAACTCTGACAACAGGTTTCCAGTGGAGATAAGGTTTAAGAGTGATGTAAAATAAACTGTGGCAGATACTGAGACACCAGGTTCACAGAAGTGAGAATGTTTAACGGTGATGTACGGCAGACTGAGGAAGATACTGTTACACTGGGTTCACAGTGGGGAGAAGGTTTAAAAGTGATGTATGATTGACTGAGGTAGATACTGTGACACCAGGTTTATAGAGTGGAGAAGGTTTAATAGTTGTGTAAGGAAAACTGCAGCAGATTCAGTGACAACTGGTTCATTGAGGGTAGAATTTTATTTTTGATGTGACGGTAGACCACAGTGGGGAGAAAACAGTGATGAACTGTGTCAGATACTGTGACACCAGGTTCACAGTGGGGAGAAGGTTTAACAGTGATGAACTGTGTCAGATACTGTGACACCGAGTTCACACTAGAGAGAAGGTTTAACAGTGATTTACAATAAGCTGTGACAGATACTGTGACACCATGTTCACCACGGTAGGAAGAAGGTTTAAAGATGATGTGAAATGAACTGTGGTAGATAAAGTGACACCAGGTTGACAGGGGGAGAAGGTTTAACAATGATGTATGGGAAACTGAGACAGATATTAAGATTATGCCTTCACAACAGTGAGAAGTTTGAACAGTAATGTACGATAAACTATGATAGATACTGTGACACCAAGTTCACATTGGGGAGAATGTTACACAGTGATGTACGGTAGATTGAGGCAGATACTGTGACACCAATTTCAGAGTATGGAGAAGGTATAACAGTGATGTACAATAAACTGCGGCAGATACTGGGTTCACAGTGGGGAGAAGGTTTAACGGTGATGTACGGTAGACTGAGCAGATACTGTGACTCCGGGTTTACAATGGGAAGAATTTTTAAAAATGATGCCCATTACACTATTGCAGATACATTGACGGTGGGTTCACAGTAGGGAGGAGATTTAAGGGTGATGTATGGGAGACTGAGGTAGATACTGTGACACCAGGTTTACAGTGGGGAGAATGTTTAGCGGTGATGGACGGTAGACTGAAGCAAATACTATTACACCAGGTTCACAGGGGGAAGAAAGTTTAACATTGATGGACTATAGACTGAAGCAGAAACTATGAGACAGGATTCACATTCGTGAGAAGGTTTAACAGTGATGTTCAATTAATTGTGTCAGATACTTTGACATCAGGTTCATATTGGGGAGAACGTTTAATGGTGATGTACGGTAGAGGTAGGCAGATACTGTGACACCAGGCTCATTGTATTGTTCATTTATCTTAATTACAACATCTAATTTATACGCTCCATTTTTTGTGGCACCTTCCAAACATTCCATAAACTTTAATTCTAATCAGATTTTGTTCATTTAAATAGGTCACCACTAAAAGCCCAAATCGTTTGCTCTCTTAAGTACACAGCACAAAATTAAATTCTTTACCTGGGTTTGGTTCAACAGCACTTCAGTCTGCTTCATTATTTTTTCAGACCCTCGTTTTGAGCTTTCTGCTATGCCCAGCCGATTCGCCAAAAGGGCATCCAACTCTGTCTTCTCAGCTTGACCCAACGTCTACTCTGTAAACTTAAGCAAACCAAGGAGACCAAAGTTAATATTTTCACATTTGCATTTTCAAACACAAAAATGACGTTGTGAGTTGCAGTTTCACATCAAAATCCCACTTGCTAAACTTGCCGCAACTGAATCGCATCCAACAGCTGGAAAATTGCAAGAAAACTGCTTGGTTAAAGCAAAGATTCCATTAAAGGCCTCCAAGTTAACAACAGATAGCAACCTGAAAGTTAAATACAAAGATCTGTATCAGGAAGATTAACGGGCTTTTAAAAAAAATCATTTCCACTCTTGAAAGAAAACTCCTCAGGGAACACCAGGCTCTTGTTGAACAATTCCTGTTGTATTCCTCAAAATGGTTTGAATCTTGATTTCAAGCAGAGTCATTTGGTGAGATTGTTGGTCTAGCACTGAAATTAAGATGGCTGTCCCCAGCCGAAGGACCCTGAGAAACTGAGTCACAAAGTCAATCCGCACATTTTGGGTCTTACGTGTCCTGTGTCTCTGTTCTCGTTTGTCAAATCATTTGATTTTAAAAATAGGCTCTAAGACTTCAGGGCTCCTCGAACGGGGGCAAAACTCCAACTTGCGTCCATTGTGGGGTCTGAATGATCCTTTGGACTCCACTACGGTCGCAGGTCGGGGAGGACCTGTCAGGGTCATTGGTTCGCTGAGGAAGGAATGGAAAACCAATCCATTTTTTGCTTCTCAATGCTCATAGAATGTGTCTGATTCCATCCGTTGTTCCTGTTGTAGCATCACATTCTTCATAAAGTTAGATGTTATTTTTTAAAGTTGTGTCACTTGAACAAGAATGCTCCAATCCTTCTGATCCTGACGTACCATGTGTTTAAAATGTAATGTTTCTCAGTTACGTCCGAATGCCTTGAAAAATATAGGGACTTTAGTGTTAACAATACAGAGGAAATATTTCACCAATCCTTTTGAATTTATGATCTCTGGGATGGAGCGGAGATAACGCTGGTGGAAGCGTTCTAGGAGCCGTATTTGATGCCGGTAGAGGACCCATGATTTGGAGCCGAACAGGAATGTGGGTATGACAACGGCTCTGTATACGCTAATCTTTGTGAGGTTTGCCAGTTGTTTGTTTTTCCAGACTCTTCTGTGTAGTCATCCAAAGGTGCTATTTGTCTTGGCGAGTCTGTTGTCTATCTCGTTGTCGATCCTTGCATCCGATGAAATGGTGCAGCTGAGATAGGGAAACTGGGTGACCGTTTTGAGTTTTGTGTGCCCGATGGTGATGTGGGGGGGGGGGGGCTGGTAGTCATGGTGGGGCTGGTAGTCATGGTGGGGAGGTGGCTGATGGTGGACACGTATTAATACACAAAACAATCACACCTCATTATTGGTCAGAAGCGCCTACACTTCGCAAGGAGGCTGAGGCGGTCAAGGACAACGGCTCTCATCCTGAGATTTTACACAGGCGCAATTGAGTTTCCTGTCTGGCTGCATCATTGGATGGTCTAGTAGCTGTAAAGCATCAGACAGGAATGATACAAAGAGTTGTGAGGATCACTTTGGTCTCCCTTTCTTCTGTAGATGACATTTACTGGGAGTGTTTTTCAAATAGGACTCAAGGAATTGTAAAGAAACCATTTCCATCCAGTACACAGCATCTTTAACCACGTCCATCAGCAAAATCAGGACTGACAGGCTGGGGAATAGCTTCTTCCCACAGGCTGTGAGATGGCTGTGAAAAGAATCCTGTAAGTGGGATAATCACCCCAAATATTTAAATATGTAGTGGCTACTTCGATAGAGCTATTAAAGCCACACACAGACACCAGGTTAGTCAACACAGGACTGCTTTATTCAGACTTTACAGGCTTCTTTCATTTACTGCATGTCCCGGGCTCCATGGGAGAAGGTGGGACATCATTCAGAGTTTCCTGCCAATCCATGGGACCACAGGTTTAAATTAAGCCCTGTGAGTGTCCCACGCCTTCCCGCAGCAGAATCCACAGATCAGCGTGCCATTCCTCGGCACGCAGCACCACGCGAGGGTGGTCAATTAAATGGATGAGTACCCAGCTCTCTGTCTTATGATTTTGCGCACCCGGCAAAGAACCGTGCCCACTCGGCCCACTAGACAGCTGCTACACCAACACCCGCCACCCCGAACTGTCACCAGAAACTAAAGCAGCAGCTGCATGCAGCTTAGGTGGACCCCCTCACCGTCTGGGTTGGGGGTACTGAATGGGTGAAGCGGGATCCACATGGGCAGGCTTGAGTCTGTCCACACTAAACAGCTGTGAATGTCCCCCAATGTCCAAAGTATACATACCTCATCCTTCTTCACCACGCGGAAATGGCCCTCATACGGTCGTTGTAACGGGACTCCTGGGACCTGTCTGTGCACAAAAAATCAGCATCCAGGTGTGGTGGGGGAACATTCTCTTTAGGGGATCCATGTCATTAGGTAGGAAAAGGTTTGCTGATCATGACACCATGTCAAAGCTGCTGAAGGACATTCAGATCAGAGTTGGTGTGAAATGAATGTCCCATGAAACTGTAAGGACAGTACCATACACCATCTCTGCGGACAATGCAGACATATCTTCCTTTGAAGCCATGCGCACTCCCAATAGAACCCATGGCAACTCATTGACCTAATTGAGGAGCGCCTTCAGTTGCCAGTGGAAATGTTCCACAAGGCCGTTGGATTGAAGTAATGTGGGCCGGAAAACAAATCTAGCCATCCAATTGATGATGAATGTTCTGGCCCTTGTCTCAGTGTCACTGGATGGAAACGAGATGGCCTCTGGCCAGCACGTGAAACATTCTGCGACTGTTAGAATGTATCTCATGTTTTGAGATACTGGCAATTGTTCGAGCAGGTCCACATGCACGTGTTCCAACCCACTGCGTACCACTGGGAAACATTGAAGAGGTGCCTTAGTGTGCCACAAAATTTTAGCAGTCTTGCAGGAGGTACATGTGCAGACCCATTGTGCGACACCTTTTTGCAGACCATGCCATACATATTTATTTGACATGAGCTTGAAAGATGTTCTGATGGACGGATGAGACAAGCTGTGTATCTGGTCAAAAAGGTGTTGCCTCCAAGATGGCAGAATCACTGATTGAGTGTAGCCCAAAGACATGTCACAAAGTAAGGTTGGCCACCCAGTTGTGGTGCCAACTGCAGTATGTCCAGGTTAGTAATGGCCGTACTGTATGCCTGAACATCGGGGTCCATTGCCTGGACACTGGCTAATTCAGAAATATCAATGTCACCCTGAATATGATATATAGTCGGTCTGGACAGCATATTCGTGATGCCATTGTTTTTACCAGATGTTATCCAAGTAGATGTAAGGGAACTCTAAATCTCTGTCCAAAGTGTCTATAACCCGCTGGCAGGTTTGAACATCATTCTTCAACCCAAGTGGCATCCTAAGAAATTCAAAAAGCGCAGAAGGGGTAATAATCACCATTTTAGGAATGTCATCCTTATGGACTGGGATCTTATGGTGTCTCATGACAAGATCAACCTTGGAGAAAGCACAGAAATTGTGCGGTTGGGCAGCAAAATCTTGAATATGAGGGAGAGGGTATCTGTCGGATGTAGTTAATGAGCCCACGGCACACATATCAAACTCAGGCCCGTGGGCCAAATTTGGCCCTTGATATAATTATATTTGGCTCGCAAGATCATATCAAATATGTATTAGAGCTGGCCCGCTGGTCGCCACGCCAATATAGCGCATGCACAGCTAATACTACAAATCCCAGAATGCTTTGCAAATGCGTTGGCGCCGGCCCATCAGCCCGTTAATCGCCCCTACCTCCTCTGTTTACTTTCATTAGGATCTGCGATCTGTCGCCTAACTCACATGTAATAAACCTCTTATGAAAAATGGCCAAAAGAAAGACAGAAAACAGGACCTTTCAAGACAGGTGGGAGGCAAACTATATGTTCATCATTTTAAAAGACAAACCTGTTTGTCTTGTGTGTGGAGCCAACGTGTCTGTAGTTAAAGAATATAACATACGGCGACACTATGAAACAAAACACCAGGACATGTATAAGGATCTGAACGAGAAGCAAAAGCTCCAGAAGGTGGAGGAGATGAAAAGAAGTCTGGTTTTACAGCAAACTTTATTTTATATTTTATTTCCCATTTGTTAATGCTTCTTCTGGAAAGAGTTTAACCAAAAATATTATTAAACATTTATTTTAATAAGAAAAAGTTTAACATTACATATGTTGAAAGAAGAGAAAACATGCAGATGTTGTTGAAAATTTTCAATAAATATTTAGTTTGGCCCACGACTTATTAAAAGTTTTTAATTTTGGCCCTCTGCGAATTTGAGTTTGACACCCCTGGCCTACGGTAATCGCCACAGAGTCTTCATCCACCTGTTTTCTTGGGTGCCATGTGTAACTGTGATGCCCAAGGTCTGTTGGAGTGCTGAATGATACCTAATTCCTCCATTGCACTAAACTCTGCCCTTGCCTGAGCAGTTTATCAGGTGGAAGACAAAGAGCCCTGGTGTAATTCAGCTGGCTTGAAGTGTCTATGTAATGGGACACATCCTGGGCTGTTTAGGAGGTATTGAAATTAGGTGAGAAAATACAAGTAAATTCATTGAGAAGAGCACCATAGGCATCTTTGTGCAGGGTTTGCACCCCTAGATGGGCAACTCTCCATTTGCTACATACCAGTGGGTATGTTTGAAAACTGGTAGCATGAACCAATTTCCTCCACGTCTACTGGCAAGTCATGGGACCTTAAAAAATCTGCACCCATAATGGGCTGGGCAATGGAAGCCAATACACAATTCCAATGGAATGTCACATCTCCTATCCCAATCATGACCCGTCATGTGCCAAAGCAGGGAATTGTCGTCCCATTTGCTGTTTGAAGAGCCGGGTGTTGTTATTTATTGTGGTTTTTATTTCAAAATAGGTTGGCGGGAGCAAACCGACCTCAGCACTTGTGTCTACAAGAAACTTGTGCCTACAAGAAACTTGTGCTTACCAGCATCATCTTGTAGATACAATAGGCCCATACTTGTCCCAGCTGCCGAGGCAATTAATGGTAGCCGGCTTTTTTGTTTCCTGCCTTTTTGCTGTAATAGGTAAATGGTGGGACACATTTATGGGCATTTTTACCCCAATGGCCATGGTAAAAACACCACTCTCATCCTTCTTTGACTGAACTGCAGATATAGGAGGCTCATGGGACACGGGAGATGGATCTGCTGCAAAAACAGTCTGGACGTGAGCAGACTCTTGCATTGGAGTATGATGGAGCCTGTCAGCCTCCTGTGCTATGTCATGGGGATGGTGGAAATCCATGTGAATGATTGGTATTGCAACATGACCTGGGAGTTTGGTCAGGAATAGAGTCTCAAAAAGTAAACAATTAGAATGACCATCTGTTAATGCGAACATCTCATTCATTAAATCGGATGGATTCCTGTCACCCAGACCCTCCATATTTAAAAGCCGCAAGCTGCACTCATGTCTTGTCAATTCCAGCATATCGAGGAAAAATTGGCAGAACCTGGTGTACTGGTTTTCTGCCAGGGTATTGGCAACAAATTCTCTTACTTGAGATGCTGTAGCAGCATCCAATGCACCTACTATATGCCAGAATTTCATGTCCTCTGCCATTATGCCACAAGGCAAATCTAGGTTTCAGCCTGATTAAGCAATACCCGAGGTTGATTGGTCCAGAAAGGAGGCAAGTGAAGTCCTAACATCAATTGGGAAACACAGTCAGTGAGAGGTCAGCATGGCTTAGAGTTCAATGTGTTCAGGACTGCTTTTTGCAGCAGTATGTGGAGATGCCAAATGTGGTTAGGGAATGAGCATGTGGTGGAGTGAGCGTTAGGGAGAACTTCAGATCCAGTGATCATGGGTTCATTAGATTGAGCTTAATTATGGAAGTGGATAGGTTGGGTCTGAAGTTGAAGGTCTTCGAGTGGGGGAAGGCCAGATTTGAGGAAATTAAAAGGGATTTGCAGAGAGTTGTGTGGGCTGATCTTTTAGCTGGAAATGATGAAGAGGAAAATTGGAGGGTATTTAAAATGTGAGATTTTGAGAGTACAGAATCTTTATGTTCCAGATCGGCCAAAAGGCAAGACTAAAAGTTCAAGGGAGCTGTGGTTTTCAAGAAAAATTAGGAACGGTTCAGGATAAAAGGGAGGCCCATGCTAAATATAAGAAACAAAAGATTGATGAGATGTATGATCCTTACTTAGATTGCAGAAAGAACCTCAAGAGGGAAATTAGAAAGGCAAAAAGAAGGTATGAGGTGTCCATAGCAAATAAGGTGAATGTGAATCCTTGGGGTTTTTACATATACGTGAACAGTAAAAGGAGGGTTAAAGATAGGGTAGGTCCACTGGAAAATGGGAACAGTGGACGATGTGTATGTGAGGAGCTGCATGAGATGGGGGAGATATTGAACAATTTTTTGCTCTTCTGTATTCACAAGGGAAAGAGACACTGGATTATGTGAGATAAATGAGGTGAATAGCTTAGTTATGGAAAGAATAGGGATTAGTAAAGAGAGGGTTTTGGAGCTTCCAGGGTCAATGGAGGTGGATAAGTCTCCTGGTCCTGATTGGATTTTTCCCAGGACGTTAAGGGAGGTCAGGGAGAAAATAGCGGGGGCTCAGACAGTGATTTTTCAAAGATCACTGGAGAAGGGTGTGGTGACGCAGGATTGAAGGGTTGCAAATGTAGTTCCACTGTTTAAAAAAAGCACAAGGTGCAGGCCAAGTAATTATTGGCCAGTAAGTTTGACTTTGGTGGTGGCGAAAGATATGGAGGGTATTCTTAGAGATAGTATATACAAATATCTGGATAGACAGGGATTGATCAGTGGCACCCAGCATGGGTTTGTGAACGGAAAATCATTTTAACGAATCTTGTTGAATTTTTTGAAGAGGTGACAAGAAAAGTGGATGAAGGTAGGGCAGTTGACGAGATCTATTTGAATTTTAGTAAGGCTTTTGATAAGGTTCCACATGTAATGTTAGTTAGCAAGGTTCAGTCACTAGGGATTAATAGATAGTGAGATGGGTTCAGAGGTGGCTGGGACAAAGACAGCAGAGAGTCATGTGGACAACTGTCTGTCAGGATGGAAGCTTATGACGAGTGGTGTGCCTCAGGGATTGGTGCTGGGTCCCCTGTTGTTTATCATTTATATTCATGATTTGGATGAGGGTGTGGTTAACTGGGTAAGCAAATATGCAGACTATATGAAAATAGGGGGAGTGGTGGATGGTGAGGAAGGTTTTCTTGGATTACAGGATTTGGTTTGTTTGGAAAAGATGGCAGATGGAATTTAATGTTGACAAGTGTGAGGTGCTGCATTCCAGAAAAAATAATCTTAATAGGACCTATGCAGTTAAGGGGAGGGGGTCGAGAAATGAAGAGGAACAGAGGGATCTTGGAGTTATGGTACAGAGTTCACTGAAGGTGGATTCCCATGTAGACAGGGTAGTTAAGAAGGGGTATGGCATGCTGGCCTTCATAAATCATAGCATAGACTAACGTTTAAGGCATTGGTGAGGCCAGGTTTGGAGAATTGTGTTCAGCTCTGGTTTCCAAATTATAGGAATGATATAGATAAGGTGGAGAGGGTGCAGAGAAGATTTACAAAAATGTTGCCTGACTTACAACATCTAGAATACAAAGAAAGATTAAGGAGACTGCGACTTTATTCATTTGAACGTCGATGGTTGAAGGGAGTTATGATCGAAGTATTTAAAATTATGAAGGGAATAGATTGACTAGACATGAGTAGACTCTTTCCCCTGAGGGCGGGGGAGGTTGGAACAAGAAGGTATGAGTTAAGGGTAAGGGGGCAAAACTTTAGGAGAAATGTTATAAGATGCTTCTGTGGTGGTGGCAGAATGGAGTGATCTTCCAGAAGAGATAGTTGCGGCAGGGTCCTTTCTGTCATTTAAGAGAAGGTTGGATGTGTACATAGATATGAGGGGGTTGGAGGGATATGGCCAGAGTATTGGAGGGGAAAACTAGTGGAGTTGTTCATGTGAACTGGCACAGACTCAAAGGGCCGATATGGCCTGTTTCCATGCTGTAAACTGTCATATGGTTATATGTGCCAGGCTCCACGGGACAAGGTGGGACATCATTAAGAGTTTGCTGCCAGCAGGTTTAAATTAAGCCCCGTGAGTATCCCGTGCTTTCCGGCAGGAGACTCCACAGATCAACGTGCCATTCCTCGGCCCGCTGCACCATGCGCGTTCCATTAAATGGGTGAGAACACAGCTATCTGTCTTATGGTTTAACGCGCCAACTGAAGAACTCTTATCCTGCCTCATCACACTGACCAGCATCCAGTCCAGAGCCTGTCAACACCCTCGTATCCCTCAACTTGTCCAAACTCTTCAATGCTAACATGGAGCTCACATTTCCTCATGCAGTTGGCAGCTTGTTCCACTCTCCCACCACCTTGTGTGGAGAAGATCCCCCTCATGTTTCCACTAAACTTTTCCCCTTTCATCCTTAGCCCATGTATTAAGGATTTCTCCAAGAGGCGGAGTCTCAAGAAAACAACCTCTATCCTCAAGGACCCTCGCCACCCAGGCCAGGCCTTCTTCACACTGCTATCACCAGGGAAACAGGTCCAGGAGCCTGAAGACGAACATCCAATGGTACAAACACAGCTTCTCCCCCTCTGCCATCAGATTTTTGAATGGACAAGGAACCACAGTCACTCCCTCACTATGCTTCATTTAGCACAAATGGATTTCTTTTTTTAAAATGTTATTTACAACAATATTTGCACCTGTATTGTTGCCACAAAATGACAAATTTTGTGACATGTTCATAACAATAAATTTTTAATTCTGAACACTGCACGTACATCGGAAAACAATCATAGTTAAAAAAACAATTTTAAAAGATGATTTAACTATTTCCATGCACCCTCCCCTTTTACGTTTATTTTTCTAAACGCACTCCATGATCGAAACATCTCCACTTAACCCAACCCATATTTCTTCTCCCATTCAAAGCACTCAGTAATACACCAAGGCAGTAAAATAAAAACTCAATGCTGGAAATACTAAGCAGGTCATCTTCTGCAAAAATAATCGGAGTTGAAACATTCAGGTCGATAACCTTTCAATGGGATTCAGAAATATGATCCAAAAAACCTGATTCTCTTTGCTGAGAAAAAGAAGAGGGGAGATAACAAAGTGAATATGTGGGATGAAAAGCCCGAGCAGCAGAAATGACAGTGGTGCTGGATGAGTGGAGTCCACTCATTGATCAACATCCTCTCGATGGAGGGGTAAAGGATAAACAAGACAAACATGATGTCGTCACTGTGAGGTACAATACGACAGCTGCAGAGAATCTGAAATGAAGGAATGGTGAAAATACTTGTTTTTGGATCAATGTGACAAAATTTGAGCTGACAAAAGAAAACAAAATTGCTTTGCTCTGCCAGAATCTCTAGATGAAGGGGCACAATAAAATACTCCAGAAGCCAACCTTATGAAATTGAACAGAGAAGTTATACAAATTGGCAGCAAGAGATAAAACACAGTTACATAATTCCATGAAAGTGGTGTCACAGGACAACAGGGTTCTAAAGACAGCTTATGTCATCTTGGCCTTCATTAATTAACATATTAAAAATAGGAGTTGGGAAGTTATGGTGAGGTTGGATAAGATGTTGGTGAGGCCAAATTTGTAGTATTGTGTGCAGTTCTGGTCACCTAGCTACAGGAAGGGTATTAGTAAGATTGAAAAAGTGCAGAGAAGATTTACTAAGACGCTGCCAGGTCTTCAGGAGTTGAGCTACAGGGAAAGGTTGAACAGGTTGGGACTTTATTCCTTGGAGTGTTGAAAAATCAGTAACAGATTGCTTAAAGTGGAATATGAATGGGAAATAAGGCTGAGAAAGACTGCAGTGGACTCAATTGTGAAGGAAATATTTTGCTTGAGAAAAATTGTCATTGGCCCATTTCGTCTGGAGATATGAAACCACGCACAGAACAAGTCAATCAGGTACAATTAAAACAGAGGTTTTCAAACTTTTTCTTTCCAATCACATTCCACCTTAAGTAATCCCTTACTAACAGAGAACTTCTGGCATAGGGATTAAGTGGAATATGATCCAGGGGGTGGGGGTGGGGGTGTGGAGGAGGAGTTTGAAAATCACTGCTCCAGATGAAAAGGTTTCTCCATCTCCTTTTTAAGCAGACATCCTTTTATTCTGAGGTTGTGCCCACTCGTCCTAAACCCTCCCACTACTGGCAAAATCCTCTCAATCCAGCTCTTTCACTATTCATCAGATTTCAATGAGGTCCTGCCTCATCCTTCTAAACTCGAGCAAGTCCAGGCCCAGAACCATCAAATGCTCCTCTAACATTATTCCTCTCATCCCCAGGATCATTCTTGTAAACCACCTCTGGGCCATCACATCCTCTCTTAGAAATGGGGCCTAAAATTGCTCACAACACTTACTAGATCAGGACAACCAGAAGGTGGTCACGTAAGGGAAGACAGCTGCAGGGCTGCCTAGAGTCTGTGGATTGGATGGTGTTCAAGGAGTCAGCTGAGGGGATGTTGTGGGGGGCGGGGGGGTCGTGGAAAGATGGCATTGGAAAAAGATGTGAGAAGACACCTCTCCCTGACTGAACTGTTCAATACTCGAACTGTAGTGACTTTTTTGACTTTATCAATGTTTTAAACAGTAATTTACTACAGTAGGATTCTGGAAATGATGAAAGGAAAAAAGCAGGGTTGGGCACGACCAGTTGGCCCAATAATCACAGAGACAAAGAATAAGGGGAACGATAGCCTTCATTACACACAAGACTGCAGGCCTGGGTCCAAGCAAGGAAGTGAAGGGAAGGAAGAGGTGCCTCAAACTTTATGGCCTGGGTCACAGGGGAGGAGTCCAGGGAGGAGTCTCGGAGAGGATTTCATCAAGAGGGTGGGCCAACCCATGCCTGTACTGGTCAGTTCATACAATACCATTTCATTACCAGCAACTTAGAAAAAACCTCGGTTTTCAACCAGTGAAAAGTACAGAAGAAGCAAGCCTGACCTTCCAGAAGGAACCTCAGGAACAGTTAGAGATAGATCCGAATCCTCAACGTGGAACTTGGGAGAAGCTGGAAGAAACTTCCGCATCCTCAGAGGCAAGATGGCGCCGAGATCTTTGGCCTGGTGGCGGGCCAGGTGCAGCGCGCGTATGGAATCCGACATGAGCCAGCTTGACAAAGGAGAGTGGGGTGTTGGTGCCCGAATGCCAGCGGGAGTTAGCGGGAAGGGAACTGCCTGTATGCAGCGGTGCATCTGGAGATGCTCCCCTGTGTTCTACTGAGCTTCTCAGCATGGGTGGAAGTTATCGCATTCAGGAAATTCTGGATCAGATCCGCAGTTGGGCTGCCAGGTATGAGGTGGCAGAGAAGAGGTGGAGGAGGACAACTTAGAAGTTCGAGAAGAAGAATAGCAAGAATGACTACTTTCTGCAGTTGGACTCACTGAAGGGACGCCTAAGGATTTAAGAACATCTCCTACTCCAATGAAAACTGTCATTTCACCACAGAGGCCTTCCCCAGACTTCAAGGCCCCTGCAACAGGGATGGAAGTCAACCTCATGTCTACAGAACTGATCCAACCAAATGAAAAGATGATGTCTTCTATGACCTAAAGTTTTGAAACTTTAAATGATCAATTTGCTGGTACGAAGAGAAAAATGGCTGGTATGTGTGAAGAAATTACATCTATTCAAGTTGATATTTTTCTTTGGCTTGGCTTCGCGGACGAAGATTTATGGAGGGGGTAAAAAGTCCACGTCAGCTGCAGGCTCGTTTGTGGCTGACCAGTCCGATGCGGGACAGGCAGACACGATTGCAGCGGTTGCAAGGGAAAAGTGGTTGGTTGGGGTTGGGTGTTGGGTTTTTCCTCCTTTGCCTTTTGTCAGTGAGGTGGGCTCTGCGGTCTTCTTCAAAGGAGGCTGCTGCCCGCCAAACTGTGAGGCGCCAAGATGCACGGTTTGAGGCGTTATCAGCCCACTGGCGGTGGTCAATGTGGCAGGCACCAAGAGATTTCTTTAGGCAGTCCTTGTACCTTTTCTTTGGTGCACCTCTGTCACGGTGGCCAGTGGAGAGCTCGCCATATAATACGATCTTGGGAAGGCGATGGTCCTCCATTCTGGAGACGTGACCCATCCAGCGCAGCTGGATCTTCAGCAGCGTGGACTCGATGCTGTCGACCTCTGCCATCTCGAGTACCTCGACGTTAGGGGTGTGAGCGCTCCAATGGATGTTGAGGATGGAGCGGAGACAACGCTGGTGGAAGCGTTCTAGGAGCCGTAGGTGGTGCCGGTAGAGGACCCATGAAGAGCCAGCTCTTCAGCGCTTGACGTCCTGCTTTGCGGAAACTGCCAAAATGTTTGGCCTGGAAGTCAGCCTGAAGAAAACTGAGGTCCTCCATCAGCCAGCTCCCCACCATGACTACCAGCCCCCCCACATCTCCATCGGGCACACAAAACTCAAAACGGTCAACCAGTTTACCTATCTCAGCTGCACCATTTCATCAGATGCAAGTCTGACAACAGACTTGCCAAGGCAAATAGCGCCTTTGGAAGACTACACAAAAGAGTCTGGAAAAACAACCAACTGAAAAACCTCACAAAGATAAGCGTATACAGAGCCGTTGTCATACCCACACTCCTCAAGTTGATATTAATAAGAGTTCAACAGCAGTGGACACTGGACAAGATCAATTTAAGAGGATAGATAACATTTTTATTTCTCTGTAAGGACCGTGTGGACCATTATGTGGAGATAATGGATCAAATTGAGGATTTGTTTACACGCTGGTATGTCCAGAAGGGACATTTGTTGGAAAATCAAAGTTGTCGTAATAATATTAAGATAGTTGGTCTGCCAGAAGATCCTGTAAAATTATTTTTGGAAATGGATTCCAGAGATATTTGGAGTCGTGTTTTTTAGATCGGCCTCATAGGCCATTAAGGAGAAAACCTTTTCCGGGTCAAATGTTAAGAGCGGTTCTTTTAAGATGTTTGTGATATCAGGATAGAGAAATGATATTGTGGCTTGTGGTTCAGAAAGCTCGCCTTGATCAAAGCCCTACGATGGTTCAAGGCAATAGGGTTTTATTTTATGCTGATTTAAGTCAAGAGATCATTAAGTGACGGAAAGAGTTTAATCTGGTCAAAGCAGTGCAGTGGAAGAAAGGATATAAGTTTACTTTTCGGTATCCAAAGGTATTTAAGGTGATTTACGGGCCAGATCAGTCTCAATGTTTTGAGAGTCCTTATGGTGCATTAGCGTTTGCAAATTTCTTCCCAGATTTGAAGGAATCGATGGGGAAAATGTCTTGGGATAAGATTGGGAAGGGAATGGGGTAAAGAAGTTGGAATCAGAATTGGTGAGTGAGGTTGAAGATGAAGCTCAAGCTTAATGTGGTTGTTATCACTAGGATGACTGATGGGTATTAAATTTCAGTTGGGGGGTGGTGGTTGACTCTACTACTTCTAAAGTCATCTGCCACTTGTGGTATGAACTACACCTGGTCCACAGAGGGGGGTCTGGTTCTTGTAGGTTTTTACATTTTTTCAGGGTTTTCTTATTGATTGAAAGGGGGGGGGGGTTGGGTTTATTTAAATATGTAATTGCTGTGTGAAGTGTCAATCTCAAGAGGAAATCAAGTTATGGCTCATTTAAATTTTTTGACCTTTAATGTTAAAGGACTTAATAATCCACTTAAAAGGAAGGGAATATTGGCATATATAAATAAATGAAGGTTGATGTTGCTTTTTTGCAAGAAACTCGTTTGTCTGAGAAAGAAATTGAAAAGAGATAGGGTAGGACATGTTTTTGCATCTTCATTTAATTCGAAAGCTAGAGGTGAGTTGCAACTTTGGTTCATACAAAGATAATGTTTCAGTTGGAATCATTCTCTGCCACATTGGGTAGAGAGCTGTTGGTGAATTGTAAAATTTTTGCTGAAGTATGGACTTTGATGAATGTTTATCCACCCAATGAAGATGATGAAGATATTATTTCTGTAACTTTTTTGAATCTGGGTCAAGCTAATGAAAATATTTTGGTTGGTGGGGATTTTAATTGAGAGTTGGATAAATTTCGAAAAACTGTACAAAGAACCAAAATAGCTAAATGGATGTTAGACTCAATGAAAGATTTGAATTTGGTGGAAATCTGGAGGAAGTTAATACTCACAGAAAAATACTTTTCTTTTTATTTACCCAGACATGATTCTTTTTCGAGAATTGACTTTTGCTTAATGTCAGTACAATTACAGGGTAGATTTATACATACAGAGTATAAGAGTAGGATTTTGTCTGATCATTCTTCATTGTTAAGTAGAAGTACACAATCATTTATCCGGACATCTAAAATCCGGAAAGCTCCAAACACCAGCAAGTGGGGAGAGAGATGCAGCGCGAATCAGGTGGGCGAGGGGTGGGGGAAAATGGCAGCGCGACTAGAAGGGAGTGGGGGTGGATACAGCAGCACAAATTTGGTGGGCTTAAATCTGTCTTTGCGAAATCCAGAAAAATCTGAAATTCGGAACACAGTGACCCCCGCCCACCCTCGAGGGTTCTGGAGAAAGGATTGTGGACCTGCACATGTTCTGGTTTGTATAATGTAGAGACCCTTATCGGTGAAGATTTCATAGGATGTTATTGAAGCAACCAAAGTTTCAAAGTTATATCAAAGACCATATTCAGTCTTATTTGCAAATTAATACATATTCAGTACAAAGTAAATTTGTTTTGTGGGATGCATTAAAAGCTTATTTAAGATTTCTGATAATCAATTATTCTACAAGAATTAAGACGCAGCATTTGGCAGAGAGGCAAAATTTGGAGAAGGAAATAACAATGTTAGAAAAGGAATTCCAACGAAATTCGACTGTGGATGAAAAGACTTTTTTGATTCAGTTGAAACTGTTATAATATAATGCAAACATATAAATATGAAAAATTAATACAATGATCCAAATAGCGTTACTATGTGTAAGGAGAAAGAGTGTATAAGGTTTTCGCTCGGCAATTAAAGACTGAACAGGCATCAAGGACAATAAATGTGATGAGATAATACCGGAGTCACTTTTAAACCTCAGGAAATGAATGATGAATTTCACTCATTTTACCAGAATTTATATCCTTTTGAAGTAAGTCAGGATGAGGAACGTGTTGAGTCTTTTTTAGGTAGTTTGGACTTATCGGTTTTGGACAATAAAGATAGGACAGAATTGGAAATTCCTTTCAATGATTTAGAAATTGAAGAAGCGATATTGAATATCACCTGGAGAAGATGGGTTTACAGGAGGGTTTTATAAAGAATTTTATGAAGTCTTGTCTCCTGTTTTGATGGATGTTCTTAAACAAGCCACAGAAGAGCAAAACCATTTCCAGAATCCTTTTCTAGACCTAGACTTAGTTATTGCAAAAAAGGAAGAGCCCCATTGAGAGTTGCCTCATATCGAGTAATATCTTTATTAAATGTAGATTATAAGATAGTAGCTAATAGACTTGCAAAGTATTTATCACGTTTAATACATGTTGATCAAGCAGGTTTCATTAAGAATAGATTTTCTTCTTAAAATATTGTTAGATTAATGTGTCAAGACATTGTTTGAATCAATCAATGATAGTGGCATTAGATGCAGAAAAAGCCTTTGATCGAGTTGAAAGGTACTTTTTATTTAAAGTACTTGAAGATTTAAGTTTGGGCCTTTTTTACCTGGTTGAGTTAAAGCCTTGTATAAAAATCCTTTGGTGAGGATGGTGACAAATGGACAAATTTCAGATACCTTTAATTTAACACGCTCCGCAAGGCAAGGTTGTCCTTTGTCACCATTGGTGATAGAACCGTTAGCCCAAGCTATAAGACAAAATGATAAAATTAGTGGGATTAAAATAAATGAAGAGAATATAAGGTTCCTTTGTACCAATATATTTAACAAATCCTCAGAATCATTATGACATCTGCAAACCTGTTTGGTACAATATGGAGAAATGTCTGGTTATAAGGTTAATCGGGATGAGAGGAACATGTTACCAATTAGGAGGAAGATTATCCTGCTTGTTAACAGATTACACAGCTTAGATGGACTAAGAAAATTAAATATTTAGGGGTAATGGTTGATGTGGATTATCAACATTTGTGTAAGTTGAACTATGTTTCTCTATTGATAAAATTAAAGCTGATTTAATTAAATGGAAAAATCTTCCTTTGACATGAATGGTAGATGTGAATTGTGTTGAAGTGAATATTTTTCCTTGTATTCAATATCTTTTTCAATCAATTCCATGTTTGCTTCCAAAGATATTCTTTAAAGAGTTATGCAGGCATCAGAATATTTTTATAGAAAGGTACTTTGGCTAGAGTATTGTTGCAAAAATTGACATGGAAATATGCATTAGCATCTACAATGGCCTCATTTTCAGAATTATTTGTTAAATTTACGTGATAATTTTTTTTTATGTGAAGACATGGTCAAAAATTTACAGTCTTTTGCTTCTATTCCCTCTTAAGGAGTGGAGTAACATTTACAATTTTCCAGTCCAGACAAGGATAGATGGACTTTAAACACGAACATGGTGAGCAATTCGCGAAGCTATTCATTCAGATATACTCCTCACAACAAGGTAATTCCAAAACACCCAAGTTATAGGGTTCCATATGAGAGACGAGGCCAATAGCCGCAGAGATCAAGACAAAGCAGAATCATACACACCATTACTACCAAGATTTACATTAGTGACATATCAGAGTCAATGCGATACTTTAAGATTAGTTACAGCACAGTAAAAGACCCTTTAGGCCCACAAACCTGTGCCTCCCAATTCACCTTCAACACGCTCATACTTTTTGAACAGTGGGAAAAATCTGGCCCCCCCTCCCCCACCCCGGGGAAAATCTAAGCACACACAGGGAGAACATAGAAACTCCTCACAGAGAGAGCAGGATTTGAACCCCATCCCTATCACTGGCAGCGCAACAGAGTTGCGATTCTGCCATCCACTGTTGAACCATGTTGTAGAGGAAGAAACTCAAATCAAGGAAGTCAATAAATGGAGAACATCAATATTTCATGAGTTGGTACGGATTAGTCCAGATTTTGAGAAAAGATGGATGGACAGTACTTTGCAACAACATAATAACAGTCAATACAAAAGAAGCCACAGGGAGCTTGCATGGGAGCCAGGAAGGGAAAGTAGCCACTTCATTGAAATGGAAGCAAGAGAATAGTCTCAGGAGCCAGAACCCATGTGAGAGAAATTCTGGTTCATGAGCAAGTCACGAAAACCCAATGATGCCTTCCAAAGTTCATTCCAAAGGCATTTATTTCAATTTATTTCTCCAGTTTGGGTATTTTAGATCATTAATATTCCCCAGTATTCTTCAACATCTGATGATGAGGTGTTACATTTGCTGTTATGTGCTGTAACAATGCACCTCGTAGTATTTGCACAGCAGATATAATAAGGGATCCACCTTTCCCCCTCTCCTACATAGTGTCTATTTAAGACAAACATTTTTCTCTCAATTTGCCCATAATCTGCAAAGAAATGATGATGAGATCATGAGATGAAGCAATAGAACTTGATTCATCTTTTGATTTCATCGTCTAAACAAGTTTTAAAAAAATACAGAGCAGTGAGGGTCTGGGATACATTGCTGGGGTGGAGGTCGGGGCTGGTACAATAAGGACATTCAAAACACTCTAAGATACATGGATGGAAAAATAATAGAGGGTAATGAGTGTGAGGTAGGGAAGGGTTAGATTTGTAACGACACTGATATACCATTGTTTACAAACAATTAAAGAATATCCTCACTCATTTCCTCCAGAAGACAATGCAGTCGACCTTCTTTATCCTCCTCAGACACAACATTGCATTCTTCAACTCTCCAAACATCACCCAGCCAAACCCCTTTGAACTTCTCCTTAGCTCAGTGCCACATGGTGATCCTGATGCTCTCTCTCTCCCCCACTCCTTCATCCGAGATCCATCACCCATATACTCACGCTTAACGCACCTGCGCCCGTGGGCTATTCCTCCAGTGCGACGATCCAATTACATCATCAGCGGCAACTGGCACTGTTCCCAAAGCAGGCAGATGCATCACCGTGACAGCCCCCTCCCTCCCACCTCCAGCCTCCGCTCCATGCAAGGAGGCGACTGAATGGAACTGTCCCCAGTGTAACGGTCTGGAGGGTTGACAGTTCAGCCTGATCTCGTATGATTCTGGAAGACAGGGGATGCAGGTGCACGACTGGTCCTTTCGCTCTGGCCCTGATGCAGAACGTGGACATTCGAAATACACTGGCTTCAACCTGTTGATGGAAACAGTGTTACCTTTTCCATTCCTGTCAATCTCAAAACACTATGGATGGTGCCATAAGACCTGGAAAGGACCATCGTAAATGGGCTAAAGTGGTTTACAAACAACATCATGTCAAAGAAACACACGAGAACACTGTTGTGAATCATTTGGCACATCTACTGCAGATGATGCTGCTACATAGGAGAACATCAGAGTAATCTCATTTTCTCGAAGATGGTCAAGATAACTGACCTGTTCATGGAGCACTGTGTCTGGACTCAGATTCACAAACTCCCTGGCAAGGTCAGCATACAGTCATAGACTAACTCTACCACTAAACATCCATGATCTGCCTTAAGAGCTGTAGTCACGCAAAGGAGAACCATGGGCAAGCGTTCGCTCCATGTAGATGATTTGCCACCTGCTGTCAATGGTGCTTTCGATCGTCAAGGAAAATGCTCAAAGAAGCTGTTGGCCCTGAAATGCTTCGCCATAATTCAGGTAGTGCCCAGAGGATCAGTGAGAGCTCAGACCAATGCTGACTCGAACTGAGACCCTCGATCTGTTGTAATAGTGCTCAGAACACCTAAAGATGGAATCCAATGATCCACAAAAGTCCAAGCAATTGTCTCTGCAGAGATGCCGATGATAGGAATTTCATCCTTCCACCTGGTAGTTCTGTCCTCACACGTGAGCAGATAAGTACATTGCCGAGATGGCAGAAGTGGATCTTCCAAGCCACAAGGTGCACGTGCTGGAAATAGGAATCCAAAGCGACAAAATCCCCCAGCTTGAATTTCATGTGCCTGGAGACTTTAGGGAGTTCACCCAACAAGCAAGTCCTTGCGCATAATCCAACATTCTGTTTAACACGAAGCCAGGTAAGATGTTCCTTAACCAGTTTGATTGATGCTCTTCTACCAGGAAGAGATAGATTGTGAAGAGAAAATTTCCTGCCTCATAGCCGCCCACATATACAGCCTAGTCCTTCCTGTTGGGGAAAAAAAAAATCACTTTTATGTACAGTACCACATTTATTTTTTTATTCCATTTTCATAGTTGAAAGTACCATTTGGATTCGATTCTATTATTATATTGAACTGTATACAAAACTATAAAGATATTTTTTTAAAAACTGAAATGTTTCACTGCGAGATAGATAGCTAAGAGTTCTTGCCCAAATGTACTATATTTTCCTGAGCTGGTGACCACTTGGCTGGAACAAAAAATGCCAAAGTTTACAATTGCCCACAGACTCGTTGTTCGAACACTGGTCCCACAGCACTGACAGATGCATCTGTGGTAAGAGACCAAAACCTTGGGCATTTGATGTACAACCTTAGTGGCATTTGTAAGTACAGTGTTCACATCATGGAAAGCATACACAGCATCGTCTTTCATAGTTAAGGTCTTTTTGAAACAGACATAAGATCCTTTGAGTCATTCAGCAAGAGGTAATAGAGATGCTGTGGCATTCACCAGGGAACAGCAATAAAAATTCCTCATACCTAAAAACCATCACAACTGTCCAACCTTAACGGGGGGAGGAAATTCTCAAAATTCACGTACTTCCCATTCATCAGGCAAAATACCATGTTGCATAACGCTAGGCCTCAAAAATACAAGATCAGAAGCACCAGAAACAATTTCCTGGGATTGATCACGATGCCGCATTCCTCAAGCCTTGGAAACGATGAGATAAGGTGGCTCTTGTGCTCCTCTTCATCCACACTAACAACCAGAATCTAATTGATGAACACAAGCACCAAACAAACCCAAGGCCAGTGAGTTCGTGGTCCATGAACCACTGGAATGTCTGAGCTGCATTCCATAGACCGAATGGTATTCTCAGAAACTCAAACATGCCGAATGGGAGCATACTGCTGTCTTCGTGACATCCGGAGACTCAAATGGAATCTAATAGTAAGCACGTTCTAGATCTATTTTAGCAAATGCATATTTGCCGTGGAGGTTTGCTGAGAAGTCTTGTAAATTTGGAATATTGTATCAGTCAGGCACGGTGGAATTGTTCAGGGGACGATCATCTCTGCAAGGCCGCAAATCCCTAGTTTTTTTCAGAACCATATGCAACTGTGAAGCCCAGCAGCTGTCAGATCTGTGGACAACACCCAACTCTTGCCAATCCAATCTTGCGATTTTAAGATAATCTGGGTGTATTACGAGCCTGCGTCTCAGACCCTGCCTTTATATGGTGGCTTATTGCATGTCTGTACACCGTTACTATGGGGTCACGAGGCGAGGAAAACACTTGAGCAAGGCTTGGAAAGGGCAGGAATCAGATTAAAGGCTTGTCAGGCAGCAGATGGCATTGGAAGGACAACAAATGCAGCTCAGTTGCATTCAAGAGCTTCAGTCCACACAACAACGTTTTTTCAAATACATCACGGAAAAATGTGACAAGAAATCCACTCCCAAAATGGAATTTTCCACATTTACAACTGAAAAACCACCCAAAAAGATTGCAAGACAGAAATGAAGCACGAGTAACCTGTGGCCATGTTTGAAAAAGAGAATCATTTGTAGCTGAAATAACACATGACATATTAGAAAGACTATGTTCCTCAGGGATTGGAGGGACCAGCACTGATCCAAAGTGACAGATAATTTTGGAGTTTTACATAGAGATGACAAACAAATAACCTACTCCAACAATTGCCTCGAATGTTTCCATTTTTCTCAGTTTCCTTCAATAATCTCTCTCAAATGAGATCAAATCCCAAGACAAAAGAACAGAACCAGGCCACCAGGCCCATTGAGTCTGCTCTGTAAATACACAATGAGCTACTCTACACTCCTTCAAATTTCCAGCCTTTTCCCCATATCCCTTCATGCCCTCACTAATGAGATACTTGTCTATTTCTTGTTTAAATACTCCCAGTGATCTGGCATCCACTGCTGTATGAGGTGAGGCAGTAAGTTCCACAGCTCCATGACACTCTGGTGAAAGAAGTTCTTCCCAATCCCAGTTTTAGATGGATAACCTCTAATTTTCTTGTCCTCGATTCACCCACCAAGGGAAATATCTTACCCGCATCCACCCTATCTAAACCTTTCAAAATACAAAATGTCTCCATGAGCTTTCTTCTTTAATTTACGATACCCCAATGAATACAACCCAAGAGCTGTCAAACACTCCTTGTGCATTATATTTTGCATTCTGGGAATCATCCTCGTCATTCTCCTCTGCACCCTCTCCAAAAGCATCACATCCTTTCTCAGATAGGCAGCCCAAAACTGCACACAGTACTCGAAATGAGGTCTCACCTGTGCCCCATAGAGCCTCATCAACACCTCTTTACTCTTGTACACCATTCCTCTTGAAATGAATGCCAACATAGTATTCGCTTTCTTCATGACCAATTTCACCTGGTCATTAACTTTTAGGTTTCCTTGCACAAGGACAGCCAGGTCCCTTTGCACATCCAAGGTCTGAATTTTCATCCCATCCAAATAGTATGCTTCCTGTTTATTTCCACTGCCAAAATGTACAACTGTACATTTCTCGGTGTTAAATCTCATCTGCCATCATTTTGCCCAGTTTCCTAATCTGTTTATATCCTTCTGCAACTTTACGGTTTCTCCACTTCCTACTCTGTCCCCTATCTTGGTGACCTCTGCAAATTTGGCCACAAAACCATTTAAATCACAATCCAAATCAGTAATTTATTTTTCCTTGGAATATATCTATCCTGCATTCCTTTTATTACTGCCACATGCCATTCGAGAATCGATCATCACTGAACCTGAACATGTTTATTGTGATGAACGTCTTCCAATAAATGTTCTGGGTTTAATTTTTTTAAATCATGTTGTGGTTCCTTTTCATCACCTCTTTGGAAGCTGAATTCACAAAATTTTCCAAATATTTTTTCAGCAATAATTCTGTGGTACAGAGGATTACTCATCTTTCCCCGAGGTTAAAAGTTGCATTTTGTTTTTCTTGTCTCAACTGGACATTGTACAAGGTGAAGGCTGATTACAATGGATTCAGTAATGATGGCCTTCAAATTTTGGAAGATTGAGAGGGGATCTTATAGAGACAGATAAAATTCTGGCAGGACTGGACAGAATGGATGCAGATGGGATGTTTCCAAAGATGGGAAAATCCAGAACCCGGGGCCATGGTTTGAGGATAATAGGCAAACCATTTAGGACCGAGATGAGGAGGAATTTCTTTACCCAGAGGGTGGTGAATTTGTGGAATTCATTGCCACAGAGGGCAGTAGAGGCAGGTTCATTAAATATATTTAAGAGAAAATTAGATCTATTTCTTCAGTATAAGGGTATTAAAGGTTACGGAGAGAAGGCGGGGACGGGGTACTGAACTTTAAGATCAGCCATGATCTCGTTGAATGGCGGAGCAAGCTCGAAGGGTCGAATGACCTACTCCTGCTCCTATCTTCCATGTTTCTATGATAAACTGCTGTTTCTACAGGGAATTAACTCATGGAAATGTTCTAAATACATTCATTGGAGATAGACCTCTGTGAAAAGTTTACTGCCCATCGGCAACAATCCTTGAAAAGAGATGAATCATCACCCAACAGAGCAGCCCAGGAATAGGCCATTTGGTGAACAATATCTGTGGTGACCATGATGCTCATTTAAATTAATCCCATCTGTCAGCACATGGTCCATACACATCACACATTCCTTCTTGTTCATATGCCCAACCAAATGCCTCTTAAATCATGGCGATTTCACCACTATCCTGGCAGTGTGGGCCATACCCCCACCGCACTGTGCAAAAACCTGCCTCACTTTTCTCCTTTTCCCCCTCTCATGTTCAATATAGGCATCGTAGTATTTTTACATCTCCCACGGGGGCGGGGGAAGAAGAAATCTACCTTCTCCAGGACTACAAAAATTGGATAAATTTCAACCAGGCCATCACTCAGCTTCCAATACTCCAGAGAAAACTATCCAAATTTGTCCAATCACTCCTCAGAGCCAATGCTCTATACCAAGCAACCCCCTGATAAACTCCTTTTGTCATGCAGCAACTAGAATTGCAGAAAACACTCAAAATGTGGCCTAACCACATTTATACTTCATGCCCTGCTCAATGAAGAATAATTTCTTTAACGCTCTACACTTGTGTTGCCACTTTCAAGGAGCTCGCGCTTGCACCCCAAGATCCCTCATTGCAACACTACTACAAGTCCTCTCATAGTGCAAGGCACTTGTCCCGATTAAACTCCATCTGCCATTTCTCTGCCCACTTTTATAAGTCATCTGGTTTGGAAGGGAAAATACAAGGGGAACTGGGTGAATTAACAGGAGAGAGATAAAAATATGGGGGGGGGTGTGGGCAGATTAGATGAACTTGGAAAATTCCCTATTCATACCATCGATTCAAAAATGCAATAAGAGATGGTTCCTCTGGAATTGACCTCACCCAGACAATGGAGGAGGCAGAAGACAAAGGTCAGAGTGGGAATGGAATGGAACTTAAAACAGCTTGCGACCATGAGCCAAGATGGCCATTGTGATCCAAGTGGAGGCACTCAGCCAATCTGTCATTTACTCTGGATTGGTTTCCTGCCACAGAGTGCAAGGACATGGTTGGAGGAGGTGATTGTGAAACATTACCCTGCATGAGAATCCCTGGATGGTGGTAACTGATGTAGATTGCAGGAGAAAATGCCCGAGGACTGGGAGGAATTAGGAATCTGTAATTATTTGAAAGATCTTACTGTAAGATTCATCACCAATGAGTAAGAAAGCAGCTTCACTCTATTCTCCCTCTCAGAAAGATTTAGTTGATAAAAAAAACAATCTTTCAGCACAGCCAGGGGCAAAAGGGCTCTTAATTTAGTCTTGCAATCAACAGACTTTGAAGATACCCACCATAAAAGACTCATAATTCAATTCTAGATTCACTTCTGGTGGATGTATGAGAGCCAGTGGCTTGCTTAATCAGATTAGCCTTATTCTGAGTTTCCATTTTGACTTTCACACCATCAAATACAAGCCCCAGTTTTTGATCCCCAAGTATTTTCTATCCTTACCCACTTTGCAACCACACCTACCTGAAATTGGAACAAAAAACAGCTAATTTTAACATGTATAAATCATATACAAAATAATTTACCCACATTTTCACATCACTGTAGCCACTGAGGGATAACTTGTGCCCATCAGGAAACTTCACCAGCCACTAAAGGGTGATATTTACCTTGGTATTAATGACTCTGTTCCAGTGTTACTTTCAGACATAAACAATATTTCTTTTCTTACTGACCAGACCTAGAAAGCATTGTGTAAAAATGTGAAAATATCAAGTCAACCAGGAGATATAAACTTCTGACTGCAATGTTGTTGTGCAAATTTGCTACATTACTGAAGTCTCACAGAGCTTACTGTCAGTTTACCTGATAAAACTTGTGTTTGATGTTTTATTAACTTCACATTTCGGGCCACAAATGTGACATTGTCGACGAGGATGGGATCCGAACCCACGTGTGCACAGCACAAAGGATTACCTGTTACATTATACTCAGACAATAGTCCACAATTCATTTCAGAGACATTTGCGGAATACATGAGGACCACAGGGATCCACCATCATAAAGTAACTCTGAAATGGCCACAAGCCAACGGAGAAGTAGAGAGACAAAATCAGTCGATTGAAAAACGATTGAGGATTGCACACGCAGAAGGACAAAATTGGCGAGAAGCATTGCTATCTTATGTGGCTGTCTATCGAGCAACGCCTCATGCAACCACTGGAAAAAGTCCTGCAGAAGCATTTTTTGGGAGAAAAATCCGCACAAAATTGCCAGAAATAAAGGAAATCCGAGATGACCAGGAGATGAGGGACCACGATGCTGAAAAGAACGGTGCAGCAAAGCTGTACACAGATTCGAAACGTGGAGCCAAGTACTCAGACATCATGCCAGGAGATAATGTTCTAGTGAGGCATGAAACTGGTGGTAAACTAGACACACCTTATTACCATCAACCCAATACTGTCGTATCCAGAAGTGGCAGTATGGTGATAGTCAATTCTCCGACTGGAGTCCAGTATAAGAGAAATGTATCAGGTGTAAAAATGTACCAGTCCAAAGATACATCGAGCGAAGAGGTTGAAAGGCCAATACGAGATGCTGAAACTGAGAGACCTGATGATGTTCCAGAGGCAGTTACCAGCACTCCTGATGAAGTGACTAGAGCGCCAGAAACACCCGAAGCCGTGGCGAGCAGTATTTCCGACGCTGAGAGTGAACAACCAAGAAGCGACGACAATATCGCAGGCAGGCCGAAATGAAACCGGAAAGTGCCCAAACGATACGAAGACTTTGTGCCATAGTTTTAATTAGAACTTTGGGACAGTATTTTAATCTTATATCATAAAGTGCATGTATGAGTGCTGTAGGAAGTAAATTTTATGTAGTTGAGTTATAGTATTACCATTAGTTACGATGTTTGTATGTTTCCGAGGGATATTGGTAAGTGAAGGTAAAGTTTATTTCTGATTAAAGGAGGGATGTCATGATAATGAATATGTATGAGATGTACCGGACGTCACGTGGTATGAGAGGGAGATAAGAGCACAAGCAGGAGAACAAAGGAAACAGGAAGATAAAGACACTGAGAAGTTTACCTGATAAAACTTGTTTTTGATGTTTTATTAACTTCACATTTTGGGCCACAAATGTGATACTTACAACAGGTATTCAAAATCAAGCAATAACAGAAATAACAGAATATTACAGCACGGTACAAGCTCTTTGGCCCACGATGTTGTGTTGATCTTGATATTTCTAACAAAAAAATAATACCCTATAGCGGCTACTGCGGTAGATGCTACTAAATAAAGGCAAACACATACAAAGGTCGTCAACTCAAGACTGGTTTATTGCAGACATACACAGACCTTTTATTCCCTGCCTGTCAATAAGAATATTACTGAACACCTTCCGGTCCACAGGACCAGCAGGTTAAAGCTAGGAGCCATTAGTGCCCCGTGCCTTGAGGCAGGGGCTTCATCTGATCCACTCACTGTACTTTGGTGCCCAGCACTGTTAGCCCGCGACGTGTCAGGCAAGTCTGTGAACTGATGGTGGTAGTTCGTAATATCGCGCTGTGCTTCCGCTACAACCCTGTTTTTATTTCACCTATGTATGCCTGTCTAAGAGTCTCTTAAATGGTCCTTACATGATATTGTAATAGATAAATATATTTGAAGAATTTGGTAATATTAGGGATTTTGGTAAGATTTAGAGTAGGTTGCATACATACACACACATACATTTTAAAACATCTTATTTGAAAGACTGAAGAAATATTGAAGATCTCTGGAGAATGTTATGCTCATTCACAAGTAGGTGTTAATCGAACTGATGTTATAAAATGAATGACCATTGTCTGGAAATGGAGCCAGGATGGCTACAAGTACCTTTCTGCAGGCTGCTTCCAGGAAAGTCACTTCTCGGTTTTGTTTATCTACCACTAGGTTAAGCAGAAGAAAGAATTCCTGTTGTTTGGAATAAGAGTAATGGAACTCTGTAGTAGCTTGCAGAAAGACGTTACCATCTGGAAAACCCTAACGGGGCAAGGTTCATCAGTGAGACACTGAGGTGACTTATGGTGGTACCTCAGTTGTGGAAATCCTGGAACAACAAATCTCTCTCGAAAAACCCTACAAGACCTATCCTGAGTGGTAAACATTTACCTTTTGAGCACCAAATCCTGGTGAAATTTATACACATTCCATTCTGTGCACAGCAGAATTGCCTGCATCCAAAGAACTTGGAAGAAGGAGAAGTGAGATTGAACTGTGAACCAAAGAACTTTTCTTAAATTTAAACACATTACAAACATGTGCACTTAGAATTAAAAGGGGGTTAATTGGGATTTGTTAAGTATAGAGTTAAGTTAAAGTTTGATTCTATTTTCATGATTAAATTTGATTAAAAATAACTTCTGTTTAAAAAAACCACTTGTCTTGGTGAATGTCTCTTGCTGCTGGGTTTTGGGATCCTTTGGGCTCTTAACAATATCTGTTTGGATAATGATATTGGGCCTGTTCAAAGTAGGAAATGGCTTCTACCAGCAGGAATTTCTATTTGATAAAAAAAATATTGATAGGTGGCTGGCCACATACGTTTCCTAAAATTTAATACCCTCTCCCTCCCTAAACCACATTCAGCCCTGTGACATCTTTCTACGTTGCATTACTGGGAACACCAAGGACCTGACCCATTTCCCATCTCTCCTTGCAATGCCAATATGGCAGCTGCCATAAGAATTAAATTCACATTTTAATTCAGCAAGTAACATGAAGGTTATCCTGACATCCTGCTTAAAAGGAAGGGTCAAAAACCTTCCTAATTTTGTCACTTCATTTTTATTTCGATTCCCATGGGGCATGAGCAAAAAATGTCCCATCCATTGGCTAACCAAATTATGAGTAAAATCATGATCCCTGTTCATAAAAACCCATTACTTTCAATGTTACACAGATATACTAGGAATAATTCTGTAATAAAAGTGAAGAAAACATTGAAAGAATTTTCCCCTTATCAATGCTGAGATTGTTGCGCACCAGGTGACCAGGCAAGCATAAAAGGCCAAA
Source organism: Narcine bancroftii (assembly GCF_036971445.1). Classification (NCBI taxonomy): domain Eukaryota; kingdom Metazoa; phylum Chordata; class Chondrichthyes; order Torpediniformes; family Narcinidae; genus Narcine; species Narcine bancroftii. Next base: position 34,449,550 of record NC_091479.1, read on the forward strand.
TCACTGCAACACTTGGACAGTCCAAGATGGCACAGAGTCCCCTTTACCACTGAGAAGGAGCCTGGGCCTAGCACCATGTGCAGGCTGAGATGCCCTTCACTTCCGCGTAGCGGCCAGCCAGCTGGAGAGTGATGCCACAATGCAATGACATCACTGCTGGAAGTCAGGGGCACGTCACCAGAAGTGGGTGAGCACACGTGGGGAATTTAAACCAGTAAAGCCAGTCTTTGTTTTACACTCACCTTGTGGGGACGTCTCTTTATTTGGTAGCGCTGCTGCAGCGGATGCTACAAATCGATAACTTCTTACTTGCTGCAACCAAACAGGTCTGCAAGATACACCAACCGAAATAGAAAACATGACCAGAAATCCCAGAGATCATAAATTCAAAAGGATTGGTGAAATATTGACTCTGTATTGTTAACACCAAAGTCCCTATATTTTTAAGGCATTCGGACAAGTAACTGAGAAACATTGCATTTTAAACACATGGTATGTCAACTTTAAAAAAATAACATCTAAGTTTATGAAGAATGTGATACTACAACAGGAAAAACGGATGGAATCAGACACATTCTATGAGCATTGGGAAGCAAAGAAAAATGGATTGGTTTTCCATCCCTTCCGAAGCGACTCAATGACACCGACAGGTCCTCCCCGACCTGCGACCGTAGTGGAGTCCAAAGGTCCCACAATGGTCGCTTCGGGGTGGGTGTCCACGATGGTCGCAAGTCGAGGTTTTGACCACGTGCGAAGAGCCCTGAAGCCTTAGAGTCTATTTTTAAAATAAAATGATTTGACAAAGGAGAACAGAGACACAGGGCACAAAAGACCCAAAATGTCCGGATTGACTTTGTGACTCAGGATCCATTGGATGGGGGCAGCCATCTTAATTTCTGTGCGCATGCGCCAGTCATCACTTGGCGCTTGCGCAAATGCTTCGTGGCCCTCAATCGGCACATGCGTATCTGCAACATATTTGCGAACTCACCACGCATGCGCCAACCAGACTTGCCAATCACCTGCCCCCGCCACCTCCCGCTGCAAGTAACCCCCGCGGCCTCCAGCCTCGCCCTGTCGGCGCCATCAGGCCTCGCACCGACGCCTGAGCTCCACCCAAACACACCGCCGGTACCGGCCGCTCCCGGGTTGGTCCCACCGGGCTGCTGGTCGCCCGTTTTCCCTGGACCGCGCGGCTGAGGATCCCGGCGCCGCCGCCAATTTCTTCCCGTTGGGCCAGCGGGGACGCGACGGACCCTCAGCAGACGATGCCGCCGCAAACGTCCCGCCTCCTCACAGCACGAGCCAATCAGCCCGCGAAGCCGCCTGTCAATCCAACGCGAGTTCAGCGTCCAATCAAATAGCGGTCTTACCGAATCAGCCCATTGGCTCGCGCAACTGAAGCAACCAATCAGCGAGCGATCGAACACACAGCGCACCCAGTCAGCATCGCAAGACAGAAGACAGGCAGTCGAAGGAGCAGGAGACCCTTCGGCCCTTCCATTTCCAGCTACCCCAACAACTCAATCAAATCCTTAGATTTCATTGGATCACTTTGTCTTGGCTCCAAGATTCCTCTGACCTCAAGAAATACATTGTACCCCAACTACAAGGGAGACTATTTATTCTCAATCTTTCCTCCAAATTTATTACCGCTTCCAATTTAATGTTTGTTAATTTTTTCAAAGTATCTGCATCTAAGTTAAATGCATATGATTCCTCTACGAATGTGTCCACCAATAAACTCATCACAAGTCCATGGATCCCAATTTCAAATGAACCTTCAATAGGGTAGAGAATTCCAAGGATATTTCATTTTCATTTAAGACATTTCTTAAAGTCTAAGCAGCCGATCGGTTATTGGGAAATTGTGACACTTGGTGTTCGGCTCCTTTGCATTATCGTCTCTTGATCCCTGCTGCTGTGTCCCCTCATAATGTTGTAAGGTCATCTCCCTTTTTTTCCAATTTCAAAGAGATCCATATTCAAACTTTCCTCCTATCACCCGGTTAAAACATCCCAGAAACAAATTTGACAATATGTGTGCACTTCTCATTCTTCATATCAGGAAACTGGACACGTGACTCCCGATGTGAAATTGGAGTGTTCGCGCTACTGTGAAAGGTGGAAAGGAGGATACACACTCAAGCAATCAAAGTTAAAGATGCTTCATTACACTGGCAGCTCTACTTCTATTCTCTCCCCGCTGCTGTCGACAGGAGTGATGTCACATCCGCGCCGGCCTCCGATTGGTCAGTATTCCTGTCCTTGTTGATTCCTTCCATGCGGGTTGTCCCCTGGGATGAAAGTTGTTGGTCCCCGTGGACTCTGTGTGGTCACCACGTATGTCAGCCATCTTGTGTGGATTCCCAGTTAGCATGATCCCCCACCCCCCCAGAACCACTGTTCGCTGCTTTCAGTCGCCTATATCTGTGTCGTGGGAGCTGAGTAGAGGCCAGATTGCTAATGTCCAGATGGAGGGGGGATGAGGTGGTTTATGGGGGGATTTCTTTATTCTTTCTTTTATATATACCACATATATTTGTATTTCATTTGTATTATTATTAATTGTGTTAATTTTTTGTGTATTTAATTTATAAATAATATATTTTTTAAATTATCAGAGGTCATTCCACGGGACCTAAAGTGACCTAGAGCAACACTGGGGACACCCTCCTGCCCCCCCCCCCCACCCCAAATATCAATGTGATCCACTACAATCATTGACAAAATCATCGAGGACCTCTTCACCCGACCAACAGCATCATCCAGCTATTCCCGTCGGGAAAGAGATCCAGGAATTTCAGAGCCGGTACCTCCAGGCCCAGGAACAGCCTCTTCCTCCAAGCAGGGAGAACATGGAATGATTCATGAGCTGCTCATACAAATACTCCTCAACTCTGCTATTTATTCAACAATATGGAGTTATTTTTCTGGACGTGCTCCACATGTATCATTTGTCTGTTGTGTGAGGGCTTGGTTGTGTGTTTACATGTGTTTACCCCAAGAACGCTGTTTCATCAGGTCGTACTTGTGTTATCCAATGGTAATAAATTTGACCTTGTACTTTGGAGCAGGTGCAGAAGAGATTTCTTGGATCGGAGAATGTATTTCATGAAGTAAAGTTTACTAAGTAGGGCTTTTCTCTTCCCTAACCCCCCCACCCCACAAAATTGACATTATTCAGAAATTATTTCCAAAGAGGAAATCCGTTGCAAGTCCTTTCTCCTCCTCCTGTTGAATCCAGATATTCCCTTCACTGCACATTGCTGTATACATCTCTGTTTATCTTCATTGCCACCATTTTGATACCGTGTGGTTACTGCCCCCCTCTGCTGTTGGAGGAGTTCCCCTTGGTCTCAGCCTCTCAGTGCCCAGTAATGGGAGGGTTATGATCCATCCCTATAGTGCCTTCGTGTTGGCAGCGCCAAGTCTCCGTCCATTCCTCATCATGTACTCCTGCAGCCTGGAATGTGCCAGTTGGCAGCGTTCCCTCCCCAACACTCCGCTTGCTGAAAGACTGACAGGTTTTAACATAGAACACGAGAGCACAGTACAAGCAGTTCAGCCCTCGATGTTGTGCCAACTGATGTTTTCCTACCAAAATAAAAATAACTAACCCCTTCCTCCCTCATAACCCTCCATTCTTCTTTCATCCATGTGACTCAGAGCCTCTTAAATGCCCCTAAGATTTCAGCCTTCACCACCACCCCATTTCTTGGGCTCATCCCATGTCCCTGACCTGGTATGCATACACTGCATCCCCTCCCCTTGTCACCCTCCTGCTCCCCTCACCTTGAGCCAGTAGTAAAGGTGGTTTCTGTTCCAATAGGTGTTGGGGACCTCAACCAGGGAGCAGATCCGAGAGATGAACCCCAAGTGCACCGAATTCAAGTTCTCGCAGATCAAAGTACGTCCGTGGGCCAAGGTGAGTGACCCAATGGTGAACTGGAGCTCCAGGGGTTGTCTCCTTCCTCTGGCTCCATCCCCAATACTGTCCCCTGTCACCCACCAGGCCCATCCCCAAAGCCCCCATCTCCCACCAGGCCCGTCCCCAAACCCCTACACCTGCTGAGATCGTCCCCAAAGCCTCTGTCCCCCACTGGGCCCGTCCCCAATGCTCCACCCATTGCTTGGACTGTTCCCAGAGCTCCTGACTCCCACCAGGGCCTTCACCCAGCCCCTGTCCCCCAACATGCCCAGCCTAAAGTCCTCATCCCATCCCCCCTCACCTATTTGCCTGTACCCAAAAGCCCATCCCCATCAGGTCTGTCCACCCACCAGACCCATTCCCTCACTGGAACCCTCTCCAATCAATCACCCATCACAACTTCCCCACCCCAGTTCTTGAACCTCCCCCTTCTGCCACCCACAGGCCTTGCAATATGAGCTGTTCCTGGGACCCCCAGACAATGGAGATGTGGGGAGGGCAGTGGTCCATCTCCTTCCCGGTGGCATACCTTCACCAAGCTGGGGAATCCCCTGAACCTTTGCACAGGGATATCTGTCCCATCTGAGATAGACCTTTCTCTCCCTCCACCTTGGAGAATGTGGCCCAGTTCAGCTGGCTGCTACAGTACAAGCTGCCCTTCACCTCTTGCCCCAGGACTCCTGCTCCCACTTGTCCTTCAACGAGCTATGTGAACACAGCCAGGAGCTGCCCCCTCCTCATTACCCTGTGGGTGAGTGGGTGGGACATGACGACGGGGTTGTAGGTGGTGGAATTGGGGTAGGAAATTTTGGGTGAGACCTGGGAAAGAGAGCGGTGATCATGCGGCTGTGATCATTCGGCAAAGATGGTGTGAGGCATTGAAGAGTGAGTTAATGGGCAGTCCCCTGCTGGGTCCATCCCCCACCGGGTCCATCTGCAAAATTCTCCTCCACCAGGTCCATCCTCAATATTATCCCTCGCCAGGTCCATCTCCAATCACATCCCTACTGGGTCCAACCCCAATACCGTCCCCTACCGGATCCATCCCCAATCCCAAACCCGCCGGGTCCATCCCCAATCCTGTCCCCGCTGATTCCATCCAAAATCCCGTCTCGAGACGAATCCGTCCCCAATCCCGTCCCCCGCTGCGTCCATCCCCAATCCATTCCCCCACTGCATCCAACCCCAATACCATCCCTCGCCAGATCAGACCCCAATACCATCCCCCACTGGATCCATTCCCAATTGCATCCCCACCGGGACCTCCCAACTCCTATCGATTCAGTTCCCAATACAGTTCCCAACTCGGCCTGTCACTAATTATTTTGCCCGACAGGTCATCCCACAAACACAATACCCCACTGGTCCCTCCCCAAAGTCCCTGACCCCCACCAGGTCCATTCCCAAAGCCATTGTCCCCCACTGGCTGGTGTCCAAAGCCCCCGCCTCCCCACTAGACCCATCCTGAACCCCCAGCCCACCACTGGGCCTGCCCCAAAGGCCCATTCCCCATCATGTCTGACCTCCCACTGGACCGATCCTCTCACTAGGCCCATCTCCAATCGATCATGCATCGGAACTGCCCCACCCCAGTTACTGAACCTCCCCCTTCCCCCACTGACAGGACTTGGAACCTGCTGCTCCAGGGACCCCCAGACGGTGGAGATGTGGGGAGAGCAGTGGTCCCGTCTCCTTGCCGGTGGCAGCATCCCAGACCTTCACTGAGCTGGGGAATTCCCTGACCCTTGGCACTGGGACATCTGTCCCATCTGAGCCAGTCCTCTCTCTCCATCCCCCCACACTGGAAGCTGTGCCCCTGTAGCTGGCTGCTACAGTACACACTACCCTTCACCATTTTCCCCAGGACTCCTGCTCTCACTTGTCCTTCGACAAGCTGTGTGACTACAGCCTGGACCTTCCCCCACCTCATTACCCTTGGCCCTGTGGGTGAGTGGGTGGGACATGACAGGGGGGTTGTAGGTGGTGGAAATGGGGTAAGAAAGTTTGGGTGAGAACCGGGAAAGAGAGCGATGATTATCCGGCCAGGGAGAGGCATTGGGGACAGAGTCACTGGGCAGGGGTCAGAGCCTCAGGGAAAGAAGGGCACTGGAATTTGAAGCAATCACAGCTCATGGAAAGTCGGAGGAAGAACCCTGGGAACCATTGAGAGTGGCAAGGTTAGCGTCGCGGTTAGAACAACGCTGTTAAGGGGCCAGCGAGCCGGATTCAAATTTGACACTGTCAGTGGGGAGTTGTACGTTTTTCCCATGTCTGCATGGGTTTCCACCAGTTGCTCCTCATCCTTCCACCATTTAAAACGTACCGGGGATTGTAGGTCATTGGTGTAATTGAGTGGTTGTGGCTCATAGGCTGAAAGGGCCTGTTCCTGGGCTGCAGGTGTCAATCTAAAATCTCCATCTAAAATGATAGTCCAGCCTGTCATGAATTTTTTAAAGATTCAACTCAAATGACTGGTCCAAATAGACAACTCTGAAACAGTCCTTTCGCTCCTTCTTTTCTGCTGGCCAAGCTGCTTGCAAACAAACCATATCCCTCTCAACCTTTTCATTCGATGGACCCATTCAACTGACATTACATTGTCAACCTGTGGGCCTGTGGGAATAAGTTATTTCCCTGCCTGGCAACCTGATTATGTTCCTCCATACTGGTGAAGTTTTGGAAGTCTGGTTGGCGCATGCGCTGTGGATTTGCGACTTGAAGTTGGGTTCGCGCATGTGCGGCTGATACGCACGTGCCGACTGAGGGCCACTCAGCAAAGTCTTTGTGAAAGCGCCAACTAACAAGTCGCGCATGCGCACTGAAATTAAGATGGCTGCCCCCAGCCGATGGACCCTGAGAAACTGAGTCACAAAATCAATCTGCATATTTTGGGTCGTACATTTTGTCTCTGTTCTCTGTTCTCGTTTGATTTTAAAAATAGTCTCTAAGACTTCAGGGCTCCTCGCACAGGGGCAAATCTCCGACTTGCGTCCATTGTGGGACCTTTCGGGTTTCATTACGGTCGCAAGTGGGGAAGGACCTGTCAGGGGTCATTGGGTCGCTTAGGAAGGGATGGAAAACAAATCTGAAGGAGTTTAGAGATAGTTATTATTTTAATTGCAGGAGTTTAGAAACAGTTATTATTTTAATGTTAGGAGTTCTGAAACAGTTATATAAGGTAGAAAGAAAAAGCAAGAAAAAAGCTCAAATGTTCTTTGTGTAAAATGGCGCATGAAAAACAGCAGAACAGAGTAAACAAGATAACAAAGGAATTTAAGAAATATGCACGTACACACACAAAGAGCTTGTTTAATAGGGGGTGGGGAAAGGAGGTGTGAGTACGGGATAGGAGAAAGTCGGACTCAGTCAAGAGTCAGGCGAATAGGGAAAAGTGCCAAACCAATCCAAGAAGGATAAATGTAGGAAAAATGTAAGGGGAGGTGAATTGAAAAATGTATAAAAACAAAGAAGCTTCCCGCCCTCGGTGTACTTTCCCGAGGTAGGGGGAGAGTATCCAACCTTGCAATGTTGTAAATGTAAATAAATGTTCTTTGTTCTCAACTTTTGTCTCGAGCAGATTTTGTGAACGTGAAGCCACTTCTCACAAATCCATTTTTCTTTGCTTCCCAATGCTTATAGAATGTGTCTGATTCCATCCGTTTTTCCTGTTGTTGTATCACATTCTTCATAAAGTTAGATGTTATTTTTTAAAGTAGTGTCACTTGAACTCCAATCCTTCTGATCCTGATGTACCAAGTGTTTAAAATGCAATGTTTCTCAGTTACTTGTCCAAATGCCTTAAAAATATAGGGACTTTGGTGTTAACAATACAGAGTCAATATTTCACTAATCCTTTTGAATTTATGATCTCTGGGATTTCTCGTCAAGTTTTCTATTTAGGTTGGTGTATCTTGCAGACCTGTTTGGTTGCAGCAAGTAAGAAGTTATCGCCTTGTAGCATCCGCTGTGGCAGCGCTACCACATACTGTTTTAAATTCCCCACGTGTGCTCGCTCGCCAACCCACTTCTGGTGACGTACTCCCTGACTTCCATCTTTACGTCATTGTGTCGTGGAGTCACTGTCCAGCTGGCTGCCGCTATGTGGAAGTGTAGGGCTCCTCAGCCCATACATGGTGCTAGGAGTGGGCTCCTTCTCGGCAGTGAAGGGGAGTCTGTGCCATCTTGGATTATCCAAGTGTTGCAGCGATTTGGCCTCTCTTTGCTCACCTGGTCTCTTGACGCACCATAATCTCAGCATTTATAAGGGGGAAATTCTTTCAATGTTTCATTCACTTTTATTACAGAATTCTTCCTAGATTATCTGTGTAACATTGAATGTTATGGGTTTTCATGAACAGGGATCATGATTTTACTCATAATTTGGTGAGCAAATGGATGGGACATTTTTACTAATGCCCCATGGGAATCGAAATAAAAATGAAGTGACAAAATTAGGAAGGTTTGTTGACCCTTCCTTTTAAGCAGGATGTCAGGATAACCTTCATGTTGCTTGCTGAATTAAAATGTGATTTGTCAGTTCTTAATGGCAGCTGCCATATTGGCATTGCAAGGAGAGATGGGAAATGGGTCAGGTCCTTGGTGGTCCCAGTAATGCAACGTAGAAAGATGTCACGGGGCTGAATGTGGTTTAGGGAGGATGAGGGTATTAATTTTTAGGAAACGTATGTGGCCAGCCACCTATCAATATTTTTTGTCAAACAGAAACTGCTGCTGGTAGAAGCCATTTCCTACTTTGAACAGGCCCAATGTCTATATGCAAGCACATATTGTTAAGAGCCCATAGGATCCCAAAACCCAGCAGCAAGAGACATTCACCAAGACAAGTGGTTTTTAAAACAGAAGTTATTTTTAATCAAATTTAAACATGAAATTAGAATGAAACTTTAAATTAACTCTATACTTAACTAATCCAAATGAACCCCCTTCTAATTCTAAGCGCACATGTTTGTAATGTGTATAAATTTAAGAAAAGTTCTTTGGTTCAAGGTTCAATCTCACTTCTCCTTCTTCCAAGTTCTCTGGATGCCCAGCCTCCCCCTCGCCCTACAACTCCCCCTTCACCCTCCCCCATACCCCTGCCTGGCCCCGCCCCCTCACCTCATTCACCGCCCCCGCCCCCTCCCCTCATTCACCTGCCCCGCCCCCTCCGGGCTCCCGCCCCTCCCATCCCCCTCCCTCTCCCTCATCCCCATCCCCTCCCCGCCCCCTGCACCGACCCCTCGGCTCCACCCAAACACCCCGCTGGTACCGGCCACTCCTGGGTGGGGCCCGGCGGGCTGCGGGTCGCCCGCTTGCGCGGCTGAGGAAGGTCCCGGCGCTGCCGCCAACTTCATCCCATTCGCGCCCGCGGCGACGCGACGGACCCCGAGCAGACGACGCCGCCACCAACGTCCCGCCTCCTCACAGCAAGAGCCAATCAGCCCGCGAAACCGCCCATCAATCCAACCCGACTTTAGCGTCCAATCCCATAGCGGCCTCACCCAATCAACCCATTGGCTCGCGCAACTGAAGCAACCAATCAGCGAGCGAGCGAACACACAGGTGAACCCAATCAGCATCGCAAGACAGAAATCAAAGGCAGTGGAAGGAGCAGGAGACCTTTCGGCCCTTCCACTTACAACTACCCCAACAACTCAATCTAATCCTTGGGAAACACAGGATCACTTTGTCTTGGCTCCAGGATTCCTCTGATCTCAAGAAATACATTGTACCCCAACTGCAAGGGAGACTATTTATTATCAAACTTTCCTTTATATTTATTACCGCTTCCAATTTAATGGAGGACACAAGTGGTTGTGTCAGCCAGCTGGACCGCCTCGGGGAACCTCATGGAGCAGGCAATCTTGGTGAGAAGGTAACTCATCCCGCGGGAGGCCGGTAGTGACCCTACAATGTCATTGTAGATGTGGCTGAACCTATGTGGTGCTGGCTCGAATGTCTGGCATGGTGCCTTCACGTATGTCTGTATTTTGGTCATCTGGCAGAGTGTGCAGGCCTTGGCCCACTGACAACCTGTTTTTGAAGGCTCAGCAAGACCAACCGATTGACCACCATTTTGACAGTACTGATGGCTGGGTGCGTCAGATTGTGCACCTCATCATAAAACTGCCATCTCAATGCTGTCGGCACGATGAGGTGGGGTTTTCCATTGGAATGTCGCAGAGGAGCGTCTACTTGCCAGGATCGATGTTAACATCCTCCAGCCTGAGCCTGGACACTGCTCTCTTGCTTGCAAGGATCTCATGGTCATCCTGCTGTCCCCTGCCGAGGGCTAAGTAGTCTATTCACTGGGACAGGGCCTGGATAGTCTTGATTGCGGGGATGGGGCAGTGCGTCACCCATGATGTGTTGAATGTCGGTAGTGAACTCAGACTCATATGAGAGGAGTCGCTGCTGCTTGGCCGACCACAGGTCCAACACTTTATGGAAGGCAAAAGTTAATGGCTTCTGGTCCATGAAGACACTGAATTGTCTACCTTCCAAAAATACCTTAAGTGCCTGACTGCCAGGTACAGCACTAATTGCTCTCAGTCAAAGACGCTGTATTTGAGTTCAGGTGGCCAGAGATGTCTGCTAAAGAAGGACAGGGGCTGCCATTCCCCTTTGATGAATTGCTCCAGTGCACCCCCTACTGCTGTGCAGGAAGCATCTACTGTGAGAGTGGTGGGTGTCTCTGGCCTGGCGTGTACCACAAGGGTTGTGTTGGCCAGTGCGTCCTTGGCCTTCTGGAACGCCTCCAAATCCTCATTGTCCCAGGTAATGTCTTTACCTTTCTCCGCATGATGTGGGCCACGGGGGGGGCGTGGCAAGATGGTGTAAGGATCAGATGTGCCTTCCAGTCCTCTCCTGACTCTATCTTAATGTTTTGTCTAGAAATGCCCGTTAAAATTCTTTAAAAGTTTAGATAACTTCCGTGATGTTAATTTAACTTATGATGGTAAAATTGGTGGAAAAGAGCAAAAAAAAAATGACAACAGATTATCAAAAAACTACATTTTCCAAAAGTTCAAGTTTTGGAGCCTACCTACAGGAAAGACATCGAGACTCAGCCTGAAATGGATCCCAGGAGAAAGGTACAGCTTTCGGATGTAGAGTTCAATATTACATCGGTAGAGCCCTCTAAAGTGGGCGCCAAACAGCCTTAAGAACAAAGAGTTACTCAGGTTCGCACATGTGCAGTACCATCTGACGACAATGTTAAGAATGAACCACTTGTAGTAACATCAGTTGAAGTACCGGCTGGGGAAAGGCATTTGTCAACTGTAGCGGTGGCACTGCAAACTGCACCTTTTGAGATAAAAGAACCTATACAACTTGATGGACTGGGGAAAACCCCGGCCAGCGTCCTCCAGTCATTGCTGGAGAGGCTGTGGCTGGCGTTTCCACACGCAGCTATACTACAAGGAAGGCAACCAGAATGAAGGAAGCAAAAGAAGACCCTTTGGTTATGCAGAAGAAGCAGGAATCTGTTGAGCCAGAATCTCTTCCAATTGAAAAGATTCTTGTGAATCTTGAATCTAAATGATCTTATACAATCCAGGGATTATCCAAGATTATGACTGAACTTGGTACTAGGTTTAATACTCTGTGGTGAAAATACATTCTCAACAGATGGCTGAGTTTGGAGCTTTTAAGCTTGAAGTGAGAGATAAATTTAATTCGTGTGAAGAAGATATAGACGAAATACGAGATCATGTTTCAGATGTGACCAAAATGGTCAAAGACTTACAAACTCAAAATAAAAATTTGGTGAAAAAGATTGATTATTTGGAAAACCAATCCAGACGGAACAATATAAAGATTATTGGTTTGCCGGAAGGAATGGAGGGACCAGACCCAAGAAAATTTTTTACTGAATGGATTCCGCAGGTGCTGGGTCAAGAACATTTCCTGGAAGGTATAATACTGGAACGTGCTCACAGAGGCTTGCGTAGAAGACCTATTTCAGGTCAAAGTCCAAGACCTGTTTTGGTTCGTTGCTTGAATTATTACGACAAGAAATAATTTTACGAGTGGCTATTAGAAATGCACAACAGAGAAAATCACCCTTGATGATTCAAAATAATTGAGTTTTCTTCTATGCGGATTTGAGGGAAGAAGTTATGTTCCAATGACGGGAATTCAATTCTGCTAAAGAGTTGTTGTGGAAGAAAGGTTATAAGGCAACCTTTAGATATCCAGCTGTTTTGAAGGTTTTTCAAGATGGTTGCCAACCAAAGTTCTTTGATTCTCCAAAGGAAGCTATAGCATTTGCTCAAGAGCTGCCAATTACTCGGTTTCAACAGAGACGTAGTCCGCTGCGATCTCTAAGGAGACAAGAGATGGAAGAAAAGAGCCGTGCTACAAGAAGGAATGGTTGTAATGGTGACTCGGCAGTTGGAGCTGATTAAAAGAAGAGTTGTTCTTTTTTTTAATTTTTTTTTTAAATATTAAATAATGATGATGTTAGTTTAAGATGAAGTGAGAGTTGGGGGAGAGAACTGGATGGGCACTATTTCCTGAAAGTCATCTGCTACGTGTGAGTTATCTCACACCCATTTTTTTGGGAGTTACCGCTGTCTTGGGTAAACTTATACCTCTCATTTTGTTCATTTTAGATTGGTCACAGTGTTTGAGCTACCGAAAGAAAATAGACACACACACCGAGAGCAGTTCAGTTTATACAAATGTTTATTACTAATTCAAAAGCTGATTTCACACTACAATATGCAAGCCCTTCCCAACTATACTTATCAACGCTTGGACTGGTCCCAACTGCCGAAGCGAGGCAACGACTGCACACTTGTAGTAGGTTGTCAGGGCGCTGGTAGCAGCTTCTCCACCTCCCCCGACCGGGACGTTGCTCGGACTCTGGCTGTTCTTCCTTCTTGACAAGGGGTGTTCCCTCCCCTCGGAGAATCTAAACTTAAGCAGCAGGACCACAGGCTTATATACCCCAAAAAGAATTAATCATGCGCCTACTCCTTCTAATATTTGTCAGTCAAAATCAAAACTGAACATTACATTCTACAATTTAGAAGATTAATTATTATGGAACCAGGATGTTATGATTTCCTGGTTTATCTCGTAGATACAAAGACTTATTAAAACTTCTCGAGCAAGACAGGTTGTGACCAATTCTTCAATTTCAGAGTGTTGCATTTGACAACTGCTTTCCCTGGGCCTCACAGTGGAATTCCATTTCAAAGTGTGTCTTCAGATAAGTCCCCATGGCTGAGTTTAATTACATCTGCTAGTTCTGAAAGTAAGGTGACCTGCGTGTGGACCCAGTGTCGTCAGTTCCACATAAGCAAAAAGCATCTGGGTACATGGTTTTAATCCTCCATTACATTCCACCCCTTGGTCACAATCTGTCATTTGCGAGGCCTAACCAGTATTTGAGTACAGAGGGAGCGAAAAAAGAGAAATCAAAACATCAATTACAAAGATAAGCAATGACGCGAGCAACCAACGGAGGATAGTGTGGCCCACTCCCCCAAATGTAGCAGTTAGCCATGAGAAAGGATTCCAACCAAGGCTCAAATTATCCTTGTTGGCCACAATACCCAGGTACTGGAGCTCACGAACAGATTTTGAAACATGCTGAACAATAACATATTTATATAAGCTGCACTTGAGGCGGGTGACCGAGGACTTCCTTGGTGTAATGCATCGGACCGTGTTTCCCACGGGGAACTCCCTTGGAACGTCCTCGACATTACAAATCCAATTGCTGGCATCAAAGCAGCTGTTAAGCCAGATCACCAGGAGTGTAAAATGGAGAACCTGGAACAAAGAAGCCTGACACATGTCACTCACGATACCATAAGCGTTCAGTGTTTAAACAGGCTAAATCATCCTGTCCCTCAGTAGCTACCCACCGAGTGTTACCCTGGGCAGGTGTCACTATTTCCCCTTTTACAGGAGGGCCACTACCTGGTGGTGCCACCCATACCTTTTGTCCAACATTCTCTAGTTCGGGGATGGGGGGCAATGACTGTTATTCCTCTGGAATAGGCTGTAGTTCAGGAGCGTGAAGAAGTCGGTGGAAAGGTGTACCTCCTTTTAAAGGGCGATGATTCAAATTGTCGACTGCCTGCTGCAGCACATGGCACCATCCCTTCTGGGTCCCCAGTGATGTTTCCAAACGAATTTGTTCCTTCAGTAAGCCGTTCATTTGTTCAACTAACCCGGCAGCCTGCGGGTAATAAGGAATATGGTGGACCCATAAAATACCGTTGTCATTTGCCCAATCTCAGATTGCTTTCCCGGAGAAGTGCGAGCCATTATCAGCGTGAATCTCCTCTGGAACATCATAACGATAAATCAAATGGTTTAGTCCTTGGGTAGTGCTAGCTTGGTCAGCCGTCTTGGTGGGAAAAGTAAAAACCAGGCCCGAAAAGGTGTCAACCATTACTAGGATGTAATATTTACCCATACAGTCTAGCATGGGGCCTATGTAATCAATTTGCCAGACCGCAGCTGAGTGAGCACCCCGTTTTATTCGGCCATGTGGACCAGGTGGAACGGTATGGAACTTCACAAGCTGACATTCTGGCCATGTACGTACGACCATGCAGACATCATCCTGGTGGACGGATAAAGCATGTGTACGGGACCACATAGCTGATCCCTTCTCCCCCAAATGACCACTCTGTTCATGTGCCCATCGAGCCAGGGGGACGGCATCAGCACAGCTGATAGTGGCAAGCTGATCTGCTACTGCATTATGTTGAGCCATGTTAGTCGCCATATTGGTATGGGCATCAACGTGATAAACGGTTATCTCACGATGGTGGGAAGCATCCCTCAACAGCTGCCACAACTCTTTGCCCCATACTGGGCGGTCATGTATCATCCAGTTGTTCTTTTGCAAATCAGGCATCCATACCACAAGTCCATTAGCCAAAGCCCAGGAATCAGTAAACAGGCGAAGAGGGTGATCATGGGGATCTAGTGGTAAAGTGACTGCCTTCAACTCAGCATACTGACTGGAGCCACCATCCCCCTCCTCCGATAAGTGAGTTCCTGACCTGGGATGGTAAGCCACCTGTTCGTGTACGCGGCCCACCCCTTCAGGCCCTCTGGTCGCACGACTCTGAATATACCACTTCCATTTAACAATAGAAGACTGCTGAGCCTGCCCGATCTTTAGATTAGCGTCATTAGCCAGGACCCAATTCATTATAGGAAGTGCAGGTCGCAATTGAACATCTGCATCACCTGTCATTCTTTCAGTCTCTAGCAGGGCCCAGTAACAGGCTAGTAACTGTTGTTCAAAAACAGAATAACGAGTGGCAGCCTTGGGCATGGTACGTGACCAGAATCCCAGTGGGACTCGGCGACCCTCTTGTTTCTGCCAGAGGCTCCAGGAGGCCACATCATCAATATAATGGTGAATTGAGAGGGAAGGCGATACTGGAAGGTGGGTGAAGGTATACTGGTGCCCCTTCCAGGTAAAGGCGAACTGATCCTGTGAGTCCTCAGCTATAAGAATACTGAAGAAGGCGTTAGCAAGATCAATGACAGCATACCATGTTCCTGAGTTCCCAGTAGCAATGTTTTCAATAAGGGTGACAATGTCCGGAACTGCTGAAGCAAGTGGTAGGGCATGTTTGTTCAAAAAACGATAATCAACTGTCATTCTCCAGGAGCCGTCCGGCTTCTGGACCGGCCAAACAGGGCTATTAAAGGGCGACGTTGCGGGCCTCACTACCCCTTCTTCTTGCAGAGCATCGATGGTGGCAGTAATCTCTTCCTGCCCCCCAGGGAGACGATATTGTGGAATGCACACTGGTTTCATGGGGGCTGGCACCATCACAGGATCCCACTTAACCTGACCCACTACTAGTTTTTTTGTAATAGTTCGAATTCCAAATTCAAATCCCCCTTGGCTAGTATTAAGGGCCATACCGGCCAACATATTAATACCCAGGATACACTCGTCAGTAGCAGCCACCAGGGCATGTGACCAGACAGGGGAAGGGCTATCACCCACCATGGCACAGACTTTTATTTCCTTTGCCAGGGTGACCGCTCCTCCCAACCCCTCTATTCGAAAGGCTGGTCCAGTCCAGAGGTCGGGATTACCAGGAATCACCGAGTGCTCTGCACCGGTGTCGACCAAAGCCAAGTATTGGCGATCATTACCCCCACCCCAGTGGATTGTTAACAGTATGTAGGGCCGCGGATCCCCGTGTGTGCGCCGTGTCTCGATGGAGTAGACACGGGAATCCTGCCCACACCTTCAGGCTTCAGAAGGGTTCGGGGGCTTCCAGGACCACATGCTATTGTTATCTTTAAGAGCCTGTTTATCCCATTGTTTTACCTCATCATGAGTAACTGGAGCAGGAGAAGCCAGCTCGATAGAAGCAGCAGTGGGAGCAGAAAGCACAGCTGGGCCAGGAGGACTCAGCAGCTGGGGATGATGTTCCCCTGCTTTTTGCCTAAATCGATCTCCAATGGCAGCCAGCTCTTTTACAGAAAAATCACGGATCATTGACTCCTTCCGACCCCTGTTCCCACTTTGGCTCACAGGGTCCTCCACCCAGTCTAGGGGAGGAGGTGGAGGCCATCCAACAGAGGGAGTAGGCCATAGAGCATAAGCAGGGGTTTGGGTATTTTCCCCTGGGTCCACATGGGAAACCGGGATATCTATCCCTTCCATCTCTACCCTTACATCATCCCCCCTTCTGTCTGTTTGGGAAATCTGCTGCCTTATAGGGCGGGCGTGAACAGCAGATGGAAAGGGTAGTATGTTAGACGCATGCTGAGGAGTATCTGCATTATTACCATTGTCATTCCAGATATTCCCATCCCAATCCTCAATTACATCAGGATCGTCACCATTCCTTATCATGGCATGAATACGATATGGATCGGGTTCTACTCCATGCCTTTCCTTATCTGCACAGAGCTGCTGCCGGAGTTTAATATTACGGCAAATCATTTGGACATGCTTATCTTCCCATTCTTTGGCTCTGTCCTGACTGGTGCGAACAATCTCGCTCATCATGGAACAGCATTGTCGCAGGACTTCTAGCTCCTCCTCTAATTGCTTTCTTTTGCACTGAGATTCTACTTCTCTTTGAATTAATTCTGCTTCACGCTGAACGGAGTGGCATAATGCTGTGGCCAGCAACCAAAAACCATTCGTCAGCATTCCCTTTTTATCAGGAAATTTACTTTCTCGAAGGAGAGTGGCAACCCGCTCTCCCAGAGGTGCACTTGATGAGTCTAACTTCTCATCCCAACTAATGGGTGGTCCCAACAAAGACAGGGTATTGGCCAACATGCCAAACCCATCGTCTTTGGAAGTCCATCCAGGAATCAAGAACTGCTCAGGGCTCACCTCTTTCTTTCGGCGAAACATCTTGAGACCAATCCTGCTCGCAGCGCCAATTGTCTTGGGTAAACTTATACCTCTCATTTTGTTCATTTTAGATTGGTCACAGTGTTTGAGCTACCGAAAGAAAATAGACACACACACCGAGAGCAGTTCAGTTTATACAAATGTTTATTACTAATTCAAAAGCTGATTTCACACTACAATATGCAAGCCCTTCCCAACTATACTTATCAACGCTTGGACTGGTCCCAACTGCCGAAGCGAGGCAACGACTGCACACTTGTAGTAGGTTGTCAGGGCGCTGGTAGCAGCTTCTCCACCTCCCCCGACCGGGACGTTGCTCGGACTCTGGCTGTTCTTCCTTCTTGACAAGGGGTGTTCCCTCCCCTCGGAGAATCTAAACTTCAGCAGCAGGACCACAGGCTTTTATACCCCAAAAACAATTAATCATGCGCCTACTCCTTCTAATATTTGTCAGTCAAAATCAAAACTGAACATTATATTCTACAATTTAGAAGATTAATTATTATGGAACCAGGATGTTATGATTTCCTGGTTTATCTCGTAGATACAAAGACTTATTAAAACTTCTCGAGCAAGACAGGTTGTGACCAATTCGTCAATTTCAGAGTGTTGCATTTGACAACTGCTTTCCCTGGGCCTCACGGTGGAATTCCATTTCAAAGTGTATCTTCAGATAAGTCCCCATGGCTGAGTTTAATTACATCTGCTAGTTCTGAAAGTAAGGTGACCTGCGTGTGGACCCAGTGTCGTCAGTTCCACATAAGCAAAAAGCATCTGGGTACATGGTTTTAATCCTCCATTACAACCGCATTGCGCGGTTTAGACGGGAGGGGGTATTTTTAACCTCCTACCTGTTTTTTTTCCCTTTTTTTGTATTATTAGATTAAAGAGTTAAGGGTTTTCTTTTGTGTTTATAAACAAAAGCATAAGAAAGTATTTGATTGTTTAAAAAACTAAAAATTCATGTGGTTTTTTTTGTAAAGTTTATTCAGTAGATAAGGAATATTTGAAATTTAAATGTGAATGGGATGGATAAGTTTTTTTTTAATATTTTTTCTTTAACTTTAAGGTGAAAGGAGTGGGAATTCTGATGTATATTATTTTGCTATTTTAGTTATAGAACGAAGGGAATAATGGTGAAAGTTATAAATTGAATTGTACAATTCTTAATGAGGCTTGAATTTTGTTTTTGGCTTATGCTCCATTTGTTGAAGATATAGATTTCGTTGCAGATGTATTTTTATATTTGGATATCTGAATTTTAACGTAATGATTGGGGATATTTAAATGTGGTTTTGGAGCTTTTATTGGGTAATTATTCAAGGTTAAAAGGGAAAAATGGTGGAAGAGTACCAAATTTGAATTGTACAATGTTTAATGAGGTTGGAATTTTGTTTTAAGATGGCAGTTTATGTGACTAATATGATGATAGATGTGAAGTTAGTTGATATTTGGTGAAGGTTTATCTCTATTGAGAAAGTTTTATTTTTCATCTTTTTTTTTCTCATGCTACAATTTTTTTTAAAGAATTGATTATTGTTTCAGAATTTTTGATAGACAATGTTACTGATTTTACTAATTTTTTATATTAAGTTTGTTAATTATATGTTTCATCTTAACTCTGTTAAATATATGCATTTAAGTTTGATTTAAATATGTTTTTTAAGTCTGATATCTTAGTATTAATTACCTTTCTTTTTGTTAGTATTTTAATTGGTTATGTTTTTGTTTTTTTTTGTAAGTGGGTTTTTTTCTCACATATATTATTAACTTTATTAATTCTTCACTCTTTATTTTGGGGGGGAAGGGGGGGGTTGGACTAATTTGAGTTGGGTTATTAATGTGTAATAATTATTGGGGAGGATATAGTTTATTTAGATTACTGATACTGTATTGTAATTTTATTATTTTGTTCTTAATTTTTAAATGTAATTCTATATGTTATTCATGTTATAAAATCTTAAATAAAGTTTAAAAACAAAAAAATGATGTCGGCCACAACCGGTATGAATCAGTGATAAAAATTAATCGTACCAGTGAATTCTTGCAGCCCCTTCATTATGTGGGGTTTGAGGAAGCACTTAACAAACTCTACCTTTTCAAGCAGGGTTTAATTCCGTGCCTGTTGATTTGACCCCCAAGGAAGTCGAACGTTTCCAACCTGAACTAGCACTTAGCAAGGTTTATATCGTAAGTCCAAATTCCCGCAGCCAGGCACACAGTCACATTAGACGGTCTCTGTTTAGCTTCATTGCCACCACTTTGACATCTTGTGGTTACTGCCACCCTCTGCTGTTGGAGAATATCCTCCTTGATCTCAGCCCCTCAATGTAACTAAGAACCCCTAAAATGTCCCTAATGTTTTGGCCTTCATCACTACTCCTGGCAAGGCATTCTTGACACCCACAACTCTAGGTAAAAGAAAATATCCCTGATATCTCCCCTAAATCTTCCTCCCTTTGCTTTAGACAGATGTCTTCTAGTGTTTGCTACTCCCATTTGGGTTTCAGGCAAACTGAAGGGCATCTTTCACCGAGTTTCTGGTTTTCCAGCAGTTCTGGATGTCTATCTCTGGATGCTCTGCTCCGTGGACCACCCCGCAGTATCCCATCTAGTCCTGGAGTTTCTGTGTCAGCAATGCTCTGCTGACCACTGCCTGATGGCTTTGTGGTCAAATGTGTTTGTCTATGAAACCGTTCCCAGGAAGGTAAAGGGGCAAAGTCCTGCTGACTGGAACATTGTGCAGCACCAGGGCCAGGCCAATCTTTCGCAACACCTGAGCCAGGTAGAACCTCAGCACAGAGCAGCATTTGGTGCCCTTGCACTTTGGTTACAAGCACAGCCACACACAATTATGGTCATGCTGGTTACACCCTTGTCCCCATTGATTGATGATGTACACGGTCCTTCTCCAGACTCTATCCATTTTGGACCCCCACATGAATAGGAAATTTGTTTTGGGAATTGACAGGGTGGTGGTGTGGGGATGGGCCAAACCTGGCCCACGTGCAGCAGGACCGAAAGTTCCTTGCACATTGCACCTGATAATCAGGTTTTACCCGAATGACAGAGATGGGTATCTGTGTGGTTCTCCCTGTCTCCTGGACCTGGGGGTCTTTGTACTGCTCCCCATCTCCTTAAGTTGGTGCTTTGTTCTCCACCACCCCCACAAGAAATCCAAGACCCCTGGATGGAGGGCAGAGGCGCAGAGAGATCAGTGAGAACACGGGTAGTTTCAACAGGGTGGGGTCCATCCAGGTGCCTGATAACAGGAGGAACCAAGTGGGAAGGAGGATGCAGGGCATTCGATAGCAGGACATTGCAAGAGAGTGGATTCCTCGAACTCTTCAGGGGAGAAGGCGCTGGTCGATCCATCGGTTTAGGTGGGGCAGGGTATAGACATGGCAGCTGACTGGAATTGTCAGCAGGTTACTGAGACCTGGGAAAGGAGGGGAAGGAGGGTGCAGTAGTGTTCTGAGAGTGCTGAGGGAGAGGCAACATGGGTGCCACCTCAAGGCAACGGTCCCCTGATTGATTGCAGGGATGGGCTCTGTAAATAGACTCATAGATATCCAGCACAGAGCATCTTTGTCGCCCTGCCATCAGGAAGGAGATATGGAGGAATAAAAGCAGAGCAGCCAGGGAGGGAAATAGCATCTTCCCACAGGCCATGAGATTAACAAGGCAACATGAGCTGGATGGGAGCTAAGAATGAAAAGGGTGAGAGGAATATGGACTGATTACAACAGCTCAGCTAGCAGGAGAGAGGGGCTGAAGGGCCTGTTTATGTTTTCTCTATCTGGACCAGCTTTTGAGTTCAAGCTTTAAAAAACCCAATCATTTTTAAATTTATTATCAACGGTACAGAATGAATCAAGAGACAAGATGTCTGTCCAGCAGCAAGCGTCGAAGGCACTTCCTGAAACGGAGGCTCTGAAACCACAGGGAGGTTCTGGACGGAAAGAGGCCCAGCTTCTTCTGGAAGGAGGAGAGGAGAGGCAGGGGAAATGTGGGGGAAGGGAAGGGGAGGGGAGGGGCTAGGGATGCCGTCCACCGTTCACCTCCCCTTTCCTCTACCCCGTTCCCCTCCCCTTTCCACTGCCCGTTCCCCTCCCACATCCCCTCCCCCTTCCAGTCCCCAGTTCCCGTCCCCCGCTCGCCTCCCCCATTCCCCTCCCCCTTCCCTTCCTCCTACTCCTAACCCTAACCCCTAACAAAATCCTAAACCTAACCTTAACACTACCGATACCCCCTACCACCACTCCACGTCCCCTAACTCTACCCCCACCCCATCCACTAACCCTAACTTTATTCCTACGCCTATGCCACCCCCTAACCCCAACCCTAATGCTACCCACCATCCCCAAACCCCAAACCTCACTCCCCCTCTACCCCCCTGCTCCTACCCCCTTCCCCTATACCTAACACAAGCCCACTTCCCCGAACTATAGACCTAACCATAAACCAAGATATAGCCCTACCCCATGTCTCCTAACACTAACCCTAACTCTACCCAACTTCCCCAACCCTAAACTAAACCCTATCCCTATCCCTTACAACCTACCTCCTTCCCCTAACCCTACCTCCTACCCCTTCCCCATACCCGCACCCCCTACAACTATCCCTTTTCCCTAACCATACCTCCTACACCTTCCCCATACCCACACCCCCTACAACTACCCCCTACCCTATCCCTTACAACCTACCCCCTTCCCCTAACCCTACCCCTTCCCCATACCCGCACCCCCTACCACTATCCCTACCCTATCCCTTACAACCTACCCACTTCCCCTAACCCTACCTCCTACCCCTTCCCCATCCCCGCACCCCCTACCACTACCCCCTACCCTACCCCTTACCACAACCCCTTCCCTTACCCCCTTCCACTACCCCCTTTCTCCTACCCCCTTCCCCTCCCCCTCCTTCCCCTAGGTTAGGGGTAGGAAGGGGAAAGGGAAGGGGGAGGGGAAGGGGAGGAGGAGAAAGGGAGGGGAAGGGGGAGGGTTAGGGGAGGGGATGGGGGAGGGGAAGGGGAGGGGGAAAGGGGAAGGGAAGGGCGGAGGGGAAGAGGGAGGTGAAGAGTGGAGGGCTGGGGTTAGGGCATAGGTGTGAGGGCAGGGGAAGGGGAAGATGAGCGGGAGGGGGTTGGGATGGAGGAGGGTAGAGGAGAAGAGGGGAAGTGGGTGAAGGGACATGGAAGAGGCAGGGAATGGGGTTGGCAGGGCCAGAGGGATACGACGGGGAGGGGTTCAGGCCATCATGATGTTGTCCGTCCTCTGTTCAGCTGGGATGCGAGGTTCTTCTGGACTCGTGTCTTGTCTCTGAGATCGCTCCTTCTCCTGGGAAGAGAAATACGAGTGATAGAGATACTGTCTCTGAGGCCTGAACACAATGACTTTGGAGGGTCCCAACACTTCCCCCATCATCCCCCCTACCCCTGAACCCTCCCCTCCCTCACACCAGTACTCTCCATTTTTCTTGAATTCCTGTCCATATTAAAATCATTTTCATGTCTTTTTTGGACAACCCTCCGCTACTACCCCGACAATGCATTCCAGCCACCCACTACATTCTGTGTGAATAAAATGTACCCCTCACGTCTTGCCTAAATTTCCCTCAGCTCACCTTATTTAGACGTCCTCTGGTATTCTCGCCCCAGGAATGCACACAATATTCCAAGTGTGGTCTGACGAGAATTTTATACATCTGCAACGATACCTCTCGGTTTTTGAACTCAATCCCCTGACTCCTGAAGGCCAGCACACAATACACCATCTTAAACTCCCTCTCAATTTGCACAGCAACAATGAGTGATATATGGAGCAGGATCTAAATATTTCTCTGTCCTGCACACTGTTCATAATCCTGCCATTAACCAAGTGCTCTGCCCACACATTCTTGTAATCCGCATTCAATGAAGATATTGGTCTATATGAAGCTACTTTTAATGGGGCTCCAACCTTCTTTGGAATAACTGTTATTCGTGCCCTTGAAAATTACTCTGGAAATAAACCTGGACCAGTTGCTTATTTAAGTACATCTGATTTACAGGATTGAACTCCATCTGTCACTTCTCTGCAAACTGGATGACCTACGACAACCTTCTACACTGTCTACAACATCTCTACCTCTGTGTGATCCCCTGACGTACCCACCCTTCCACTCCCATCATCATTCATAAAAATCACAAAGAGCAGGGGTCCCAGAGCAGATCCCTTTGGAGCGCCACTAGTCATTGTTCCATCTACTACTACCCTCTGTTTTCTGCAGACAAGCCAATTCTGAATCCACACAGCCAAGGCTCCATGGATCCCATGCCTCCAGACATTCTGAATGAGGCCTCCGTGGGGATCTTGTCAAGCACCTTACTAAAATCCTTGTGCAGCACATACAGACCTTGACCTTCATCTATCTCCTTTGACACCTCCTCTAAAAACTCAATTTGACTCGTGAAGCAGGACCTGCTCCTCACAAAACTATCCATGAGTTTGCCCAGCATGTTTGGGCATTGCCCTCGGCCCCAGAATCTGCAGACTTCCTGGCGAGTCCCTCCCTTACCCCTTCCCAGAGCTTCCGCATCCATTAGAACATCAAGCATTGCTGCCCAGTACAGGCCCTTTGGCCCATAAAGGCTGTACTGACCTTTGTAAATGTTCTCCACAACCTTTACCTGTACCACACCCATAGGAACATAGGAAGTGGGAACAGGAATAGGACAAAAATGGCCTATCGAGCCTGCTCCGCCATTCAATACGATCATGGCTGATCTAATTTATGACCAAACTCGACCTACCCTGCCTTCTCGCCATATCCCCAAATTCCTCTATCATGTAAAAATTTTGTTCCCTTACATCCACATGCTCGTCTCAGAGACTTTTATATGTACCTATTCTACCAACCGCTACCACTTTCTCCGGTGACGCATTCAAAGCTCTCACAACTCTCTGCATAAAAAAAATCTCCCCTCACCTGAAGCGGATGCTCTCTGAGATTTGCACCTGACACTTTAGGAAAGGTTTCTGGCTGTTCATTCCATCTAAGGCCCCCACAATCTTATTTAGAATAAGTTATTAAGCTGTGGAAGGGGCAAGTTGGGAGAGGGAGGAGGGGAGAGAGCTGGTGGGGGAGGGGTGAGAGCTGGTGGGGAGGGGACAAGGCCGTGTTGTGGAGAGGGATCAGGACCGCGTTGAGGTGGTGAACGGACAGACATGGGTGGATCTACCTGCCGAAATAAAGGAGCAATAAGAAGGCCATCTCGGGATCTACCAGCATCTTCTGGGGCTTGATGTCTCAATGGAAAACCCCCTGAGGATGGAAGTAGGCCATGCTCTGCTACAGCTGGTACATGAACATCTGGCAACACAACGATATAACATGACCCACTCTGCCTCCACACTGGCCGGGTCTATATCCTGAGGGTAAGGGGAGGTGGGTGAAGGGCCCCTCCCTGCCAATCAACATCCATCCTCATCATCCTCTCCACCCCTCTCCCCTCACTACCCTTTCTCTCCTCACCAATACCCATTGAGACCCTCATGCACCCTTCATCGATATCCAGTCCCCAGCGAGACTCAGCCAGTAAACTCCTTCATATCCTCCAACCCCACCATCCAAGCTTGCCCCAGTGGACAACTTGACCACCCAGACCCACAACCACCTTGATGTAGATCATGGGAATGGGCTGCTTGGCCTTGTTGAAGTGCTGGACCATGCATTGAACCGTCTTGGGAATATAGTCCAGACCCAGATTCAAATAAACCTGCTCTTCCTCTTGGACACAATACAAACATGTCAGCTGGATTTACCCTCCAAAACCCCGTGCCTCTCCCAACAGGAGTGCCAGCCCCTCCTGCTCTCTGTAGGCCTGATGCCCCCACTGCTCAACACAACATGGCATGAATCCAACGGCTCAGCGAGCAGAGCGTCAACAGGCCGTAGTGGACCCGTCCGCTGCCCCATCATTCGGCTTCTGGTGAGTCTGCACAAAATGTGCAGCTCTGACCGCCCTCCCTCGTGAGGCAAGGATTCACCGGGGGAGAAAAACCATTGACGTTTCGAGATGAGAAATGTTTGCAGCCGGGTGTTGGCTGGGGTCGAACATGTGGAGGCTAAGTTGTTGGGAGGATTCAGAGCAGGCGTTGATTTGGAAGCGCACCAAAAGGTGCCAAAAGTGAGTTATGGGGGGAAAGTACATTCGTGAAATGAATTGGGGAAACAGACTGGAGGGGCTGAGTGGCCGAATTTGGCGACCTTGTCTTGTGGTCTTGGCTGCTGCTGTCTGGAGTTGAAATGGCAAGAGGTCATGAGTTAATGGGTGAGGAGCAGGGCAGCCAACGTCAAAGAGTCAGCACTGGTCAGAGGGGCAGGATGGAGGCAACAGAGAGGCTGCAGCGAGACAGATCGATTGAAGGAATGGGGAAGGTAGCAGCAAATGATATGCATCAGAGTGAGGGTGGGGTGGGTGCAGGTGGATCTTACCTTGACTACAGAGGAGAAGTTGAGAAGAGGGACAATGATGGTGTGATCCAACTTTCGCACGATCTGCAGTTTGCGGTTCTATGGCGAGAGAAGAACATCAGCAAGGCTGGGAGATGGGTCGGGGCCCTGAGGGGCATCTTGTCCAAGTTGAGGGGGGAGGCGGGGAGGAGATTTGTCAAGAGGTCAGAGGTGGGGAACTCCAAGGGAGGCCGAAGTGGGGGACTTTTCGAGAGTCAGTGGGGGGGACTTTTCGTGTAGCTGGAGTGGGGACTTGTCAGGGGGTTCAATGAAGTATCATTTCAGTTTTTATGATTGTTTTCCCAGCTTCTACTAAACAATGAATTTGCAGAAAATCTTTGATATTTGCCAGGTGTGTGTGTGTGTGTGTGTGTGTGTGTGTGTGTGTGTGTGTGTGTGTGTGTGTGTGTGTGTGTGTGTGTGTGTGTGTGTGTGTGTGAGTGTGTGTGTGTGGGGTGGGGGGTTGTGTGTGGGGAGGGGGGCTGCTGTTGTGGGTTTGTGTGACTTTCTCTGTTTCCAAACCCCATGGCTGCTTTGGTCTCTGTCAGATGCTCCTCTTTCCACCCACCCTTCAAAAATGTGTTTGGGGTGTTTGTCAATTGGGTGTAATTGTGTGAAACGGGCTCATGTGTCGCAAGGGCCTGTGAACGTGCTGTAGGCCCTAAATTTAAATATCAGGGTTTTTCATTTCCACACAACTGCTCCTCCACCTCACCTTGAATCTCTTGTCTTGCAAGATCTTCTTGATGGCAATCAGCTCTCCGGAGTCCACCAGCCTTGCCTGGTACACCACACCGAAAGATCCATTGTCGATGATTTTAACATCTGTGCAGGACACCACCTTGGGGACGTTGGGTCCATGACACGGTGTGGCCACCTCTGTTGTGACCTTATTGCCATGTCCTCTGGGGCAGAAGCAGCAGCATTTACACACCCAGAGGGTACACAACAGGTCATTTATCACAACCCAGCCTTGCTGTCCAAGTTAGTCTCTACCCCTCCCTCTAACTCCCTTCCAAGGGTCACCTAAATGTCAGAATTGATCCTCTGGTGGTTCGTTCCAGCTTCTCTCAGTAGAAATATTGCCACCCCAGGTCCCTCTTTGATCCCTCTCCTCAGACTGTCTATAACCCTCCCTCCATGAGACGATCGGGTCATCCTTGACCTTCAGCACGTCCCGGGGAGATGAAGCACTCTGAACCCCACCACGGGTTTACCAGAAGCCCTCCACATTCCTAGAATCTCAGCAACACCGTGATCTTCCATGATGCAAGCGAGACCTCGTCGCCTGAGGGAGCAGGTGGTGCGGAGAGAGCCCCACGCTTCACCGCTCAACTCTGTTGGGTCCGCCGCAGCAGAAACACTTTCTAGCACCCTGATCCAGGTCCACTGGGGGAAAGAATCCTATCCCAGTTGGGGGGGTGTGGGGGTGTATGCAAGGGTGGAAGGGATCTTGTAACCCGGGGGGGGAGGGGGTGGGTGGAGGAGCGGTCCTGTCTCTCAGTGGACAGATCCCATTCCAGGTGGAGGGGGAGCTCTGTCCCATTTCTGTTGAAAGGTCTGCCTTCCATCCCCCTCGCAACTTCTCTTCTCCCTCAGACACCTCACACTCTCCCCTGCCCCAAATCCTCTACCACACTCTCATCCCCCACCCAACACCACCCCCATGGTTTCCCCAGTGCTTTCCGTCCCCTCGCACCCCATCCCCCCAGCTCAACCCTATGTCCCCTATCTCTGATCCAATCTCCCTTGACATTAGCCTGTGGTGCTACCCCGTTCCTTTGTTCTCCCCTCCTGTCCTACAGACCCCATCCCTTTATCCCCTCACATGCCATTGTTCTCCCCTCCACAGTCCCCTCCAGCTGCCTCATAAAGTGCCCTGCACTCAGGATGTGGAGAGGGGATTAAATGTAGCCTCCATTCTCTCCGCCCACACTGGGTAAAGGATGGTGCCAGAGGAGTCTCTGTCCCAGTAGGGGAGCATGTAACAGGCTCTTTATCTCACCCATGGGTGCAGGGTGCTTCCAAACACAACCCTGTTGATCAGAGGGTCCCTGGGATGAGACAGCGTCCTACTCCGACACGTGGGCCAGAATCCCCTTCCAGGAGAGACATCTTTCTTTTGTTGCTGTGCCATGGCACGACTCAGCTATGGCTGCCCCATGCAGTGACATCATCACCCCCTCTGTGTCATCATCTCCCCCCTCTGTGACACCTCCCCTCTCTGTGACACCCCTAGTGTAATGGGCAGGGACATCCAACCATTTAAATCCTCCTCAATTTCCCCAAGCAAGGGGAGAATAATTCAGCTGGTCTAAATTACTCGTTGATATCTATTCTAACTCCTAGATATTTGATCCCATTTTGCCGCCACATTTGTTGACTATTTTCTTGACATTGGCTCTAATCCCCCTTCCTAAGTGACATGATTTTGCACATATCCCAAAAGAACTTATACCCAGAGATGTCCCCATAGTCCTCCAGGGTGGAGCACAACTTGGGCAATGAGTGTGTTGGGTCTGTCAGATATATCAGAACAACTTCTGCAAATAAATTGATTTCATGCTCTTCCTGGCCTGTTCTGAAACCTTTAATGCCTGAATCCTGGCAAATGGCCTCAGCTAATCGCTCCATGGCCAGTACAAACTCACTCACTGGGAGTGTGGGGGAGGAGTCAGACCTTGATTGGCATGCCTGTTGGCTTCCTCTGTCCCTCTCATCTCGACATCAGTGGCTCAGGTTGGGGGAGTCTGCGCTGCCTCCTGCAGTGCACAGCAGCGCTGCTGGACCACCTTTATCTCCTTATTTTCCTGGGCCCTCTCCAAATCTTTCCTTTCTATGATCTCACATTGGTTTCTCAGGAGAAACACTGGCAGCCAAAAGGCACCCTCTGATTCCCCTTAGATTTTGGGAACCCCGACTTCTTGAAGTGGGACCACACGTGGTGACCTATTTTCTCAAGATGTGGATCCAGGAGCTTGGACCAGTCTACCAGTTTGCCGTGGTCCGCCAGCATGCTTGCCAAGCTCCCGAACCCTGCACTCTCGTCAGTCCACCCGCAGATCTTGTTCTCCCTGCCTGCACTCGATTTCCTGCCCCAATTCCAAAGCATCTCCACTGCAGCTGTGTTCAGTCGGAACTCGAAGGACCCTGCTCACTGCACCAATTATTATGTGTGTGAAACTGATTCGAGGGGTCCCAAGGGTGGCGAATTTGAACACAGTTGTCTTTTATTGACACATGTAGTGAAGTCGCATGAGGAGTAAAAGACACACACAGACACAAACTCGTCGGATTAATCGATACACTTGCAACCACTCGTGGATAGAAGACTTGACAATCAACTTGTCACATATGATACCTTGAACAGGTCATTCATTCACTCATTGATCTTGGATGCCTGTGGGTGGTAGGGGATATGCAGGTGGCCCCAAATACTTGGCATCACCACCCATTGCTGGTCGGACGTTATCCGATAGGGTATTCCACATATGGAGCACGCTAAAATGGTGCTTGGTCGGCCCGCTGGCAGGACATCTGAGTATGTGCTGACCATCGTGAGAACATATCACTTTTTATTTTGGCAGGGGAGAGGCCTGATATGGTCAATTTATCAGACTTGGTCAGCTCCCGAACCCCAGCGAATGCGGCCCTTGGTTTTAATTGCTGACAAATAGGGCATTTGGCCATCACAGTTCTTGCAACATCATGAGACCCCCAGATCCTCTGTCCATCATAGTGCCCCCATATGCCCACATTTATGATGCACCAATGCTGCCAAGGCTCCGGGGTCTCTCTGCTTGGGGAAAAAAGTGGCAGAGCATATTTGAGCAGCTCAGTCCACAGTGGCATCGCGTCAGCTTCAGCGGTTTTCCTGGAGGTGTGTCCATCCACATGGTGGACCCTGACTATTCTTTTGTTGTTCCACCTCTCAGAAGATCTGCCAGTGCTGTTGTCCTCAGAGCAGGCAGCCATGGATCTGCCTCCCTGTCTCCTGCCGCCGACCCATCCACACTGACGTGCTGTTTGGCACAGCCCAGAAATCCTGTTGCACTGATCGGAAAAGAGGCTCCTGGGCCCACCTGGTTGTCCCTTTTCGGATCAGTGCCACAGCTGCCAGCTTGGACAGTTGGCTCTCCCCTCCACCTCACCCTCTTGTGTCAGTACTTTATCTGTGGTGGGCTGGAGCGCTCCCACTTTACACCGTTGTTTTTCGCACCTCCACCAGCCGGAGCCGTCAGTAAACCAAGCTTTTTCCTGCTGTCCTGCATCGAGGGTGTTGAACGGTTTGCCCCAGGCCATGGTGCCAAGCTCTTCTCGGGGTCATTCAAGTGGGAGGCTGTCACTTTCGGACAGGACATGATCTGTTCTTGCAAGTGGCTCAGCCCTTCAATCCCGGCCTCTGTGCGGTCTGCCATGTACCACTTCTTCGGTCCGCTGTGAGTGGCATCCACAGATTTAACCCATCATATGCTGGGGAGGTGTGGCTGGAGTGTGACTGTCTCTGCTGCCATCTGGTTCTCTGTGGTGAGCAGGCGAGCATCTGACACTCAGATGGGGAGTCGCGGGAGGCAGCTTCCAGGAGGGAATTGAACAAGAAGCTGTGTGGGACTCGGCGACCTTGCCTCTTTTGCTCGAGGCTCCACTAGGCCATTGTCTTCATGGCAGAGACAAGTCATTCAAAGGGTCTTCCAGTTTTGAGGGGTTGGGGATACTTGTGGTCAGTGGCAGTGGTGTTCAACAGCGTGTTTTGCCATTAAAGAAGCCATTTGTTGTTCAGGTCATCAATGAAGCGGAGAGTTTTTTTTTTCTGGGCAACATTGTACAGTAGATGGAGGGGCAGGGTGAGATGGGGAATATGTTGGCACCAGTAACCCAAAAGACCCACAAACCTTTGTGCCTCAACTTGTTGGTGGGCACCGCAATGAGGATTTTGCTTTGAGCAACCATTGATATTTCTCTGCTGCCTGGATTCTCAGGAAAATGACTGTTGGACTAGGACCCTGGACCTTTTCCAGGTGGTGCCTCCCTGGTGCCAGTGTCTGGGGTGTTGCTGCTGGTGTTCAAGACATCCTAAAGTGGGCCAGAGGTTGTGGTATATGGAGATACCAATGACATAAGGAGGAAGAGGGAAGAGTTCCTGAAAAGTGGGTCCAGGGCGTTTGGTGAGAGCTGAAAAGAAATAGCATGAAGGGAGTCATGTTGGGATGACTGTCTGGGCCATGCGACAGTGAGAGCAGGAACAGAATGAGGTGGAGGATAAAGGCGTGGCCTGAAGGTGCGGGTAAAGAGCTCCTTGAGGGCATCCTATTTGCCTTGCTCGGGAGGCTGATGTCGGAAGTCGATGAGCCTTGCTGCCATGTCCTGATGAGCAAGAACATCATGGAGGAGTAATGGATGTCATCAGCGGTGATCTCTTGGAGGTGGAACTGGTCCTTGGCCTGTTTGAACCCCACGTGTGGCTGCGACATCCAGAACGTTGACAGCTTCAACCAAACCATCTGAAGCGCCGCCTGGACTGTGATCTTCACATCCAATTGAAGGGCTGGGTCCTGCTGAGGTCACCACTGTAGCAGGCGCGCTCCCGCAAAGTCTGGAAAGAATGACATGCACCCAAGAAGTGGAAGTGGAAGATAAGTTGCTTGAACAGGCAGCTCCAGCCTCCGGTTGGAAGGCGATCCTCCCGTTGCTCATTGATTCCCAAGATGTGGGTCATCCCCTGGGATGAAGGGCATTGGCCCCAACGGGGTCTGCGCTGTCAGCGTGTTTGTCGGCTCTCTAGTGTAGTGACTCGTGTCTCGGTTAACAGGCCACTCCAACTCGATATGTCAGAAGAATATGGAGCCCATATTTACCAAGGGTGGGTGTGGATATTTACATGAAACCCTGACACTCCCTTTCACCTGAAGGCCTCCGTTTATTCAATGAAACTTTAAAGTAACAGACACTTCTGTTGAGGCGAGAAGGGGAGAGGTTAGGATATTGGGGATGAAGGTGGGAGGTGGTTTCTTTATTCTTTCTTTTATAGATGCCACACATTAGATGAGCATTATTATTAATTGTGTGAATTTGTTGTGGTTTTAAGTATATAAATATTTTTTTTTAATTATCGGCAGGACCACGAGTGGCAGATAGGATCATGGGGACTCTCACCCCCCAACCCACCCACCCCAAATATCAATGGTATAAACCGGGTTCATTGTCAACATCGTCGAGGATCCCTTCCACCTGCCCACAGCATTTGGCAGCTCTTCTCGTCGGGAAAGGGGTCAAGGAATATCGGAGCCAGTAGCACCAGGCCCAGAAACAGATTCTTCCTGCGAGCAGTGAGAATGGAGAATGATGGATGACCGGCTCAGACAAAGACTCCAAGACTTTGCTATTGATTCAACAGAATTTCTTTCTTTTTTGGGAGGGACTGCACGTGTATCATTTGTCTCTCTGTGCGTAGGTCTGGTTGTGTTTGCAGAGGTTTCCACCATGAACACAGTTTCCTCGGGTTAAATTTGAACGGGTATAGAGGAGCTTTCCTGGATTGGAGAATGTATCTCATGAAACAAAGTTGACTGAGTTCGGGCTTTTCTCTTTTTCACCCCAAAATTAACTTTATTCTAAAATTATTGACCAAGAGGACAACTGTTCCATGTCTTTTCTCATCCTCGTGTTGCATGCCTATATTCTCTTCACTGCACATGTTCTCTGTTTAACATCATTCCACCACTTTGACACCTTGTGGTTACTCCCTGCACTCTGTGGTTGAAGGGGTTCCCCTTAGTCTCCGCCCCTCAAGACCCGGAGGATTAGAGTCCTTCCCCACAGCGCCCTCGTGTTGGCTGCGCCAAGCCTCAGTGCATCTCTCAGCAACCTGGAATAGGCTGGTGGGCAGCGTTCCCTCTCCCACATCTCCACGTGCTAAAAGACCAGCAGGTTAACGTCGAACAGTTATGCCCTTCGGACCTCGATGTTGTGCTTACCTATCAATTCCAAGCAAAATAAAAACTAGACCCTTCCTCCTTCATAACCCTCCATTCTTGCAATGGAGGGAATGCAGAGGGGATTCACCAGGCTGATACCTGGAATGGCAGGAATGACTTATGAGGAAAGATTGCGCAAATTGGGATTGTTCTCACTGGAGTTTAGAAGATTGAGAGGGAATCTCATAGAGACATATAAAATTCTGGCAGGGCTGGACAGAATGGATGGAGATGGGATGTTTCCAATGGTGGGAAAATCCAGAACCCAGGGCCATGGTTTGAGGATAATAAGCAAACCATTTAGGACCGAGGTGAGGAGGAATTTCTTTACCCAGAGGGTGGTGAATCTGTGGAATTCATTGCCACAGAGGGCAGTAGAGGCAGGTTCATTAAATATATTTAAGAGGGAATTAGATCTATTTCTTCAGTATAAGGATATTAAAGGTTACGGAGAGAAGGCGGGGACGGGGTACTGAACTTTAAGATCAGCCATGATCTCGTTGAATGGCGGAGCAGGCTCGAAGGGTCGAATGACCTACTCCTGCTCCTATCTTCTATGTTTCCTTCATTCATGTGTCCAAGAAGCCCTTAAATGCCGCTAATATTTTAGCCTTCATCACCACTCCTGGCAAGACATTCCTGGCACCCACAACTCTGTGTAAAAACAAGTACCCCTGATATTGCCCCTAAACCTTCCTCCCTTTGCTTTGGGCTTCTAGTGTTTGCTTCTCTTATCTGGGTTTCAGGCAGACCAAAGGGAATCTTTCACTGAGTTTCTGGTCTTCCAGCAGTTCTGGATGTCTGTCTCTCGATGCTCTGCTCAGGGTACCACCCCGCAGTATCTCATCAAGTCCTAGTCTCTGTGTCAGCAGGAATTCCATGCTGACCACTGCCTGATGGCCCTGTGGTCAATAGTGTTTGTCTATGCAACCATTCCCATGAAGGTGATGGGGCAAAGTCCTGCTGACTAGGACATTGTGTGGCATCAGGGCCAGACCAATCTTTCGCAACACCTGAGCCAGGTAGAACTTCAGCACATCGCGGCTTTTGGTGCCCTTGCACTTTGTTTCCAAGCACAGCCAAACACAATAGCCATGCTGGTTAGGGTTATGCCCCCATTGATTGACGACGTACATGGTCCTCCAGACTCTATACATTTTGGACCCCAACATGAATAGGAAATGTGTTTTGGGAATTGACAGGGTGGAGGTGTGGGGATGGGCCACACCTGCCTCACGTGCAGCAGTACCCGAGAGCTCCTTGCACCTGATGACCAGGTTCTACCGGATTGATAGAGTTGGGCATCTCTGTGGTTCTCCATGTCTCCTGGAACTGGGGGTCTCCTTACTGCTCCCCATCTCCTTGAGTTGGTACTTTGTTCTCCACCATCACCACAAGACAACCAAGACCCCTGGATGGAGGGCAGTGGTGCAGAGAGATCAGTGAGAATATGGGTAGTTTCAACAGGGTGGGGTCCATTCTGATGCCTGATAACAGGAGGAAACCAACGGGGAAGGAGGATGCAGGGCATTCGATAGCAGATGGGGCAGGGTGTAGACACGGCAGCTGACTGGAATTGTCAGGGGGATACTGAGACCTGGGAGAGGAGGGGAAGGAAGGTGCAGTTGTGTTCTGACGAGAGAGTGCTGAGGGAGAGGCAACATGGGTGGAACCTCAACGCAAGGGACCCCTGAATTTTTTGCAGGGATGGGCTCTGTAAATAGACTCCCAGATATCCAGCAAAGAGCATCTTTGTCCCCCTGCCATCAGGAAGGCGATATGGAGGAATAAAAGCAGAGAAGCCAGGGAGGGAAATAGCTTCTTCCCACAGACCGTGAGATTGACAAGGCAACATGAGCTGGATGGGAGCTAAGAATGAAAAGGTGGAGAGGAATATGGACTGATTACAACAGCACAGCCAGCAGGAGAGTGGGGCCGAAGGGCCTGTTTCTGTGTTGTCTATCTGGACGAGCCTTTTGAGTTCAAGCTTTAAAAGACCAAACCATTTTTAAATTTAATATCAACGGTATAGAATGAATCAAGATACAAGATGTCTGTCCAACGGCAAGCGTCGAAGGCACTTCCTGAAACGGAGGCTCTGAAATTACAGGGAGGTTCTGGCTGGTATGAGGCCCGGCTTCCTCTGGAAGGAGGAGAGGAGGCAGGGATAATGTGGGGGTAGGCGTGGGGAGGGGAGGGGGTAGCGATGCCTTCCTCCATTCACCTCCCATTTCCTCTGCACCGTACCCCTCCTCATTCCCATGCCCATTCCCCTCCCCCATCACTTCCCCATTTCCCGTGCCCTGCTCGCCTCCCCCGCTCCCCTCCCCAACCTAACCCTAACCCCTAACAAACTCTATCCTTAACGTTAACACTACCGATACCTTTAAACACTACACCACGTCCCCAACCCTAACTCTTATTTCCACTCTGTCCCCTAACCCTATCCCTACGCTGTCCCCTAAACCCAACCCTAATCCTACCCACCTTCCCCAAACCCCAACTCACACCCCACCTCTACCTCCTACTCCTACCCCCTTCCCCTAAACCTAAAACAAGCCCACTTCCCCAAACTCTAAACCTAACCCTAAACCTCGACCTAACCCGAGCCCACATCTCCTAACTCTAAACCTAACTGTACCTCTACCCGTCCATGACCCATATCTTAATTCTACCCACCTTCCCCAACCCTAACCTAAACCCTACCCCTATCCTCTACACCTACCCCCTTCCCCTAATCCTACCCCATACCTGCAACCCCTTCCACTACCCCATTACCCACCCCTACCCTCTCACTACCTCCTTTCTCCTACCCCCTTCCCCTATCCCTCCTTCCCCTAAGTTAGGGGTAGGAAGGGGAGGGGAAGGGAAGGAGGGGAAGGGGAGGAGGGGAAGGATAGGAGGTGAAGGGGAGGGGCAAAGGAGAGGGAAAGGGGAGGTGAAGGGAGGAGGGCTGAGTTTATGGCATAGGTGTGAGGGTAGGTGAAAGGGAAGGTGAGTGGGAGGGGGTTGGAATGGAGGAGAGGTAGGGGAGAAATGGGTGGGGGAAATGGGTGAAGGTATATGGAAAAAGTGGGGAATGGAGTTGGCAGGGCCAGAGGGAGAAGGGGAGGGGTTCAGGCCATCATGATGTTGTCCGTCCTCTGTTCAGCTGGGATGCAATGTTCTTCTGGACTCGTGTCTTGTCTCTGAGATCGCTCCTTCTCCTGGGAAGAGAAATACGAGTGATAGAGATGCCGTCTCCGAGGCCTGATCACGATGACTTTGGAGGGCCCCAACTCTTCCCCCATCAACCCCCTCCCTACCTCTGCACACTAGGGCCTTTCCCTTCCTCTGCTTTACCTGAGGAAGTGTGTTATGGAGAAAACCACAATCTATATCTGCAGATCTCAGAGTACCGTGTCTCCATCAGGCAACACCCTGGTTCACCACGACATGGCAGCAAGATGCTGGACAAATCATGGATGGATCAGTCGAGTCCCTTCAGCTGACCCATCTGAACCTACCCCATAACAATATTACTCTTCCCTCCCTCCACCAGTACCTTCTGTTTTTCTTTTATTCCTGTCCCGAAATTAAAATCTTTTTCATGACTTTTTTGGACCAGCCTCCACTACTACCCCTGGCAATGCATTCCAGCCACCCACTACATTCTGTGTCAACAAAATATCCCCCTCACATCTTGTCTAAAGTTCCCTCATCTCACCTTATTTAGACGTCCACTGGTATTCTCGCCCCAGGAATGCACACAATATTCCAAGTGTGGTTTGACTAGAATTTTATACATCTGCAACGTTACCTCTCAGTTCTTGAACTCAATCCCTGACTCCTGAAGGCTAGCACACAATACAGCATCTTAAACTCCCTCTCAATTTGCACAGCAACCTTGAGCGATTTATGGAGCAGGATCTAAACATTTCTCTGTCCTGCACACTGTTCTTAATCCTGCCATTAACCAAGTGCTCTGCGCTCATGATCTTGTAATCCGCATTCAATAAAGATATTGGTCTATATGAAGCTACTTTTAATGGGTCTCCAACCTTCTTTGGAAAAACTGTTATTCATGCCCTTGAAAATGACTCTGGAAATAAACCTGTACCAGTTGCTTGTTTAAGTACATCTGTATTTACAGGATTGAACTCCATCTGTCACTTCTCTGCAAACTGGATGACCTCTGACAACCTTCTGCACTGTCTACAACATCTCTACCTCTGTGTCATCCCCTGACGTACCCACCCTTCCACTCCCATCATCATTCATAAAAATCACAAAGAGCAGGGGTCCCAGAGCAGATCCCTTTGGAGAGCCACTAGTCATTGTTCCATCTACTACTACCCTCTGTTTACTGCAGACAAGCGAATTCTGAATCCACACAGCCAAGGCTCCATGGATCCCATGCCTCCCGACGTTCTGAATGAGGCTACCGTGACGACCTTGTCAAGCACCTTACTAAAATCCACGTGCAGCACATACAGACCTTGACCTTCATCTATTTCCTTTGACACCTCCTCGAAATACTCAATTTGACTCGTGATGCAGGACCTGCTCCTCACAAAACTATCCATGAGTTTCCCCAGCATGTTTGTGCATTGCCCTCGGCCCCAGCATCTGCGGACTTCCTGGCCAGTCCCTCCCTTACCCCTTACCAGAGCTTCCGAATCCATTACAACATTAAGCATTGCTGCCCAGTACTGCCCAGTACAGACCTTTGTAAACATTCTCCACAACCAACTAACCCTTACCCGTACCACACCCATAACTATGGGTGGATTAAATATCCAATTAACTTCTTTCTGAAGTAATGTATCATGAATTTGATGATGATTCCAATTTTGAATAACTTTTCATAATTCTCGTTCAGCTCCTTTAAAGTTAGATCCATTATCAGAACATAATTTTTTGACTTGACCACGTCTAAGAATAAAACGCCAAAGAACATTAATAAAAGAGTCTGTATCAAGCAATGACGCTACTTCAATATGAATTGCTCTCATAGTCAAACAAGTGAAAATAACTCCATATCGTTTTTCAACACTTCGTCCTCACTTTACTTGCAAAGGACCAAAATAATCAACTTCCACAGATGTAAATGGGAATTCATCAGGTGAAACTCTGTCCTGTGGTAAATCTGCCATTTGTTGTTGTCCAGGTTTTCATTCTCTCTGTTAGTCACAAAGAGATGAAACCTCATGATTTCATTATTAATATATTTAAGCACTGATGTTCTATCAGTCCAAAACACAGGATCTGCTAACTCCATCTGTAATTCTCTTCTTAACATAGCGTCCATTTTGCTCGCAATAATAGCAGCAGTCAATTCCATTCAAGGTCTGGTGACTGACTTTAATGGAGCCACTCTGGCTTTTCCCATTACAAATCCACCATCTACTCACACTTGGTTATTTCACAGGACTCAGTAACTGACAGGATCAAAACCACCTTCACTTACATCAGAAAAATGGTGTAAC
Organism: Narcine bancroftii; assembly: GCF_036971445.1. Taxonomy (NCBI): domain Eukaryota; kingdom Metazoa; phylum Chordata; class Chondrichthyes; order Torpediniformes; family Narcinidae; genus Narcine; species Narcine bancroftii. The sequence goes on from NC_091479.1 coordinate 34,487,791, forward strand.
TGAGCAAATGTGGCCACTCCAAAGTCTGTTGACTTCAAAACTTCCAAGTATTTGAAGACGCTCAATCTAATTTTTCCAATCTTGTGCAATGGATTCTGGATTAGTTTCATCCCATCCAAATTTTCTTCTGCCCAAAACTGGTATTTGGCCGGGCTGATCATTAGGCTGAATTCAGCCAGTCGGGAGAAGAGGGTGTGCAGGTGAGACTTGTGTTGTGCCCAGTCTCTGCTGGCGACAAGAATGTCATCCAGATAAATGAACACAAAATTCAAATCCCTGCGCACCGTATCCATGAGGTGCATTATGTCTGGGCGGTGTTCTTGGATCTAACTTTAAAGGCATGCATAAAAATTCGAACAAACCGAAGGGTGTGATGATGGCCGTTTTGGGGATGTCCTCGGGGTGCAATGGGATTTGATGATACACGCACACCAGATTGACCTTGGAGAATACTCTCATATCATGCAGATTGGCCATAAAGTCCTGAATGTGAGGGATGGGTTAACGGTCAGATACTGTCATATCATTAAGCCGTCGATAATCTCCGCAGGGGTGCCAGCCATCGGAGGCTTTTGGGACCAGGTGGAGCGGTGAGCCCCAGGGCTGTCAGAGCGACGAATGATCCCCAGTTCCTGCAGATGCGAGAAGTCCTCTTTCGTTATCTGGAGCTTATCTGGCGGGTTTAACAGTAATGTACGATAAATTGTATCAGACACTATGACCCCAGGTTCACAGTTGGGAGAATATTTAACGGAGATGTACAATCGACGACCTTGGCAGATACTGAGACACTGTGTTCACAGTACTGAGAAGGTTTAACAGAGAAGTATGGTAGAATAAAGCAGAATCTGTGACTCCAGGTTTACAGTAGTAAGAAGGTTTTAAAATGATGTATAATAAACTGAGGCAGATACTGTGAAATCTGGTTCACTGTGGGTGGAGGTTAATGGTGATGGACAGGAGACTACGTAGATACATTGATACTGGGCTCAGAGTGGGGGAAAAAAAGCTTTATTGGTGTTGTATGGGAAACTGAGGCAGTTACTGTGACACCGGGTTCATAGTGGGGAAAATGTTGAACAGAGTTGTACGATAACCTTTGGCAAATAAAGTGACACCAGCTTCATATTGGGGAGAATTTTTAATGATGATGTACACTAAACTGTGGCAGATACAGTACCACCAGGCTCACATTGAGGAGAAGGTTTACTGGTGATGTGCGGTAGAGTGGCAGGCTCTGTAACACCGAGTTCACAGTAGTGAGAAGGTATAATAGTGATGTACGATAAACTGTGGCAGATACAGTAAAACCGGTCTCCCAATGGGGAGAAGGTTTAATGATGATGTGTGGTAAACTTAGGCTGATACTTTAACACGAAGTTAACAGGGGGAGAAGGTTTAATGTTGATGAACGGTAGATTGAGGCAGAAACTGAGAGACAGCATTCACAGTAATGTGAAGGTTTAACAGTGATTTACTATAAACTGTGTCAGATACTGTGACAAGATGGTGCAGAGGGTAGACGTGTGGTTCCACCCTTCCCCAGTTAGACTATTAAATGCTCGATTTTAAAAGTTGTAAAAGTGATTAAAAATACTGTTTATAGACTTTGGAATTGTGGAGGATCAAAATAGCTACAAATGTGAAAAAATCGAAAACTCAGTTCCAGAAGAAATTACCTTACAAAAGTGTTGAAGAATTATGGCCGAGTTCAACTTGAAGCAACGGAGTCGTTGACTGGCGTCTCCAAGCCTCAGAGGATTCCTGCCCGGCGAAGTATTTCGTCGGCACCACTTGCGCTATCGCAAGATGGCACCAGCTCAGTGATGAGTTCAGCGGTTTTGACTCGTGCACTCATGAACACAGGCGTGAGGGCGGGCCAGCTGAGCGAGGACAGGCACATAAGCGTTCAGCATTGCCTGGTGGTCAGGAGAGGTACAGTGTAGCATCAGAAGACGCACTGCGTAGTCGGTGGCCCTACTGGGCATGCACAGTGTGTTGAGGGTCCACAAACCTTTGGAGAAGGTGTGGGCTGTGGGGGAGCCTGATCGACGGTGAACTGACGAGGTCGGCACACTGTTGTCGGGTGTCCAGACCCACAGCAGCACCGGAAGAGGACCTATTGCTATGGAGGAAGAAGATGCTCAATTTCATTAGAATTTCAAGAACTGGGGACTGCGGCAAAAGAAGGTCAGACTCAAATGGAGGTGATGGATCCTGGACTGGATTCTGTGTTTCCAATTCGGGAAGGGATTGCTCAGCTCATGGAAGATATGGCAAATATATCAATGCAGATGACTCATCAGATGACTCAAGGATTTTCAGAAATGAAAACTAAAATGAACACTGTGTGTGAAGAAATAACTTTTATGAAGCAAGATATTAATGTAGTTAAGAGTGATGTTACGAGATGGACACGATCAGTGGATACTGTGCAAGATCATTTTAAAAAGATTGAGGAGGCTTTCTTGAATGCAAGAGTCAAATGGAGCATAATAGAGAAAAAATGGAAATAGTGGAAGATCCTTTTGTAGATTGGGGGATTCAGAAGAAGGAATTATTGAAGAAGTTTGGCTCATTAGAAAACCAATGTCGTAGAAATAATGTTAAGATAGTAGGTCTTCCGGAAGATATGCAAGGTTCGGATCCGATGTAGGTTTTGAAGAAATGGATCCCAGAAGTGTAGGGCAGGTAATTTATTCCAGATGGACTGGAATTAGATCGAGCAAACAGAGCGTTAAGGAAGAAACCGTTTCCAGGCCAACTACCACGAGCAGTTTTGATTCGCTCTTTTAAATATCAAGACAGAGAGATGATCCTCCGATTGGTGGTGCAGAAAACACGGCAAAATCAGGATCCACTGATGGTTCAAAATAATAGGGTTTTTTTTAATGCAGATCTGAGTCAAGAAATTATCAGAAGAGACCGAGAATTTAATTCAGCCTAAGAAGTATTGTGGCGAAAGGGATATAAATTTGCTTTTCGTTATGCGGCAGTATTGAAAGATTTTTATGGGAATTTTCAATCTCAGTTTTTTGAGAATGACCACGATGCTTTAATATTTGCTAATTCATTGCCAGATGTATGAGGAAGTGGGCGATCGTCACCATTGTCACCAAAGGGAAAGGTCAATGGGAATGGAAATGGGAAGATTGGAAAATATGGAAAGAATGGGAAAAAAGTTGAATTCACACAAAGTCTTCTCGATATTGAAGATCCGGAACAATCAGTGGGACTGGAATCACTGGGTTGAATGTTTTTGTTTCAGTACTTTGTGAAAGTCTGACTGGGGGTGGGTGACAATGAGTCCTTTAGTCACATGCCACTTGTGGACTTTACCACACCCAGATTTTTAGGGGGCTACTACTCTTGAGTAACTTGTTTTCGGATTGATGTTTCTCTTTTTTTTGGAATTTTTAAAATAGGTGGGGATTAGAATACTGTGAGACTTAGAAGGGGTGCATTATTTTATAGTAGGATTCACATTTGTGAGGTTTAACAGTGATATACTATGAACTGTGTCAGATACTGTGACACCAGGTTCACAGGGGGAGAAAGTTTAACAGTGATTTACAGTATGTTGAGGTAGATAATTTGACACCAGGAGTAAAGTGGGGACCAGGTTTAATGGTGATGTACTGTAGACTGAAGCAGATACTGTGACACCAGGCTCATTGTATTGTTCATTTATCTTAATTACAACATCTTATTTATATGCTCCATTTTTTTGTGGCAACTTCCAAACATTAGATAAACTTCTATTCTAATCAGATTTTGTTCATTTAAATAGGACAACACTAAAAGCCCAAATCGTTTGATCTCTTAAGTATTGCTGCTCAAATTAATTTCTTTACCTGGGTTTGGGTTCAACGGCACTTCAGTTTGCTTCATTAATTTTTCAGCCCCTCGTTTTGTGCTTTCTGCTTTGCTCAGCTGATTCGCCAAATGGGCATCCAACTCTGTCTTCTCAGCTTGACCCAACATCTCCTCTGTAAACTTAAGCAAACCAAGAAGACTAACGTTAAAATTTTCACCTTGGCATTTTCAAAAACAAAAATGACGCTGTGACTTGCAGTTTCACATCATCATCCCACTTGCTAAACTTGCAAGCAACTGCACCGCATCCTACAGCTGGAAAATTGCAAGAGAACTGCTTGGTTAAAGCAAAGATTCCACCCAGTCACCCCATTAAAGGCCTCCAAGTTAACAACAGATAGCAACCTGAAAGTTAAATAGAAAGATCTGTATCAGGAAGATTAACGGGCTTTAAAAAAAATAATTTCCACTATTGAAAGAAAACTCCTCAGGGAACACCAGGCTCTTGTTGAACAATTCCTGTTGTATTCCTCAAAATAGTTTGAATCTTGATTTCAAGCAGAGTCATTTGGTGAGATTGTTGGTCCAGAACAAACCCTGCCCACACACTCCCTTAAATACCTGCAAAGTCGTGGCTCAGCTCTGCTCCATGCTTAAGCTATCAAGCTTTTCTGAAGAGAAAACGGACTTCAGATGCTGGTACGTTGAGTCACAAAAACACTAATGCTTGCCTGAACAACACACCTCTATCTGAAAACCAACAAGAACCTTCCCGAGTGGTAAATATCAACAAGACATAATATCATGTAACTGTTGTGTTTGTGTCGTTGGAGAATTCCCTTTCCATTCAATCAGAATTCGAGTTTTGGGTGCTGTATTTGAGAAAAGATGTGCTGGTGTTGGAGAAGGTCAGAGATCATTTACTGGAATGATATCAGGAATGAAAGGGTTAGTGTATGAGGAACAATTGTCGACTCTTTGACTGTACTAGTTGGAGTACAGAAGGATAAGGGGGACCTCAGAGGCATTTCAAATGCTAGATGGACTGGGCAGAGTACATATGGCAAAGATTATTTCCGATGGTAGGGGATTCTAGGACACGAGAGCATAATTTCAGGATAAAAGGGTGTCAATTTAAAACAAATGTGGAACAAATTGATTGTGTCAGTGGGTCGTGAAACCCACGTGACGTCATTGGGTGTATTTAAGGCAGAGATTGACAAGGAATCAAGGGTTATTGGGAGAAAGTTGAGGAGTGGGGGTGAGTGGAAGAATGGTGGAACAGACTCGAAGGGCCTACTTCTGCTCCTATATCTTGTGATCTATATCCTGCTGGAGACCTAGTCAACCCTCCTCTTGCATCCCATTCTTAGAAAACATGCTGCATCGTGGTTTTATGTGACGTGAACCCATTTCCGATTGAATCCCATGTTACAAGTAACCCAATGCAAATTCTGCATTGAGAGGACTGCAGCTTCCTCATTTTAAAAATTGTTATGGAGCAGCTCAAATGAGATTTCTTGCTTCTTTTTTTGAAAGGGTTAAAATAGAATCAAATAAAATAGGAGAGGGAAAAGCAAAAGAATTTATGTACAAGTGGGAATCAAAATTAATGGTTGGTGATAAAGATACACAATTGTTGAAACATTTGATTAATATATGGAATAAAATAAATGATGAAATTGGTGTAAGTGGATGTACATCACCCAGAATGGCTTTGATTCAAAATCCTCGTATCTTTTTTAAAGGATCATCAATTTCTGGATAGCTGGTTTCATAAGGGGATTATAAATGTTGAAGATTGTTATGAAAGGGGTCAATTAATGTCATTTGAGCAATTGAGAAATAAATATCGTATACCTCATCACAATCTTTTTGCTATTTCCAACTTAGAGCATATTTGAAGGATAAGTTAGGACCAACTATGTTGTACTGAAATAGAAATTCCTTATAAGAGGAATTGTTAAAAACAATTATTTGATGATGTCCTCTTTATTACAAGTAGGAACTTTAAAATGAGGAGTTCATAAGTTGAGACAAAGGTGGGAAATGGATCTGAATATTGTAATTGATTGGCAAATATGGGCAGATCCATATAAGGATCTCAATATAATATACAAATTAGTTCAGTATAATTGTTTTGACATCAGTCATGTAGCAGATGTCAGAAAGGATTTTATCTGAAAGCTGCCCCTGGAGTCAGGTGACTCAGGCTGTTGGATTTGAAAAGCTCTACAGGAAGATGATTTGGCAATAGAGATCATGTGATCCAGGTGAGATGTATTAATTCACTTCAACTCAGCAGTCTGGAACTATTGACCAGAGTTCCACACTGCAGCAGTGAGGAAGGAATTCACAACTAGTTTTTCTTCTACAGTTACTTCTTACACCAGTGAAATTGAATAGAATAAAATCAGAATTATCAGATCAATGTTTTAGGTGTGTTGAAGATGTTGCAACTTTCTTGCATTCAACTTATCTTTGTCCTAATGCAAGATGTTTTTGAGGAGAATGACAATATTAATGGAACAAGTTATAGGATATGTTTTTCCGCAGAATCTGACCTTAATTTTATTAGGAAATATTGAAGGAACAAGGCCCAAATTAAATCTATTAATATATCAATTGAAATTTGTTAAATTAACGTTAGCGGTGATGAGGACATGTATTGCACTTACTTGGAAATAAGATATACATATATTTTTAGGGATGCCAAGATGACATGCAAATATTCAAGGTTGTATTCCTTTGGAAAAAGATTACAAATAGCTTGAGAAATATATATTCTATGAATTTGCAAATTTGGCACCTGAATATTCAAATATAAGGCTTCAATTTGTGATAATGCCATTTCCATCCATCTAGACATGTGAGATTCTCCTCTTAGTTAATTTGTAACTAAGAAGTCTCCTGTTGGTGACTTCAAGAGAGGAACCCACGCAGGCTGCGGGCTTCTGGACATAGCAGTCAAGGAACTCACACCAGGCTGTGGAATGCTAGAGACTGGGTCTAAACTGGCTAAAAGGGTGTCAGGTATCAGTCCTGGGATACGAGTGAGTGCTAAATGGTTCCTAATTATGTCAGAGGTTCAAAACTGGAGCTCACATTGCCAATGACTTGGATGGTCTGTGAGCATTGAAAGAGAATCCACAGACCCTCAGTGACTTGTCCCAGGGTTCAGGGTGGCAGGGGATGGTGGGTGCAAGAGGTAATTCAGTCAACTTCTGCCAGAGGTGAATCTGTTTGTCTTACAGCAGGAAAAAAGCAATTTTGTGTGATATGACACTTTTTAATTACATGACAGTAAATTGTCTCCTGAAATAGAGAGAGAGGTTCAAGTTTCAAACTATTACAAATTCTACTCACCAGATTATACCTCTTCCCACTTTTTATTTTTGCAAGGACACCGTTGATTTTATCACAACTCCTCTGCTGCGTCTGTCCTGTGACAGATTATATATTTTATATTGTATATAGAGATGTTTTTGAAAGAGATGGATTGGAGGAGTCGTTTAGGTCACAAACAAACACATACACTTCACAATACAGCTCTTATTTAAAATGCAAGAGCTTGGCTGAGAGTGAGTCATTCAGGCACCAAGAGCCTTTTCAAAGACAAAACAAGGAGACTGTTTTACTAAAGAATTTCAAAAGCAGGTGTAAATTGATTATTGCTTTTAAAGGAACAGATGAATGGACTCAGAAGTTTGGGTCTGGTGCAGTAATCTGGCTGGTTCCAGTTTGCTGTTCTAAGAAGTTCATGTGGTTTTGCAAGCAGAGAGGAGAGACCAAATAGGCTTTTTCTGAGAGAGAGAGAGAGAGAGAGAGAGAGAGAGAGAGAGAGAGAGAGAGAGAGAGAGAGAGAGAGAGAGATAGATGGCAAGCTGGCATCTTGTTTTGAAGACGGGGTGTTAGTTCTCAGTTCAGCATGTTGAAAAACTTTGTTGTCCATATGAAGAAATAGCTGGATAGAAATGATGTTTCACTTGAAAAAAGGGAAACAAAAGGAACTCTATGGTGACCTGCAGAAGAGGTTATCATTTGGAAAACCCTGATGGGTCAAGTTTCTTTGGCAAGACACCAAAGTGGCTGATCAGAGGGAATCAGTTTATGTGTGTCCAATGAGCAAGCAATCCCTCTCTGAAACCAATAAGAGCCTTACTGGAGGGTACACATTTACTTTTAAGCACCAGAGCTTGGTGCAAATTCATAAATGTTGAATTCTGTGCACAGTATAAGAATTGATAAACACCGGTGAACTTGGAGTTGTGTCAAAGAACTTTATGCACATTAAATACACCTGCACTTAAAATTAGATGGTGGTAATGGAAGACTGTTAATAGTGATAAGTTAAAGTTTGATCCTGATTTTTTTTTTGTTTAAAGAAAATTAAAAACGATGTTTGTTTAAGAATCAATGGCGTGATTGTTCAAAATCAGCCTGTAACCGAAAGTATTCTTGGACTGAAAAGACATCTGGGCCAAATGACTATTTAAAGACAATCTGTACAAGATTGTACATCCTAAGGTACAATATAACCAGTTAGAGCACAGAACAGGCCAGTTCGGCCCAACTAGTGCCATAACAAATTCCCACCCTCCTACTCCCACTGACCAATACCCAGTCCATACCCCTCCAGTCCTCTCCTCTCCATGTAACTATCCAGTCTATACTTAAATGTAACCAATGATCCCGCCTCAACTACGTCTGCCGGAAGCTCATTCCACATCCCTACCACCCTTTGCGTAAAGAAATTTCCCCTCATGTTCCCTTTATAATTTTACCCCTTCAATCTTAAACCATGCCCTCCAGTTTGAATCTCCCCCACTCTTAATTGAAAAAGCCTATCCACATCTACTCTGTCTGTCCCTTTTAAAATCTTAAAACACCTCTATCAAGTCCCCTCTCAATCTTCTACACTCCAGAGAAAAAAGCCCCAGTCTGCACAACCTTTCCCTGTAACTCAAACCTTGAAATCCTGTCAACATTCTTGTGAACCTTCTCTGCACTCTCTCTATTTTGTTTATATCTTTCCTATAATTTGGTGACCAAAACTGTACACAGAACTCCAAATTTGGCCTCACCAATGCCTTGTACAATTTCATCATAACCTCCCTGCTCTTGAATTCAATACTCCGATTTATGAAGGCCAATATTCCAAATGCCTTCTTCACCACTCTATCTACCTGAGTATCAGCCTTGAGGGAATTATTTACCATCACTCCTACATCCCTTTGTTGTTCTGCACATCTCAATAGTCTACCATTTAATGCATATGACCTATTTAGATTTGCGCTTTTTCTATCCACTAAAGATTGTTAAAGAGCAAGAATAGACAATACAATCACATAAAATTCCCATCCATACAGCAAACGTATTAATACACAAAACAATCACATCTCCTTATTAGTCAGGAAGGGCCTACATTTCCCAAAGAGGCTGAGGAGGTCAAGGCCAACGGTTCTCATCCTGAGATTTTACAGGAGCGCAGTTGAGTCTCCTGTCTGGCTGCACCATTGGATGGTCTAGTTGCTGTAAAGCATCAGACAGGAATGATGCAGAGTTGTGAGGATCACTGGGATCTCCCTTTTTCTGTAGATGACATTTACTGGGAGTGTTGTTCAAATCAGGCTCAAGCAATAGTACAAAGACCATTTTCACCACGTCCATCATCAAAATCAGGACTTACAGGCTGGGGAATAGCTTCTTCCCACAGGCTGTGAGATGGATGAAAAGTATCCTCTAAGTGCAATAATCCTCCAAATATTTATATATGTAGCGGCTACTTCGACAGAGCTATTACAGCAACACACACACACACACACATACCAGGTTAGTCAACACAAGACTGCTTTATTCAGTCTTTACAGGCTTCTTCTATTTACAGCATGTCCTGTGCTCCATGGGTCAAGGTGGGACATCATTATGTGTTTGCTGCAGATCCACGGGCCCTGTGAGCGTCCCGCACCTTCCGGCAGGAGAAATCACAGACCAACGTGCTGTTCCTTGGCACGCAGCACCACGTGCATGTGGTCAATTAAATGGATGAGTTCCCAGCTGTCTGCCTTACGATTTCATGTGCCCGCCAAAGAAACTTGCCCACTCGGCCCGCTACACAGCTGCTACACCCCCCAGAACCGTCGCCAGAAAGTAAAACACCAGCTGCATGCACCTTAGGTGGACACGCTAATCGTCTGGGCTGGAGGCACTGAATGGGTGAAGCGGGATCCACATGGGCAGGCTTGTGTCTGTCCAAACTAAACAGCTGCGAATGTCCCCCAATGTCCAAAGTATACTCAAACCCATCCTTCTTCACCACGCAGAAAAGGTCCTCATACGGTCGTTGTAACAGCATTCCTGGGTCCTGTCTGCGCACAAAAACAAAATCAGCGTCCAGGAGTGGTGGGGCACATTCTGTTAAGGGGATCCAAGCCAGTGGGTAGGAAAAGCTTTGCTGATCGTGATACCATGTCGAAGCTGCTGAAGGATGTTCAGATCAGAATTGGTTGTGAAATCAATGTCCCATGAAACTGTAAGGACCAGACCATAAAGCATCTCTGCGGAAAATGCAGACATATCTTACTTTGGAGCTGTGTGCACTCCCAAAAGAATGCATGGCAACTCATCAACCTAACTGGGACCAGTGAGTCGGGCCTTAAAAGTGGACTTCAGTTGCCAGTGGGAATGAGGGTGAATTGTGTTCTGCGGACTGAATTCATGTGGGAAAACCAAATCCAGATGACGATGAATGCTCTGGCCCTTGTCTCAGTGTCACTGGATGGCAACGGGACGGCCTCTGGTCAGCACGTGAAATGTTCTACAACTGTTAGAATGTATCTCATGTTTTGAGATTCTGGCAATGGTCCAAGCAGGTCCACATGCACGTGTTCCAACTGCCTGCATACTGTCGGGAAATGTTGAAGAGGTACCTTAGTGTGGCACTGAATCTTGGCAGTCTGGCAGGAGGTACATATGCAAACCCATTGCTCGACACCTTTTCTCAGTCCATGCTATACATATTTATTTGACATGAGCTTGACAGATGTTCTGATGGATGGATGAGATAAGCTGTGTCTCTGGTCAATAAGGTGTTTCTTCCAAGATGAAGGAAACATTGGTCCAATATCTTATCCTGAGATATGATCTGCTGGCATTCAGAAATCATATCATAGACTAGAGTATAGCTGGAAGAGATGCAGCAACTGTTTAACGCATTGGTGAGGTCAGGTTTGGAGAATTGTTTTCAGTTCTGGTCTCCAAATAGAGGAAGGAAATAGATAACGAGGAGAGGGTGCAGAAAAGATTTACAAAAATGTTACATGGCTGACAACATCTCGACTACAGAGAAAGATTAAGGAGACAGCGACTTTATTCATTCAAACGTAGACGGATGAAGGGGGTTATGATAGAGGTATTCAAATTATGAAAGGAATAGATAGACTGGACGTGAGTAGACTCTTTCCCCTGAGGGCAGGGGAGGTTGGAACAAGAGGGCATGAGTTCAAGGTAAGGGTGCAAAACTTTAGGAGGAATGTTAGAGGATGTTTCTTCACTCAAAGAGTGGTGGCAGAATGGAATGATCTTCCAGATCATTGCGGCAGGGTCCTTTCTGTCATTTAAGAGAAGGTTGGATGTGTACATGGATATGAGGGGGTTGGAGGGATAAGGGCAGAGTGTTGGAGGGGAAAACTAGTGGAGTTGTTCATGTGAACTGGCACAGACTTGAAGGGCCAATATGACCTGTTTCTGTGCTGTAAACTGTCATATGGTTATATGTGCTGGGCTCCACGGGACAAGGTGGGACATCATTAAGAGTTTGCTGCCAGCGGGTTTGAATTAAGCCCCGTGATTATCCCACGCATTCCGGCAGGAAACTCCAAAAATCGAAAAGATGTATTAACTATTTCCATGAACCCTCCACTTTTACATCTATTTTTCTAAATCCACCCCATAATCTAGACATCTTTACTTAACACAACCCACATTTCTTCTCCCATTCAAAGCACTCAGTAATACACCAAGGCAGTAAAATAAAAGCTCAATGCTGGAAATACTCAGCAGGTTATCTACTTGAAAAATAATCGGAGTTAAAACCTTCAGGTCGATAACCTTTCACTGGGATTCAGAAAGATGATCAAATAAACCTGATTCTCTTTGCTGAGAAAAAGAAGAGAGGGAAATAACAAATTGATTACATGGGATGAAAAGCCCGAGCAGCAGAAATGGCAGTGATGCTGGATGAGTGGAGTCCACTCATTGATCAACACATCTGTCTGGATGGAGGGGTAAAGGATAAACAAGACAAACACGATGCTGTCACTGTGAGGTACAATACGACAGCTGCAGAGAATCTGAAATGAAGGAATGGTGAAAATACTTGTTTTTGGATCAATGTGACAAAATTTGACCTGACAAAAGAAAACAAAATTGTTTTGCTCTGCCAGAACTCTCTAGATCAAGGGGCACAATAAAATAGTCCAGAAGCCAACATTATGAAATTGAACAGCCAAGTTACGCAAATCGGAAGCAAGAGATAAAACACTGTTACATAATTCCATGAAAGTGGTGTCACAGGACGACCGGGTTCTAAAGACAGCTTTTGTCATCTTGGCCTTCATTAATTAACATATTGAAAATAAGAGTTGGGAAGTTATGATGAGGTTGGATAAGATGATGGTGAGGCCCACTTAGGAGTATTGTGTGCAGTTCTGGTCACCTAGCTACAGGAAGGGTATTAGTAAGATTGAAAGAGTGCAGAGAAGATTTACTAGGAAGCTGTCAGATCTTCAGGAGTTGAGCTACAGGGAAAGGTTGAACAGGTTGGGACTTTATTCCTTGGAGTGTTGAAAAATGAGTAAGAGATTGCTTAAAGTGGAATATGAATGGGAAAAAAGGCTGAGAAAGACTGCAGTGGACCCAATTGTGAAGGAAATATTTTGCTTGAGAAAAATTGTCATTGGTCTATTTCCTCTTGAGTTATGAAACCACGCACAGAACAAGTCAATGAGGTACAATTAAAACAAAGGTTTTCAAACTTTTTCTTTCCAATCGCATTCCACCTTAAGTAATCCCTGACTAACAGAGCACTTCTGGCACAGGGATTAAGTGGAATATGATCCGGGGGGTGGGGGTGGGGGTGTGGAGGAGGAGTTTGAAAATCACTGCTCCAGATGAAAAGGTTTCTCCATCTCCTTTTTAAGCAGACATCCTTTTATTCTGAGGTTGTGCCCACTGGTCCTAAACTCTCGCACGACTGGCAAAATCCTCTCTCTATCCAGCCCTTTCACTAGTCATCAGATTTCAATGAGGTCCTGCCTCATCCTTCTAAACTCGGGCGAGTATAGGCACAGAACCATCAAATGCTCCTCAAACTTTATTCCTCTCATCCCCAGGATCATTCTTGTAAAACAAGTCTGGGCCATCACATCCTCTCTTAGAAATGGGGCCTAAAATTGCTCACAACACTTACGAGATCAGGACAACCAGAAGGTGGTCACGGGAGGGAAGACAGCTGCAGGGCTGCCTAGAGTCCTTGGATTGGATGGTGTTCAAGGAGTCAGCTGAGGGGAGGGGGGGGCGGGGTCGTGGAAAGATGGCTTCGGAAAATGACATGAGAAGACACCTCTCCCTGACTGAACTGTTCAATACTCGAACTGTAGTGACTTTTTTGACTTTATCAATGTTTTGAACAGAAATTTACTACAATAGGATTCTGGAAATGAAGAAAAGAAAAAAGCAGTGTTGGGCACGACCAGTTGGCCCAATAATCACAGAGACAAAGACTGAGGGGAACGATAGGCTTTATTACACACAAGACTGCAGGCCCCTGTCCAAGTGAGGGAAGTGAAGGGAAGGAAGAGGTGGCTTGACCTTTATGGCCTGGGTCACAGGGGAGGAGTCTAGGAGAGGATGACATCAGGAGGGGGGGGCAGCCCATGCCTGTTGTGGTCAGTACATACAATACCATATCATAACAAGCAACTTAGAAAAAAACTAGGTTGTCAACCTGTGAAAAGTACAGAAGAAGCAAGGCCGACCTTCCAGAAGGAACCTCGAGACCAGTTAGAAATGAATCTGAAGCCTCAACGTGCAAGTCAGGACCAGCTGGAAGAAACATCTACATCCTCTGCACATCTGGAGATGAAAGATAGCACCGAGATCTTTGGCCGATCCAGGAGGAGCAAAAGTGTGGAATTCGACACGAGCCAGGCTTGACTAAGGAGAGTTGGGCGTGAGTGCCAAAATGCAAGCATGAGTTACCAGGAAGGGGACTGTCTGTATGCAGTGGCGTATCTGAAGATGTTCTCACTTGAAAGAATTTCTGGATCCGATCCATAGTCCGGCTGCCAGGTAGGAGGTGGAAGAGAAGAGGTGGAGGAGGACAACTCAGAAGTTCAAGAAGAAGAAGAGCAAGATTTACTACTTGCTGCAGTTGGACTCAATGAAGGGAGGCCGAAGGCTTTAAGAACATCTCCTTCTCCAATGAAAGCTGTTGTTTCACCAGATACCTTCCCCAGACTTCAAGGCACATGTAACAGGGATGGAAGTCAACCTCATGTCTACAGAACTGATCCAACAAAATGAAAAGATGATGTCTTCTGTGAACTAAGGTTGTGAAACTTTAAATGATCAATTTGCTGTTATGGAGGAAATAAATGGCTGGTATGTGTGAAGAAATTACATCTATTCAAGTTGATATTAATAAGAGTTTAACAGCAGTGGACACTGGACAAGATCAATTTAAGAAGATAGAAGACATTTTTATTGACTGTAAGGACCGTGTGGACCATTATGCGGAGAGAATGGATCATATTGACAATTTGTTTACAGGCTGAGATGTCCAGAAGAGAGATTTGTTAAAAAACATTGATTCGTTGGAAAATCAAAGTTCTCGTAATAATATTAAGATAGTTTGTCTGCCGGAAGATATTGATGATTCAGATCCTGTAAAATTATTTCTGGATCCACATGGGCAGGCTTGCATCTGTCCACACTAAACAGCTGTGAATGCCCCCCAATGTCCAAAGTATACACAACCCCATCCTTCTTCATCACAAGGAAAGGGCTCTCATACGGTCATTGTAATGGCGCTCCTGGGACCTATCTGTGCACAAAAACATAATCAATGTCCAGGAGTTTTGGGGGCACATTCTGTTTAGGGGAACCATGCCAGTGGGTAGGAAAAGATTTGCTGATCACAACACCATGTCGAAGCTGCTGAAGGACGTTCAGATCAGAGTTGGTGTGAAATGAATGTCCCATGAAACTGTAAGGACCGTACCATAAACCATCTCTGCGGACAATGCAGACATCTTCATTTGGAGCCGTGCACACTCCCAATAGAACCCATGGCAATTCATCGACTATATTGTGTCCGGAGAGTAGGGCCTTCAGTTGCCGATGGAAACGTTCCACAAGTCCGTTGGACTGTGGGTGAATTGTGGTGCGTGGTCTGATGCAATGTGGGTCGGGAAACCAAATCTAGCCATCCAATTAATGATGAATGCTATAGCCCTTGTCTCAGTGTCACAAGATGGAAACGAGATGGCTTCTGGCCAGCGTGTGAAACGTTCTACGACTGTTAGAATGTATCTCATGTTTTGAGATTTTGGCAATGGTCCGAGCAGATCCTCATGCACATGTTCCAACCACGTGTGTACCACTGGGAAAGGTTGAAGAAGTGCCTTAGTGTGCCGTTGAATTTTGGCAGTCTGGCATGAGGTACATGTGCAGACCAATTGCGCGACGCCTCGTGTACTGGTTTTCTGCCAGGGGATTAGCAACAAATTCTCTTCTACGACATGCTTTAGCAGCATCCAATGCACCTAATATGTACCAGAATTTCATGTCCTCTGCCATTATGACACAAGACAAAACTAAGTTTCATCCTTGGTTGATGGGTCTGGAAAGGAGGCAAGTGAAGTCCTAACATCGATTGGGAAACACAGTCAGTGAGAGGTCAGCATGGCTTAGAGTTTAGACAACGTGTTCAGGACTGCTTTTTGCAGCAGTATGTGGAGATGCCCACGAGATGTGGGGCAGTGTTTGATCTGTGGTTAGGGAATGAAATGGGGCAGGTGGTGGAGGTGAGCATTGGGAAGAACTTCAGATCCAGTGATCATGGGTTAATTAGATTTAGCTTAATTATGGAAAGGGATAGGTCATGTCTGAAGTCAAAGGTCTTCGAGTGGGGGAAGGCCAGATTTGAAGAAATGAGAAGAGATTTGCAAAGAGTTGTGTGGGCTGATCTTTTAGCTGGAAATGATGAACAGGAAAATTGGAGGGTATTTAAAGGTGAGATTTTGAGAGTACAGGATCATTTTGTTCCAGATCGGCTGAAATGTAAGATTATAAGTTCAAGGGAGCTGTGGATTTCTAGAAAAATTATGAATGATTCGGGATAAGAGGGAGGCCCATGCTCAATATAAGAAACAAAAGATTGATGAGATTTATGATCCTTACTTATATTGAAGAAAGAACCTCAAGAGGGAAATTAGAAAGACAAAAAAAGGTATGAAGTATCCATAGCTAATAAGGTGAAAGTGAGTCCTTCGGGTTTTTACAGATACGAGAACAGTACAAAGAGGGTTAAGGATAGAGTCCGTCCACTGGAAAATGGGAACGGTGGACTATGTGTAAGTGAGAAGCTGTATGAGATGGGGGAGATATTGAACAATTTTTTTTCTTTTCTGTATTCACGAGCAAAAGGGACACTGGACTATGTGAGATAAATGAGGTGAATGGCTTAGTTATGGAAAGGATAGGGATTAGTAAAGAGAGGGATTTGGAGCTTCTAGGGTCAATAGAGTTGGATGTCTCCTGGTCCTGATGGGATTTTCCCCAGGACATTAAGGGAGGTCAGGGAGCAAATAGCCGGGGCTCTGACAGTGATGTTTCAAACATCACTGGAGAAGGGTGTGGTGTCGCGGGATTGGAGGGTTGCAAATGTTGTTCCACTGTTTAAAAAAAGCAGAAGGTGCAGGCCAAGTATTTATCGGCCAGTAAGTTTTACTTTGGTGGTGGCAAAAGTTATGGAGGGTATTCTCAGAGATAGTATGTACAAATATCTGGATAGGCAGGGAATGATCAGGGGCATCCAGAATGGGTTTATGAAGAGAAAATCATTTTAATGAATCTTGTTGAATGTTTTGAAGAGGTGACAAGGCAAGTGGCTGAAGGTAGGGTGGCTGACGATATCTATTTGAATTTTAGTAAGGCTTTTGATAAGGTTCCGCATGTAAAGTTAGTTAGGAATGTTCAGTGACTAGGGATTAATAGATAGTGAGATGAGTCAGAGGTGGCTGTAAAACAGACAGCAGAGAGTAATGGTGGACAACTGTCTGTGAGGATAGAAGCCTGTGACGAGCGGTGTGACTCAGGGATTGGTGCTGGGTCCCCTGATGTTTATCATTTATTTTCATGATTTGGATGAGGGGGTGGTTAACTGGGTAATCAAATATGCAGACGATACAAAATTAGGGGGACTGGTGGAATGTGAGGAAGGTTTTCTTGGATTACAGGATTTGGTTTGTTTGGAAAAGTGGACTGAAAGATGGCAGATGGAATTTAATGTTGACAAGTATGAGGTGCTGCATTCCGGAAAAAATAATGTTAATATGACATATGAAGTTCAGGGATGGGCATCGAGGAAGGCAGAGGAACAGAGGGATCTTGAGTTATGGTACAGATTTCCTTGAAAGTGGTTTCCCATGTAGACACGGTAGTTAAGAAGGCATGTGACATGCTGGCCTTCATAAATCATAGCATAGACTAGAGTATAGCTGTTTAAGGCATTGGTGAGGCCATGTGCAGAGAAGATTTACAAAAATGTTGCCTGACTTACAACATCTAGGGTACAGAGGAAGATGAAGGAGACAGCGACTTTATTCATTGGAACGTGGACAATTGAAGGGGGTTATGATAGAGGTATTTAAAATTATGAAGGTAATAGATAGGCAAGACATGAGTAGACTCTTTCCACTGAGGGCAGGGGAGGCTGGAACAAGAGGGCATGAGTTAAGGGTAAGGGGGTAAAACTTCAGGAGAAATGTTAGAGGATGTTTCTTCACTCAGAGTGTGGTGGCAGAATGGAATGATCTTCCAGAAGAGATAGTTGCGGCAGGGTCCTTTCTGTCATTGAAGAGAATGTTGGATGTGTACATGGATATGAGGGGGTTGGAGGATATGGGCAGAGTGTGGGAAGGGGCTGGGGAATGGTTAGGGAGTGGAGTGGTTCATGTGAAATGGCATGCACTCGAAAGGCTGTTATGGCTTGTTTCTGTGCTGTAAATTGTCATATGGTTATATGTGCCGGGCTCCACGAGACAAGGTGGGACATAATGAAGTGTTTGCTACCGGCAAGTTTAAAAAAAGTCCCGTGAGTATCCCACACTTTCCGGCAGGAATCTCCACAGATCAACGTGCCATTCCTCGGCACGCTGCACCAAGCACAGTCCATTAAATGGGTGAGTACACAGCTGTCTGTCTTATGTTTTCGTGCGCCCACTAAACAACTCTTATTCTGCCTTGTCTCACTGACGAGCATCCAGTCCAGAGACCTCCATCCCCCTCGTATCCCTGAACTTGTCCAAATTCTTCAATGCTAACATTGAGCTCATATTTCCTCATGCAGCTGGCAGCTTGTTCCACTCTCCCACCACCTTGTGTGGAGAAGTTCCCCCTCATGTTTCAACTAAACTTTTCCCCTTTCATCCTTGGCCCACGTATTAAGGACTTTTCCAAAAGGCGGAGTCTGAAGAAAACAACCTCTATCCTCAAGGACCCTCACCACCCAGGCCAAGCTTTCTTCACCCTGCTATCACCAGGGAAACAGGTCCAGGAGCCTGAAGACGAACACCCAATGGTACAAACACAGCTTCTCTCCCTCTGCCATCAGATTTCTGAATGGACAAGGAACCACAGTCACTCTCTCACTTACTCTTCATTTTGCACAAATAGATTTCTTTTTTAAAAATGTAATTTATAGCAATATTTGCACCTATATTGTTGCCACAAAATGACAAATATTGTGACATGTTCATCATAATAAATTTTTAATTCTGAACACTGCGCGTACATCAGAAAACAATCATAGCTCAAAAAACAATTTTAAAAGATGAATTAACTATTTCCATGCTCCCTTCCCTTTTATGTCTATTTTTATAAATTCACTCCATAATCAAGACATCTCCCAACCCACATTTCTTCTACTATTTAAAGCACTCAGTAATACACCAAGGCAGTAAAATAAAAATTCAATGCTGGAAATACTTGGCAAGCCATCTACTGGAAAAATAATCGGCTTTAAAACCTTCAGGTTGATAACCTTTCACTGGGATTCAAGAAGATGATCAGACAAACCTGATTCTCTTTTTGAGAAAAAGAAGAGGAGAGATAACAAACTGAATAAGTGGGATGAAAAGCCCAACAGCAGAATTGGCTGCTGGATGAGTGAAGTCGACTCGTTGATCAACACATCTGTCTGGATGGAGGGATAAAGGATAAACAAGACAAACATGATGCCATCACTGTGAGGTTCAATACGACAGCTGCAGAGAATCTGAAATGAAGGAATGGTGAAAATACTTGTTTTTGGATCAATGTGACAAAATTTGACCTGACAAAAGAAAACAAAATTCCTTTGCTCTGCCAGAACTCTCTAGATCAAGGGACACAATAAAATAATCCAAAAGCCAACGATATGAAATTGAACAGCAAGTTATAGAAATTGGTAGCAAGAGATAAAACACAGTTACATAATTCCATGAAAGTGGTGTCACAGGACGACAGGGTTCTAAAGACAGCTTTTGTCATCTTGGCCTTCATTAATTAACATATTGAAAATAAGAGTTGGGAAGTTATGATGAGGTTGGATAAGATGATGGTGAGGCCCACTTAGGAGTATTGTGTGCAGTTCTGGTCACCTAGCTACAGGAAGGGTATTAGTAAGATTGATAGAGTGCAGAGAAGATTTACTTGGACGCCGCCAGGTCTTCAGGAGTTGAGCTACAGGGAAAGGTTGAACAGGTTGGGACTTTATTCCTTGGAGTGTCGAAAAATGAGTAAGAGATTGCTTAAAGTGGAATATGAATGGGAAAAAAGGCTGAGAAAGACTGCAGTCGACCCAATTGTGAAGGAAAGATTTTGCTTGAGATAAATTGTCATTGGCCCATTTCCTCTGGAGTTATGAAACCACGCACAGAACAAGTCAATGACGTACAATTAAAACAGTGGTTTTCAAACTTTGTTTCCCCAATCACATAGTTCATTAAGTAATTCCTTACTAACAGAGCACTTCTGGCAAAGGGATTAAGTGGAATTTGATCCAGGGGGTGGGGGTGTGGAGGAGAAGTTTGAAAATCACTGCTCTAGATGAAAAGATTTCTCCATCTCCGTTTTAAGCAGAAATCCTTTTATTATGAGGTTGTACCCACTGGTCCTAAACTCTCCCAGTACTGGCAAAATCCTCTCTATCCAGCCCTTTCACTATTCATCAGATTTCAATGAGGTCCTGCCTCATCCTTATAAACTCGGGCGAGTCCAGGCCCAGAACCATCAAATGCTCCTCAAACATTATTCCTCTCATCCCCAGGATCATTCTTGTAAAAAAAAGTCTGGGCCATCACATCCTCTCTTAGAAATGGGGCCTAACATTGCTCACAACACTTACTAGATCAGGACAACCAGAAGGTGGTCACGGGAGGGAAGACAGCTGCAGGTCTGCCTAGAGTCCATGGATTGGATGGTGTTCAAGGAGTCAGCTGAGGGGGGGTCTCGTGGCAAGATGGCGTAGGAAAAAGAAGTTCGAAGACACCTCTCCCTGACTGAACTGTTCAATACTCGAACCGTAATGTCTCGTTTGACTTTATCAATGTTTTGAACAATAATTTTCTACTGTAGAATTCTGGAAATGAAGAAAGAAAAAAAACAGTATTGGGCACGATCAGTTGCCCCAATTATCACAGAGACAAAGACTGAGGGGAACGATAGGCTTTATTACACACAAGACTGCAGGCCCGGGTCCAAGTGAGGGAAGTGAAGGCCTGGATCACAGGGGAGGAGTCGAGGGAGGAATCCAGGAGAGGATGTCATCAGGAGGGGGGTTGCCAGCCCGTGCCTGTACTGGTCAGTACATACAATACCATTTCATTACAAGCAACTTAGAAAAAACCTAGGTTGTCAACCTGTGAAAAGTGCAGAAGAAGCAAGGCCGACCTTCCAGAAGGAACCTCAGGACAAGTTAGACATGGATCCGAAGCCTCAACGTGCAAGTCGGGAGCAGCTGGAAGAAATGTTTGCATCCTCTGCACATCCGGAGATGAAAGATGGCGCCAAGATTTTTGGCCGGGCCAGGAGGAGCGCTAGTAAGGAATTCGACACGAGCCGGGCTTGACTAAGGAGAGTGGGGGGTGAATGCCCGAATGTGAGCTCTAGATACCGGGAAGGGGACTGCCTGTATGCAGCGGAGCATCTGGAGATGTTCTCACTTGCAGGAAATTCTGGATCCGATCTACAGTCCGGCTGCCAGGTATGATGTGGAAGAGAAGAGGTGGAGGAGGACAACTCAGAGGTTCAAGAAGAAGAAGAGCAAGATTTACTACTTGCTGCAGTTGGACTCACTGAAGGAAGGCCTGAGGCTTGAAGAACATCTCCTTCTCCAATGAAAGCTGTTGTTTCACCAGATACCTTCCCCAGACTTCAAGGCCCCTCTACAGAACTGATCCATCAAAATGAAAATATGATGTCTTCTGTGAACTAAGGTTTTGAAACTTTAAATGATCAATTTGCTGGTATGAAGGAAAAAAAATGGCTGGTATGTGTGAAGAAATTACATCTATTGAAGTTGATATTAATAAGAGTTTAACAGCAGTGGACACTGGACAAGATCAATTTAAGAGGATAGAAGAAGTTTTTAATGACTGTAAGGATCGTGTGGACCATTATGCAGAGGGAATGGATCATATTGAAGATTTATTTACAGGCTGGGATGTCCAGAAGAGAGATTTGTTACAAAACATTGATTCGTTGGAAAATCAAAGTTGTCGTAATAATATTAAGATAGTTGGTCTGCTGGAAGATATTGAAGATTCAAATCCTGTAAAATTATTTTTGGAAATAGATTCCAGAGATGTTGGGAGTTGAGTTTTTTTAGATCGGGCTCAGAGGGCGTTAAGGAGAAAATCTTTTCCGGGTCAAATGCCAAGAGCGGTTCTTTTAAGATGTTTGCGATATCAGGATAGAGATAATGATTTTGCGGCTTGCGGTTCAGAAAGCTCGCCTTGATCAAAGCCCTACGATGGTTCAAGGCAATATGGTTTTATTTTATGCTGATTTAAGTCAGGAGATTATTAAGTGACGGAAAGAGATTAATCTGGCCAAAGCAGTTCTGTGGAAGAAAGGGTATAAGTTTACTTTACTTTATGGGCCTGATCAGTCTCAATGTTTTGAGAGTCCTTATGGTGCATTAACTTTTGTGAATTCCTTCCCAGATTTGAAGGAATTAATGGGGAAAATGTCCGAGGGTAAGATTGGTATGGGTATGGGGAAAAGAAGTTGGAATCAGAATTGGTGAGTGTTGTTGAAGATGAAGCTCAAGCTCAATGTGGGTGTTATCACTGGGATGACTGATGGGTTTTAATGTTCAGTTGGGGGGTGGTGGTTGACTCGACTACTTCTAAAGTCATCTGCCACTTGTGGTATTAGCTGCACCTGGTCCACAGAGGGGGATCCGACTCTTATACTCGTAGGTTTTTTTACAGGATTTTCTTCTTTGAAAAGAGGGGTTTGTGAAGAGCATTTACTTGTGTGAAGTGTCAATCTCAGGAGGAAATTAAGTTATGGCTCATTTCAATTTTGTGATCTTTAATGTTAAAGGACAATAATCCGATTGAAAGAAAGTGAATATTGGCATATATAAAGAAAATGAAGGTTGATCTTGCTTTTTTGCAAGAAACTCATATGTTTGAGAAAGAACATATGAAATTGAAAAGAGATTGGGTCGGACATGTTTTTCATCTCCATTTAATTCGAAAGCTCGAGGTGTTGCTACTTTGGTTCATAAGAAGATACCGTTTCAGTTGGAATCATTCTCTGCCAAATCATTTTCTCGAAGACAATCAAGATAACTAACCTGTTCATTGAGCACTGTGCCTGGACTCAGATTCACAAACTCACCTGGCAATGTCAGCATACAGCCATTGACTAGCTCTACCACTAAACATCCATGATCTGCCCTAACAGCAGTAGGCATGCAAAGGAGAACCATGGCCAAACGTTCGCTCCATGGAGATGCATCACCACCTGCTTTCAATTGTCAATGGAAACGCTCAAAGAAGCTGTTTGCCTGAAATGCTCAGCGATAATTCAGGTTGTGCCCAGAGGATCAGTGAGAGCTCGGACCAATGCTGACTCGAACTGAAACCTTTGATCTGTTGTAGTAGTGCCCAGAACACCAAAAGATGGAATCCAATGATCCACAAAAGCCCAAACAATTGTCTCTGCAGAGATGCCGATGATAGGAATTTCATCCTGCCACCTGGTCGTCCAGTCCTCACATGTGAGCAGATAAGTACATTGCCGAGTTGGCAGAAGTGGACCTTCCAAGCCACAATGTGCACGTGCTAGAAATGGGAATCCAAAACAACAAAATCCCCCAGCTTGAATTTCATGTGCCTGGAGACTTTAGGCCATTGAACCAGCAAGCGAGTCCTTGCCCATAATCCAACATTCTGTTCAACATGAAACCAGATAAAATCTTCCTTAACCAGTTTTATTGATGCTCTTCTACCAGGAAGAGATAGATTATGAAGAGAAAATCTCCTGCCTCATAGCTGCCACACAAACGGCAGAGTCCTTCCTGTTGGGGGAAAAAAAATCACAGGCCAACTTTTCACCCGATTCATCCAGGGTCACATCTTGAAAATGGAGACCAGAGTTGACCTGATGAAATCGGCATCAGTGTGCCGTGCATGAGCCATGGCAGTGAAATCGATGGCAATTGTTGGATGTAATGTCGCGCCTGGATCGGGCACCAGCCACAGCATTCACTTTTCCTCAGATATGCTGTGTGTCCGATGAAAATTGTAGGATGAACTCCAAGTGCCAAATCTCTCTGTGCAAATAGAGATGTGTGCTTCTACTTTCAGTATGCAGAAGAGGCTGGTGGTCTGTACAAATTGTGTAAGAATGACCTTCCAATAAAAAGCTGAAATATTGAATTGGAAATTTGGATTCATGAGAGAATTACAAATAAATTTGTTTCAAAATTGTATCTACTATTTCAAGAGGAATCTCCAAACCCAGACTTGAATAAATCAAAAGAAAGATGGGAATTGCATTTGGGAACTGAAATTGACCCTCTTTGCTTGTCTGACATTTGTTGAGACAGTAATTAATGTTTTTGATAGATTAGTTAATTACAAATTTATTCATCAATTATATTTAATGCTATATCAATTAATTTATTGCAATTTTTTCAAATTTATGTCTTAGATGTGGCACAGAAATTGGTACGTTTATACATTCTCTTTGGTCATGTCTCAAGGTGACATCATTTTGGAAAGATCTGGGCAAGTTTTTGGAACAAATTATAATAATGTTTACCATCAACACCTGAGCATTTACTTTTGGGAAATGTATATGATTTGGAAGCCTAATTCAATTTCTCAAAGAACAATTAATTATTTTTATAAGTTGCATTGACAGTGGCCAGGAGATGTATAGCAATTCCATGGAAATCTGAATCCCATCTTAAAATTGATTGTGGGGAAATGCAAAATTGTATTCCCTTAGCAAAGGTGACGTATAATATTAACTGGGTATGATACATTATTCAAAATATGGAAACCATATTTAGATATGGGTTTGGATATCTAATGTATTTACTTCTCCACCCCACCACCACTTTTCATTAATCTTAATGGTTGAACCTTATCATGTTGGTTTAATTCTAATATTTTTTTAATGTCCTGCCTTTCCTTTTGGGAGGAAATAGTTATCACAGGAGCTTTGAACCTAGATCTGTTTTTTTTTCATTATACTTTTCTTCTCTTCTCACTTTTATGGACAGTACAACCATTTATTTGTTATTCTATTTTGATCAATGTATCATTTGGATACGATTCTGGTATTATATTGTACTGTATACAAAACTATAAATTTAAAAAAAACTGAAATGTTTCACTGCGAGATAGATAGCTCAGAGTTCTTGCCCAAATGTACTATACTTTGCCTGAGCCGGTGACCGCTTGGCTGAAAAAAAACACCGGAGGTTCCAATTGCCCACAGACTTGTTGTTCGAACACTGCTCCCACAGCACTGTCAGATGCATCTGTGGTAAGAGAGCAAGATCTTGGGCATTTGATGTACAACCTTAGTGACATATGTCAGAACAGTGTTCACATCATGGAAAGCATAAACAGGATGGTCTCCCAAAGATAATGTCTTTTTGAAGCAGAGATCAGATCCTTTGAGTCATACAGCAAGAGGTGTAGTGGCATCCACCAGGAAACAGCAATAAAAATCCCTCATACCTCAAAACCATCACAACTGGCCAAACGTAACAGAGGGAGGAAATTCTCAAATTTCACGCACTTTCCATTCATCAGGCAAAATACCATGTGGCATAACTCTAGCTCCCAAAAATACAAGATCAGAAACACCAGAAACACTTTCCTGGGATTGATCACGGTACCACATTCCTCAAGCCTTAGAAACAATGAGATAAGGTGGCTCTTGTGCTCCTCTTCATCCACACTTACAACCAGATCTCCTCAATCAACACAAGCACCAAACAAACCCATGGACAGTGAGTTCGTGGTCCATGAACCACTGGAATTTCTGAGCTGCATTCCATAGACCGAATGGTTTT
The DNA here is from genome assembly GCF_036971445.1 of Narcine bancroftii. Taxonomy (NCBI): domain Eukaryota; kingdom Metazoa; phylum Chordata; class Chondrichthyes; order Torpediniformes; family Narcinidae; genus Narcine; species Narcine bancroftii. Next base: position 34,513,475 of record NC_091479.1, read on the forward strand.
CTCAGAAACACAAACATGCCGAACGGGAGCATCACTGCTGTCTTTGTGACATCCAAAGACTCAAATGGAATATAATAGTAAGCACATTCTAGATCTATTTTGGCAAATGCAGATTTGCCATGGAGGTTTGCTGAGAAGTCTTGTCAATTTGGAATATTGTATCAGTCAGGCATGGTGGAATTGTTCAGGGGACGATCATCTCTGCAAGGCTGCCAATCTCTAGTTTGTTCAGAACCACATACAATCGTGAAGCCCAGCAGCTGTCAGATCTGTGGGCTAGGCACAATTCTTGCCATTCCAATTTTGAGATTTTAAGATAATCCGGGGTATTACAAGCCTGCGTCTCATAGACCCTGCCTTTATATGGTGGCTTATTGCATGTCTGCACACCATTATGATGGGGACACGAGGCGAGGAAAAGACTTGAGGAAGGCTTAGAAAGGGCAGGAGCCAGGTTGAAGACTTGTCAGGCAGCAGATGGCATTGGAAGGACAATAAATGTAGCTCACTTGCATTCAAGAGCTGCAGTCCACACAACGGCATTTTGACAAATACATCACTGAAAAATGTGACAAGAAATTCTTTCCCAAAGTGGAACTGGCCACATTTACAACTGAAAACCCACCCAAAACGATGTGAAGCTGAAATGAAATGCAAGTGACCTCTGGGCATATTTGAATAAGAGAATCATTTGTAGCTGAATGAACACATGACATATTAGCAAATCTATGTTCCTCAGGAGTTGGAGGGACAGGCACCGCTCCAAAGTGACAGATAGTTTTGGAGTTTTACATAGAGATGCCAAACTAATAACCTATTCTAACAACTGCCTAGAATTGTTCCATTTTTCTCAGTTGCCTTCGATAATCTCTCCCAAATGAGGACAAAGGAACATCGAATCTGCTCCGTAAACTGAAACAAAACTATTTCTTGATTTAATACTCAGTGATCTGGCTTCCACTACTGTATGTGGCAGCGGTTCCACAGATCCACGACCCTCTGGCGAAACAAGTTCTTCCTAATCTCTGTTTTATAGGATAACCTCTAATTTTCTTGTCCTCGATTCACCCACCAAGGGAACCATCTTACCCGCATCCACCCTATCTAAACCTTTCAATACACAAAATCCCTCCATGAGATTTCTTCTTTAATTTCCTGTACTCCAATGAATACAACCCAAAAGCTGTCAAACACTCCTTGTACGTTATCCTTTGCATTTTGGGAATCATCCTAGTCATTCTCCTCTGCACCCTCTCCAACAACATCACATCCTTTCTCACATAGGGGGCCCAAAACTGCACACAGTACTTGAAATGAGGTCTCACCAGTGCCCCATAGAGCCTCATCAACACCTCTTTACTCTTGTACACCATTCCTCTTGAAATGAATGCCAACATAGCATTCGCTTTCTTCATGACCAATTTCACCTGGTTATTAATTTTTAGGCTTCCTTGCACAAGGACACCCAGGTCCCTTTGCACATCCAAGGTCTGAATTTTCATCCCATCCAAATAATATGCTTCCTGTTTATTTCCACTGCCAAAATGTACAACTGTACATTTCTCGGTGTTAAATCTCATCTGCCATCATTTTGCCCAGTTTCCTAATCTGTTTATATCCTTCTGCAACTTTACGGTTTCTCCACTTCCTACTCTGTCCCCTATCTTGGTGACCTCTGCAAATTTGGCCACAAAACCATTTAAATCACAATCCAAATCAGTAATTTATTTTTCCTTGGAATATATCTATCCTGCATTCCTTTTATTACTGCCACATGCCATTCGAGAATCGATCATCACTGAACCTGAACATGTTTATTGTGATGAACGTCTTCCAATAAATGTTCTGGGTTTAATTTTTTTAAATCATGTTGTGGTTCCTTTTCATCACCTCTTTGGAAGCTGAATTCACAAAATTTTCCAAATATTTTTTCAGCAATAATTCTGTGGTACAGAGGATTACTCATCTTTCCTAGAGGTTAAAAGTTGCATTTTGATTTTCTTCTCTCAACTGAACATTGTACAAGGTGAAGGCTGATTAAAATGGATTCAGTAATGATGGCCTTCAAACTTTGCATTTTTGCTGTGGCTACACAGCTTGAATGATAAACTGCTGTTTCTACGGGGAATTAACTCATGGAAATGTTCTAAATACATGAATTGAAGATAGACCTCTGTGAAAAGTTTACTGCCCATCAGCAACAATCCTTGAAAAGAGATGAATCATCACCCAACAGAGCAGCCCAGGAATAGGCCATTTGGTGAACAATGTCTGTGGTGACCATGATGCTCATTGAAATTAATCCCATCTGTCAGCACATGGTCCATACACATCACCCATTCCCTTTTGTTCATGTGCCCAACCACATGCCTCTTAAATCGTGGTGATTTCACCACTATCCTGGCCATGTGGGCCAGACCCCCACTGCATTGTGCAAAACCCTGCTTCACTTGTCTCCTTTTCCCCTCTCATGTTCAATATAGGGATCGTAGTATTTTTACATCTCCCACGGGGGTCGGGAAAGAAGAAATCTGTCTTCTCCAGGACTACAATAATTGGATAAATTTCAACCAGATCATCTGTCACCCTCCCATGCTCCAAAGAAAAGTATCCAAATTTGTCCAACTTCTCCTCAGACCCAATGCTCTATCCCAAGCAAACCCCAGATGAATTCCTTTTGTCATGCAGCAACTAGAATTGCAGAAAATACTCAAAATGTGACCTAATCACATTTAATACTTAATGCCCTGCTCAATGAAGAATACTTTCTTTAACACCCTACACTTGTGTTGCCACTTTCAAGGAGCTCACGCTTGTACCCCAAGATCCCTCTATGCAACAGTATGACAAGTCCTCTCGAAGAGCAAGACACTTGTCCAGATTAAACTCCATCTGCCATTTCTCTGCCCACATTTAAAAGTTATCGGTTTGGAAGGGAGAATACGAGGGGAACTTGGTGAATCAGCAGGAGAGAGAGTGAAACCTGGGGAGTGGGGAGGTGGTGGGCAGGTTACATGATTTTGGAAAATTCCATATGCATACTATCGAGTCACAAATGCAATAAGAGATGGTTCCTCTGGATTTGACCTCACCCTGACAATGGAGGAGGCAGAAGACAAAGGTCAGTGTGGGAATGGAATAGAACTAAAAACAGCTTGAGACCATGAGCCAAGATGGCCATTGTGATCAAAGTACAGGTGTTCAGCCAATCTGTCATTTACTCTGCATTGGGTTTCCTGCCACAGAGGGCACGGACAGGGTTGGAGGAGGTGATTGTGACACTTTACCCTGCATGAGAATCCCTGGATGGTGGTGACTGATGCAGATTGCAGGAGAAAATGCCCGAGGACAGGGAGGAATTAGGAGTCTGTAATTAGTTGAAAGATCCTACTGCAAGATTCATCACCAACGAGTAGGAAAGCAGCTTCAGTCTATTCTCCCTCTCAGAAAGATTTAGTTAATAAACAAAACAATGTTTCAGCACAGCCAGGGGAAAAAGGGCTCTTAATTTAGTCTTACAATTAACAGACTTTGAAGTTACCCACCGTAAATGACTCAAAATTCAATTCTAGATTCACTTCTGGTGGAAGTATAAGAGCCAGTGGCTTGCTTAATCAGATTAGCCTTATTCTGAGTTTCCATTTTGACTTTCACACCATCAAATGCAAGCCCCAGTTTTTGTTCCCCCACTATTTTCTATTTTTACCCACTTTGCAACCTCATCTACCTGAAATTGGAACAAACAACAACCAATTTTTCCATGTATAAATCATATACAAAATAATTTACAAACATTTTCACATCACTGTCGCCACTGAGGGATAACTTGTGCCCATCAGGAAACTGCACCACCCACTACAGGGTGTTACTGACTCTGTTCCAGTGTTACTTTCAGACATAATGACATATTCAACATGCACAATATTTCTTTTCTTACTGACCAGAACTATAAAGCATTGTGTAAAAATTGGAAAAGCTCAAGTCAACCAGGAGAAACAAACTCCTGACTGCAATGTTGCTGTGCAAATTTGCTACATTATTGAAGTCTCACAGAGCTTACAACAGATATTCAAAGTCAAGCAATAACAGAAATAACAGAATACTACAGCACAGAATACTACAGCCCTTTGGCCCACGATGTTGTGTTGATCTTGATATTTCTAACAAAAAAAAATACCATGTAGCAGCTACTGCGGTAGATGCTACTAAATAAAGGCAAACACATACAAAGGTTATCAACTCAAGACTGGTTTATTGCAGACATACACAGACCTTTTATTCCCTGCCTGAAAATGAGAACATTAGTGAACTCCATCCGGTCCAGAGGACCAACAGGTTAAAGCTACGAGCCTTTAGTGCCCCGTGCCTTTAGGCAGGGGCTTCATCTGATCCACTCACTGTACTTTGGTGCCTAGCACTGTTAGCCCACGAAGTGTCAGGTAAGTCTGTGAACTGACGGTGGAGGTGCGTCCGCTACAACCCTGTTTTTCTTTCACCTATGTATGCCTGTCTTAGAGTCTCTTAAATGCACCTTACGTGATATTGTAATGGATAAATATATTTGGAGAATTTGGTATTATTTGGGATTTTGGTAAGATTTAGAGTAGGTTACATACATACACACACATACATTATAAAACATCTTATTTGAAAGACTGAAGAAATATTGAAGATCTCTGGAGAATGTTATTCTCATTCTCAAGTTGGTGTTAGTCGAACTGATGTCATAAAATGAATGACCATTGTTTGGAAATGGAGCCAGGATGGCTACAAGTACCTTTCTGCAGGCTGCTTACAGGAAATTCACTCCTAGGTTTTGTTTATCTAACACTAGGTTAAGCAGAAGAAAGAACTCCTGTTGTTTGGAATAAGAGGAATGGAACTCTGTAGTAGCTTGCAGAAAGAAGTTACCATCTGGAAAATCCTGACGGGGCAAGTTTCGTCAGCCAGACATTGAGGTGACTAATGAAGGTACCTCAGTTGTGGAAATCCTGGAATAACAAATAACTCTCTCCAAATCCTACAAGAACCTTCCTGAGTGGGAAGCATTTCGAGAACCAAAACCTGGTGAAATTTAGAAACGTTCAATTCTGTGAACAGCAGAAGAATTGCCTGCATCCAGAGAACTTGGAAGCAGGAGAAGTGAGATTGAACTGTGAACCAAATAACTTTTCTTAAATTTAAACACATTACAAATATGTGTGCTTAGAATTAAAAGGGGGTTCATTTGGATTAGTTAAGTATAGAGTTAATTTAAAGTTTCATTCTAATTTCATGTTTAAATTTGATTAAAAATAACTTCTGTTTTAAAAACCACTTGTCTTGGTGAATGTCTCTTGCTGCTGGGTTTTGGGATCCTATGGGCTCGTAACAATATGTGCTTGGATATTGACATTGGGCCTGTTCAAAGTAGGAAATGGCTTCGACCAGCAGCAGTTTCTATTTGAGGGAGATATTGATAGGTGGCTGGTCACATACATTTCCTAAAAATTAATACCCTCTCCCTCCCTAAACCACATTCAGCCCCACGACATCTTTCTACGTTGCATTAGTGGGACCACCAAGGACCTGACCCATTTCCCATCTCTCCTTGCAATGCCAATATGGCTGTTGCCATTAAGAACTGACAAATCACATTTTAATTCAGCAAGCAAGATGAAAATCATCCTGACATCCTGCTTAAAAACAAGGGTCAACAAACCTTCCTACTTTTGTCACTTCATTTTTATTTCGATTCCCATGGGGCATGAGCAAAAAATGTCCCATCCATTTGCTCACCAAGTTGTGAGTAAAATCATGATCCCTGTTCATGAAAACCCATAACATTGAATGTTACACAGATAATCTAGGAAGAATTCTGTAATAAAAGTGAATGAAACATTGAAAGAATTTCCCCCTTATAAACGCTGAGATTATGGTGCGCCAAGAGACCAGGTGAGCAAAAAGAGGCCAAATCGCTGCAATACTTGGATAGTCCAAGATGGCACGAACTCCCCTTCACTGCCGAGAAGGAGCCCACTCCTAGCACCATGTATGGGCTGAGGAACCCTACACTTCCGCATAGCGGCAGCCAGCTGGAAAGTGACGCCACGACACAATGACGTAAAGCTGGAAGTCGGGGAGTACGTCACCAGAAGTGGGTGGGCCAGCGAGCACACATGGGGAATTTAAAACAGTATGTGGTAGCGCTGCCACAGCGGATGCTACAAGGCGATAACTTCTTACTTGCTGCAACCAAACAGGTCTGCAAGATACACCAACCTAAATAGAAAACATGACGAGAAATCCCAGAGATCATAAATTCAAAAGGATTAGTGAAATCTTTACTCTCTATTGTTAACACCAAAGTCCCGCTTTTTTTCCCAAGGCATTTGGACAAGTAACTGAGAAACATTACATTTTAGACACATGGTACGTCAGGATCAGAAGGATTGGAGCATTATTGTTCAAGTGACACAACTTTAAAAAAATAACATCTAACTTGATGAAGAATGTGATGCTACAACAGGAAAAACGGATGGAATCAGACACATTCTATGAGCATTGGGAAGCACAGAAAAATGGATTTGTGAGAAGTGGCTTCACGTTCACAAAATATGCTCGAGACAAAAGTTGAGAACAAAGAACATTTATTTACATTTACAACATTGCAAGGTTGGGAACTCTCACCCTACCTCGGGAAAGTACACCGAGGGCGGGAAGCTTCTTTGTTTTTATACATTTTTCAGTTCACCTCCCCTTACATTTTTCCTACATTTATCCTTCTTGGATTGGTTTGGCACTTTTCTCTATTCGCCTGACTCTTGACTGAGTCCGACTTTCTCCTATCCCGTTCTCACACCTCCTTTCCCCACCCCCTATTAAACAAGCTCTTTGTGTGTGTACGTGCACATTTCTTAAATTCCTCTGTTATCTTGTTTACTCTGTTCTGCTGTTTTTCATGCGCCATTTTACACAAAGAACATTTGAGCTTTTTTCTTGCTTTTTCTTTCTACCTTCTATAACTGTTTCAGAACTCCTAACATTAAAATAATAACTGTTTCTAAACTCCTGCAATTAAAATAATAACTATTTCTAAACTCCTTCAGATTTGTTTTCCATCCCTTCCTAAGCGACCCAATGACCCCCGACAGGTCCTCCCCGACTTGCGACCGTAATGAAACCCGAAAGGTCCCACAATGGACGCAAGTCGGAGATTTGCCCCTGTGCGAGGAGCCCTGAAGTCTTAGAGACTATTTTTAAAATCAAACGAGAACAGAGACACAGGGCACGTACGACCCAAAATATGCAGATTGATTTTGTGACTCAGTTTCTCAGGGTCCATCGGCTGGGGGCAGCCATCTTAATTTCAGTGCGCATGCGTGACTTGTTAGTTGGCGCTTCCACAAAGACTTTGCTGAGTGGCCCTTAGTCGGCACGTGCGTATCAGCCGCACATGCGTGAACCCAACCCCAAGTCGCAAATCCACAGCGCATGCGCCAACCAGACTTCCAAAACTTCACCATTATGGAGGAACATAATCAGGTTGCCAGGCAGGGAAATAACTTATTCCCACAGGCCCACAGGTTGACAATGTCAGTTGAATGGGTCCGTGGAATGAAAAGGTTGAGAGGGATATGGTTTGTTTGCAAGCAGCTTGGCCAGCAGAAAAGAAGGAGCGAAAGGACTGTTTCAGAGTTGTCTATTTGGACCAGTCATTTGAGTTGAATCTTTAAAAAATTCATGACAGGCTGGACTATCATTTTAGATGGAGATTTTAGATTGATACCTGCAGCCCGGGAACAGGCCCTTTCAGCCTATGAGCCACAACCACTCAATTACACCAATGACCTACAACCCCCGGTACGTTTTAAATGGTGGAAGGACCAGGAGCAACTGGTGGAAACACATGCAGACATGGGAATAACGTACAACTCCACAGAGACAGTGTCAAATTTGAATCCGGCTCGCTGGCCCCTTAACAGCGTTGTTATAACCGCGACGCTAACCTCGCCACTTTCAATGGTTCCCAGGGTTCTTCCTCCTACTTTCCATGAGCTGTGATTGCTTCAAATTCCAGTGACCCCTGCCCAGTGACTCTGTCCCCAATGCTTCTCCCTGGCCAGATGATCATCGCTCTCTTTCCCAGCTCTCACCCAAACTTTCTTACCCCATTTCTACCACCTACAACCCCCCTGTCATGTCCCACCCACTCACCCACAGGGCCAAGGGTAATGAGGTGGGGGCAGGTCCAGGCTGTAGTCACACAGCTTGTCGAAGGACAAGTGAGAGCAGGAGTCCTGGGGAAAATGGTGAAGGGTAGTGTGTACTGTAGCAGCCAGCTACAGGGGCACAGCCTCCAGTGTGGGGGGGGGGGGGGAGAGAGAGGACTGGCTCAGATGGGACAGATGTCCCGGTGCCAGGGGTCAGGGAATTCCCCAGCTCAGTGAAGGTCTGGGATGCTGCCACCGGCAAGGAGACTGGACCACTGCTCTCCCCACATCTCCACCGTCTGGGGGTCCCTGGAGCAGCAGGTTCCAAGTCCTGTCAGTGGGGGTAGGAGGAGGTTCAGTAACTGGGGTGGGGAAGTTCCGATGCATGATCGATTGGAGATGGGCCTAGTGAGAGGATCGGTCCAGTGGGAGGTCAGACATGATGGGGAATGGGCCTTTGGGGCAGGCCCAGTGGAGGGCTGGGGCTTCAGGATGGGTCTAGTGGGGAGGCGGGGGCTTTGGACACCAGCCAGTGGGGGACAATGGCTTTGGGAATGGACATGGTGGGGGTCAGGGGCTTTGGGGAGGGACCAGTGGGGAATTGTGTTTGTGGGAGGACCTGTTGGGCAAAATAATTAGTGACAGGCCGAGTTGGGAACTGAATTGGGGACGGAATCGGTAGGAGTTGGGAGGTCCCGGTGGGGATGCGATTGGGAATGGATCCAGTGGAGGATGGCATTGGGGTCTGATCTGGCGGGGAACGGTATTGGGGTTGGATGCATTGGGGGAATGGATTGGGGATGGACGCAGCGGAGGACGGGATTGGGGACGGACTCATCGGGAGACGGGATTTTGGATGGAACCGGCGGGGACAGGATTGGGAATGGACTCGGCGGGGGTTGGGATCGGGGATGGACTCGTCTGCAGACGGGATTTCGGATGGAACCGGCGGGGACAGGATTGGGGATGGACCCGGCGGGGGGTGGGATTGGGGACGGACTCGTCGGGAGACAGGATTTTGGATGGAACCGGCGGAGACAGGATTGGGGATGGAACCAGCGGGGGACAGTATTCAGGTTGGACCCAGTGGGGATGTGATTGGAGATGGACCCGGCGAGGGATAATATTGAGGATGGACCTGGTGGAGGAAAATTTTGGAGATAGACCCGGTGGGGGATGGACCCAGCAGGGGACTGCCCATTAATTCACTCTTCAATGCCTCACACCATCTTTGCCGAATGATCACAGCCGGATGATCACAGCTCTCTTTCCCAGGTCTCACCCAAACTTTCCTACCCCAATTCCACCACCTACAACCCCGTCGTCATGTCCCACCCACTCACCCACAGGGTAATGAGGATGGGGCAGCTCCTGGCTGCGGTCACATAGCTCGTTGAAGGACAAGTGGGAGCAGGAGTCCTGGGGTAAGAGGTGAAGGGTAGCGTGTACTGTAGCAGCCAGCTGAACTGGGCCACATTCTCCAAGGTGGAGGGAGAGAAAGGACTGGCTCAGATGGGACAGATATCCCTGTGCAAAGGGTCAGGGGATTCCCCAGCTTGGTGAAGGTATGGGACGCTGCCACCGGGAAGGAGATGGACCACTACCCTCCCAACATCTCCATTGTCTGGGGGTCCCAGGAACAGCTCATATTCCAAGGCCTGTGGGTGGCAGAAGGGGGAGGTTCAAGAACTGGGGTTGGGAAGTTGTGATGGGTGATTGATTGGAGAGGGTTCCAGTGAGGGAACGGGTCTGGTGGGTGGACAGACCTGATGGGGATGGGCTTTTGGGTACAGGCAAATAGGTGAGGGGGGATGGGATGGGGACTTTGGGCTGGGCATGTTGGGGGACAGGTGCCGGGTGAAGGCCCTGGTGGGAGTCAGGAGCTCTGGGAAAAGTCCAAGCAATGGGTGGAGCATTGGGGATGGGCCCAGTGGGGGACAGAGGCTTTGGGGATGGGCCTGGTGGGTGACAGGGGACAGTATTGGGGATGGAGCCAGAGGAAGGAGACCACCCCTGGAGCTCCAGTTCATCATTGGGTCACTCACCTTGGCCCACGGACGTAGTTTGATCTGCGGAAACTTGAATGCGGTGCACTTTGGGTTCATCTCTCGGATCTGCTCCCTGGTTGAGGTCCCCAACACCTTTTGGAACAGAAACCACCTTCACTACTGGCTCAAGGTGAGGGGAGCAGGAGGGTGACAAGGGGAGGGGATGCAGTGTATGCGTACCAGGTCAGGGACATGGGACGAGCCCAATAACAGGGGTGGTGGTGAAGGCTGAAATCTTAGGGGCATTTAAGAGGCTCTGAGTCACATGGATGAAAGAAGAATGGAGGGTTATGAGGGAGGAAGGGGTTAGTTATTTTTATTTTGGTAGGAATACATCAGTCGGCACAACATTGAGGGCTGAACTGCTTGTACTGTGCTCTCGTGTTCTATGTTAAAACCTGTCAGTCTTTCAGCAAGCGGAGATGTTGGGGAGGGAATGCTGCCAACTGGCACATTCCAGGCTGCAGGAGTACATGATGAGGAATGGACGGAGACTTGGCGCAGCCAACACGAAGGCACTATAGGGATGGATCATAACCCTCCCATTACTGGGCACTGAGAGGCTGAGACCAAGAGGAACTCCTCCAACAGCAGAGGGGGGCAGTAACCACACGGTATCAAAATGGTGGCAATGAAGATAAACAGAGATGTATACAGCAATGTGCAGTGAAGGGAATATCTGGATTCAACAGGAGGAGGAGAAAGGACTTGCAACGGTCTTCCTCTTTGGAAATAATTTCTGAATAATGTCAATTTTGTGGGGTGGGGGGGTTAGGGAAGAGAAAAGCCCTACTCAGTCAACTTTGCTTCATGAGATACATTCTCCGATCCAGGAAATCTCTTCTGCACCTGCTCCAAAGTACAAGGTCAAATTTATTACCATTGGATAACACAAGTACGAACTGATGAAACAGCGTTCTTGGGGTAAACACATGTAAACACACAACCAAGCCCTCACACTAACAGACAAATGATACATGTGCAGCACGTCCAGTAAAATAACTCCATATTGTTGAATAAATAGCAGAGTCGATGAGTATTTGTATGAGCAGCTCATCAATCATTCCACGTTCTCCCTGCTTGGACGAAGCAGCTGTTCCTGGGCCTGGTGGTACTGGCTCTGAAATTCCTGGATCTCTTTCCCGACGGGAATAGCTGGATGATGCTGTTGGCTGGGTGAAGGGGTCCTCGATGATTTAGTCAATGATCGTAGTGGATCACATTGATATTTGGGGAGATGGGGGGCAGGAGGGTGTCCCCAGTGTTGCTCTAGGCCTCTTTAGGTCGTGTGGATTGACCTCTGATCATTTAAAAAATATATTATTTATAAATTAAATACACAAAAATTTAACACAATTAATAATAATACAAATGAAATACAAATATATGTGTTATATATAAAAGAAAGAATAAAGAAATCACCCCATAAACCACCTCATGCCGCCTCCATTTGGACATTAGCAAACTGGCCTCTACTCAGCCCCCACGACACAGATATAGGTGACTGAAAGCAGTGAACAGCGCTCCAATCACTGGTTCTGGGGAGGTGGGGGATCATGCTAACTGGGAATCCACCCTATACACAAGATGGCTGACGAAGGTGGTGACCGCACAGAGTCCACGGGGACCAACAACTTTCATCCCAAGGGACAACCCACACGGAAGGAATCAACAAGGACAGGAATACTGACCAATCGGAGGCCGGCGCGGATGTGACATCACTCCTGTCGACAGCAGCGGGGAGAGAATAGAATTAGAGCTGCCAGTGTAATGAAGCATCTTTAACTTTGATTGCTTGAGTGTGTGTCCTCCTTTCCACCCTTCACAATAGCGCGAACACTCCAATTTCACATCGGGAGTCACGTGTCCAGTTTCCTTATATAAAGAATGAGAAGTGCACACATATTGTCAAATTTGTTTCTGGGATGTTTTAACCGGGTGATAGGAGGAAAGTTTGAATATGGATCTCTTTGTCATTGGAAAAAAGGGAGATGACCTTACAACATTAAGAGAGGACACAGCAGCAGGGATCGAGAGAGGATAATGCAAAGGAGCCGAACACCAAGTGTCACAATTTCCCAATAACCGATCGGCTGCTTAGAGTTTAAGAAATGTCTTAAATGAAAATGAAATATCCTTGGAATTCTCTGCCCTATTGAAGGTTCATTTGAAATTGGGATCCATGGACTTGTGATGAGTTTATTGGCGGACACATTCGTAGAGGGATCATATGCATTTAACTTAGATGCAGATACTTTGAAAAAATTAACAGACATTAAATTGGAAGCGGTAATAAATTTGGAGGAAAGATTGAGAATAAATAGTCTCCCTTGTAGTTGGGGTACAATGTATTTCTTGAGATCAGAGGAATCCTGGAGCCAAGACAAAGTGATCCTATGAAATCTAAGGATTTGATTGAGTTGTTGGGGTAGCTGGAAATGGAAGGGCCGAAGCGTCTCCTGCTCCTTCGACTGCCTGTCTTCTGTCTTGCGATGCTGATTGGGTGCGCTGTGTGTTCGATCGCTCGCTGATTGGTTGCTTCAGTTGCGCGAGCCAATGGGCTGATTCGGTAAGGCCGCTATTTGATTGGACGCTGAAGTCGGGTTGGATTGATAGGCGGATTCGCGGGCTGATTGGCTCGTGCTGTGAGGAGGCGGGATGTTTGTGGCGGCATCGTCTGCTCAGGGTCCGTCGCGTCCCCGCTGGCCCAACGGGAAGAAATTGGCGGCGGCGCCGGGATCCTCAGCCGCGCGGTCCAGGGAAAACGGGCGACCAGCAGCCCGGTGGGACCCACCCGGGAGCGGCCGGTACCGGCGGGTGTTTGGGTGGAGCCCAGGCGTCGGTGCGAGGCCTGATGGCGCCGACAGGGCGAGGCTGGAGGCCGCGGGGTAACTTGCAGCGGGAGGTGGCGGGGGCAGGCGATTGGCAAGTCTGGTTGGCGCATGCGTGGTGAGTTCGCGGATATGTTGCAGATACGCATGAGGGCCACGAAACATTTGCGCAAGCGCCAACTGATGAGTGGCGCATGCGTACAGAAATTAAGATGGCTGCCCCCATCCAATGGATCCTGAGTCACAAAGTCAATCCGGACATTTTGGGTCTTTTGTGCCCTGTGTCTCTGTTCTCCTTTGTCAATTCATTTTATTTTTAAAATAGGCTCTAAGGCTTCAGGGCTCTTCGAACGGGGTCAAAACCTCGACTTACGACCATCGTGTACCCCCCCACCCCGAAGCGACCATTGTGGGACCTTTGGATTCCACTACGGTCGCAGGTCGGGGAGGACCTGTCGGTGTCATTGGGTCGCTTCGGAAGGGATGGAAAACCAATCCATTTTTCTTTGCTTCCCAATGCTCATAGAATGTGTCTGATTCCATCCGTTTTTCCTGTTGTAGTATCACATTCTTCATAAACTTAGATGTTATTTTTTTTTAAAGTTGACGTACCATGTGTTTAAAATGCAATGTTTCTCAGTTACTTGTCCAAATGCCTTAAAAATATAGGGACTTTGGTGTTAACGATACAGAGTAAAGATTTCACCAATCCTTTTGAATTTATGATCTCTGGGATTTCTGGTCATGTTTTCTATTTCGGTTGGTGTATCTTGCAGACCTGTTTGGTTGCAGCAAGTAAGAAGTTATCGATTTGTAGCATCCGCTGCAGCAGCGCAACCAAATAAAGAGACGTCCCCACAAGGTGAGTGTAAAACAAAGACTGGCTTTACTGGTTTAAATTCCCCACGTGTGCTCATTGGCCCACCCACTTCTGGTGACATGCCCCTGACTTCCAGCAGTGACGTCATTGCATTGTGGCATCACTTTCCAGCTGGCTGGTCGCTACGCGGAAGTCAAGGGCATCTCAGCCCGCACATGGGGCTAGGCCCAGGCTCCTTCTCAGTGGTAAAGGGGACTCTGTGCCATCTTGGACTGTCCAAGTGTTGCAGTGATTTGGCCTTTTATGCTTGCCCGGTCGCCTGATGCGCTATAATCTCAGCACTGATAAGGGGAAAATTCTTTCAATGTTTTATTCACTTTTATTACAGAATTCTTCCTAGTATATCTGTGTAACATTGAAAGTAATGGGTTTTTATGAACAGGGATCATGATTTTACTCATAATTTGGTGAGCCAATGGATGGGACATTTTTTGCTCATGCCCCATGGGAATCGAAATAAAAATGAAGTGACAAAATTAGGAAGGTTTTTGACCCTTCCTTTTAAGCAGGATGTCAGGGTAACCTTCATGTTACTTGCTGAATTAAAATGTGATTTGTCAGTTCTTATGGCAGCTGCCATATTGGCATTGCAAGGAGAGATGGGAAATGGGTCAGGTCCTTGGTGTTCCCAGTAATGCAACGTAGAAAGATGTCACAGGGCTGAATGTGGTTTAGGGAGGGAGAGGGTATTAATTTTTAGGAAACGTATGTGGCCAGCACCTATCAATATTTTTTTTATCAAATAGAAATTCCTGCTGGTAGAAGCCATTTCCTACTTTGAACAGGCCCAATATCATTATCCAAACAGATATTGTTAAGAGCCCAAAGGATCCCAAAACCCAGCAGCAAGAGACATTCACCAAGACAAGTGGTTTTTTAAACAGAAGTTATTTTTAATCAAATTTAATCATGAAAATAGAATCAAACTTTAACTTAACTCTATACTTAACAAACCCCAATTAACCCCCTTTTAATTCTAAGTGCACATGTTTGTAATGTGTTTAAATTTAAGAAAAGTTCTTTGGTTCACAGTTCAATCTCACTTCTCCTTCTTCCAAGTTCTCTGGATGCAGGCAATTCTGCTGTGCACAGAATGGAATGTGTATAAATTTCACCAGGATTTGGTGATCAAAAGGTAAATGTTTACCACTCAGGATAGGTCTTGTAGGGTTTTTCGAGAGAGATTTGTTGTTCCAGGATTTCCACAACTGAGGTACCACCATTAGTCACCTCAGTGTCTCACTGATGAACCTTGCCCCGTTAGGGATTTCTAGATGGTAACGTCTTTCTGCAAGCTACTACAGAGTTCCATTACTCTTATTCCAAAAAACAGGAATTCTTTCTTCTGCTTAACCTAGTGGTAGATAAACAAAACCGAGAAGTGACTTTCCTGGAAGCACCCTGCAGAAAGCCACTTGTAGCCATCCTGGCTCCATTTCCAAACAATGGTAATTCATTTTATGACATCAGTTCGATTAACATCTACTTGTGAATGTGCATAACATTCTCCAGAGATCTTCAATGTTTCTTCAGTCTTTCAAATAAGATGTTTTAAAATGTATGTGTGTGTATGTATGTAACCTACTCTAAATCTTACCAAAATCCCTAATATTACCAAATTCTTCAAATATATTTATCTATTACAATATCATGTAAGGACCATTTAAGAGACTCTTAGACAGGCATACATAGGTGAAATAAAAACAGGGTTGTAGCGGAAGCACAGCGCAGTATTACGAACTACCACCATCAGTTCACAGACTTACCTGACACGTCGCGGGCTAACAGTGCTGGGCACCAAAGTACAGTGAGTGGATCAGATGAAGCCCCTGCCTAAAGGCACGGGGCACTAATGGCTCCTAGCTTTAACCTGCTGGTCCTGTGAACCGGAAGGTGTTCACTAATATTCTAATTGACAGGCAGGGAATAAAAGGTCTGTGTATGTCTGCAATAAACCAGTCTTGAGTTGACGACCTTTGTATGTGTTTGCCTTTATTTAGTAGCATCTACCGCAGTAGCCGCTACAGGGTATTTTTTTTTGTTAGAAATATCAATATCAACACAACATCGTGGGCCAAAGAGCTTGTACCGTGCTGTAATATTCTGTTATTTCTGTTATTGCTTGATTTTGAATATCTGTTGTAAGTATCACATTTGTGGCCCAAAATGTGAAGTTAATAACACATCAAACACAAGTTTTATCAGGTAAACTTCTCAGTGTCTTTATCTTCCTGTTTCCTTTGTTCTCCTGCTTGTGCTCTTATCTCCCTCTCATACCACGTGACTTCCGGTACATCTCATACATATTCATTATCATGACATCCCTCCTTTAATCAGAAATAAACTTTACCTTCACTTACCAATATCCCTCGGAAACATACAAACATCGTAACTAATGGTAATACTATAACTCAACTACATAAAATTTACTTCCTACAGCACTCATACATGCACTTTATGATATAAGATTAAAATACTGTCCCAAAGTTCTAATTAAAACTATGGCACAAAGTCTTCGTATCGTTTGGGCACTTTCCGGTTTCGTTTCGGCCTGCCTGCGATATTGTCGTCGCTTCTCGGTTGTTCACTCTCAGCGTCGGAAATACTGCTCGCCACGGCTTCGGGTGTTTCTGGCGCTCTAGTCTCTTCATCAGGAGTGCTGGTAACTGCCTCTGGAACATCATCAGGTCTCTCAGTTTCAGCATCTCGTATTGGCCTTTCAACCTCTTCGCTCGATGTATCTCTGGACTGGTACATTTTTACACCTGATACATTTCTCTTATACAGGACTCCAGTCGGAGAATTGACTGTCACCATACTGCCACTTCTGGATACGACAGTATAGGGTTGATGGTAATAAGGTGTGTCTAGCTTACCACCAGTTTCATGCCTCACTAGAACATTATCTCCTGGCATAATGTCTGAGTACTTGGCTCCACGTTTCGAATCTGTGTACAGCTTTGCTGCACCTTTCTTTTCAGCATCGTGGTCCCTCATCTCCTGGTCATCTCGGATTTCCTTTATTTCTGGCAATTTTGTGCGGATTTTTCTCCCAAAAAATGCTTCTGCAGGACTTTTTGCAGTGGTTGCATGAGGCGTTGCTCGATAGACAGCCACATAAGATAGCAATGCTTCTCGCCAATTTTGTCCTTCTGCGTGTGCAATCCTCAATCGTTTTTCAATCGACTGATTTTGTCTCTCTACTTCTCCGTTGGCTTGCGGCCATTTCGGAGTTACTTTATGATGGTGGATACCTGTGGTCCTCCTGTATTCCGCAAATGTCTCTGAAATGAATTGTGGACTATTGTCTGAGTATAATGTAACAGATAATCCATTGTGCTGTGCATGCGTGGGTTCGGATCCCATCCTCGTCGCCAATGTCACATTTGTGGCCCGAAATTTGAAGTTAATAAAACATCAAACACAAGTTTTATCAGGTAAACTTCTCAGTGTCTTTATCTTCCAGTTTCCTTTGTTCTCCTGCTTGTGCTCTTATCTCCCTCTCATACCACGTGACTTCCGGTACATCTCATACATATTCATTATTATGACAGTAAGCTCTGTGAGACTTCAGTAATGTAGCAAATTTGCACAACAACATTGCAGTCAGAAGTTTATTTCTCTTGGTTGACTTGAGATTTTCACATTTTTACACAATGCTTTCTAGGTCTGGTCAGTAAGAAAAGAAATATTGTGTATGTTGAAGATGTCATTATGTCTGAAAGTAACACTGGAACAGAGTCATTAACACCAAGGTAAATATCACCCTTTAATGGCTGGTGAAGTTTCCTGATGGGCACAAGTTATCCCTCAGTGGCTACAGTGATGTGAAAATGTGGGTAAATTATTTTGTATATGATTTATACATGTTAAAATTAGCTGTTTTTTGTTCCAATTTCAGGTAGGTGTGGTTGCAAAGTGGGTAAGGATAGAAAATATTTGGGGATCAAAAACTGGGGCTTCTATTTGATGGTGTGAAAGTCAAAATGGAAACTCAGAATAAGGCTAATCTGATTAAGCAAGCCACTGGCTCTCATACATCCACCAGAAATGAATCTAGAATTGAATTATGAGTCTTTTATGGTGGGTATCTTCAAAGTCTGTTGATTGCAAGACTAAATTAAGAGCCCTTTTGCCCCTGGCTGTGCTGAAAGATTGTTTTTTTTTATCAACTAAATCTTTCTGAGAGGGAGAATAGACTGAAGCTGCTTTCCTACTCATTGGTGATGAATCTTACAGTAAGATCTTTCAAATAATTACAGATTCCTAATTCCTCCCAGTCCTCGGGCATTTTCTCCTGCAATCTACATCAGTTACCACCATCCAGGGATTCTCATGCAGAGTAATGTTTCACAATCACCTCCTCCAACCATGTCCTTGCACTCTGTGGCAGGAAACCAATCCAGAGTAAATGACAGATTGGCTGAGTGCCTCCACTTGGATCACAATGGCCATCTTGGCTCATGGTCGCAAGCTGTTTTAAGTTCCATTCCATTCCCAATCTGACCTTTGTCTTCTGCCTCCTCCATTGTCTGGGTGAGGTCAAATCCAGAGGAACCATCTCTTATTGCATTTGTGAATCGATGGTATGAATATGGAATTTTCCAAGTTCATGTAACCTGCCCACACCCCCCCATATTTTTATCTCTCTCCTGTTAATTCACCCAGTTCCCCTTGTATTTTCCCTTCCAAACCAGATGACTTATAAAAGTGGGCAGAGAAATGGCAGATGGAGTTTAATCGGGACAAGTGCCTTGCACTTTGAGAGGACTTGTAGTAGTGTTGCAATGAGGGATCTTGGGGTGCAAGCGCGAGCTCCTTGAAAGTGGCAACACAAGTGTAGAGCGTTAAAGAAATTATTCTTCATTGAGCAGGGCATGAAGTATAAATGTGGTTAGGCCACATTTTGAGTGTTTTCTGCAATTCTAGTTGCTGCATGACAAAAGGAGTTTATCAGGGGGTTGCTTGGTATAGAGCATTGGCTCTGAGGAGTGATTGGACAAATTTGGATAGTTTTCTCTGGAGCATTGGAAGCTGAGTGATGGCCTGGTTGAAATTTATCCAATTTTTGTAGTCCTGGAGAAGGTAGATTTCTTCTTCCCCCGCCCCCGTGGGAGATGTAAAAATACTACGATGCCTATATTGAACATGAGAGGGGGAAAAGGAGAAAAGTGAGGCAGGTTTTTGCACAGTGCGGTGGGGGTATGGCCCACATTGCCAGGATAGTGGTGAAATCGCCATGATTTAAGATGCATTTGGTTGGGCACATGAACAAGAAGGAATGTGTGATGTGTATGGACCATGTGCTGACAGATGGGATTAATTTAAATGAGCATCATGGTCACCACAGATATTGTTCACCAAATGGCCTATTCCTGGGCTGCTCTGTTGGGTGATGATTCATCTCTTTTCAAGGATTGTTGCCGATGGGCAGTAAACTTTTCACAGAGGTCTATCTCCAATGAATGTATTTAGAACATTTCCATGAGTTAATTCCCTGTAGAAACAGCAGTTTATCATAGAAACATGGAAGATAGGAGCAGGAGTAGGTCATTCGACCCTTCGAGCTTGCTCCACCATTCAACGAGATCATGGCTGATCTTAAAGTTCAGTACCCCGTCCCCGCCTTCTCTCCGTAACGTTTAATACCCTTATACTGAAGAAATAGATCTAATTCCCTCTTAAATATATTTAATGAACCTGCCTCTACTGCCCTCTGTGGCAATGAATTCCACAGATTCACCACCCTCTGGGTAAAGAAATTCCTCCTCATCTCGGTCCTAAATGGTTTGCCTATTATCCTCAAACCATGGCCCCGGGTTCTGGATTTTCCCATCTTTGGAAACATCCCATCTGCATCCATTATGTCCAGTCCTGCCAGAATTTTATATGTCTCTATGAGATCCCCTCTCAATCTTCCAAAATTTGAAGGCCATCATTACTGAATCCATTGTAATCAGCTTTCACCTTGTACAATGTTCAGTTGAGACAAGAAAAACAAAATGCAACTTTTAACCTCGGGGAAAGATGAGTAATCCTCTGTACCACAGAATTATTGCTGAAAAGATATTTGGAAAATTTTGTGAATTCAGCTTCCAAAGAGGAACCACAACAGGATTTTTAAAAATTAAACCCAGAACATTTATTAGAAGATGTTTATCACAATAAACATGTTAAGATTCAGTGATGATCGATTCAAGAATGGCATGTGGCAGTAATAAAAGGATTGCAGGATAGATATATTCCAAGGAAAAATAAAGATTTGGATAGTGGTTTAAATGGTTTTGTAGCCAAATTTGCGGAGGTCACCAAGATAGGGGACAGAGTAGGAAGTGTAGAAACCGTAAAGTTGCAGAAGGATATAAACAGATTAGGAAACTGGGCAAAATGATGGCAGATGAGATTTAACACCGAGAAATGTACAGTTGTACATTTTGGCAGTGGAAATAAACATGAAGCATACTATTTGGATGGGATGAAAATTCAGACCTTGGATGTGCAAAGGGACCTGGGTGTCCTTGTGCAAGGAAACCTAAAAATTAATGATCAGGTAAAATTGGTAATGAAGAAAGCGAATGCTATGTTGGCATTCATTTCAAGAGGAATGGTGTACAAGAGTAAAGAGGTGTTGATGAGGCTCTATGGGGCACAGGTGAGACCTCATTTCGAGTACTGTGTGCAGATTTGGGCTCCCTATCTGAAAAAGGATGTGATGCTTTTGGAGAGGGTGCAGAGGAGAATGACGAGGATGATTCCCAGAATGCAAAATATATTGCACAAGGAGTGTTTGACAGCTCTTGGGTTGTATTCATTGGGGTATCGTAAATTAAAGAAGAAAACTCATGGAGACATTTTGTATTTTGAAAGATTTAGATAGGGTGGATGCGGGTAAGATGTTTCCCTTGGTGGGTGAATCGAGGACAAGAAAATTAGAGGTTATCCATATAAAACAGGGATTGGGAAGAACTTCTTTCACCAGAGTGTCATGGAGCTGTGGAACTTACTGCCTCACCTCATACAGCAGTGGATGCCAGATCACTGGGAGTATTTAAAAAAGAAATAGACAAGTATCTCGTTAGTGAGGGAATGAAGGGATATGGGGAAAAGGCTGGAAATTTGAAGGAGTGTAGAGTAGCTCATTGTGTATTTACAGAGCAGACTCAATGGGCCTGGTGGCCTGGTTCTGTTCTTTTGTCTTGGGATCTTGTTCTCATTTGAGAGAGATTATTGAAGGAAACTGAGAAAAATGGAAACATTCGAGGCAATTGTTGGAGTAGGTTATTTGTTTGTCATCTCTATGTAAAACTCCAAAATTATCTGTCACTTTGGATCAGTGCTGGTCCCTCCAATCCCTGAGGAACATATTCTTTCTAATATGTCATGTGTTCTTTCAGCTACAAATGATTCTCTTTTTCAAACATGGCCACAGGTTACTCGTGCTTCATTTCTGTCTTGCAATTTTTTGGGTGGTTTTTCAGTTGTAAATGTGGCAAATTCCATTTTGGGAGTGGATTTCTTGTCACATTTTTCCGTGATGTATTTGAAAAAAACTTTGTTGTGTGGACTGCAGCTCTTGAATGCAAGTGAGCTGCATTTGTTGTCCTTCCAATGCCATCTGCTGCCTGACAAGGCTTCAATCTGATTCCTGCCCTTTCCAAGCCTTGCTCAAGTGTTTTCCTCGCCTCGTGACCCCATCATAACGGTGTACAGACATGCAATAAGCCACCATATAAAGGCAGGGTCTGAGACGCAGGCTCGTAATACCCCCAGATTATCTTAAAATCACAAGATTGGATTGGCAAGAGTTGGGCATTTTCCACAGATCTGACAGCTGCTGGGCTTCACAGTTGCATATGGTTCTGAAAAAAACTAGGGATTGGCGGCCTTGCAGAGATGATCGTCCCCTGAACAATTCCACCGTGCCTGACTGATACAATATTCCAAATTTACAAGACTTCTCAGCAAACCTCCACGGCAAATATGCATTTGCTAAAATAGATCTAGAACGTGCTTACTATTAGATTCCATTTGAGTCTCCGGATGTCACGAAGACAGCAGTATGCTCCCATTCGGCATGTTTGAGTTTCTGAGCATACCATTCGGTCTATGGAATGCAGCTCAGACATTCCAGTGGTTCATGGAAAACGAACTCACTGGCCTTGGGTTTGTTTGGTGCTTGTGTTCATCAATTAGATTCTGGTTGTAAGTGTGGATGAAGAGGAGCACAAGAGCCACCTTATCTCATCGTTTCCAAGGCTTGAGGAATGCTGCATCGTGATCAATCCCAGGAAATTGTTTCTGGTGCTTCTGATCTTGTAGTTTTGAGGCCTAGAGTTATGCAACATGGTATTTTGCCTGATGAATGGGAAGTACGTGAATTTTGAGAATTTCCTCCCCCCGTTAAGGTTGGACAGTTGTGATGGTTTTTAGGTATGAGGAATTTTTATTGCTGTTCCCTGGTGAATGCCACAGCATCTCTATTACCTCTTGCTGAATGACTCAAAGGATCTTATGTCTGTTTCAAAAAGACCTTAACTTTGAAAGACGATGCTGTGTATGCTTTCCATGATGTGAACACTGTACTTACAAATGCCACTAAGGTTGTACATCAAATGCCCAAGGTCTTGCTCTCTTACCACAGATGCAACTGTCAGTGCTGTGGGACCAGTGTTCGAACAACGAGTCTGTGGGCAATTGGAAACTTTGGCATTTTTTGTTCCAGCCAAGTGGTCACCAGCTCAGGAAAATATAGTACATTTGGGCAAGAACTCTTAGCTATCTATCTCGCAGTGAAACATTTCAGTTTTTAAAAAAATATCTTTATAGTTTTGTGTACAGTTCAATATAATAATAGAATCGAATCCAAATGATACTTTCAATTATGAAAATGGAATAAAAAAATAAATGTTGTACTGTACATAAAAGTGATTTTTTTTTCCCCAACAGGAAGGACTAGGCTGTATGTGTGGGAGGCTATGAGGCAGGAGATTTTCTCTTCACAATCTATCTCTTCCTGGTAGAAGAGCATCAATCAAACTGGTTAAGGAACATCTTACCTGGCTTCGTGTTAAACAGAATGTTGGATTATGCACAAGGACTTGCTTGTTGGGTGAACTCCCTAAAGTCTCCAGGCACATGAAATTCAAGCTGGGGGATTTTGTTGTTTTGGATTCCTATTTCCAGCATGTGCACCTTGTGGCTTCCAAGGTCCACTTCTGCCATCTCGGCAATGTACTTATCTGCTCATGTGTGAGGACAGGACTACCAGGTGGCAGGATGAAATTCCTAACATCGGCATCTCTGCAGAGACAATTGCTTGGACTTTTGTGGATCATTGGATTCCATCTTTAGGTGTTCTGGGCACTATTACAACAGATCGAGGGTCTCAGTTCGAGTCAGCATTGGTCTGAGCTCTCACTGATCCTCTGGGCACTACCTGAATTATGGCGAAGCATTTCAGGGCCAACAGCTTCTTTGAGCATTTTCATTGACGATCGAAAGCACCATTGACAGCAGGTGGCAAATCATCTACATGGAGCGAACGTTTGCCCATGGTTCTCCTTTGCGTGACTACAGCTCTTAAGGCAGATCATGGATGTTTAGTGGTAGAGCTAGTCTATGACTGTATGCTGACCTTGCCAGGTGAGTTTGTGAATCTGAGTCCAGACACAGTGCTCCATGAACAGGTCAGTTATCTTGACCATCTTCGAGAAAATGAGATTACTCTGATGTTCTCCTATGTGGCAGCATCATCTGCAGTGGATGTGCCAAATGATTCACAACAGTGTTCTCGTGTGTTTCTTTGACATGATGTTGTTTGTAAACCACTTTAGCCCATTTACGATGGTTCTTCCCAGGTCTTATGACACCATCCATAGTGTTTTGTGATTGACAGGAATGGAAAAGGTAACACTGTTTCCATCAACAGGTTGAAGCCAGTGTATTTCGAATGTCCACGTTCCGCATCAGGGCCAGAGCGAAAGGACCAGTCGTGCACCTGCATCCCCTGTCTTCCAGAATCATACGAGATCAGGCTGAACTGTCAACCCTCCAGACCGTTACACTGGGGACAGTTCCATTCAGTCGCCTCCTTGCATGGAGCGGAGGCTGGAGGTGGGAGGGAGGGGTCTGTCACGGTGATGCATCTGCCTGCTTTGGGAACAGTGCCAGTTGCCGCTGATGATGTAATTGGATCGTCGCACTGGAGGAATAGCCCATGGGCACAGGTGCGTTAAGCGTCAGTATATGGGTGATGGATCTCGGATGCAGGAGTGGGGGAGAGAGAGAGAGCGTCAGGATCACCATGTGGCACTGAGCTAAGGAGAAGGTCAAAGGTGTTTGGCTGGGTGATGTTTGGAGAGTTGAAGAATGCAATGTTGTGTCTGAGGAGGATAAAGAAGGTCGACTGCATTGTCTTCTGGAGGAAATGAGTGAGGATATTCTTTCATTGTGTGTAAACGATGGTATATCAGTGCCATTACAAATCTAACCCTTCCCTACCTCACACTCATTACCCTCTATTATTTTTCCATCCATGTATCTTAGTCTTTTGAATGTCCTCATTGTACCAGCCTCCACCCCAGCAATGCATCCCAGACCCTCACTGCTCTGTAATTTTTTTAAAAACTTGTTTAGATGATCAAATCAAAAGATGAAGGAAGTTCTACTGCTTCATCTCGTGATCTCATCATCATTTCTTTGCAAATTATGGGCAAATTGAGAGAAAAATGTTTGTCTTGAATAGACACTATGAAGGAGAGGGGGAAGGGTGGATCCCTTATTATATCTGCTGTGCAAATACTGCGAGCTGCATTGTTACACCTCATGGCAACACATGTTGAAGAATACTGCGGAATGGTAATGATCTAAAATACCCAAACTGGAGAAATAAATTGAAATAAATGCCTTTGGAATGAACTTTGGAAGGCATCATTGGGTTTTCGTGACTTGCTCATGAACCAGAATTTCTCTCACATGGGTTCTGGCTCCTGAGACTATTCTCTTGCTTCCATTTCAATGAAGTGGCTAATTTCCCTTCCTGGCTCCCATGCAAGCTCGCTGTGGCTTCTTTTGTACTGACTGTCATTATGTTGTTGCAAAGTACTGTCCATCCATCTTTTCTCAAAATCTGGACTAACCCGTACCAATTCACGAAATATTGATGCTCTCCATTTATTGACTTTCTTGATTTGAGTTTCTTCCTGTCCAACATGGTTCAACAGTGGATGGCAGAATCGCAACTCTGTTGCGCTGCCAGTGATAGGGATGGGGTTCAAATCCTGCTCTCTCTGTGAGGAGTTTCTATGTTCTCCCTGTGTGTGTGTGTAGGTTTTCTCTAGGGTGGGGGAGGGGGCTCCAGATTTTTCCCACTGTTCAAAAAGTATGAGCGTGTTGAAGGTGAATTGGGAGGCACAGGTTTGTGGGCCTAAAGGGTCTGTTACTGTGCTGTAACTCATCTTAAAGTATCGCATTGACTCTGATATGTCACTAATGTAAATTTTGGTAGTAATGGTGTGTATGATTCAGCTTTGTCTTGATCTCTGCGGCTATTGGCCTCGTCTCTCATGTGGAACCCTATAACTTGGGTGTTTTGGAATTACCTAGTTGTGAGGAGTATATCTGAATGAATAGCTTCGCTAATTACTCACCATGTTCATGTTTAAAGTCCATCTATCCTTGTCTGCCCAGTCTGGACTGGAAAATTGTAAATGTTACTCCACTCCTGAAGAGGGAATAGAGGCAAAAGACTGTAAATTTTAGACCATGTCTTCACATAAAAAAAATAATTATCATGTAAATTTAACAAATAATTCTGAAAATGAGGCCATTGTAGATGCTAATGCATATTTCCATGTCAATTTTTGCAACAATACTCTAGCCAAAGTACCTTTCTATAAAAATATTCTGATGCCTGCATAACTCTTTAAAGAATATCTTTGGAAGCAAACATGGAATTGATTGAAAAATATATTGAATACAAGGAAAAATATTCACTTCAACACAATTCACATCTACCATTCATGTCAAAGGAAGATTTTTCCATTTAATTAAATCAGCTTTAATTTTATCAATAGAGAAACATAGTTCAACTTACACAAATGTTGATAATCCACATCAACCATTACCCCTAAATATTCAATTTTCTTAGTCCATCTAAGCTGTGTAATCTGTTAACAAGCAGGATAATCTTCCTCCTAATTGGTAACATGTTCCTCTTATCCCGATTAACCTTATAACCTAACATTTCTCAACATTGTACCAAACAGGTTTGCAGATGTCATAATGATTCTGAGGATTTGTTAAATATATTGGTACAAAGGAACCTTATATTCTCTTCATTTATTTTAATCCCACTAATTTTATCATTTTGTCTTATAGCTTGGGCTAGCGGTTCTATCACCAATGGTGACAAAGGACAACCTTGCCTTGCGGAGCGTGTTAAATTAAAGGTATCTGAAAATTGTCACCATCCTCACCAAAGGATTTTTATACAAGGCTTTAACTCAACCAGGTAAAAAAGGCCCAAACTTAAATCTTCAAGTACTTTAAATAAAAAGTACCTTTCAACTCGATCAAAGGCTTTTTCTGCATCTAATGCCACTATCATTGATTGATTCAAACAATGTCATGACACATTAATCAACGTCAACAGTCTAACAATATTTTAAGAAGAAAATCTATTCTTAATGAAACCTGCTTGATCAACATGTATTAAACGTGATAAATACTTTGCAAGTCTATTAGCTACTATCTTATAATCTACATTTAATAAAGATATTACTCGATATGAGGCAACTTTCAATGGGGCTCTTCCTTTTTTGCAATAACTAAGTCTAGGTCTAGAAAAGGATTCTGGAAATGGTTTTGCTCTTCTGTGGCTTGTTTAAGAACATCCATCAAAACAGGAGACAAGACTTCATAAAATTCTTTATAAAACCCTCCTGTAAACCCATCTTCTCCAGGTGATATTCAATATCGCTTCTTCAATTTCTAAATCATTGAAAGGAATTTCCAATTCTGTCCTATCTTTATTGTCCAAAACCGATAAGTCCAAACTACCTAAAAAAGACTCAACACGTTCCTCATCCTGACTTACTTCAAAAGGATATAAATTCTGGTTAAATGAGTGAAATTTATCATTAATTTCCTGAAGTTTAAAAGTGACTCCGGTATTATCTCATCGCATTTATTGTCCTTGATGCCTGTTTAGTCTTTAATTGCCGAGCGAAAACCTTATACACTCTTTCTCCTTGCACATAGTAACGCTATTTGGATCATTGTATTAATTTTTCATATTTATATGTTTGCATTATATTATAACAGTTTCAACTGAATCAAAAAAGTCTTTTCATCCACAGTCGAATTTCGTTGGAATTCCTTTTCTAACATTGTTATTTCCTTCTCCAAATTTTGCCTCTCTGCCAAATGCTGCGTCTTAATTCTTGTAGAATAATTGATTATCAGAAATCTTAAATAAGCTTTTAAAGCATCCCACAAAACAAATTTACTTTGTACTGAATATGTATTAATTTGCAAATAAGACTGAATATGGTCTTTGATATAACTTAGAAACTTTGGTTGCTTCAATAACATCCTATGAAATCTTCACCGATAAGGGTCTCTACATTATGCAAACCAGAACATGTGCAGGTGCACAATCTTTTATCCAGAACCCTCGAGGGGGGGGGGCGGGGGTCACTGTGTTCCGAATTTCAGATTTTTCTGGATTTCGCAAAGACAGATTTAAGCACACCAAATTTGTGCTGCTGTATCCACCCCCACTCCCTTCTAGTCACGCTGCCATTTTCACCCACCCCTCGCCCGCCTGATTCGCGCTGCATCTCTCTCCCCACTTGCTGGTGTTTGGAGCTTTCCGGATTTTAGATGTCCGGATAAATGATTGTGTACTTCTACTTAACAATGAAGAATGATCAGACAAAATCCTACTCTTATACTCTGTATGTATAAATCTACCCTGTAATTGTACTGACATTAAGCAAAAGTCAATTCTCGAAAAAGAATCATGTCTGGGTGAATAAAAAGAAAAGTATTTTTCTGTGAGTATTAACTTCCTCCAGATTTCCACCAAATTCAAATCTTTCATTGAGTCTAACATCCATTTAGCTATTTTGGTTCTTTGTACAGTTTTTGGAAATTTATCCAACTCTCAATTAAAATCCCCACCAACCAAAATATTTTCATTAGCTTGACCCAGATTCAAAAAAGTTACAGAAATAATATCTTCATCATCTTCATTGGGTGGATAAACATTCATCAAAGTCCATACTTCAGCAAAAATTTTACAATTCACCAACAGCTCTCTACCCAATGTGGCAGAGAATGATTCCAACTGAAACATTATCTTTGTATGAACCAAAGTTGCAACTCACCTCTAGCTTTCGAATTAAATGAAGATGCAAAAACATGTCCTACCCAATCTCTTTTCAATTTCTTTCTCAGACAAACGAGTTTCTTGCAAAAAAGCAACATCAACCTTCATTTTCTTTATATATGCCAATATTCCCTTCCTTTTAAGTGGATTATTAAGTCCTTTAACATTAAAGGTCAAAAAATGTAAATGAGCCATAACTTGATTTCCTCTTGAGATTGACACTTCACACAGCAATTACATATTTAAATAAACCCAAGCCCCCCCTTTCAAACAATAAGAAAACCCTGAAAAAAAGTAAAAACCTACAAGATCCGGACCCCCCTCTGTGGACTAGGTGTAGTTCATACCACAAGTGGCAGATGACTTTAGAAGTAGTAGAGTCAACCACCACCCCCCAACCGAAATTTAAAACCCATCAGTCATCCTAGTGATAACAACCACATTGAGCTTGAGCTTCATCTTCAACCTCACTCACCAATTCTGATTCCAACTTCTTTACCCCATTCCCTTCCCAATCTTATCCCAGGACATTTTCCCCATCGATTCCTTCAAATCTGGGAAGAAATTTGCAAACGCTAATGCAACATAAGGACTCTCAAAACATTGAGACTGATCTGGCCCGTAAATCACCTTAAATACCTTCGGATACCGAAAAGTAAACTTATATCCTTTCTTCCACAGCACTGCTTTGACCAGATTAAACTCTTTCCGCCACTTAATGATCTCTCGACTTAAATCAGCATAAAATAAAACCCTATTGCCTTAAACCATCATTGGGGTTTGATCAAGGCGAGCTTTCTGAACCGCAAGCCACAATATCATTTCTCTATCCTGATATCACAAACATCGTAAAAGAACCGCTCTTAACATTTGACCCGGAAAAGGTTTTCTCCTTAATGGCCTATGAGGCCGATCTAAAAAACACGACTCCAAATATCTCTGGAATCCATTTCCAAAAATAATTTTACAGGATCTTCTGGCAGACCAACTATCTTAATATTATTACGACAACTTTGATTTTCCAACAAATATCCCTTCTGGACATACCAGCGTGTAAACAAATCCTCAATTTGATCCATTATCTCCACATAATGGTCCACACGGTCCTTACAGAGAAATAAAAATGTTATCTATCCTCTTAAATTGATCTTGTCCAGTGTCCACTGCTGTTGAACTCTTATTAATATCAACTTGAATAGATGTAATTTCTTCACACATACCAGCCATTTTTCTCTTCATATCAGCAAATTGATCATTTAAAGTTTCAAAACCTTAGTTCACAGAAGACATCATCTTTTCATTTGGTTGGATCAGTTCTGTAGACATGAGGTTGACTTCCATCCCTGTTGCAGGGGCCTTGAAGTCTGGGGAAGGCATCTGTGGTGAAATGACAGTTTTCATTGGAGTAGGAGATGTTCTTAAATCCTTAGGCCTCCCTTCATTGAGTCCAACTGCAGCAAGTAGTTGTTCTTGCTCTTCTTCTTCTCGAACTTCTAAGTTGTCCTCCTCCACCTCTTCTCTGCCACCTCATACCTGGCAGCCCGACTGCGGATCTGATCCAGAATTTCCTGAATGCGATAACTTCCACCCATGCTGAGAAGCTCAGTAGAACACAGGGGAGCATCTCCAGATGCACCGCTGCATACAGGCAGTTCCCTTCCCGCTAACTCCCGCTGGCATTCGGGCACCAACACCCCACTCTCCTTTGTCAAGCTGGCTCATGTCGGATTCCATACGCGCGCTGCTCCTGGCCCGCCACCAGGCCAAAGATCTCGGCGCCATCTTGCTTCTGAGGATGCGTAAGTTTCTTCCAGCTTCTCCCAAGTTCCACGTTGAGGATTCGGATCTATCTCTAACTGTTCCTGAGGTTCCTTCTGGAAGGTCGGGCTTGCTTCTTCTGTACTTTTCACAGGTTGAAAACCGAGGTTTTTTCTAAGTTGCTGGTAATGAAATGGTATTGTATGTACTTACCAGTACAGGCATGGGTTGGCCCACCCTCTTGATGAAATCCTCTCCGAGACTCCTCCCTGGACTCCTCCCCTGTGAACCAGGCCATAAAGTTTGAGGCACCTCGTCCTTCCCTTCACTTCCTTGCTTGGACCCAGGCCTGCAGTCTTGTGTGTAATGAAGGCTATCGTTCCCCTTATTCTTTGTCTCTGTGATTATTGGGCCAACTGGTCGTGCCCAACCCTGCTTTTTTCCTTTCTTAATTTCCAGAATCCTACAGTAGTAAATTACTGTTCAAAACATTGATAAAGTCAAAGAAGTCACTACAGTTCGAGTATTGAACAGTTCAGTCAGGGAGAGGTGTCTTCTCACGTCTTTTATCAACGCCATCTTGCCACGACGCCCCCCCCCTTCAGCTGACTCCTTGAACACCATCCAATCCACAGACTCTAGGCAGCCCTGCAGCTGTCTTCCCTTACGTGACCACCTTCTGGTTGTCCTGATCTAGTAAGTGTTGTGAGCAATTTTAGGCCCCATTTCTAAGAGAAGATGTGATGGCCCAGAGGTGGTTTACAAGAATGATCCTGGGGATGAGAGGAATAATGTTAGAGGAGCATTTGATGGTTCTGGGCCTGGACTCGCTCGAGTTTAGAAGGATGAGGCAGGACCTCATTGAAAACTGATGAATAGTGAAAGAGCTGGATTGAGAGGATTTTGCCAGTAGTGGGAGGGTTTAGGACGAGTGGGCACAACCTCAGAATAAAAGGATGTCTGCTTAAAAAGGAGATGGAGAAACCTTTTCATCTGGAGCAGTGATTTTCAAACTCCTCCTCCACACCCCCACCCCCACCCCCTGGATCATATTCCACTTAATCCCTATGCCAGAAGTTCTCTGTTAGTAAGGGATTACTTAAGGTGGAATGTGATTGGAAAGAAAAAGTTTGAAAACCTCTGTTTTAATTGTACCTGATTGACTTGTTCTGTGCGTGGTTTCATATCTCCAGAGGAAATGGGCCAATGACAATTTTTCTCAAGCAAAATATTTCCTTCACAATTGAGTCCACTGCAGTCTTTCTCAGCCTTATTTCCCATTCATATTCCACTTTAAGCAATCTGTTACTGATTTTTCGACACTCCAAGGAATAAAGTCCCAACCTGTTCAACCTTTCCCTGTAGCTCAACTCCTGAAGACCTGGCAGCGTCTTAGTAAATCTTCTCTGCACTTTTTCAATCTTACTAATACCCTTCCTGTAGCTAGGTGACCAGAACTGCACACAATACTCCAAATTTGGCCTGACCAACATCTTATCCAACCTCACCATAACTTCCCAACTCCTATTTTTAATATGTTAATTAATGAAGGCCAAGATGACATAAGCTGTCTTTAGAACCCTGTTGTCCTGTGACACCACTTTCATGGAATTATGTAACTGTGTTTTATCTCTTGCTGCCAATTTGTATAACTTCTCTTTTCAATTTCATAAGGTTGGCTTCTGGAGTATTTTATTGTGCCCCTTCATCTAGAGATTCTGGCAGAGCAAAGCAATTTTGTTTTCTTTTGTCAGCTCAAATTTTGTCACATTGATCCAAAAACAAGTATTTTCACCATTCCTTCATTTCAGATTCTCTGCAGCTGTCGTATTGTACCTCACAGTGACGACATCATGTTTGTCTTGTTTATCCTTTACCCCTCCATCCAGAGGATGTTGATCAATGAGTGGACTCCACTCATCCAGCACCACTGTCATTTCTGCTGCTCGGGCTTTTCATCCCACATATTCACTTTGTTATTTCCCCTCTTCTTTTTCTCAGCAAAGAGAATCAGGTTTTTTTGATCATATTTCTGAATCCCATTGAAAGGTTATCGACCTGAATGTTTCAACTCCGATTATTTTTGCAGAAGATGACCTGCTTAGTATTTCCAGCATTGAGTTTTTATTTTACTGCCTTGGTGTATTACTGAGTGCTTTGAATGGGAGAAGAAATATGGGTTGGGTTAAGTGGAGATGTTTCGATCATGGAGTGCGTTTAGAAAAATAAACGTAAAAGGGGAGGGTGCATGGAAATAGTTAAATCATCTTTTAAAATTGTTTTTTTTAACTATGATTGTTTTCCGATGTATATTGTTATGAACATGTCACAAAATTTGTCGTTTTGTAGCAACAATACAGGTGCAAATATTGTTGTAAATAACATTTTAAAAAAAGAAATCCATTTGTGCTAAATGAAGCATAGTGAGGGAGTGACTGTGGTTCCTTGTCCATTCAAAAATCTGATGGCAGAGGGGGAGAAGCTGTGTTTGTACCATTGGATGTTCGTCTTCAGGCTCCTGGACCTGTTTCCCTGGTGATAGCAGTGTGAAGAAGGCCTGGCCTGGGTGGTGAGGGTCCTTGAGGATAGAGGTTGTTTTCTTGAGACTCCGCCTCTCGGAGAAGTCCTTAATACATGGGCTAAGGATGAAAGGGGAAAAGTTTAGTGGAAACATGAGTGGGAACTTCTCCACACAAGGTGGTTGGAGAGTGGAACAAGCTGCCAGCTGCATGAGGAAATATGAGCTCAATGTTAGCATTGAAGAGTTTGGACAAGTTGAGGGATACGAGGGTGTTGACAGGCTCTGGACTGGATGCTGGTCAGTGTGATGAGGCAGGATAAGAGTTCTTCAGTTGGTGCGTTAAACCATAAGACAGACAGCTGTGTTCTCACCCATTTAATGGAATGCGCATGGTGCAGCGGGCCGAGGAATGGCACGTTGATCTGTGGAGTCTCCTGCCGGAAAGCATGGGATACTCACGGGGCTTAATTTAAACCTGCTGGCAGCAAACTCTTAATGATGTCCCACCTTGTCCCGTGGAGCCTGGCACATATAACCATATGACAGTTTACAGCATGGAAACAGGCCATATCGGCCCTTTGAGTCTGTGCCAGTTCACATGAACAACTCCACTAGTTTTCCCCTCCAATACTCTGGCCATATCGCTCCAACCCCCTCATATCCATGTACACATCCAACCTTCTCTTAAATGACAGAAAGGACCCTGCCGCAACTATCTCTTCTGGAAGATCACTCCATTCTGCCACCACCACAGAAGCATCTTATAACATTTCTCCTAAAGTTTTGCCCCCTTACCCTTAACTCATACCTTCTTGTTCCAACCTCCCCCGCCCTCAGGGGAAAGAGTCTACTCATGTCTAGTCAATCTATTCCCTTCATAATTTTAAATACTTCGATCATAACTCCCTTCAACCATCGACGTTCAAATGAATAAAGTCGCAGTCTCCTTAATCTTTCTTTGTACTCTAGATGTTGTAAGTCAGGCAACATTTTTGTAAATCTTCTCTGCACCCTCTCCACCTTATCTATATCATTCCTATAATTTGGAAACCAGAGCTGAACACAATTCTCCAAACCTGGCCTCACCAATGCCTTAAACGTTAGTCTATGCTATGATTTATGAAGGCCAGCATGCCATACCCCTTCTTAACTACCCTGTCTACATGGGAATCCACCTTCAGTGAACTCTGTACCATAACTCCAAGATTCCTCTGTTCCTCTTTATTTCTCGACCCCCTCCCCTTAACTGCATAGGTCCTATTAAGATTATTTTTTCTGGAATGCAGCACCTCACACTTGTCAACATTAAATTCCATCTGCCATCTTTTCCAAACAAACCAAATCCTGTAATCCAAGAAAACCTTCCTCACCATCCACCACTCCCCCTATTTTCATATAGTCTGCATATTTGCTTACCCAGTTAACCACACCCTCATCCAAATCATGAATATAAATGATAAACAACAGGGGACCCAGCACCAATCCCTGAGGCACACCACTCGTCATAAGCTTCCATCCTGACAGACAGTTGTCCACCATGACTCTCTGCTGTCTTTGTCCCAGCCACCTCTGAACCCATCTCACTATCTATTAATCCCTAGTGACTGAACCTTGCTAACTAACATTACATGTGGAACCTTATCAAAAGCCTTACTAAAATTCAAATAGATCTCGTCAACTGCCCTACCTTCATCCACTTTTCTTGTCACCTCTTCAAAAAATTCAACAAGATTCATTAAAATGATTTTCCGTTCACAAACCCATGCTGGGTGCCACTGATCAATCCCTGTCTAACCAGATATTTGTATATACTATCTCTAAGAATACCCTCCATATCTTTCGCCACCACCAAAGTCAAACTTACTGGCCAATAATTACTTGGCCTGCACACTGTTTTTTAAACAGTGGAACTACATTTGCAACCCTTCAATCCTGCGTCACCACACCCTTCTCCAGTGATCTTTGAAAAATCACTGTCTGAGCCCCCGCTATTTTCTCCCTGACCTCCCTTAACGTCCTGGGAAAAATCCAATCAGGACCAGGAGACTTATCCACCTCCATTGACCCTGGAAGCTCCAAAACCCTCTCTTTACTAATCCCTATTCTTTCCATAACTAAGCTATTCACCTCATTTATCTCACATAATCCAGTGTCTCTTTCCCTTGTGAATACAGAAGAGCAAAAAATTGTTCAATATCTCCCCCATCTCATGCAGCTCCTCACATACACATCGTCCACCGTTCCCATTTTCCAGTGGACCTACCCTATCTTTAGCGCCTTTGGAAGACTACACAAAAGAGTCTGGAAAAACAACCAACTGAAAAACCTCACAAAGATAAGCGTATACAGAGCCGTTGTCATACCCACACTCCTGTTCGGCTCTGAATCATGGGTCCTCTACCGGCACCACCTACGGCTCCTAGAACGCTTCCACCAGCGTTGTCTCCGCTCCATCCTCAACATCCATTGGAGCGCTTACACCCCTAACGTCGAAGTACTTGAGATGGCAGAGGTCGACAGCATCGAGTCCACGCTGCTGAAGATCCAGCTGCGCTGGATGGGTCACGTCTCCAGAATGGAGGACCATCGCCTTCCCAAGATCGTGTTATATGGCGAGCTCTCCACTGGCCACCGTGACAGAGGTGCACCAAAGAAAAGGTACAAGGACTGCCTAAAGAAATCTCTTGGTGCCTGCCACATTGACCACCGCCAGTGGGCTGATAACGCCTCAAACCGTGCATCTTGGCGCCTCACAGTTTGGCGGGCAGCAACCTCCTTTGAAGAAGACCGCAGAGCCCACCTCACTGACAAAAGGCAAAGGAGGAAAAACCCAACACCCAACCCCAACCAACCAATTTTCCCTTGCAACCGCTGCAATCGTGTCTGCCTGTCCCGCATCGGACTTGTCAGTCACAAACGAGCCTGCAGCTGACGTGGACTTTTTACCCCCTCCATAAATCTTCGTTCCCGAAGCCAAGCCAAAGAAGACCCTATCTTTAACCCTCCTTTTACTGTTCCCGTATATGTAAAAACCCCAAGGATTCACATTCACCTTATTTGCTATGGACACCTCATACCTTCTTTTTGCCTTTCTAATTTCCCTCTTGAGGTTCTTTCTGCAATCTATGTAAGGATCATACATCTCATCAATCTTTTGTTTCTTATATTTAGCATGGGCTTCCCTTTTATCCTGAACCGTTCCTAATTTTTCTTGAAAACCACGGCTCCCTTGAACTTTTAGTCTTGCCTTTTGGCCGATCTGGAACATAAAGTTTCTGTACTCTCAAAATCTCACCTTTTAAATACCCTCCAATTTTCCTCTTCATCATTTCCAGCTAAAAGATCAGCCCACACAACTCTCTGCAAATCCCTTTTCATTTCCTCAAATCTGGCCTTCCCCCACTCGAAGACCTTCAACTTCAGACCCAACCTATCCACTTCCATAATTAAGCTCAATCTAATGAACCCATGATCACTGGATCTGAAGTTCTCCCTAACGCTCACTCCACCACATGCTCATTCCCTAACCACATTTGGCATCTCCACATACTGCTGCAAAAAGCAGTCCTGAACACATTGAACTCTAAGCCATGCTGACCTCTCACTGACTGTGTTTCCCAATTGATGTTAGGACTTCACTTGCCTCCTTTCTGGACCAATCAACCTCGGGTATTGCTTAATCAGGCTGAAACCTAGATTTGCCTTGTGGCATAATGGCAGAGGACATGAAATTCTGGCATATTGTAGGTGCATTGGATGCTGCTACAGCATCTCAAGTAAGAGAATTTGTTGCCAATACCCTGGCAGAAAACCAGTACACCAGGTTCTGCCAATTTTTCCTCGATATGCTGGAATTGACAAGACATGAGTGCGGCTTGCGGCTTTTAAATATGGAGGGTCTGGGTGACAGGAATCCATCCGATTTAATGAATGAGATGTTCGCATTAACAGATGGTCATTCTAATTGTTTACTTTTTGAGACTCTATTCCTGACCAAACTCCCAGGTCATGTTGCAATACCAATCATTCACATGGATTTCCACCATCCCCATAACATAGCACAGGAGGCTGACAGGCTCCATCATACTCCAATGCAAGAGTCTGCTCACGTCCAGACTGTTTTTGCAGCAGATCCATCTCCCGTGTCCCATGAGCCTCCTATATCTGCAGTTCAGTCAAAGAAGGATGAGAGTGGTGTTTTTACCATGGCCATTGGGGTAAAAATGCCCATAAATGTGTCCCACCATTTACCTATTACAGCAAAAAGGCAGGAAACAAAAAAGCCGGCTACCATTAATTGCCTCGGCAGCTGGGACAAGTATGGGCCTATTGTATCTACAAGATGACGCTGGTAAGCCCAGGCTGTGTCCCATTACATAGACACTTCAAGCCAGCTGAATTACACCAGGGCTCTTTGTCTTCCACCTGATAAACTGCTCAGGCAAGGGCAAAGTTTAGTGCAATGGAGGAATTAGGTATCATTCAGCACTCCAACAGACCTTGGGCATCACAGTTACACATGGCACCCAAGAAAACAGGTAGATGAAGACTCTGTGGCGATTACCGTAGGCCAGGGGTGTCAAACTCAAATTCGCAGAGGGCCAAAATTAAAAACTTTTACTAAGTCGTGGGCAAAACTAAATATTTATTGAAAATTTTCAACAACATCTGCATGTTTTCTCATCTTTCAACATATGTAATGTTAAACTTTTTCTTATTAAAATAAATGTTTAATAATATTTTTGGTTAAACTCTTTCCAGAAGAAGCATTAACAAATGGGAAATAAAATATAAAATAAAGTTTGCTGTAAAACCAGACTTCTTTTCATCTCCTCCACCTTCTGGAGCTTTTGCTTCTCGTTCAGATCCTTATACATGTCCTGGTGTTTTGTTTCATAGTGTCGCCGTATGTTATATTCTTTAACTACAGACACGTTGGCTCCACACACAAGACAAACAGGTTTGTCTTTTAAAATGATGAACATATAGTTTTCCTCCCACCTGTCTTGAAAGGTCCTGTTTTCTGTCTTTCATTTGGCCATTTTTCGTAAGAGGTTTATTACATGTGAGTTAG
This sequence comes from Narcine bancroftii, assembly GCF_036971445.1. Classification (NCBI taxonomy): domain Eukaryota; kingdom Metazoa; phylum Chordata; class Chondrichthyes; order Torpediniformes; family Narcinidae; genus Narcine; species Narcine bancroftii. The sequence goes on from NC_091479.1 coordinate 34,551,171, forward strand.
GCGACAGATCGCAGATCCTAATGAAAGTAAACAGAGGAGGTGGGGGCGATTAACGGGCTGATGGGCCGGCGCCAACGCATTTGCAAAGCATTCTGGGATTTGTAGTATTAGCTGTGCATGCGCTATATTGGCGTGGCGACCAGCGGGCCAGCTCTAATACATATTTGATATGATCTTGCGAGCCAAATATAATTATATCAAGGGCCAAATTTGGCCCACGGGCCTGAGTTTGATATGTGTGCCATGGGCTCATTAACTACATCCGACAGATACCCTCTCCCTCATATTCAAGATTTTGCTGCCCAACCGCACAATTTCTGTGCTTTCTCCAAGGTTGATCTTGTCATGAGATACCATCAGATCCCAGTCCATAAGGATGACATTCCTAAAACGGTGATTATTACCCCTTCTGGGCTTTTTGAATTTCTTAGGATGCCACTTGAGTTGAAGAATGCTGTTCAAACCTGCCAGCGGGTTATAGACACTTTGGACAGAGATTTAGAGTTCCCTTACATCTACTTGGATAACATCTGGTAAAAACAATGGCATCACGAATATTCTGTCCAGACCAACTATATATCATATTCAGGGTGACATTGATATTCCTGAATTAGCCAGTGTCCAGGCAATGGACCCCGATGTTCAGGCATACAGTACGGCCATTACTAACCTGGGCATACAGTAGTTGGCACCACAACTGGGTGGCCAACCTTACTTTGTGACATGTCTTTGGGCTACACTCAATCAGTGATTCTGCCATCTTGGGGGCAACACCTTTTTGACCAGATACACAGCTTGTCTCATCCGTCCATCAGAACATCTGTCAAGCTCATGTCAAATAAATATGTATGGCATGGTCTGCAAAAAGGCGTCGCACAATGGGTCTGCACATGTACCTCCTGCAAGACTGCTAAAATTTTGTGGCACACTAAGGCACCTCTTCAACCTTTCCCAGTGGTACGCAGGCGGTTGGAACATGTGCATGTGGACCTGCTCGAATCATTGCCAGTATCTCAAAACATGAGATACATTCTAACAGTCGCAGAATGTTTCACACGCTTGCCAGAGGCCATCTCGTTTCCATCCAGTGACACTGAGACAAGGGCCAGAACATTCATCATCAATTGGATGGCTAGATTTGTTTTCCGGCCCACATTACTTCAGACCGCGGAACACAGTTCAACCACAATCCAACGGCCTTCTGGAACATTTCCACTGGCAACTGAATGCGCTCCTCCATTAGGTCAATGAGTTGCCATGGGTTCTATTGGGAGTGCGCATGGCTTCAAAGGAAGATATGTCTGCATTGTCCGCAGAGATGGTGTATGGTACTGTCCTTACAGTTTCATGGGACATTCATTTCACACCAACTCTGATCTGAACGTCCTTCAGCAGCTTTGACATGGTGTCGTGATCAGCAAACCTTTTCCTACCTATTGACATGGATCCCCTAAACAGAATGTGCCCCCACCACACCTGGATGCTGATTTTTTTTGTGCACAGACAGGTCCCAGGAGTCCCGTTACAACGACCGTATGAAGGCCATTTCCGCGTGGTGAAGAAGGATGAGGTTATGTATACTTTGGACATTGGGGGACATTCACAGCTGTTTAGTGTGGACAGACTCAAGCCTGCTAATGTGCATCCCACTTCACCCATTCAGTACCCCCAACCCAGACGGTGAGGGGGTCCACCTAAGGTGCATGCAGCTGCTGCTTTAGTTTCTGGTGACAGTTCGGGGTGGGGGGTGTTGGTGTAGCAGCTGCCTAGTGGGCCGAGTGGGCACGGTTCTTTGCCGGGTGCGCAAAATCATAAGACAGAGAGCTGGGTACTCATCCATTTAATTGACCACCCTCGCGTGGTGCTGCATGCCGAGGAATGGCACGCTGACCTGTGGATTCTCCTGCCGGAAGGCGTGGGACACTCACAGGGCTTAATTTAAACCTGTGGTCCCGTGGATTGGCAGGAATCTCAGAATGATGTCCCACCTTCTCCCCTGGAGCCCAGGACATGCAGTAAAAAAAAACAAGCCTGTAAAGTCTGAATAAAGCAGTCTTGTGTTGACTAACCTGGTGTCTGTGTGTGGCTTTAGTAGCTCTATCGAAGTAGCCACTACATATTTAAATATTTGGGGTGATTATCCCACTTACAGGATACTTTTCATCCATCTCACAGCCTGTGGGAAGAAGCTATTCCCCAGCCTGTCAATCCTGATTTTGATGATGGACGTGGTTAAAGATTCTGTGCACTGGATGGAAATGGTTTTTTTTACAATTCCTTGAGTCCTATTTGAAAAACACTCCCAGTAAATGTCATCTACAGAAGAAAGGGAGACCCCAGTGATCCTCACAACTCTTTGCATCATTCCTGTCTGATGCTTTACAGCTACTAGACCATCCAATGATGCAGCCAGACAGGAAACTCAATTGCGCCTGTGTAAAATCTCAGGATGAGAGCCGTTGTCCTTGACCGCCTCAGCCTCCTTGCGAAGTGTAGGCGCTTCTGACCAATAATGAGGTGTGATTGTTTTGTGTATCAATACGTGTCCACCTTCAGCCACCTCCCCACCATGACTACCAGCCCACCCCCCCACCCCCACATCACCATAAGGCACACAAAACTCAAAACGGTCACCCAGTTTCCCTATCTCAGCTGCACCATTTCATCAGATGCAAGGATCGACAACGAGATAGACAACAGACTTGCCAAGACAAATAGCGCCTTTGGAAGACTACGCAAAAGTGTCTGGAAAAACAAACAACTGGCAAACCTCACAAAGATTAGCGTATACAGAGCCGTTGTCATACCCACACTCCTGTTTGGCTCCAAAACATGGGTCCTCTACCGACATCAAATACGGCTCCTAGAACGCTTCCACCAGCGTTATCTCTGCTCCATCCCAGAGATCATAAATTCAAAAGGATTGGTGAAATATTTACTCTGTATTAACACTAAAGTCCCTATATTTTTCAAGGCATTCGGACGTAACTGAGAAACATTACATTTTAAACACATGGTACGTCAGGATCAGAAGGGTTGGGGCATTATTGTTCAAGTGACACAACTTTAAAAAATAACATCTGACTTTATGAAGAATGTGATGCTACAACAGGAAAAACGGATGGAATCAGACACATTCTATGAGCATTGGGAAGCAAAAAAAAAATGGATTGGTTTTCCATCCCTTCCTAAGCGACCCAATGACCCCGACAGGTCCTTCCCGACCTGCGACCGTAGTGGAGTCCAAAGGATCATTCAGCCCCCACAATGGACGCAAGTCAGAGTTTTGTCCCCGTTCGAGGAGCCCTGAAGTCTTAGAGCCTATATTTAAAATCAAATGATTTGACAAACGAGAACAGAGACACAGGACACGTAAGACCCAAAATGTGCGGATTGACTTTGTGACTCAGTTTCCTTCGGCTGGGGGCAGCCATCTTAATTTCTGTGCGCATGCGCGACTTTTCAAGTTCACCAGATTTTGGTGCTCAAAAGGTGAATAATACCACTCGGAAAGGTTTTTGTTGGTTTTCAGAGAGAGGTGTGTTGTTCAGGGAAGCATTAGTGTTTTTATGACTCAACGTACCAGCATCTGAAGTCCGCTATCTCTTCAGAAAAGCTCTGATAGCTTTAGCCTGGAGCAGAGCTGAAACAGGACTTTGCAGGTATTTAAGGGAATGTGTGGGCAGGGTTTGTTCTAGACCAACAATCTCACCAAATGACTCTGCTTGAAATCAAGATTCAAACCATTTTGAGGAATACAACAGGAATTGTTCAACAAGAGCCTGGTGTTCCCTGAGGAGTTTTCTTTCAAGAGTGGAAATGATTTTTTTTAAAAGCCCGTTAATCTTCCTGATACAGATCTTTGTATTTAACTTTCAGGTTGCTATCTGTTGTTAACTTGGAGGCCTTTAATGGAATCTTTGCTTTAACCAAGCAGTTCTCTTGCAATTTTCCAGCTGCAGGATGCGGTGCAGTTACTTGCAAGTTTAGCAAGTGGGATTATGATGTGAAACTGCAACTCACAACGTCATTTTTGTGTTTGAAAATGCAAATGTGAAAATATTAACTTTGGTCTCCTTGGTTTGCTTAAGTTTACAGAGTAGACGTTGGGTCAAGCTGAGAAGACAGAGTTGGATGCCCTTTTGGTGAATCGGCTGGGCATAGCAGAAAGCTCAAAATGAGGGTCTGAAAAAATAATGAAGCAGACTGAAGTGCCGTTGAACCAAACCCAGGTAAAGAATTTAATTTTGTGCTGTGTACTTAAGAGACCAAACGATTTGGGCTTTTAGTGGTGACCTATTTAAATGAACAAAATCTGATTAGAATTAAAGTTTATGGAATGTTTGGAAGGTGCCACAAAAAATGGAGCATATAAATTAGATGTTGTAATTAAGATAAATGAACAATACAATGAGCCTGGTGTCACAGTATCTGCCTATCTCTACCGTACATCACCATTAAACGTTCTCCCCAATATGAACCTGATGTCAAAGTATCTGACACAATTAATTGAACATCACTGTTAAACCTTCTCACGAATGTGAATCCTGTCTCATAGTTTCTGCTTCAGTCTATAGGCCATCAATGTTAAACTTTCTTCCCCCTGTGAACCTGGTGTAATAGTATTTGCTTCAGTCTACCGTCCATCACCGCTAAACATTCTCCCCACTGTAAACCTGGTGTCACAGTATCTACCTCAGTCTCCCATACATCACCCTTAAATCTCCTCCCTACTGTGAACCCACCGTCAATGTATCTGCAATAGTGTAATGGGCATCATTTTTAAAAATTCTTCCGATTGTAAATCCGGAGTCACAGTATCTGCTCAGTCTACTGTACATCACCGTTAAACCTTCTCCCCCTGTCAACCTGGTGTCACTTTATCTACCACAGTTCATTTCACATCATCGTTAAACCTTCTTCCTACCGTGGTGAACATGGTGTCACAGTATCTGTCACAGCTTATTGTAAATCACTGTTAAACCTTCTCTCTAATGTGAACTCGGTGTCACAGTATCTGACACAGTTCATCACTGTTAAACCTTGTCCCCACTGTGGTCTACCGTCACATCAAAAATAAAATTCTACCCTCAATGAACCAGGTGTCACTGAATCTGCTGCAGTTTTCCTTAAACAACTATTAAACCTCCTCCACTCTATGAACCTGGTGTCACAGTATCTACCTCAGTCAATCATACATCACTTTTAAACCTTCTCCCCACTGTGAACCCAGTGTAACAGTATCTTCCTCAGTCTGCCGTACATCACCGTTAAACCTTCTCACTACTGTGAGCCCGGGTCAGAGTACTTGCCTCAGTCAATCATACATCACCGTTAAACATTCTCACTTCTGTGAACCTGGTGTCTCAGTATCTGCCACAGTTTATCTTACATCACTCTTAAACCTTATCTCCACTGGAAACCTGTTGTCAGAGTTTCTGCCACCGTTTATCGTACATCACTGTTAAACCTTTTCGTTGCTCTGAACCAGTGTCACAGTTTCTCTCTAAGTCCACCGGACATCAGCGTTAAACTTTCTCCCTACTGTGAACCCAGTGTCTCAGTATGTGTTTCAGTCTCATGAGTATCAACATTAAACCTTCTCCCCACCGTGAACCTGTGTGGCAGTTTGTGCCAGAGTTCGTTGTACATCACCGTTAAACCTTCTCGCCACTGTGAAACTGATGTCACAGAATCTGCCCCAGTTTATGTTACATCACTGATAAACCTTCTCCCGATTGTGAACACAGTTCACAATATCTACCTTTGTCTACCATATATCACCGCTAAATCCTATCCCCACTGTTTACCCAGTTTCACAGTATCTGCCTCATTCTACCGTACATCACTATTAAACCTTCTCGCCACTGTGTATCCAGTTTCACAAATCTGCTTCAGTCTCCCAAAAATCACCATTAAAATTTCTCCTCACTGTGTCACTGTATCTGCAACAATGTATCGCGTGTCACGATTAAACCTCCTTCCCACTGTTAACCCGGAGTCACAGTATCTGCCTCAGTCTACTCTACATTACCGTTAATCTATCTCTCAACTGTGAATCCAGTGTCACAGTATTTGCCACATTATATCATACATCACCGTTAAACCTTTTCCCCACTGTTAACCTGATGCCACAACATCTGCTGTAGTTTATTGTACATCACTATTAAACCTTTTTAATACTGCTGTGAACCCGGTCTCACAGTATCTTCCTCTTTCTTCTGTATATCACCGTTAAACCTTCTCCCCACTGTGAACCCGGTGTAACAGTATCTGCCTCAGTCTGCCATACATCACCCGTTAAACCTTCTCACTACTGTAAGCCCGGGGTCTGAGTACCTGCCTCAGTCAACCATCCATCACAGTTAAACATTCTCACCTCTTTGAACCTGGTGTCTCAGTATCTGCCACAGTTAAATCACCGTTAAACCTTATCTCCACTGGAAACCTGTTTTCAGAGGTTCTGCCAAAGTTTATCACTGATAAACCTTCTCCCCACTGAGGTCCCGGTGTAACTGTGTCTTGCTCAGTCTGCTGTACATCACCATTAAACCTTCTCCCAACTGTGAATCTGGTGTCACAGTATCTGCCACAGTTTATCGTACATCACTATTAAACCTTCTCACTTCTGTGAACTCATTTTCATGGTTTCTGCCAACATTTACCGAACATCACTGTTAAACCTTCGCACTACTGTGAACCCTGTGTCATAGTATCAGTATCAATCTACCGAAAATCACTGTTAAACCTTCTCCCTAATGTGAACCCACTGTCACAGGATCTGCCTAAGTCTACCGTACATTAATGCAAACCTTCTCCCTACTGTGAACCCGGTGTCGCTGTATCTGCCCCAGTTTAACATACATCACTTTTAAACCTTCTCCCCATTGTGAACCCAGTGTTTCAGAATCAGTCTCAGTCTCCCATGTATCACCATTAAACCTTCTCCACACTGTGAAACTGATGTCACAGTATATGCCAGAGTTTTTTGGACATCATTATTAAACCCTCTCCCCACTGTGAACCCAATGTAACTGTATCTGCCTCAGTCTCCCGTATATCACTTTTAAACTTAGTCCCCACTGTGATCCTGGTGTCACAGTGTATGCTAAAGTTTTATGCCCATCACTGTTTTACCTTCTCACTGCTCTGAACCCAGTGTCACAGTTTCTGTCCCAGTCTACCGTACATCACCATTAAACGTTCTCCACACTGTGAACCTGTTGTCACAGTATCTGCCACAGTTTATTGTACATCACTGTTAATCCTTCTCCCGACTGTGAACCCAGTGCCACAGTATCTGTCTCAATCCACCACACATCTGAGTTAAACCTTCTATTCACTGTGAACCTGGTCTTCTAGTCTCTGCCACAGTTTATTGTACATCACTGTTATACCTTCTTAATACTCTGAGCTCGGTGTCACAGTATCTTCCAATTTCTACCAAACTTACCATAAACATTCTCCCCAATGTGAACCTGGTGTCAATGTACATGACACAATTTATCGTACATTACTGTTAAACATTATCCCCACTGTAAACCTGGTGTCACAGTATCTGTCTCAGTCTACCATACATCACCATATTACCTTCTCCCCACTATGAACCTGGGTCACAGTATCATCCTCTGTCTTTAGTACATCACCATTAAACCTTTCCCAACTGTGAAACTTGTGTCACTTTATCTGCCACAGTTTTTTTTACATCACCATTAAATCTTCTTCCAACGGTGAACATAGTGTCTCAGTATATGCCAGAGCTTATCGTAAATTTCTGGTCAACCTTCTCACTCCTGTGAACTCGGTCTCACAGTTTCTGCCAAAGTCTACCGTACAGCACCCTTAAATATTCTCCCCACTGTGAACCTGGGATCACAGTATCTGCCTCAATGTACTGTACATCACTGGTAAACCTTATCCTCACTGTTAACCTGGTATCAAAGTATCTGACACAGTTTATCGTACATTACTGTTCGATTTTCTCTGTCTCAGTCAACCATACATGATCATTAAAGCTTCTCCCCCTATGAACCTGGTGTCACAGTATCTGACTGAGTTTATCATACATTACCGTTAAACCTTCTCACTGCTTTGAATCCAGTGTTACAGTATCTGCCTCAGTCTACCTTACCACACCGTTAAACCTTCTCACTACTGTGAACTCGGTGTCACAATATCTGCCAAAGTCTTCCATACATCACATTAAATATTCTCCCCAATGTGAACCATTTGTCACTGTTTCTGCCCTAGTTTATCCTACATCACCATTAAACCTTCTTCCTACAGTGAACCTGGTGTCACAATATCTGCCACAGCTTATCTTAAATATCTGTTCAACCTTCTCACTCCTGTTAACTCAGTCTCACAGTATCTGCCAAAGTCCACTGTACATCACCATTAAAAATTATCCCCATTGTCAACCTGGGGTCACACCATCTGCCTCAATCAACTGTATATCACTGTTAAACCTTATCCTCATTGTTAACCTGGTATCAGAGTATCTGACACAGTTTATCATACATTACTGTTAGATTTTCTCACTCTGTGCACCCAGTGTCTGTCTCAGTCGACCGTACATGATCATTAAAGCTTCCCCCCCTGTGAACCTAGTGTCACAGTATCTGACTCCGTCTTCCGTACAACACTGTTAAACCTTATCCCAACTGTACATTTGGTGTTATGGTATCTTCCTCAATTTACCATACATCACCTTTAAACCTCCTCCCCACTGTGAACACAGTGTCACAGTATCTGCCTCAGTCTACTGTACATGACCATTAAACTTTCTCCTCACTGTGAACCTGGTGTCACATTATCTGACACAGTTTATCGTATATTACTTTTAAACCTTCTCACTGCTGTTAACCCAATGTCACAGTGTTTGTGAAAATTTATCGTACATCTCCGTGAAACATTCTCCCCACTGTCAACCTGGGGTTACGGCATCTGCCTCAATCTACTGTATATCACTGTTAAACCTTATCCTCAGTGTTAACCTGGTATCAGAGTATCTGACACGGTTTATCGTACATTACTGTTAGATTTTCTCACTCTGTGCACCCAGTCTAACAGTGTCTGTCTCAGTCGACCGTACATGATCATTAAAGCTTCTCCCCCTGTGAACCTGGTGTCACAATCTCTGACTCCGTCTTCCATACAACACTGTTAAACCTTATCCCAACTGTGCACTTGGTGTTATGGTATCTGCCTCAGTCTACTGTACATCACCATTAAACTTTCTACTCACTGTGAACCTGGTGTCACATTATCTGACACAGTTTATCCTACATTAGTGTTAAACCTTCTCACTGCTATTAACCCAGTGTCACAGTGTTTGTGACAGTTTATCGTACATCTCCGTGAAACATTCTCCCCACGGTGAAGCTGTGGTCAGATTACCTGCCTCAGTCTGCCAGATACAGCACCGATTGCTCTCAGCCAAAGGTGCTGTAGTTGAGTTTGTGTGGCCAGAGGGGTCTGCTCAAGAAGGCCAGGGGCTGCCATTGCCCTTCAATGAATTGCTCCAGTGTGCCCCCTACTGCTGTGCTGGAAGCATCTACTGTGAGAGTGGTGGGTGCCTCTGGCCTGGCGTGTACCAGAAGGATGGTGTTGGCCAGTGCGTCCTTGGCCCTCTGGAACACCTCCAAATCCTCATTGTCCCAGGTAATGTCTTTACCTTTCTCCGCATGATGTGGGCCACTATCAGTATGGATTGGTTATAAAAACTAATTGTACCAGTGAATTCTTGCAGCTCCTTCATTATGGGGGTTTTGGGGAAGCACTTATCAACCTCTACCTTTTCAAGCAGGGGTTTAGTTCCGTGCCTGTTGATTTGATACCCCAGGAAGTCGAACGTTTCCATCCTGAACTGGCACTAAGTAAGGTTTATAGTGTCCAAATTGCTGCAGTCGAGTGCACAGACGCCTTAGATCATACATGTCAAACTCAGGCCCGCGGGCCAAATTTGGCCCTTGATATAATTATATTTGGCCCGCAAGATCATATCAAATATGTATTAGAGTTGGCCCCCTGGCCACCGCGCCAGTATAGCGCATGCACAGCCAATACTAAAAATCCCAGAATGCTTTGCAAATGCGTTGGCGCCGGCCCGTCAGCCCGCTAATTGCCCCCACCTCCTCTGTTTACTTTAATTAGCATCTGTGACCTGTCGCCAAACTCACATGTAATAAACCCCTTACGAAAAGTGGCCAAATGAAAGACAGAAAACAGGACCTTTCAAGACAGGTGGGAGGAAAACTCTGACCCCAGAGTTTGATGAATTTGTATCTAAGAAGAATGCCAAGTATCTGGTTTAGACCCAGGTGCATCAGAGTAAATCACAGTGTAGCAAGCTAAGCTTGGATTAATATTTTCTTTGGTTAACTTTGGACTGTTCGTAGTTGAAAGATTGGATTTTCATTGAAGCAAGTTGTTATTTTTTTGACTTGTTGGCTTGTGAAAAAAAATACATTTAAAAGGAGCTTAAAGGCTATAGAGAAATATTATTTATTGAATATTTTATTTCTCATTTGTTAATGCTTCTTCTGGAAAGAGTTTAACCAAAACTATTATTAAACATTTATTTTAATAAGAAAAAGTTTAACATTACATATGTTGAAAGAAGAGAAAACATGCAGATGTTGTTCAAAATTTTCAATAAATATTTAGTTTGGCCCACGACTTAGTCCAAGTTTTTAATTTTGGCCCTCTGTGAATTTGAGTTTGACACGCCTGCCTTAGATGGTCTGTGTTTAGCTTCATTGCCACCACCTTGACATCTTGTGGTTACTGCCACTCTCTGCTATTGGAGAATATCCTCCTTGGTCTCAGCCCCTCAATGTGACTAAGAGCCCCTTAAATGCCCCTAATGTTTTGGCTTTCATCACCACTCCTGGCAAGGCATTCCTGGCACCCACAACACTGTGTAAAAACAAGTACCCCTGATATTGCCCTAAACCTTCCTCCCTTTGCTTTTGTCAGATGCCTTCTAGTGTTCGCTACTCCCATCTGGGTTTCAGGCAAACTGAAGGGCATCTTTCACCGAGTTTCTGGTTTTCCAGCAGTTCTGGATGTCTATCTCTGGATGCTCTGCTCCGTGGACCACCCCGCAGTATCCCATCAAGTCCTGGAGTCTCTGTGTCAGCAATGCTCTGCTGACCACTGCCTGATAACCTTATGGTCAAAAGTGTTTGTTTATGAAACCATTCCCAGGAAGGTAATGGGGCAAAGTCCCACTGACTGGGACACTGAGCAGTACCAGGGCCAAACCAATCTTTTGCAACACCTGTGAGCCAGGTAGAATCTCAGCACATAGCGGCATTTAGTGCCCTTGCACTTTGGTTCCACGCACAGCCACACACAATGATGGCCATGCTGGTTACACCCTTGCCCCCATTGATTGACCATGTACATGGTCCTTCTCCAGACTCTATCCATTTTGGACCCCCACATGAATAGGAAAACTGTTTTGGGAATTGCCAGGGTGGAGGTGTGGGGATGGGCCACACCTGCCCTACGTGCAGCAGTCTGAGAGTTCCTTGCACCTTGCAACTGATGATTAGATTTTATCTGATTGACAGAGTTGGGCATCTCTGTAGTTCTCCCTGTCTCCTGGAGCTGGGGGTCTCTGTACTGCTCCCCATCTCCTTGAGTTGATGCTTTGTTCTCCACCAGCCGCACAAGACAACCAAGACCCTTGAGTGGAGGGCAGAGGTACAGAGAGATCAGTGAGAACACGGGTAGTTTCAACAGGGTGGGGTCCATCCAGGTGCCTGATAACAGGAGTAAACCAAGGGGGAAGGAGAATGCAGGACATTCATTAGCAAGACATTGCGAGAGAGTGGATTCCTCGAACTCTTGAGGGGAGAAGGTGCTGATCGATCCATCGGTTTAGGTGGGGCAGGGTACAGACATGGCAGCTGACTGGAATTGTCAGCGGGATACTGAGACTTGGGAAAGGAGGGTGCAGTAGTGTTCTGACAAGAGAGTGCTGAGGGAGAGGCAACATGGGTGGAAACTCAAGGCAAGGGACCTCTGATTGTTTGCAGGGATGGGATTTCTAAATAGACTCATAGATATCCAGTACAGAGCATCTTTGTCCCCCTGCCATCAGGAAGAAGATATGGAGGAATAAAAACAGAACATCTCAGCCAGCAGGAGAGAGGGGCCGAAGGGCCTGTTTCTGTGTCTATCTGGACCAGCCTTTTGATTTCAAGCTTTAAAAAACCCAATCATTTTTTAATGTAATAATAACGAGACAGAATGAATGAAGAGACAAGATAAAGTAATGGCCAGGAGAAGTAAAATAGGAAACGTAATGTTGGGAGGAGAAAGTAAAAAATCAGATGGTGCAGTGATTTTGCGGGTCAATGACAGTGTTAAGAAAATTACAAAGGAAAATAGTGGGCAGAAAAATCAAAAGAAAAGGTTACAGAAGTCACTAGATATTAAAAGGACAATGAGCATAAGGGCACTTTATCTGAATGCCCGCAGTATTAAAAATAAGGTTAGTGAACTTGAGGCGCAAATCGGTTCCCATGCCTATGATTTGGTAGCCATCACGGAAACATGGCTACAAGGTGATCCTAAATGGAAATTAAACTTTCAAGGGTATCAGGTGGTGCAAAGAGATAGACAGGATGGTAAGGGAGGTGGAGTTGCACTCTTAATCAAAGATGAGCTCCAGGCAGTAGTGAGGGATGATATAAGATCTAAAGAGCATAATGTTGAGTCCATTTGGGTGGAGATAAAGAATAACAAAGGGAAAAAAATTATTGGTGGGTGTTATCTATCACCCACCAAATAACAATAGTTTAGTGGCACAGGAAATAAATAGAGAGATAAGTGAGGCATGTAATAATGATATGGCAGTAGTCATGGGGGACTTTAACTTCCACATAGATTGGGAAAATCAAGTTGGTCGTGGGAGTCTGGAAGAGAACTTCATAGAATGCATCCGCAATAGCTTTCTTGAGCAGCATGTTAAGGAACCCACAAGAGAAAATGCTCTCCTGGATCTTGTGTTGTGCAATGAGATAGGTAGAGTAAATGATGTAATAGCCAGAGACCATCTGGGAAATAGCGATCATAGTATGATTGAATTTCTCATTCAGATGGAAGGGGAAATAGTTAGATCTAAAACTAATATATTATCCTTAAACAGGGGTGACTACCATAGGATGAGGGTGGAATTGGGCAGAGTGGACTGGGAGCACAGGCTAATCAATGAAACAGTTGAGGAACAGTGGAAGATTTTCAAAGAAATATTTTGTAATGCTCAACAAAAATATATACTACTCAGGAAAAAGGGCAGCAAGGGAGGGAAAATCAACCGTGGTTAACAAAAGGAAATAAAGGAGAATATAAAATTGAAGGTGCAGGTGTACAAAGCTCCAAAGAGCAGTGGGAAACTGGAAGATAGGGAAAACTTTAAGAGACAACAAGGGGTTACAAAACAGGTAATAAGAAATGGGAAAAAGGATTATGAAAGTAAATTGACACAAAATATAAAAACAGAAAGCAAAAAATTTGATAAATATATAAAATGGAAGAGGGTGGCGAGAGTTAACATAGGACCCTTGGAGGATGAGAAAAGAAAACTGGTAGCAAAACATGAGGAAATGGCCAATGAATTGAACAAATATTTTGTGTCAGTCTTCACGGTGGAAGACACGTCCAGCATGCCCAAGTGCAGAGTTAAGGACACGAATGTTGGGGAGGGCCTTGATAAAATAGTTGTTACAAAGGAAGTAGTGATGGAGAAACTAATGGGACTAAAGCCAGACAAATCACTTAGTCCTGATGATATCCATCCAAGGGTTATGAAGGAAATGGCAGAAGTTATAGTTGATGCATTGGTGGTCATATACCAAAATTCCTTGGATTCTGGGCAGGTCCCAGCAGACTGGAAGACAGCAAATGTCACGCCACTTTTTAAGAAAGGATGTAGGCAGAAGACTGGAAATTATCGGCCAATTAGCTTGACGTCTGTAGTTGGAAAAATGCTTGAAGCCGTCATTAAAGATGAAATAGTGAAACTTTTGGAACGTAGGGTTCAATCAGGCAGACGCAGCATGGTTTTAGAAAGGGAAGATCTTGTTTGACAAACTTGTTAGGATTCTTTGAGGATATCATGGGTGCGGTGGATAGATGGGAACAGGTTGATGTTGTATATTTGGATTTACAGAAAGCGTTTGATAAGGTGCCGCACAAGAGACTTATCAGTAAGTTACAGGAAAGTGGAATCCGGGGAAGTATATTGGCATGGATCGAAAATTGGTTGTCTGACAGGAGGCAGAGAGTCGGGATAAGTGGGAGTTTTTCAGGTTGGCAGAGAGTGGTAAGTGGGGTGCCGCAGGGGTTGGTGCAAGACCCACAACTGTTCATCATTTACATTGATGACTTGGAGGAGGAGACAAAATGTGGTGTAGCCAAGTTTGCGGATGACACCGAATTGAGTGGAAGAGCAAATTGTAATGAGGATGTGGAGAGTCTGCAGAGGGATATAGTTAAGCTGGATGAGTGGGCAAAGGTCTGGCAGATGGAGTACAATGTTAGTAAGTGTGAGGTTATCCACTTTGGCAAGAAAAATAAAAGAGCTGAATATTATTTAAAGGGTGAAAACTACAGCATGCTGTTGTGCAGAGGGACTTGGGAGTGCTTGTGCATGAATCGCAAAAAGTTAGGTTGCAGGTGCAGCAGGTTATTAAGAAGGCAAATGGAATGTTTGTCTTCATCGCTAGAGGAATTGAATTCAGGAGTAGGGAGATAATGTTGCAACTGTATAAAGTACTGGTGAGACCGCACCTGGAGTACTGTGTCCAGTTCTGGTCTCCATATTTGAGGAAGGATATATTGGCTTTGGAGACGGTCCAGAGGAGATTTACTAGGTTGATCCCTGGGATGAAAGGGTTGACATGATGAAAGATTAAATCGTCTAGGATTGTATTCGCTCGAATTCAGAAGAATGAGCGGACATCTTGTAGAAACATATAGAATTATGAAGGGTATGGATAGGATAGATGTAGGAAGGTTTTTTGAGCTGGCCGTGGAAACTAAAATGAGAGGACACAGTCTCAACATTCGGGGGAGTAATTTAGGACAGAGATGAGGAAAAATAGTTTTTCCCAGAGAGTTGTGAATGTTTGGAATTCTCTAACCAGGGAAGTGGTTGAAGCTGCTTCATTAAACATATTTAAAATTCGGTTAGATAAATTTTTACATGATAGAGGAATTGGGGGATATGGGAAGAAGGCAGGTAGGTGGAGTTAAGTCATAAATTAGATCAACCATGATCTCATTGACTGGTGGAGCAGGCTCGATGGGCCATTTTTGACCTACTCCTGTTCCTACTTCCTATGTTCCTAAAGACTCACTCCAAGCCATCAAGGTGATCCTTGCGATTGGCCCACCTAAATCACCAGGAGCTGCATTCCAGGCAGCCCGGCCAGACTCAGCCCTGACCTTCACCCAATTGGCCCAGGTGAATCACCTCGACTGACCCCTGCTGAACCCCTGGATGGCTTCGAGCATTGGCCGCAGCAGTCATCGGGGCCAAGCCTGCCACGAGTGATTGGCCATCCCAGCACTGCCCCCAGAACTATAAAGGACCATGTTCCCCTTTGTTCTGCCTCTTTCGATTCTTCATGGCTAGTAAGTAGCACCTTCCACATGGGGTTCGGGTGATCCTCGAGGTCAGGTAGCAAGAGCCATGTCCATACTGGTCAAGGGGTAGGGCTCACAATATCAACTTGATCCTGAATGTTGAATGTGTACGTTCATGTAATTTCCCCCAGTCTCTGTCGGTTTCTCCCTCCTAATCAGAAGTGTATATTTACTCCCTGCGTACTCTGTGTGTAGAGGTTTGCCTAACATATAGACCCTGTTGTCCTGTTTCATTCCCCAAAATAAATGTGTGCTTTGTACCTCCGCTTTGGTCTGGTTCTTTACCTGTGGGACCCACACAAACCCGACAACAATGGAGGAGGGGAAGCAAAGTATTTTATCAATAAATGGAGAGTCAAATTACTAGAAAAAAAGACATAGATCCGATCAGAACGTGGCAAGAAATTAATGTATGTTTAGGGAAAAAAGGTAGGGATCTCAAGGAAAGCACCAGTGTGTCAAAATATGAACAGAGGTAATAGAATATTAAATTTGTGTTATGACAGAGGTATAAGATATTTTGAAGACTGCTACATGGAAGAAATTCTTCAAACAATTAAATACAAATACAAAGTGGCCAGTGGGACCTTCTTCTGTTTTCTCCCGCTTACATCATTCTTAAGAGAAAGATGGGAACCAATGTTGGCCCCACCTAAAGTTAGTGAAATGGAACAAACAGTCTGGATGGGGAATACACCCAAATTTATCAATGAAATGTATGATGTTCTCCAGAGAGAAAATTCAAAACCAGGATAGCAGAGTTCAGGAGAAAGATGGGTGTTGGACTTGGATGTGACAATTTCACAAAGAAGCTGGTCAGATTGGTGTAAGGACAGCATGTTATCAATTAGAAATGCAGGATATGGACTGGTTCCGTCAAATATTTGACACCAATTCTATCTTACCCCAGAGAAATGACCTAAATATCAGAAATGTGTTTCAGATGTGGGAAGAAGATTTTATAGACATCAAATAATATGGGGAAAAGGATTTATATAAATCGAAACAAAAGTGGAAAGAAGATTGAAATATACAAATTCAGGAAGAAATAAGGTCAAGATTGTGTCAAGAGTGTTACAAATACGATTAATGCCAGATATAAAATACAATTCTCCACATCAATTCTGCTATATTCCATATAAATTAAATGGACTTATCTCCAATTATTAAAATTATGAAGATAAAAATACAAAAGGATGCGAGAATATTTGTGCTTGGTCATATATATGAAGCAGATACAAAACTGAAGTTGGATAAATATCAAACAAACTTTCTGAGTCCAGCCATAGCAGCAGTGAAGAAATGTGCAGCACTAATGTGGAGAGCGAAGAGTTTTGTAACAAGGGATGGGACATTGAAATGGAAAACTGTGTCGCCATGTAACCATATAACCATTTACAAAGCGGAAACAGGCCTGTCGGCCTTTTGAGTCCACACCGGTTCACTAGAACAACTCCACTAGCTGAATCCTCCCGCTCTCCGCCAATATCCCTCCAACCCCCTCACCTCAATGTACACATCCAAACTTCTCTTAAATGATAGAGGGATCCTGCTGCAACAATCTCATTCGGAAGATCATTCCATTCTGCCACCACTCTGAGTGAAGAAGCATCCTCTAATATTTCTCCTAAAGTTTTGCCCTCTTACCCTGAACTCATGACCTCTTGTTCCAACCTTCCCTGCCCTCAGTGGAAAGAGTCTACTCATGTCTAGTCTATCTATTCCTTTCATAATTTTAAATACCTCCATTGTCCCCTCTCAATTGTCTACGTTTCAATGAATAAAGTCCCAGTCTCCTTAATCTCTCCCTGTAATCCAGATGCTGTAAGCCAGGCAACATCCTTGAAAATCTTCTCTGCACCCTCTCCACCTTATCTATATCCTTCCTGTAGTATGGAGACGGGAACTGTGCACAGTACTCCAAACCAGGCCTCACCAATGCCTTAAACAGCTGGAGCATCACCTCCCAGCTCCTACACTCTACACTATGGTTTATGAAGGACAGCAGACCTGTCTACATAGGAATCCATCTTCAGTGAACTCTGTACCATAACTCCAAGATCCCTCTGTTCGTCTGCACATCTCGACACCCTCCCCTTAACAGTATATATCCCATTTTGCTTATTTTTTCCGGAATGCAGCACATCACACTTGTCAACATTAAATTCCATCATTCCACTTTTCCAAACAAACCAAATCCTGTAATCCAAGAAAACCTTCCTCACCATCCACCACTCCCCCTATTTTCGTATCGTCTGCATATTTGCTTTCCCAGTTAACCACCCCCTCAACCAAATTATGAATATAAATGATAAACAACAGGGGACCCAATACCGATCCCTGAGGCACACCGCTCGTCACAGGCTTCCATCCTAACAGACAGTTGTCCACCATGACTCTCTGCTGTCTATGTCCCAGGCACCTCCGAACCCATCTCACTATCTATTAATCCCTAGTGACTGAACCTTCCTAACTAACCTTACATGCAGTACCTTATCAAAAGCTTTACTAAAATTTAAATAGATCTTATCAACCGCCCGACCTTCATCCATTTTTCTTGTCACCTCTTCAAAAAACTCAACAAGATTCGTCAAACATGATTTTCCCTTGCTGGGTGCCCCCAATCAATCTTTGCCTATCCAGATATTTGTACATACTATCTCAAAGAATACCCTCCACAACCATCCCCATCACCTAAGTCAAACTTACTGGCCAATAATTACTTTGCCTACACCTACTGCCTTTTTTGAACAACAGAACTACATTTGCAACCCTCCAATCCCGTACCACACACCCTCCTCCAGTGATCTTTGAAAAATCACTGTCAGTGCCCCCGCTATTTGTTCCCTGACCTCCCTTAAAGTCCTGCGAAAAATCCCATCAGGACCAGGAGACTTATCCACCTTAATTGACCCTAGAAGCTCCAAAACTCCCGCTTTACTAATCCTTATCCTTTCCATAACTAAGCCCTTTGCCTCTCTGATCTTGTATAGCCCAATGTCCAGACTTGTGTACAACTCAGACGGTCTTCCAGAAATGGGGGTCTCTGTGCTGGTCCCTGTCTCCTGGAGCTGGGGGTCTCTGCACTGTTCCCCATCTCGCAGAGCTGGGGGACTCTACACTGCTCCCTGTCTCCTGATATTGGTGCTTTGTTCTCCACCAGTCCCACAACACAACCCTGACCCCTGGATGGAATGTGGAGGTGCAGAGGAATCAGTGAAAATATGGGTAGTTTTGCCAGGGTGGGGTCCAACCAGGAGCCTGATAACAGCAGGGAACCCGTGGAAGGGGATGGAGGGCATTCGATGGTGGACCAGCAGTTCACTGCTGAGGGTGCGGATTCCCTCAGGCTCTCAAGGGTAGAAGGCGCAGGTTATTCCAATAGTTTAGGTGAGGCCAGGGTCCAAATTAGAGCTGGCTCAGGTCATCAAGGGTCGACATAACAGGTGCCTGGAACTGTCATGAGGATACTAAGGGCTGGTAGAGGTAGGTAAGGAGGGGGTAGTTGTGTTCCGACGAGGGATTGATGAGTGAGAGGCCACATGGATGGGACTTCGAGACAAGGGGCCTCTGATTGTCCAGGGATGGGGCCTGTAAATAGACCCGCAGACATCCAGCACACAGCATCTTTGACCCAGTACCATCAGGAAGGAGATATGGAGGAACAAAAGCAGGCTGCCAGACAGGGAAATAACTTCTTCCCACAGGCCGTGAGATTGACAATGTAATGTGAGTTGAATGGGTCCGTGGAATGAAAAGGTTGAGAGGGATATGGACTGTTTGCAAGCAGCTTGGCCAGCAGAAAAGATGGGCCGAAAGGACTGTTTCGGAGTTGTCTATCTGGACCAGTCTTTTGAGTTGATTCTTTTAAAAATTAATGACAAGCTGGAATATCATTTTAGATGGAGATTTTAGATTGACACATGCAGCCCGGGAACAGGCCCTTTCAGCCTATGAGCCACAACCACTCAATTACACCATTGACCTACAAACCCCGGTACGTTTTAAATGGTGGAAGGACCAGGAGCACCTGGTGGAAACTCATGCAGACACGGGACTAATGTACAACTCCTCAGTGACAGTGTAAAATTCAAACTCGGCTCGCTGGCCCCTTAACAGCGTTGTTCTAACCGCGGCACTAACCTCGCCACTCTCAGTGATTCCCAGGATTCTTCCTCCCACTTTCCATGAGCTGCGATTGCTTCCAATACCAGTGCCCTTGTTTCCAGGATGTTCTGACCCCTGCCCAGTGACTCTGTCCTCAATGCCTCTCCCTGGCCGAATGATCACTGCTCTCTTTCCCAGATCTCACCCAAATTTTAATACCCAATTCCACCACCTAAAAAATGCCTTATCATGTCCACCCACTCACCCACTGGGCCAAGGGTAATGAGGAGGGGGCAGCTCCTGGCTGTGGTCACATATCTCATTGAAGGACGTGGGAGCAGGAGTCCTGGGGCAAGAGGTGAAAGGCAGAGTGTACTGTAGCAACCAGCTGAACTGGGCCACATTCTCCAGGGTGGGGGGAGAGAGATGACTGGCTCAGATGGGACAGATATCCCTGTGCGAAGGGTCAAGGGATTCCCCAGCTTGGTGAAGGTATGGGACACTGCCATCGGGAAGGAGATGGACCACTGCCCTCCCCACATCTCCACTGTCTGGGGGTCCCAGGAGCAGCTCAGATTCCAAGGCCTATAGGTGGGGGAAGGGGAGGTTCAAGAACTGGGGTGGGGTAGTGTCGGACTCTGGCTTTACCCTACACTTAATTTAGTCTATGTGTCATCTGAGTCCAGCGTGTTCATTAAATAAAGTGATAGGAGAAGGTATTCGGTTCAACAATCAGTTTATTACACAGCACAAGAATAAAGCTTAACAGAGCTCTGGTTCAGTTGTTAGTTCAAAGGTCACCTGCACAGTGAGCTATTCCCCAAGACTGACCCCTACTGTCCAGTCTCTTCTGTTTATATAGATCAACATTATTACACTGAACAAAAGTTGGCTTTCTTTGATAATCTCCTTGCATAAGATTTATCTCAAGCAGTTTCCTGCTCTGCAATTAAGATGGTGTAGACCTCCCATCTTAATCCTCAAGGCCAGAGCATCCTGTTGGCTTGATCAGAAATCAATTCATACCCCAGATATTTCTAATTATTTCTTTGTTCTCGTCTGGTCATCGTCTTCTCTTCTACTCAACACCTCCTCATGTCTTAGCATTCCTTCTAAATTGGTTCATACATTTTCTGTCTTTGTATTTGGAGGCAGCAAATTCTCCACATACTATAATCAGCCAACTTTTCTACATACTGTGGCTGTTACTTAATTGCATTAATATTTCCCTTAAACAGTATAATTGAAGTAAATAGTAAATTGTTATATCGTACTGGATTAATGAATACATAACGAATAGTACATAGGCATATTTTCTATGATTACTTAACCCCTTGGTTCCAACAATAGTTGTGATGGGTGATCAATTGGAGAGGGTCCCAGTGAGGGAACGGGTCTGGTGGGTGGACAGACCTGATGGGGGATGGGCCTTTGGGTATAGGCCAATTGGGGTGGGGGTGCGGACGGGGACATTGGGCTGGGCATGTTGGGGGAGAGGGGCTTGTTGAACGCCCTGGTGGGAGGCAGGAGCACTGGTCCAAGCAATAGGCAGAGCATTGGGGAAGGGCCCAATGGGGGACAGAGGCTATGGGGATGGGATCGGTGGGGGAGAGGGTCTTTGTTGACAGGCCCGGTGGTGAACAGGGTTTTGGAGATGATCTCAACAGAGGAGGAGTTTGGGGACAGGCCTGGTGGGAAATGGGGGCTTTGGGGATAGGCCTGGTGGGTGACAGGGGACAGTATTGGGGATCGACCCAGAGGACGGCCACCACCCTTGGAGCTCTGGTTCACCATCGTGTGAGAGATGAGTAAAACTAATATGAAAATATGAGAGATGAAAAAAGCCAGTATGGATATATGTGTAATGAATAAAGCCAGGATGAATAGGATAAGGGTAGATAATAGAATGCAGGAAGTAAAGTTTGTCTGAATAAGATAAGTGTCTTCTAGCCTTAGAGAGAGTCAGCAAGTTCCGGGCATATGTAATTAGTAAGCCTTAGACAGAATTAGCAAGTTCTGCATATCAGAGTTAAAGCCCTGAGGGTTGGGAAGGTGTGAATAAGGACAAAGGCAGGTTTGTGAATAAGAACAATGACATGATGGGACACAGACAGGATACCCCCTGGTCCTCCGTTCACAGAAACAGCACGTAGTTAGGCAGGATTGCCTAATCGCAAACTTATCCAGGAGGCAGAAGAATGTAAGGGGTTACGTTCTCTTCCTCCACCTTATGCTCCTCCTATGCCGGCTCCTATCTTTCCCCTCTCTCCTCTGCTCTACCCTTCTTCACCTTCCCCTCCTCCCCACAGCTAAAGAAAGGAGAAGGAAGTAGGGGTGGTATGATGACCCGTTCACAAAGTACTAGATTACCACCTCAATTGACAAGAGAGGGAGGAGACTTTGATTCAAAACAGTGTGTGACCCTCCGGGAGGGAAGGGCAGAACCCTTTGATTCATTTCCCGGAGAGCAGGAATCTAGACATTATAAAGGAGAGGATAAGCCAGAAATTAACTGGATGAGACCTTTACGGGAAGTTCCCATGGGAGGGGGTCTCGGTTTCGTAAATGTGCCCCTGACTAGTACGGAGGTGCATAACTTTAAGAGAGAAATGACCTCACTGATAGAGGATCCTCAGGGATGTGCCGAACAATTAGATCAATTTTTGGGACCAAATATATATACATGGGATGTGTTAACATCGATCTTTAGGGCTCTGTTCACTTTGGATGAACGTGGAATGATTCGCCAGGCAGGGATTAGAGTCTGGGATAGGGAACACCAAGGGGGACCAGAGGTGATACCTGGGGAACTTAAATTCCCCCTGGCAAAACCAAATTGGGATAAGAACAAGGAATCTGTTCCAAAGGGACAGAATTTTAAGAAAGCATTTGAGGTTCCCCAAGGTCCCGAGGAGACCCCCTCTGCATTTCTGAATAGATTACGTACGGCCATAGAGCAATATGGGGGTCTGGATATAGAATCCCCAGTGGGTGAACAATTGGTATTAATGGGCTTTGTTACAAATTCAGCCCCAGACATTAGAAGGAAATTGCAGAAGACTGAGAATTGCCATGAACAGGGAATAACACAGCTTTTACAGATCGTACAAAGGGCTTATGTCCAGAGGTCAGAGGATAAACTGAAAGGAAAGGCTAAGATTTTGATGCAGGCAGTCAAGGAAGTCGTGGATGGACAGCAAGAAAAGGGTAGGGGCTGTGTGCCAGCTCTGTTATCAAGATACTACTGGAGTCTGTGATTATGGTATGATTCAAACCATTGACTCAGATTGAGGTACACACTTTACCTCTCAGGTACTCCAGGGTGTGTGTAAAAAACTGGGAATAGATTGGCAGCTACATACCCCATGGCACCCCCAGAGCTCAGGCCATGTTGAATGAATGAATCAGACCTTGAAAAATCAGCTCACTCGACTTCATGAGGAAACTGGTCTCTCCTGGATTAAATGCTTACCCTTAGCTTTAATCAGGACTTGCACAGCCCCTCATAAGGATCTTGCTGTCTCAGCATATGAGATGATGTTTGGTCTTCCTTACATGGGATTCCACATTAATACCCCTACCCCTGAGGCTAACGACCAGTACATATCCAAATATTTAAAGGGACTTTCTGCCTCTCTATGCAAATTAACACGGAAGGGTTTATTAGCTCAAAACCCACCCCTGGGTTTTATTCTATTAAACTTGGTGATTGGGTATATGTAAAAGCATTGCAAGATCACCAACTAAAACCTGTCTGGGATGGCTCCTATTGTGTACTTTTGATTACAGACACCGCCGTGCGAATGAAAGAAAAGGGATGGAGCCACATCCAACAAATTAAACGAGCTGCTGATCCACAGACTAACGACATTGATAATCTACCCTCCACCTGGCGTGCAGTCCTTCATCCTTCTGATCTGAAAGTTACATTACGCCGGGAAAAAGTGCTGTAATGCTGTTTTTACGATTTGTTGTTTTGTTTACTTGTTGGTTCCCAATTCTTGGGAAATCACCAAATTGATCACAATGTATTAAGTCCTCCTGGAACAGGGACAGCAGAGGTGACAAATATTTACCTTTAGAATGTAGACGGCGCAGGTATAGAGTATAGTCATAGTGGGGTATGGGATAATATAGGATCCCAACATGGACCAGGGGAACAGAACAGCCCTAGGGGAGTAGATTTGATTTGTATTTTGGCCTCTACAGGTATTAAAAAGAGGAGTTTTAAAGAGATAGCACAAAGAAGATGGTGGGACAAGGACAGACAGAATGTTAATCAGGATTGTACATGTAGCAGAGATAGAGTGAATACATATGCTAATGTTCACAGACAGGCTGCAACTCACAGGTTAAGTGACAAGAAACACCCCTCCCCAACTTGGTCTCCTGTAAATCATCCTTTGGGTCACAGAGACATTCGGAATGTTAAGAACCACCACTGTAAGGGGAGTTCCAGTTGTAAATGACTTTAGCTGTTCCAGAACACCAGAGCTGCTTGGCATTTAAATCGTTTAATCAGACTCCAGGCAGCCTTGGAGATCATCACCGAACAGACAGCGATGGCCTGCATTTATGGGCTGAAGAAAGATGACAGATACGAGCCACAGTTCAACAAAACCGCCTGGCTCTCGATTACTCGTTGGCTGCTGAAGGCAACGTTTGTGAAAGACAGGTTAATGACAATGCTCACAACAGTCAGGCGGTTAAAGACACTTCTTCAGGAGTTCAAAAATCTTCCCATGCCCAGGTTCAGACTTGGCAACATTGGTCCGGTGTGGGATGAACTAGACTTTTTATTGGTAACTGGAGTCTGATACCCACAGCCCTTAGAGCAGCTGGACTCGCTATTCTGGCCATTATGGTGCTCCCCTGCTTAAAGACATGTGTGCAGTATTTAATTCAACGGACCCCTCGTCAGATCACTATAACCCAAAGGATGTATGTTTCCCAAATTCTGTCTGATGATGCTGAGACTGCAGTTCGTTTACTGACTCGCTGGGAAAAAGACCAGGTTTACAAGTAATACATTCCAGTTGAGAATTCACGAAGTGTAGCTAAAAGAAAAGTGAGGATTGTGAAAGATGAATAAAACTAATATGAAAATATGAGAGATGAAGAAAGCTAGTATGGATATATGTGTAATGAATAAAGCCAGTATGAATAGGATAAGGGTAGATAATAGAATGTAGGAAGTAAAGTTTGTCTGAATAAGATAAGGGTCTTCTAGCCTTAGAGAGAGTCAGCAAGTTCCGCATATGTAATTAGTAAGCCTTAGACAGAATTAGCAAGTTCTGCATATAAGAGTTAGTAAGTCCTGAGGGTTGGGAAGGTGTGAAGAAGGACAATGACATGATATCTGAGAAGAGGCATTGAGAACAAACGACGGGAGGACGTTAAGGAAGCACGCTAGGAATAGCTACTGGATCCTGGTAAGAGGACTTTTACTTACCTTTTAGTATGGGAGGTGTGAGTAGCAAGGGAAATAGTCCTAAGGAAGGACAGGACAATCAGATAACTAAGCTAAGTCCGTTAGGATTAATGCTATCTGATTGCGGTGCAGGGAGAACAGCAACTGGTGTTTTAGTTTCTGGTGACAGTTCTGGGGGGTGGGTTGGTGTAGCAGCTGTCTAGTGGGCCGAGTGGGCAAGGTTCTTTGGCGGGTGCGTGAAATCATAAGACAGAGAACTGGATACTCATCCATTTAATTGACCACCCTCGCGTGGTGCTGCATGCCGAGGAATGGCACGCTGATCTGTGGATTCTCCTGCCGGAAGGCACGGGACACTAAGAGGGCTTAATTTAAACCTGTGGTTCCGTGGATCGGCAACAAACTCATAATGATGTCCCACCTTCTCCCATGGAGCCAGGACACATGGTAAATAAAAGAAGCCTGCAAAGTGTGAATAAAACAGTCTTGTGTTGACTAACCTGGTGTGTGTGTGTTGCTTTCATAGCTCTATCGAAGTAGCCCCTACATATATAAATATTTGGGGTAACTATCTCACTTACAGGATACTTTTCATCCATCTCACATCCTGTGAGAAGAAGCTATTCCCCAGCCTGGCAGTCCTGATTTTGATGATGGACATGATTAAAGATGCTGTGCACTGGGTGGAAACGGTCTTTTAACAATTCCTTGAGCCCTATTTGAACAACACTCTCAGTAAATGTCATCTACAAAGGAAAGAGAGACCCCAGTGATCCTCAAAACTCTGCATCATTCCTATCTGATGCTTTACAGCTACTGGACCATCCAATGATGCAGCCAGACAGGAGACTCAACTGCGCTCCTGTAAAATCTCAGGATGAAAGTCGTTGGCCTTGACCTCCTCAGCCTCTTTGGGAAGTGTAGGTGCTTCTGACCAATAAGGAGGAGTGATTGTTTTATGTAGTAATACTTGTGCTGTATTTATGGGAATTTTATGTGATTGTATTGTCTATTCTTGCTCTTTAACAATCTTTAGTGGATTGAAGTAGTCATTGTACTTTCGGATGTACAATCAAGTACAGATTTTTCTTCAATAGCCATATGGCCCAGATGTCTATTCAGTCCAAGAATACTTTCGATCATACACAGATTTTGAACAATAACACCATTCATTTTGCAATAACTGCCATTTAATTTTGCCAGTTGTTCAATGGCAAACTTTATGGGGAAAACACCACTGTCAACTCTTCTACCTTAAAAGAGTAATTATATTCAAATGGGCAGTAGATCAAGAGATGGAAATGTGAAATCAGACAGAGGTGAGTGGCTGCTTAAATTAGAAATATTTGTTTTCATTCTATAGAGTTTAAGGCTGCCCAGGAGGAATATAATGTGTTTTCTTTAAGATTGTTTGCCCTCACCCTGGTGAGGGATGGGGCCAACAGACATGTTGTGGGAAGGGTTCGAGAATTGATATGGTAGGTCACTGGAAGCTCAAGTTTAGATCCACATAGTGCAGGTGTTTAGCAAAATGGCCACCTAGTCTGTATTTGGTCTTGCTGATATTGAGGTCAACTGACTCGACCAAATGTAGGAGATTAAGTTGGATGGGATGCATATGAAACACTGCCTCAACTGGAAGGTCTGATTGTGGCCTTGGATGGAGGTGAGAGAATAGGAAGGGACAGGTTTGGCAATTTCTCCAGTTTCAATGGGGAGTGTATCAGGTGGTGGTGGGTGGAGAGGTAAGTGCCATCGAGAGAGTCACAGAAAGACGTGCCCCTGTGAAAAAAGGATATGAGTGGAGCGGTTTAGATGTAGCAGGTTTGAGGATGATGCTGAAGTTGGAAATGTTCAAGGATAACGTGTCAGATGTGGCAGCTGATGGGTGGTAAGTGAGAAACCTGAGGGATCCTGTCCTTGTTCTGCTGGAGAGGAGGTGGGGTAAGGACAGAAGAGATTTGGAGATATGGGTACAAACTTTATCAAAGACAATATGGGGGAAATTTGCATTTATTGATGAAATAAGACATTTTGGGTGTCCTGGAGTAGAAGACCTCATCTTGGGACTGTTACGGGTCCAGAGGACCCCAAAACCTTGCAGCAATAGGAAATCAACAAGACAAATGGATACTAAAACAAATGTTGTTTTTAATTTTCTATAAACAAAAAAAAACAGGATCAAACTTTAACTTATCACTATTAACTGAATTGCCTTACCTTGTCCCCTTCTAATTCTAAGTTCCGGTGTATTTAATGTGTATAAAGTTCTTTGACAGTCCTCCAAGTTCACCGATAACTATCAATTCTCATACTGTCCACAGAATGCAACATTTATGACTTTTCACCAAGCTCTGGTTCTTAAAAGCCTCCAGGAAGGCTCATGTTGGTTTCAGAGAGGGTTTTCTTGCTCATTGGACACACAAAAACTGATTCCCTCTGATCAGCCACTTTGGTGTCTTGCCAAAAAAACTTTCACAATCAGGGTTTTCCAAATGATAACCTCTTCTGCAGGACACCATTGAGTTCCTTTTGTTTCCCTTATTTCAGGTGAAACATCATTTCTAGCCAGCCATTTCCTCTTGTATGGACCACAAAGTTTCACAACCCGTCTTCAAAATGTGTTTTCAACAAGATGCCAGCTTGCCATCTCTCTCTCTCTCTCTCTCTCTCTTTCTCTCTCTCTCTCTCTCTCTCTCTCTCTCTCTTTTAGAAAAAGCCTATTTGGTCTCTCCTCTCTGCTTGCAAAACCGCATGATCTTATTAGAACAGCAAACTGGTAACAGCCGGATGACTGCACTGGACCCAAACTTTTGAGTCCAATCATCTCTTGCTTTAAAAAATAATAATCCATTTACACCTGCTTTTGAAATTATTTAGCAAAACAGTCTCCTTGTTCTGTATTTGCAAAGGTTCTCGGCGCTTGCATGACTCACTCTCAACAAAGCTCTTGCATTGCATTTTAAATAATAGCTGTTTTGTGAAGTGTTTGTGTTTGTTTGTGACCTACATGACTCCGATAATCCATCTCTTTCAAAATTATATCAATATACCATGTAAAATATATAATCTGTCAGAGGACAGATGAAGCAGAGGAGTTGTGATAAAATCAATAGTGTCCTTGCAAACAAAAAGTGGGAAGAGGTATAATCCAGTTAGCTCTGGTGAGTGTAGTTTGTAATAGTTTGAAACTTTAACCTCTATCTCTATTTCAGGAGACAATTTACTGTTATGTAATTAAAAAGTGTAACATCACACAAAATTGCTTTTTTCCTACTGTAAGGCAGACAGATTCGCCATTGAAAGAAATTGCCTGAAATGCCTCTTGCGGTCAGAGAAAGACTGAGTGCTCCCCCACCCCTGTCACCCCGAACCCTGGGCCAAGTTACTGAGGGTCTGTGGATTCTCTTTCAGTGCTCACAGACCAATCCAAGTCATTGGCAATGCGAGCTCTAGTTTTTGAACTCTGACATGATAAGGAACCATTCAGCACCCACTCGTATCCCAGATCTGATACCTGACACCCTTGTAGCCAGTTTTGAACCAGTCTCTAGCAGTCCACGGTCTGGTGTTAGTTTCTTGACTGCTTTGTACAGAGGCCCACAGCCTGCGTGGGTTCCTCTCCTCAAGTAACCAACAGCCTGCCACCTATGTGGGTCCTTCAGCTGCAGAACCCCTCACTGATCTGCTTCCTTGGTCACTGACCTGTGGATTGAATTTTCTGCTTCTCAGATGTTGGTGTGGTGTGGTCTTTCTGTTTTCTGCTGCCCTGCACTAGTCCTCCGCTTTTCCAACATTCGCGGTGGTGAAGAAATCTAACAAATCTAAATAACAAATTTTCAATGTAGAGGAGAATCTCACATGTCTAGAGGGATGGAAAGGGCATTATTACAAATTAACGCTTAATATTTGAATATTCATGTGCCAAATTTACAAAAGCATAGAGTATATATTACTCAAGCTATATGCAATTTTTTCCAAAGGAATACAACTTTGAATTTTTGCATGTCATCTTGGCATCCCTAAAAATATATATGATTTCCAAGTAAGTTCAATACATTTCCTCATCACAGCTAATGTTAATTTAACAAATTTCAATTTATATATTAATAATTTTAATTTGGGCCTTGTTCCTTCAATATTTCCTAATACAAATAAGGTTGGATTTTACAGAAAAACATCTCCTGTAACATGTTCCAAAAGATTTGTAATTCTCCCCAAAAAGATATCATATCTAAGTTCGAAGATCACAAGCTAAGTCGAATGCAATAAAGTTGTGACATCTTCACCACACCGAAAACATTAATCTGATAATTCTGATTTTATTCTATTCAATTTCACTGGTGTAAGAAGTAACTGTAGAAGTAAAACCAGTTGTGAATTCCTTCCTCACTGCTGCAGTGTGGAACTCTGGTCAATAATTCCAGACTGCTGAGTTGAAGTGATTTTTTACAACTCCCCTGGATCACGTGATCTCTATTGGAAATCAGCTTCCTGAGGAGCTTTTCAAATCCAACTGCCTGAGTCACCTGACTCCAGGTGCAGCTTTCAGATAAAATCCTTCCTGACATCTGCTACATGACTGATGTAAAAACAATTATACTGAACTAATTTTTATCTTACATTAAGATCCTTATATAGATCTGCCCATATTTGCCAATCAATTACAATATTCAGAACCATTGCCCACATTTGTCCAGACATATGAACTCTTCATTTAAAAGTTCCATCATCGAAGTACATTTTTTAACAATTCCTCTTTATAAGGAATTTCTATTTCAGTACAACATGGTTATTCCCAACTTATCCTTCAAATATGCTCTTAGTTGAAAGTAGCAAAAAAGATTGCTATGAGTTATACGATATTTCTTTCTCAGTTGCTCAAATGACATTAATTGACCCCTTTCATGACAATCTTCAACATTTATAATCCCCTTACGAAACCAGCAATCCAGAAATTGATGATCCTTTGAAAAAGATACGAGAATTTTGAATCAAAGCCATTCTGGGTGATGTACATCAACTTACAGCAATTTCATCATTTATTTTATTTCATAGATTAATCAAATGTTTCAACAATTGTGTATCTTTATCACCAACCATTAATTTCGATTCCCATGGATATAAATTATTCTGTTTTTCCCTCTCCTATTTTATTTGATTCTATTTTAACCCTTTCAAAAAAAAGAAGCAAGAAATCTCATTTGAGCTGCTCGATAACAATTTTTAAAATTTGGAAGCTGCAGTCCTCTCAATGCAGAATTTGCATTGGGTCACTTAACATGGAATTCAATCGGAAATAGGTTCACATCACATAAACTCATGATGCAGACTGTTTTCTGAGAATGGAATACAAGAGGAGGGTTGTCTAGGTCTCCAGCAGGATATAGATCACAAGATATAGGAGCATAAGTTGGACCGTCGAGTCTGTTCTACTATTCTTCCACTCACCGCCACTCCCCAGCTTTCTCCCCATTACCCTTGATTCCTTGACGAATCAAATACCTGTCAATCTCTACCTTAAATACTCCCAATGACCTCAATTCCACAGATCAATGACCCACTGACAAAATCAACTTTTTCACATTTGTTTTAAATTGACACCCTTTTATCCTGTAATTATGCTCTCCTGTCCTAGAATCCCCTACCATGGGAAATATCTTTGCCATATGTACTCTGTCCAAGCCTTCCAGCATTTGAAATGCCTCTGAGGTCCCCCTTATCCTTCTGTACTCCAACTTGTACAGTCGAAGAGTCGACAATTGTTCCTCATACACTAACCCTTTCATTCCTGATATCATTCCAGTAAATCATCGCTGACCTTCTCCAACACCAGCACATCTTTTCTCAAATACGGCACCCAAAACTCGAATTCTGATTGAAAGGAAAGGGAATTCTCCAACGACACAAACACAACAGTGAAATGATATTATGTCTTGTTGATATTGACAAAAATTATTGAAGAGTCAATTAATAATTTTCAAAAGATGCTGGGACCCATTAATGGACTATTATCATAAACTAAAGAATGAGGGTTGTTCTGAAGCTTGGTGCTGTGTTACGAGACCACAGGATCCCAAAACACAGCAGCAATAGATATTCACCAAGACAAATGGTGACTTAAACAAAAGCTGATTTTAATTATCTTTCAACATGAACACGGATTTACACTTTAACTTATCACTATTTTACTACTTTAACTTACTTTACCAAACTTACCCCCCTTCTAATTCTAAGTGCACCTGTGTGTAATGTGTGTGTAAGTTCAGAAAAGTTCTTTGGTTCACAGTCCAATCTCATTTCTCATTCCTCCATGTTCACTGGATGCAGGTCATTCTTATACTGTGCACAGAATTGAACATATATAAAGTTCACCAGGTTTGGTGCTAGAAAGGTAAATAATTACTGTTCAGGAATGTTCTTGTTGATTTTCAGAGAGAGGTGTGTTGTTCAGGGAAGCATTTGTGTTTTTTTTGACTCAATGTACCAGCATCTGAAGTCTGTTATCTCTTCAGAAAAGCTCTGATAGCTTTAGCATGGAGCAGAGCTGAATCAGGACTTTGCAGGTATTTAAGGGTATGTGAGGGCAGGGTTTGTTCTGGACCAACAATCTCACCAAATGACTCTGCTTGAAATTAAGATTCAAACCATTTTGAGGAATACAACAGGAAATGTTCAACAAGAGCCTGGTGTTCCCAGAGGAGTTTTCTTTCAATAGTGGAAATGATTATTTTTTAAAGCCCATTAATCTTCCTGATACAGATCTTTGTATTTAACTTTCAGGTTGCTATCTGTTGTGAACTTTAATGGGGTGACTGGGTGGAATCTTTGCTTTAACCAAGCAGTTCGCTTGCAATTTTCCAGCTGTCGGATGTGTTGCAGTTGCTTGCAAGTTTAGCAAGTGGGATTATGATATGAAACTGCAAGTCACAGCGTCAGTTTTGTGTTTGAAAATGCCAATGTGAAAATTTTAACTTATGTCTCCTTCGTTTGTTTAAGTTTACAGAGGAGACATTGGGTCAAGCTGAGAAGACAGAGTTGGATATCCATTTGGCAAAACAGCTGGGCAAAGCAGAAAGCACAAAACGAGGGGGCTGAAAAAATAATGAGGCAGACTGAAGTGCCGTTGAACCAAACCCAGGTTAAGAATTTAATTTTGTGCTGTGTACTTAAGAGATCAAACAATTTGGGCTTTTAGTGGTGACTATTTAAATGAACAAAATCTGATTAGAAATGAAGTTTATGGAATGTTTGGAAGTTACCACAAAAAAATGGAGCATATAAATTAGATGTAGTAATTAAGATAAATGAACAATACAATGAGCCTGGTGTCACAGTATCTGCCTCCCTCTACCATACATCACCATTAAACCTTCTCCCCAAAATGAACCTGATGTCAAAGTATCTGACACAGTTAATCGTACATCATTGTTAAACCTTCTCATAAAATGTGAATCCTGTCTCATAGTTTCTGCCTCAGTCTATAGTACATCAATGTTAAACTTTCTCCTCCACTGTGAACCTGGTGTAACAGTATCTGCAACAGTTTACTGTACATCACTGTTAAACCTTTACACAAATGTGAATTCGGTGTCACAGTATCTTCCACAGTTTAGCGTACACCACTGATAATCTTCCTCCCCATTGTGAATCCAGTGTCACAGTATCCGCCTCAGTCTTCCGTACATCACCGTTAAATATTCTCACCACTGTGACCTTTATTCCTTATTTCCATTGTGAACCCGGTGCCACAGTATCTATCTCAATCTACCATCCATCACTATTAACCTTCTCCCCACTGTGAACCCGGTATCGTATCTGCCGCAGTTTATTGTACATCACTGTTATACCTTCTCCATACTCTGAAATCGGTGTCACAGATTCTATCATAGTTTATCGTACATTACTGTTAAAACCTCTCACTGTTGGGAAGCCATAATCTTAGTATCTGTCTCAGTCTCACATACGTAATTGTTAAACCTTCTCCCCCTGTGAACCTGGTGTCACAATATTTGTCTCAGTCTTCTGTACATCACCATTAAAACTTCTCCCCACTGTGAACCTGGTGTTGCAGTATCTGCCAAAGTTTACTGTACATCACCATTAAACCTTCTCCCCACTGAGAACTTGGTGAGAGAGAAGAGAAAGAGAGAGAAAGAGAGAGAGAGAGAGAGAGAGAGAGAGAGAGAGAGAGAGAGAGAGAGAGAGAGAGAGAGCACGGTCAGGACCTCGGCTTTATACCATGGGCCCTCTGGGTCCACCTGGTGGTCGGATGTCATTAGGCCGGGTGTCTTGTCTCTAGGCCACCTAGTTGCCGAGTGATGTACTGCAGCATATCATCACACAGGTCACCACACTGTTCCTTTTGTGTTTCTCTTATTTGAAGTGAAACATTATCCAGCCAGACATCTCCTCTTGTGTGGACCACAAGGGCTTTGACCAGGCTGAAGTCAGGACTCCCAACCCATCTTCAAAATGGGGTTTTCCACAAGCTGCCACCTTGTCCTGTTCCAGTCCCAGCTGCTGCAGAACTAGAGAACTCAACTCTCTCTCTCTTTCTCTCTCTCTCTCTCTCTCTCTCTCTCTCTCACACACACACACACACACACACACACACACACACACACACACACACACACACACACACACAGAAAACCACATGACCCTCTGGGAACAGCCAACTGCACTCCAACTGCGGCACCGGAGCTAATCCTCTGAGTTTGTACATCTGCTGCTTTCCAAAACAATAATCCATCACTCCACAGCAGGTCGAATTAACACCTACTTGTGAAATCCTTATAGCCATTCATCAAAGTTTTTGCAAAGGCACCCAGAGCCTGGACTGTCTGCCTTGAGCAGAGCTCTGGCATTTTAAATGAGATCAGTTTTAAAGTGTTTGTATTTGACCTACACTAAAAAACCTGCCACAATTTATCTCCGTTTAAAACATATCTATAACCAATATAAAATATAGCATAATCTGTCACAGTATAAACTCCTTGCAGACAGCATGTGATTTGAACCCTGGGCCCAATCGCTGGCGTTGAAAAGAGTTGTGATAACTGCTAAGCCAACCATGACACCCAAAGAATATCTAGATCCATCCCCCTCTGGGATGTGGGCCCAGCACACTTCCACTGCACCACTCTGCTTACATGAACACAGAATTCTGAGCGATGTAGATGGAACAAATGCAAGCAGGCTTTTTATCCACTGAGTTAAGGTGAGACAAGAACCAGAGGGAATGGGTCAAGTATGAAAGGTTAAATGTTGAAAGGGACATTTGGGAGGAACATCTTCACACAGAGAGTGGTGGGAGAGTGGAACCAGCTGCCAGCTGAAGTGGTCAGTCTCCCATACATAATTGTTAAACATTCTCCCCCTGTTAATCTGGTGTCACTTTATCTACCACAGTTCATTTCACATCATCGTTAAACCTTCTTACTACCATGGTGAACATGGTGTCACAGTATCTGACAAAGTCTAACGTACATTACTGTTAAACATTCTCACTGCTGTGAACTCAGTGTCACAGTATATGTCTCAGTGTACCATATATCATCGTTAAACCTTCTCCCCCTGTGAACCTGGTGTCACAATATTTGTCTCAGTCTTCTGTACATCACCTGCCAGCTGATGTGTTGAATGCCGGCTTGATTTTGAAAGTTAATGAAACTTTGGACAGGTACCTGCATGAGAGGGCTATGTTCTAGGTGCAGGTCAGTGGAACTGGATAAAATAATAGGTCAGCACAGACTAAAAGGGCCGAAAGGCCTGTTCTTCTGCTGGAGGTTTCTATGGAAGAGATTGTGCAGTCACTGATATCAGAGACTCATATAGTTGTAATCAATAGAGACCGACCCTTCAGACCAGCTCGACCCTGATACCCAAGTTGTCCACTTCAACTGGTCCCATTCACCTGCATTTAGCCCATATCCCTGTGAATCTGTACCTGAGTAAATGTCCTTAAAACATTACAATAGTCCCCGGCTTTACCACTTCCTCTGGCAGCTCGTTCCACTCGCCCCGCCGCCCTCTGGGTGAAAATTATGCCCCTCAGGTCCTTTTCAAATCTTTCCCCTCTCAACTTAAATCTATGTCCTCTGATGTTACATGTTGGGGAAAAAGGTGAATTACCGTAAGATTTCAAGATCTCTGAGGTCCCCCTCATCCACCTACACTCGAAGGAGAACAGTCCCGGTCTATCCAACCTCTCCTTTAATTCAAAGCCCCAGTGTCAGGAACATTCAGATTTCAGAATTATTGTCCGAGTACATACATGACATCACATACAATCCTCAGATCCTTTTTGTTGTGGGTCAGGCAGAATTACCACTTATTGGTCGTGCAAACACAACTGGACTCAAAGTTCTCATGTAAAGAACTAAAGGTTGCAAAGAAAGTTTTGGCATCTTGGCCTTCATAAATCAAAGTATTGATAGAGGAGTTGGGAAGTATTGCCAGGTCTTTAGGAGTTGAGTTACAGGGAAAGATTAAACAGGTTAGGACCTTATTCCTTGGAGCGTCGAAGAATGAGGAGAGATTTGATCGAGGTTTCCAAAATTCTGGGGAATCGACAGTAAATGAGAGTCGGCTCTTTCCACAGATTAGGAGAAGACATGGCTTTAGGGTGAAAGGAGAAAGGATTTGGGGGAACATTAAGGGGAACTCAGAAAGTAGTGGGAGTGTGGAATGAACTGCCATCTGTCATGGTGAATGCCTGCTCACTCTTAAATAAATTGAATAGATTCACAGATGGGAGAGATCTGGAGGGTTATGGACTGGGTGCAGGTCAATGGGACTAGCAGAATAATATTTTGGAACAGACTAGAAGGGCTGAACAGCCTGTTTTCTGTGCTGCAGTGTTCTATGATTCTAACTGTAAGCAAATAATAAATGTAAACAAACTGCAATAGAGAGAATAAAAAAAATTCAATAAAGTGCACAATTGAGAATTCTTAAATGAATCCCTGATTGAGTTTGTGGTTGAAGAGTCTGATGGTGGAGGGGGAGCAGCTGTTCCTGAACCTGGTGGTGCAGGGCTTGTGCACCAATACCTCTTTCCTGATGGTAGCAGCGAGAACAGTGTGTGTGCTGGGGGGTGTGGATCCTTGATGATTGCTGCTGCTCTGTGACTTAGGACAGATTAAAGCAAATCTCGTGCCATATTACAACAAAGGAATCTTGAATCTGAAATGGGGCAGGAGAACTGTTTAATGAGCAGAGGGACTGAGTGAGAGCAGCCACAAGTGTAAATGAAAGGACAGAGTGAAGAGTGACATAGGCAGAGTTTGTGTTGTGTCCCCATGTTGGGGTGTAAAGGGTTTGTACTTTCCCCCCATGACCTGTGTGGCTTTTTGCCGGGTTCTCCGGTTTCCTCCCACCCTCCGAAACATACAGCGTTGGCAGGTTAATTGGGTGTGATTGGAGTAATCGACTGGTTCGTGGGACACCACACTGTAACGTTCATATTAATACATTACATTTCTCAATGCTTGGCACATGTCTTTTCTCTTTGTAAGCCTCTCTCAAGTCACCCCTCAGCCTCTGTCAATCCAGGGTGATCAGTTCTCGTCGACGCTGCCTCTCTGATGACACAGCCCCAGTCCAGTCTAGAAATGATTTCCATTGACTGAAATGCAGCAGGAACTTCACAGCCTCAAGGGTCACAAAATCTCTCTGAAAATCCAAACAGAACTCCAGAAGCTGGTAATTGCAGGCCTTAAATCTTTTGTTCGAACCCTATCAAGGATATTCCCCAACTTCTACCCATCTCAGTCCCATTTCCTTGCTGAAAATGACGCACTTACCTGCTGACATCCACAGACACAAGACGTGGCAAGGGACCAAGTCCATAACAGGCCACAAGTCAACCTTGCAAGTTACAAATAATGATGCCTCCCTTCCAGACAGACTGAACATCTTTGCAGGGTTGGATGAGAAGAACAGGATTGTCATTGAAGAAAGCTCCATGTCCCCATGATGAACAGGCCCCTTTCATAGCTGCAGGTGAGGTCAAATGAAGTTTACTGTCATCTGATTGTACAAGTGCCACCCAACAAAATAGTGTAGTCTGGACCTCAGTGCAAAACACGCAGACACAGAACTGGACACTACACATATAACAACAAAACAGTGGTGGACCACTGCATTACAGTCATTGTACTGGTTGGCCCATCCCTGATACTGTAACTCCTCCCCCTTCATGATTCCTAATAAAGAAAGTATCGCCCAATCTACTCCCTCAGTACTGCCTTGTAATCGGGACAACAGCATGCAAGATATGCCTGTAATTTTATAGTGATTAAAGCTTATTAATCTTGACTTTGGTTCGTCGTGTCTAATTGATAGTGCTACAATTTAATCACTCTGTCTGCATGCCCTGGATAAGGCTATTTGAACAGAGAAGCTGGACACTGACCTCAATTATCCAGAGGACTCCATAAAATTTGGTCAGTGGCTGCCTGAACACCTTTCTGAGGTGACACGACATTTGGAAAAAGGTCGATAGGAGAGACCTGCTGTTTGCACAGGTCGGCCACCGCATCTTCCAGATGATGAGAGACTGAGATTTACTCAGCTGCTATGGCACTCCTGAAAATGCAGTCCTTAGCCTCAAAGAATGTAATGAACACCAGATCCCTCCTGGGCAGCCGCCGTCATGCACCTGATGAATCTGTTGATGAATACATTTGAGCCTTGTGGGAGCAAAGGAGAGCTTGTGGCTCACCGATGTTATGGCAGCTGTCTACCAGGAGGACTGATCAGCGACGTCTGTGTGGCTGGCCTCGAGTCTGATAGTATCAGACAAAGGCTTTTGGTGAATGTCCTGCAGGACATGGTCAATCTTGCCAAGACATTAACATGGCCCAACTGAATGCAGAAGCTTATTCCACTGACAGGGCAGCAGACACATGGGGAGTTCAGGCAACACCACATTGGGACATAGAAACATAGAAGATAGGAGCAGGAGTAGGTCATTCGACCCTTCGAGCCTGCTCCGCTATTCAACGAGATCATGGCTGATCTTAAAGTTCAGTACCCCGTCCCCGCCTTCTCTCCGTAACCTTTAATACCCTTATACTGAAGAAATAGATCTAATTCCCTCTTAAATATATTTAATGAACCTGCCTCTACTGCCCTCTGTGGCAATGAATTCCACAGATTGACCACCCACTGGGTAAAGAAATTCCTCCTCATCTCGGTCCTAAATGGTTTGCCTATTATCCTCAAACCATGGGCTCGGGTTCTGGATTTTCCCATCATCGGAAACATCCCATCTGCATCCATTCTATCCAGTCCTGCCAGAATTTTATATGTCTCTATGAGATCCCCTCTCAATCTGCTAAACTCCAGCGAGTACAATCCCAATTTGCGCAATCTTTCCTCATAAGTCATTCCTGCCATTCCAGGTATCAGCCTGGTGAATCGCCTCTGCACTCCCTCCATTGCAAGAACATCCTTCCTTAGATAAGGTGACCAAAACTGCACACAATACTCCAGGTGGGGTCTCACCAAGGCCCTGTACAGTTGCAGTAAGGTATCCTTGTTCCTATACTCAAACCCTCTTGATATGAAGGCCATATACCATTTGCCTTTTTAACCGCCTGCTGTACCTGCATGCTCGCCTTCAGAGACTGGTGTACAAGTACCCCTAGGTCTCTCTGCACTTCCCCATCTCTTAAACTATTGCCATTCAAATAGTAATCTGCCCTCCGGTTTGTATTACCAAAGTGGATAACCTCACATTTATCCACATTGTAGTGCATTTGCCATGTATCTGCCCAGTCCCTCAATTTATTCAAATCACACTGGAGCTTCCTGACCCCCTCTTCCGGGAGAAAGGGACCCCACGCAAGGGATAGACATTTTGGAAGTTGCAGACACACACATAGAATAGCAACTGAGACAGACAACAAACTTACACTGGCATCCATCATTCTAGATCAGAGTAGCATACACCAATAAGCAAAGTCCACCA
The DNA here is from genome assembly GCF_036971445.1 of Narcine bancroftii. Lineage (NCBI taxonomy): Eukaryota > Metazoa > Chordata > Chondrichthyes > Torpediniformes > Narcinidae > Narcine > Narcine bancroftii. The sequence goes on from NC_091479.1 coordinate 34,590,353, forward strand.
TGAACATTGAGGTAAACGGCTGCATTTACAAACTGCTTGTTCAACACAAGAAGCCCTGAATGTTATGCCGACCCATATATTCTTGTTTTTAAAAAAACTTAAACTCTCCCTATCCAATAACCCTCTATTTTTCTTCCATCCCTGTGCCTGTCTAAGAGCCTCTTAAATGCCTCTAATGTTTCACCCACCACCACTATCCCTGGCAAAGCATTCCAGGCACCCGCAACCCTCTGTGTAAAAATAACCTACCCCTGATGTCTCCCATAAACTTCCTTCCCTTCACTTTGTATACATGTCCTCTGGTCCTTGCTATTCCTGCCTTTGGAAACAGGTGCTGGCTCTCCACCTTATCTATGCCTCTCATAATCTTGTAGTCTGCTATTAAGTCTCCACTCATCCTTCTGTGCCAAATCTTTCCTCCTCTCACCTTATTTAGTAGTCCTCTGGTATTCTCGCCCCAGGATAAATGTGCTGGCTGTCCATCCTATCTGTGCCTCTCATCATTTCATGGACCTCTATTAAGTCACCTCTCATCCTTCTTTGGTGTCCAGAGAAAAGCCCTACCTCAGCTAAATTTGCCTTTAAGACTTATTTTCCAAATCAGGCCCCATCCTGGTGAATCTCCTCTGCACCCTCTCCATAGCTTCCACCTCATTCCTAGAATGAGGTGACCAGGTGAAATATCCTCAGGAAAGGATATCCACTGCCCTTCAATATGAATTCATGACACTCAGCGAAGAAAATTAGTTAATATATCATCCGATGACACAAGTACAACCTGATGAAACAGTGTCCTCTGGTTCTTGATGCAAAAACATGCAAACACACATCAGGCACAAGACACATACAGAACAACGACACATCGACACAGAACCTACGTAGCAAAATGCTGGAAAACAATTCTGTGAGACGTCTCTTTTTCTACATTCGATGTAAACCTGTTACACCTCAACGCATGTCTGAAATACATTTATTAAAAATAAATATTCTTCACAAATCATCGAGTCATGGGAAGTTGATTCAGCAATTCATCCGTTGTTCAGCAGCTCTTCTCACTGCCTGTGGGAAGAAGCAGCTCCTCAGCCGGTGGGATCTGGCTGAAATCCTTCTGTATCTCTTCCCCGACATGAGGAGCTTCATCACTTATCACTTAGTAATCATCTATATACTGCAAATCTCAAAAATAAATCTTCCTAAATGAGTCCAAAGTGACTGATTTCACCCCACCACCCCTCACATTAACAATAGGTCAGAAGACACAAATGGAGCATATATCTCTACTCTATTAATTAGACTTTTTTTGGAACAATTCAGAATCCGGATCCGAATTTATTGTCATGAACATTTCACGGAATGTATTATTCCGCACCAGTATCACAGGTGGAAATATTGCTATAAATTACATTTTCAAAAGAAGAGAATATGAGGTCGTGTCTATGGTTCGTCGAACATTCGGAAATCTGATAACAAGGTAAAGGGACAGAAGCAGGTCACTAGGCCCATCGAGTCTGTTCCATGACTCTACACTCAGCTGAACTATGCTCACACCTTGTTCCAATTTCCAGCCTTTTCCCCAGGTCTCTTGATACCCTTACTAATGAGATACTTATCCATTTCCTATTTAAATTGTCCTTGTGATCTGGCCTCCACTGCCTTGTGCAGCTGTGGCTTCCATAGATCCACGACCCTCTGACTAAAGAAGTTCTTCCTCCTCTCTGATTGAATAATTTCTAATTTTAAATTATGACCCTTGTCCTCGATTCACCTATCAAGGGAAATATCTAATCCGCATTCACTCTGTCATAATCTTTCAATATTCAAAATATCTCTATGATATTCTCCTACACTCCAATGAATACAACTCATGAGGTGCCAAATTTTCCCCATACGCCAGTCCCTGCATTCCAGGAATCATCCTAGACAATCTTTGCACCCTCTCCATCATCACATCCTTGCTGAGATAGTCTCATTAACACCTCTCTGTCTTCTGGTATTTGCTCCTCTCACCCCAGGAAAATCTACCCTACCAATGCCCTCATAATCTTGTAGACCTCTATTGTCACCACTTATCCTTCTTCACTCCAAAGGGAAAAGCCCTAGCTCTGTTAAACTTGCCTCATTTTTCAGTTCAGGCAACCTCCTTATAAATCTTCTCTGCACCTTAATAGCCTGAATCTTCCTGAGATTGCCTGATCTTGGAAGTGAAGCAGGCTCAGGACTTGGAGGGGAGACCGCCTAGAGACACCCGGTGCTGTAGATTTCTGAGGGGCGCTGGAGAAAGTGGCGACACTCTGTCCACCTTCCGGTAGAAAAAAGTTAAAGAATTTCATGTATGTTACATTCTCAATGTCGTGTTACATGATGATAGTGGAACATTTCCATTTACCCTCTCCAAAACTTCCAGTAATGAGGAAACCAGAACTGAACACAATATTCTAATTGTGGTCTAACAAGAGTTTTCTCGAGCTGTAATGTGACCTCTCAACTCTTGAGCTCAATCCCAAACTAATGAAGGCCAGAATACCATAAGCCTGAACGACTCTATCAACCTGCAAAGGCAACCTCGAGGGATCGGGAATTGATGGAACCACTCAGAAGTGGATGAAGTTGCATCCTGTAAAAATGTGTATCAGGAGTCGGCAAGGCAGCCAGCAGGAACCAGAGGCTTTGAAATGATGCAGGCTCACAATACTGTCGCTTTCTTCATAGATGTTATCAGTTTATTGCCTTGTTACACAGAATAAAACACTTTGAATATGCCAGCCACTGAGGTGACAACTGACGAACCTCTTCAACAGTCAACTCTCCCTCATGCAGCATCTCTGTTTTGAGTAGAAGGCTGTTCTCACAAAAATAGCCATCACAGTCGGCACTTTGTTGCCCTGAGAATGCCTGGCACTGCTCCCAACGTGCACGGTGCTGCTCCCAGCATGCTCCAACCATGGCCAACCCCACGCCTGACAGCACTGGCAGAGCGAGGGTCACAAGGCCATGCCTCAAGGTTGCAGGTGGTCGTAGTTCACAAACCTTCTGCCTGACACCCCCTCCCCCCACCCCAAGCTTCAAGAACAGTGTTCATGAAACAGCTATCGGGCTCTTGTGGGCAGAGGGGAAGACACTGTCCTTGTGCTGTTGGGTGTTCATCAGGCTTCTGTACCTCCATCCCGATGGTAGCAGTGAGAAGATGGCATGGCCCAGGTGGTGGGGGTCCTTGAGGATAGTGGCTGGTTTCTTGAGACACCGCCTCTTGTAGATGTCCTCGATGGACAGGGGACTAATGCCCATGATGGCGCTGGCTTAGTTCACAACTCTATGTCGCCTTTTCCTGAACAGTGAACGGTTTCACATGTCTCTCCAACGAAGTGACCCGGGTGACCACCCTCCTGGAGATGTTGGCTAACGAGATGGCAGTGTCCCTGCACCATACACAGGACACCCTGACCTGGACAGCTGTGGAGTTGAAGGAGAGACGTATGGTGGAAATGCCAAATCGGATGGCCCTGGACTACCTGCTGGCAGCTGTGCAGTCAATGCCAGGAGTGCTGCACCTACATTCCCAAGGAATCCTCTAACATCACCCACCTGGCTGACCACATTAGGGACTCAATGGCAAAAATTCAAAAATCATGGGACCAGATCCACCAGCATCATCACCTCATGGGGACCCTGGGGGCCATTTGGCTCCACGAGCGACATTTGGGTGACTATAATTCACTGGGGGATTGCATTTATTTTTGTTATCATTGCTATACTTATTCCATGATGTGATTGTCAATTTATATGCACCTTTGCATTGCCCCGTTAGACCTTCTTATTACCTGTCGCACTTTATTGGCAATGAATGTGTCTTCCGAAGGGGTGGATTGTCATGGAGAGGCAGTGTCCACCACCTGGTGGTGCTGCTGTGCTCCTGTTCGGTGGACACACTACCTGCCAATCAAGGTAAAAGACTCATTCCAAGCCATCAAGGTGACCCTTGTGATTGGCCCACCTAAATCCCCAGGAGCTGCGATCCAGGCAGCCCGCCCAGACTCAGCCCTGACATTCACCCAATTGGCCCACCTAAATCCCCAGGAGCTGCAGTCCAGGCAGCCCGGCCAGACTCAGCCCTGACCTTCACCCAATTGGCCCAGGTGAATCACCTCGACTGACCCCTGCTGAACCCCTGCACTTAGCTTTGAGCATTGGCCACAACAGTCAACAGGGCCCAGCCTGCCCCAAGAGATTGGCTCTTCCAGCATTTTCCCCAGAACTATAAAGGACCATGTTCCCCTTTGTTCTGCCTCTTTCGACTCCTCATGGCTAGTAAGTAGCATCTTCCACACTGGGTTGGGGTGAGTCGCGAGGTAAGGCAGCAAGAGCCATGTCCATACCGGTCAAAGGGTGGGGACTCATAGTATAACTTTGATCCTGAATTTTGAATGTGTAGGTTCATGTAATTTCCACCAGTCTCTGTCGGTTTCACCCTCCTCATTAGAAGCGTATATTTATTCCCTGCGTACTCTGTGTGTAGACGTTTTCCTAACATATCGACCCTGTTGTCCTGTTTCCATCCCCGAAATAAATGTGTGCTTTGTACCTCCGCTTTGGTCTGGTTCTTAATCTGTGGGACCCACATGAATCTGACAACAATGGAGGAGGGAAAGCAAAGTATGTCAAAATGTATTATTGCCTATGAACAGAGGCAATAGAATATTAAATTTATGTTATGACCGAGTATAAGATATTTTGAAGATGCTACATGGAAGAAATTCTTCAAACAATTAAACACAAATACGGAGAGGCCAGTGGGACCTTCTGTTTTCTCCCGCTTAGATCATTCTTAAGAGAAAGATAGGGACCAACATTGACTCCACCTAAAATTAGCGAAATGGAACAAAGAGTTGGTTGGGAAATACACCCAAATTTATCAATGAAATGTACGATGCTCTCCAGAGAGAAAATCCAAAACCAGGATAGCAGAGGTCAGGAGAAAGATGGGAGTCGGGCTTGGATGTGACGATTTCAGAAAGAAGCTGTTCAGAGTGGTGTGAAGATTGAAATATACAAATTCAAGAAGAAATAGGGTCAAGATTGTGTTAAGAGTGTTACAAATATGATTAATGCCAGATATAAAATACAATTCCCCACATCAATTCTGCTATACTACATATAAATTAAATGGACTTATCTCCAATTATTCCGAGAAATGTTTTCAATGTAATCAGGTGATTGGGACTTTTTTTTCCATTCGGTTTGGACCTGTGTAAAAGTGGAACAATTTCAGTATATTATTAGTACAAATTATGAAGATAAAAATACAAAAGGATATGAGAATATTTGTGCTTGGTTATATATATGAAGCAGAAACAAAACTGAAGTTGCATAAATATCAAACAAACTTTCTGAGTCCAGCCATAGCAGCAGTGAAGAAATGTGCAGCACGAACGAGGATAGCAGAGAGTTTTGTAACGAGAGATGGGACATTGAAATGAAAAACTGTGTCACCATGTAACCATATAACCATTTACAGAGCGGAAACAGGCCATGTTTGCCTCCACTAGCTCAATCCTCCTGATCTCCACCAATATCCCTCCAACCCTCTCACCTCCATGTACACATCCAACCTTCTCTTAAATGACAGAAGGGACCCTGCCGCAACTATCTCATTTGGAAGATCATTCCGTTCGGCCTCCACTCTCTGAGTGAAGAAGCATCCTCTAAAATTTCTCCAGAAGTTTTGCCTTCTTACCATTAACTCATGGCCTCTTGTTCCAACCTTCCCTTCCGTCACGGGAAAGTGTCTGTCTATGTCTCGTCTATCTATTCCTTTCATAATTTTATTCCCAATGAATAAACTCTCAGACTCCTTAATCTCTCCCTGTAATCCAGATGCTGTAAGACAGGCAACATTCTTGTAAATCTTCTCTGCACCTTCTCCACCTTATCTATATCTTTCCTATAATTGGAGACTAGAACTGAACACAATTCTCCAAACCTGGTCTCACCAATGCCTTAAACAGCTACACTCTAGTCTATGCTATGATTTATGAAGCCCAGCATGCCATATGCCTTCTTAAATACATGGGAATCCACCTTCAGTGAACTCTGTACCATAACTCCAAGAATCCTCTGTTCCTCTTCATTCCTCGACCCCCTCCCCTCGACCCCCTCCCCTCAACTGCATATGTTCTATTTATATTATTTTTTCCGGAATGCAGCACCTCACACTTGTCAACATTAAATTCCATCTGCCATCTTTTCCAAACAAAGCAAATCCTGTAATCTAAGAAAATCTACCTCACTATCCACCACACCCCCTATTTTTGTATCATCTGCATATTTGTTTACCCAGTTCACCACATCATTAATATTAAGGGACCCAGCATCGATCCCTGAGGCACTCCACTTGTCACAGGCTTCCAACATGACATACAGTTGTCCACCATGACTCTCTGCTGTCTATCTCCCAGCCACCTCTGAACCAATCTCAATATCTATTAATCCCTAGTGACTGAACCTTCCTAAATAACCTGACATGCAGAACCTTATCAAAAGCCTTACTAAAATTCAAATAGATCTCTTTTCTTGTCAACTCTTCAAAAAAATCAACAAGTTTCGTCAAACATGACTTTCCCTTCACTAACCCATGCTGGGTGCCCCCGATCAATCCCTGCCTATCCAGATATTTGTACATAGTATCTTGAAGTATACCATCCATAAACTTCTCCACTCGGAAGTCAAACTTACTGGCCGATAATTACTTGGCCTACACCTACTGCCTTTTTTGACCAACAGAACTATATTTGCAACCCTCCAATCCCACGGCACCACACCCTCCTCCAGTGATCTTTCAAAAATCGCTGTCAGTGCCCCCGCTATTTGTTCCCTGACCTCCCTTAAAGTCCTGGGAAAAATCCCATCAGGACCAGGAGACTTATCCACTTGAATTGACCCAAGAAGCTCCAAACCTCTCACTTTACTAATCCTTATCCTTTCCATAACTAACCCCTTTGCCTCTCTTACCTTGTATAGCCCAATGTCTGTTTCCCTCGTGAATACAGACGAGAAAAAAATGTTCAATATTTCTCCCATCTCATACGGTTCCTGACATAGTTCACTGGTCCCATCATCCAGTCGACCTATTCTATGTTTAACCCTCCTTTTACTGTTCCCATATCTGAACAAACCCTGAGGATTCACCTTCGCCTTATTATCTGTGGACACCTCATCCCTTCTTTTTGTCTTTCTAATTTCCCTCTTCAAGTTCTTAAGAGTATGTCAAAATGATCACTGGATCCGAAGTTCTCCCTAACGCTCACCTCTGTCACCTGCCCCACTGCATTCCCAAACAACAGATCGAACACTGCTCCCACTCTAGTTGACGTCTCAACATGTTGCTGCAAAAAGCAATCCTGAACACAATGCATAAATACTAAGCCATCCTGCACTTTTACTGACTGCGTTTCCCAATCGATGTTTGGAAAATTGAAATCCCCAACCAACACCAACCTATTTCACCTGCATATCCCACCTATTTCCTTGCACATTTGCTCTCCTCGTTCTCTTTCCCCATTTGGAGGCCTATAATATACCCCATAATAGTAACCTCACCCTTCTTATTTTTCAGCTCTACCCACACTGACTCTCTTGACGAGCCCTCCAGTCTATCTTGCCTCAGCATTGCTGTAATATCCTCCCTGACATTTAATGCCACACCTCCCCCTCTTAATGCACCAACTCTGTCACATCTAAAGCAGCGAAATCCTGGAACATTCCACTGCCAGTCACAACCTTCTTTCAACCATGTCTCGCTAATGGCCACACATCATAATGCCACATGTCAATCCACACCTTTAGCTCATCCAGCTTTCTTACTACGCTCCTCGCGTTAAAATAAATACAACTCAGGGATCTCCTACATCCTACCTTCTGCATATCCTCCTCTCTTCCATTCTCACAATTTTCACTGCAACATCTGTTTACTACTTCCTGCTTTTCCTCCCTCAAATTATTTAAACTTGTCTCTTTCCTTATCCTACTAACCCTCACCCTACTGTCCTGGCTGACCTGAAACTGTCCCCAACCATACCAGTTTAAACCCCTCCTGACAGCCCTAGCAAATGCCCCCACCAGGAGACTGGTCCCTCTGGGATTAAGATTTCACCCATCATTATGGTATAGGTCCCAGCTTTCCCAAAAAAGGTCCCAGTAGTCCAAGAACTTTCTCTCGAAATAAGTGGAACAGGAAGGAAAACTGTACTTGCCTAAAAGGAAGAGGTTATTATCTGGAGAACCCTGATGGGCCAAGTTTTATCAGCGAAACATTGAGGTGACTAATGGTTGTAGCTCAGTTGTGGAAATTCTGGAACAACAAATCTCTCTCTGAAAAACCAACGGAACTTTCCTGAGTGGCAAAGCCTGATGAACTTTATACATGTTCAATTCTGTGCACAGTATCAGAATTGCCTACAACCAGTGAATTTAGAAGAATGAGAAGTGAGATTGAACTGTGAACCAAATAACTTTTCTTAAATTTACAAACACATCATACACGTGCGCTTAGACTTAGAAGGGGATTAAGGTTAGTTAATAGAGATAAGTTAAAGTTTGATTTTCTTTTCATGTTTAAAGATAATTAAAAACAACTTATCTTTATATAACTACTTGTCTTGGTGAATGTCTATTGCTGCTGGGTTTTGGGGTCCTTTGGGCTCATAACACCATAGTCTGGCAACGTACATGGACCTCCTTCCCACTCCATTCATTTTGGACCCCCACATGAAGAGGGAAACTTCTCTGGTAACTGCCAGGGCAGAGGTGTGTGGGATGGGCCACACCTGCATCTCATGCAGCAGTACCGAGAGCACCTTGCACCTGATGACCTTGTTCTTTCCCATTACGGAGAGGGAGTGTCATTCCCACAGACCCAATTTCTGGTGGACATTTACAATTGTCTCTGACCAATTCTTGTAGCATGCCTCAGCCCCTCCAAGCCAGTTTCCCGACACCTTCAGGTGGTCAGATCTGACTGTGAAGAGGACAGCGGATTGATTTACCAAAGTGCATTGCCTCGCTTTTGTTCCAGTTTACCCTGGAACATAGCATTGTATTCTTCCAGGCCCAGCCACTTCCAGACGTGTAAAACTCAGCCGTTCTCTCAAAGCTGGGGGTTTCTGTGCTGGTCCCTGTCTCCTGGAGTTGGAATTCTCTACACTGCTCCCTGTCTCCTGATATTGGTGCTTTGTTCTCCACCAGTCCCACAGCACAACATTGATCCCTGGATGGAATGTAGAGGTACAGAGGGATCAGTGAAAATATGGGTAATTTTGCCAGGGTCGGATCCATCCAGGAGCCTGATAACAGCAGTGAACCTGTGGAAGGGAGTGATAGAGGACATTTGATGGTGCACCAGCAGGATACTGCTTAAGGTGCGGATTCCCTCGGGCTCTCAAGGGGAGAAGGCGCTGGTTATTCCAATGATTTAGGTGAGGCAGGGTCCAAATTAGAGCTGGCGCGGGTCATCAACGGTCGATATAACAGGTGCCTGGAACTGTCATGAAGATACTAAGGGCTGGTTGAGGTTGGTAAGGAGGGGGTAGTTGTGTTCCAATGAGGGATTGCTGAGGGAGAGGCCACATGGATGGGACTTTGAGACAAGGAGCCACTGATTGTCCAGGGATAGGGCCTATAAATAGACCTGCAGATATCCAGCAGACAGCATCTTTGACCCACTACCATCAGGAAGGAGATATGGAGGAACAAAATCAAGCTGCGAGGCAGGGAAATAACTTCCTCCCACAGGCCCACAGATTGACAATGTAATGTGAGTTGAATGCATCCGTGGAATGAAAAGGTTGAGAGGGATATGGACTGTTTGCAAGCAGCTTGGCCAGCAGAAAAGAAGGGCCGAAAGGACTGCTTCAGAGTTGTCTATCTAGACCAGTCATTTGAGTTGAATCTTTAAAAAATTCATGATAGGCTGGACTATCATTTTAGATGGAGATTTTACATTGACACATGCAGCCCGGGAACAGGCCTTTTCAGCCTATGAGCCACAACCACTCAATTACACCAATGATCTACAACCCCCGGTACATTTTAAATGGTGGAAGGACCAAGAGCAACTGATGGAAAACCACGCAGACACGGGAAGAATGAACAACTTCCCACAGACTGTGTCAAATTTGAACCCAGCTCTCTGGCCCCTTAACAGCGTTGTTCTAACCGCGACGCTAATCTCGCCACTCTCAATGATTCCCAGGGTTCTTCCTCTGACTTTCCATGAGCTGTGATTGCTTCCAATTCCAGTGTCCTTGTTTCCCTGAGGCTCTGACACCTGCCCAGTGACTCTGTCCCCAATGCCTCTCCCTGGCCGGATGATCATCGCTCTCTTTCTCGGCTCTCACCCAAACTTTCTTACCCCATTTCCACCACCTACAACCCCCCTGTCATGTCCCACCCACTCACCCACAGGACCAAGGGTAATGATGTGGGGGCAGGTCCAGGCTGTACTCACACAGCTTGTCGAAGGACAAGTGAGAGCAGGAGTCATGGAGCAAGAGGTGAAGGGCAGAGTTCACTGTAGCAACCAGCTGAACTGGGCTACATTCTCCAGGGTGGGGGGAGAGAGAGGACTGGCTCAGATGGGACAGATATCCCTGTGCCAAGGGTCGGGAGATTTTCCAGCTTGGTGAAGGTATGGGACGCTGCCACTGGCAAAGAGACTGGACCACTGCCCTCCCCACATCTCCACCATCTGGTGGTCCCTGGAGCAGCAGGTTCCAAGGCCTGTCGGTGGGGGAAGGGGGAGGTTCAGTAACTGGGGTGGGGCAGTTCCAATGCATGATCGATTGGAGATGAGCCTAGTGAGAGGATCGGTCCAGTGGGAGGACAGACATGATGGGGAATGGGCCTTTGAGGCAGGCCCATTGGAGGGCTGGGGCTTCAAGATGGGTCTAGTGGGGAGGCAGGGGCTTTGGGCACCAGCCAGTGGGAGACAATGGCTTTGGGAATGGACCTGGTGAGGGTCAGGGGCTTTGGGGTGGGACCTGTGGGGAATTGCGTTTGTGGGAGGACCTATCGGGCAAAATAATTAGTGACAGGCCGAGTTGGGAACTGTATTGGGGACAGAATCGGTAGGAGTTGGGAGGACCCGGTGGGGATGCGATTGGGAATGGATCCAGTGGGGGATGGTATTGGGGTGTGATCTGGTGGGGGACGGTATTGGGGTTGGATGCAGTGGGGGAATGGATTGGGGATGGACGCAGCGGGGGATGGGATTGGGACGGATTCGTCTGGAGACGGGATTTTGGATGAAATCGGCAGGGACAGGATTGGGGACAGACCCGGCGGGGGGTGGGATTGGGGACGGACTCGTCGGGAGACAGGATTTTGGATGGAACCGGTGGGGACAGGATCGGCGATGGACCCGGCGGGGTATGGTATTTGGGTTGGATCCAGTGGGGACGTGATTGGAGATGGACCCGGCGAGGGATAATATTGAGGATGGACCTGGCAGAGGAAAGTTTTGGAGATGGACCCAGTGGGGGATGGACCCAGCAGGGGACTGCCCATTGACTCTGTATTCAATGCCTCACACCATCTTTGCCGGATGATCACAGCCGGATGATCACCGCTCTCTTTCCCAGGACTCACCCGAACTTTCCTACCCCAATTCCACCACCTACTACCCCATCGTCATGTCCCACCCACTCACCCACAGGGTAATGAGGAGGGGGAAGCTCCTGGCTGTGGTCACATAGCTCATTGAAGGACAAGTGGGAGCAGGATTCTTGGGGCAAGAGGTGAAGGGCAGTGTGTACTGTAGCAGCCAGCTGAACTGGGCCACATTCTCCAGGGTGGGGGGAGAGAGAGGACTGGCTCAGATGGGACAGATATCCCTGTGCAAAGGGTCAAGGGATTCCCCAGCTTGGTGAAGGTATGGGACGCTGCCACCAGGAAGGAGATGGACCACTCTGCCCTCCCCACATCTCCATTGTCTGGGGGTCCCAGGAACAGCTCAGATTCCAAGGCCTGTGGGTGGCAGAAGGGGGAGGTTCAAGAACTGGGGTGGGGTAGTTGTGATGGGTGATCGATTGGAGTGGGTCCCAGTGAGGGAGGACAGACCTGATGGGGGATGGGCCTTTGGGTACAGGCAAATAAGGGAGGGGGGTGGGGATGGGGACTTTGGGCTGGGCATGTTGGGGGACAGGGGCTGGGTGAAGGCCCTGGTGGGAGTCAGGAGCTCTGGGAACAGTCCAAGCAATGGGTGGAGCATTGGGGACGGGCCCATTGGGGGTCAGAGGCTTTGGAGATGGGACCGGTGGGGGATAGGTGCTTTTTTGACAGGCCCGGTGGTGAACAGGGTTTTAGGGATGATCTCAGCAGGGGGAGGGGTTTGGGGACGGGCCTGGTGGGAGATGGGGGCTTTGGGGATGGGTCTGGTGGGTGACAGGGGACAGTATTGGGGATGGACCCAGAGGACGGAGACAACCCCTGGAGCTCCGGTTCACCATAGGGTCACTCACCTTGGCCCACGGTCATGCATTGATCTGCGGGAATGTGAATTCAGAGCAGTTTCGGTTCATCTCCTGGATCTGCTCCCTGGTTGAGGTCCCCAACACCTGTTGGGACAGAAACCACCTTCACCACTGCCTCAGGGTGGGGCAGCAGGAGGGTGACAAGGGGAGGGGATGCAGTGTATCTGTACCAGGTCAGGGACATGGGACGAGCCCTAGAAATGGGGTGGTGGTGAAGGCTGAAACGTTAGGGGCCTTTAAGAGGCTCTGAGTCACGTGGATGAAAGAAAATGGAGGGTTATGAGGGAGGAAGGGGTTAGTTATTTTTATTTTGGTAGGAATACATCGGTCGGCACAATATCGAGGGCCGAAGTGCTTGTACTGTGCTCTCGTGTTGTACGTTAAACCTGTCGGTCTTTCAGCAAGTGGAGATGTCAGGGCGGCAACGCTGTCAACTGGCACATTCCAGGCTGCAGGAGTCATGCTGAGGGATGGACAGTGGGTTGGCGCAGCCAACACGAAGGCAACATGGGGATGGATCATAATCCTCCCATTATCGGGCACTGAGAGGCTGAGACCAAGGGGAACTCGTCCAACAGCAGAGGAGGGCAGTAATCACACGGTATCAAAGTGGTGGCAATGAAGGTAAACAGAGACGTATGCAGCAATGTGCAGTGAAGGGAATATCTGGATACAACGGTCTTTCTCTTTGGAAATAATTTGAGAATAATGTCAATTGTGTGGGGTGGGGGGGATGTGGGGAAGAGAAAAGCCCTACTCAATCAACTTTGCTTCATGAGATACATTCTCCGATCCAGGAAATCTCTTCTGCACCTGCTCCAAAGTACAAGGACAAATTTATTACCCTTGGATAGCACAAGTACGACCTGATAAGTGGGGTAAACATACGTAAACACACAACCAAGCCCTAACACCAACAGACAAATGATACATGTGCTGCACGTCCAGAAAAATAACTCCATATTGTTGAATAAATAGCAGAGTTGAGGAGTATTTGTATGAGCAGCTCATCAATCATTCCACGTTCTCCGTGCCTGGAGGAAGAGGCTGTTCCTTGGCCTGGTGGTACCGGCTCTAAAGTTCCTGGATCTCTTTCCCAACAGGAATAGCTGGATGATGCTGTTGGCCGGGTGAAGGGGTCCTCGATGATTTTTTCAATGATCGTAGTGGATCACATTGATATTTGGGGAGGTGGGGGGCAGGAGAGTGTCCCCAGTGTTGCTCTAGGCCTCTTTAGGTCCCGTGGATTGATCTCTGATCATTTAAAAAATATATTAATTATAAATTAAATGCACAAAATATTAACACAATTAATAATAATATAAATGAAATACAAATATGCGTGGCATTTATAAAAGAAAGAATAAAGAAATCCCCCCATAAACCACCTCATCCCCCCTCCATCTGGACATGAGCAAACTGGCCTCCACTCAGCCCCCACGACACAGATATAGGCTACCGAAAGCAGCGAACAGCACTCCAATCACTGGTTCTGGGGAGGTGGGGATCATGCTAACTGGGAATCTACCCTGTGCACAAGATGGCTGACGAACGTGGTGACCACGCAGAGTCCATGGGGACCAACAACTTTCATCCCAGGGGACAACCCGTAAGGAAGGAATCAACAAGGACAGGAATACTGACCAATCGGAGGCTGGCATGGATGTGACATCACTCCTGTCGACAGCAGCAGGGAGAGAATAGAAGTAGAGCTGTCAGTGCAATGAAGCATCTTTGACTTTGATTTCTTGGGCGTGTGTCCTTCTTTCCACCCTTCACAGCAGCGTGCACGCTCCAATTTCACATCGGGAGTCACGTGTCCAGTTTCCTGATATGAAGAATGAGAAGTGCACACATATTGTCAAATTTGTTTCTGCGATGTTTTAACCGGGTGATAGAAGGAAAGTTTGAATATGCATCTCTTTGTCATTGGAAAAAAGGGAGATGACCTTACAACATTATGAGAGGACACAGCAGCAGGGATCGAGAGAGGATAATGCAAAGGAGCCGAACACCAAGTGTCACAATTTCCCAATAACCGATCGGCTGCTTAGACTTTAAGAAATGTCTTCAATGAAAATGAAATATCCTTGGAATTCTCTCCCGTATTGAAGGTTAATTTGAAATTGGGATCCATGGACTTATGATGAATTTATTGCTGTACACATTTCTAGTGGGATCATATGCATTTAACTTAGATGCAGATACTTTGAAAAAAGTAACAGACATTAAATTGGAAGCAGTAATAAATTTGAAGGAGAGATTGAGAATAAATAGTCTCCCTTGCAGTTGGGGTACAATGTATTTCTTGAGATCAGAGGAATCCTGGAGCCAAGACAAAGTGATCCTATTGTTAGAAATTAAAGTACCTTTAAAGAAATTGCTCGAGACAAAAATTGAGAACAAAGAACATTTATTACTACAACAATGCAAAGTTGGGTGCTTCCCCTCACCCTGGGAATACACACACACACTGGGGCTCACCCAACTTTTATACAGTCAATTTCAGTATCAGAATGCCCTCCCCCTTACATTCTTCTGCCCCCCCTGGAGGGGTTTGGCATAGGTAATCCTTCCTGCCTATGTGCAGTTTCAGTACACTTGGAGGACCAGGGGGTATCCTGTGGGTGCCCCATCATGTCATTGTCCTTATTCACACCTTCCTGATTCTCTGGGCTACAGTCTCTTGATATGCAGAGTTGACTCATTCTATCTAGGGTTGGCTAATTTCATATGTATAAATCTGTGTATGGTTAGCTAATTAGAAATGTATGACTTGGTACTTCTGTCCAGGGCTAGGAGACCCTTATCTGATCCAGACTACCTCAACTTCCTACATTCTATTGTACCTTACCGTTCCTTATCTTAGTCCTATGGTCTTGTCACAAAGACTAGAAGATTCTTATGTTAATCGTGCTGACTCTGCTTTCCTGCATCCTAAGCCCCAAGCTTATCCTGTTTGAACTGGTTACAGCCATTTTACTGATGAACTTTAGTTTCTTCCATGTTCATAATTTTAGATCAATTTTCCCATCTCCCACAATCCTCACTTTTCTTTTAGATCAGTAATACTGATCTTTCAAGTGTAAGGTGTAGTTTTACCCAGCTGGTCAATAACCAAATTGTAACACCTGTGTAAAGTCTTTAGGTAGGGGAGCACCATGAAGGTCAGAGTAGCGAGTCCAGCTGCTTATTAGGGTTGCGAGTATCAGGCTGCAGTTCTCAGTAAAGAGTCTAGTCCATCCCACATCAGTCCGAAGTTGCCACGTCTGAACATGGGCATGGGCAGATTCACGTTGAAACATTGAAGCAGTGCCACCCGACTTTTGTAAGCATTGTCCTGACGAAGTCTGTGAGAGACGCTGCCTTCAGCAGCGAACGAGTAGCGAGAGTCAGGCGGTTCCGTTGAATTGTGGCTAGTATCTGATGTCCTCTTCAGCCCCGAACCCTAGGGCCACCGATCTCCGAAGGTTGTCTGGAGCCTGATATTAAAGTGTCAAGCAGCTCACATTGTTGGTAACTGGTGCTCCCCTTCACGGGGTGATGAAAAGTGACCAAGCTGGGGGGGGATTGTTTCTTGTGATGTAACTGTGTGTTGCAGCTTGTCTGCTAACATTAGCATATGTATCATTGAACTTGGGAGTTGCAGCCTGTCTGTGTACATTAGCATATGTATTAACTCTCTCTCTCTCTCTGTTACATGTACAATCCTGACTACCATTCTGTCTGTCTTTGTCCCACCATGCCCTTTGTGCTATCGCCTCAAAACTCTTGACTTTAATACCTGTGTAGGCTAAGATACAAATTAAATGTACTCCACTAAAGCTGTTCAGTTCCCCTGGTCCGTATTGGAATCCCTTGTTAACCCATATCCCACTATGACTATACATTAAATCTATGCCCTGTCTACATTCTAAAGGAGCACAATTGTAACCTCTGCTGCCCCTATTCCAGGGGGACTTAAAACATTAACGAACAATATTCCAAAAAATGAGTAAAACAACAATGAAAGTAAAACCCATTGAAAGCAGCAATAAAATATAACAATAACTGAATAAACCACAATAAATGTAAAGCTCATTGAAAACAGCAATAAAATACAACAATAACTGAATAAACCACAATAAATGTAAAGCTCATTGAAAACAGCAATAAAATACAACAATAACTGAATAAACCACAAAAAATGTAAAGCTCATTGAAAACAGCAATAAAATACAACAATAACTGAATAAACCATTAAAGAAACGAAAAAAATGTAACATTACGGCACTTTGTCACGGCGCAGTGTAAGTTTCAGGTCTGATGGATGAGGAACTGCACGCCAGGTTGGGGTTTGAATCTGTGTGTCGTGATGTTGTGGTTCAGAAGCTGGTTTAATTCTTTGAATGTGGGTCCAGCCTTTCTCTCTTGTTCTTACTGCGGTGTCTGTAATTAAAAGTACACAGAAGGGACCATCCCAGGCAGGTTTTAGTTGATCCTCTTGCCATGCTTTTACATATAACCAATCACTAGATTTTAATAAAATGAATAACAATCTGACTTTCCTTTGTGTTAGTGTAAAAATTGTAAAATGAAACACAAACCATATTTGCATGGGTTTTTGAATATGTTAGACCTTATTAAAATGCAGTTGGAGCTGCTTGTCTGTATGGGGCACAACCCTCCAATTTGTTAGAGTGAGTACATAACAGACATTGTAGCACAAGAGCCTCTGCAAGAGAACTTGAAACATATTCAACCTTTAGTTCTGCCTTAAGTAAAATGCCTTGTGCCACAGCTCACAGGAGCTGGCCTTATTTAAAACAGTCTGTAAAACAGGCACCAAAAAAAGTTAAAAGATGTTCTTATGAAGATTGCACACACAATCATTTAAGTACAGGCTAGTTTCTATTATATTCCACTTAAAAGTTCTGCTGCATGAATCCTGGAGCTTGTGGAGTCATTAGTGAATCAAGAAATATTGGTGCCATGCCAATTTCATTCTAACATGCCAATTTCTCCAGTCCTTAAGTCAAGATGTACTGAATAGCATCTGGTACAAGATCTGTGAGTTCTTAATGATATTATTATTCTTATGCGCCCAATTGTTCTGAACGATGCCACCAATTTAAATCATATTCCACCTATTGCAGTATTCACACACCACCATAGACCAGTTCGCAGGTTTATTTCTCCATTAAGCTGAATCCACTCGGGCAGGGTTTACCTCCGTGATCATTTACAATGTAACTTCCGCACTACCGGATTTAAATATAAACCTGATGAATGGGGGAAAGTTATCATGAATTAAATAACAGCGGCAATACAGAGAAATTGTGCTGAGGCATTAATTTCACTCCGGAGGAAAATGTACCAGAGAAATGAATGATTAAACTTATAGGAATCCCCATAGGAATCCCCAGAGGTATCTTTATTCTCCAGAGGTGGGTGATCTTTAAACTCACGGACCTTGACTGCTGAATGTGTGGAAGAAATGTACTAAATCTATTGATAGGGCTCCATACCTCTAACTGCAAGAGAGGAGCCTGGAGCCTCAGTTTCAAGTGCCACAGTGCACTTAAAGGGACATGCACACTCCCCCTTCAACTGGCTGATCCAGCCACTTTACACATCAGATCCTTTCTTTATCTCACATACACTTAAAGTTAAGATGTATAGAACTCACCCTATTTGCGCAAACATTTCTCCCTGCAAATGTTATAACATCACAACTCTCAGGTACTCCCTGTGCAAAATCACATTTAAATACAATTTATTTCATAAATTGGAATTAACTGGTAGTTAAATTCACTAATTCTACAGTATTGAAAAACGATCATTTATGACATTTAATTTTTAGCATGAATTTTAATCAATATTGGTCAGTGACTGAAGTGGGAAGTCATGATTTATGAAATTATCTCTGGTCTCTACTCTCCCACTCCCGACGCTTCTCCCAACATTCAGGAGCTGGCACACAGTCCCTGCCTTTTCCATGTTACTCATCTACTATTACTTTAACTGCTTGCATCAAAATGTTAGCCTTTGCTTTCTGCTTATCCTCAGATGTCTGGACAAATGCTTTTTTGTGCTATCTGTAGAAGCTGGGTTATTCCCTGCTCATGCCAATTTTCTGTCTTTTGTAATTTTCTCCTAATGTCTGGGGCTGAGTTGGTAACAAAACCTGTTAGTATCAATTGTTCCCCTGCTGGGGATTCTATGTCGAGACCCCCATATTGTATATATATTT
This sequence comes from Narcine bancroftii, assembly GCF_036971445.1. NCBI lineage: Eukaryota > Metazoa > Chordata > Chondrichthyes > Torpediniformes > Narcinidae > Narcine > Narcine bancroftii. The sequence goes on from NC_091479.1 coordinate 34,609,106, forward strand.
GGTCCCAAAAATTGGTCCAACTGTTCGGCACATCCCTGGGGATCTTCTATCAGGGAGGTCAGTTCTTTCTTAAAGTTACGCACTTCAGTACTGGTCAGGGGCACATTTACGAAACCGAGACCCTCTCCCATGGGAACTTCCCGCAGTGGTCTCATCCAATTGGTTTCTGGCTTATTAGGTCTGGGTTCCTGCTCCCTGGGAAATGAATCAAAGGGTTCTGCCCTTTCTTCCTGAAGAGTCTCACGCTGTTCTGAATTAAAGTTACCTCTCTCTCCTGCCAACAGAGGTGGTAATCGAGTGCTTTGTGAGCAAGTTATCATACCACTCCTGCTCTCTTCTCTCTTCTCTAGTGGTGGGGGAGGTGGGGAAGGTGCAGAAGGGTAGGTCATAGGAGGGGAAGGAAAGATAGGAGCTGGCATAGGAGGAACATAAGGTGGAGGGAGGGAATGTAACACATCCCAACCCTGTGATTCAGGGACAAGAGGTTCCTCCTCTCTCTTATCCCTGAATTCTTTCTCATTCAAAACCAGCTGTTCAATGGATCCCTTGAGCCAGCAGGCTGCATATTCCCTGCTCTCAACATTGTCTTTCTGGTTTTGATAGAGCCATAGGTTCAAAGCTTTACACATCCATTCATCCTCGGATCCGAATTTTGGCCAGTACACGGAGCTCCCTTTAACCGGGTATTTAACCCATTCATTACAACAATACCTGACCATCGTCAGTTTGTCTTTACCACGGGTCTTTCCTGTGCCCCACTCAGATAACATCAACCCAAGCGGGCTGTACGTAGCTATCTGGTGGTCACGTCCTGTGTCAGGACTCTCATCTTTACTGCCCGCTATTCCCATGCTTAGAAACAAGTAAAATACCTGACCGTCGTCAGTTTCTCTTTACCACGGGTCTTTCCTGTGCCCCACTCAGATAACATCAACCCAAGCGGGCTGTACGTAGCTATCTGGTGGTCACGTCCTGTGTCAGGACTCTCATCTCTACTGCCCGCTATTCCCATGCTTAGGAACAAGTAAAATACTCTTACCGAGTTCTGGCAGTACTGCTCTAGCGCGCGTCCTTCCGCCGTTTGTTCTCAATGCCTCTTCTCGGATATCACTCGCTTCTTCCACTGACCAGCCACCCGTCGCCCGTGAGTCCAGCTGAATCAGCCGGGGTGCACCTACTCTCGTCGTCGGGGTACTCTGTCAGTGGAGGGAGTGTGATCCCGGACGATCCCCCATTTGTTAGAAATTAAAGTACCTTTAAAGAAATTGCTCGAGACAAAAATTGAGAACAAAGAACATTTATTACTACAACAATGCAAAGTTGGGTGCTTCCCCTCACCCTGGGAATACACACACATACTGGGGCTCACCCAACTTTTATACAGTCAATTTCAGTATCAGAATGCCCTCCCCCTTACATTCTTCTGCCCCCCCTGGAGGGGTTTGGCATAGGTAATCCTTCCTGCCTACGTGCAGTTTCAGTACACTTGGAGGACCAGGGGGTATCCTGTGGGTGCCCCATCATGTCATTGTCCTTATTCACACCTTCCTGATTCTCTGGGCTACAGTCTCTTGATATGCAGAGTTGACTCATTCTATCTAGGGTTGGCTAATTTCATATGTATAAATCTGTGTATGGTTAGCTAATTAGAAATGTATGACTTGGTACTTCTGTCCAGGGCTAGGAGACCCTTATCTGATCCAGACTACCTCAACTTCCTACATTCTATTGTACCTTACCATTCCTTATCTTAGTTCTATGGTCTTGTCACAAAGACTAGAAGATTCTTATGTTAATCGTGCTGACTCTGCTTTCCTGCATCCTAAGCCCCAAGCTTATCCTGTTTGAACTGGTTACAGCCATTTTACTGATGAACTTTAGTTTCTTCCATGTTCATAATTTTAGATCAATTTTCCCATCTCTCACACTATGAAATCTAAGGATTTGATTGAGTTGTTGGGGTAGTTGGAAATGGAAGGGCTGAGGGTTCTCCTGCTCCTTCCACTGCCTGTCTTCTGTCTTGCAATGCTGATTGGGTGCGCCTTTGTGTTCGCACGATCGCTGATTGGTTGCTTCAGCTGTACGAGCCAATGGGCTGATTCGGTGAGGCCGCTATCGGATTGGACGCTGAAGTCGTGTTGGATTGATCGGCGGATTCGCGGGCTGATTGGCTCGTGCTATGAGGAGGCGGGACGTTGGCGGGGGCCTCGCCTGCTCGGAGTCCGTCGCGTCGCCGCGAGCTCAAAATGGAAGAAGTTAGTGGCGGCGCCGTGACCTTCCTCAGCCGCGCGGTCCGCGGGGTAACTCGCAGCTGGAGGGGGCGGGGGCAGGAGATTGGCAAGTCTGGTTGGTGCATGCGTGGTGAGTTCGCGCATATGTTGCAGATACGCATGTGCAGCTTGTGGGCTACGAAGTGAAACATTTGCGCAAGTGCCAACTGACGACAGGCGCATGCGCACAGAAATTAAGATGGCTGCTCCCAGCTAATGGACCCTTGGTCTTTTGTGCATTGTGTCTGTGTTCTCGTTTGTCAAATCATTTGATTTTAAAAATAGGCTCTAAGACTTCAGGGCTCCTCGCACGGGGTCAAAACCCCGACTTGCGACCATTGTGGAATCTGATTGATCATTTGGACTCCACTGCGGTCGCAGGTCGGGGAGGACCTGTCGGGGTCATTGGGTCGCTAAGGAAGGGATGGAAAACCAATCCATTTTTCTTTGCTTCCCAATGCTCATAGAATGTGTCTGATTCCATTCTTTTTTCCTGTTGTAGCATCACATTCTTCATAAAGTTAGATGTTATTTTTTAAAGTTGTGTCACCTGAACAATAATGCTCCAATCCTTCTGATCCTGACGTACCATGTGTCTAAAATGTAATGTTTCTCAGTTACTTGTCCGAATGCCTTGAAAAATATAGGGACTTTGGTGTTAACAATACAGAGTCAAGATTTCACCAATCCTTTTGAATTTATGATTTCTGGGATTTCCGGTCATGTTTTCTATTTAGGTTGGTGTATCTTGCAGACCTGTTTGGTTGCAGCAAGTAAGAAGTTATCGATTGGTAGCGTCCACTGCGGCAGCGCTACCAAATAAAGAGACGTCCACACAAGGTGAGTGTAAAACAAAGACTGGCTTTACTGGTTTAAATTCCCCACGTGTGCTCACCCACTTCTGGTGACGTACCCCTAACTTCCAGCAGTGATGTCATTGCATTGTGGCATCACTCTCCAGCTGGCTGGCCGCTACGCGGAAGTGAAGGGTATCTCAGCCCTCACATGGTGCTAGGCCCAGGCTCCTTCTCAGTGGTAAAGGGGACTTTGTGCCATCTTGGACTGTCCAAGTGTTGCAGTGATTTGGCCTTTTCTGCTTGCCCAGTGCGCTACAATCTCAGCGTTGATAAGGGGAAAATTCTTTCAATGTATCATTCACCTTTATTACAGAATTCTTCCTAGTTTATCTGTGTAACATTGAAGGTTATGGGTTTTCATGAACAGGGATCATGATTTTACTCATCATTTGATGAGCCAATGGATAGGACAGTTTTTGCTAATGTCCCATGGGAATCAAAATAAAAATGAAGTGACAAAATTTGGAAGGTTTGTTGACCCTTCCTTTTAAGCAGGATGTCAGGATAACCTTCATGTTGCTTGCTGAATTAAAATGTGATTTGTCAGTTCTTAATGGCAGCTGCCATATTGGCATTGCAAGGAGAGATGGGAAATGGGTCAGGTCCTTGGTGGTCCCAGTAATGCAACGTAGAAAGATGTCACAGGGTTGAATGTGGTTTAGGGAGGGAGAGGGTATTAATTTTTAGGAAAAGTATGTGGCCAGCCACCTATCAATATTTTTTTGTCAAATAGAAACTCCTGCTAGTAGAAGCCATTTCCTACTTTGAACAGGCCATTCAAAGTCATTATCATTATCCAAGCAGATATTGTTAAGAGCCCAAAAGATCCCAAAACCCAGCAGCAAGAGACATTGACCAAGACAAGTGGTTTTTAAAACAGAAGTTATTTTTAATCAAATTTAATCATGAAAATAGAATTAAACTTTCACTTAACTCTATACTTAACAAACCCAAATTAACCTCCTAAGTGCACATGTTTGTAATGTGTTTAAATTTAAAAGAAAGTTATTTGGTTCATAGTTCAATCTTACTATTCCTTCTTCCAAGTTCTCTGGATGCAGGCAATTCTGCTGTGCACAGAATGGAATGTGTATAAATTTCACCAGGATTTGGTGCTCGAAAGGTAAATGTTTACCGCTCAGGATAGTTCTTGTAGGGTTTTTAGAGAGAGATTTGTTGTTCCAGGATTTCCACATCTGAGGTACCACCATTAGTCACCTCAATGTCTCACTGATGAACCTTGCCCCGTTAGGGTTTTCAAGATGGTAACTTATTTCTGCAAGCTACTACAGAGTTCCATTCCTCTTATTCCAAACAACAGGAGTTCTTTCTTCTGCTCAAGCTGTTGTTAGATAAACAAAACCCAGGTGTGACTTTCCTCTAAGCACCCTGCAGAAAAGTACTTGTAGCCATCCTGGCTCCATTTCCAAACAATGGTCATTCATTTTATGACATCAGTTTGACTAATACCAACTTGTGAATGTGAATAACTTTCTCCAGAGATCTTCAATATTTCTTCAGTCTTTCAAATAATATGTTTTAAAATGTATGTCTGTGTATGTATGTACCCTACTCTAAATCTTACCAAAGTCCCAAATATTACCAAATTCTCCAAATATATTTATCCATTACAATATCACGTAAGGAGCATTTAAGAGACTCTTAGACTGGCATACATGGGTGAAAGAAAAACAGGGTTGTAGCGGATGCACAGCGCGGTATTACAAACCACCACCATCAGTTCACAGACTTACCTGACACGTCGCGGGCTAACAGTGCTGGGTACCAAAGTACAGTGAGTGGATCAGCTGAAGCCCCTGCCTAAAGGCATCGGGCACTAATGGCTCATAGCTTTAACCTGCTGGTCCTGTGGACCAGAAGGTGTTCACTAATATTCTCATTGACAGGCAAGGAATAAAAGGTCTGTGTATGTCTGCAATAAACCAGTCTTGAGTTGACTACCTTTGTATGTGTTTGCCTATATTTAGTACCATCTACCGCAGTAGCTGCTACAGGGTATTCCTTTTTGTTAGAAATATCTAGATCAACACAACATCATGGGCCAAAAGGCTTGTACCGTGCTGTAATATTCTGTTATTTCTGTTATTGCTTGACTTTGAATATCTGTTGTAAGCTCTGTGAGACTTCAATAATGTAGCAAATGTGAACCTCAACATTGCAGTCAGGAGTTTGTATCTCCTGGTTGACTTGAGCTTTTCTCATTTTTACTCGATGCTTTATAGTTCTGGTCAGTAAGAAAATAAGTATTGTGCATGTTGAATATGTCATTATGATTGAAAGTAACACTGGAAAAGAGTCACTTACACCAAGGTAAATAGCACGCTGTAGTGGCTGATGCAGTTTCCTGATGGGCAGAAGTTCTCTCAGTGGCTACAGTGATGTGAAAATGTGGGTAAATTATTTTGTATATGATTTATACATGTTAAAATTAGCTGTTGTTTGTTCCAATTTCAGGTAGGTGTGGTTGTAAAGTGGGTAAGGATAGAAAATACTTGGGGATCAAAAACTGGGGCTTGCATTTGATGGTGTGAAAGTTAAAATGGAAACTCAGAATAGGCTAATCTGATTAAGCAAGCCACTGGCTCTTATACTTCCACCAGAAGTGAATCTAGAATTGAATTTTGAGTCATTTATGGTAGGTAACTTCAAAGTCTGTTGATTGTAAGTCTAAATTAAGAGCCCTTTTGCCCCTGGCTGTGCTGAAAGATTGTTTTGTTCATTAACTAAATCTTTCTGAGAGGGAGAATAGAGTGAAGCTGCTTTCCTACTCGTTGGTGATGAATCTTGCAGTAAGATCTTTCAAATAATTACAGATTCCTAATTCCTCCCAGTCCTCGGGCATTTTCCCCTGCAATCTACAACAGTTACCACCAAGGGATTCTCATGCAGGGTAAAGTTTCAAATTCACTTCCTCCAACCATGTCCGTGCCCTCTGTGGCAGGAAACCAAATCAAGAGTAAATGACAGATTGACTGAGCACCTCCACTTGGATCACAATGGCCATCTTGGCTCATGGTCACAAGCTGTTTTAAGTTCCATTCCATTCCCACACTGATCTTTGTATTTCACCTCACCCAGACAATGGAGGAGGCAGAAGACAGAGGAACCATCTCTTATTGAATTTGTGAATCGATGGTATGAATATGGAATTGTCCAAGTTCATGTAACCTGCGCACACCCTGCCAAGTTTTTCTCTCTGTCCTGTTGATCCACCCAGTTCCCCTCATATTTTCCCTTCCAGACCAGATGACTAATAAATGTGGGCAGAGAAATGGCGGATGGAGTTTAATCTGGACAAGTGTCTTGCACTTTGTGAGGACTTGTAGTAGTGTTGCAATGAGGGATCTTGGGGTGGAAGTGCGAGCTCCTTGAAAGTGGCAACAAAAGTGTAGGGTGTTAAAGAAAGTATTCTTCATTGAGCAGGGCATTAAGTATAAATGTGGTTATACCACATTTCGAGTGTTTTCTGCAATTCTAGTTGCTGCATGACAAAAAGAGTTCATCAGGGGGTTGCTTGGGGTAGAGCATTGGCTCTGAGGAGAGGTTGGACAAATTTGGATAGTTTTCTCTGGAACATTGGAAGCTGAGTGATGACCTGGTTGAAATTTATCCAATTATTGTGGTCCTGGAGAAGGTAGATTTCTTCTTCCCCCGCCCCCGTGGGAGATGTAAAAATACTACGATGCCTATATTGAACATGAGAGGGGAAAAGGAGAGAAGTGAGGCAGGTTTTTGCACAGTGCGGTGGGAGTCTGCCTCACGCTGCCAGGATAGTGGTGAAATCACCACGATTTAAGAGGCATTTGGTTGGGCACATGAACAAGAGGGAATAATGGGTGATGTGTATGGACCATGTGCTGACAGATGGGATTATGCTCTGTTGGGTGATGATTCATTTCTTTTCAAGGATTGTTGCCGATGGGCAATAAACTTTTCACAAAGGTCTATCTCCAATGAATGTGTTTAGAACATTTCCATGAGTTAATTCCCTGTAGAAACACCAGTTTATCATTCAAGCTGTGTAGCCACAGCAATAATGCAAAGTTAAAGGCCATCATCACTGAATCCATTTTAATCAGCCTTCAACTTGAGACAACAAAATCAAAATGCAACTTTTAACCTCAAGGAAAGATGAGTAATCCTCTGTACCACAGAATTATTGCTGAAAAAATATTTGGCAAATTTTGTGAATTCAGCTTCCAAAGAGTTTATGAAGAGGAACCACAACGGGATTTTAAAAAATTAAACCCAGAACCTTTATTAGAAGAAGTTCATCGCAATAAACATGTTCAGGTTCAGTCATGATCGATTCTGGATTGGCATGTGGCAGTAATAAAAGGAATCCAGGATACATATATTCCAAGGAAAAAGAAATTAATTATTTGGATTGTGCTTTTGTGGCCAAATTTGCGGAGGTCACCAAGATAGGGGTCAGAGTAGGAAGTGTAGAAACCGTAAAGTTGCAGAAGGATATAAACAGATTAGGAAACTGGGCAAAATGATGGCAGATGAGATTTAACACCGAGAAATGTTCAGTTGTACATTTTGGCAGTGGAAATAAACAGGAAGCATACGATTTGGATGGGAAGAAAATTCAGACCTTGGATGTGCAAAGGGACCTGGGTGTCCTTGTGCAAGGAAAACTAAAAGTTAATGACCAGGTGAAATTGGTAATGAAGAAAGCGAATGCTATGTTGGCATTCATTTCAAGAGGAATGGTGTACAAGAGTAAAGAAGTGTTGATGAAGCTCTATGGGGCAATGGTGAGACCTCATTTCGAGCACTGGGTGCAATTTTGGGCCCCCTATCTGAGAAAGGATGTGATGTTGTTGGAGAGGTTGCAGAGGAGAATGACGAGGATGATTGCCAGAATGCAAAATATAATGTACGAGGAGTGTTTGACAGCTCTTGGGTTGTATTCATTGGGGTATTGGAAATTAAAGAAGAAAGCTTATGGAGACATTTTGTATTTTGAAAGGTTTAGATAGGGTGGATGCGGGTAAGATGTTTCCCTTGGTAGGTGAATCGAGGACAAAAAAATTAGAAGTTATCCATCCAAAACAGAGATTGGGAAGAACTTCTTGTACCAGAGTGTCATGGAGCTGTGGAACTTACTGCCTCATACAGCAGTGGAAGGCAGATCACTGGGAGTATTTAAAACAGAAATAGTCAAGTATCTCGTTAGTGAGGGCATGAAGGGATATGGGGAAAAAGCTGGAAAATGGAAGGAGTGTAGAGTAGCTCAGTGTGTACTTACGGAGCAGATTCAATGGGCCTGGTGGCCTGGTTCTGTTCTTTTGTCTTGGGATCTTGTTCTCATTTGAGAGAGATTATCGAAGGCAACTGAGAAAAATGGAAACAATTCGAGGCAATTGTTGGAGTAGGTTATTTGTTTTCCATCTCTATGTAAAACTCCAAAATTATCTGTCACTTTGGATCGGTGCTGGTCCCTCCAATACCTGAGGAACATTGTCTTTCTAATATGTCATGTGTTCCTTCAGCTACAAATGATTCTCTTTTTCAAACATGGCCACAGGTTACTCGTGCTTCATTTCTGTCTTGCAATCTTTTTGGGTGGTTTTTCAGTTGTAAATGTGGCAAATTCCATTTTGGGAGTGGATTTCTTGTCACATTTTTCCGTGATGTATTTGAAAAAACGTTGTTGTGTGGACTGCAGCTCTTGAATGCAACTGAGCTGCATTTGTTGTCCTTCCAATGCCATCTGCTGCCTGACAAGCCTTCAACCTGATTCCTGCCCTTTCCAAGCCTTGCTCGTGTTTTCCTCGCCTCATGACCCCATCGTAACGGTGTACAGACATGCAATAAGCCACCATATAAAGGCAGGGTCTGAGACGCAGACTCGTAATACCCCCAGATTATCTTAAAATCGCAAGATTGGATTGGCAAGAGTTGGGCGTAGTCCACAGATCTGACAGCTGGTGGGCTTCACGGTTGCATATGGTTCTGAAAAAAAACTAGGGATTGGCGGCCTTGCAGAGATGATCGTCCCCTGAACAATTCCACCGTGCCTGACTGATACAATATTCCAAATTTACAAACCTTCTCAGCAAACCTACACGGCAAATATGCATTTGCTAAAATAGATCTAGAACGTGCTTACTATTAGATTCCATTTGAGTCTCTGGATGTCACGAAGACAGCAGTGATGCACCCGTTCGGCATGTTTGAGTTTCTGAGAATACCATTAGGTCTATGGAATGAAGCTCAGACATTCCAGCGGTTCATCGACCACAAATTCTCTGGCCTTGGGTTTGTTTGGTGCTTGTGTTACATTGAATTTAAGAGGAATCTTAAGAGAGGAATTAGGAAAGCTAAAAGAAGGTATGAGAAAACTATGGCAAGCAGGGTGAAAACTAATCCAAAAGAGTTCTACAAATATGTTAATGGTAAGAGGAAAGCTAGAGACAAAATTGGTCCCTTAGAAAATCAGAGCGGAAAACTTTGTGTGGAGCCTAGAGAAATGGGGGAGATATTGAACAGTTTCTTTTCTTCGGTATTCACTAAGGAGAAGGATATTGGGAGATGTGAGATAAAAAAAGCAAATTGGGTAAATATGGGGAATATAGAGATTACAAAAGGTGTAGTTTTAAGGCTTTTGAAGAATATTAAGGTGGATAAGTCTCCGGGACCAGACGGGATCTTCCCCAGGACATTGACAGAAGTGAAGGAGGAAATAGCAGAGGCTCTGGCGGTAATTTTCCAAATGTCATTAGATATGGGGATAGTGCCGGAGGATTGGCGCATTGCGCATGTGGTTCCGTTATTTAAAAAGGGTTCAAGGAGGAAGCCTGGCAACTATCGGCCTGTAAGTTTGACATCTGTGGTAGGTAAATTAATGGAGAAAATTCTTAGAGATAGTACTTATAAACATCTGGATAGACAGGGTCTGATCAGGAGCACTCAACATGGATTTGTGGGAGGAAGGTCATGTTTGACCAATCTGATTGAATTTTTTGAAGAGGTGACTAGGAATGTGGATGAGGGTAGCACAGTGGATGTTGTTTATATGGACTTCAGTAAGGCCTTCGATAAGGTACCACATGGAAGGTTAGTTAGGAAGGTGCAGTCTTTAGGTATAAATTTTAAGATAGTCAAATGGATTGAACATTGGCTGAAAGGGAGAGGCCAGAGAGTGGTAGTGGATAATTGTCTGTCAGGTTGGAGGCCGGTGACCAGTGGTGTGCCTCAAGGATCTGTATTGGGCCCATTGTTGTTCGTTATATACATTAATGATCTAGATGATGGGGTGGTGAATTGGATTAGTAAATATGCAGACGATACTAAGATAGGTGGAATAGTGGATAATGAAGAAGGTTTTCAAGGATTGCAGAGGGATTTGGGCTGCTTAGAAAAGTGGGCTGAAAAATGGCAGATGGAATTTAATGCTGATAAGTGTGAGGTGCTTCATTTTGGTAAGAAGAATCAGAATAGGACATACGTGGTAAATGGGAGAGCATTGAGGAATACAGAAGAGCAGAAAGATTTAGGAGTGATGGTACATCGTTCCCTGAAGGTAGAAACTCACGTGAATAGGGTGGTGAAGAAGGCTTTTAGTATGCTGGCCTTTATCAATCATTGCATGGAATATAGGAGTTGGGAGGTGATGTTGAGATTGTATAAGACGTTGGTGCGGCCTAATTTGGAGTTCTGTGTGCAGTTCTGGTCGCCTAATTATAGGAAGGATATAAACAGAGTGGAGAGAGTGCAGAGAAGGTTTACCAGAATGTTACCTGGGTTTAAGCATCTCGAGTATAGGGAGAGATTGGACAGATTAGGTCTTTATTCTTTGGAGCGTAGAAGGTTGAGAGGGGATTTGATAGAAGTATTTAAGATTATGAAAGGGATAGACAGAATGGATGTGAATAGACTATTTCCATTAAGAGGAGGAAAGATTAAAACAAGAGGACATGAGTTAAGAATTAAGGGGCAGAGGTTTAGAGGTAACATGAGGGGGAACTTCTTTACTCAGAGAGTGGTAGCCATGTGGAATGATCTTCCAGGTGAAATACTGGCGGCGGAGTCAATTGTATTATTTAAGAAAAGGTTGGACAGGTATATGGATGAGAAGAAGATGGAGGGTTATGGGCATTGTGCAGGGAGGTGGGACTAGAAAGGGGTGTTTGGTTCGGTGCGGACTAGAAGGGCCTAATGGCCTGTTTCCGTGCTGTAATTGTTATGTTATGTTATGAGATTCTGGTTGTAAGTGTGGATGAAGAGGAGCACAAGAGCCACCTTATCTCATTGTTTCCAAGGCTTGAGGAATGTGGCATCGTGATCAATCCCAAACAAGTGTTTCTGGTGCTTCTGATCTTGTATTTTTGAGACCTAGAGTTATGCAACATGGTATTTTGCCTGATGAATGGGAAGTGCGTGAATTTTGAGAATTTCCTCCCCCCTTTAAGGTTGGCCAGTTGTGATGGGTTTTAGGTGTGAGGAATTTTTATTGCTGTTCCCTGGTGAATGCCACAGCATCTCTATTACCTCTTACTGAATGACTCAAAGGATCTGATGTCTGTTTCAAAAAGACCCTAACTTTGAAAGACGATGCCGTGTGTGCTTTCCATGATGTGAACACTGTTCTTACAAATTCCACTAAAGTTGTACATCAAATGCCCAAGGCCTTGCTCTCTTACCACAGATGCTTCGGTCAGTGCTGTGGGACCAGTGTTCGAACAACGAGTCTGTGGGCAATTGGAAACTTTGGCATTTTTTGTTCCAGCCAAGTGGTCACCAGCTCAGGACATTTGGCAATAACTCTTATCTATCTATCTCGCAGTGAAACATTTCAGTTTAAAAAAATGTATTTATAGTTTTATATACAGTTCAATATAATAATAGAATCATATCCAAATGATACTTACAATGATCAAAATAGAATAAAAAAATAAATGTTGTACTGTACATAAAAGTGAGAAGAGAAAAAAGTATAAAAGATAAAAAATGCAGATCTAGGTGCAAAGCTCCTGTGATAACTATTCCCTCCCAAAAGGAAAGGCAGGATATTAATAAAATAGTAGAATTAAACCAACATGATAAGGTTCAACCATTAAGATTAAAGAAAAGTGGTTGTGGGGTGGAGAAGTGAATACATTAGATATCCAAACCCATATCTAAATATGGTTTCCATATTTTGATGTATGTATCATACCCAGTTCTAATATAATTCACATTTGCAAAGGGAATACAATTTTGCATTTCCACACAATCAAATTTAAGCTGGGATTCAGATCTAAAACATGAATTTGAAAAATTAGGAATAAATTAATTGATGTGGCATTAAATATAATTGATGAATAAGTTATAATTAACTCATCTATCAAAAACAATAATTACTGTGCCAACAAATGTCAGACCAGCAAAAAGGGTCAATTTCAGTTCCTAAATCCAATTTCCATCTTTCTTTTAATTTATTCAAGTCTGGGTTTGGGGATAACTGTTGAAGTAATAATAAGATATAATTTGGAAATGTTTCTTTGTAATTCCCTCATGAATCCCAATTTCCAATCCAATATTTCAGCTTTTTTACTGAAGGTCATCGTTTGACCATTTGTACAGACCACCAGTCTCTTATGCATACTGTATCTCTACTTGCCAAGGGAGATTCGGCACTTGCACTTCATCCTTCAATTTTCATCGGACACACATGACATCTGAGAGAAAGCGAATGTTGTAATTGGTGCCCAATCCAGGTGCGACATTACATACAACTATTGACATCAATTTCAATGCCATGGCTCATGCACGGTGCACTGATCCCGATTTCATCCGGTGTAACCAAATCTGGTCTCCATCTTCAAGATGTGACCCTGGATGAATCGGGTGAAAAGTTGGTCTGATTTTTTTATCCCCAACAGGAAGGACTAGGCTGTTTGTGTGGGCGGCTATGAGGCAGGAGATTTTCTCTTCACAATCTATCTCTTCATGGTAGAAGAGCATCAATCAAACTGGTGAAGGAACATCTTACCTGGCTTCGTGTTAAACAGAATGTTGGATTATGGGCAAGACCTTGCTTGCTGGGTCAACGCCCTAAAGTCTCCAGGCACATGAAATTCAAGCTGGGGGATTTTGTTGTTTTGGATTCCTATTTCCAGCACGTGCACCTTGTGGCTTGGAAGGTCCACTTCCGCCATCTCGGCAATGTACGTCTCTGCTCACGGGTGAGGACAGGACTACCAGGTGGAAGGATGAAATTCCTATCATCGGCATCTCTGCAGAGACAATTGCTAGGGCTTTTTGGATCATTGGATTCCACCTTTTGGTGTTCTGGGCACTATTACAACAGATCGAGGGTCTCAGTTCGAGTCAGCATTGGTCTGAGCTCTCATTGATCCTCTGGGCACTACCTGAATTATAGCTAAGCATTTTAGGGCCAACAGCGTCTTTGAGCATTTTCATTGACAATCGAAAGCACCATTGACAGCAGGTGGCAAATCATCGACATGGAGCGAACGTTTGCCCATGGTTCTCCTTTGCGTGACTACAGCTGTTAGGGCAGATCATGGATGTTTAGCGGCAGAGCTATTCTATGGCTGTATGCTGACCTTGCCAGGTGAGTTTGTGAATCTGAGTCCAGACACAGTGCTCCATGAACAGGTCAGTTATCTTGACTGTCTTCGAGAAAATGAGAAAACTCTGATGTTCTCCTATGTGGCAGCATCATCTCCAGTGGATGTGCCAAATGATACACAACAGTGTTCTCGTGTGTTACTTTGACATGATGTTGTTCGTAAACCACTTTAGCCCATTAACAATGGTTCTTTCCAGGTCTTATGGCACCATCCATAGTGTTTTGTTGTTGACAGGAATGGAAAAGGTAACACTGTTTCCATCAACAGGTTGAAGCCAGTGTATTTCGAATGTCCACATTCTGCATCAGGTCCAGAGCGAAAGGACCAGTCATACCCCTGCATCGCCTGTCTTGCAGTATCATACAAGATCAGGCTGAACTGTCAATCTTCCAGACCGCTACACTGGGGACAGTTCCATTCAGTCGCCTCCTTGCATGGCTCAGAGGCTGGAGGTGGGGGTGGGGGGAGGGGGCTGTCACGGTGATGCATCTGCCTGCTTTGGGAACGGTGCCAGTTGCCGCTGATGATGTAATTGAAGCATCACGCTGGAGGATTAGCCCATGTGCGCAGGTGTGTTAAACATCAGTATATGGGTGATTGATCTCGGATGCAGGAGGAGTAGAGAGAGAGTGTCAGGATCACCATGTGGCACTGATCCAATGAGAGGTTTGGCTGGGTGGTGTTTGGGGAGTTGAAGAATGCAATGTTGTGTCTGAGGAGGATTGCCTTCTGGAAGAAACGAGTGAGGGTATTCTTTAATTGTTTGTAAATGGTGGTGTATCAGTGCCGTTACAAATCTAACCCTTCCCTACCTCACACTCATTACCCTCTATTATTTTTCCATCCATGTATCTTAGAGTGTTTTGAATGTCCTTATTGTACCAGCCCCGATCTCCACCCCAGCAATGCATCCCAGACCCTCACTGCTCTGTAATTTTTTTTTAAGCTTGTTTAGACGATCAAATCAAAAGATGAATGGAGTTCTACTGCTACATCTTGTGATCTCATCATCATTTCTTTGCAGATTATGGGCAAATTTAGAGAAAAATGTTTGTCTTAAATAAACACTATGAAGGAGAGGGGGAAGGGTGGATCCCTTATTATATCTGCTGTGCAAATACTGCGAGCTGCATTGTTACACCTCAAAACAACACATGTATCACCTCATCATCAGATTTTTAAGAATACCGGGGAATATTAATGATCTAAAATGCCCAAACTGGAGAAATAAGTCGAGATGAATGCCTCGTATTCCCAAATCGGAATGCAATTTGGAAGGCATCATTGGGTTTTAGTGACTTTCTCATGAACCAGAATTTCTCTCACATGGGTTCTTGCTCCTGAGACCATTCTCTTGCCTCCATTTCAATAAAGTGGCTACTTTCCCTTCCTGGCTCCCATGCAAGCTCGCTGTGGCTTCTTTTGTACTGACTGTCATTATGTTGTTGCAAAGTACTGTCCATCCATCTTTTCTCAAAATCTGGACTAATCCGTACCAATTCACGAAATATTGATGCTCTCCATTTATTGACTTTCTTGATTTGAGTTTCTTCCCATCCAACGTGGTTTGACAGTGGATGGCACAATCGCAACTCTGTGCGCTGCCATTGATAGGGATGGGGTTCAAATCTTGCTCTCTCTGTGAGGAGTTTCTATGTTCTCCCTGTGTGTGCTTAGGTTTTCCCCGGGATGGGGGAGGGGGCTCCAGATTTTTCCCACTGTTCAAAAAGTGTGGGGGTGTTGAAGGTGAATTGGGAGGCACAGGTTTGTGGGCCTAAAGGGTCTGTTACTGAGCTGTAACTAATCTTAAAGTATCGCATTGACTCTGATATGTCACTAATGTAAATCTTGGTAGTAATGGTGTGTATGATTCTGCTTTGTCTTGATCTCTGTGGCTATTGGCCTCGTCTCTCATGTGGAACCCTATAACTTGGGTGTTTTGGAATTACCTAGTTGTGAGCAGTATATCTGAATGAATAGCTTCGCTAATTATTCACCATGTTCATGTTTAAAGTCTATCTATCCTTGTCTGCCAAGTCTGCACTGGAAAATTGCAAATGTTACTCCACTCTTTAAGAAGGAAGAGAGGCAAAAGACTGTCAATTTGAGACCACATCTTCACATTAAAAAAAATAATTATCACGTAAATTATGTTATCTTTTCCAAACAAATACAAGCCTTCATTTTGCCAACAATTCATATTTAAATCCACATAATTTTTCCACGCAATAACAATACATTCCCCAACCAATGCTAATGCGAACCGAATAAACTCAATTAGAGATTTATCCATTCTTAAACCCATTGTTAAAGTTGTAATATACCCCATTTAAAAAAAGCAGTGGATCTACCATTAAAGTAGTCTCTAATAAATCTGCCTTAAACTGTTTAATTGTTATCCAAAAAGATTTACATTATCACACAACCAGACAGAATTGAAAAAAAAAGTACCAATTTGAGTCCCACAATGAATACATAAATCTGAATGACTAAATCCATATCTTTTTAACTTTTCTGGTGTTTAATTCAACTGATGTAGAAAATTGTAGTTCACCAAATTTAGTCACAATATCTTCACACAGAGTAGTCCATCCTTCTTGGGATAATTCTAAGGATAAATCTTTCTCCCCTTTAAGCTTTGATTTATCTCAATCCAGTTTAGCCATTTTCTCTTGCAACAAAGAATACATTTCTGAAATAAATCCCTTTCTGCCCCATTTACAATTAAATTTTTAAATTTAGTTAACTTAGGCATGTTCGATTCCCGCCCAAAACTCTTCACTACTGGAGCATGTACTTGAAAATATGCAAGCAAAGAATTTAACAGTACCTCAATTTTTTCCTGAAGCCTAACATAAGAAAACAATATCCCATCTTCAAAACAATCTGCTAACACTTGAACACCTTTCATGTTGCAAATCTTTAAATACTGAGATTATTCATCGAGAAGGAGATGTATTTATCCTGATATAATGGAATTTGTAATAAAACCTTATCTCCAGTTCCTATTGACAGATTTCTTTTATACCAAGTATCACATACATGTCATAATACTGGCACATTATAATAATGCAAAAGACGAGGAGTCCATCTAAATATACACTGATGTATAATAGAATGAGAAATCTGTGATAATAACATTTTAGCCCAGTGTGGAGGTTGATTAACATCGAACATCATATTAATAAATTTTAACTGATAATTAACTATTAATTTAATGAATAATTCTGAAAATGAAGCCATTGTCGTCCCTAATGCATATTGCCATGTTAAGTTTTGCAACAATACTCGAGCCAATGAACCTTTCTATAAAAATATTCTGATTGCTGCATTACTCTTTAAAAAATATGTTTGGACACGAACATGGAATTGATTGAAAAAGATATTGAATTCAAGGAAAAATATTCATTTTTAATACAATTCACATGTGCCATTCATGTCAAAGGAAGATCTTTCCATTTAATTCAATCAGCTTTAATTTTATCAATAGAGAAACATAGTTAAACTTACACAAATGTTGATAATCTGCATCAAACATTACCCCTAAATATTTAATTTTCTTCGTCCATCTAAGCTGTGTAATCTGTTTACAAGCAGGATAATCTTCCTCTGTAATTGGTAATATCTTCCTCTTATCCCGATTAACCTTATAACCAGACATTTCTCCATATTGTACCAAACAGGTTTGCAGATGTCATAACGATTACTGAGGATTTGTTAAATATATTGGTACAAAGGAACCTTATATTCTCTTCATTTATTTTAATCCCACTAATTTTATCATTTTGTCTTATAGCTTGGGCTAGCAGTTCTATCACCAAGGGTGACAAAGGACAAACTTCCCTTGTGGAGCGTGTTAAATTAAAGGTATCTGAAATTTGTCCATTTGTCACCATCCTCGCGAAAGGATTTTTATACAAGGCTTTAACTCAACCAGTTAAAAAAGGTCCAAACTTTAATCTTCAAGTACTTTAAATAAAAAGTACCTTTCAACTCGATCAAAGGCTTTTTCTGCATCTAATGCCACGATCATTGATTGATTCAAACAATGTCTTGACACATGAATCAACGTCAACAGTCTAACAATATTTTCAGAAGAAAATCTGTTCTTAATAAAACCTGCTTGATCAACATGTATTAAACGTGGTAAATATTTTGCAACTCTATTGGCCAATACCTTAGCTACTATCTTATAAACTACATTTTATAAAGATATTGGTCGATATGAGGCAACTTTCAATGGGGCTCTTCCTTTTTTGCAATAACTAAGTCTAGCTCTAGAAAAGTATTCTGGAAATGCTTTTGCTCTTCTGTAGCTTGTTTAAGAACATCCATCAAAACAGGAGACAAGACTTCATAAAATTCTTTATAAAACCCTCCTGTAAACCCATCTTCTCCAGGTGATATTCAATATCGCTTCTTCAATTTCTAAATCACTGAAAGGAACTTACAATTCTGTCCTATCTTTATCATCCAAAACCGATAACTCCAAACTACCTAAAAAAAACTCAACACGTTCCTCATCCTGATTTACTTCAAAAGAATATAAATTCTGGTAAAATGAGTGAAATTCATCATTCATTTCCTGAGGTTTAAAAGTGACTCCTGTATTATTTCTTATCGCATTTATTGTCCTTGATGCCTGTTCAGTCTTTAATTGCCGAGCGAAAACCTTATGCGCTCTTTCTCCTAACTCATAGTAACGCTATTTGGATCATTGTATTAATTTTTCATATTTATATGTTTGCATTATATTATAACAGTTTCAACTGAATCAAAAAGGTCTTTTTATCCACAGTCGAATTTAGTTGGAATTCCTTTTCTAACATTGTTATTTCCTTCTCTAAACTTTGGCTCTCTGCCAAATGCTGTATCTTAATTCTTGCAGAATAATTGATTATCAGACCTCTTAAATAAGCTTTTAAAGCATCCCACGAAACAAATTTACTTTGTACTGAATATGTATTAATTGGCAAATAAGACTGAATATGGTCTTTGATATAACTTAGAAATTTTGGTTGCTTCAATAACATCCCATTAAATCTTCAGCGATATGGGGTGTCTACATTATGCAAACCAGAACATGTGCTGGTGCATAATCCTTTATCCAGAACCCTTGGGGGAGTCATTGTGTTCTTAATTTCAGATTTTTCTGGATTACGGAAAGCCAGATTTAAGCCCACCCGAATCATGCTGCTGTATCCACGCTCACTCCCTTCCAGTCACGCTGCCATTTTTCCCCCAGCCTTCCCCCACCTGACTTGTGCTGCCGTCTCTCTCCCCACTTGCTGGTGTTTGGAGCTTTCTGGATTTTAGATGTCTGGATAAAGGATTGTGTACTTCTACTTAACAATGAGGAATGATCAGACAAATCCTACTCTTATACTCTGCATGTATAAATCCACCCTGTAATTGTACTGACATTAAGCAAAAGTCAATTCTCGAAAAAGAATCATGTCTGGGTGAATAAAAAGAAAAGTCTTTTTCTGTCAGTATTAACTTCCTCCAGATTTCCAACAAATTCAAATCTTTCATTGAGTCTAACATCCATTTAGCTATTTTGGTTCTTTGTAAAGTTTTTGGAAATTTATCCAACACACAATTAAAATCCCCACCAACCAAAATATTTTCATTAGCTTGACCCAGATTCCAAAAAGTTTCAGAAATCGCGTCTTCATTATTTTCATTGGGTAGATAAACATTCATCAAAGTCCATGCTTCAGCAAAAATTTTACAATTCACCAACAGCTCTCGACCCAATGTGGCAGAGAATGATTCCAACTGAAACGGTATCTTCTTATGAACCAAAGTAGCAAAACACCTCGAGCTTTCGAATTAAATGAAGATGCAAAAACATGTCCGACCCAATCTCTTTTCAATTTCGTATGTTCTTTCTCAGACAAATGAGTTTCTTGCAAAAAGGCAACATCAACCTTCATTTTCTTTATATATGCCAATATTCCCTTCCTTTTCATTGAATTATTAAGTCATTTAACATTAAAGGTCAAAAAATTTAAATGAGCCATAACTTAATTTCCTCCTCAGATTGACACTTCACACAGCAATTACAATTAGATATATTTTTTAAAAAACCCATACACCCCTTTCAAACAATAAGAAACCTCTGTAAAAAATGTAAAAACCTAAGAGCCCAAGAGTCGGACCCCCCTCTGTGGACCAGGTGCAGTCAATACCGCAAGTGGCAGATGACTTTAGAAGTAGCAGAGTCAATCACCACCCCCCAACCGAACATTAAAACATCCCAATGGTAACACCCACATTGAGCTTGAGCTTCATCTTCAATATCACTCACCAATTCTGATTCCAACTTCTTTTTCCCGTTCCCTTCCCAATCTCATCCTCGGACATTTTCCCCATCGATTCCTTCAAATCTGGGAAGGAATTTGCAAAAGATAATGCACCATAAGGACTCTCAAAACATTGAGACTGATCTCGCCCATAAATCACCTTAAATATCGTCGGATACCGAAAAGTAAACTTATACCCTTTCTTCCACAGAACTGCTTTGACCAGATTAAACTCTTTCCATCACTTAATAATCTCCTGACTTAAATTATCATGAAATAAAACCCTATTGCCTTGATACATCGTAGGGCTTTGATCAAGGCGAGCTTTCTGATCCGCAAGCCGCAATATAATTTCTCTATCCTGATATCACAAACATCTTAAAAGAACCGCTCTTGACATTTGACCCAGAAAAGGTTTTCTTCTTCACGCCCTATGAGCCCTATCTAAAAAGACTCGACTCCCAACAACTCTGGAATCCAATTACAAAAATAATTTTACAGGATCTGAACCATCAATATCTTCCGGCAGAACAACTATCTTAATATTATTAGACAACTTTGATTTTCTAACGAATCAATGTTTTTTAACAAATCTCTCTTCTGTAAACAAATCCTCAATGTAATCCATTCTCTCTGCATAATGTTCCACATGGTCCTTCCAGTCAATAAAAATGTCTTCTATCTTCTGCAATTGATCTTGTCCAGTATCCATTGCAGTTAAACTCTTATTAATATCAACTTGAATAAATGTAATTTCTTCACACATACCAGCCATTATTTCCTTTATACCAGCAAATTGATCATTTAAAGTTTCAAAATTTTAGGTCAAAAAAGACATAATCTTTTCATTTGGTTGGATCAGTTCTGTAGACATGAGGTTGACTTCCATCCCTGTTACAGGGGCTTTGAAGACTGGGGAAGGTGTCTGTGGTGAACCAACAGCTTTCATTGGAGAAGGAGATGTTCTTAAAGTCTTAGGCCACCCTTCAATGAGTCCAACTGCAGAAAGTAGTCATTCTTGTTCTTCTTCATCTCGAACTTTTAATTTGTCCTCCTCCAACTCATACCTGGCAGCCCTACTGCAGATCTGATCCAGAATTTCCTGCATGTGAGAACATCCATCCATACTGAGAAGCTCAGTAGCACGCAGGGGAGTATCTCCAGATGGGCTGCTGCATACTGTCAGTCACCTTCCTGCTAACTTGTGCTCGCATTTGGGCACCCACCCCCCACTCTCCTTAGTCAAGCCAGACTCGGGTCAGATACCACGCTCGCACTCCTCCTGGCCTGCCGCCAGGCCAAAGATCTTGGCGACATCTTGCGTCTCTGGAGGCGCAGAGGATGCGGACGTTTCTTCCAGCTTCTCCCGAGTTCTAAGTTGAGGTTTCGGATCTATATATAACTGTTGCTGAGGTTCCTTCTGGAAGGTCAGCCTTGCTTCTTCTGCACTTTTCACAGGTTGAAAACCTAGGTTTTTTCTAAGTTGCTTGTAATGAAATGTTGTATGTACTGACCAGTACAGGCACGGGCTGCTCCCCCCACCCCACCCCGCCGCACCTGATGGCATCCTCTCCTGGAATCCTCCCCTGTGACCCAGGGCATAAAGGTCGAGCCACCTCTTCCTTCCCTTCACTTCCCTCACTTGGACCCGGGCCTGCAGTCTTTTGTGTAATAAAGCCTATCGTTCCCCTCAGTCTTTGTCTCTGTGATTATTGGGGCAACTGGTCGTGCCCAAAACTATTTTTTTCCCTTCTTCATTTCCAGAATCCTACAGTAGAAAATTATTGTTCAAAACATTGATAAAGTCAAAAAAGTCACTACAGTTCGAGTATTGAACAGTTCAGTCAGGGTGAGGTGTCTTCTCACGTTTTTTATTGATGCCATCTTTCCACGACACCCCCCCCCACCTCCCCTCAGTTGACTCCTTGAACACCATCCAATCCATGGACTCTAGGCAGCCCTGCAGCTGTCTTCCCTCCTGTGACCACCTTCTGGTTGTCCTGATCTCATAAGTGTTGTGAGCAATTTTAGGCCCCATTTCTAAGAGAGGATGTGATGGACCAGAGGTGGTTTACAAGAATGATCCTGGGGATGAGTGGAATAATGCTTGAGGAACATTTGATGGTTCTGGGTCTGTACTCGCCCGAGCTTAGAAGGATGAGGCAGGACCTCATTGAAATCTGATGAATAGTGAAAGGGCTGGATAGAGAGGATTTTGCCAGTACTGGGAGAGTTTAGGACCAGTGGGAACAACCTCAGAATAAAAGGATGTCTGCTTAACACGGAGACGGAGAAAACTTTTCATCAAGAACAGTGATTTTCAAACTCCTCCTCCACACCCCCACCCCCTGGATCATATTCCACTTAATCCCTTTGCCAGAAGTGCTCTGTTAATAAGGGATTACTTAAGGAGGAATGTAATTGAAAAGAAAAATTTCAAAAACCACTTTTTTTAATCGTACCTCATTGACTTGTTCTGTGCGTGATTTCATAACTCCCGAGGAAATGGGCCAATGACAATTTTTCTCAAGCAAAATTTTCCCTCACAATTGGGTCCACTGCAGTCTTTCTCAGCCTTTCTTCCCATTCATATGCCACTTTAAGCAATCTCCTACCCATTTTTCGACACTCCAAGGAATAAAGTCCCAACCTGTTCAACCTTTCCCTGTAGCTCAACTCCTGAAGACTTGGCAGCTTCTTAGTAAATCTTCTCTGCACTCTTTCAATCTTACTAATACCATTCCTGTAGCTAGGTGACCAGAACTGTACACAATACTCCAAATTTGGCCTCACCAACACCTTAAACAACCTCACCATAACTTCCCAACACCTATTTTCAATATGTTAATTAATGAAGGCCACGGTGTCAAAAGCTGTCTTTAGAACCCGGTCGTCCTGTGACACCACTTTCATGGAATGATGTAATTGTGTTTTATCTCTTGCTGCCGATTTGTATAACTTGGCTGTTCAATTTCATAATGTTGGCTTCTGGACTATTTTATTGTGCCCCTTGATCTAGAGAGTTCTGGCAGAGCAAAGCAATTTTGTTTTCTTTTGTCAGCTCAAATTTTGTCACATTGATCCAAAAACAAGTATTTTCACCATTCCTTCATTTCAGATTCTCTGCAGCTGTCGTATTGAACCTCACAGTGACGGCATCATGTTTGTCTTGTTTATCCTTTACCCCTCCATCCAGACAGATGTGCTGATCAAAGAGTCGACTCCACTCATCCAGCACCACTGCCATTTCTGCTGCTCGGGCTTTTCATCCCATGTATTCAGTTTGTTATTTCCCCTCTTCTTTTTCACAGCAAATAGAATCAGGTTTATTTGATCATCTTTCTGAATCCCAGTGAAAGGTTATCGACCTGATTTTTTTTAACTCCGATTATTTTTCCAGTAGATGATCTGCTGAGTATTTCCAGCATTGAGATTTTATTTTATTGCCTTGGTGTATTACTGAGTGCTTGAATGGGAGAAGAAATGTGGGTTGGGTCAAGTGGAGATGTTTCGATCATGGAGTGGATTTAGAAAAATAGACGTAAAAGGGGAGGGTGCATGGAAATAGTTGATTCATCTTTTCAAATTGTTTTTTGAGCTATGATTGTTTTCTCCTCTTATTGCAATTTTGGTAATTCAATTTTAGCGAGAAACTCATCTATTTTGTCTTCTTTCCCTTCAATCTCAGTTCGGTATAATTGGTCCTAGAATTCCTTAAAGTTTTCATTGATCTCTGTTGGGTTTTATGTAATTTGTTTGTCTTTTTTCCTTGATGCCAAAACCGTTCTTTTAGCTTGTTCTGTTTTAAGCTGCCAAGCTA
This sequence comes from Narcine bancroftii, assembly GCF_036971445.1. Lineage (NCBI taxonomy): Eukaryota > Metazoa > Chordata > Chondrichthyes > Torpediniformes > Narcinidae > Narcine > Narcine bancroftii. The sequence continues at coordinate 34,632,971 of NC_091479.1, forward strand.
GTATTTTGTGCGTTTTTTTCTCCTCACTCGTAATACTTCTGCTTTATTTTCATTATGTTCTTCTCCACCTTATACATTTGTAGTGTTTCATATTTTTTTTTGTCTGCCAATTCTCTTCTTTTTGTTGTATCTTTCCTTGACACTAGATCTTTTTCTGTACTTACTATTTCCCTTTCCAGCTGTTCTATTTCCCGATTGTAGTCCTTTTTCATCTTAGTTACATAACTTATTATCTGCTCTCTGATGAAGGCTTTCATTGCATCCCATAATATAAATTTGTCTTTCACTGATTCTATATTGATTTCAAAGTACATTTTAATTTGGCGCTCAATAAATTCTCTAAAACCCTGTCTTTTAAGTAGCATGGAGTTTAATCTCCATCTATATGTTCTTGTTGGGATGTCCTCCAGTTCTATTGCTAATAACAGGGGTGAGCGTTCAGATAACAATCTAGCTTTATATTCCATTATCCTAAATCTCCCTTGGATATGGGCTGACAACAGGAACAGGTCAATCCTTGAGTATGTTTTATGTCTACTCGAATAATGTGAGTATTCCTTCTCCTTTGGGTGTTGCTTCCTCCATAGATCCAAAAGTTGCATTTCCTGCATTGATTTAACCATAAATTTGGCTACTTTGTACTTTCTGCTAGTCTTTTGTCCAGTTTTATCCATCTTTGAATCCAAATTAAGGTTAAAGTCCCCTCCTATCAATATATTCCCCTGTGTTTTTATAATCTTCAAAAAAATATTTTGCATAAACTTTTGATCCTCTTCATTAGGTGCATATATATTGACCAAATTCCAGAGTTCTGAATATATCTGACACTTTATCATTACATATCTCCCTGCTGGATCTATTATTTCCTCCTCTGTTTTGATTGGTACATTTTTATTGATTAATATAGCTACACCTCTGGCTTTTGAATTATATGATGGTGCTGTTACCTGCCCTACCCACTCTCTCCTTAATCTCTTCTGTTCCACTTCAGTTAGATGTGTTTCCTGCACGAATGCTATATCTATTTTTTCAGTAAATTTAATATCCTCTTCCTTTTGATTTGGTTATGTATTCCATTAATATTTATAGTCATATAGTTCAACATAGCCATCTCATACTTTGTTTAAATCTCATTTCCGATTCCTCACCACCACCTTTCCCCTTTTCCCCATTTCCATTTCTCAGTTTTCTTTTTTTGAACGCACTGTATGACAACACTTCTAAAACATAAAATATTTCCACCATTCCCACATCTATAATTCCCTTAACCCCAACTGTCCCCCATCTCTGAGTCACCCCTTGTCCCTTGCTGGGCAACCACAACTTCCCTCTCCATTCAGACTGCGAACCCGTTCGCAAGTGTCAACTGATTTCGCAGTAACTGTTATTCTCTCCCACCCAACCCCCTCCAGAAAAGACTTTTATCTTCACATTATAACAAAGCTCCTACTCGTTTCTTCTCTTTTTCTTTTTATGTTTTATTTATTTATTTGTTAACTCCTCCTCTTTTCTTTCCCCCTACTCCCTGACTTCCCTTTTCTTCCCTCCTTAAGTTCTTACTTATACATTATTTTTACATCTTTATATATAGTTTATTGTTGTTCTTTGTTCTTGTTACATCTCTTCATCTCTCTGTCTGTCTTGCAGGTGTTCTGCAAATTCTCGTGCATTCTCCAGATCCGAGAACAGTCCGTTTTGCTGCCCCGGGTAACTATTTTAAGCACCGCTGGATATCTTAACATAAATTTAAATCCTTTCTACCATAGGATCGATTTTGCTGCATTAAACTCCTTCCTCTTCTTTAGGAGCTCCAAACTTAAGTCGGGGTAGAAAAAAAATTGACCTTTGTATTCCAGTGGTTTTTTCTCTTCTCTAATTTTATTCATTGCCTTCTCCAATATATTTTCTCTTGTCATGTATTTCAGGAATTTTACTAAAACGGATCTTGTTTTTTGTTGTGACTGTGGTTTCGGGGCTAATGTTCTGTGTGTGCTTTCTATTTCCATTCCTTCCTGCATTTCTGGCATTCCCAGGACCTTTGGGATCCATTCTTTTATAAATTCTTTCATATCTTTGCCTTCTTCATCTTCCTTAAGGCCCACTATCTTTATATTGTTTCACCTACTATAGTTTTCCATTATATCCAACTTCTGGGCTAACAACTCCTGTGTTTCTTTAATTTTTTTGTCACTTTCTTCCAATTTTTTTTTTAGGTTGTTCACTTCCATTTTTAATGCCATTACACGTTCTTCCACATTTTCTGATCCTTTCCCTACATCTGTTATGACCAGCTCTATTTTACTCACTTTTTCTTCTGTACTTTTCATTTCACTAAATTCTAGTGTCAGCCATTCTTTTAATGCTTTCATTTGTTCATGAAAAATAATTTTTCTTTATGTACTCTCCATTCATTTTACCTCCTATTCCTCTGTGCAGAGCTTGGTGTTCTCCTTCTTCTTCTTCTGTGTCTGCTCTTGGGTTTGTGTCTTCTATTTCTCTTCCTTGTATCTGTGTCTCTTTGGACTTTCTGGTTGAGCTGCTTGTCTCAGTTTTTTGCGTTTTTTTTTCCATGGTTTCTTGATGTTGGTCCTCTTCTTCTGGGCTGTTTATCTGTTGTGTCTCTTGCTTCCTTTTTTCTTTCTCATCCCTCCCTTTCTAGTTGCTTTCTTTATCTTCCAGCTGGGAGCCCTGCTGTCGGGCATCTCACAGCTGTTGGTGCTGTGGAGTTTAACTCCACAGCCGGTCCCCCTCCCGTCAGTATGCTCCTTGTCGTGCGCATCGTGCATGCACGATTCTTCGCGTATCCGCAGTGGTGCACCCCTGTTTGGCTCCGTGAGCCATTTTTGCTGTCCCACAGTTGGTGGGTCGCGACCCTGCGGTGTCTCCACTCACCTCGGGGAGCGGGCTCCTCTTTCCACGGTGGGTCCCTGCTTTTTCGTGCAGGTAAGGCCTTCACTTTCTCTTCTGGTGTCTTTATTCTTTTCTTCCTGTTGTTTTGGCTTTTCTTTCTGAGGAGCCATTTTCTCCACACCTTTATTTTTTATTCGTTATGATTTGTGTGTCTGGAGCTGTAATGGAGGATTAAAACCATGTGCACAGATGCTTTTTGCTTATGTGGAACTGACGACATTGGGTCCACACGCAGGTCACCTTACTTTCAGAACTAGCAGATGTAATTAAACTCAGCCATGGGGATTTATCTGAAGATACACTTTGAAATGGAATTCCACTGTGAGGCCCAGGGAAAGCAGTTGTCAAATGCAACACTCTGAAATTGACGAATTGGTCACAACCTGTCTTGCTCGAGAAGTTTTAATAAGTCTTTGTATCTACGAGATAAACCAGGAAATCATAACATCCTGGTTCCATAATAATTAATCTTCTAAATTGTAGAATATAATGTTCAATTTTGATTTTGACTGATAAATATTAGAAGGAGTAGGCGCATGATTAATTCTTTTTGGGGTATATAAGCCTGTGGTCCTGCTACTGAAGTTTAGACTCTCCGAGGGGTGGGAACACCCCTTGTCAAGAAGGAAGAACAGCCAGAGTCCAAGCAACGTCCCGGTCGGGGGAGGTGGAGAAGCTGCTACTGGCGCCCTGACAACCTACTACAAGTGTGCAGTTGTTGCCTCGCTTCGGCAGTTGGGACCAGCCCAGGCATTGATAAGTATAGTTGGGAAGGGCTTGCATATTGTAGTGTGAAATCAGCTTTTGAATTAGTAATAAACATTTGTATAAACTGAACTGCTCTCGGTGAGTGTGTGTCTATTTTCTTTCGGTGGCTCAAACACTGTGACCAATCTAAAATGAACAAAATGAGAGGTATAAGTTTACCCAAAACAGGGGCTTTGCTTTTTCTTCACTTATTTCCTTTTTTTCTGGAGAGGGCTGGTATTCTCCTACCGGCCCCTACTCCATTACATGACTCTTCCAGTTTATCTTTCTTATTGAGGGGGATTCCACAATGTAACTTTGTTATTTGAATGAATTCATCAGAATGAACATGTGATGTGATTTTTACCCGCCGTCTAACCTTGTAAGTGAGTGAGTCCCACCTTTTGACCTTGTTTTCTCATTGGAGTTCGACATTGAAAATGTTTTGTTAGTGAGTTCGACAGTGTAACCTTGTGATGTGAGTGAGTTCCAAAGAATAATCATGTTTTCTTTGTGAATCCCATATTGTAAACTTTATGTTAGTGAGTCCCACAGTGTAATCATGTCTTCTTTATGAATCCCACATTGTAAATGTAATGTGAGTGAGTTCCACAGTGTAAACTTGCTTTGTGGGAGATTTGCACGGTATAATCTTGTTTACTTAGTGAATCCCACATTGAAAATATTATGTGAGTGAGTCCCACAGTGTAAACTTGGTATGTGGGAGATTTGCACGGTATAATCTTGTTTACTTAGTGAATCCCACATTGTAAATGTTATGTGAGTGAGTCCCACAGTGTAAACTTGGTATGTGAGAGATTTGCACAGTTTAATCTTGTTTACTTAGTGAATCCCACATTGTAAATGTTATGTGAGTGAGTTCCACAGTGTAAACTTGGTATGTGAGAGATTTGCACGGTATAATCTTGTTTACTTTGTGAATCCCACATTGTAGATGTTATGTGAGTGAGTCCCACAGTGTAAACTTGGTATGTGAATAATTTTCACAGTGTGACCTGGTGATGTGAGTGAGTTTCAAAGTGTGACATTTTTATGGAAGTGAACTTCACAGTATCAACCTGTAAAGTTCTTGAGTCTCAGAGTATAAAATTGGGATTTTAAAATGGAAAGGAACTACAAACACGAAAATAAATGCCATTTTGGGAAACGTTTAATCTTTGTTTTCACAAGCTATGAACTGTGTTGTGTATAAATTAACAGCACATGTAAAACGATTTTTCTTCAAGAAAACAAAATGTACATCAGGAAATTCACATCGACATTTCAATTTTAAATATGTGCTAAAATGTAACTACAAACACTAAAATAAATGCTATTTTGGGAAAAGTTTTATCTTTGTTTTCACAAACTATGAACTGTGTTGTATATAAATTAATTTCATATGTGAAACGTTCTCAGAGGTTGGAAAAAAATACTTTTCTACAAGAAACAAAATGTAGATCAGGAAATTCACATCCTCATTTCTATTTTAAAAAAACATAATATAAATGCTAAAATGAAACTACAAACATTAAAATAAATGCTTTTTTGGGAAATGATTAAACATTGTTTTGACATCTATGAACTGTCATGTTTAAATATTAATAGCACTTGTAAAACAGTTAAAGAAGTTGAAATATGTACTTTTCAACCAGAAACCAGAATGTAGTTAGGGAAATTTGCATTTAAGTTTCAATTTCATCAAGGATTCCACAGTGTCAATCTGTCAGGTTAGTGTGTCTCCGGCGGCTGCGTCCCTGCGGAGACTATCGACGACTCAACGAGGCAACCATTCCTGACCGTTACCCCATCCCTCACATCCAGAACTTTACGGCCAACCTGCACGGTGCGAGGGCTTTCCCCAAGGTTGACCTGGTGTGCGGATATCACCAGATCCCGGTGCACCCTGAGGACGGACCCAAGATGGCCACATCACCCACTTTGTCAATATAAGCATCTGTATGAGTTAACCCTTGGATTACCAAATTAATCATCCTTTGGAATGTAGCAGGGGCATTTTTCATGCCAAAAGGTAACACGTTATACTCATATAAACCGGATGGAGTTACAAAAGCCGAAATATTCTTTCCTCTCCCAGTTAAAGACAGACACCAGTAACCTTTCAACAAATCCAACTTAGTAAGAAATTTAGCTTTGCCAATTTTATCAATACAGCCATCTGTTCTCGGAATAGGATAAGCATCTGTTTTAGTTACTGAATTAACCTTCCTGTAATCTGAACTGAACCTAATAATTCCATCTGGTTTCGGTACCAGAATACAAGAAAAAAAATCTTTCTGAGTTTGAAGGTCTAATAATGTAATTTTTCAACATATATTCCACCTCCTGATCCATGATTTTACTCCTTAATGTATATACTATATGGGTGTTTATTCATGGGACTTGCTTCTCCCACGTCTACATCATGATAAATCACTGATATGTTTATTTTGGCACATCAGGAACAAATCTGTAAATTTCAAAATTACTTCCTTCAATTGCATCTTTTTCTTGTGATTTAAGATGACCTAACTTTTCCTCCAAATTTTCCAAAATTGCAGAGTTCGACAGGCGCTCAGGAACCATGGTTTCTTTAAGGTTACCCTCACAAGATTTTGTTGCCATAATCTTATGATCGATAACTTCTTCAACCCTCTCAACAGCAAACACCTCTGAAACACATGGTTCTCCACTCCCCTTATCCTCATCATAAGGTTTGGGGGTGGTGCACATCTCTGCGAATGAACCGGCCCTGTTTGTACCGCTGCGCTGGCGGGGCAGCTGAAGAAGATGGCGCTGTCAGGGCTTGCTTATTGCCTCGTGGCCTCAGTTTGTGTCCCAGGCCACTTCATGACGTCACCACTGCGTGGGGCAGAACAAACGTTGGCCTTAAATTGGGGCGCTCCAAATTCAATTAAACAATTGTCCTGGAAATTCCATCAAGTCCTGTGGTGTTTTCTGTGTGTAGCGGCCATGACATTGGTGACCCTGCAGAGCCCAGATGACATCTGGTCTCAAATCATGGATTCCTCGGCGATCAGCACTGTCTCTGTGAAGCTCCCCCATTCTGGACCCACCGGCCCCGCACATGGATCAGGCAGGTGGAGGCGGAGCTTCAACTCCAGCAGATCACCATGTGTGTTCTACCACATGGTGAGTGTCCTCAACAAGGAAACAGCAGCCAGAGTTGATGATCTGATCCATGATCCCTCTGAGGAGGACAAGTACATTGCCCTCAAAACCCTCCTCCTCAGCATCTTTAAACTCTCCTTGGTCACCATTATCCCTATCCATGATAGGCCGAATTAATGCTATTAAGATGATGATCTTACCTAAATTTTTATATATATTCCAAGCTATACCTATTTTTGTTCCTAAATCTTTTTTTGATAAGGTCGATTCTAAATTGTCCTCGTATATCTGGCAAAACAAGAATCCTAGATTGGGGAAAAAATATTTACAGAAATCTAAACTAGAGGGACGGTTGGCATTACCCAACTTTAGAATTTATTACTGGGCAATTAATATTAGTTACTTAAGGTATTGGTTGAATTATTCAGAATTATCTCTAAATCCCCATTGGGTAAATTTAGAAATTAAACCGATACAAAATTTTTCAATTAGCTCTATTTTGGGAGCTGCTCTCCCTTTTACTCTTACTAAATTATATAAACAAATTGATAATCCAATGGCTAAACATACACTACGTATATGGTTTCAATTCCGGAGATTTTTTGGCCTAAGTCATTTTATCTTGGAAACTCCTATTGTACTAAATTTCCTTTTTCATCCCTTTCTAATTGATCAAGCTTATTTACTCTGGAAAGTTAAAGGTATAACATGCTTTTCGGATTTATTCTTGGATAACTCTTTCATGTCATTTGAACAATTATCCATGAAATATGATTTACCTCGATCTCATTTCTTTCGATATTTGCAGATTAGGAGTTTCTTAGTTTCGACTTTACCCTCTTTTCCCAATCGGGAGACTACGACTGTTTTAGAGGATATACTATATTCAAAATTCCCTCCAAAAGGTGTGATATCTAAATTATAATTACAAAAATAAATTCTGGGACTTTTGAAAAGTTTAAAAATGATTGGGAAAGAGAACTCAACCTTCATATTTCTAATGAAAATTGGAATAAAATTCTGCGACTGGTAAACTCTTCTTCTCTATGTGCAAAACATTCACTAATACAGTTTAAAGTTGTTCATAGAGCTCATATGTCTAAAGATAAACTCCATCGCTTTTATTCTCATATCGATCCTATATGTGATAAATGTCAATTGGAAATAGTTTCCCTTACACATATGTTTTGGTCCTGTCCCTCTTTACAGAATTATTGGAAGGAAATTTTTTCCATTATATCTACTGTTTTGAATATTGATTTACAACCACATCCCATTACTGCAATTTTTGGATTACCTATGATAGATTTGACTTATTTATCTCTTCCTGCGGATCGTATGATTGCTTTTCTTACACTAATGGCTAGAAGATCTATACTATTAAATTGGAAAGAGGTAAATCCTCCCACTGTTTTCCAATGGTTTACCCAAACTATACTATGTTTAAATTTAGAGAAAATTAGAAACTCTGTCTATGAATCCCCTTCTAAGTTTGAGTTAACCTGGCGACCATTTATTCAATATTTTCATTTGTGGTGAGTTGATCTGGCTCTGTTTTCTTTTTATGATTATGTATGATAATTGGGCTGTAAGATGAGATCGGAGTGATCGGCATGGTTTAGCTATATCTGTAGGTTTTTTTTTTAAGTTTTTTTAAAATTCAGATTTGTTTTTTCTTCTTTTTTGGGTTTTTTTTTCTCTTTTTTCATATATTGTTATTAATTATATCTTTTTTTTTAGAGATAGTTCACACCCTAAACTGATCAAATTTTTTTTTATGATATATTTTTATTCTGTAATATTATTGTTTAATATCTCTGTATTAATTCATTACTTACTATGTATTTTTTTATATCTCTTTGAACTGTATGTGTTTATAAATTATAATAATAATAAAAAGATTGAAAAAGAAAAGAAAGACTCTCCTGTCGGCAGCACGCAGCCAGGCTGATGCACCTCAATGGCCTGGGGGACAGACCTATATAGTATATACATTAAGGAGTAAAATCATGGATCAGGAGGTGGAATATATGTTGAGAAATTACATTATTAGACCTTCAAACTCAGAAGGTTTTTTTTCTTGTATTCTGGTACCGAAACCAGATGGAATTATTAGATTCTGTACAGATTACAGGAAGGTTAATTCAGTAACTAAAACAGATGGTTATATTATTCCTAGAACAGATGACTGTATTGATAAAAATGGCCTTCTTGGACGAGATGCTTGCACTGATAGAAGGTCACAGACCCTGCCTGATGCTTGAGCAAGCCTACCTCGAACAAATGCCAGAGGACATCCCGTTCCTGCAAGCAGACGAGGACTTCTCAAATCCCAGGACAGTCGCAGCCCATGCCGATGTGTTTGGCGGACAATGAGAGAACGAGGCCACCATAAACCAGGTCACAAGCCCTGTGCCTGAATGACCACAGCCCAGACAGAAGACGGAGGAGCACCAGTCGACCTTGTGCTTCTACAGGGGCACAGTTCCTACTTCTTCAAAGCCGCCACCATCGTCCCTGGGCCGAAGAAGTCATCAGTTCTTTCCTCAGTGACGGCTGCCCTGCCCCACTTACATCTACCATCATGAAGTGCTTTGAGAGTCTCATCATGGGGCACATCAACCTCCTGTTGGTCCCCTCACTGGACCCCCTGCCATTCGTATATTGATCAAACTGCTCTATGGATTATGCCATCACCACCTCCCTCCATTTAGCCTCACCCATCTGGAAGCAAACACAGGTCTGTTGGAATGTTGTTCATTGACTTCACTTCAGCCTTCAACCCAATCAGACCTCAGTACCTGATGGAGACGTTGAACCTGCTGGGCCTAAACACTTCCCTCTGCAGTTAGATTCTTGACATCCTGTGGGGGAGATCTCAAGCATTCTGGGTCACAATCAGGACTTCCCAGATCATCACCCCTCCCCACCTCCCCCGGGCTGTGGGCTTGTCCATTGCTGTCGACTCTGCTGACCCATGGCTGTGCAACTAGACTCAGCTCAAACCATATCCTCAAGTCCATTGATGATGCGACCGTGGTGGGCCTTATCAGCAAGAATGATGAGTCAGTGTTGAGGTGCAGTTGCTAACAGACTAGTGCAGAGCCAACAGTCTATATCTGAATGTTAATAAAACCAAAGAGATGGTTGTCCACTTCAGGGAGGCCCGAAGGATCACTGTTCACTGACCACTGACGGCTCCACCGTTGAGGTTGTGAAAAGGACCAGGTTTCTTGGTGTGCGTTGGGTGGAGAATCTCCCCTGGTCCTCAACACCAGCTCCATTATCGAGAAAGCCCAGTAGCATCTCTTCATCCTCTGAAGGCAGAGGAAAGTTCATCTCCCACCCTCCATCCACACGACATCCTACAGAGGATGTATTGAGAGGATTCGGAGCCATTGCATCACACTCTGGTTTGGAAACTGTACCACCTCAGACCTTAAAACCCTCCAGAGGATAGTGGAATCAGCAGAGAATATCATTGAGGTCTCTCTTCCTGCCATGATGGACATCTACAAGGCAAGATCCACGTGGAAGGCAAATAATATGGTGAAAGACTTCACACACCCCTCTTGGAAATGGTCTCCATTCTTCCATCTGGAAGGAGCGTTTGGGCCCACTCATCCAGATTGTGTAACAGCTTTTATCCGCAAGCCATCAGGCTCCTCTATTCCGAGAACATATGTGTACTCGTATATCATGGGTCTGTTTTCGTGGGTTTTTAAAAAAAATGTCTTATGACTTAATAGTTCATTCCGATTTATGTCAATATGCTCCTTGTTCCTGGAGAAACCCTCTCTCATCTTTCCTGTGATATTAATGGCAATGGTTTGAATGATAAATAAAGGTGACTTGACCACTTGGATTTCCTTCCCTTCAGACCCCAAAGAGTACGGATTGGTAAACTCATCTCCTCCACAATCAGGAGCGGAGAGTCACAGGGTGGCCAATTCCATCTCCTGCTCTATTCTCTTTGCACCTATGACTGATTCAGAAATTACATTTTCCAATCACTTATTAGCAAATGATACCACAGCAGTGCACTGTATAAAAAGGGTCAATGGGTCAGCACACAGGACGGAGACAGAAATCTTGGCTGAAGCAATATAACACCCACTGTCTGCGTCAAAGAGCTGATTGTGGACTTCAGCAATGTGTGACAGAGTATATAGATATGTTTTTGGGAGATCAATTAGAAAAGGTTTGTTAGAGCACTATTCAGGTGTCCCAGCTATATTCATCCTTTATGAGTGACGAGCCACCTGCTGGTGAGGGGTAACAGGAAGTCCTCCCTATGGCGCTCCATTCCATCCAGTCGCTACTATGTACCATGACCAACACTACTCGTCACAAGCTCTTACTCAATTTGGAAAGTAGGTCGAGATCGAGAACAACACTCCCAACCTGGATCACCACTCCGGGTCCAGTCCTTCTCAGGAAGCATGTGAGGAGAAGCAAGAACCGACCCCCTGGTGGAAAGGGCGAACCTGCTCCACACCAATCCCACGTATGCCTTTGTGGATACCCGGATGGGAGGGAGAACACGGTCTACATCAGGACCTGTCAACCACCAGATCAAAGGGTCTGTTGCCTCAGGTGCCCTGCAAATCACGGAGCTCATTCTCACAGCCCCCAGTCAGGGCCTCGGGGGATCCAGTTCAGGAGGAAAGTGCATCCCCCTCCACCATTGAGCCAGAGGACTAGCCCACCTCTCCTCCCTCACAAGGGGACCAGGAGACCCAAGGAGCCTAAGGCCCCTCCCCCCCAGTGCTAAGGTGCTCCACCAGGATCTCCAGGTCCCCGCATCGCTTAATTCTGTAAATTTGTAAATGTATATTTTTCAACTTTTCTTCTGAACCCATGATCTCTGTCTTCATTCACAGACCCTAAATTCTACAAGAAGGGGTGAATGCAGTGAATTGGGATTCACTGGTAGTGGGTCGGGAAATGTTTGTATTGGAATATATGGGTCAGCACAATGTCGAGGGCCGAAGGGCCTGTGCTGTGTTTTGCAGGAAAGTGCACAGTGATTTTTTTTTCCAAAAGATAAGGTTGTATTTGACAAAATGTGTGGTGTTTTGGGGTCAAAAACCACAACTTTGCAGGGCCAAAATCTGGGCAGTTTTCATTTAAAAAGCCCAAACTGTGATTTACAAATTGTGTGTTTTAGTTTAAAAATCATGTCTGTACTTTGCAAAAGATGAGACAATGAGACCTAGGAGCAGGTCGGCCATTCAGCCCATCGAGTCCGCTCCACCATTTCATCATGAACTGATCCATTCTCCCACCGCCCCACTCCCCTGCTTCTCCACACAGCCTTGGTACCCTGACTGTTCAGAGAGCTGGGACTGGGAGAACATGGCAGCACTGGCAGAACTGCAGACCCATGGAGAGCGGAAACCCAGGGCTCCGTTGTGGGCTCCTACCATCCAGTCTGAATGCTGTTGGATCCGGACAGGCTTTAAAAACCTGTACATTGACCTGACGCTGGTTTTATTTGAAAAATACTGCAGCCGTGGGGGCCGCCTCCAGGATAGCAGGGCCTATGATTGGCAGCAGCCAGGAGAGGTGAGAGACTTCGGGGAAGCAGAGGACTGGCTCAGGGCACCAGGAAATGGGGAGCCCACCCCGGTTTAAGAAGGAGATGCAGAGGAGGTGACCCCTGGGACAGGATCACAGAGGCAGCCCAGAGAGGGGTTCTGTCGTTGAACCCACAGGCGGGGGGGGGGGGGTGGGGGCGATTCGAGGGAAGGAAACTCCTCAGGCTGTGAGCTGCTGACGAGTGCAGTTGAGGGATTCACAGGACTGCAGGAGACTGGCTCAAGACTGGCCGAAGGGGATCCAGGGATCTGAAGCAGGATGAGAGAGGGGACCGAGGTCCCTGAAGGGTTCCTCATCATGATGGGGGCTCAGATCTGGAGCTCAAGCTGCTGATGGTTTGGACTAGATTCTGTGTGGTAACAGGGGCTATGGGAGGGTTGGAAGCAAATTGACGGACGCTCAGTGACTCTGGGAAGGTCTCATTTGCTTCTCTTTCTCTGACTGTAAAGAGGTGCTTCAAGCAATTTCTGCCAATGTCAAATCTGTCTGCCCTACAGCAGATGAAAAACAAATTTTGTGTAATGTTGCACTGTCTTTATTACATGGCAATAAATTGAATCTTAACTCTTGGAAATGTGAGAGAGATCTGACTCTTTCATTTGTCCACACAGAGAGTGGTGCTGCCTGGAATGTAGTGGCGAGGGTGGTGATCGAGGCTGGGACAACCGGGACATTGAAGACTCTTTGACAGGCAGATGGATGTAAGGATAATAAAGGGTTGTTAGAGCACTATTCAGGTGTCCCAGCTATATTCATCCGTAAGGTGGGGAGGGGTTAGATTGTTATGGAGTAGGTTTACGTCGGTCAGCACAACATCGTGGACTGAACGGCCGGTCTGTGCTGGAATGTTCTGTGTTCAATGCTGTTGAGCAAATAAGGAGGGTTCCAACAGTCCCAGTCAGGATGGTGATAAAGATGGGGACAGATGTGGCTTTGGTGAGGGCCCCTGCTTCAGCTCCAACTCTTCCCAACAAAGCCTGTGCACCGTGCACATGGCTCAATGTCCGTGGGACCTTCTCTCATGGTCTTGTATTTCCTTGTGACAGGAAAGGAGGGGACTTGAGCTCTGCTTCCCTGTTCTCTCCCAACAACTGATCCTAATTCTCCTCATATTTTTGCTGAATCATTGCAATTAAACACAGTTTGAATTTCCAGACTTTACTGTGGCATTCCCTGAAAAAAATTATTTCCCGCCACTCAGATTTTTTCACAGAGTCATAAAGTTTCCCAGCGTAGAAACAGGCCCTTTGGGCCAACTACAGATTGACTGTCGAGTTCAGTGCATGACGTCACATTCAACCCTGAGATTCTTGTTCCTGTAGGCGAGGCAGAGTTACCACTTCTTGGTCATGCCAAAAAGAACCAACTCAACCTACGCAGGGAAACAAATAAAGAACAATTGGGAACAAATGGTGCCATATAGATTCCGATTTATTGGCAAGTACACACATAAAAACTCAGAGATTCATTTTTCCTCTGGACAGACACAAATACCACTTATTGGAAGTCTAAAAAACTGTACACAACATACACATGTAAACACATGAAGAACTGTAAACAAAGTGTACAATACATTGGAAAAAAATAGCTAAAATCTAAGCATAAGAGTCCTTAAATGAGTCCCGTAAGCCAACTACCCAGAGCCGACGTAACCCCACTACCCACAGCTGCCTTAAACCCACTACCCAGAGCCGCCATAACACCGCCACCCAGAGCCGCCGTAAACCCACTAACCAGAGCCGCCATAACCCTACCACCGAGAGGTGCCGTAACCCCACTACCCAGAGCCAACATAACCCCACTACTCACAGCTGCCTTAACCCCATGACCCAGAGCCGCCATAACACCGCCACCCAGAGGTACCGTAACCCCACCACGCCATAACCCCACCATCCAGAGCCGCCGCAACCCCACCACCCTGAGCCACCATAACCCCACTACCCAGAGCTACCATAACCCCACTTCACAGACCCACCATATCCAAACTACCCAGAATCACCGTAACCCCACTACCCAGAGCCAGCGTAACCCGACTACCCAGGCCACCATAACCCCACTAAACAGAGCCACCATAACCCCACTATCCAGAGCCGTCGTAACCCCACTAACCAAAGCCACAGTAATCCCCACTACCCAGCGCCAATGTAACCCCACTACCCAGAGCCACCGTAACCCCACTACCCTAGCCACCATAACCCAACCACCCAGAGCAACCGTAAACCCACTCTCCAGAGCCACCGTAACCCCACTACCCGGAGCCACAATAACCCGACTGCCCAGAGTCATCGTGACCCGACTACCCAGAGCCACCGTAACCAAACTACCCAGAGCCACCGTACCCACACTACCCAAGCCACCGTAATCCAACTACCCAGAGCCACCGTAACTCCACGACCCAGAGCCGCCGTAACCCCACTACCCAGAGCGACCGTAACCCCACGACCCAGAGCCACTGTAACCCCATGACCCAGAGCCACCGTAACCCCACTATCCAGAGGCACCGTAACCCCACTACCCAGGGTCACCGTAGCCCGACAACCCAGAGCCACCGTAACCCCACTACCCAGAGCCACCTTAATCACACTACACAGAGCCACCGAAACACCACGACCCAGAGACGCCATAACCCCACTAACCTGAGCTGCCGTAACCCCACCACCCTGAGGCGCCGTAACTCCACCACCCAGTGGCGCCGTCACCCCACGACCCAGAGCTGCCTTAACCCAATGACCCAGAGCCGCCGTAACCCCATGACCCAGAGACGCCATAGCCCCACTACACAGAGCCGCCGTAACCCATTACACAGAGCCGCCGTAACCCATTACACAGAGCCGCCGTAACCCCACTACCCAGTGTCGCCATAACCCCATTACCCAGAGCCGCCGTAATCCCACGACCAGGAGCCACTGTAACTCCACGACCCAGAGCCATCGTAATCCCACGACCAAGAGCCACCGTAACCTCACAACCAAGAGCCACCGTAACCCCACTACCCAGAACCACCATAACCCCACTACCCAGCGCCGCTGAAACACCACTAATCAAAGCCGCCGTAACCCCACTACCCAGAGCAGCCGTAACACCACCACCCAGAGGCGCCGTAATCCCACCATCCAGAGCTGCCGTATTCCCACCAGCCAGAGCCGCTGTAACCGCACTATCCAGAGCCGCCGTAACCCCACTAGCCAGAGCCGCCGTATCCCCACTATCCAGAGCCGCTGTAACCCCATTACCCACAGCCACCGAAACCCCACCACCCATAGCTGCCGTAACACCACCACCCAGAGCCACCGTAACACCACTACCCAGAGCCACCATAACCCCACAACCCAGAGCCACCATAACCCAACTACCCAGGGTCACCGTAACCCGACTACCCAGATACACCGTAATCCCACGACCCAGAGCCACCGTAACCCCCACGACCCAGAGCCACCGTAACCCCACTACCAAGTGCCACCGTAACCCCACGACCCAGAGCCACCGTAACCCCACTACCCTGAGCCACCGTATCCCCACTACCCAGAACCGCCGTAAACCCACTAACCAGAGCCGCCATAACCCCACCACCCAGAGGTGCCGTAATCCCACCACACAGAGAAACTGTAACCCCACTACACAGAGCCACCGTAAACCCACGACACAGAGCCACCATAACCCCACTACCCAGAGCCACCGTAAACCCACTAACCAGAGCCACCATGACCCCCACTACCCAGAGCCACTGTAAACCCACTACCCAGAGCCACGGTAACCCCACTACCCAGAGCCACTATAACCCCAAGACCCAGAGCCACCATAACCCCACGATCCAGAGCCAGGGTAACTCCACTAACCAGAGCCACCTTAATCCCACTACCCAGATCCACCGAAACCCCACTAACGAGTGCCACCATAACCCCATTACCCAGAGCCACCGTAACCCCACTACCCAGAGCCACCGTAACCCAAGTACCCAGGGTCACCGTAACCCGACTACCCAGATCCACCGTAATCCCACGACCCAGAGCCACCGTAACCCCACTACAAAGTGCCACCATAACCCCACGACCCAGAGCCACCGTAACCCCACTAACCAGAGCCGCAGTAACCCCACCACCCAGAGGTGCCGTAATCCCACCACACAGAGACACCGTAAACCCACCACCCATAGCCGCTGTAATCCCATCACCCAGAAACAACGTAACCCCACTACCCAGAGCCGCCGTAACCCCACTACCCAGAGCCACCGTAACCCCACTACCCAGAGCCGCTGTAACCCCACTACCCAGAGCCACCGTAACGGCACTACCCAGTGCCACTGTAACCCCCACAACCCAGAGCCGCCGTAACCCCACTAACCAGAGCCGCCGTAATCCCACCACCCTGAGGCGCTGTAACTCCACCACCCAGTGGCGCCGTCACCCCACGACCCAGAGCTGCCTTAACCCAATGACCCAGAGCCGCCGTAACCCCATGACCCAGAGACGCCATAGCCCCACTACACAGAGCCGCTGTAACCCATTACACAGAGCCGCCATAACCCATTACGCAGAGCCGCCGTAACCCCACGGCCCAGATTGCCGTAATCCCACGACCCAGAGCCGCCGTAACCCCACTACCCAGAGCCACCATAACCCCACAACCCAGAGCCGCAGTAAACACACGACCCAGAGCCCCCATAACCCCAAGACCCAGAGCCGTCGTAACACCACCACCCATGGCCGACGTAACCCCACCACCCAGAGCCACCGTAACCCCACGACCCGGAGTCACCATAACCCCACGACCCAGAGCCACCGTAACCCCCACAACCCCGAGCCACCGTAACCCCACTACCCATAGCCACCGTAACCCCACCAGCCAGAGTTGCCGTAACCCCACCACCCATAGCCGCCGTAACTCCACCACCAAGAGCCACCATAACCCCACTACCCAGAGCCACTGTAACCCCACTACCCAGAGCCGCTGTAACCCCACTACCCAGAAACGCCGTAACCCCATTACCCAGAGCCGCCGTAACCCCAATACCCAGAGCCGCCGTAACCCCACAACCCAGAGCCGCCCTTACCCAACTACCCAGAGCCGCCGTAACCCCACTACCCAGAGTCGCCGTAACCCCTCTACCCAGAGCCACCGTAACCCCACAACCCTGAGCTGCCATAACCCCACGACCCAGAGCCGCCGTAACCCCACGAGCCAGAGCCACCGTAACTCCACGACTGAGAACCGCCATAACCTCATGACCCAGAGCCACTGTGACCCCACGATCCAGAGCTGCCGTAACCCCACTACCCAGAGCCGCCATATCTCCACGACCTAGAGCCGCCGTAACCCCAATACCCAGAGCCGCCGTAACCCCACAACCCAGAGCCGCACTTACCCAACTACCCAGGGCCGCCGTAACCCCACTACCCAGAGTCGCTGTAACCCCTCTACCCAGAGCCGTTGTAACCCCACAACCCTGAGCCGCCATAATCCCACGACCCAGAGCCGCCGTAACCCCATGACCCAGAGCCACCGTAACCCCACGATTGAGAGCCGCCATAACCTCATGACCCAGAGCCACTGTGAACCCATGATCCAGAGCCGCCGTAACCCCACAACCCAGAGCCGCCGTAACCCCACGACCCAGAGCCGCCGTAACCCCACTAGCCAGATCCGCCGTAACCCCACTAGCCAGAGCCGCCTCAACCCGACTACCCAGAGCCGCCGTAACCCCACTACCCAGAGCCGCCGTAACCCCACTACCCAGAGCCGCCGTATCCCCACTACACAGAGCCACCGTAACCCCACTACCCAGAGCCGCCGTAACCCCACTACCCAGAGCTGCCGTGACCCCACTACCCAGAGCCGCCATAACCCCACTACCCAGAGCCGTCGTAACCCTACTACCCTGAGCCGCCGTAACCCCACTACCCAGAGCCACCGTAACCCCCACTACCCAGAGCCACCGTAACCCCACTACCCAGGGCCACTGTAACCCCACCCTGTGCAGTGGCATTTCTAGTTGGGACGTGCCTTTGTTTTTGATCATTTGAAAACAGCTTAAATGTACTTATAAATACCACTGATATTATTATTTTACATTCTAAAAAATTCCAAATTCTGAAAGTGTCTGGTCCACAGGATGTCGGATAAATGATTGAGCACCTGGAAACAGAAAGAAGAAAGAGTTAGAGAAGAGAAATCAAACTATTATATAAACACAATATCATAACAGTCCAATGAGAACAAGGTTGTAAATTACTTCAACAATTATAACATGGCGAATTGTAAAAAGTCACAAAATTATATAATACGACAAATTCTATCCTCTCACCTTCTGAACTTCTCGGGTAAGTACAAATAATTTCACTACCATTAAAGTAAAACACAAAATAATAAAGCAAGTTTCTAGTGATCTCATAAATTAGGAAAATATTAAATAAAAGGAGCCCATAAGCAGAGAAGGATTAAATGTGATCAAGGTAGAAGAACATCGGAGATTCCCCAAACTATCTTTTCCTTTAGCAGGCCCTTTCCACATCCAGAAGGACTATTACACAGCTGACATCCGCCAGGAGGCGCAGTCCAAATCCGGCACCTGTCAGACAGACCATCCCACAACAGGCACCTGACCAATCCTCATCTGGCATCTGGGAGGTGGACTATCCACACCTGGCACCTGGCAGGTGGACCATTCCACATCTAGCAGGCAGACCATTCCACATCTTGCAGGCAGACCATCCCACATCTGGCACCTGGCAGGCGGACCATTCCACATCTGGCAACTGGTAGGCGGACAATTCCACATCTGGCATCTGGCAGGAGGACCATCCCACATCTGGCATATGGCAGCAAAGCTATTCCACATCTGGCATCTAGCAGCAGGAACATTCCACGTTCGGCATCTGAAAGGTGGACTGTTCCACATCTGGCAGGCCGACCATTCCACATCCGGCATCTTGCAGCAGAAACATTCCACATCCGGCATCTGGGATTTGGAGGATTCCACATCAAGCAGGAGGAAGAGACTACTGGGGAAATGACCAACTCACACATACCAGAAGCAACACCAAATTAACAAAGGAGTCTGCAGATTTTCACGAATGTCAAATTCCTAAGCATTAAAATTCTGAGGATCTGTCATGGAGTCTCCATGGTGATGCATTCAAAAAAAGGGCTATTGGTTATACTGTGTGATATGCCTGAGGAGATTCATTATTGCAATGAAGACACACCTTAACCTCCACAGGTGTACTATGCAGATCATTCTGGTAGGTTGCATCACTGCCTGGTCTGGAGGTGCCATCTCTCAGGAAAATGATAATTTCGAGAGGGGGTTTATCTCTCCCTGTAACATCACAGGCACCAGAATTCACTCCAGTCAGAATCTATATATGACATGCTGTCTTAAAATAAAAGTCTCTATCATGGAAAACCTCCACCACACCAGACCATAACTTCCTCACTCTACTATCATTGGATAAGGTACTGGAGCCTGAGGAATAGAGGTCAATGCCACCATGTCAGTTTCTTCCCTGATGCCACCAGATCCTGTATAATCAATGAGCCAAAGACACAGCCTTGCTTTTTTGTGCACTGTTAACTTTATTTTTAAGAGTAGTTCTGAACGATGGTTATAAGATGAATGTTTGCTCCATCCTGCTGCCCCAAATCACCAAATATTAGGACATGTTCTTGACAATAAATCCTGATTCTGAACCTGACAAGATATGAAAGGTATCTTCACAAAAAGTGGAAATAGGTGCATGAGACCAAAAAATATGTAAACAATTACCTTCCCAGCAGGAGGCACACTGCACATCCGGCATCCGGATTGAGGCTCTTTCCACATCCGGCAGGAGGACTATTCCACATCCAGCATCCGGCAGGAGTCCCATTCCACATCCGGCAGGAGGCCCATTTCACATCCGGCATCCGGATGGAGGCCCATTCCACATCCGGCAGGAGGACTATACCACATCCGGCATCTGGCAGGAGGCCCATTCCACATCCGCCTGGTGGCCCCTTTCATATCCGGTACCCGGCAGGAGGCCCATTGCTTCAGAGGCATGAGGCTCTCTTTTAAAATATTTTCAGTGGCCTTTAAGAAACAGGAAACAAACAGAAGCCATTAATCAATGGTAATAAATAAAAAGGAAGATTCAGATAAAATACAAATTATAAAAATAATTGATCATGTCTAACCATTATATCATAACAAACAGAAATAAAGTGATAAACATTTAAACAATTATAACATATGTCTAATAGAACATGATTTAAAGAGTATACGATACTCCAATTTCATTCCCCTTCCCTTCTGAAGTTCTTTAGTGAGTACATAATATTTCACTATCATTAAAGAAACACAAACATATAAAGCAAGGTCCCAGTGATTAAATGTTACAAAAATGTTGAATTAAAGGTGCCCATGGACACAGAATTTTTAAATGTGAAGCTGTGGAAGAACATCTGATTAATTCAAAGTAAGGCCTGCCACCATATTACAGCGTAATTGAGTGTATTTAGGGGCAACAGCATCTTTCCAACTCATCAATATTGAACGTCGATCAACAAGGGAGGCAAAAGAGATGACATGTGGTTTTTTCATAATTCAATTCATTTAGGTTGTCTCTGTTGATCCAAAAGGAGCAATATTAGATTAGTTATCCACTTCAGGACATCATTCAATACCATTGTTCCCTCAGTGCTGGTCAAAAAGCAACTAACTCTATCGCTCTGTACCTCACTCTGCAAATGGATCTTTGACATTCTCATTGGAAGACTACAGTCAGGACGAATTGGAAACAAGGTCTCTTCCCCACTGATCATCAACACAGGCGCAGTCCAAGGATGTGTGCTTAGCCCCCTGCTCTACTCTCTGAAAAACCCATGACTGTGTGTGGTGAGCCATAATTCCATTGCTATCGACATGTTGGCGGAAGACACCACAATTGACAGCAAACAATAAATGGCAATGATGAAGCGAAGAAGGAAGGACATAATCAGCTGGTTGAATGCTAACAAATCAAACTTTTCACTCAATGTCAACAAAACAAAGGACAAGATTTTGGATTCTGCAGGAAGTCAAAAGAACATGACCCAGTCTTCATGGAGGTCTCAGGAGTGCAGATGTTCACGAACGTCAAATTCCTAAGCATTAAAACTCTGAGGATCTGTCATGGAGCCTCCATGGTGATGCTTTCACAAAAGAGCCTCACCATTGGCTCTATTGTGTGATGAGCCTGAGGAGATTCATTATCGCAATGAAGACACACCTTAACCTCCACAGGTGTACTATGCAGATCATTCTGGTAGGTTGCATCACTGCCTGGTCTGGAGGTGCCATATCTCAGGAAAATCATAATTTTGAGAGGGGGTTTATCTCTCCCTGTAACATCACAGGCACCAGAATTCACTCCAGTCAGAATCTATACATGACATGCTGTCTTAAAATAAAAGTCTCTATCATGGAAAACCTCCACCACCCACACCATAACTTCCTCACTCTACTATCATTGGATAAGGTACTGGAGCCTGAGGAATAGAGGTCAATGCCACAATGTCAGTTTCTTCCCTGATGCCACCAGATCCTGTATAATCAATGAGCCAAAGACACAGCCTTGCTTTTTTGTGCACTGTTAACTTTATTTTTAAGTCTAGTTCTGAACGATGGTTATAAGATGAATGTTTTCTCCATCCTGCTGCCCCAAATCACCAAATATTAGGAAAATGTTCTTGACAATAAATCCTGATTCTGAACCTGAGCAGATATGAAAGGTATCTTCACAAAAAGTGGAAATAGGTGCATGAGACCAAAAAATATGTAAACAATTACCTTCCCAGCAGGAGGCACACTGCACATCCGGCATCCGGATTGAGGCTCTTTCCACATCCGGCAGGAGGACTATTCCACATCCAGCATCCGGCAGGAGTCCCATTCCACATCCGGAAGGAGGCCCATTTCACATCCGGCATCCGGATGGAGGCCCATTCCACATCCGGCAGGAGGACTAACCACATCCGGCATCTGGCAGGAGGCCCTTTCCACATCCGGCTGGTGGCCCATTTCATATCCGGTACCCGGCAGGAGGCCCATTGCTTCAAAGGCATGAGGCTCTCTTTTAAAATATTTCCAGTGGCCTTTAAGAAACAGGAAACAAACAGAAGCCATTAATCAATGGTAATACATAAAAAGGAAGATTCAGATAAAATACAAATTATAAAAGTAAATTGATCATGTCTAAACATTATATCATAACAAACAGAAATAAAGTGATAAACATTTAAACAATTAAAACATATGTCTAATAGAACATGATTTAAAGAGTATACAATACTCCAAATTCCTTCCTTCCCCTTCCCTTCTGAAGTTCTTTAGTGAGTACATAAAATTTCACTACCATTAAAGAAACACAAACATATAAAGCAAGGTCCCAGTGATAAAATGTTACAAAAATGTTGAACTAAAGGTGCCCATGGACACAGAATGTTTAAATGTGAATCGGTAGAAGAACATCTGAGTAATTCAAAGTTAGGCCTGCCACCATATCACAGAGGAATTGAGTGTTTTTAGGGGCAACAGCATCTTTCCAACTCATCAATATTGAACGTCGAGCAACAAGGGAGGCAAAAGAGACGACATGTCGTTAATTCATAGTTCAATTCATTTAGGTTGTCTCTGTTGATCCAAAAGGAGCAATTTTGGATGAGTTATCAACTTCAGGACGTCCTTCAATACCATTGTTTCCTTAGTTCTGGTCAAAAATCAACTAAGTCTATCCCTCTGTACCTCACTCTGCAATTGGATCTTTGACATTCTCATTGGAAGACCACAGTCAGGACGAATTGGAAACAAGGTCTCTTCCCCACTGATCATCAACACAGGCGCAGTCCAAGGATGTGTGCTTAGCCCCCTGCTCTACTCTCTGTAAACCCATGACTGTGTGTGGTGAGCCATAATTCCATTGCTATCGACATGTTGGCTGATGACACCAGAATTGTCAGCAAACAATAAATGGCACTGATGAAGCGAAGAAGGAAGGACATAGATCAGCTGGTTGAATGCTAACAAATCAAACCTTTCTCTCAATGTCAACAAAACAAAGGATAAGATTTTGGATTCTGCAGGAAGTCAAAAGTACACGACCCAGTCTTCATAGAGGTCTCAGGAGTGCAGATGTTCGCGAACGTCAAATTCCTAAGAATTAAAACTCTGAGGATCTGTCATGGAGCCTCCATGGTGATGCTTTCACAAAAAAGCCTCACCATTGGCTATTCTGTGTGATGTGCCTGAGGAGATTCATTATCGCAATGAAGACACACCTTAACCTCCACAGGTGTACTATGCAGATCATTCTGGTAGGTTGCATCACTGCCTGGTCTGGAGGTGCCATCTCTCAGGAAAATCATAATTTCGAGAGGGTGTTTATCTCTCCCTGTAACATCACAGGCACTAGAATTCACTCCAGTCAGAATCTATACATGACATGCTGTCTTAAAATAAAAGTCTCTATCATGAAAAACCTCCACCACCCAGACCATAACTTCCTCACTCTACTATCATTGGATAAGGTACTGGAGCCTGAGGAATAGAGGTCAATGCCACAATGTCAGTTTCTTCCCTGATGCCACCAGATCCTGTATAATCAATGAGCCAAAGACACAGCCTTGCTTTTTTGTGCACTGTTAACTTTATTTTTAAGAGTAGTTCTGAACGATGGTTATAAGATGAATGTTTGCTCCATCCTGCTGCCCCAAATCACCAAATATTAGGACATGTTCTTGACAAAAAATCCTGATTCTGAACCTGACAAGATATGAAAGGTATCTTCACAAAAAGTGGAAATAGGTGCATGAGACCAAAAAATATGTAAACAATTACCTTCCCAGCAGGAGGCACACTGCACATCCGGCATCCGGATTGAGGCTCTTTCCACATCCGGCAGGAGGACTATTCCACATCCAGCATCCGGCAGGAGTCCCGTTCCACATCCGGCAGGAGGCCCATTTCACATCCGGCATCCGGATGGGGGCCCATTCCACATCCGGCAGGAGGACTAAGCCACATCCGGCATCTGGCAGGAGGCCCTTTCCACATCCGGCTGGTGGCCCATTTCATATCCGGTACCCGGCAGGAGGCCCATTGCTTCAAAGGCATGAGGCTCTCTTTTAAAATATTTTCAGTGGCCTTTAAGAAACAGGAAAAAAACAGAAGCCATTAATCAATGGTAATACATAAAAAGGAAGATTCAGATAAAATACAAATTATAAAAATAAATTGATCATGTCTAACCATTATATCATAACAAACTGAAATAAAGTAATAAACATTTAAACAATTATAACATATGTCTAATAGAACATGATTTAAAGAGTATACGATACTCCAAATTCCTTCCCCTTCCCTTCTGAAGTTCTTTAGTGAGTACATAAAATTTCACTAACATTAAAAAACACAAAATATAAAGCAAGGTCCCAGTGATTAAATGTTACAAAAATGTTGAATTAAAAGTGCCCATGGACACAGAATGTTTAAATGTGAATCTGTGGAAGAACATCTGATTAATTCAAAGTTAGGCCTGCCACCATATCACAGAGGAATTGAGTATTTTTAGGGGCAACAGCATCTTTCCAACTTATCAATATTGAACGTCGAGCAACAAGGGAGGCAAAAGAGATGACATGTGGTTAATTCATAGTTCAATTCATTTACTTTGGCTCTGTTGATCCAAAAGGAGCAATATTAGATTAGTTATCCACTTCAGGACGTCCTTCAATACCATTGATTCCTCAGTTCTGGTCAAAAATCAACTAACTCTATCCCTCTGTACCTTACTCTGCAATTGGATCTTTGACATTCTCATTGGAAGACCACAGTCAGGACGAATTGGAAACAAGGTCTCTTCCCCACTGATCATCAACACAGGCGCAGTCCAAGGATGTGTGCTTAGTCCCCTGCTCTACTCTCTGTAAACCCATGACTGTGTGTGGTGAGCCATAATTCCATGGCTATCAACATGTTGGCGGATGACACCACAATTGTCAGCAAACAATAAATGGCAATGATGAAGCGAAGAAGGAAGGACATAGATTAGCTGGTTAAATGCTAACAAATCAAACTTTTCACTCAATGTCAACAAAACAAAGGATAAGATTTTGGATTGTGCAGGAAGTCAAAAGAACACGACCCAGTCTTGATGGAGGTCTCAGGAGTGCAGATGTTTGCAAACGTCAAATTCCTAAGCATTAAAACTCTGAGGATCTGTCATTGCGCCTCCATGGTGATGCTTTCACAAAAGAGCCTCACCATTGGCTATACCGTGTGATGTGCCTGAGGAGATTCATTATCGCAATGAAGACACTCCTTAACCTCCAAAGGTATACTATGCAGATCATTCTGGTAGGTTGCATCACTGCATGGTCTGGAGGTGCCATATCTCAGGAAAATCATAATTTCGAGAGGGTTTTTATCTCTCCCTGTAACATCACAGGCAGTAGAATTCACTCCAGTCAGAATCTATACATGACATGCTGTCTTAAAATAAAAGTCTCTATCACAGAAAACCTCCACCATCCAGACCATAACTTCCTCACTCTACTATCATTGGATAAGGTACTGGAGCCTGAGGAATAGAGAGAGGTCAATGCCACAATGTCAGTTTCTTCCCTGATGCCACCAGATCCTGTATAATCAATGAGCCAAAGACACAGCCTTGCTTTTTTGTGCACTGTTAACTTTATTTTTAAGAGTAGTTCTGAATGATGGTTATGAGATGAATGTTTTCTCCATCCTGCTGCCCCAAATCACCAAATATTAGGAAAATGTTCTTGACAATAAATCCTGATTCTGAACCTGAGCAGATATGAAAGGTATCTTCACAAAAAGTGGAAATAGGTGCATGAGACCAAAAAATATGTAAACAATTACCTTCCCAGCAGGAGGCACACTGCACATCTGGCATCCGGATTGAGGCTCTTTCCACATCCGGCAGGAGGACTATTCCACATCCAGCATCCGGCAGGAGTCCCATTCCACATCCGGCAGGAGGCCCATTTCACATCCGGCATCCGGATGGAGGCCCATTCCACATCCGGCAGGAGGACTAAGCCACATCCGGCATCTGGCAGGAGGCCCTTTCCACATCCGGCTGGTGGCCCATTTCATATCCGGTACCCGGCAGGAGGCCCATTGCTTCAAAGGCATGAGGCTCTCTTTTAAAATATTTTCTGTGGCCTTTAAGAAACAGAAAACAAACAGAAACCAAAAATCAATGGTAATACATAAAAAGGAAGATTCAGATAAAATACAAATTATAAAAATGAATTGATCATGTCTAACCATTATATCATAACAAACAGAAATAAAGTGATAAACATTTAAACAATTATAACATATGTCTAATAGAACATGATTTAAAGAGTATACGATACTCCAAATTCCTTCCCCTTCCCTTCTGAAGTTCTTTAGTGAGTACATAAAATTTCACTAACATTAAAAAACACAAACATATAAAGCAAGGTCCCAGTGATTAAATTTTACAAAAATGTTGAATTAAAGGTGCCCATGGACACAGAATGTTTAAATGTGAATCTGTGGAAGAACATCTGATCAAATCAAAGTTAGGCCTGCCACCATATCACAGAGGAATTGAGTATTTTTAGGTGTAACAGCATCTTTCCAACTCATCAATATTGAACGTCGAGCAACAAGGGAGGCAAAAGAGACGACATGTGGTTAATTCATAGTTCAATTCATTTAGGTTGTCTCTGTTGATCCAAAAGGAGCAATATTAGATTAGTTATCCACTTCAGGACATCCTTCAATACCATTGTTCCCTCAGTGCTGGTCAAAAAGCAACTAACTCTATCCCTCTGTACCTTACTCTGCAATTGGATCTTTGACATTCTCATTGGAAAACCACAGTCAGGACGAATTGGAAACAAGGTCTCTTTCCCACTGATCATCAACACAGGCGCAGTCCAAGGATGTGTGCTTAACCCCCTGCTCTACTCTCTGTAAACCCATGACTGTGTGTGGTGAGCCATAATTCCATTGCTATCGACATGTTGGCGGAAGACACCACAATTGTCAGCAAATAATAAATGGCAATGATGAAGCGAAGAAGGAAGGACATAGATCAGCTAGTTGATTGCTAACAAATCAAACTTTTCACTCAATGTCAACAAAATAAAAGATAAGATTTTGGATTCTGCAGGAAGTCAAAAGAACACGACCCAGTCTTCACAGAGGTCTCAGGAGTGCAGATGTTCGCGAACGTCAAATTCCTAAGCATTAAAACTCTGAGGATCTGTCATGGAGCCTCCATGGTGATGCTTTCACAAAAAAGCCTCACCATTAGCTATACTTTGAGATGTGCCTGACTAGATTCATTATCGCAATGAAGACACACCTTAACCTCCACAGGTGTACTATGCAGATCATTCTGGTAGGTTGCATCACTGCCTGGTCTGGAGGTGCCATCTCTCAGGAAAATCATAATTTCGAGAGGGTGTTTAACTCTCCCTGTAACATCACAGGAACTAGAATTCACTCCCGTCAGAATCTATACATGACTTGCTGTCTTAAAATAAAAGTCTCTATCGTGGAAAACCTCCACCACCCAGACCATAACTTCCTCACTCTCTCACTCTACTATCATTGGATAAGGTACTGGAGCCTGAGGAATAGAGGTCAATGCCACAATGTCAGTTTCTTCCCAGATGCCACCAGATCCTGTATAATCAATGAGCCAAAGACACAGCCTTGCTTTTTTGTGCACTGTTAACTTTATTTTTAAGAGTAGTTCTGAACGATGGTTATAAGATGAATGTTTTCTCCATCCTGCTGCCCCAAATCACCAAATATTAGGACATGTTCTTGACAATAAATCCTGATTCTGAACCTGAGCAGATATGAAAGGTATCTTCACAAAAAGTGGAAATAGGTGCATGAGACCAAAAAATATGTAAACAATTACCTTCCCAGCAGGAGGCACACTGCACATCCGGCATCCGGATTGAGGCTCTTTCCACATCCGGCAGGAGGACTATTCCACATCCAGCATCCGGCAGGAGTCCCATTCCACATCCGGCAGGAGGCCCATTTCACATCCGGCATCTGGATGGAGGCCCATTCCACATCCGGCAAGAGGACTAACCACATCCGGCATCTGGCAGGAGGCCCTTTCCACATCCGGCTGGTGGCCCATTTCATATCCGGTACCCGGCAGGAGGCCCATTGCTTCAAAGGCATGAGGCTCTCTTTTAAAATATTCTCAATGGCCTTTAAGAAACAGGAAACAAACAGAAGCCATTAATCAATGGTAATACATAAAAAGGAAGATTCAGATAAAATACAAATTATAAAAATAAATTGATCATGTCTAAACATTATATCATAACAAACAGAAATAAAGTGATAAACATTTAAACAATTATAACATATGTCTAATAGAACATGATTTAAAGAGTATACGATACTCCAAATTCCTTCCCCTTCCATTCTGAAGTTCTTTAGTGATTACATAAAATTTCACTACCATTAAAGAAACACAAACATATAAAGCAAGGTCCCAGTGATTAAATGTTACAAAAATGTTGAAATAAAGGTGCCCATGGACACAGAATGATTAAATGTGAATCTGTGGAAGAACATCTGATTAATTTAAAGTAAGGCCTGCCACCATATTACAGCGTAATTGAGTGTTTTTAGGGGCAACAGCATCTTTCCAACTCATTAATATTGAACGTCGATCAACAAGGGAGGCAAAAGAGATGACATGTGGTTAATTCATAGTTCAATTCATTTAGGTTGTCTCTGTTGATCCAAAAGGAGCAATATTAGATTAGTTATCCACTTCAGGACATCCTTCAATACCATTGTTCCCTCAGTGCTGGTCAAAAAGCAACTAACTCTATCCCTCTGTACCTCACTCTGCAATTGGATCTTTGACATTCTCATTGGAAGACTACAGTCAGGACGAATTGGAAACAAGGTCTCTTCCCCACTGATCATCAACACAGGCGCAGTCCAAGGATGTGTGCTTAGCCCCCTGCTCTACTCTCTGTAAACCCATGACTGTGTGTGGTGAGCCATAATTCCATTGCTATCAACATGTTGGCGGATGACACCACAATTGTCAGCAAACAATAAATGGCAATGATGAAGCGAAGAAGGAAGGACATAGATCAGCTGATTGAATGCCAACAAATCAAACTTTTCACTCAATGTCAACAAAACAATGGATAAGATTTTGGATTCTGCAGGAAGTCAAAAGAACACGACCCAGTCTTCATGGAGGCCTCAGGAGTGCAGATGTTCGCGAACGTCAAATTCCTAAGCATTACAACTCTGAGGATCTGTCATGGAACCTCCATCGTGACGCTTTCACCAAAAAACCTCACCATTGGCTATACTGTGTGATGTGCCTGAGGAGATTCATTATCGCAATGAAGACACTCCTTAACCTCCACAGGTGTACTATGCAGATCATTCTGGTAGGTTGCATCACTGTCTGGTCTGGAGGTGCCATATCTCAGGAAAATCATATTTTCTAGAGGGTTTTTATCTCTCCCTGTAACATCACAGGCACTAGAATTCACTCCCGTCAGAATCTATACATGACTTGCTGTCTTAAAATAAAAGTCTCTATCATGGAAAACCTCCACCATCCAGACCATAACTTCCTCACTCTACTGTCATTGGATAAGGTACTGGAGCATGAGGAATAGAGGTCAATGCCACAATGTCAGTTTCTTCCCTGATGCCACCAGATCCTGTATAATCAATGAGCCAAAGACACAGCCTGCTTTTTTGTGCACTGTTAACTTTATTTTTAAGAGTAGTTCTGAATGATGGTTATGAGATGAATGTTTTCTCCATCCTGCTGCCCCAAATCACCAAATATTAGGAAAATGTTCTTGACAATAAATCCTGATTCTGAACCTGAGCAGATATGAAAGGTATCTTCACAAAAAGTGGAAATAGGTGCATGAGACCAAAAAATATGTAAACAATTACCTTCCCAGCAGGAGGCACACTGCACATCCGGCATCCGGATTGAGGCTCTTTCCACATCCGGCAGGAGGACTATTCCACATCCAGCATCCGGCAGGAGTCCCATTCCACATCCGGAAGGAGGCCCATTTCACATCCGGCATCCGGATGGAGGCCCATTCCACATCCGGCAGGAGGACTAACCACATCCGGCATCTGGCAGGAGGCCCTTTCCACATCCGGCTGGTGGCCCATTTCATATCCGGTACCCGGCAGGAGGCCCATTGCTTCAAAGGCATGAGGCTCTCTTTTAAAATATTCTCAGTGGCCTTTAAGAAACAGGAAACAAACAGAAGCCATTAATCAATGGTAATACATAAAAAGGAAGATTCAGATAAAATACAAATTATAAAAATAAATTGATCATGTCTAAACATAATATCATAACAAACAGAAATAAAGTGATAAACATTTAAACAATTATAACATATGTCTAATAGAACATGATTTAAAGAGTATACGATACTCCAAATTCTTTCCCCTTCCCTTCTGAAGTTCTTTAGTGAGTACATAAAATTTCACTACCATTAAAGAAACACAAACATATAAAGCAAGGTCCCAGTGATTAAATGTTACAAAAATGTTGAAATAAAGGTGCCCATGGACACAGAATGCTTAAATGTGAATCTGTGGAAGAACATCAGATTAATTCAAAGTAAGGCCTGCCACCATATTACAGCGTAATTGAGTGTTTTTAGGGGCAACAGCATCTTTCTAACTCATCAATATTGAACGTCGAGCAACAAGGGAGGCAAAAGAGATGACATGTGGTTAATTCATAGTTCAATTCATTTAGGTTGTCTCTGTTGATCCAAAAGGAGCAATTTTGGATGAGTTATCAACTTCAGGATGTCCTTCAATACCATTGTTTCCTTAGTTCTGGTCAAAAATCAACTAACTTTATCCCTCTGTACCTTACTCTACAATTGGATCTTTGACATTCTCATTGGAAAACCACAGTCAGGACGAATTGGAATCAAGGTCTCTTTCCCACTGATCATCAACACAGGCGCAGTCCAAGGATGTGTGCTTAACCCCCTGCTCTACTCTCTGTAAACCCATGACTGTGTGTGGTGAGCCATAATTCCATTGCTATCGACATGTTGGCGGAAGACACCACAATTGTCAGCAAATAATAAATGGCAATGATGAAGCGAAGAAGGAAGGACATAGATCAGCTGTTTGATTGCTAACAAATCAAACTTTTCACTCAATGTCAACAAAATAAAAGATAAGATTTTGGATTCTGCAGGAAGTCAAAAGAACATGACCCAGTCTTCACAGAGGTCTCAGGAGTGCAGATGTTCGCGAACGTCAAATTCCTAAGCATTAAAACTCTGAGGATCTGTCATGGAGCCTCCATGGTGATGCTTTCACAAAAAAGCCTCACCATTGGCTATACTGTGAGATGTGCCTGACTAGATTCCTTATCACAATGAAGACACACCTTAACCTCCACAGGTGTACTATGCAGATCATTCTGGTAGGTTGCATCACTGCCTGGTTTCGAGGTGCCATCTCTCAGGAAAATGATAATTTCGAGAGGGTGTTTAACTCTCCATGTAACATCACAGGCACCAGAATTCACTCCAGTCAGAATCTATACATGACCATAACTTCCTCACTCTACTATCATTGGATAAGGTACTGGAGCCTGAGGAATAGAGGTCAATGCCACAATGTCAGTTTCTTCCCTGATGCCACCAGATCCTGTATAATCAATGAGCCAAAGACACAGCCTTGCTTTTTTGTGCACTGTTAACTTTATTTTTAAGAGTAGTTCTGAACGATGGTTATAAGATGAATGTTTGCTCCATCCTGCTGCCCCAAATCACCAAATATTAGGACATGTTCTTGACAATAAATCCTGATTCTGAACCTGACAAGATATGAAAGGTATCTTCACAAAAAGTGGAAATAGGTGCATGAGACCAAAAAATATGTAAACAATTACCTTCCCAGCAGGAGGCACACTGCACATCCGGCATCCGGATTGAGGCTCTTTCCACATCCGGCAGGAGGACTATTCCACATCCAGCATCCGGCAGGAGTCCCATTCCACATCCGGCAGGAGGCCCATTTCACATCCGGCATCCGGATGGAGGCCCATTCCACATCCGGCAGGAGGACTAAGCCACATCCGGCATCTGGCAGGAGGCCCTTTCCACATCCGGCTGGTGGCCCATTTCATATCCGGTACCCGGCAGGAGGCCCATTGCTTCAAAGGCATGAGGCTCTCTTTTAAAATATTTCCAGTGGCCTTTAAGAAACAGGAAACAAACAGAAGCCATTAATCAATGGTAATACATAAAAAGGACGATTCAGATAAAATACAAATTATAAAAATAATTGATCATGTCTAACCATTATATCATAACAAACAGAAATAAAGTGATAAACATTTAAACAATTATAACATATGTCTAATAGAACATGATTTAAAGAGCATACGATACTCCAAATTCCTTCCCCTTCCCTTCTGAAGTTCTTTAGTGAGTACATAAAATTTCACTACCATTAAAGAAAACAAACATATAAAGCAAGGCCCAAGTGATTAAATGTTACCAAAATGTTGAATTAAAGGTGCCCATGGACATAGAATGTTTAAATGTGAATCTGTGGAAGAACATCTGATTAATTCAAAGTTAGGCCTGCCACCATATCACAGAGTAATTGAGTGTTTTTAGGGGTAACAGCATCTTTGCAACTCATTAATATTGAACGTCGAGCAACAAGGGAGGCAAAAGAGACGACATGTGGTTAATTCATAATTCAATTCATTTAGGTCATCTCTGTTGATCCAAAAAGGGAAATCATAGGGCAAAGGAGTTAAGGGTTATGGGAATAAAGCTGGAAAGGGGTATTGATGGTAGTGATCAGCCAGGATCTGTAAAATGGCGGTGCTGGCTCGACGGGCCGAAGGGCCCACTCCAGCTCCTATTGTCTATTGTAAATATCAGATTGACCCTGAGAACTAAAGTGTGCTCTTCATTGACTACAGCTTGTCCTTCAAAACTGCTATCAACTCAGAGCTGGTCAAGAAGTAAAATCTCTCACCCCCCTGGACCTCACTCTGCAATTGGATACTTAACTCTCTCAACCAAAGACAACAGCCAGTATGAATGGGAAACTACGTCTCCTCCCCACAGTTTCTCAGCACAGGCCCACTCTAAGGATTTGTACTTTGCCCACATCGCTCTCATTATTGTTAACACGTGACCATGTGGCGAGGCACATTTCCATTGCTTTCTGCATGTTTCCCGATGACAGGACAAATCTCGGCCAAATAACAAATGGAATGACAAAGTGTACAGGAGGGACGTAGATCAGCTCGGCTAATGTGTAACTACGACATCCTTTCCCTCAATGACACCAAAACAGAGGAGATAATTATGGATATCAGGGTGAAGTCTGCAGACCACGATTCGATCTTCATGGAGGATTCAGCAGTGGAGATGATGAAGAATCTATTCAGAAAGAAGGCTCGCCAGTGGCTATACTTTCTGAGGTGTATTAGGTGCTTTGGTATTTCATCCAAGACACCGGTTAACCTCCACAGGTGAACTTTGGAGAGCATTCTGGCTGGTTTCATCACTGCCTGGTATAGAGGCGCCAACTCTCAGGAAGTTCACCCTGCCACATCATCGGCTGCAAAATTCACTTCATCGACAACATCTACGTGAGGCGTTATATTAAAAAAGAATCCTGTATCAGCAAAGACCCCCACCACCCAGACCATAATGTCTTCACTCTGCTACCCTTAGGAGAAAGGTACTTGAGCCTAAGGACAAGCAGCGCATGCCACGAGGACAGCTTCTTCTCCGATGCCACCAAATTCTTGAATAATCAATGAGCCAAAGACACTGCCTTGTTTTTTTCCACTGTTAACTTCATTTTTTAAAGCAATGTTAAAAGATGGTTATAACATGAATGTTTGCACTATTCTGCTACCCCAAATCACTGAAATTCATTACTTGTTCTTGACAATAAATTCTGATTCTGAATCAGAAAACATATGTTAGACTTCTTCACTAAAAAGTTCAGAGAAGAGTGAGAGAAAAAAAAATGGAACAAAATCTTCTCTTTAAAATCATCTCTTCAGAATTTAGCTTAAACTATAATGGGCACCCCCTCCTCACACGCACGCACGCACGCACGCACGCACGCACCCACCCACCCACCCACCCACCCACACATTCATTTGCGCATTGTGGGGTTAATTTACATTTATGTTTCGAGTTAAGGAACAAACGATAAACTATAAATAAAAAAACGATTGTTTGGAAGATATTGTTTTCTTTGTGAATTTCTATTGCTGCTGGTCTCGTATTTAACACATTCCCTGGCTTTTTTCCTGTAAACCATGATTCCCTGACTAATCCTATACATCTCAATCTCTGCCTTAATTACTCCCAATGACCTCACTTCCACAATCGCCTTTAGCAACAAGCTTCACAGACTCGTGAGCCCCAGACTAAAGAAATATTTTGCATCTCTGTTTTAAATTGACACCCTTTTATCCTGACATTATGCCCTCTTATCCTACAATCCACTGTCATGGGAAACATCCTTGCCACATCTACTCTGGCTCGGCCTTCCACCATTTGAACTGCCTCGATAAATTTCCCCTCATCCTCTGTACTCTATCAAGAACAGCCGAAAAGCTTAAAACGATTCCTCAAATGCTAAGCCTTTCAATCCTGGTATCATTCCAGTAAATCATCTCTTAACCCTCTCGTCTCCTAAATGCAATTCTACGATTAATGAAGTCCAATATACAGTATGCCTTGTTAATCACAGAATCAACCTGAACAGCTTTTTGGAGCCCCCTATGGATTCAAACCACAAGATCCCTGTGATCCTCCACACTGCCAAGAGTCTTACCATTAAAACTAAATTCTGCCATCATATCTGACCTCCCAAAATGAACCAGTTTGCATTTCTTTGGATTGAATTCCAACTGCCACTACTCAGCCGGGGTTTTGCTTCCAAACAATGTCCTGCTATAACCTCTGACAGGCCTCCACACTATCCACAACACCCCCAATCACTGTGTCATCTGCAAACTGACTAACCCATCCCTCCACTTCCTCATCCAGGTCATTGATCCAAATCACAATGGTTCCCAGAACAGATCCCTGAGGAACACCACTGGGCACCTACCTCCATGCAGAATAGGACCCGTCCACAACCACTCTCTCCCATCTGTGGTCAAGCTCATTCTGCATCCACAATGCAATGCCCCTTTGGTTGCTTTGCCTCCATACCTTCTCAATAACACTTGCATAGGGAACCTTATCAAATGCCTTGCAGAAATTCATACACCCAACATCTCCTGCTCTTCCTTCATCAATGGGTTCAGTCCCAGCCTCAAAGAAATTCAATCAGGCTCGTAAGGCTCAACCTGCCCTGGACAAAGTCACCTTGACTCTTCTTCATCATAGTTGACCTCTCCAAATGTTCATAAATCCTGCCTCTCATCATCTTCTCCATCAATTGACCAACCACTGCTCGATCATTTCCTGGGCTACCTCGACTCACTCTCCTGAATAAAGAATCAACATCCTCCGGAACCTCTCCCGTCCCATCGATGATTCGAAGATCGTTGCCAGAGGTTCAGTGATCTCCTCCCTCACCTCCTCCAGTCGCCTGGGATCCATCTCATCTGGTCCCAGCCACTTCTCCCACTTGATGCTTTCCAAAAGCTCCACCACATCCTCTCTCTTTTATCTCCAGGCTCAAGCTTTTCAGTTTGCTGCAGGTCATCACTTCAATCACCAAGATCCTGTTCCATCGTCAAGTCTTCATCAACCCCTCTGCTATTTCCTCACTTTCCCATTGTTACACTTGATAGGTCCTATTCTTTCACGTCTTATCCTCTTGCTCTTCACCCACTTGTAGAATGTCTTGATGATGTCGTGGTCTTACAGTTCAAAAATACACGCCACTTTTGAACAAATCTGCTCCTACACCCCCACTTATCTCCACCACTGTGTCAGCAGGATCAAGGCCTGGTCCGACATGTCCTGTGCTGGGAAGGGAGCTGAATCTCATGCTCGGAATCAGAGATTGACAAGAATATGTGTCACAAATTTTGCTGAAACTGAATAACATTAATATTGACTTCTCTGGCTGTCGTTAAGCTCCCCACTTCAATTCTCCCCCATCACCTTCCCCGAGATCTGTCTCTCTCCCCTTTCCCTTTCTCCTTTCCCACAGACATCATCAATGCTCACCTCTCTGTTGGATATGACACCATTACGTGTATGCAATGATTTATACTGAACATTTGGTAGTCATTTCTGTAGTATGTAATGAATAAAGCATTGAGTTAGTTGGCATTGACGATATGACTGTCATTATTTACAATGGGGGGCTCGAACATAACAGTGGCGACGAGGATTCAAGAACTCACTCAACCATGACACATTTATCATTTCTAACTCCAGAAGACAGTGAGATGACGGCAGCAGTTCCTGCAGCTCCCTTAGACTAATCCAATGAAGATGAAGACACGTGGGAAGCATCTGTAGAAGGTTTTGACCATCATTGTATTGTACAAGATATGACTGAAAATCCTCCATCCAATAAAAATGGGCATTGTTTTTAACCCTAATGGGAGGAGGCACCTGAGCTCTTAAGATCGCTGACTAGCTCACACATGCCTTCAACGAAAACATCTGCTGAAATCTGTCAAGTGATCGCTCAGCACCTTAACACCCCACCTCCAGCGATGACAGAAAGTCATAAATTTTACCGATGTAAACAACAACACAGAGAGTCTGTCCCCAATTTCGTGTAAACTGTCTAGATACAATGCAGTTGGGCAGATCAAAGACGTCAAGAGATCAATTCATAATGGGTTTAGCTGAACAAATGACCCGAGGAAAACAAATTGCAGCACAAAATCTGACACCTGAAGTGGCGTTAGACATTGCAACTGCCGCCGAGACAGTGGGAAGCAATGCAGATGTCTGTCGGAGAGACTTGGCTATCAATAAATCTTGGCGCCAAGATTCTTCCCGCCAGGAACCTGCCCGCCAAAAATGTTTTCGCTGTGGGAAGACGAATCAAAGTCCCAATATTTGCTATTTCAAAAAGCCAAATGCCACAAATGCAATGTGAAGGGGCACATCAAAGCAAGATGCCCATTGATTAAACTGAGGAAAGATTACCAGCCAGCCTCCTGAAAAGTACATTTTGACCAAGAGACGGGAAAAGCCAGACACTGAAATCCAGATACCAATGAATCAGAAGTGGAACCAAACCAAAGTGAACATGTTATCCATCCGTGGGCCACAAAGAGCCAAATTTTTACATCCATGTCCACATGAACAACAAAATGATATGGATGGAACTCAATACAGAAGGAGCGGTTTCCCTCAGGCCCAGAACAATGAAGGAGGGCCAGCTACCACACACAGATGCTCCATCTTAAAAACAGTTATAGGGGAGGAAATACAAGTTCTTGCCAAGTGCCATTTACACGTTAAGTACAAGGATTAATTGAATCAGTTGCCCCTCTATATCACCGAGAGGCCAGAATTGCTCGGTCCTCATGGTTAACAACTTTCAGCTGGAATGGCAAGAAATAGGGAACATAATCAGCCAAAAGAACAAAGAAAAGTGGGATGAACACCTGCAGCAAACCACACACCTCAAACTGGCTCCAATTTTAAAATGTGATGGTAAGGAGATCAAAGCAATCCTGGTGTCTCACCAAGGTTTAGATAATTAAAATAAGAAAATATCGCTCCTGTCCAGGTGAATGCAAGACTATGGAGCAGAAATAGTCTATTCAGCCCTACTACCTGGCCTTCTCCCCTTGATGCTCTGACTAATCAAGAATCTCTGCCGATGACCTGGCTCCATAACTGCCTGTGGCAACAAATTCCACAGATTCACCACCCTCTGGCTACAGAAATTCCTCCACATTTCTGCTCTAAGTGGAATTCCTTCAATCCTGAAGTTGTTCCTTCTCTTCAACTCTTCCACCATTGGAAACAACTGTTCTACATCCACTCTGACTATGCCTGACAACATTCAAAATGTTTCAATGAGGACCTTCCCCCTCACACATTCTCCTAAATTCTAACGAATCCAGGCCAAGAGCCAGCAAACGTTCCTCATGCCATGTATCCCACACACTTGTAGCACCAGGCTGTTAGTTTTCCCACAGCTTCCAAGTCCTGCACCATTCCTACTTGGAAATATATTGCTGGTCCTTCATCATCCTTGGATTTTAATCCTGGAAGACCCCCCTCCCCCACCCTCCTGCCTAAAAGCAGCTTCACCAGAAAGATGGCTGCAGTTCAAGAAGGCAGTTCAGCCCCACACTCCCCAAAGCTGAGTGGTAAATACTTGCTTTCGGATCAGATTAGATACGATTTATTGTCATGTAATCAAACAGAAATGTAATATTACACATCATCAACAATATTACAGCAGCTATCATCAAGGATCCACACCACACAGCACATGTTCTGTTCTCACTGGATAGGGTGTAGGGGCCACAAGACTCACACCACTAGGTTCAGGAACAGCCGCTCCCCCTCCACCATCAGACTCTTCAACAACAAACTCAATCAGGGCTTCATTTAAGGACTTTACTTTGCCACTTTATTGATTTTTCCCACTTCTCTTTATTGCACAGTTTGTTTCCATTTCTTTATTTGTTTCCGCAGTGTCCAGTTTTTTCTTGCAATTCCAAGAAGTGGTCATTTGGCCTGGCCCACAAGATAACAAATCTCAGGGTTGTATGTGCGATCATTCATGTACCTTGACTATAAATCTGAATCTGAAATCATTGCCCTCAGTCTGACAATAATGCAGACAAAGATTCACTGTGAGCCTGAACATTGACTGGCTCCCCTTACAGTCAGGCAAAGAGAGGTCAAAGAGAGTCCCTTCACAGTCATTGGGTGACCGTGGATTTGTCTCCGATGCTCCCGCAGCCTCTGCCAGACTCCTGTTCAGTTCAAATCGTGGCCCGTTCCAAACCTACAGCACAGTGAGGAAGTCTTCAAAGCCCAAGGCATACAAAACGTGGATGTTAAAGTGATTGGAATCCAGCATCTCAGACAACAACTCATTTGTACATGAGAAATGACATCTATTCGAGTTGACTTGTTCATGTGAAGTCTTGTTTGACGTCTATCATTTCCATTTCTTAAGAAAGTGCATCCAGAAATGTGAAAAGCTGAGACATGAAACAATGTACCTCAAACAAGTTTAAAGGGATGTCCATCAAATTTATATTCAAGAATATGCCTTAAATATTGTACCTCCCCATGGTAAAATTCCAATGAGATCCTTGTATTAGCCAGGTGACACTGTCCACCTGACATTAATACTACTTATTCCCGCTGGTGTGACTCGAATTAAAGCCGTGTCTTGTACTTTGTGGTTCTGTTGGGATTTTTGAACCTCACAGGAGGCACAATGATACAAGGGTAGTTCTATTGCGTCTGTTTCTTCATGGGACTTCGTGTAACCCTTGCTTGGGTTTTTTAAATTATTGGGGAAGAAAAACGTCCTGAAATTTCCATGCAAGAGTGGAAAATCAGTCATATGAAGAAACAATTCTTTGGAAACAACTTGACAAGAAATTTGTGAGTTTTGAGGTCTGATGGCTCACGCTTCCTCCATAATTGCTTTTGAACAGCAGTAAAGACTATTTTCAACACAAAAATTTCTGAGACTGAACATTAAAATCAACTCTTCAGAATTAAGCATATAATTTAATAGTTTGGGTTTTTCCCCATGCGCGCATGCACACACATTTGCACATCATGTGGATAAGTTAGATTTAAGTTTCGAGTGAAGTAAGAGATTATTAATAAATAAATGATTGTTGTGAAGATACCCTTGCCTTTGTGAATTTCTATTGCTGCTGGTCGAATATTGAACACATTCCCTGGCTTCTTCCCTGTAAACCAAGATTCCCAGACTAATACAAAGCATAGCAATCTCTGCCTTAAATACTCCCAAAGACCTCGCTTCCACAGCCGCCTGTGGGATCAAGCTCCACAGATCATGAACCTCTGGCTAAAGAAATTTTTCTGAATCTCTCTTTTAAATTGGCATCTTTTCTCCAGAAATTATACCCTCGTCCTAAAATCCAGGCCATGGGAAACATCCTTTCCCCATTTACTCTGGCCAGGCCTTTAGCATTTGAACTGCCTCGATATGTTTCCCTTCATCCTCTGTACTCCAGCTGAAAACCATTCCTCATATGCTAACCCTTTCAATCCTGGTCTCATTCCAGTAAATCTTCTCTCAACCCTCTCCGAAGCCAGCACTTTGTTTCTCAAATAAGGCACCAAAACTGTCCCCAATACTCCAAGAGAGGCCTTACCTGAGCTTGATGGAGTCTCAACATCACACCCCTGCTCTTGCCTGCTGTCCCTCTGGAAATGAATCCCAACATCGCATTCACCCTGTTTATAACAGAATGGAATGTTCTAGAACTCATCAGGATGACCAATGGCCTTCATCGCAATCCGTCAATAATGGTGATTTCAGGTGGGATTGTGATGAATAAATTAGAACTTCCCTGGACATTCCATGTTGTCTTTTGAATGTCCCTCTTGTTCCAGCCTCCATCACCACCCTTGGCAATGCATTCCAGGCACCCACCACACTCTGTGGAAAATAACATCTGGCCTCTGTTATCACCACTAAACTTTCCTCTGAAACTACATTTTCATAAAATTGAATTATTCCCAATCAACTCACATGATCCTATATATGACAATATACCATTTAAGATTGTTTTTTTTTAAATTTTTTATTTTTGACACCATAAACCACATTGACCAAGATACATACATTTTCCTTTTCAAATATATAGTGTCATTTTCTACCCCACCCCTCCCTCCTCCCATCCCACCCTCCCTACCTCCCCTCCCCCCCCCATTCATTTAAAGTACAGAATCTAAGATACATTAAACCAGTCAAACAATGTTGTCATTCAATAAAATAAACAAGAAATTCCACTGAGTCAATTCTTTTCATTT
This sequence comes from Narcine bancroftii, assembly GCF_036971445.1. Lineage (NCBI taxonomy): Eukaryota > Metazoa > Chordata > Chondrichthyes > Torpediniformes > Narcinidae > Narcine > Narcine bancroftii. Next base: position 34,674,404 of record NC_091479.1, read on the forward strand.
CCTTCTCCTTTCGTTAATTTAGGTGGTAGATGTCCCCGGTAGGTTTTCTCTATTATGTTTCATGTATGGCTCCCATATTTGATCAAATATTTCAACATTATTTCTTAAATTATATGTTACTTTTTCTAATGGAATACATTTATTCATTTCTATATACCATTGTTGTATTCTCAAATTATCTTCTAATTTCCAGGTTGACATAATACATTTTTTTGCTACGGCTAGAGCTATCATAACAAATCTTTTTTGTGCACCATCCAAATCAAGTCCAAATTCTTTGTTTTTTATGTTACTTAGGAGGAAGATCTCTGGGTTTTTTGGTATATTGTTTTCTGTAATTTTATTTAATATCTGGTTTAGATCTTCCCCAAATTTTTTCACTTTCTCACATGTCCAGATTGCATGAATTGTTCCCATTTCTTTTTTACAACGAAAACATCTGTCAGATACTGTTGGGTCTCATTTATTTAACTTTTGAGGTGTAATGTATAGCCTGTGTATCCAGTTATATTGTATCATACGTAACCTCATGTTTATTGTATTTCTCATAGTTCCAGAGCATAACTTCTCCCATGTTTCCTTCTTTATCTTTATGTTTAAATCTTGTACCAATTTTTGTTTAGTTTTACCATTTGTTTCCTCATTCCACTTTTCTTGCAGTTTAATATACATATTTGTTATACATTTTTTGATTATCATTGTATCTGTAATCACATATTCAAAATTACTTCCCTCTGGTAACCTCAGACTGCTTCCCAATTTGTCCTTCAAGTAGGATCTCAGTTGGTAGTATGCCAACACTGTATCTTGAGTTATGTTATATTTATCCTTCATTTGTTCAAAGGATAGTAATTTATTTCCTGAAAAACAATTTTCTATTCTTTTGATCCCTTTTTTTCTCCCATTCTTTAAAGGAAAGGTTATCTATTGTAAAAGGGATTAACTGATTTTGTGTCAGTATTAGTTTTGTTAATTGGTAATTTGTTTTATTCCTTTCTACATGAATCTTCTTCCAAATATTGAGCAGATGATGTAATACTGGAGAACTCCTACATTGTACCAATTTTTCATCCCATTATTATTTGTTCAGGTATCTTCTCCCCTATTTTATCTAGTTCTAATCTAGTCCAATCTGGCTTTTCCCTTGTTTGATAAAAATCTGATAGGTACCTTAACGGTGCGGCTCTATAATAATTTTTAAAGTTTGGCAGTTGTAAGCCTCCTTGGTTATACCATTCTGTTAATTTATCTAGTGCTATCCTCGGTTTCCCACCTTTCCATAAAAATTTCCTTATTATTTTCTTAAACTCCTTGAAGAATTTCTCTGTCAAGTGTATTGGCAATGCCTGAAATAGGTATTGTATCCTTGGGAAAATGTTCATTTTAATACAGTTTATCCTTCCTATTAGTGTTAGTGGTAAATCTTTCCAATGCTCTAAATCGTCCTGTAATTTTTTCATAAGTGGATAATAATTGAGTTTATATAGATGGCCGAGGTTTTTATTTATTTGTATACCTAGGTATCGTATTGCTTGCATTTGCCATATGTATGGTGATTCCTTCTTAAATTTTGAGAAATCCGCATTATTCATTGGCATTGCTTCACTTTTATTTGCGTTAATCTTGTAACCCAACACTTCTCCATATTCCTTCAATTTCTTATGTAATTCTTTTATTGACAATTCTGGTTCTGTTAAGTATACTATAACATCATCTGCAAATAAACTGATTTTATATTCCTTGTCTTTTATTTTTATCCCTTTTATTTTATTTTCTGTTCTTATCAATTCTGCTAGTAGTTCTACAGCTAACGCAAACATTAAGGGTGATAGTGGGCATCCCTGCCTTGTTGATCTGCTTAAATTAAATTGCTTTGATATATATCCATTTACTGTCACTTTCGTCAATGGCCCCTTATATAATGCTTTAATCCAATTAATATACTTCTCTGGTAAAGTGAATTTTTGCAATTCTTTGAAAAAATAATTCCATTCTACTCTGACAAAGGCCTTCTCTGCGTCTAAAGCAACTGCTACTGTTGGCGCTTTACTCCCTTCTACTGCATGAATTAAGTTAATAAACTTACAAATATTGTCTGTTGTTCGTCTTTTTTTAATAAATCCAGTTTGGTCTAGATTTACCATTTTAGGTATATAATCGGCTAATCTGTTTGCTAATAGTTTAGCTATTATCTTATAATCTGTGTTAAGTAATGATATTGGTCTATATGATGCTGGTGCGAGTGGATCTTTCCCTGTCTTTGGTATTACTGTAATTATTGCTGTTTTGCATGAATCTGGTAAGCTTTGTGTTTTGTCAGTCTGGTTCATTACTTCCAGGAGGGGAGGAATTAATAAATCTTTAAATGTTTTATAGAATTTTATTGGGAATCCATCCTCTCCTGGTGTTTTATTATTTGGTAGTTTTTTTATTATCTCTTGTATTTCTACTATTTCAAATGGTTCTGTTAATTTATTTTGTTCCTCTATTTGTAATTTTGGTAGTTCAATTTTAGTTAAAAATTCATCTATTTTGTCTTCTTTCCCTTCGTTTTCAGTTTGGTATAATTGTTCATAGAATTCTCTGAAGTTTTCATTAATCTCTGTTGGATTATTTGTTTGTCTTTTTTCCTTGATGCCAATACCATTCTCTTAGTTTGTTCTGTCTTAAGCTGCCATGCTAGAATTTTGTGTGTTTTTTCTCCTAGTTCATAATATTTCTATTTTGTCTTCATTATGTTCTTCTCCACCTTATATGTTTGTAGTGTTTCATATTTTATTTTTTTATCTGCCAATTCTTTTCTTTTAGTTGTGTCTTCCTTCATTGCTAAATCTTTTTCTATATTTACTATTTCCCTTTTCAACTGCACTGTTTCCTGATTGTAGTCCTTCTTCATCTTGGTTACATAACTTATTATTTGCCCTCTGATGAACGCTTTCATTGCATCCCATAGTATAAACTTATCTTTCACTGATTCCGTATTTATTTCAAAGTACATCTTAATTTGTCTTTCAATGAATTCTCTAAAATCCTGCCTTTTAAGTAGCATGGAGTTTAATCTCCATCTATACATTCTTGGAGGGATGTCCTCTAACTCTATTGTCAATATCAAGGGTGAGTGGTCCGATAATATTCTAGCTTTATATTCTGTTTTTCTTACTCTGTCTTGCATACGAGCTGATAACAGGAATAGGTCTATTCTTGAGTATGTTTTATGTTGACCCAAATAATATGAATATTCCTTTTCCTTTGGGTGTTGTTTCCTCCATTTTTCCAAAAGTTGCATTTCTTGCATTGATTTAATTATAAATTTGGTTACTTTGTTCTTTCTGTTAATTTTTTTCCAAGTTTTATCCATATTTGAATTCAAATTAAGGTTGAAATCCCCTCCTATTAATATGTTCCCTTGCGTGTCTGCTATCTTCAAAAAATATCTTGCGTAAATTTTTGATCTTCTTCGTTACGTGAATATACATTGAGTAAATTCCAAAACTCCGAGTATATCTGACATTTTATCATTACATATCTCCCTGCTGGATCTATTATTTCCTCTTCTATTTTAATTGGTACATTTTTACTGACTAATATAGCTACTCCTCTAGCTTTTGAATTATATGACGCTGCTGTTACATGTCCTACCCAATCTCTCTTTAATTTCTTATGCTCCATTTCAGTTAAATGTGTTTCTTGCACAAATGCTATATCAATTTTTTTCTTTTTTCAGTAAATTTAGCAGTTTCTTCCTTTTGATTTGGTTATGTATTCCGTTAATATTTTAAGTCATATAGTTCAACGTAGCCATTTCATACTTTGTTTATCTTCCCTTTTCGTTTCCTCATCATCACCTTTCCTTCTTATCCATTTCTGCTTTCTTGTTTTGAACACTTTATAAGACAATATTTCTAAAACATCAAACATTTCCCTTATTCTCCTATCTAAAATTTCTTTAACCCCATTCTCCCCTCCCCCTCCAGAGTTGCCCTTTATCCCTTGTCGGGCAACCACATCTCCCCTCTCCATTTGGATTTGCGAATTCACTCGCAAGCATCAACTGATTTTGCAGTGACCGTAACTCCTCCCCACCCAGCCACGCGCAGAAAAGTTTTCAATTTTCATATATAAAAGGTCACTCTTTTAATCCCTCCTTATTTCCTCTGTTCTCTCATTACATGTCTTCATCTCTCTGCTTTTTTTGTAGTTGTTCTGCAAATTTTCGTGCTTCCTCCAGATCCGAGAATAGTCTGTTTTGTTGCCCTGGAATAACTATTTTAAATACCGCTGGGTACTTTAACGTAAATTTATATCCTTTTTTCCATAGGATCGCTTTTGCTGTATTAAACTCCTTTCTTTTCTTCAGGAGTTCAAAACTTATGTCTGGATAGAAAAAATATTTTTGACCTTTGTATTCCAGTGGCTTTTTGTCTTCTCTTATTTTCTTCATTGCTTTCTCCAATATATTTTCTCTTGTTGTATATCTTAAGAATTTTACTAAAATGGATCTTGGTTTTTGCTGCGGCTGTGGTTTCGGGGCTAGTGTTCTATGTGCCCTCTCTATTTCCATTACTTCCTGTAATTCTGGTCTTCCTAGGACCCTGGGGATCCAATCTTTTATAAATTCTCTCATATTCTTGCCTTCTTCATCTTCCTTAAGGCCCACTATCTTTATATTATTTCTTCTATTACAGGTTTCTATCATATCTATCTTCTGAGCTAACAGCTCATGTGGCTCTTTAACTTTTTTATTAGATTCTTCTAATTTCTCTTTTAAGTCCTCTACTTCCATTTCTACGATTATTTCTCGTTCTTCCACATTGTCCACTCTTTTTTCTATCTCTGATATGACCATCTCTATTTTATTCATTTTTTCTTCTGCACTCTTAATTCTTCTTTTTATTTCATTAAATTCTTGTAATTGCCATTCTTTTACTGATTCCATATTTTCTTTAAAAAAAATGTATCCATTGTCCTGCCTTTCCCTTCTTGTTCCATTTCTCTATGTTCTTCTTCTTCTTCTTCTTCTTCCTCTGGGTTGGCCATCTGTTGTTTCCTTGTTTTCTTTTTGCTCTCTTCTTTCTTGTTCTCGTTGTTTTCTGTGTTCTCTTCCTGTTGCTGTGTTGCAGCTGTCACTCTCAGCTGTGGACATCGACTCCTCAGCTGTTCCCCCCTCCCTTCAGTGTGTTTTTTTTCATGCGCATCGCGCATGTGCGGTTGCGCACTTTTACTCGGCTCCACGAGCCATTTTTGTAGTCCCGAGCTCGGGACTTCCACCGACCTTAGGGAGCGGGCTTCTCTCTCCACGGCGGGCCTCCTCAGACAGGTAAGGACTTCACCTTCTTCTTCCGACGTTCTTTCTTCTTCTCTTCTTCCCGTTGCTTTCGACTTTTCTCTCTTCGCTGCCATTTTCTTCTCACCTTTAATTTTACTTTGTTTTAATTTTTATTCTTGTACCTTTGTGTTTTGTGTGTTTATTTTTCAACTTTTCCGGAGAGGGTTGGAATTCCCTGACCGGCCCCTACTCCATCACGTGACTCCTCCACCATTTAAGATTGTTAAAGAGCATTTTATTTATTTAGGTGTTAAAATCACCAGAAATTTTAAAGATTTGGTTAAATTAAATTTTGCTCCTTTATTTGTTTTTATGAAGCAATCTTTTACTAGATGGGCCCTGTTGACTTTGTCTTTGGTTGGCCGTATTAATGCTGTTAAAATGATAACATTATTTAAAGTTTGAAACCTATTTCAAGCTGTCCAAATTTTAATTCTGAAATCTTAATTTGATGATATTGATTTGAAGATTTAATCTTTGATGCACCATCAATAATTGCATAAGACTGAAGTTAAACTGATGGGCTTTTATTAACTATAGACTGGAACAGCCGTCACCCTCATTGACTGATCGAGACAGAGTGGAATGGGGCGCAAACAAAGAATTATGGGTAGGATCGGTCTTGGGAGGCATTTCCTGTCAGCAGCACCCAATCACAGCATGACATCGGTTTACCACACCCTTATATTTGGAATGGTGAAGGCATCAGATTGGGCTTCACTTCCAGAAACCTAAGAAGGAGGGAAGTCTGGCCTTACGGAATTTGAGATTTTGCTATTGGGCACTTAATATTCGCTGTATGATTTTTTGGGTTTATGATTTGGATAAATTTGATCATCCACTCTGGGTAGATTTGGAATTGAAATCCGTCCAGAATGATTCTTTAGCTTCTTTTTAGTGTCAGCTTTACCTTTTAGACGACCTCAGATCAGTAAGTAGATTTCCTAACCCGTGTCCTCTTGTTGCGATAATTCCCATCTTGGGAAAAAGCTTCTCACTATTCACATCATCAATGCCTCTCATCATCTTAAACACCTCCATCAGGTCCTCTCATCCTCTGTCAGTCCAAGGTGAAAAGCCCGAATTGACTCACCTGCTTTCATTAGGCATGCTCTCTAAATCAGAGAACATCCTTGGAAATCTCCTCTGCACCCTTTCTATGGTTTCCACATCCTTCCAGTAGTGAGGTGACCAGAATTGAGCACTCTACTCCAACTGGGGTCTGACCATGGCCCTATATCACTGCAACATTACGTCGTGGCTCCTAAATCCAATTCCATGATTAATCAAGACCAATACACTGATCAGCTTCTTAATCACGAAATCAACCTGCACAGCTGCTTGAGTCTCCTATGGACTCGGACGTCAAGATCCCTCTCATCCTCTACCCTGCCAAGAGTCTTCCCATGAAAACTATATTCTGCCATCCTTTAACAAACTGTTTAAAGACAGCTCGGAGGAGTTGGCAGCAGGACTAGGCAGCAGTACCATGTGGGAGAGCAATGTGTCTCCACTGGCTGAACACGCTGGATCTGTACAAGTGACAACGCTGCCATTTCTCAACACAGTTTGCCAGTGATATCTGATCCCAAGAGACAAGGGATGGACACTGTAGAGAGCTGATAGTGGAATCAGTGGCCAAACCTAGTGGCTGAGGACATCAGCATATGTGGGGGCTGCACAGTTGGTATCTGGGGGCAGAAAGGGGGAGAGGAATATTATTCATCCTAGCTCTGCCTCTCAAAATCTTGTAGACCTCTATTAAGTCTCTTTTCATCCATCTTCACTCCAAAGAGAAAAGTCTCAGCTCTGGTTAAGACTTACTTTCCGATCCAGGCAAGTTCCTGGGAACTCTGTTCTGCACCCTCTCCATAGCTTCCACATCCTTCCTATAATGGTTGATGGTAGATGGGGAGAGAGGGGGTGGGACAGATGATGGATGGAATCTGCAGTTCTATATCCTCACAGTCACATCAAAGTGAGGTTAATTACTCCCTAACCAACAGGTGATCTCTATCGGGCCAACAGGTGAATTGACCCTGACCTACGTGTGACCCCTGTCCAATAGGTGACCACTCTCTGATCAAAAATGACCTGTCCCTAACCTACAGGTGACATCTGACCAACAGGTGACCTCTGAACAGCAGGAGACATCTCCCTGACCTACAGGTGACCCATGACTAATAGATGACCTCCTGACCAAAAGAAGACCTCTCCCTGACCCACAAGTGACCTCTTAACCACAGGTAACACCTTCCTGACCAACAAATGACCCCCTGACTAACAGGTGACTTGACCAACAAGTGACCACTGCTTGACCAACATATGACCCTGACCAACAGGTGATGTCTCCCTGACTAACATGTAGACTCCTTCCTGACCAATGTAGACTCCTTCCTAACCAACAAGTGACTCTCTCTGACCAATGGATCACCCCAGGCTAACAGGTGACACCTGACTAACAGTTGATTCCTGAACAAGATGACCCCTGACCAAAAGCTGACCTTGAACAACAGCAGATCTCTGACCAACAGGTGACCCTTAACAAACGGAGACCTCTCCCTGACCAACAGTTCATTTCTCCCTCATCAACATCTGACCACTGACCAACAGTTGACACTTGACCCATTGGTAACCCTTGGTCAATATGTGGTCCCTCTCTCATGTATAAAAACACCTGACCTTCTCCAGCAAACCATCAAAGTCCGTCTCCTGGTTCATCTGTTGTTTTTAGGTAAGCAAGAATCCTTTAATTAATTTTTTGTCCACTCTTCAAAGGCCTTGCCAAAAGGAATCAAGAGACAGTATGTCTCTTGCTGTTGCTTTAAAGACAATAGTCTATTCAACCTTAACATCAATTCAGTTAACACCAACTTGTGAAATCTCCAGTGGTGTTCTTCACAACTTCTGCAAAGTCACTGTGGATATAAATTCTTCAGTATTTCAAATAAGATCTGCTTTAAAATGTGTGTATGTACATAACCTGCTCTATGTTTCCCAATTTATCTCCGAAAAATATTTCTATATATTCTGTCACATGCCCAACAGGAGATCTCTCTCTGACCAATAGTTGACCACCATATGCAGGCCATTTGAGTCCACGTTGGTCGCCAGGTTTAACTGGCCCAACCTGTCCCCCATCCCTTTTACAGTCACAGTGGACTACCTGAAGGTACTGGGGATCTGGTTTGGAGGGGTTGAAGCATGCACTAATAATTGAACAGAGCAATCATTAAGGTCCTCCAAAAATGGTCATTGTGACTTCTCCCTGACCAATATGTGACCCTTGACCAACAGATAACCCCTGACCAAGTGACCCACTGCATAACCAAGAGAAAACCTTTCCCTCACCCAAAGGGGGCCCCTGACCAACAGGTGACTATGACCTGGCAACAGGTGACACCGGATCCACCTTTCAGCCTGCCCTGACCCAAGTTGACTCCTAATCCGCAGAAGACATCTTGCTGACCCACAGGTGGCCCCTGACCCACAGGTGATTCCTTCCTGATCAATAGATGAATCCTTCCTGACTAACACGTGACTTTTCACTAAACAGAATTCTACCTGGCCAAAAGGTGACCCCTGACCTGCAGGTCACCTCTTCCTGACCAGCAGGTAACCCTTGACCAACAGGTAACTAACTACTCCTTGACCAACACATGCCCTGTCCTGACCTAGATGTCCACTTGACCAACAGATGACCTCTCCCTAACCAATTCGTGACCATTGTCCAGCAGGTGACAACCTGACCAACTGGCAACCACTCTCTGAATAACAGGTTACCCCTGATGAACAGATCACCTCTCCCTGACCAACAGGTGACCACGGTACAACGGGTGACCCCTGAACAACACATGACTTCTAAATAACACGTACCCTTCAAAAACATACTGGGATGTAGGTCAATGGGGTGTAAGGACTTATAGGACCGAATTGGTGGCCTGTTACAGTGCTGTTTGTCTAATTATAAAAATTAAAGAAAAACAGGTGACCCCCTCCCCAAGAGTTAATTCTCCCTGAGCAACAGAGTGAGGAGTCTGAGGAGATTTGAGATGTCACCAAAGACTTGCCAATTTCTACCGGTTGCATCACTTGAGCTGCCAATACACAAGACAAGAAAAGGCAACAGAATGTTGTGAACTCAGCCAGTGCCACCATGGGAATTAGTCCCCACTCCATCGAGGACATCTACAAGAGGCGGTGTCTCAAGAAACCAGCCACTATCCTCAAGGACCCCCACCCCAGCCCGTGCCATCTTCTCATTTCTACCATTGGGATGGAGGTACAGAAGCCTGATGAACACCCATCAGAACAGGACAGCTTCTCCTCTGTCCACAAGAGCCCGATAGCTGTTTCATGAACACTGTTCTTGAAGCTTGGGGTGGGGGGAGGGGGTGTCAGGCAGAAGGTTTGTGAACTACGACCACCTGCAACCTTGAGGCATGGCCTTGTGACCCTCGCTCTGCCAGTGCTGTCAGGCGTGGGGTTGCCCGTGGTTGGAGCATGCTGGGAGCAGCACCGTGCATGCTGGGAGCAGTGTCAGGCATTCTAAGGGCAACAAAGTGCCGACTGTGATGGCTATTTTTGTGAGAACAGCCTTCTACTCAAAACAGAGATGCTGCATGAGGGAGAGTTGACTGTTGAAGTGGTCTGTCAGTTGTCACCTCAGTGGCTGGCATATTCAAAGTGTTTTATTCTGTGTAACAAGGCAATAAACTGATAACATCTATGAAGAAGGCGACAGTATTGCTAGCCTGCATCATTTCAAAGCCTATGGTTCCTGCTGGCTGTCTTGCCTACTCCTGATACACATTTTTACAGGATGCAACTTCATCCACTTCTGAGTGGTTCCATCAATTCCCGATCCCTCGAGGTTGCCCTTGCAGGTTGATAGGGTCGTTCAGGCTTATGGTATTCTGGCCTTCATTAGTTGGAGATTGAGCTCAAGAGTTGAGAGGTCACGTTACAGCTCGAGAAAACTGGTTAGACCACAATTAGAATATTGTGTTCAGTTCTGGTTTCCTTATTACTGGAAGCTTTGGAGAGGGTAAATGTAAATGTTTCACTATCATCATGTAACACTACATTTAGAACGTAACATACATGAAATTCTTTAACTTTTTTCTACCGGAAGGCAGACAGAGTGTTGCCCATTTCTCCAGCGCCCCTCAGAATCCTACAGCACCGGGTGTCCCTAGGCAGTCTCCCCTCCAAGTCCTGACCAGTCCTGAGCCTGCTTCGCTTCCAAGATCAGGCAATCTCAGGCATATTCAGGTTATTAGGGTGCAGAGAAGATTTATAGGAGGTTGCCTGAACTGAAAAATGAGGCAAGCTTAACAGAGCTAGGGCTTTTCCCTTTGGAGTGAAGAAGGATAAGTGGTGACAATAGCGTCCTACAAGATTATGTGGACAGGCGGCAACATTTTCCTGGGGTGAGAGGAGCAAATACCAGAAGACAGAGAGGTGTTAATGAGACTCTTTCTCAGAAAGGATGTGATGTTGTTGGAGATGGTGCAGAGATTTACTACGATGATTCCTGGAATGCAGGGGCTGGCGTATGAGGAACATTTGGCACCACAAGGGTTGTATACATTGGAGTATAGGTGAATCTCATAGAGATCTTTTGAATATTGAAAGATTTTAACAGAGAGAATGCAGATTAGATGTTTCCCTTGATAGGTGAATTGAGGACAAGGGTCATCGTCTTAAAATTAGAAATTATTCATAGAGGAGGAACTTCTTTCGTCAGAGGGTCGTGGATCTGTGGAACTCACAGCCGCACAAGGCAGTGGAGCCCAGATCATGAGGAGAATTTAAATAGGAAATAGATAAGTATCTCATTAGTAAGGGTATCAAGGGACCTGGGGAAAAGGCTGGAAATCAGGTGTTCAGCTGAGTGTAGAGTCATGGAACAGACTCGATGGGCCTAGTGACCTGCTTCTGTCCCTTTACCTTGTGATCAGATTTCCGAATGTTCAAGGAACCATAGACACGATCTCATATTCTCTTCTTTTGAAAATGTAATTTATAGCAATATTTGCGCCTATGATACTGCTGTGGAACAATAAATTGCGTGAAATGTTCATGAGAATAAATTCGGATCTGGATTCTGCATTGTTCCAAAACAAGGTCTAATTAATAGAGTAGAGATACATGCTCCATTTGTGTCTGGTGGACTTTGCTTATTGTTGTACACTACTCTGATCTGGAATGATGGATGCCAGTGTAAGTTTGTTGTCTGTCTCAGTTGCTATTGTATGTGTGTGTCGTCAACTTCCAAAATGGCTATCCCCATGGTTTGCACGCAGTCGCCGTCAGAGTTGACGTTAACCATATCCATCGTGCTCGGGCCCCCACTATGGTATTTTCCATGACGAGAAATGGGGCCAAAGGTGACACAATCCAAGTTGGCGATGGCCGTTGTTCACATGAAGCACTGGAAGGGTAAGATCTGGCCCTACGCACTTATGCTTAGGGTCCCTTTCTTCCGCAGCTGAAACTGGCTGCGCTTCTGGCATGTCATCTCTTTCATGGATGCTTTATCTGGGAGTGAGATGGGTAGAAGTTGGGGAATATCTTTGATAGGGTTAGACCATAAGATTTAATGCATGCAGTTACCAGCTTCTGGAGTTCTGTTTTGATTTTCAGAGAGATTTTGTGACCCTTTAGGCTGTGAAGTTCCTGCTGCATTTCAGTCAATGGAAATCATTTCGAGACTGGACTGGGGCTGTGCCAACAGAGAGGCTAGGTCGAGGGGAACTGTTCGCCCTGGAATGACAGAGGCTGGGGGATGACTTGAGAGAGGCTTAGAAAATAGAAAGGACATGTGCCAAGCATAGAGAAATGTAATGTATTAATATGAACGTTACAGTCTGGTGTCCCATGACACACTTGACTCCAATCACACCCAATTAACCTGCCAACGCTGTATGTTTCGGAGGGTGGAAGGAAACTGGAGCACCTGGCAAAAAGTCACGCAGGTCATGGGGAGAAAGTACAAACCCTTCACACCCCAACCAGGGGACACAACACAAACTCTGCCCACGTCACTCTTCACTCTGTACTTTCATTTACACTTGTGGCTGCTCTCACTCAATCCCTCTGCTCATTAAACAGTTCTCCTGTCCCATTTCAGATTCAAGATTCCTTTGTTGTAATATGGCACGAGATTTGCTTTAATCTGTCCTAATTCGCAGAACAGCAGTAATCATCAAGAATCCGCACCACCCAGCACACGCTCTTTTCTCACTGCTACCATCAGGAAAGAGGTATTGGTGCCACAAGCCCTGCACCACCAGGTTCAGGAACAGCTGCTCCCCCTCCACCATCAGACTCCTCAACGACAAACTCAATCAGGGACTCATTTAAGGACTCTCAATTGTGCACTTTATTGAGTTTTTCTTTTATTCTCTCTGTATTGCAGTTTGTTTACATTTATTATTTGCTTACAGTTAGAAACATAGAACACTGCAGCACAGAAAACAGGCTGTTCAGCCGTTCTAGTCTGTACCAAAATATTATTCTGCTGGTCCCATTGACCTGCACTGAGTCCATAACCCTCCAGACCTCTCCCATCTGTGAATCTATTCAATTTATTCAAGAGTGAGCAGGCATTCACCTTATCAGATGGCAGTTCGTTCCACACTCCCACCACTTTCTGAGTTCCCCCTAATGTTCCCCCTAGTCCTTTCTCCTTTCACCCTAAAGCCATGTCCTCTCGTAATCTGTGGAAAGAGCCGACTCTCATTTACTGTCTATTCCCCAGAATTTTGTAAACCTCGATCAAATCTCTCCTCATTCTTCGACGCTACAAGGAATAAAGTCCTAACCTGTTTAATCTTTCCCTATAACTCAACTCCTGAAGACCTGGCAACGTCCTAGAAAATCTTCTCTGCCCTCTATCAATCTTACTGATATCCTTCCTGTAGTTAGACGACCCAGAACTGCACACAATACTCCAAATTTGACCTCTCCAACATCTGATACAACCTCATCATAACTTCCCAACTCCTCGATCAATACTTTGATTTATGAAGGCCAAGATGCCAAAGCTTTCTTTACAACCTTTAGTTCTTTACATGAGAACATTGAGTCCAGTTGTGTTTGCAGGACCAATAAGTGGTAATTCTGCCTGACCCACAACAAAAATGATCTGAGGGTTGTATGTGATGTCATGTATGTACTCGGACAATAATTCTGAAATCTGAATGTTCCTGACACTGGGGCTTTGAATTAAAGGAGAGGTTGGATAGACTGGGACTGTTCTCCTTTGAGTGTAGGAGGCTGAGGGGGACCTCAAAGATCTTGAAATCTTATGTTAATTCGCCTTTTTTCCCCAACAGGTAAAATCAGAGGACATAGATTTAAATTGAGAGGGGAAAGATTTAAAAAGGACCTGAGGGGCATCATTTTCACCCAGAGGGCGGTGGGGCGAGTGGAACGAGCTGCCAGAGGAAGTGGTAAAGCCGGGGACTATTGTAATGTTTTAAGAACATTTACCCAGGTACAGATTCAGACGGATACGGGCTAAATGCAGGTGAATGGAACCAGTTGAAGAAGACAACTTGGGTATCAGGGTCGAGCTGGTCTGAAGGGTCGGTCTCTGTGGATTACAATTCCATGAGTCTCTGATATCAGTGACTGCACAATCTCTTCCATAGAAAACTCCAGCAGAACAACAGGCCTTTTGGCCCTTTTAGTCTGTGCTGAACTATTATTTTATACAGATCAAATTGACCTGCACCTAGAACATAGCCCTCTCATCAAGGTACAACCCCTAAGTTTTATTAACTATTAAAATCAAGCCGGCATTCACCACTTCAGCTGGCAGCTGGTTCCATTCTCCCACCACTCTCTGTGTGAAGAAGTCCCCCCCAAATGTTCCCTTTCAACATTTCACCTTTCATACTTGACCCATGCCCTCTGGTTCTTATCTCACCTTAATTCAGTGGATAAAAAGCCTGCTTGCATTTGTTCCATCTACATCGCTCAGAATTCTGTGTCCATGTAAGTAGAACAGTGCAGCGGAAGCGTGCTGGGCCCACAACCCAGAGGGCAATGGATCTAGATATTCTTTGGGTGCCATGGTTGGCTTAGCAGTTATCACAACTCTTTTGACTACCAGCAATTGGGCCCAGGGTTCAAATCACATGCTGTCTGCAAAAAGTTTATACTGTGAGAGATTATGCTATATTTTATATTGGTTACAGATATGTTTTAAAATGAGATAAATTGTGGCAGGTTTTTTAGTGGAGGTCACATACAAACACTTCAAAACAGATCTCATTTAAAATGCCAGAGCTCTGCTCAAGGCAGACAGTCCAGGCTCCGGGTGCCTTTGCAAAAACTTTGAAGAATGACTATAAGGATTTCACAAGTACGGGTTAATTCGAACTGCTGTGGAGTGATGGATTATTGTTTTGGAAAGCAGCAGATGAACAAACTCAGAGGATTAGCTCTGGTGCCGCAGTCTGAGTGCAGTTGGCTGTTCCCAGAGGGTCATGTGGTTTTCTCTGTGTGTGTGAGTGTGTGAGAGAGAGAGAGAGAGAGAGAGAGAGAGAGAGAGAGAGAGAGAGAGAGAGTTGAGTTCTCCAGATCTGCAGCAGCTGGGACTGGAACAGGACAAGGTGGCAGCTTGTGGAAAACCCCATTTGGAAGATGGGTTGGGAGTCCTGACTTCAGCCTGGTCAAAGCCCTTGTGGTCCACACAAGAGGAGATGTCTGGCTGTATAATGTTTCACTTGAAATAAGGGAAACTCAAAAGGAACAGTGTGGTGACCTGTCTGATGATACGCTGCAGTACCTAACTCGGCCACTAGGTGGCGTAGAGACTCGGCACCCGGCCTAATGACATCCATCTCTCTCTCTCTCTCTCTCTCTCTCTCTCTCTCTCTCCCCCCCCCCCCTCTCTCGCACGACCCCCGGGACCATTGTAAACACAGCAAGCAGCCAACTAGATCTTTATGTGAGTGAAATAAAGCTGTGTGGCCCCAAATACTATTGTGCCTGTGTTTTCCTTTGGTGTATCCTGCCACAATTTTTTCCACTCACATAAAATTTGAGTGATCACACCCAAGGACGATGAGGAGGTCGAGGAGGAGCACAAGCCTTTCATGGTTCAGATGTGTGCGAGCCCCCCCCCCCAAACCTGGTGGAGTTTCGCTCAGACACGGGGATCAGAGTGAGGACGCCAGACCCTCAGCGGACATCTACCAGGTAACGCCATTCACCAGGGAGTCCCACATCCATCAATGGAAGCGACAGTCTCCAGCCCCAGCACGATCGGGGCGCTTAGAAATGAATCAACGGCAGCACTGGATGCTACGGCCGGAAAGGCTGGAACTAGACCCCTGAGACCCCTGCATACGCATGCATTTCAGCCGCTGCAGACATCGTTTCCTGAACCATGCTCACGTGATGATGCCCACTGCCCACCCAGAAGACCTTTTCATGCTGCTGGTGGCCCAGCTGGGAGACCTCCTGTACATGTTAGTCCAGAACTGTGCCTCAGGGAGGCTATGTACATTCTCCAGTCCCACTATCTCCAAGGGGGAGGAGAAGTTCACACGAGACACCGTCTCCTGACCAGAAGACAGCAACCAGGGGAGTCTTCCGGGATTTTATGCTCTCTGTAAGAGCCCCAGCACGGGCATACAACTTCTGTGCTAGAATCCCACAGCAAATAGCACAGGACCTGATGAGGGACACGCTGGTGGCGGGGGTCCGGTCAAACAAAATCTGCCAGCGGCTATTAGAACAAAGCACGGTGTCTCTGGAAGAGATTGTTAGGGTGGCAAAGGCAATGGGAGATGGCTAGAAACAACCTTGGGGAATACCTTCCCAACCACAGTGCCAAGCACACCATTCCAACTCTGCTAGATTCGCTGACACCCCGCCAAGATCGGGCCGAGAATATAGAGATGACAACGGCTGCAGCAATGGCAGCTCAGCCAGATGTGACCTATAGATGCCAGTTCTGTGGCCAAAGCCCCCACCCCTAGGACGCTGCCCAGCAATAGACGCGGACTGCTCGAAACGTAGAAAACAAAGCCATTATGCTCGGGTCTGCAGGAGACCATGGGCGACCACCAAGACACATTGTCATGTAAATCGGCGGCAGGATAGCTCTGGTTCTTCCCCAGGTCAGCCAGGAAGGAATGTCATGTGCACCCAGAGGGAGCAGCTACCTTGAACCTGGGATCCAGAGGAGGAACGCCACCATGATGGAGATCTTAAGGAGAGCGAGGAGAGCACAATGGATTCCCTGAGGATCAATCAGATGAGTCCACACAATTTGTCAGAGGCTATGGTCTCCGTGCGGCAGTGACTGTGACACGAGGTACAAAATGGGAAGATGGACTGCAGACTGAGTCTGATACTGTGACACGAGGTTCAGAGTGGGGAGCATGTTTAACGGTGATGTATGGCAATCTTTGCCAGATACTGTGACACCAAGTTTAGAGTGGGGAGAAGGGTCAACGGTGATGTACGACACCGGGTTCATAGTGGGGAGGTTTATCAGTGAAGTACAAGAAACTGGCATAT
This sequence comes from Narcine bancroftii, assembly GCF_036971445.1. Taxonomy (NCBI): domain Eukaryota; kingdom Metazoa; phylum Chordata; class Chondrichthyes; order Torpediniformes; family Narcinidae; genus Narcine; species Narcine bancroftii. The sequence continues at coordinate 34,691,274 of NC_091479.1, forward strand.
ACTGTGACACCAGGTTCAAAGTGGGCAGAAGGTTTAAAGGTGTTACACGATACATTTTTGCAAAACCAGCGACACCGGTTTGACAGTAATGAGAAGGTTTAACAGTGATGTACGATAAACTGCAGCAGATACTGTGATACCAGGATCGCAGTGGGAAGAAGGTTTAACGGTGATACAGGAAACACTGTTTCAGAACCAGTGACACCGGTTTTACAATAGTGAGAAGGTTTAACAGTGATGTACGATAAACTTTGGCAGATAATGTGACACCAGGTTCACAGTGGGGAGAAGTTTTAACCGTGATGTATGGTAGACTGAGACGGATACTGTGAGACAAGGTACACATTAGTGAGACGGTTTAACAGTGAGGTTCAATGAACTGTGGCAGGTACTGTGATACCAGGTTCACAGTGCGGAGGAGATTTAAGGTGACACGCGATACATTGTTGCAGAAACGGAGACACGAAGTTAACAGAGGGGAGAAATTTTAATGGTGAATTTCGGGAGATTGAGGCAGATATTATTTCACTGGGTTCACAGTGGGGAGAAGGTTTCACAGTGATGAATGGTAGAATGAGGCAGACACTGTGAAACCGGGTAAACAGTGGGGAAAGGATTTAGCAGTGATATACAGTAGACTGAGGTAGATATTGTGACACCGTGTTTGGGAGAAGGTTTATCAGTGATGTAAGATAAACAGGGGCAGATACTGTGACAACAGGTTCACAGTGGGAAGGAGGTTTAACGGTAATACACAGGAGACTGAGGCAGATACTGTGAGACAGGATTCACAGTAGTGTGAAGGTTTAACAGTGATACAATAAACTGTGACATATACTGTAACACCGGATTCATAGAGGGTAGAAGTTTTATTTTTGATGTGACAGTAGATTGAGGCAAATAGTGTGACATCGGGTTCACAGTAGTGAGACGGTATAACATTGCCGTATGAAAAACTATATCATATACTGTGAAAACAAGTACACAGTGGAGAGAAGGTTTAATGGTGATATACGGTAGACTGAGACAGGTAATGTGACCCTGGGTTCACAGTAATGAAAGGTTTAATAGTAATTGATGAAAAACAGTGTCAGATACTATACACCCAGGTTCATGGTGGAGAGATGGTTAAATGGTGATGTACGGCAGACTGAGGCAGATACTGTTACACCGTGTTCACAGTGGGGAGAAGGTTTATCAGTGATGTACGGTAGAGTGAGACAGAAACTGTGACACCGGGTTCAGAGCAATACAAAGGTTAAACAGTGATGAACATAAAACTTTGGCATATACTGTGACACCAGGATCAAAGTGGGGACTAAGTTTAATGGTGATATACAGGAGACTGAGGCTGAAAGAGTTACATCAGGTTCACAGTGGGGAGAGGGTTTAACGTTGTGTGCTGAGATAAATACTGTGACACCGGGTTCAGTGCAAAGAAAAGGTTTAACAGTGATGTATGATAAACTGTGGCAGATACTGTGAAACCAGTTTAAAATGGGGAGAAGGTTTATCAGTGATACAAAATAAACTCTGGCATATATACTTATATACGGTTCACAGTGGGTAGAAGCTTTAACAGTGATGTACGGTGGACTGTGATGGATACTGTGAAACTGGGTTCACATTTGTGAGACGGTTTAACAGTGAGGTTCAATGAACTGTAGCAGGTACTGTGACACCCGGTTCACAGTGCGGAGGAGGTTTCAAGGTGACACCTCAGTCTACTGTATATCGTAGCACCGAACAGGAGTGTGGGTATGACAACGGCTCTGTATACGCTAATCTCTGTGAGTTTTTCAGTTGGTTGTTTTTCCAGACGCCAGACTCTTTTGTGTAGGCTTCCAAAGGCGCTATTTGCCTTGGCGAGTCTGTTGTCTATCTCATTGTCGATCCTTGCATCCGATGAAATGGTGCAGCCTTGTGAACCCGGTGTATCAGTGGCATCAGGTCAACAGTGGGGAAAAGGTTTAATGGTGATGTATGATTTAATGTGGCAAATACAGTGACGCTGGATTAACAATTGAGAGATAGATCAACGGTGATGTACGGTAGACCGAGCCAGATACTGTGACACCAGTTACACAGTGGGGAGAAAGTTTAACAGTGATATATAGTAGACAGAGGCAGGTACTGTGACACCAAGTTCACAGTAGTGAGAAGGTTGCAGATACAGAGACACAGATTTAACAGTGGGGAGAGATTTTAATGGTGATTTTCGGGAGGTTGAGGCAGATATTATTTCACCGGGTTCACAGTAGGGAGAAGGTTTAACGTGGTGTATGGTTGACTGAGGTAGATACTGTGACACCAGGTTCACAGTCGGGAGAAGGTTTAACGGTGATGTGCGGTAGAAGGAGGCAGATACTGTGAAACTGGGTGAACAGTGGGGAGAGGATTTAGCGGTGATATACAGTAGACTGAGGTAGATATTGTGACACCGTGTTTGGGAGAAGGTTTATCAGTGATGTAAGATAAACAGGGGAAGATAATGTGACAACAGGTTCACAGTGGGAAGGGTTTAACGGTGATACACAGGAGACTGAGACAGATATTGAGACACTGGGTACACATTAGGGAGAAGGTTTAACGGTGATTTTCGGTAGATTGAGACTGATACTATGGCACAGGATTCACACTAGTGAGAAGGTTTAACAGTGATGTACGGTAAATGTTGGCAGATACCATGATAATGAGTTCACAGAAGTGAGAAGGTTTAATAGCGATGTACGATTAACAGTGGCTGATATTGTGACACCAGGTTCAGAGTTGGGAGAAGGTTTAATGGTGATGTATGGCAGACTGATGCAGAAATAGTTACATTGGGATCTCATTGGGGTGAAGGTTTATCAGTGATGAATGATAAACTGTGGCAGAAACTCTGAAAACAAGTTTCCAGTGGAGATAAGGTTTAACAGTGATGTAAGATAAAGTGTGGCAGATCCTGAGACACCAGGTTAACAGAGGTGAGAATGTTTAATGGTGATGTACGATTGACTTAGTCAGGTATTCAGACTCCCGGCTTACAGTAGTGAGAAGGTTTAACGGTGATGTACGGCAGACTGAGGAAGATACTGATATACCGGGTTCACAAGGCTGCACCATTTCATTGGATGTAAGGATAGACAACGAGATAGACAACAGACTCGCCAAGGCAAATAGCGCCTTTGGAAGACGACACAAAGGAGTCTGGAAAAATAACCAACTGAAAAACCTCACAAACATTAGGGTATACAGGGTCGTTGTCATACCCACACTCCTGTTCGGCTCTGAATCATGGGTCCTCTACCGGCATCACCTATGGCTCCTAGAATGCTTCCACCAGCGTTGTCTCCGCTCCATCCTCAACATTCATTGGAGCAACTTCATCTCCAACATCGAATTACTTGAGATGGCAGAGGCCGACAGCATCGAATCCACGGTGTTGAAGATCAAACTGCGCTGGGTAGGTCACGTTTCCAGAATGGAGGACCATCGCCTTCCCAAGATCGTGTTACATGGCGAGCTCTCCACTGGCCACCGAGGCAGAGGTGCACCAAAGAAGAGGTACAAGGACTGCCTAAAGAAATCTCTTGGTGCCTGCCACATTGACCACCGCCAGTGGGCTGATATCGCCTCAAACTGTGCATCTTGGCGCCTCACAGTTCGGTGGGCAGCAACCTCCTTTGAAGAAGACCGCAGAGTCCACCTCACTGACAAAAGACAAAGGAGGAAAAACCCAACACCCAACCCAACCAACCAATTTTCCCTTGCAACCGCTGCAACTGTGTCTGCCTGTCCCGCATCGGACTTGTCAGCCACAAACGAGCCTGCAGCTGACGTGGACATTACCCCTTCATAAATCTTCGTCCGCGAAGCCAAGCCAAAGAAGGAGACAATAAACTACAACAGATGCTGTGGCATCAGGCCAACAGTGGGGAAAAGGTTTAACAGTGATGTACGATATAATGTGGCAAATATAATGTGGATTCACAGTTGAGAGATAGATCAACGATGATATACGGTAGACTGAGGCAGATACTGTGACACAGTGTTCACAGTGGAGAGGTGGTTCATCAGTGATTAACAATTTTCTGTGGCAGATACTGTAACACTGGATTCACAGCAATGAGAAAGGTTAACAGTGATGTACAATAAATGACAGCAGATGCTGTGGCATCAGGTCAACAGTGGGGAAAAGGTTTCATGGTGATGTACGATATAATGTGGCAAATACAGTGACACTGGATTAACGGTTGAGAGATAGATCAACAGTGATGTACGGTAGACTGAGCAGGTACTGTGACACCAGTTACGCAGTGGGGAGAAAGTTTAACAGTGATATACAGTAGACAGAGGCAGGTACTGTGACACCGAGTTCACAGAAGTGAGAAGGTTTAACAGTGATGTACAGTAAACTGTGGCAGATACTGTGACAACAGGTTCACAGTGGGGAAGAAGTTTAACGATGATTCACGTCACACTTTTGCAGATTCAGTGACACTGTGTTCACAGTGTGGAGAACGTTTAATGGTGATGTACAGTAGACTGGGACAGAAACTGTGACACTGGGTTCAGAGCACTGAGAAGGTTTAACAGTGATGTATAAAAAAAAACTCTGGCATATACAGGATCACAGTGAGGTGTAGGTATAATGGGGATAGAAACATAGAAACATAGAAGATAGGAGCAGGAGTAGGTCATTCGAATCTTCGAACCTGCTCCACCATTCAAAGAGATCATGCTGATCTTAAAGTTCAGTACCCCGTCCCCGCCTTCTCTCCGTAACCTTTAATACCCTTATACTGAAGAAATATATCTAATTCCCTCTTAAGTATATTTAATGAACCTGACTCCACTGCCCTCTGTGGCAATGAATTCCACAGATTCACCACCCTCTGGGTAAAGAAATTCCTCCTCATCTCAGTCCTAAATGGTTTGCCTATTATCCTCAAACCATGGCCCCGGGTTCTGGATTTTCCCATCATTGGAAACATCCCATCTGCATCCATTGTGTCCAGTCCTGCCAGAATTTTATATGTCTCTATGAGATCCCCTCTCAATCTTCTAAACTCCAGAGAGTACAATCCCAATTTGCGCAATCTTTCCACATAAGTCATTCCTGCCATTCCAGGTATCAGCCTGGTGAATCGCCTCTGCACTCCCTCCATTGCAAGAACATCCTTCCTTAGATAAGGTGACCAAAACTGCACACAATACTCCAGGTGGGGTCTCACCAAGGCCCTGTACAACTGCAGTAAGGTATCCTTGTTCCTATACTCAAACCCTCTTGATATGAAGGCCAACATACCATTTGCCTTTTTAATCGCCTGCTGTACCTGCATTCTCGCCTTCAGAGACTGGTGTACAAGTAACCCTAGGTCTCTCTGCACTTCCCCATCTCTTAAACTATTGCCATTCAAATAGTAATCTGCACTCCGGTTTGTATTACCAAAGTGGATAACCTCACATTTATCCACATTGTAGTGCATTTGCCATGTATCTGCCCAGTCCCTCAATTTATCCAAATCACACTGGAGCTTCCTGACCCCCTCTTCCGTGCACACAACCACTCCTAGCTTCATGTCATCTGCAAATTTGGAGATATTACATCCAATCCCCTCATCCAGATCATTAATGTAAAGTGTGAACAGCTGGGGTCCCAGTACAGATCCCTGTGGCACCCCACTGGTCACCGCCTGCCACTCAGAAAACGAGCCATTTATCCCAACTCTCTGTCTTCTACCCGCCAGCCAGTTCTCAATCCACATCAATACTTTTCCCCCCAATCCCATGAGCCTTGATTTTGGAAGCCAGTCGTTTATGCGGGACCTTATCGAAGGCCTTTTGGAAGTCCAGGTACACCACATCCATTGGCTCTCCCCCATCTATTTTATCTGTCACCATCTCAAAGAATTCCAATAGATTTATCAAGCACGATTTACCTTTTGTAAATCCATGTTGTCTCCATCCGATCCCTTCTCTGCTAATCATATGCTCTGCAATTACATCCTTAATAATGGATTCCATCATTTTGCCCACTATTGATGTAAGGTTCACCGGCCTATAATTCCCCGCTTTTTCTCTACCCCCCTTTTTAAATAGTGGGGTAACATTAGCTACCCTCCAATCCATGGGCACTGATCCTGAGTCTATTGAGTTCTGGAAAATAATTCTTAAAGCATCTGCTATCTGAATGGCCACTTTCTTAAGTACCCTAGGATGTAGATTATCAGGCCCTTGGGATTTATCTGCCTTCAATCCCATCAATTTCCCCAAGACCATGTCCTTAGAGATACTGATTTCTTTCAGTTCCTCCCTTGCATTAGTCTCTATGTTTCCCAACATCCTTGGGAGGTTATTTGTATCCTCTATTGTAAAAACAGAACTAAAGTAAAAATTTAATTGTTCTGTCATTTCCTTATTCCCCATTATATATTCCCCTGATTCCGACTGCAAGGGACCTACTCTGGATTTCACCAATCTTTGGGAAATATATGGGAGACTGAGGCAGACACTGTTACACCGGGTTCACATTGGGGAGAAAGTCTATGGGTGATGTAAGGTATATTGAGGCGGATATTGTGACTCCAAGTTCACAGTGGGGAGAAGGTTTAATGTTGTTGTACAGTGGGCTGAGACATATACTGTGACACTGGGTTTACAGCAGAGAGAGCTTTAACATTGTTGTATGATAAACTGTGTCAGATAATGTGACACCAGGTTCACAGCAGGGAGAACGTTTAACGGTGATGTACGGTGCACTGAGACAGATATTATGACAGAGGGGTCACACTGGGGAGGTTTATCGGTGATGTATAATAACCACTGGCATACACTGTTAGACCAAATTCACAGTGGGGAGAAGTTTTAATGGTGATGTACGGTGGACTGTGACGGATACTGTGAAACCAGGTACACATTAGTGAGATGGTTTAACAGTGAGGTTCAATGAACTGTGGCAGGTACTGTGACACCAGGTTCACAGTGTGGAGGAGGTTTAAAGGTGACACACGATACATTGTTGCAGATACAGATACAGAGATTTAACAGTGAGGATAAATTTTAATGGTGATTTTTGGGAGACTGAGGCAGATATTATTTAACCGGGTTCACAGTAGGGAGAAGGTTTAACGGTGATGTACGGTTGAATGAGGCAGATACTGTGAAATTGGGTAAACAGTGGGGAGAGGATTTAGCAGTGATATACAGTAGACTGAGGTCGATATTGTGACACCGTGTTCGGGAGAAGGTTTATCAGTGATGTAAGATAAACAGGGGTAGATACTGTGACAACAGGTTCACAGTGGGAAGGAGGTTTAACGGTGATACATGGAAGACTGAGACAGATACTGAGACACTGGGTTCACAGTAGGGAGAAGGTTTAACATTAATGTACGGTAGACTTAGGCAGATGCTGTGACAGTGAGTTCAAATTAGGGAGAAGGTTTAACGGTGATTTTCAGTAGATTGAGACTGATACTATGACACAGGATTTACACTAGTGAGAAGGTTTAACAGTAATGTACGGTAAATGTTGGCAGATACCATGAAAATGAGTTCACAGAAGTAAGAAGGTTTAATAGTGATGTACGATTAACTGTGGCTGATACTGTGACATCAGGTTCAGAGTTCGGAGAAGGTTTAATGTGATGTACGGCAGAATGAGGCAGATACAGTTACACCAGGCTCTCAGTGGGGAGAAGGTTTAATGGTGAGGTACGATATAATGTGGCAAATACTGTGACACTGGACTCACAGTTGAGAAATAGATCAACGGTGAGGTCCAGCAGACTGAGGCAGATACTGTGACACAGGATTCACACAAGTAGGAAGAAGGTTTAACAGTGATGTACAATATAGCAGAATCTGTGGCACTTGGTTTACAGTGGAGAGAAGTTTTAATGGTGATGTACTGTTGACTGATGCAGATTCAGTGATACCGGGTTCGTAGTGGGCAGAAGTTTTAACAGTGATGTTTGGTGGAGTAAGACAGATTCTGTGACATCAGGTTCACAGTTTGAGAATGTTTTACAGTGTACGATAAATAGTATAAGATACTGTAAAACCAGGATCAAAATGGGGAGGAGATTTAATTGAGATATATGGGAGATATACAGTAGACTAATGCAGATACTGTGACACCATGTTCACAGTGAGGAGAAGGTTTTACGGTGATGTATTAAATTGAGGTAGATACTGTGACTCCAGGTGCACAGTTTGATTCGTTTTAAAAGTGATGTACGGGAGACTGAGGCTGATACTATGACACTTTGTTCACAGTTGGGAGAAAGTTTAACAGTGATGTCCAAAAAACTCTGGCATATACTGTGACACCAGGATCACAGTGGGGAGTAGGTTTAATGGTGATATACAGGAGACTGAGGAAGATACTGTTACATCGGGTTCACAGTGTGGAGAAGGTCTATGGGTGATGTAAGGTATATTGAGGCAGATATTGTTACTCCAGGTTAACAGTGGGGAGAAGGTTTAACATTGTACAGTGAGCTGAGACCTACTGTGAGACAGGATTTACATTCATGAGAAGGTTTGACAGTGATGTTCTATAAACTGTGTCAGATACTGTGACACCAGATTAACAGTGGGAGGAGGTTTAACGGTGATGTAAAATAAACTGTGCAGATATAGTAAAACAGTGGGGAGAAGGATTACTGGTTATGTATGGGAAACTGAGGCAGATACCGTGACACTGGGTTCACAGTGGGAAGAATGTTTAATGTGATGTACGGATGACTTTGGCAAATATGGTAACACCAAGTTCACAGTAGTGAGAAGGTTTAACAGTGATGTACAATAAACTATGTCAGATATTGTGAAACCAGGTTCACAATGGCAATAATGTTTAAAGGTGATGTAAATTAACTGTGGAAGATAAAGTGACACCAGATTCACAGTGGAGAGAGGTTTAATGCTGATGTATGGAAGAATGAGGCAGATACTGTGGCACCGGGTTCACAATGGGGTGAAGGTTTATCAGTAATGTACAATAAACTGTGTCAGATACTGTGACACCAGGTTCACAGTGGGAAGAATCTTTATCAGTGATGAATAATAAACTCTGGTGTATACTGATATACAGAGTTCACAGTGGGGAGAAGGTTTACATGATGTACAATAAACTGTGGCAGATACTGTGACACCGACTTCACAGTAGTGAGAACGTTTAACAGTGGTATACAATAATTGTGGCAGATAAATTGACACCATGTTCACAGTGAGGAGAATGTTTAACTGAGATGTACGGTGAACTGAGACAGATACTGTGACACCGGGTTCAGAGTAGTGAAAAGATTTAACAGCGATGTATAAAAAATTCTGGCATATACTGTGTGACTAGGTTCATGGTGGGGAGAAGCTTTAATGGTGATGTATGGTGCAGTGAAACAGATATTATGACACCGTGTTCACAGATGGATATCCAACTTCACGAAAACCAACAAGGTCGGGTCAGATACAGCAATGAGCTCTCCGAACCCTTCTCCATTAACAATGGCGTGAAGCAAGGCTGTGTTCTCGCACCAACCCTCTTTTCAATCTTCTTCAGCATGATGCTGAACCAAGCCATGAAAGACCTCAACAATGAAGATGTTGTTTACATCCGGTACCGCACGGATGGCAGTCTCTTCAATTTGAGGCACCTGCAAGCTCACACCAAGACACAAGAGCAACTTGTCCGTGAACTACTGTTTGCAGACGATGCCGCTTTAGTTGCCCATTCAGAGCCAGCTTTCCAGCGCATGACGTCCTGTTTTGCAGAAACTGCCAAAATGTTTGGCCTGGAAGTCAGCCTGAAGAAAACTGAGGTCCTCCCTCAGCCAGCTCCCCACCATGACTACAAGCCCCCCCCCCACATCTCCATCGGGCACACAAAATTCAAAACAGTCAACCAGTTTACCTATCTCGGCTGCACCATTTCATCGGATGCAAGGATCGACAACGAGATAGACAACAGACTCGCCAAGGCAAATAGTGCCTTTGGAAGACTACACAAAAGAGTCTGGAAAAACAACCAACTGAAAAACATCACAAAGATTAGCGTATACAGAGCCGTTGTCATACCCACACTCCTGTTCAGCTCCGAATCATGGGTCCTCTACTGGTATCACCTACGGCTCCTAGAACGCTTCCACCAATGTTGTCTCCGTTCCATCCTCAACATTCATTGGAGCGACGTCATCCCTAACATTGAAGTACTCGAGATGGCAGAGGCCGACAGCATCGAATCCATGCTGCTGAAGATCCAACTGTGCTGGGTAGGTCACGTCTCCAGAATGGAGGACCATCGCCTTCCGAAGATCGTGTTATGGCGAGCTCTCCACTGGCCATCATGACCGAGGAGCACCAAAGAAGAGGTACAAGGACTGCCTAAAGAAATCTCTTGGTGCCTGCCACATTGACCACCGCCAGTGGGCTGATATCACCTCATACTGTGCATCTTGGTGCCTCACAGTTTGGCGGGCAGCAACCTCCTTTGAAGAAGACCGCAGAGCCGATCTCACTGACAAAATACAAAGGAGGAAAAACCCAACACCCAACCGCAACCAACAAATTTTCCCTTGCAACCGCTGCAACCGTGTCTGCCTGTCCCGCATCGGACTTGTCAGCCACAAACGAGCCTGCAGCTAACGTGGACATTATCCCTCCATAAATCTTCGTCCGCGAAGCCAAGCCAAAGAAGAAGAAGAAGAAGAAGAAGAAAGATAATAAACTCTGGCATGTACAGTTATACTGAATTCACAGTGGGGAGAAGGTTTCAGTGTGATGAACGGGAGACTGAGGCAGATACTGTGAGACCTGGTACAAAGTGGGGAGAATGTTTAACATTTATGTAAGAAAATTTGTGGCAGATAGGGTGACACCAGTTTCTCAGTTGAGAGAAGGTTTAATGGTGATGTTCGGTAGACTGAGACATATACTGTGACACCGCGTTCACAGTGGGAGGTTTGTCACTGATGTACAATAAGTTGTGGTAGATACTTTGACACAAGGTTCACAGTGGGTTGAAGCTTTAACTGTAATATACGGATGTCTGAGAAGGATACTGTGACACCCGTTTACATGTGTGAGAAAGTTTGACAGTGAGGTTCAATGAACTGTGGCAGATACTGTGATCACGCAATACGTTGTTGCAGGTACAGTGACACAGAGTTCATAGTGGAGAGAAATTTTAATGGTGATTTTCAGGAGACTGAGGCAGATATTATTTCACTGGGTTCACAGTAGGGAGAAGGTTTAACAGTGATGAACTGTGTTAGATACTGTTACACCAGGTTCACAGTGGGGAGAAGGTTTAACAGTGATGAACTGTGTCAGATACTGTGACACCAGGTTCACAGAGGGGAGAAGGTTTAACAGAGATGAACTGTGTCAGATACTGTTACACCAGGCTCACAGTGGGCAGAAGGTTTAACAGTGATGAACTGTGTCAGATACTGTGACACCAGGTTCACAGTGGGCAGAAGGTTTAACAGTGATGAACTGTGTCAGATACTGTGACACCAGGTTCACAGAGGGGAGAAGGTTTAACAGAGATGAACTGTGTCAGATACTGCTACACCAGGCTCACAGTGGGCAGAAGGTTTAACAGTGATGAACTGTATCAGATACTGTGACACCAGGTTCACAGTGAGGAGAAGAATTAACAGTGATGTACAGTTGACTGAGGCAGATAATGTCACAGTGGGGAGAATGTTTAACAGTAATGTATGTTAGACTTTGGCAGATAATGTGACACCGAGTTCACACTAGTGAGAAGGTTTAACAGTGATTTACGATAAGCTGTGACAGATACTGTGACGCCATGTTCACCACGGTAGGAAGAAGGTTTAACGATGATGTGAAATGAACTGTGGTAGATAAAGTGACACCAGGTTCACAGTGGGGAGAGGTTTAAAAGTGATGTATGGAAGAATGAGGCAGATACTGTGACCCCAATTTCACAGTGGGGATGAGGTTTAACAGTGATGAACGATAAACTGTGTCAGATATTGTGACATTTGAACAGTAATATACAATAAACTGTTTGATACTGTGACACCAGGTTTAGTGGTTTAAAGGGGGAGAAGGTTTAACAATGATGTATGGTAGACTGAGGCAGATACTAAGATTATGGCTTCACAACAGTGAGAAGGTTTAACAGTAATGTACAATCCTTGGGTCGTAGGTTTTATATCGGAGTATCCTTCTCCTATCCAGGTTGCTTAACCGGGCTGGAGAGGCCTGCCTCCCCTCTTAGGCCGAACCATACCTGGAGATACATGGCCGCTGTCCTCAGTCATGGGGTGGAGCGCCCTGGGCTCGGCCTGATTGCTCTATGCTTCCAATCTATATTGGTTCTGCTTTGTGTTCCAGGCATTAAATGGCCCGGACCGGGGCCTCCGCTTGCTTCTCTCTGCCGAGGCCAGGTCCACTGCCTCCACCTCCCCTCTGCCTGGACCGGGGCCGCCGCCTTCCCTCTGCCCGGACCGGGGCCACCGCCTTTCCCTGCGCTTGGACCAGGGCCGCCGCCTTTCACTGCACCCGGACCGGGGCCTCCGCCTGTTTCCTCTCTGCCGAGGCCGGGGCCGTCACCTCCTCCACCCCTCTACCCGGACCGGGGCCACCTCCTTCTCTCTGCCCGGACCGGAGACTCCGCCTGCTTCTCTCTGCCGAGGCCGAGGCCACCGCCTCCACCTCCCCCCTGCCTGGTCTGGGGCCGCCACCTTCCCTCTGCCCAGACCGGGGCCGCCGCCTGTCCCTGCCCCTGGACCAGGGCCGCCGTGTTACACTGCACCCGGACCAGGGCCGCCGCCTGTTTCCTCTCTGCCGAGGCTGGGGTCGACGCCTCCTCCTCCCCTCTGCCCGGACCAGGGACTCCGCCTGCTTCTCTCTGCCGAGGCCGGGGCCACCGCCTCCACCTTCCCTCTGCCTGGACCGGGGCCGCCACTTTCCCTCTGCCCGCACCAGGGCCGCCGTCTTTCCCTGTGCCTGGACCAGGGCCGCCGCCTTTCACTGCACCTGGACCAGGGCCTCCGCCTGTTTCCTCTCTGCCGAGGCCGGGGCCGTTACCTCCTCCTCCCCTCTTCCCGGACTGGGGCCGCCGCCGTTTCTCTGCCCTGACCAAGGATGCCGCCTCTTTACTTCTGCCTGAACCGGGGCCTCTGCCAGCTTTCCCTCTGCCGAGGCCAGGGCCGCCACTTCCTCCTCCCCTCTTCCCTGACTGGGGCCACCGACTTCCCTGTGCCCGGACTGGGGCCGCCGCCTCCTACTCTTTGCCCGGACCGGGGCCGTCGCCTCCTTCCCGGTACAGGGAAGGTTTTAAGGCCAAACAAACTGCTTTACCTGCACGGATGACCGCACGGGCGCCGCCATCGAACCATGGGTGTAAAGGGTGGGGCCAGTACTGCGCACACTGCACTCCACCTAAAAGCTCCTTTGCACAGGCCCAAGGACATGTCCACGTCCTCCCCTTCCATGTCCTACCCTTCAAAAGATGCACACAAGCTCAAGCTAGCATGCTGGAACATCAGAACCATGCTAAACAAGGATGACAGCCACCGACCTGAATGTCGGTCTCCCCTCATTGCTCAAGAACTCCTCAGACTTGGCATTGACATAGCCCCTCTCAGCGAAGTCCACCTTGCATATGCAGGCAGCCTCCAAGAACGTGGCGCGGGCTACAAGCCTATGGCTGAACAACGCCTATCCGGTGTAGGCTTCATGGTCAAGAACTGCGCAACCTCATCCAACACACCCCAACAGCTGACAACGCTCGAGTCGGCAAAGACTCAGAAACCTGGCCAGGAATCCTGGCCAAGCATGGTGCCGGCAAGTGCAATAACAACGAGCGCCTCCTGTTGCAGCTCTGCGCAGAACAGTGGCTTGTCATTACGAACACCCTTTTCCAGCAGAGGGACAGCCTGAAGTCTACCTGGATGCATCCCCGATCCAAACACTGGCACCTCCTGGACTACGTCCTGGTGCGAGAAAGAGACAAACAAGATGTGCTCCACATCAGGGTCATGCCCAGCACGGAATGCCACACTGACCACCGGCTTGTCCGCTGCAAGCTCAACCTTCGCTTCAAGCCAAAGTTCAAGAAGAGTAGAGCCCCCAGAAAGAGGTTCAATGTTGGAAACCTGCAGTCAGACGAGGTGAGAGGAAACTTCCAGGCAAACCCCCAAGCAAAGCTCGAGGGTCCAAACTGCCTCACGGACACGTCCCCTGAAACCCTCTGGGATCAGCTGAAAACGGCCATACTGCAATCCACTGAAGAGGTACTCGGCTTCTCCTCCAGGAAAAACAAGGACTGGTTTGACGAAAACAACCAAGAAATCCTGGAGCTGCTGGCAAAGAAGCGAGCTGCCCACCAGGCTCACCTTGCAAAGCCGTCCTGGCCAGAGAAAAAACGAGCCTTCTGTCTCGCATGCAGCCATCTTCAGCGCAAACTCCGGGAGATCCAAAATGAGTAGTGGACTAGCCTCGCCAAACGAACCCAGCTTAGCGCTGACATTGGCGACGTCAGGGTTTTTTATGAGGCTCTAAAGGCTGTGTACGGCCCCTCACCCCAAGTCCAAAGCCCACTGTGCAATTCAGACGGCAAAGTCCTCCTCAGGAAAAAGATCTCCATCCTCAACCAAAGGTTAGAACATTTCCAATCTCTTTTCAGTGCCAACTGCTCAGTCCAAGAATCCACCCTGCTCCAGCTCCCTCAACAGCCCTTAAGGCTAGAGCTGGATGAGGTCCCTACCCGGGAAGAGACATGTAAGGCAATTGAACAACTGAAAAGTGGCAAAGGAGCAGGTATGTACGGAATCCCCCCAGAGGTCTGGAAGGCTGGCGGCAAAACCCTGCATGCCAAACTGCATGAGTTTTTCAAGCTCTGCTGGGATCAAGGAAAGCTTCCCCAGGACCTTCGTGATGCCATCATCATCACCCTGTACAAAAACAAAGGTGAGAAATCAGACTGCTCAAACTACAGGGGAATCACGCTGCTCTCCATTGCAGGCAAAATCTTCGCTAGGATACTCCTTAATAGAATAATACCCAGTCTTGCTAAAAATGTCCTCCCAGAATCACAGTGTGGCTTTCACACAAACAGAGGAACTACTGACATGGTCTTTGCCCTCAGACAGCTCCAAGAAAAGTGCAGAGAACAAAACAAAGGACTCTACATCACCTTCGTTGACCTCACCAAAGCCTTCCTTACCGTGAGTAGAAAAGGGCTTTGGCAAATACTAGAGCGCCTCGGATGGTTATCCAACTGCACGAAAACCAACAAGGTCGGATCAGATACAGCAATGAGCTCTCCGAACGCTTCTCCGTTGACATCGGCATGAAGCAATGCTGCGTCCTCGCACCAACCCTCGTTACTATCTTCTTCAACATGATGCTGAAACAAGCCATGAAAGACCTCAACAACGAAGACGCTGATTACATCCGGTTCCGCACGGATGGCAGTCTCTTCAATCTGAGGCGCCTGCAAGCTCACACCAAGACACAAGAGCAACTTGTCCGTGAACTACTCTTTGCAGACGATGCTGCTTTAGTTGCCCATTCAGAGCCAGCTCTCCAGCGCATGACGTCCTGTTTTGCGGAAACTGCCAAAATGTTTGGCCTGGAAGTCAGCCTGAAGAAAACTGAGGCCCTCCATCACCCAGCTCCCCACCATGACTACCAGCCCCCCCCACCCCCCACATCTCCATTGGGTACACAGAACTCAAAACGGACAACCAGTTTACCTATCTCGGCTGCAGCATTTCATCTGATGCAAGGATTGACAACGAGATAGACAACAGATTCGCCAAGGCAAATAGCGCATTTGGAAGACTACACAAAAGAGTCTGGAAAAACAACCAACTGAAAAACCTCACAAAGATTAGCGTATACAGAGCCGTTGTCATACCCACACTCCTGTTCGGCTCCAAATCATGGGTCCTCTACCGGCATCACCTATGGCTCCTAGAACGCTTCAATAATCATTGTCTCCACTCCATCCTCAACATTCATTGGAGAGACTTCATTACCTACATCGAAGTACTCGAGCTGGCAGAGTCCAAAAGCATCGAATCCACACTGCTGAAGATCCAACTGCGCTGGGTAGGTCACGTCTCCAGAATGGAGGACCATCGCCTTCCGAAGATCGTGTTATATGGTGAGCTCTCCACTGGCCACCGAGACAGAGGTGCACCAAAGAAGAGGTACAAGGACTGCCTAAAGAAATCTCTTGGTGCCTGCCACATTGACCACTGCCAGTGGGCTCATATCGCCTCAAACCGTGCATCTTGGCGCTTCACAGTTCGGTGGGCAGCAAGCTCCGTTGAAGAAGACCACAGAGCCTACCTCACTGACAAAAGACAAAGGAGGAAAAACCCAACACCCAACCCCAACCAACCAATTTTTTCTTGCAACCGCTGCAATCGTGTCTGCCTATCCTGCTTCGGACTTGTCAGTCACAAACGAGCCTGCAGCTGATGTGGACATACCCCTCCATAAATCTTCATCTGCGAAGCCAAGCCAAAGAATGTACAATAAACTGTGGCAGGTACTGTAACACCAGGATCACAGTGGGGAGAATATTTAACAGTGATGTACGAAGACTGAGGCAGATACTGTGACACTGGATTCACAAAGGGGAGAAAGTTTATCAGTGGTGTACGCTAAACTGTGGAAGATACTGTGACACCGAGTTCACATTAGTGAGAAGGTTTAACAGTGATGTACAATAAACTGTGGCAGGTACTGTTACACCAGGTTCACAGTGCGTAGAAAGTTTAATGGTGATGTACAGTAGACTGAGGCAGATACTGTGACCCTGGGTTTACAGTACAGGGAATGTTTAAAAGTGATGTACAATAAAATGTGGCAGATATTGTGAAACCAGGTTCACAGGGGGAAGAATGTTTAAAAGTGATCCACATTACACTATTGCAGATACATTGACAGTGGGTTCACAGTAGGGAGGAGATTTAAGGGTGATGTATGGGAGACTGAGGTAGATACTGTGACACTAGGTTTACAGTGGGGAGAATGTTAAACGGTGCTGGACGGTAGACTGAAGCAAATACTATTACATCAGGTTCATAGTGGGGAGAAGGTTTAACGCTGATGTACTATAGACTGAGGCAGAAACTATGAGACAAGATTCACATTCGTGAGAAGGTTTAACAGTGATGTACGATTAACTGTGTCAGATACTTTGACATCAGGTTCATATTGGGGAGAAGGTTTAATGGTGATGTACGGTAGAGGGAGGCAGATACTGTGACACCAGGCTCATTGTATTGTTCATTTATCTTAATTATAACATCTAATTTATATCTCCATTTTTTTTGTGGCAACTTCCAAACATTCCATAAACTTCTATTCTAATCAGATTTTGTTCATTTAAATAGGTCACCACGAAAAGCCCAAATTGTTTGGTCTCTTAAGTATTGTTGCAAAAAATTAAATTCTTTACCTGGGTTTGGGTTCAACGGCACTTCAGTCTGTTTCATTATTTTTTCAGCCCCTCGTTTTGTGCTTTCTGCTTTGCCCAGCCGATTCGCCAAATGAGCATCCAACTCTGTCTTCTCAGCTTGACCCAACATCTCCTCTGTAAACTTAAGCAAACCAAGAAGATCAAAGTTAAAATTTTCACATTTGCATTTTCAAAAACAAAACTGACACTGTGACTTGCAGATTCACATCATAATCCCACTTGCTAAACTTGCAAGCCACAACACCACATCTTACAGCTGGAAAATTGCAAGAAAACTGCTTGGTTAAAGCAAAGATTCCACCCAGTCACCCCATTAAAGGCCTCCAAGTGAACAACAGATAGCAACCTGAAAGTTAAATACAAAGATCTGTATCAGGAATATTAACAGGGTTTTAAAAAAAATCATTTACACTATTGAAAGAAAACTCCTCAGGGAACACCAGGCTCTTGTTGAACAATTCCTGTTGTATTCCTCAAAATGGTTTGAATCTTGATTTCAAGCAGAGTCATTTGGTGAGATTGTTGGTCCAGAACAAACCCTGCCCACACACTCCCTTAACTACCTGCAAAGTCCTGGCTCAGTTCAGCTCCACGCTAAAGCTATCAGAGCTTTTCTGAAGAGATAACGGACTTCAGATCCTGGTACATTGAGTCAAAAACACCCTAATGTTTCCCTGAACAACACACCTCTCTCTGAAAAACAACAAGAACCTTCCTGAGCAGTGCTCATTTACCTTTCAAGCACCAAATCCTGGTGAACTTTATACATATATTTTTATTTATATCTATATATATATAGGTCTTTATTCTTTGGAGCGTAGAAGGTTGAGAGGGGATTTGATAGAAGTATTTAAGATTATGAAAGGGATAGACAGAATGGATGTGGATAGACTATTTCCGTTAAGAGGAGGAAAGATTAAAACAAGAGGACATGAGTTAAGAATTAAGGGGCAGAGGTTTAGAGGTAACATGAGGGGGAACTTCTTTACTCAGAGAGTGGTAGCCGTGTGGAATGATCTTCCGGGAGAAATAGTGGCGGCGGAGTCAATTGTATTAATTAAGAAAAGGTTGGACAGGTATATGGATGAGAAGAAGATGGAGGGTTATGGGCATTGTGCAGGGAGGTGGGACTAGAAAGGGGTGTTTGGTTTGGTGCGGACTAGAAGGGTCTAATGGCCTGTTTCCGTGCTGTAATTGTTATGTTATATGTTATGTTATATGTTAAATTCTGTACACAGTATAAGAATGGCCTGAAACCAGTGAACTTGGAGGAATGAGAAGTGAGATTGGACTGTGAACCAAAGAACTTTTCTGAACTTACACACACATTACACACATGTGCACTTAAATTAGAAGGGGGGTAAGTTAAGTAAATTAAGTTAAAGTAGTAAAATAGTGATAAGTTAAAGTGTAAATCCGTGTTCATGTTGAAAGATAATTAAAATCAGCTTTTGTTTAAGTCACCATGTGTCTTGGTGAATATCTATTGCTGCTGTGTTTTGGGATCCTCTGTCTCGTAACACAGCACCAAGCTTCAGGTAATGATAATAGTCCAAAAAAGGGACCCAGCATCTTTTGAAAATTATTAATTGACTCTTCAATAATTATTGTAAATATTAACAAGACATAATATCATTTCATTGTTGTGTTTGTGTCGTTGGAGAATTCCCTTTCCATTCAATCAGAATTAGAGTTTTGGGTGCCGTATTTGAGAAAAGATGTGCTGGTGTTGGAGAAGGTCAGCGATGATTTACTGGAATGATATCAGGAATGAAAGGGTTAGTGTATGAGGAACAATTGTCGACTCTTCGACTGTACTAGTTGGAGTACAGAAGGATAAGAGAGACCTCAGCGGCATTTCAAATGCTGGAAGGCTTGGACAGAGTACATATGGCAAAGATGATTCCCATGGTAGGAGATTCTAGAACAAGGGACATAATTTCAGGATAAAAGGGTGTCAATTTAAAACAGATGTGGAAAAATTGATTTTGTCAGTGGTTCATGGATCTGTGGAACTGAGGTCATTGGGTGTATTTCAGGCAGAGAATGACGGGTATTTGATTAGTCAAGGAATCAAGGGTTAAGGGGAGAGAGCTGGGCAGTGGGGATGAGTGGAAGAATGGTTGAACAGACTCAATGGGCCTACTTCTGCCCCTGTATCTTGTGATCTATATCCTGCGGAAGACCAAGACAACCCTCCTCTTGTATTCCATTATCAGAAAACAGTCTGCATCATGAGCTTATGTCATGTGAACCCATTTCCTATTGAATCCCATGTTACAAGTGACCCAATACAACTTCTGCATTGAGAGGACTACAGCTTCCTCATTTTTAAAATTGTTATCGAGCAGCTCAAATGAGATTTCTTGCTTCTTTTTTTGAAAGGGAAAAATTGCCATCAAATAAAATAGGAGAAAGAAAGCAGATGAATTCTATATGTGGGTGTAATGGAGGATTAAAACCATGTACCCAGATGCTTTTTGCTTATGTGGAACTGACGACACTGGGTCCACACGCAGGTCACCTTACTTTCAGAACTAGCAGATGTAATTAAACTCAGCCATGGGGACTTATCTGAAGATACACTTTGAAATGGAATTCCACTGTGAGGCCCAGGGAAAGCAGTTGTCAAATGCAACACTCTGAAATTGACGAATTGGTCACAACCTGTCTTGCTCGAGAAGTTTTAATAAGTCTTTGTATCTACGAGATAAACCAGGAAATCATAACATCCTGGTTACATAATAATTAATCTTCTAAATTGTAGAATATAATGTTCAGTTTTGATTTTGACTGACAAATATTAGAAGGAGTAGGCGCATGATTAATTGTTTTTGGGGTATATAAGCCTGTGGTCCTGCTGCTTAAGTTTAGACTCTCCGAGGGGTGGGAACACCCCTTGTCAAGAAGGAAGAACAGCCTGAGTCCGAGCAACGTCCCGGTCGGGGGAGGTGGAGAAGCTGCTACTGGCGCCCTGACAACCTACTACAAGTGTGCAGTTGTTGCCTCGCTTCGGCAGTTGGGACCAGCCCAGGCATTGATAAGTATAGTTGGGAAGGGCTTGCATATTGTAGTGTGAAATCAGCTTTTGAATTAGTAATAAACTTTTGTATAAACTGAACTGCTCTCGGTGTGTGTGTCTATTTTCTTTCGGTAGCTCAAACACTGTGACCAATCTAAAATGAACAAAATGAGAGGTATAAGTTTACCCAAGACAGTGGGATTCAAAATTAAAGGTTGGTGATAAAAATACACCATTGTTGAAACATATGATTAATATATGGAATAAAATAAATGATGAAATTGGTGTAAGTGGATGTACATCACCCAGGATGGCTTTGATTCAAAATCCTCGTATCTTTTTCCAAGGATCATCAATTTCTGGACAGCTGGTTTCATAAGGGAATTATAAATGTTGAAGATTGTTGTGAAAGTGGTCAATTAATGTCATTTGAGCAACTGAAAAATAAATATCGTATAACTCATCGCAATCTATTTTGCTATTTCCAACTAAGAGCATATTTGAAGGCTAAGTTAGGATCAACCATGTGGTACTGAAATAGAAATTCCTTATAAAGAGGAATTGTTAAAAAATTTACTTCGATGATGTCCTCTTTATTACAAGTAGGAACTTTTAAACGAGGAGTTCATAAGTCGAGACAAAGGTGGGAAATGCATCTGAATATTTTAATTGATTGGCAAATAAGGGCAGGTCCATATAAGGATATCAATGTAAGATAAAAATTAGTTCAGTATAATTCTTTATACATCCGTAATGTAGCATATGTCAGAAAGGATTTTATCTGAAAGCTGCACCTGGAGTCAGGTGACTCAGGCAGTTGGATTTAAAAAGCTCAACAGGAAGCTGATTTTGGAATAGAGATCACGTGATCCAGAGGAGTTGTATTAATTCACTTCAACTCAGCATTTTGGATCGATTGACCAGAGTTCCACACTGCAGCAGCAGTGAGGAAGGAATTCACAACTAGTTTTTCTTCTGCAGTTATTTCTTACACCAGAGAAATTGAATAGAATAAAATCAGAATTATCAGATCAATGTTTGAGGTGTGGTGAAGATGTAGAAACTTTCTTGCATACAATTTAGCTTTGTCTTAATGCAAGATCTTTTTGGGGAGAAATACAAATTTTTGGGAACAAGTTATAGGAGCTGTTTTTTCACAAAATCCAACCTTAATTTTATTAGGAAATATTGAAGGAACAAGGCCCAAATTAAAACTATTAAAGTATCAATTGAAATTTGTTTAATGAATTGTTAGCGGTGATGAGGAAATGTTTTGCACTTATTGGATATCAGATATAATTTTAGGGATGCCAAGATGACATGCAAAAATTCAAAGTTGTCTTCCTTTAGAAAAAAATACTTCAAGCTTGAGAAATGTATACTCTATGCTTTTGCAAATTTGGCACCTGCATATTCAAATATTAGGCTTCAATTTGTAAAAATGCTCTTTCCATCCCTCTAGACATGCGAGATTCTACTCTAAGTTGTAAAATTTTTATTTAAATGTGTTAGATTTCCTCGCCACCAAGAACTCTGGTGAAGCGGAGGACTAACACAGGGGACCAGAAAACAGGAAGACCACACACCATCAACATCTGAGAAGCGGAGGATTCATTCCACAGGTCAGTGACCATGGAAGCAGAACAGTGAGGGGTCCTGCATCTGTAGGACCCACATATCTGACAGGCTGTTGGTAATTTGAGGAGAGAAACCCACGCAGGCTATGGGCTTCTGGAGAAAGCAGTCAAGGAACTCACACTAGGCTGTGGATTGCTAGAGATGGGTTCCAAACTGGCTAAAAGGGTATCAGGTATCAGACTTGGGATACGAGTGGGTGCTAAATGGTTCCTAATTGTGTCAGAGGTTCAAAACTGGATCTCGCATTGTCAATGACTTGGATTGGTCTGTGACCATTGATAGAGAATCCACAGACCCTCAGTGACTTGGCCCAGGGCTTGGGATGGTGGGGTTGGGCAGGGGGGGGGGGGAGGAGAGAGAGAGAGCACGACTCTCTTTTGCTTCTTTCTCTCACTGCAAAGGGTATTTCAGGCAATTTCTACCAATGGCGAATGTCTGCCTTAAAGCAGGATAAAAACAATTTTGTGTGATATGACACTTTTAAATTACATGACAGTAAATTGTCTCCTGAAATAGAGAGGTTCAAGTTTCAAACTATTACAAATTCCACTCACCAGAGCTACCTGAATTATACCTCTTCCCAATGTTTTTTGCAAGGACACCATTGATTTTATCACAACTCCTCTGCTGCATCTGTCCTGTGACAGATTATATATTTTACATTGTATATAGATATGTTTTTGAAAGAGATGGATTGTAGGAGTCGTGGAGGTCACAAACAAACACAAACACTTCACAAAACAGCTCTTATTTAAATTGCAAGAGCTTTGCTGAGAGTGAGTCATTCAGGCGCCAAGAGCCTTTGCAAAGACAAAACAAGGAGACTGCTTTGCTATAATTTCAAAATTAGGTGTAAATGGATTATTGTTTTTAAAGCAACAGATGAATGGACTCAGAAGTTTGGGTCAGGTGCAGTCATCTGGCTGGTTCCAATTAGCTCTTCCAAGAAGGTCATGTGGTTTTGCAAGCAGAGTGGAGAGGCCAAATAGGCTTTTTTTCTGAAAGAGAGAGAGAGAGATGGCAAGTTGACATCTTGTTGAAACCCCATTTTGAAAACGGGTTGTGAGTTCTCAGTTCAGCCTGTTGAAAAACCTTGTTGCCCATACAAGAGGAGATGACTGGCTAGAAATGGTGTTTCACCTGAAATGAGCGAAAAAAAGGAACTCAATGGTGACCTGCAGAAGAGGTTATCATTTGGAAAACCCTGATGGGGCTAGTTTCTTTGGCAAGACCCCAAAGTGAATGATCAGAGGGAATCAGATTTTGTGTGTCCAATGAGCAAGAAATCCCTCTCTGAAATCAACAAGCGCCTTCCTGGAGGGTAAACATTTACTTTTAAGCACCAGAGCTTGGTGAAAATTCATAAATGTTGAATCTGTGCACAGTATAAGAATTGATAGACACCGGTGAACTTGGGAGTTGTGTCAAAGAACTTTATACATATTAAATACACCTGCGCTTAGAATTGGAAGGGGGCAATGTAAGGCTGTTAAGTTAATAGTGATAAGTTAAAGTTTGAATCTATTTTTTTGTTTAAAGAAATTTAAAAACAACATTTGTTTAAATAACCATTTATCTTGATGATTTACTATTGCTGCTAAGGTTTGGGGTCCTCAGGGCCTGTAACAGTCCCAGGATGAGGTCTTCTACTCCAGGACACCCAAAATGTCTTATTTCTTCAATAAATGCAGATTCCCCCATACTGTCTTTGATAAAGCCTACACTCTTATCTCCAATTCTTTTTCTGCCCTTCCCCCACCTCCTCTCTGGCAGAACAAGGACCGAATCCCTCAGGTTTCTCACTTACCACCCATCAGCTGCCACATCTGACACATTATCCTTGAATACTTCCAACTTCAGCACCATCCTCTAACCTGTTACATCTAACTCATATCCTCTTTTCACAGGGGCATGTCTTTCTGTGACTCCCTCAACGGCACTTCCCTCTCCACCCATCACCACCTCATGTAGTCCCCATTGGAACTGCAGAAATTGCCAAACTTGTCCCTACATCTCCTGGCACCTCTATCCAAGGCTACAATTAGACCTTCCAGGTGAGGCAGTGTTTCACATGCACCCCATCCAACTTAATCTCCTACATTTGGTAGACTCAGTTGACCTCATTATCAGCAAGACCAATACAGACTGGGTGGCCACTTTGCTAAATACATGTGCTTGTTGGATCTAAACTTGAGCTTCCTGTGACCTACCATATCAATTCTCTAACCCTTCCAGCAACATGTCTATTGGCCCCATCCTTCGCCAGGTTGAGGGCACACAAACTGAAAGAAAACACATTATATTGCTCCTGGGCAGCCTTAAACTCTATAGCATGAACACGAATGTTTCTAATTCAAGCAGCCACTCACCTCTGTCTGATTTCATTGTTTCCATCTATTGATCTACTGCCCATTTGAATATAATTAGTCCTTTAAGGTAGAAGAGTTGACAGTGGTGTTTTCCCCATATAGCTTGCCATTGAACAACTGGCAAAATTAAGTGGCAGTTGTTGCGAAATGAATGGTGTTATTGTTCAAAATCTGCCTGTGATAGAAAGTATTCTTGGACTGAATAGTCATCTGGGCCAAGTGGCTATTTAAGGATTGTACATGGTTGTACATCCTAAAGTACAATGACTACTTCTATCCACTAAAGATTGTTAAAGAGCAAGAATAGACAATACAATCACATAAAATTTCCATCCATACAGCACACGTATTAATACACAAAACAATCACACCTCCTTATTGGTCAGGAAGTGCCTACACTTTCCAAGGAAACTGAGGAGGTCAAGGCCAACAGCTCTATTCCTGAGATTTTACAGGAGTGCAGTTGAGTCTCCTGTCTGGCTGCATCATTCGATGGTCTAGTAGTTGGCAAGCATCAGACAGGAATGATGCAAAGAGTTGTGAGTATCACTGGGGTCTCCCTTTCTCCTGTAGGTGACATTTACTGGGAGTGTTGTTCAAATAGGGATCAAGGAATTGTACAAAGACCATTTCCATCCAATGCACAGCATCTTTAACCAGGTCCTTCATCAAAATCAGGACCGCCAGGCTGGGGAATAGTTTCTTCCCACAGGCTGTGAGATGGATGAAAAGTATCCTGTAAGTGCAATAATCATCCAAAATATTTATATATGTAGCAGCTACTTCGATAGAGCTACTAAAGCAATACACACACACACACACACACACACACACACACACACACACACACACACACACACACACACACACACACACACATACTGTGAGTGTCCCGTGCCTTCTGTCAGGAGAATCCACAGATCAACGTGTCATTCCTCGGCACACAGCACCACGCGAGTATGGTCAATTAAACGGACACCTGTTTGTCTTATGATTTCACGTGCCCGCCAAAGAACCATGCCCACTCAGCCCATTACACAGCTGCTACCCGCCCCCCCCCCCACAAGAACTGTCACCAGAAACTAAAGCACCAGCTGCATGCACCTTAGGTGGACGCCCTCGCCATCTGCGCAGGGGGCACTGAATGGATGAAGTGGGATCCACATGGGCAGGCTTGAGTCTGTCCACATGAAACAGCTACAATGTCCCCCAATGTCCAAAGTATACACAACCCCATCCTTCTTCACCACACGACAATGGCCCTCATACGGTCGTAACGGCACTCGTGGAACCTGTCTGCACACAAAAACAAAATCAGTGTCCAGGAGTGATGGGGGCACATTCTGTTTAGAGGTTCCATGCCAGTGGGTATGAAAAGGTGATCGCGACACCACGTCGAAGCTGCTGAAGAACGTTCAGATCAGAGTTGGTTGTGAAATGAATGTCCCAAGAAACTGTAAGGACCGTACCATAAACCAACTCTTCGGACAATGCAGACATGTCTTCCTTTGGAGCCGGGTGCACTCCCAATAGAACCCAGGGCAATTCTTCGACCTAATTGAGACCGGAGAATCGGGCCTTCAGTTGCCGGTGGAAACGTTCCACAAGGCCGTTGGACTGTGTGTGAATTGTGTTCCGCGGACTGAAGTAATTGTGGCTTGGGAAACCAAACCTAGCCATCCAATTGATGATGAATGTTCTGGCCCTTATCTCAGTATCACTGGATGGCAATGGGATGGCCTCTGGCCAGCGCGTGAAACGTTCTATGACTGTTAGAATCTATCACATGTTTTGAGATACTGGCAATGGTCCGAGCAGGTTCACTTGCACGTGTTTCAACAACCTGTATACCGCCAGGAAAGGTTGAAGAGGTGCCTTGGTGTGGCACTGAATTTTGGCAGTCTGGCAGGAGGTACATGTGCAGACACATTGCGCAATGCCTTTTTTCAGAGCATGCCATACATATTTATTTGACGTGAGCTTGACAGATGTTCTGATGGACGGATGAGACAAGCTGTGTATCTGGTCAAAAAGGCATTGCCTCCAAGATGGCGGAATCACTGGTATAGTGTAGCCCAAAGACATGTCACAAAGAAAGGTTGGCAGCCCAGTTGTGCTGCCACCTGCTGTATGTCCAGGTTAGTCATGGCCGTACTGTATGCCTGAACATCGGGGTCCATTGCCTGGACACTGGCTAATTCCGGAATATCAATGTCACCCTGAATATGATATAGTCAGTCTGATCAGCATATTCGTGACGCCATTGTTTTTACCAGAAATATAGTGCACATCCATGGTAAATTCTGAATTGTATGACAGTGACCCTGCTGTCTTGCCGACCATGGATCCGTTATTTTGCTGAAGGCATAAACGAGAGGCTGGTGGTCTGTGAACACAGTGAAATGCTGACCCTCCAAAACAAATCGGAAGTGCCGTGTCGCTTGATACAATGCACTGTATTTCATCTCCAATGACTATAGATGTCGGCTAAAGAACGCGAGGGATTGGCAATGGCCATCAACGTACTGCTCAACAAACACACCCAGGGCCGTACTCGAGGCATCAGAACTAAATGTCACGGAAGTGTCGGGGTTAGGATGGGGGAGCGTTGCTGCATTGACTAAAGCATCTTGAGCATCACAAATTCAACCTCTGTTGTCCAGGGAACGTCCCTGTGCTTTGTGGTGAGGATCGGAAACCGTGGTCGAAGAATGTCAGCAGCTGCTGGAATGAACCGGTGATAGAAGTTTTTCCTGCCCAAGAATTTCCGCAGGCCCTGATCCGTGGTAGGTGTTGGAAAAGCAGGGACTGCCTTTACCTTGCTGGATAAGGGAAAGACACCGTTGGCTGTGATCTTGTGTCCCAGGAAGCTGATGGTGGATTTGCCAAATTGACATTTGCTAGGGTTGATGGGAAGACCAAATTCCCCCAGCCCTTGGAACAGGCGGAGTAAATGCAGTTGGTGATATCCTGACTGGCTATGAGGACATTATCCAAGTAGATGTCAGGGAACTCTAAATCTCTGCCCAAAGTGCCTATCAGCTGCTGGCAGGTTTGAACGGCATTCTTCAACCCAAGTGGCATCCTATGAAATTCAAAAAGCCTGCGCAGTTTATCAGGCGGAAGAGGGCGAGTCCTGGTGTAACTCGGCAGGCCTGAAGTGTCTCTGTAATGGGACACACCCTGGGCCATTTAGGAGGGATTGAAATTTGGTGAGAGAGTACAGGGAAATTCATTGAGGAGAGCAGCATGTGCATCTTTGTGCAGGGTCTGGACCCCGAGATGGGAAACACTCCCTTTGCTGCAGACCAGTGGGTATGTTTGAAAAGTGGTAACATGAACCAATTTCCTCCACCTCACGTCTACTAGAAAGTCACGGGACCTTAAAAAATCTGCACCCATAATGGGCCGTGTAATGGAAGCCAATACACAATTCTAATGGAATGTCACACCTCCTATCCAAATCGTGACTCGTCGTGTGCCAAAGCAGGGAATTTTCATCCCATTTGCTGTTTGAAGAGCCAGGTGTTGTTATTTATGTGGTTTTTTTATTTCAAAATAGGTTGGGTGGGAGCAAACGGACCTCAGCACTCGTGTCTACACGAAACTTGTGCTTACCAGTGTCGTCTTGAAGACACAATGGGCCCGTACTTGTGCCAGATGCCGAGGCCATTAATGGTAGCCGGGTTTTTCATTTCCTACCTTTTTTCTGTAATAGGTACATGCAGGACACATTTATGGGCTTTTATCCCCATTGGCGATGGTAAAAACAGCATTCTCGCCGCCCGTCAGTGTGTTCATCCTTCTTTGACTGAACTGCAGATACAGGAGGCTCATAGGACACGGGATATAGATCTGCTGCAAAAACAGTCTGGACGTGAGCAGACTCTTGCATTGGAGTATAATGGAGCCTATCAGCCTCCCGCGCTACATGGAAATCCATGTTAATGATTGGTACTGCGACACGACCTGGGAGTTTGGACAGGAATAGAGTCTCAAAAAGTAAACAATGAGAATGACCATCTGCTAATGCGACCATCTCATTCATTTGATCGGATAGATTCTTCTCACCCGAGCCCTCCATATTTAAAAGCCGCAAGCTGCGCTCATGTCTAATCAATTCCAGTGTGTCCAGGAGAAATTGGCTAACCCTGGTGTACTGGTTTTCCGCCAGGGGATTGGCAACAAATTCTCTTACTTGAGATGCTGTAGCAGCGTCCAATGCACCTACTATGTACCAGAATGTCATGTTCTCTGCCATTATGCCACAACACAAAACTAGGTTTCAGCCTGATTAAGTCATACGCAAGGTTGATGGGTCCAGAAAGGAGGCAAGTGAAGTCCTAACATCGATTGGGAAACAGAGTCAGTGAGAGGTCAGGATGGTTTAGAGTTTAGATAACGTGTTCAGGACTGCTTTTTGCAGCAGTATGTGGAGATGCCCACGAGATGGGGTCAGTGTTCGATCTGTGAGAAGGTAATGAAATGGGGCAGGTGGCGGAGGTGAGCGTTAGGGAGAACTTCAGATCCAGTGATCATGGGTCCTTTAGATTTAGCTTAATTATGGAAGGGGATGGGTCGGGTTCAAAGTTGAAGATCTTCGAGTGGGGGTAGGCCAGATTTGAAGAAATGAGAAGAGATTTGCAGAGAGTTGTGTGGGCTGATCTTTTAGACGAAAATAATCTAGAAGAAAATTGGAGGGTATTTAAAAGTGAGATTTTGAGAGTAAGGGATCTTCATGTTCCAGATCGGCCGAAAGGCAAGACTCCAAGGAAGCCGTGGTTTTCTAGAAAAATTAGGAACGGTTCAGGATAAGAGGGAGGCCCATGCTAAATATAAGAAACAAAAGATTGATCCTTACTTAGATTGCAGAAAGAACCTCAAAAGGGAAATTATGAAGGCAAAAAGATGGTATAAGGTGTCAATAGCCTATAAGGTGAACGTGAATCATGAGGGTTTTTACAGATACATGAACAGTAAAAGGAGGTTGAAGGATAGAGTAGGTCCACTGGAAAATGGTAACGGTGGGCGATGTGTATGTCAAGAGCTGTATGAGATGGGGAAGATATTGAACAATTTTTTTTCTCTTCTGTATTCACGAGGGAAAGGGACACTGGACTATGTGAGATAAATGAGATGAATGCTTTAGTTATGGAAAGGATAAGGATTATTAAAGAGAGGGTTTTGGATCTTCCAGGGTCAATGGAGGTGGATAAATCTCCTGGTCCTAATGGTACTTTTCTCAGGACGTTAAAGGAGGTCAGGGAGCAAATAGCCGAGGCTCTGACGGTGATTTTACAAAGATCACTGGAAGAGGGTGTGGTGTTGCGGGATTGGAGGGTTGCAAATGTAGTTCCGCTGTTTTAAAAAGAGCACAAGGTGTAGGCCAAATAATTATCGGCCAATAAGTTTGAGTTTGGTGGTGGCAAAAGTTATGGAGGGTATTCTTCGAGATAGTATGTACAAATATCTGGATAGGCAGGGAGGGATCAGGGGCACCCAGCATGGGTTTGTGAAGGGAAAATCATGTTTGATGAATCTTGTTGAATTTTTTGTGAGAAAAGTAGATCAGGTGATGAGATCTATTTCAATTTTAGTAAGGCTTTTGATAATGTTCCGCATGTAAAGTTAGTTAGGAAGGTTCAGTCACTAGGGATTAATAGATAGTGAGATGGGTTCAGAGGTGGCTGTGAAACAGACAGCAGAGAGTCATGGTGGACAACTGTCTGTCAGGATGGAAGCCTGTGACGAGCAGTGTGCCTCAGGGATCGGTGCTGAGTCCCCTGTTGTTTATCATTTATATTCATGATTTGGATGCGGGGATGGTTAACTGGGTGAGAAAATATGCAGAAGATACGAAAATAGTGAGGAAGGTTTTCTTGGATTACAGTACTTGGTTTGTTTGGAATAGTAGACTGAAAGATGCCAGATGGATTTTAATGTTGACAAGAGTGAGGTGCTGCATTCTGGAAAAAATAATCAAAATAGAACAAATACAGTTAAGGGGAGGGGGTCGAGAAATGAAGAGGAACAGGGGGATCTTGGAGTTATGTAGACAGGGCATGCTGGCCTTCATAAATCCTAGCATAGACTAGAGTATAGCTGTTTAAGGCATTGGTGAGGCCAAGTTTGGAGAATTGTGTTCAGTTCTGATCTCCATTTATTGGAAGGATATAGATAAGGTGGAGAGGGTGCAGAGAAGATTTACAAAAATGTTTCCTGACTTACAACATCAAGAGCACAGAGAAAGATTAAGGAGATTGCGACTTTATTAATTGGAATGTAGACAGTTGAAGGGGGTTATGATAGAGGTATTTAAAATTATGAAGGGAATAGATAGACTAGACATGAGAAGACTCTTTCCACTGAGGGCAGGGGAGGTTGGAACATGAGGGCATGAGTTAAGGGTAACGGGGCAAAACTTTAGGCTAAATGTTAGAGGATGCTTCTTCAATCAGAGAGTGGCAGCAGAAAGGAAAGATCTTCCAGAAGAGATAGTTGTGACAGGGTGCTTTCTGTCATTTAATAGGTTGGGACTTTATTAATTGGAGAGTCGAAAAAGAGTAAGAGATTGCTTAAAGTGGCACATGAATGGGAAAAAAGGCTGAGAAAGACTGCAGTGGACCCAATTGTGAAGGAAATATTTTGTCTGAGAAAATTTGTCATTGGCCCATTTCCTCTGGAGTTATGAAACCACGCACAGAATAAGTCAAAGAGGTATGATTAAAACAGTGGTTTTTGAACTTTTTCTTTCCAATCACATACCACATTAAGTAATCCCTTATTAACAGAGCACTTCTGGCACAAGGATTAAGTGGAATATGAGCCAGTGGGTTGGCGGGGGGGGGGGGGGGGGGGGGGGTTGCTTGGTGTGGAGGAGGAGTTTGAAAATCACTACTTCTCCATCTCCATTTTAAGCAGACATCCTTTATTCTGAGGTTGTGCCCACTGGTCCTAAACTCTCCCACTACTGGCAAAATCCTCTCTATCAAGCCCTTTCACTATTCATCGGATTTCAATGAGGTCCTGCCTCATCCTTCTAAACTTGGGCGAGTCCAGGCCCAGAACCATCAAATGCTCCTCAAACATTATTCCTCTCATCCCCAGGGTCATTCTTGTTAACCACCTCTGGGCCATCACATCCTCTCTTAGAAATCCTCTCTAAAATTGCTCACAACACTTAAGAGATCAGGACAACCAGAAGGTGGTCACGGGAGGGAAGAGAGCTGCAGGGCTGCCTAGAGTCCGTGGATTGGATGGTGTTCAAGGAGTCAACTGAGAGGGGGAAGTGAGGGTGGTTGTGGCAAGATGGCGTAGGAAAAAGACATGAGAAGACATCTTTCCCTGACTGAACTGTTCAATACTCGAACTGTAGTGACTTCTTTGAATTTATCAATGTTTTGAACAGTAATTTACTACAGTAGGATTCTGGAAATGAAGAAAGGAAAAAAACAGTGTTGGGCACGACCAGGTGGCCCAATAATCACAGAGACAAAGACTGAGGGGAACGATAGGCTTTATTAAACACAACAGTGCAGGCACCTGGGTCCAAGTGAGGGAAGTGAAGGGAAGGAAGATGTGGCTCGACCTTCATGGCCTGGGTCACAGGGGAGGAGTCCAGGAGAGGATGACATCAGGGGGTGGGGGGGGGGGTGGGTAAGCAGCCCATGCCTGTACTGGTCAGTACATACAATATCATATCAAAACAAGCAACTTAGAAAAAACCCAGTTTGTCAACCTGTGAAAAGTGCAGAAGAAGCAAGGCCAACCTCCCAGAAGGAACCTCGGGATCAGTTAGACATGGATCCGAAGCCTCAACATGTAAGTCAGGACCAGCTGGAATAAACGTCTGCATTCTCTGCAAATCCGGAGATGCAAGATAGTGCTGAGATCTTTGGTCGGGCCAGGAGGAGTGCAAGCGTGGAATTCGACACCAGCTGGGCTTGACGAAGGAGAGTGGGGGGGGGGGGGGGGGGTTGAGTGCCCAAATGCGAGCACGAGTTTCCGGGAAGGGGACTGCCTGTATGCAGTGGCGCATCTGGAGATGCTCTCAATTGCAGGAAATTCTGGATCCGATCCACAGTCCGACTGCCAGGTATGATGTGGAAGGGAAGAGGTGGAGGAGGACAACTCAGAAGTTCGAGAAGAAGAAGAGCAAGAATGACTTCTTGCTGCAGTTGGACTCACTGAAGGAAGGCCTAAGGCTTTAAGAACATCTCCTTCTCTAATGAATGCTGTAGTTTCACCACAGACACCTTCCCCAGACTTCAAGGCCCCTGAAACAGGGATGGAAGTCAACCTCATGTCTACAGAACTGATCCAACAAAATGAAAAGATGATGTCTTCTGTGAACTAAGGTTTTGAAACTTTAAATGATCAATTTGCTGTTATGGAGAAATAAATGGCTGGTATGTGTGAAGAAATTACATCTATTCAAGTTGATATTAATAAGAGCTTAACAGCAGTAGACACTGGACAAGTTCAATTTAAGAGGATAGAAGTTTTTATTTACTGTAAGGACCATGAGGACCATTATGCGGAGAGAATGGATCATATTGAGGATTTATTTCCAGGCTGGGATGTCCAGAAGAGAGATTTGATATAAACATAAATCAAACTTGTTGTAATAACATTAAGATAGTTGGTCTGCCGGAAGATATTGAAGGTTCAGATCTTGTAAAATTATTTTTGGAAAAGGATTCCAGAGATATTGGGAGTTGAATTTTTTTAGATCGGGCTCAGAGGGCTTTAAGGAGAAAACCTTTTCCAGGTCAAATGCCAAGAGCGGTTCTTTTAAGATGTTTGCGATATCAGGATAGAGAAATGATTTTGTGGCTTGCGGTTCAGAAAGCTCGCCTTGATCAAAGCCCTACGATGTATCAAGGCAATAGGGTTTTATTTTAAGATGATTTAAGTCAGGAGATTATTAAGTGATGGAAAGAGTTTAATCTGGTCAAAGCAGTGCTGTGGAAGAAAGGGTATAAGTTTACTTTCGGTATCCATCGGTATTTAAGGTGATTTATGGGCCAGATCAGTCTCAATGTTTTGAGAGTCCTTATGGTGCATTAACTTTTGTGAATTCCTTCCCTCATTTGAAGGAATCGATGGGGAAAATGCCTGATGTTAAGATTGGGAAGGGAACGGGGAAAAGAATTGGAATCAGAATCGGTGAGTGATGTTGAAGATGAAGCTCAAGCTCAATGTGGGTGTTATCATTGGGATGACTAATGGATTTTAATGTTCGGTTGGGGGGTGATGGTCGTCTCTGCTACTCCTAAAGTCATCTGCCACTTGTGGAATTAACTGCACCTGGTTCACAGGGGGGGGTGGGTCTGACTCTTGTACTCTTATGTTTTTATAGTGTTTTCTTATTGTTTCAAAGGTGGGGGGGGTGTTGGGATTTTTTTATATGTATAGTTGTAATTGCTGTGTGAAGTGTCAATCTCAGGAGGAAATTAAGTTATGGCTCATTTAAATTTTGTGATCTTTAATGTTAAATGACTTAATAATCCGATTGAAAGGAAGGAAATATTAAAGAAAATGAAGGTTGATCTTGCTTTTTTGCAAGAAACTCATTTGTCTGAGAGAGAACATATGAAATTGAAAAGAGATTGGGTCGGACATGTTTTTCATCTCCATTTAATTCAAAAGCTCGAGGTGTTGCTACTTTGGTTCATAAGAAGATACCGTTTCAGTTGGAATCATTCTCTGCCACATCATTTTCTCGAAGACAATCAAGATAACTGACCTGTTCATGGAGCACTGTGCCTGGACTCAGATTCACAATCTCACCTGGCAAGGTCAGCAAACAGCCATTGACTAGCTCTACCACTAAACATCCAAGATCTACCCTAACAGCAGTAGGCACGCAAAGGAGAACCATGGCCAAACTTTCGCTCCATGGAGATGCATCACCACCTGCTTTCGATTGTCAATGGAAACGCTCAAAGAAGCTGTTCGCCTGAAATGCTCAGCGATAATTCAGGTCGTGCAAAGAGGATCAGTGAGAGCTCGGACCAATACTGACTCCAACTGAGACCCTCGATCTGTTGTAATAGTGCCCAGAACACCAAAAGATAGAATCCACAAAAGCACAGGCATTTGTCTCTGCAGAGATGCCAATGTTAGGAATTTCATCCTGCCACCTGGTAGTCCAGTCCTCACACGTGAGCAGATTTGTACATTGCCGAGATGGCGGAAGTGGACCTTGCAAGCCACAAGGTGCACGTGCTGGAAATGGGAATCCAAAACAACAAAACCCCCCAGCTTGAATTTCATGTGCCTGGAAACTTTAGGGTGTTGACCCAGCAAGCGAGTCCTTGCCGATAATCCAACATTCTGTTTAACATAAAGCCAGGTAAAATGTTCCTTAACCAGTTTGATTGATGCTCTTCTACCAGGAAGAGATAGATTGTGAAGAGATAGATTGTGAAGAGAAAATCTCCTGCCTCATAGCCACCACACAAACGGCCGAGTCCTTTCTGTTGGGTGAAAAACATCACAGACCAACTTTTCACCCGATTCATCCAGCATGACATCTTGAAGATGGAGACCAGAGTTGATTTGGTTTCACCGGATGAAATCAGGATCAGTGTGCCGTGCATGAGCCATGGCACTGAAATCGATGGCAGTAGTTGTATGTAATGTCGTGCCTGAATAGGGCACCAGCCACAGCATTCACTTTTCCTCAGATGTGCTGTGTGTCTGATGAAAATTGTAGGATGAAGTCCAAGTGCTGAATCTCTCTGGGCAAGTAGAGATGCGTGTTTCTACTTGCAGTATGCAGAAGAGGCTGGTGGTCTGTACAAATGGTCAAAGAATGACCTTCCAATAAAAAGCTCAAATATCAAATTGGAAATTGGGATTCATGAGAGAATTACAAAGAAATTTATTTCAAAATTGTATCTTCTATTTCAAGAGGAATCTCCAAACCCAGACTTCAATAAATCAAAAGAAAGATGGGAATTGGATTTGGGAACTGAAATTGACCCTTTTTGCTTGTCTGACATTTGTTGCGACAGTAATTAATGTTTTCGATAGATTAGTTAATTACAAATTTATTCATCAATTATATCAATTAATTTATTCCTAATTTTTTTAATTCATGTTTTAGATGTGGCACAGAAATTGGTACATTTATACATTGACTCTGGAGATGTCTGAAGGTGACATCATTTTGGAAAGATGTGGCCAAGTTTTTGGAACAAATTATAATAACGTTTATCATTAACACCTGAGCTTTTACTTTTGGGAAATGTATATGATTTAGAAGCCGAATTCAAGTTCTTAAGAAAAAAACATTAATTATTTTTATAAGTTGCATTGGAAATGCCCTGGAGATGTATAGCAATTCCATGGAAATCTGAATCCCATCTTAAAATTGATCATGGGGAAATGCAAAATTGTATTCCATTAGCAAAGGTGACTAATAATATTAGAACTGGGTATGTTACATAATTCAAAGTATGGAAACCATATTTAAAAATGGGTTTATATATCTAATGTATTCACTTCTCCACCCCACCACCACTTTTCATTAATCTTAATGGTTGAACCTTATCATGTTGTTTTAATTCTAATATTTTATTAATAACCTGCCTTTCCTTTTGGGAGAGAATAGTTATCACAGTAGCTTTGAACCTATATCTGTATTTTCTTTCATTATACTTTTTATCTTTTCTCTTTTATGCACGGTACAACCATTTATTTTTTTATTCTATTTTAATCATTCAAAGTTTCATCTGGAAACAATTCTATTATATTGAACTGTTTACAAAATTATAAATATATATTTTTTTAAACTGAAATGTTTCACTGCGAGATAGATAGCTAAGCGTTCTTGCCCAATTGTACGATACTTTGCCTGAGCCGGTGACCGCTTGGCTGAAAACAAAATGCCAGAGGTTCTAATTGCCCACAGACTCGTTGTTCGAACACTGCTCCCCACATCACTGATAGATGCATCTGTGGTAAGAGAGCAAGGCCTTGGGCATTTGATATAAAAGCTTAGTAGCATTTGTAAGAACAGTGTTCACATCATGGAAAGCTAACACAGCATCGTCTCCCAAAGTTAATGTCTTTTTGAAGCAGACATCATATCCTTTGAGTCGTTCAGCAAGAGGTAATAGAGATGCTCCGGTATTCACCAGGGAACAACAATAAAATTCCTCGTACCTAAAAACCATCACAACTGGCCAAACGTTCCTAATGAGGGGAGGGAATTATCAAATTCCATGCACTTTCCATTCATCAGGCAAAATACCATGTTGCATAACTCTAGGTCCCAAAAATACAAGATCAGAAGCTCCAGAAACACTTTCCTAGGATTGATCACGATGCCACATTCCTCAAGCCTCGGAAACAATGAGATAAGGTGGCTCTTGTGCTCCTTTTCATCCACACTTACAACCAGAATCTCCTGGATGAACTTAAGTACTTAAAATCCAAGGCCAGTGAGTTCGTAGTCCATGAACCGCTGGAATGTCTGAGCTACATTCCATAGACCGAATGGTATTCTCAGAAACACAGACATGCCGAACGGGAGCATCACTGCTGTCTTTGTGACATCCAAAGACTCAAATGGAATCTAATAGTAAGCATGTACTAGATCTATTTTGACAAATGCATATTTGCCGTGGAGGTTGGCTGAGAAGTCTTGTAAATTTGAAATATTGTATCAGTCAGGCACGGTGGAATTGTTCAGGGCACAATTATCTCTGCAAGGCCGCCAATCCCTAGTTTTTTTCAGAACCATTTACAACCTTGAAGCCCAGCAGCTATCAGATCTGTGGGCTACGCCCAATTCTTGCCATTCCAATTTTGCAATTTTAAGATAATCCGGGGGTTTTGCAAGCTTGCGTCTTATGGACCCTGCCTTTAAATGGTGGCTTATTGCATGTCTGCACACCATTATGATGGGGTCACGAGGCGAGGAAAACACTTGAGCAAGGCTTGGAAAGGGCAGCAGCCAGGTTGAAGGCTTGTCAAGCAGCAAATGGCATTGGAAGGACAACAAATGCAGCTCACTTGCATTCAAGAGCTGCAGTCCACACAACAGCATTTTTTTCTAAATACATCACTGAAAAATGTGACAAGAAATCCACTCCCAAAAAGGAATTTGCCACATTTACAACTGAAAACCCACCCAAAACGATTGTGAAGCAGAAATGAAATGCGAGTGACCTCTGGCCATGTTTGAATAAGAGAATCATTTGTCACTGAAAGAACACATGACATATACATATGAGAAAGTCTATGTTCCTCATGGGTTGGAGGGACAGGCACCGCTCCAAAGTGACAGATAGTTTTGGAGTTTTACATAGAGATGTCAAATTAATAACCTTCTCTAACAACTGCCAAGAATTTTTCCATTTTTCTCAGTTGCCTTCAATAAACTCTCTCAAATGAGAAGAAGATCTCAAGACAAAGGACATGTCCAGGCCACAAGTCCCCTCGAGTCTGCTCCATAAACCGGCACGAAATCACTCTGCACTCCTTCCAATTTCCGGACTTTTCCCATATCCCTTAATGCCCTTACTAATGAGAACTTGTCTATTTCTTGTTTAAATATGCCCAGTGATCTGGCTTCCACTGCTGTATGCGGCAGCGGTTCCACAGATCCACGACCCTCCGGCTAAAGAAGTTCTTCCTAATCTCTGTTTTATATGGATAACCTCTAATTTTCTTGTCCTCGATTCACCCACCAAGGGAACCATCTTACCCGCATCCACTCTATCTAAACTTTTCAATATACAAAATGCCTCCATGAGATTACTTCTTTAATTTCCTGTACTCCAATGAATTCTTCACTACCAATTTCACCTGGTCATTAACTTTTATGTTTCCTTGCACAAAGACACCCAAGTCCCTTTGCACATCCAAGGTCTGAATTTTCATCCCATCCAAATTGTATGCTTCCTGTTTATTTCCACTGCCAAAATGTACAACTGTACATTTCTCGGTGTTAAATCTCATCTGCCATCATTTTGCCCAGTTTCCTAATCTGTCTACATCCTTCTGCAACTTTACGGTTTCTACACTTCCTACTCTGTCCCCTATCTTGGTGACCTCCGCAAATTTCGCCACAAAACCATTTAAACCACAATCCAAATCATTAATTTCTTTTTCTTTGGAATATATCTATCCTGCATTCCTTTTATAACGGCCACATGCCATTCTAGAATTGATCATTACTGAACCTGAACATGTTTATTGTGGAAAACATCTTCAAATAAATGTTCTGGATTTAATTTTTAAAAGTCTTGTTGTGGCTCCTCTTCATCCCTTCTTTGCAAGTTGAATTCACAAAATTTTCCAAATATTTTTTCAGCAATAATTCTGTGCTACAGAAGATTACTAATCTTTCCTAGAGGTTAAAAGTTGCATTTTGATGTTCTTGTCTCAACTGAACATTGTACAAGGTGAAGGCTGATTAAAATGGATTCAGTAATGATGGCCTTCAAATGTTGCATTATTGCTGTGGCTACGCAGCTTGAATGATAAACTGGTGTTTCTACCGGGAATTAACTCATGGAAATGTTCTAAATACATTCATTGGAGATAGACCTTTGTGAAAAGTTTACTGCCCATCGGCAACAATCCTTGAAAAGAGATGAATCATCACCCAACAAAGCAGCCCAGGAATAGGCAATTTGGTGAACAGTGTCTGTGGTGACCATGATATTCATTTAAATTAATCCCATCTGTCAGCACATGGACCATACACATCACCCATTCCCTCTTGTTCATGTACCCAACCAAATGCCTCTTAAATCGTGGTGATTTCACCACTATCCTGGTAGCGTGGGCCAGACGCCCACTGCACTGTGCAAAAACCTTCCTCACTTCTCTCCTTTTCCCCTCTCATGTTCAATATAGACATCATAGTATTTTTACATTTCCTACAGGGGCGGGGAAGAAGACATCGACCTTCTCCAGGACTACAATAATTGGATAAATTTCAACCAGGTCATCTCTCAGCCTCCAAATCTCCAGAGAAAACTATCCACATTGCCACTTTCAAGGAGCTCGCACTTGCACCCCAAGATCCCTCATTGCAACACTACTACAAGTCCTCTCAAAGTGCAAGACACTTGTCCAGATAAAACTCCATCTGCCATTTCTCTGCCCACATTAATAAGTCATCTGGTTTGGAAGGGAAAATATGAGGGGAACTGGGTGGATCAACAGGACAGAGAGAAAAACATGGGGGGGGGGGTGGGCAGGTTACATGAACTTGGAAAATTTCATATTCATACCATCGATTCACAAATTCAATAAGAGATGGTTCCTTTGTATTTGACATCACCCAGACAATGGAGGAGGCAGAAGACAAAGGTCAGTGTGGGAATGGAATGGAACTTAAAACAGCTTGTGACCATGAGCCAAGTTGGCCATTGTGATCAAAGTGGAGGTGCTCAGCCAATCTGTCATTTACTCTGCATTGGGTTTCCTGCCACAGAGAGCACGGACATGG
Organism: Narcine bancroftii; assembly: GCF_036971445.1. Lineage (NCBI taxonomy): Eukaryota > Metazoa > Chordata > Chondrichthyes > Torpediniformes > Narcinidae > Narcine > Narcine bancroftii. The sequence goes on from NC_091479.1 coordinate 34,731,236, forward strand.
ATGGAGTAGGTGAATTTGAAACTTTACCCTGCATGAGAATCCCTGGATGGTGTTAACTGATGTAGATTTGTAGATTGCAGGAGTAAATGCCCGAGGATGGGGAAGAATTAGGAGTCTGTAATTATTTGAAAGATCTTACTGCAAGATTCATCACCAACGAGTTGGAAAGCCGCTTCACACTATTCTCCCTTTCAGAAAGATTTAGTTAATAAACAAAACAATCTTTCAGTACAGCCAGAGGCAAAAGGGCTCTTAATTTAGTCTTACAATCAACAGACTTTGAAGTTACCCACCGTAAATGACTCAAAATTCAATTCTAGATTCACTTCTGGTGGAAGTATAAGAGCCAGTGGCTTGCTAAATCAGATGAGCCTTATTCTGAGTTTCCATTTTGACTTTCACACCATCAAATGCAAGCCCCAGTTTTTTATCCCCAAGTATTTTCTATCCTTACCCACTTTGCAACCACACCTACCTGAAATTGGAACAAACAACAGCTAATTTTAACATGTATAAATCATATACAAAATAATTTACCCACATTTTCAAATCACTGAAGCCACTGAGTGATAACTTGTGCCCATCAGAAAATTGCACCAGCCACTACAGGGTGCTATTTACCTTGGTGTTACTGGTTCTTTTCCAGTGTTACTTGCAGACATAATGACATATTCAACATGTACAATATTTCTTTTCTTACTGACCAGAACTATAAAGCATTGTGTAAAATAGAGGAAAGCTCAAGTCAACTCCTGACTGCAATGTTGCTGTGCACATTTGCTACATTATTGAAGTCTCACAGAGCTTACAAGAGATATTCAAAGTCAAGTAATAACAGAAATAATAGAATATTACAGCACGGTACAAGCCCTTTGGCCCACAATGTGTTGATCTAGATATTTCTAACAAACAAAAAAATAAGCTGTAGCGGCTACTGCAGAAGATGCTACTAAATAAAGGCAAACAGATACAAAGGTAGTCAACTCAAGACTGGTTTATTGCAGACATACACAGACCTTTTATTCCCTGCCTGTCAATGAGAATATTAGTGAAAACTTTCTGGTCCACAGGACCAGCTGGTTAAAGCTACGAGCCAATAGCGCCCTGTGCCTTTCAGCAGGGGCTTCATCTGATCCACTCACTGTACTTTGGTGCCCAGCACTGTTAGCCCGCGACGTGTCAGGTAAGTCTGTGAACTGATGGTGGTGGTTCGTAATACGCCCGCTACAACCCTGTTTTTCTTTCACACATGTATGCCTGTCTAAGAGTCTCTTAAGTGCTCCATACGTGATATTGTAATGGATAAATATATTTGGAGAATTTGGTAATATTTGGGATTTTGGTAAGATTTAGAGTAGGTTGCATACATACACACATACACATTTTAAAACAGATCTTATTTGAAAGACTGAAGAAATATTGAAGATCTCTGGAGAATGTTATTCACATTCACAAGTAGGTGTTAATCAAACTGATGTCATAAAATGAATGACCATTGTTTGTAAATGGAGCCAGGATGATGACAAGTACCTTTCTGCAGGGTGCTTACAGGAAAGTTATTCCTAGGTTTTGTTTATCTAACAATAGCTGGAGCAGAAGAAAGAACTCCTGTTGTTTCGAATAAGAGGAATAGAACTCTGTAGTAGCTTTGAGATAGAAGTTACCATCTGGAAAACCCTAACGGGGCAAGGTTCATCAGTGAGACATTGAGGTGACTAATGGTGGTTCTTCAGTTGTGGAAATCCTGGAACAACAAATCTCTCTCTAAAAACCCTACAAGAACAATCTTGAGCAGTAAACATTTACCTTTCAAGCACCAAAACCTTGTGAAATTTATACACGTTCAATTCTGTGCACAGCAGAAGAATTACCTGCACCAGAAAACTTGGAAGGAGAAGTGAGATTGAACTGTGAACCAAAGAACTTTTCTTAAATTTATACACATTACAAACATGTTCACTGAGAATTAGAAGGGGGATAATTTGGGTTAAGAGATAATTTGAGTATAGAGTTAAGTTAAAGTTTAATTCTATTTTCATGATTAAATTTGATTAAAAATAACTTCTGTTTTAAAAACCAATTGTATTGGTGAATGACTATTGTTTCTAGGTTTTGGGATCCTTTGGGCTCATAACAATATCTTCTTGGATAATGACATTGGGCCTGTTTAAAGTAGGAAATGGCTTCTACCAGCAGGAGTTTCTATTTGAGGAAAATATTGATAGGTGGATGGCCACATACGTTTCCTAAAAATTAATACCCTCTCCCTTCCTAAACCACATTCAGCCCCGTGACATCTTTCTGCATTGTCTTACTGGGAACACCAAGGACCTTATCCATTTCCCATCTCTCCTTGCAATGCCAATATGGCAGTTGGCATTAAGAACTGACAAATCACATTTTAATTAAGCAACTAAGATGAAAATCATCCTGACATTCCGCTTAAAAAAAAGAGTCAACAAACCTTCCTAATTACATCACTTCATTTTTATTTTGATTCCCATTGGGCATTAGTAAAAAATGTCCCATCCATTTGCTCACCAAATTATGAGTAAAATCATGATCCCTGTTCATGAAAACCCATAACATTGAATGTTACACAGATAATCTAGGAAGAATTCTGTAATAAAGGTGAATGAAACATAGAAAGAATTTCCCCCTTTAAAACATTGAGATTGTAGCATGCCAAGTGACCGGGTGAGGAAAAAAAGCCAAATCACTGCAACACTTGGACAGTCCCAGATGGCACGGACTCCCCTTCACTACCGAGAAGGAGCACGCGCTTAGCACCATGTATGGGCTTAGGAGCCCTACACTTCTGCGTAGCTGCCAGCCAGCCAGAGAGTGATGCAACAACGTCACTACTGGAAGTCAGGGGTATGTCACCAGAAGTGGCCGGGCCAGCGAGCAGACGTGGGGAATTTAAAACAGTAAAGCCAGTCTTTGTTTTACACTCACCTTGTGTGGACGTCTCTTTATTTGGTAGCGCTGCCGCAGCGGACGCTACAAATCGATTACTTCTTACTTGCTGTAACCAAACAGGCCTGCAAGATACACCAACCTAAATAGAAAACATGACCAGAAATCCCAGAGATCATAAATTCAAAAGGATTGGTGAAATCTTGACTCTGTATTGTTAACACCAAAGTCCCTATATTTTTAAGGCATTCGGACAAGTAACTGAGAAACATTATATTTAAACACATGGTACGTCAGGATCAGAAGGATTGGAGCATTATTGTTCAAGAGACACAACTTTAAAAAGATCACATCTAACTTGACGGAGAATGTGATGCTACAACAGGAACAACGGATGGAATCAGACACATTCTATGAGCATTGGGAAGCAAAGAAAAATGGATTGGTTTTCCCTCCCTTCCTAAGCGACCCAATGACCCCGACAGGTCCTCCCCGACCTGCGACCGTAGTGGAGTCCAAAGGATCAATCAGATTCCACAATGGTCGCAAGTCGGGGTTTTTACCCAGTGCGAGGAGCCCTGAAGTCTTAGAGCCTATTTTTAAAATCAATTGATTTGACAAACGAGAACAGAGACACAGGACACGAAAGACCCAAAATGTGCGGATTGACTCAGCGCTTCGGGGTCCATCGGCTGGGGGCAGCCATCTTAATTTCTGTGCGCATGCGCTTGCGCAAACGGTTCGCTAAGTTGCCCCGTCGGCACATCCAAATCAGCTGCACATGCGCGAAGTCACCACGCATGCGCCAACCAGACTTGCCAAGCTCCTGCCCCCGCCCCCTCCCTCTGTAAGTTACCTCGCGGCCTCCGGCCTCGCCCTGTCGGCGCCATCAGGCCTCGCACCGACGCCTTGGCTCTACTCAAACACCTGGCCGGTACCGGCCACTCCCAGGTGGGGCCCAGCGGGCTGTTGGTTGCCCGTTTTCCCTGGACCGCGCGGCTGAGGATGATCCCGGCGCCGTCGCCAACTTCTCTTTAGCGCCCGCGGAGACGCGATGGATCCCGAGCAGACGACGACGCCGCCAACGTCCCGCCTCCCCACTGCACGAGCCAATCAGCCCGCGAACCTGCCCATCAATCCACCCGACTTCAGCGTCCAATCAAATAGCAGCCTCACCGAATCATCCCATTGGCTGGCGCAACTGAAGGAACCAATTCGTGAGCGAGCGAACACACAGGTGCACCCAATCAGCTTCGCAAGACTGAAGACAGGCAGTCGAAGGAGCAGGAGCCCCTTCGGCCCTTCCATTTCCAACTACCCCAACAACAATCAAATCCTTAGATTTCATAAGATCACTATCTCCTGGCTCCAGGATTCCTCTGATCTGAAGAAATACAAGGGATACTATTTATTCTCAATCTTTCCTTCAAATTTATTACTGCTTCCAATTTAATGTCTGTTACATTTTTCAAAGTATCTGCATCTCAGTTCGATGGATCTGATCCCTCTATGAATGTGTATGACAGTAAACTCATCACATGTCCATGGATCCCAATTTCAAATGCACCTTCAAAAGCGGAGAGAATTCCAAGGATATTACATTTTCATTGAAGACATTTCTTAAAGTCCAAGCAGCTGATCGGTTATTGGGCAATTGTGACACTTGGTGTTCAGCTCCTTTGCATTATCCTCTCTCGATCCGTGCTGCTGTGTCCCCTCATAATGTTGTAAGGCCATCTTCCTTTTTTCCAATGAGAAAGAGATCCATATTCAAACTTTCCTTCTATCACCCGGTTAAAACATCCCAGAAACAAATCTGATAATATTTGTGCACTTCTCATTCTTCAGATAAGGAAACTGGACACATGACTCCCGATGTAAGACCATTCGATGTGAAATTGGAGTGTGCGTGCTAATGTGAAGGGTAGAAAGAAGAACACACACTCAAGAAATCAAAGTTAAAGACTCCTTTATTACACTGGCAGCTCTACTTCTATTCTCTCCCCGCTGCTGTCGACTGGAGTTATGTCATATCAGCGCCGGCCTCCAACTAGTCAGTATTCCTGTCCTTGTTGATTACTGTTGTGCGGGTTGTCCCCTGGGTCGAAAGTTGTTGGTCCCTGTTGACTCTGCGTGGTCATCAGGTTTGTCAGTCATCTTGTGTACAGGGGGGATCCCAGTTAGCATGATCCCCCACCTCCCCAGAACCAGTGATTGGAGCGCTGTTCGCTGCTTTCGGTCGCCTATATCTGCGTCATGGGGGCTGAGTGGAGACCAATTTGCTAAGGTCCAGATGTGCTGGCTTGAGGTGGTCGATGGTGAAAGTCTCTTCCTTTGCACCAAGATCCAGCACACTTACCGTAAAGTGTGGAATGAACGATGCACACCCAAGCAGTCAAAGTCGAAGACTGGTTTGTTGAACTGGCAGCTCTGCTTATATACTCTCCCACTGCTGAGGACAGGTATTTTGAGACGGCAGAGCCAGCCTCGGATTGGTGGGTGTTCCTGCCATTGCTCATTGCTTCCTGCCTGCCGTGCAGAATGTCACCTGGGACAAAGGTTGTTGGTTCTCGCGGGATCTGCTCAGTCACCGCGTTCGTCAGCCATCTTTTGTACTCGTTTGCATTCTGGTTAGTGGGCCGCAACAACCATATATTGTGGAAGAATATGGAGCCCATATTTACAAAGGGTGGGTGTGAATATTTAAATGAAACTCTGACATTCCCTTTCTCCTTAAGGCCTCAGTTTATGAAAAAGAACTTTAAAGTAATCAGCGCTCCTGTTTGGGGGTCCCTTGTCCTCATTTTTCTTCTTTTTTCTTTTAGCACGAGGATAGAAGGGGGTTGGGGTGGTTTATGGGGGGGGATTTCTTTATTCTTTCTTTTAACTATGACACCTGTATTTATATTTGATTTGTATTATTATTCAGATCCTTTGTGTGAATTTTTTGTGGATTTATAAATATATTTTTTTAAATGATCAGAGGTCATTCCACGGGACCTAAAGTGGCCTAGAGCAACACTGGGGACACCATCCTGCCCCCCACCACCCCAAATATCAATGTGATCCACTACGATCATTGACAAAATCATCGAGGACCCCTTCACCCGGCCAACAGCATCATCCAGCTATTCCCGTCGGGAAACAGATCCAGGACTTTCAGAGCCGGTACCACTAGGCCCAGGAACAGCCTCTTCCTCCAGGCAGTGAGAATGTGGAACGATTGATGAGCTGCTCATACAAATACTCCTCCACTCTGCTATTTATTCAACAATATTGAGTTATTTTTCTGGACGTGCTCCACATGTATCATTTGTCTGTTGTGTGAGGGCTTGGTTGTGTGTTTGCGTGTGTTTACCCCAAGAACGCTGTTTCATCAAGTCGTTCTTATGCTATCCAATGGTAATAAATTTGAGCTTGTACTTTGGAGTGGGTGCAGAAGAGATTTCCTGGATCGGAGAAAGTATCTCATGAAGTAAAGTTGACTGAGTAGGGCTTTTCTCATCCCACTACCACCACCCACCCCCCACCACTCAGCAAAATTGACTTTATTCACAAATTATTTCCAAAGAGGAAGGCTGTTCCAAGTCTTTTCTCCTCCTCCTGTTGTATCCAAATATTCCCTTCACTACACATTGCTGCATACGTCTCTGTTTACCTTCATTGCCACCACTTTGATACCCTGTGGTTACTGCCCCCCTCAGCTGTTGGAGGAGTTCCCCTTGGTCTCAGCCTCTCAATGCCCGGTAATGAGAGAGTTATGATCCATCCCCATAGTGCCTTCGTTTTGGCTGTGCCAAGCCTCCATCCATCCCTCAGCCTGTACTTCTGCAGCCTGGAATGTGCCAGTCGGCAGCGTTCCCTCCCCAACATCTCCGCTTGCTGAAAGACCGACAGGTTTAACATAGAACACGAGAGTAAAGTACAAGCACTTCGGCCCTCGATATTATGCCGACCGATGTATTCCAACCAAAATAAAAATAACTAACCCCTTCCTCCCTCATAACCCTCCATTCTTCTTTCATCCATGTGACTCAGAGACTCTTAAATGCCCCGAAAGTTTCAGCCTTCACCACCACACCAGTTCTTTGGCTCGTCCTATGTCCCTGACCTGATAGGCATACACTGAATCCCCTCCCCTTGTCACCCTCCTGCTGCCCCCACCCCGAGCCAGAGGTGAAGGTGGTTTCTCAGCCAGGGAGCAGATCCGAGAGATGAACCTCATCTGTATCGAATTCAGTTTCCCGCAGATCAAAGCAGGTACGTGGGCCAACGTGAGTGACCCGATGGTGAACCGGAGCTCCAGGGGTGGACTCCGTCCTCTGGGTCCATCCCCAATACTGTCCCCTGTCACCCACCAGGCGCATCCCCAAATCCCCCATCTCCTTCCAGGCCCGTCCCCAAACCCCTCCCCCTGCTGAGATCATCCCCAAACCCCTCCCCCTGCCTATATCGTCCCCAAAACCATGTTCACCACCGGGCCTGTCAAAAAAGTCCCTATCCCCCACCAGTCCTGTCCCCAAAGCCTCTGTCCCCCACTGGGCCCGTCCCCAATGCTCCGCCCATTGCTTGGACTGTCCCCAGAGGTTCTGTCTCCCACCAGGGCCTTAAACAAGCCACTGTCCCCCAACATGCCCAGCCCGTCCTCGCACCCCCACCCCAATTGGCCTGCAACCAAAGGCCCATCCCCCATCAGGTCTGTCCTCCCACCAGACCCGTTCCCTCACTGGGACCCTCTCCAATCGATCACCCATCACAAATACCTCACCCTAGTTCTTGAACCTCCCCCTTCCCCACCGACAGGACTTGGAATCTGAGCTGCTCCTGGGACACCCAGACAGTGGAGATGTGGGGAGGGCAGTGGTCTATCTCCTTCCTGGTGGCAGCATTCCATACCTTCACCAAATTGGGGAATCCCCTGACCCTTGGCACTGGGTCAATTGACCCATCTGAGCCAGGCCTCTCTCTCCCCCCACCGTGGAGAATCTGGCCCAGTTCAGTTGGCTGCTACAGTACACATTGCCCTTCACCTTTTGTCCCAGGACTTCTGCTCCCACTTGTCCTTCAATGAGCTGTGTGACCACAGCCAGGAGCTGCCCCCTCCTCATTACCCTTGGCCCTGTGGGTGAGTGGGTGGGACATGACGAGGGGGTTGTATGTCATGGAATTGGGGTAAGAAAGTTTGGGTGAAACCTGGGAAAGAGAGCGGTGATCAGCCGGCTGTGATCATCCGGTAAAGATTGTGTCAGGCATTGAAGACGGAGTCAATGGGCAGACCCCTGCCGGGTCCATCCCCCACTGGGTCCATCTCCAAAACTCTCCTTCACCAGGTCGATCCTCAATATTATCTCTCGCCAGGACCATCCCCAATCATGTCTGCACTGGGTCCAATCCCAATACCGTCCCCCGCCAGATCTGTCCCAAATACCATTCCCTGCCGGGTCCATCCCCAATCCTGTCCCCGCTGGGTCCATACAAAATCCCGTCACCCGACAAGTCCGTCCCCAATCCATTCCCCCGCTGCATCCATCCCTAATCTCTTCCCCCACTGGGTCAAACCCCAATAACCTCCAACGCCGGATCAGTCCCCAATACCATCCCCCATTGGATCCATTCCCAATCGCATCACCACCGGGTCCATACAAAATCCAATCTCCCTCCGAGTCCATCTACAATACCATTCCCAACTCAGTCTGTCACTAATTCTTTTGTTCAACAGGTCCTCCCACAAACGCTATTCCCCACTTGTCCCTCCCCAAAGCCCCTGACCCCTGCCAGGTCCATTACCAAAGCCATTGTCCCTCACTGGCTGGTCCCCAAAGCCCCCGCCTCCCCACAAGACACATCCTGAAGCCCCAGCCCTCCCCTGGGCCTGTCCCAAAGGCCCATTCCCCATCATGTCTGTCCTCCCACTGCACAGAAACTCTCAATTGGCCCATCTCAAATCGATCATGCATCAGAACTGCCTCACCCCAGTTCCTGAACCTCCCCCTTCCCCCACCGACAGGCCTTGGAACCTCCTAGGACCTCAAGATGGTGGAGATGTGGAGAGGGCAGTGGTCCAATCTCCTTGCCGGTGGCAGCATCCCAGACCTTCACTGAGCTGCTGAGTTCCCTGACCCTTTGCACCGGGACATCTGTCCCATCTGAGCCAGTCCTCTCTCTCTCCCCACACCCTGGAGACTGTGCCCCTCTACAGCTGGCTGCTACAGTACACACTGCTCTTCACTTCTTGCCTCAGGACTCCTGCTCTCACTTGTCCTTCGACAAGCTATGTGACTACAGCCTGGAACTGCCCCCACCTCGTTACACTGGGTCCTGTGGGTAAGTGGGTGGAACATGACAAGAGAGTTGTAGGTGGTGGAATTGGGGTGAGAAAGTTTGGGTGAGAGCCAGGAAAGAGTGATGATCATCCAGCCAGTGAGAGGCATTGGGGAGGGGTCAGAACCTCAGGGAAACAAGGGCACTGGATTTGGAAGCAATCACAGCTCATGGAAAGTAGGAGGAAGAACCCTGGGAATCATTGAGAGTGGCAAGGTTAGCGTCGCGGTTAGAACAACGCTGTTAAGGGGCCAGCGAGCCGGGTTCAAATTTGACACTGTCTCTGGGGAGTTGTACATTCTTCCTGTGTCTGCGTGCATTTCCACCAGTTGCTCCTGGTCCTTCCACCATTTAAAACGTACCGGGGGTTGTAGGTCATTGGTGTAATTGAGTGGTTGTGGCTCATAGGCTGAAAGGGCCTGTTCCCGGGCTGCATGTGTCAATCTAAAATCTCCATCTAAAATGATAGTCCAGCCTGTCATGAATTTTTTAAAGATTCAATTCAAAAGACTGATCCAATAGACAACTCCGAAACAGTCCTTTCAGCCTGTCTTCTCTGATGGCCAAGCTGCTTCCAAACAGTCCATATCCCTCTCAACCTTTTCTTTCCACAGACCCATTCAACTCACATTACATTGTCAATCTCACGGCCTGTGGGAAGAAGTTATTTCCCTATTTGACAGCCTGATTTTGTTCCTCCATATCTCCTTCCTGATGGTAGTGGGTCAAAGATGCTGTGTGCTGGATGTCTGCGGGTCTATTTACAGGCCCCATCCCTGGACAATCAGAGGCTCCTTGTCTCGAAGTCCCATCCATGTGACCTCTCACTCAGCTATCCCTCGTCGGTACACAACTATCCCCTCCTTACCTACCTCTACCAGCCCTTAGTATCCTCATGACAGTTCCAGGCACCTGTTATGTCGACCCTTGATGACCTGCGCCAACTCTAATTTGGACACTGCCTCACCTAAAATATTGGAATAACCAGCGCCTTCTACCCTCGAGAGCCCGAGGGAATTTGCACCCTCAGCAGTGTCCTGTTGGTGCACCATCGAATGCCCTCTATCCCCCTTCCACGGGTTCCCTGCTGTTATCAGGCTCCTGTATGGACCCCACCCTGGCAAAACTACCCATATTTTCACTGATCCCTCTGTACTTCAACATTCCGTTCAGGGGTCAGCATTGTATTGTGGGACTGGTGGAGAACAAAGCATCAATATCAGGAGAGAGGGCGCAATGTAGAGACCCCCAGCTCTGTAAGATGGGGAACATTGCAGAGACTCCCAACTCCAGGAGACAGGGACTAGCACAGAGACCCCCAGTTCTGGGAGAACAGCTGAGTTATACACAAGTCTGGAAGTGGCTGGGCCCAGAAGTATACAATGCTATTTTCCAGGGTAAACTGGAACAAACGCGAGGCAATGCACTTTGGTAAATTAGTCCGCTGTCCTCTTCACAGTCAGATCTGACTACCTGAAGGTGTCGGGGATCTGGCTTGGAGAGGCTGAGGCATGCAACAAGAATTGGTCAGAGCCGATTGTAAAGGTTCACCAGAAACTGGGTCTGTGGGAATGACATTCCCTCTCAGTCCTGGGGAAGAACCTGGTCATCAGGTGCAAGGTGCTCTCGGTACTGCCGCATGTGATGCAGGCGTGGCCCATCCCACACACCTCTGCCCTGGCGATTACCAGAGCAGTTTCCCTCTTCATGTGGGGATCCAAAATGGATGGAGTGGGAAGGAGGTCCATGTACGTCACCAGACTATGGTGTTATGAGCCCAAAGGACCCCAAAACCCAGCAGCAATAGACATTCACCAAGACAAGTCGTTATTTAAAAATAAGTTGTTTTATTTATCCTTTAATATGAAAACAGAATCAAACTTTAACTTATCTCTATTAACTTAACTAACCTTAATCCCCTTCTAAGTCTAAGTGCATGTGTATGATGTGTGTGTAAATTTAAGAAAAGTTATTTGGTTTACAGTTCAATCTCACTTCTCATTCTTCCAAGTTCATTGGTTGTAGGCAATTCTGATACTGTGCACAGAATTGAACATGTATAAAGTTCATCAGGCTTTGCCACTCAAGAAAGTTCCGTAGGGTTTGCAGAGAGAGATTTGTTGTTCCAGGATTTCCACAACTGAGCTACCACCATTAGTCACCACAATGTCTCGCTGATAAAACTTGGCCCATCAGGGTTTTCCAAATGATAACCTCTTTCTTTCAGGCTACCACAGTGTTCCTTCCTGTTGCACTTATTCCGAGAGAAACATCAGACAGATAGCACTTCCAGCCATCCGCCACTCTTGAGAATTCTGTTTCCTACAATCTTCTCCTGGCTTGCACTGTTCAACTATTTTCAGTGCCATGCACACTCTGGCTGAGAGAGCTTGTTTCACCCCTTTCTCTCTCTCTCACTCCAACTGAGACTGCATGTGACTCTTTCACTTGCAAATCACCCCCCCCCACCTTTTTCAGAAAACAACAGAAGTTATTCTTCTTGGTCAAGCTGTTGTCTTAGCTAAACAAAACCCAGGGGTGACCTTTCTGTCAGCACTTTGTAGATATTCAACCAGCCAGCCTGTCTCCAAACCAAAACAATGGTCTATTTATTTCATGACCTCATTTCAATTTGCAGCTACTTGTGAAATGTGCATAGCATTCTCCATAGTTTCTGTGATGTAACTGAATATGAATTCTTCAGTATTTCAAATAAGATCTGTTTTAAAATGTGTGTATGGATTTAACCTACTCTAATTTTACCAGATTCTCCCAAATATATATTCCATTACAATGGGGTTAGGGCGTAACCAATGTGGCCTTCATAGTGTGAGGTTGCATCAGACTGAGCATGGAAACTAAGTACAAGGGCACCGAGTGCCGCTATGAACCAAGGATCTACCTGTCTCAGGTGTTCTGAAGGATTAGCGCAATGTCCCAGTCAGCTGGACTTTGCCACATCACCTTTGTGGAAAAGTTTTCATAGACAAACATTTTGACCACAAAGCCATCAGGTAGTGTTCAGCACAGAGTTCCTGCTGACACAGAGAGACCAGGACTTGATGGATAATGCCGGGTGGTCCTCTGAGCAGAGAATCCAGAGACAGACAATCAGACCTCCCTCTGGTTAAGGAGAGTGAGGACATCACGGACAAGGAGTGTGGCCTGAAGGACCAGGTCAAGGAACATGAGCTGCAGCTCGATGACCTTACTCTGGTTAGGGAGAATGAGGCTATCATAGACAAGAGCTACAGGCAGGTGGTCGCACAGGGGCTCACGGGACGAGGGGCAGTGGCTTACCGTTAGGAGGAGGAAAGGAAGGGGTCAAATTCATGTGCAAGCACCTGAGTCTGTAATCTTCAGAACTCAGTACTCCACCTTGAATGCTGAGGAGGGGGATAGTCAGGCCATGGTGGGCAGAGGTGTGGTGTCAACCTCTGTAGGGATAAAAGAAAAAGGGCAAGAGTTATAGGGTGAGGGTTAGTAGGATAAGGAAAGGGACAAGTTTAAATAATTTGAGGGAGGAAAAGCAGGAAGTCGTAAACAGATGTTGCAGTGAAAATTGTGAGAATAGTAGAAAGGAGGATATTCAGAAGGTAGGATGTAGGAGATCCCTGAGTTGTATTTAATTTAATGTGAGGAGTGTAGTAAGGAAGCTGGATGAACTAAAGGTGTGGATTGACATGTGGCATTATGATGTTGTGGCCATTAGCGAGACGTGGTTGAAAGAAGGTTGTGACTGGCAGTTGAATGTTCCAGGATTTCACTGCTTGAGATGTGACAGAGTTGGTGGATTAAGAGGGGGAGGTGTGGCATTAAATGTCAGGGAGGATATTACAGCAATGCTGAGGCAAGGTAGACTGGAGGGCTCGTCAAGAGAGGCAGTCTGGGTAGAGCTGAAAAATAAGAAGGGTGAAGTTACTATTATGGGGTATATTATAGGCCTCCAAATGGGGAAAGGGAGCTCGGAGAGCAAATGTGCAAATAGGTGAGATATGCAAGTGAAATAGGGTGGTGTTGGTTGGGGATTTCAATTTTCCAAACATCAATTGGGAATCGCAGTCAGTAAAAGGGCAGGATGGCTAAGCATTGTGTTCAGGATTGCTTTTTGCAGCAATATGTTGAGACGCCAATTAGAGTGGGAGCAGTGTTTGATCTGTTGTTTAGGAATGCAATGAGGCAGGTGACAGAGGTGAGCGTTAGGGAGAACTGCGGATCCAGTGATCATGGGTCCATTAGCTTTAGCTTAATGATGGAAACAATAACAATAAAGCCCCCAGAAAGAGGTTCAATGTTGGAAACCTGCAGTCAGACGAAGCGAGAGGAAACTTCCAGGCAAACCTCAAAGCAAAGCTCGACATTGCAACCCGCCTCACGGACCCATCCCCTGAAACCCTCTGGGATCAGTTGAAGACTACCATACTGCAATCCACTGAAGAGGTACTGGGCTTCTCCTCCAGGAAAAACAAGGACTGGTTTGACGAAAACAGCCAGGAAATCCAGGAGCTGCTGGCAAAGAAGCGAGCTGCCCACCAGGCTCACCTTAGAAAGCCGTCCTGTCCAGAGAAGAAACAAGCCTTCCGTCACGCATGCAGCCATCTTCAGCGCAAACTCCGGGAGATCCAAAATGAGTGGTGGACTAGCCTCGCCAAACGAACACAGCTCAACGCGGACATTGGCGACTTCAGGGGTTTCTACGAGGCTCTAAAGGCTGTGTACGGCCCCTCACCCCAAGTCCAAAGCCCGCTGCGCAGCTCAGACGGCAAAGTCCTCCTCAGCGACAAGATCTCCATCCTCAACCGATGGTCAGAACACTTCCAATCTCTTTTCAGTGCCAACCGCTCAGTCCAAGATTCCGCCCTGCTCCAGCTCCCTCAACAGCCCCTAAGGCTAGAGCTGGATGAGGTTCCCACCCTTGATGAGACATATAAGGCAATCGAACAACTGAAAAGTGGCAAAGCAGCAGGTATGGATGGAATCCCCCCAGAGGTCTGGAAGGCTGGCGGCAAAACTCTGCATGCCAAACTGCATGAGTTTTTCAAGCTTTGTTGGGACCAAGGTAAACTGCCTCAGGATCTTCGTGATGCCACCATCATCACCCTGTACAAAAACAAAGGCGAGAAATCAGACTGCTCAAACTACAGGGGAATCACGTTGCTCTCCATTGCAGGCAAAATCTTCGCTAGGATTCTACTAAATAGAATAATACCTAGTGTCGCCGAGAATATTCTCCCAGAATCACAGTGCGGCTTTCGCGCAAACAGAGGAACCACTGACATGGTCTTTGCCCTCAGACAGCTCCAAGAAAAGTGCAGAGAACAAAACAAAGGACTCTACATCACCTTTGTTGACCTCACCAAAGCCTTCGACACCGTGAGCAGGAAAGGGCTTTGGCAAATACTAGAGCGCATCGGATGTCCCCCAAAGTTCCTCAACATGATTATCCAACTGCACGAAAACCAACAAGGTCGGGTCAGATACAGCAATGAGCTCTCTGAACCCTTCTCCATTAACAATGGCGTGAAGCAAGGCTGTGTTCTCGCACCAACCCTCTTTTCAATCTTCTTCAGCATGATGCTGAACCAAGCCATGAAAGACCCCAACAATGAAGACGCTGTTTACATCCGGTACCGCACGGATGGCAGTCTCTTCAATCTGAGGCGCCTGCAAGCTCACACCAAGGCACAAGAGAAACTTGTCCGTGAACTACTCTTTGCAGATGATGCCGCTTTAGTTGCCCATTCAGAGCCAGCTCTTCAGCGCTTGACGTCCTGCTTTGCGGAAACTGCCAAAATGTTTGGCCTGGAAGTCAGCCTGAAGAAAACTGAGGTCCTCCATCAGCCAGCTCCCCACCATGACTACCAGCCCCCCTACATCTCCATCGGGCACACAAAACTCAAAACGGTCAACCAGTTTACCTATCTCGGCTGCACCATTTCATCAGATGCAAGGATCGACAATGAGATAGACAACAGACTCGCCAAGGCAAATAGCGCCTTTGGAAGACTACACAAAAGAGTCTGGAAAAACAACCAACTGAAAAACCTCACAAAGATAAGCGTATACAGAGCCGTTGTCATACCCACACTCCTGTTCGGCTCCGAATCATGGGTCATCTACCGGCACCACCTACGGCTCCTAGAACGCTTCCACCAGCGTTGTCTCCGCTCCATCCTCAACATCCATTGGAGCGCTTTCATCCCTAACGTCGAAGTACTCGAGATGGCAGAGGTCGACAGCATCGAGTCCATGCTGCTGAAGATCCAGCTGCGCTGGATGGGTCACGTCTCCAGAATGGAGGACCATCGCCTTCCCAAGATCGTGTTATATGGCGAGCTCTCCACTGGCCACCGTGACAGAGGTGCACCAAAGAAAAGGTACAAGGACTGCCTAAAGAAATCTCTTGGTGCCTGCCACATTGACCACCGCCAGTGGGCTGATAACGCCTCAAACCGTGCATCTTGGCGCCTCACAGTTTGGCGGGCAGCAACCTCCTTTGAAGAAGACCGCAGAGCCCACCTCACTGACAAAAGGCAAAGGAGGAAAAACCCAACACCCAACCCCAACCAACCAATTTTCCCTTGCAACCGCTGCAATCGTGTCTGCCTGTCCCGCATCGGACTTGTCAGCCACAAACAAGCCTGCAGCTGACGTGGATTTTTTACCCCCTCCATAAATCTTCGTCCGCGAAGCCAAGCCAAAGAAGAATGATGGAAAGGGATAGGTCGGTCCGATGTTGAAGGTCTTCGAGTGGGGGAAGGCCAGATTAGGAGAAATGAGAAGGGATTTGCAGAGAGTTGTGTGGGCTGAACTTTTTCCTGGAAAGGATGTAGAGAAAATTTGGGGGACATTTAGTGGTGAGATTTTGAGAGTACAGGATCTTTATGTTCCAATCAGGCCAAAGGGGAAGACTAAAGGTTCGAGGGATCCGTAGTTTTCTGGTGAAATTAAGAAGTTGGTACGGGACAAGAGGGAGACCTACACCAAATATAAAAAACATGGGATTGAGGAGATAGGTAAAAAGGGATGTGTCTATAGCTAATAAGGCGAAGGTGAATCCTAAGGGTTTTTTCAGATATGTGAACAGTAAATGGAGGGTTAAACATTAAATAGGTCCACTGGATGATGGGACCGGTGAACTATTTCATGAACCGTACGAGATGGGAGGAATATTGAACAAATTTTTCTCATCTGTATTCACGAGGGAAGCAGACATTGGGCAATACAAGATAAGAGAGGCAAATGGTTTAGTTATGAAAAGGATAGGGATTAGTAAAGCGAGAGTTTTGGAGCTTCTGGGGTCAATTAAGGTGGATAAGTCTCCTGGTGCTGATTGGATTTTTCGCCGGAATTTAAGGGAGGTCAGGGAACAAATAGCGGGATCACTGACAGCGATTTTTCAAAGATCACTGGAGGAGGGTGTGGTGACGTGGGATTGGTGAGTTGCAAATGTAGTTCTGTTGTTCAAAAAAGACAGTAGGTGTAGGCCAAGTCATTATCAGCCAGTAAGTTTGACTTAGATGGTGGGGATGGTTATGGAGGGTATTCTTCGAGATAGTATGTACAAATATCTGGATAGGCAGTGATTGATCAGGGGCACCCAGCACGGGTTAGTGAAGGGAAAGTCATGTTTGATGAATCTTGTTGAGTTTTTTGAATAGGTGACAAGAAAACAGGATGAAGGTAGGACGGTTGATGAGATCTATTTAAATTTTAGTAAAGCTTTTGATAAGGTACTGCATGTAAGGTAAGTTAGGAAGGTTCATCACTAGGGATTAATAGATAGTGAGATGAGTTCAGAGTTGGCTGGGAGATAGACAGCAGAGAGTCATGGTGGACAACTATATGTCAGGATGGAAGCCTGTGACTAGCGGTGTGCCTCAGGGATCAGTGTTGGGTCCCCTGTTGTTTATCATATATATTCATGATTTGGATGATGGTGTGGTTAACTGGGAAAGCAAATATGCAGACGATACGAAAATAGGGAGAGTGATGGATGGTGAGGAAGATTTTCTTGGATTACAGGATTTGGTTTGTTTTGAAAAGTGGACTGAAAGATGGCAGATGGAATTTAATGTTGACAAGTTTGAGGTGCTGCATTCTGGAAAAAATAACCAAAATAGGACCTATGCAGTTAAGGGGAGGGGGTCGAGGAATGCAGAGGAACAGGGATCTTGGAGTTATGGTACAGAGTTCACTGAAGGTGATTTCCCAGGAAGACATAGTGGTTAAGAAGACATATGGTCTGCTGGCCTTCATAAATCATAGTGTAGAGTGCAGGAGCTGGGAGGTGATGCTGCAGCTGTTAAAGACATTGGTAAGGCCAGGTTTAGAGTACTGTAAGCTCACACCAAGACACAAGAGCAACTTGTCCATGAACCACTCTTTGCAGATGATGCCGCTTTAGTTGCCCATTCAGAGCCAGCTCTTCAGCGCTTGACGTCCTGTTTTCCGGAAACTGCCAAAATGTTTGGCCTGGAAGTCAGCCTGAAGAAAACTGAGGTCCTCCATCAGCCAGCTCCCCACCATGACTACCAGCCCCCCCACATCTCCATCGGCTACACAAAACTCAAAACGGTCAACCAGTTTACCTATCTTGGCTACACCATTTCATCGGATGCAAGGATAGACAATGAGATAGACAACAGACTCGCCAAGGCAAATGGCGCCTTTGGAAGACTACACAAAAGAGTCTGGAAAAACAACCAACTGAAAAACCTCACAAAGATAAGCGTATACAGAGCCGTTGTCATACCCACACTCCTGTTCGGCTCCAAATCATGGGTCCTCTACCGACATCACTTATGGCTCCTAGAACGCTTCCACCAGCGTTGTCTCTGCTCCATCCTCAACATTCATTGGAGCAACTTCATCTCCAACATCAAAGTACTCGAGATGGCAGAGGCCGACAGCATCGAATCCACGCTGTTGAAGATCCAACTGTGCTGGGTAGGTCACATCTTCAGAAAGGAGGACAATCGCCTCCCCAAGATCGTGTTATATAGTGAGCTCTCCACTGGCCACTGAGACAGAGGTGCACCAAAGA
The DNA here is from genome assembly GCF_036971445.1 of Narcine bancroftii. Taxonomy (NCBI): domain Eukaryota; kingdom Metazoa; phylum Chordata; class Chondrichthyes; order Torpediniformes; family Narcinidae; genus Narcine; species Narcine bancroftii. Next base: position 34,749,522 of record NC_091479.1, read on the forward strand.
AGAGGTACAAGGACTGCCTAAAGAAATCTCGGTGCCTGCCACATTGACCACCGCCAGTGTGCTGATATCGCCTCAAATCGTGCATCTTGGCACCTCACAGTTCGGCGGGCAGCAACCTCCTTTGAAGAAGGAGCCCACCTCACTGACAAAATACAAAGGAGGAAAAACCCAACACCCAACCCCAACCAACCAATTTTCCCTTGCAACCGCTGCAACTATGTCTGCCTGTCCCACATCGGACTTGTCAGCCGCAAACGAGCCTGCAGCTGACGTGGACATTACCCCTCCATAAATCTTCATCCGCGAAGCCAAGCCAAAGAAAGAATGCAGGAGCTGGGAGGTGATACTGCAGCTGTTAAAGGCATTGGTGAGGCCGGGTTTGGAGTACTGTGCTCAGTTCTAGTCTCCGAACTATAGGAAGGATATAGATAAGGTGGAGAGTGTGCAGAGAAGATTTACAAAGATGTTGCCTGGTTTACAGCATCTGGATTACAGGGAGAGATTAAGGAGACTGGGACTTTATTCATTGGAATGTCGACGACTGAGAGGGGACTTGATGGAGGTATTTAAAATTATGAAAGGAATAGATAGACTAGACATAAACAGACTCATTCCCTTGAGGTTAGGGAAGGTTGGAACAAGAGGCCATGAGTTAAGGGTAAGAGGGCAAAAGTTTAGGAGAAATATTAGAGGATGCTTCTTCACTCAGAGAGTGGTGGCAGAATGGAATGTTCTTCCGAATGAGATAGTTGCAGCAGGGTCCCTTCTGTCATTTAAGAGAAGGTTGGATGTGTACATGGAGGTGAGGGGGTTGGTGGGATATTGGCGGAGAGTGGGAGGATTGAGCTAGTAGAGTTATTTTAGTGAACCGGTGCGAAGTCGAAAGGCTGACATGGCCTGTTTCTGCTCTGTAAATGGTTATGTAGTTACATGGTGACACAGTTTTGCATTTCAATGTCCCATCCCTCGTTACAAAACTCTCTGCTCTCCACGTTCGTGCTGCACATTTCTTCACTGCTCCTATGGCTAGACTCAGAAAGTTTGTTTGATATTTATCCAACTTCAGTTTTGTATCTGCTTCATAAAGTTGACCAAGCACAAATATTCTTGCGTCTTTTTGATTTTTTATCTTCATAATTTGTCCTAATAACATACTGAAATCCTTCCAAAATTCTTCCACTTTTACACAGATCCAAACTGAATGGAAAAAAAAATCCCAATCACCTGATTACATTGAAAACATTTCTCAGAATAATTGGAGATAAGTCCATTTAATTTATATGGAGTATAGCAGAATTGATGCAGACAATTGTACTTTTATAACTGACATAAATCATATTTGTAACACTCTTGAAACAATCTTGACCCTATTTCTTCTTGAATTTGTATATTTCAATCTTCTTTCCACCTTTGTTTCGATTAATATAAATCCTTTTCCCCATATTATATTTGATGTCTATAAAATCTTCTTCCCACAAATTTAATATTCTATTCCCTCTGTTCATAGGCAATAACACATTTTTACTCACTGGTGCTTTTCTTGAGATCCCTACCTTTTTTCCATAAACCTACATTAATTTCTTGCTACATTCTGATCGGATCTATCTGTCTTTTTTTCTAGTAATTTGACTCTCCATTTACTGATAAAATACTTTGCTTCCCCTCCTCCATTGTTGTCGGGTTCGTGTGGGTCCCAAAGGTTAAGAATCAGACCAAAGCGGAGGTACAAAGCATACTTTTATTTCGGGGATGGAAACATGGCAACAGGGTCGATATGTTAGGCAAACCTCTGTACACAGTGTATGCAGGGAGTAAATATACACTTCTAATTAGGAGGGAGAAACCAACAGAGCTTGGGGGAAATTACATAAACTTACACATTCAACATTCAGGATCAAGGTGATACGGTCAACTCCCACCCCTTGACCGATATGGACACGGCTCTTCCTAGCTGACCTCGAGACTCACCCCAACCCAGTGTGGAAGGTGCTACTTCCGACCCACAATGAGTTGAAAGAGGCAGAACAAAGGGGGACATGGTTCTTTATAGTTCTGCGGGACCGTGCTGGGAGGGCCAATCACTCGGGAAAGGCTGGGCGCCGTTGACTGCTGTGGCCAATGCTCAAAGCCAAGTGCAGGGGCTCGGCAGTGGTCAGTCGAGGTGATTCACCTGCGCCAATTGGGTGAAGGTCAGGGCTGAGTCTGGCCAGGCTTCCTGGACTGCAGCTCCTGGTGGTTTAGGTGGGTCAATTGGGTGAAGGTCAGGGCTGAGTCTAGCCGGTCTGCCTGGACTGCAGCTCCTGGTGATTTAGGTGGGCCAATCGCAAGGGTCACCTTGATGGCTTGGAGTGAGTCTTTGACCTGGATTGACAGGTAGTATGTCCACCGAACAGGAGTACAGCAGCACCACCAGGTGGTGGACACTACCTCTCCATGACAATCCACCCCTTCGGAAGACACACTGATTGCCAATAAAGTGCGACAGGTAATGAGAAGGTCTAACGGGGCAAATGCAAAGGTGCATATAAATTGACAATCACATCATGGAATAACTATACCAATGATAACAAAAAATAAGTGCAATCCCCCAGTGAACGATAGTCACCCAAATGCTCCTCATGGAGCCAAATGGCCCCCAGGGTCCCCATGAGGTGGTGATGCTGGTGGATCTGGTCCCTGGATTTTTGAATTTTGGCCACTGAGTCCCGAATGTCGTTAGTCAGGTGGGTGATGTTAGAGGATTCCTTGGGAATGTAGCTGCGGCCCTCCTGGCCAGCAGGTAGTCCAGGACCATCCGATTTGGCATTGCCACTATACGTCTCTCCTTCAGCTCCACAACTCTTCAGGTCAGGGTGTCCTTTGTTTGGTGCAGGGACACTGCTGTCTTGTTGGCCAACATCTCCAGGAGGGTGGCCATCCAGGTCATTTCATTGGAGAGCCATGCGGTGCCATATTTGGGGAATGCGATCATCCAGAACAGTTCACCTGCAGTAAAGGCCCTCTTGTTGCAGTGGTCGCCAAAGGCTGGGTGCTCCCCTAGGTCATCGAGAGAGTGGATGTAGGGCACCTCGAATGTGGGGAAATGGCATCCCTACCAGGTGGTAGGAAGACAGGGGTAGGCACTGTGGCCGCCTACCCAGTGGGTGCCATTCAAGGTCCAGGGGCCCCCCAGCTTGGTGACATCAGTGGAGGTGGTGAGTGCGGAGCCCGGGTACCCTCTTTTTTTTAACTTTATTTAAGATTTTATAACATGAATACAATAGAAAGTTACAGTCAAAGATTAAACATAAGATAATAAAGAATACAATACTACATTGGCAGACTAAATAAACTAAAACCCCCAAATTAGTACACAACATTAATGACCTAGCTTAATGTTAGTCTAACCCCCCCCCAAAATAAAGAGTGAAAGATTGAAGAGATAATAAAATGCACAATAATTATATAAAAAGAACCCTTACACAAAAAAAAACATAACAAATAAAGATACTAACATCAAAAAAAAGAAAAAAAATTAAAAAAATTATCAATACTAAAATATCAAACTTAAAAACATATTTAAATCAAACTTAAATGCATATATTTAGCAAACGGAGTCCACTTCAACCTCTAAAAAGACATCCTATTCTGAATTGAAAAAGATATCCTTTCCATCGACATTTTTTTTAAACTTTATTTAAAATTTTATGACATGAATGAAATAAAAATTACATTTAAAGAAATAATAAAAGATAAGATAAAAAAATTAGAATACTACATCATTAATCTACACAAATTAACCCCCCCCAATAATTATAACACAACATTAATCATCTAATTTAAAATTAGTCCAACATCCCCCAAAATAAAGAGTGAAGAATTAATTAACAATGTTGTAAATAAAATAGAAAAAACCCCACTTACAAAAAAAGGATAAAACTTAACAACAACAAAAAATTACGAACAACAAAAAAAATATCAATACTAAAATATTACCCTTAAACATATATTTAAATCAAACATAATACATGTATTTAACAAATGAAATCCACTTTAAAACTAAGTTCAAATATTCAAATCATATATCAACCACATATCAGTTATACAAAAAATCATAATTAATAATACATAAATACAGAATTTCCATTAATACCAAGTTTCCTTTATAATTCATCGAGAGAACAAAAACATCCTTTAGAAAAACAATCAGATAAACTTTTTATTCCCTTCCCCTCCCCTTATATAAAAAAAGAAAAAAAAGGAAAAAAGTTCAAACTCTTAAAAAAATTCTCCATATTCTTCATTTATAACATCTTCAAAATTCTCTATCGAAATTAACTTAATTTTATTAAACTCTTCTCCCTCAATGTATTTGTACTTAATTTTCTTCTTTTTCTTCTTATCACCTTTCCCCTCATCTTCCTCTTCATCTAATTCAACATCCTCAATTTTTGACTTTTATCTTCTGTGACATCATCCTCTTAAAAAAGAAAGAAAAAAGAGAAACCCCCCCAAAAAAAGTTCCAAAAAAAGAGAAAAAAAGGAGAGAAAAAACCTCCTAATTCCCTCTCAATTACAATCAGAAAACAAAAAGAGTTAAAAAAAATATTTATTTTAAAAAATAATAAAAAAAACCTTCACTTCTTAACCCAAAAATTAAAAAGAAAAAAAACAGGTCGGAGGTCACAACTACCTCCTCCTGTTTAAACCGCCCAAAGCGGTAACTCCCCCAAAATATTGGGTGTGAGATAACTCACAGGTAGCTGATGACTTTTGGAAACTTGTGCCTACCCAGTTCCCTCTCCCAACTCCAATTTCATTAAACTATCATCATTATTTAAACTATTTAAACTCTTCTCAAAAAAAAAGATAAAAGATTTATTTTTTTAAATCAACGTTACCACTTCGGTCACCATTGCTTCCATTTCTTTTAAAAATCTGGATCCCACCTTACATCTCTACTCTCTTTGGAAACCTTGAAGGACTACATCGTTCCTGAAACTGCATGATTGGTAGAGACTGATCAAAGTCCATAACCTCTTTTGGATTGCCAAAGAATTTTGGCTAATTTCCATCCTAAAAAATCTTCAGTACCGCAGAATACCTGAATGTTGCCTTATGTCTTTCTTTCCACAACCGTTCTTTCACAGAATTAAATTCGCGTCATTGAAACATAATTTCTTGACTCAAATCTTGGTAGAAGAAAACAGGATTATTCTGAACGATCAAAGGAGATCTACTTTGCTGGGCATTTCTAATAGCAGTACGTAAAATTGTCTCTCTGTCACAATAGTTTAAACAACGGATCAAAACAGATCTTGGATTCTGTCCTGAAAAAGATTTTCTTCTTAAAATTCTATAAGCACGTTCCAGTATTAAACTTTCAGGGAATTAACCTGTCCTAACACTCGTGGAATCCATTCAGTAAAAAATTTTCTTGGATCTGGTCCTTCTATGCCTTCTGGCAAACCAACAATTTTCACGTTGTTCCGTCTAGATTGATTCTCCAAATAATCAAACTTTTTTGCTAAATTTTTATTTTGGATCTACAATGTTTCAATTATTCTATTTTCATCTTGCAGTTGATCCTGAGCATCGACTAAACCTTGATCACACATTTCAAATCTTTCAATGGTTTCAAGCTTAAAAGCTCCATTAATGACTTCTGCCATTGCATTAATCTTGGAAATAAACAGGTTCACAAAATTAGCTAAGTGACTCGATACAGAATATATCTTATCTTCAAAATCCTTAACAGACATTTCCACAGAAGTAGATTCAGGCATAATGGGGTCTTGCTGTTCCTTAGAGACCACGGGATCTTCTGTCCCTTCCCTTAATTTAGTATCTTTTCTAGCAGTTTGACTTCGTATAAAAATCCCTCTCAAAGTCCCCCCAGCAATGCCAGGAGATTGAAGATCAGGGTTATCTTTAAGCCAAATCTCCTTAATCATCTTCACTGAATCGATGTCTGGATAAACCGTTGTAATTGAAGATGCATTTTGCAGCGCCACCACTGTAGCAGTCGAATGACAGCTCTTTAACTCTCCAGCTGGTAGCGCCGTGCTGATTCAACTGTCAAAGTCTCAGTAACAGCACTCACAGTGGCCGTTGTGTGAAATACTGGCACCTGTCCAGCCCTTTGGTCTGAAAACTGTTGAGTGCGACCTTCAGAGAGCCTCACCGGCCTAAAATGGAGTTTCAATGCCGAACTCTGTACGTCTACCTCTGGATCCATTCTACGCTGAGTCCTGGCTTCTTGTAAACAAGTAGGCTCAGACAATTTCAGAAAATGTAGTTTTTTAACAGTCTGTTGATGTTTTCTTTTACCTTTTTTTTTGCATATAAACCATTAGGCACAAATCCAACACCTCTTATTATTTATAAATTTTTAAAAGAACTTTAACGGGCACTTAAAGACAAAACAATAAATCAGAGTCAGGAGAGGTCTGGAAGGCACGTCTGTTCCCTACGCCATCTTGCCACGCCCCCAATAAATGTAATTTCTTCACACATACCAGCCATTATTTCCTTCATACCAGCAAATTGATCATTTAAAGTTTCAAAATTTTAGGTCATAGAAGACATCATCTTTTCATTTGGTTGGATCAGTTCTGTAGACATGAAGTTGACTTCCATCCCTGTTACAGGGGCCTTGAAGACTGGGGAAAGTGTCTGTGGTTAAACAACAGCTTTCATTGGAGAAGGAGATGTTCTGAAAGCCTAAGGCCTTCCTTTAGTGAGTCCAACTGCAGCAAGTAGTAATTCTTCCTCTTCTTCTCAAATTTCTGAGTTGTCCTCCACCTCAAACCTGGCAGCCCTACTGTGGATCTGATCCAGAATTTCCTGCATGTGAGAGCATCCATCCATGCTGAGAAGCTCAGTAGCACGTAGGGGAGCATCTCCAGATGGGCCGCTGCATTCTGTCAGTTGCCTTCCTGCTAACTCGTGATCGCATTCGGGCACCCACCCCCCATCTCCTTAGTCAAGCCAGGCTCGGGTCAGATTCCATGCTCGCGCTCCTCCTGGCCCGCCACCAGGCCAAAGATTTTGGCGACATCTTGCATCTCTGGATGTGCAGAGGATACGGACGTTTCTTCCTGCCGGAAAGCGTGGGATACTCACTGGGCTTAATTCAAACCTGTCGGCAGCAAACTCTTAATGAGGTCCCACCTTGTCCTGTGGAGCCCAGCACATATAACCATATGACAGTTTACAGCACAGAAACAGGCCGTATCGGCCCTTTGAGTCTGTGCCAGTTCACATGAACAACTCCACTAGTTTTCCCCTCCAACACTCTGGCCACATCCCTCCAACACCCTCATATCCATGTACACATCCAACCTTCTCTTAAATGACAGAAAGGACCCTGCCGCAATTATCTCTTCTGGAAGATCATTCCATTCTGCCACCACTCTCTGAGTGAAGAAGCATCCTTTAACATTCCTCCTAAAGTTTTGCCCCCTTACCCTGAACTCATGCCCTCTTGTTCCAACCTCCCCTGCCCTCAGGGGAAAGAGTCTACTCATGTCTAGTCTATCTATTCCTTTCATAATTTTGAATACCTCTATCATAACCCCCTTCAACCGTCTACATTCCAATGAATAAAGTCGCTGTCTCCTTAATCTTTCTCTGTAATCTAGATGTTGTAAGCCACGTAACATTTTTGTAAATCTTTCCTGCACCCTCTCCACGTTATCTATTTCCTTGCTATATTTGGAGACCAGAACTGAAAACAATTCTCCAAACCTGGCCTCACCAATGCCTTAAACAATTGCAGCATCACTTTCCAGCTATACTCTAGTCTATGCTATGATTTATGAAGGCCAGCGGACCATATCTCAGGATAAGACCCACTGTCTTAATGTCCCTCATATGCAAGATTTTGCCTCCCATCTGCACAATTTCTGTGCTTTCTCCATGGTTGATCTTGTCATGAGATACCATCAGATCCCATCCATAAGGAAGACATTCCTAAAACGGTGATTATTACCCCTTCTGGGCCTTTTGAATGTCTTAGGATGTGACTTGAGTTGAAGAATGATGTTCAAACCTGCCAGCGGGTTATAGGCACTTTGGACAGAGATTTAGAGTTCCCTTAGATCAACTTGGATAACATCTTGTAAAAACAATCTCGTCACGAATATGCTGTCCAGACCGACTATATATCATATTCAGCGTGACATTGATATTTCTGAATTAGCCAGTGTCCAGGCAATGGACCCCGATTTTCAGGCATACAGTACGGCCATTACTAACCTGGACATACAGCAGGGGGCAGCACAACTGGGTGGCCAACCTTACTTTGTGACATGTCTTTGGGCTACATTAGACCAATGTTTCCTGCATCTTGGAGGAAACACCTTATTGACCAGAGACACAGCTTATCTCATCCATTCATCAGAACATCTGTCAAGCTCATGTCAAATAAATATGTATAGCATGGACTGAGAAAAGGCGTTGTGAAATGGGTTTGCACATGTACCTCCTGCCAGACTGCCAAGATTCAGTGCCACACTAAGGCACCTCTTCAACATTTCCTGCCAGTATGCAGGCAGTTGGAACACGTGCATGTGGACCTGCTTGGACCATTGCCAGAATCTCAAAACATGAGATGCATTCTAACAGTTGTAGAACATTTCACGCGCTGGCCAGAGGCCGTCCCGTTGCCATCCAGTGACACTGAGACAAGGGCCAGAGCATTCATCGTCAACTGGATGGCTAGATTTGGTTTTCCCACATTAATTCAGTCCGCAGAACACAATTCACCCACGTTCCCACTGGCAACTGAAGTCCACTTTTAAGGCCCGACTCACTGGTCCCAATTAGATTGATGAGTTGCCATGCATTCTTTTGGGAGTGCGCACAGCTTCAAAGCAAGATATGTTCGCATTGTCCGCAGAGATGGTTTATGGTACGGTCCTTACAGTTTCATGGGACATTCATTTCACAACCAACTCTGATCTGAACTTCCTTCCACAGCTTCAACATGGTATTGCGATCAGCAAAGCTTTTCCTACCCACTGGCTTGGATCCCCTTAACAGAATGTGCCCCACAACTCCTGGACGCTGATTTTGTTTTTGTGCAAAGACAGTACATAGGAGTGCTGTTACAACGACCGTATGAGAGCCTTTTCCGCGTGGTGAAGAAGGATGGATTTGAGTATACTTTGGACATTGGGGGACATTTGCAGCTGTTTAGTTTGGACAGACATAAGGCTGCCCATGTGGATCCCGCTTCACCCATTCAGTGCCCCATCCCAGACGATGAGGGTGTCCACCTAAGGTGCATGCAGCTGGTGTTTTTCTTCCTGGCGACAGTTCTGGGGGGGGGGGGGTGTAGCAGCTGTGAAGCGGGCTGACTGGGCAAGGTTCTTTAGTGGGCACATGAAATCATAAGGCAGACAGCTGGGTACTCATCCATTTAATTGACCGCATGCATGTGGTTCTGTGTGCCGAGGAACGGCACGTTGATCTGTGATTTCCCCTGCCAGAAGGTGCAGGACACTCACAGGGCTTAATTTAAACCTGTGGTCCCGTGGATCGGCAGCAAACTCATAATGATGTCCCACCTTGACCCATGCAGCCCGGGACATGCTGTAAATAGAAGAAGCCTGTAAAGACTGAATAAAGCAGTCTTGTGTTGACTAACCTGGTATGTATGTGTGTGTGTGTGTGTGTGTGTGGCTTTAGTAGCTCTATCGAAGTAGCCGCTACATATATAATTATTTGGGAGGATTATCACACTTACAGGATACTTTTCATCCATCTAACAGCCTGTGGGAAGAAGCTATTCCCCAGCCTGTAAGTCCTGATTTTGATGATGTACGTGGTTAAAGATGCTGTTCACTAGATCAAAATGGTCTTTGCACTATTCCTTGAGCCCAATTTGAACAACACTCCCAGTAAATGTCATCTACAGAAAAAGGGAAAGCCCAGTGATCCTCAGAACTCTGCATCATTCCTGTCTGATGCTTTACAGCAACTAGATCATCCAATAGTGCAACCAGACAGGAGACTCAACTTCGCTCCTGTAAAATCTCAGGATGAGAGCCATTGGCCTTGACCTCCTCAGCCTCCTTGGGAAGTGTAGGCACTTCATGACCAATGAGGAGGTGTGATTGTTTTGTGTATTAATACGTGTGCTGTATGGATGGGAATTTTATGTTATTGTATTGTCTATTCTTGCTCTTTAACAATCTTTACTGGATAGAAGTAGTCATTGTACTTTAGGATGTACAATCATGTACAGATTGTCTTTAAATAGCCATTTGGCCCAGATGTCTATTCAGTCCAAGAATACTTTCGATCACAGGCAGATTTTGAACAATAACACCATTCATTCTAAAACAAACATTGGTTTTAATTTTCTTTAAACAGAAAAACAAACAGGATCAAACTTTAACTTATCACTATTAATTTAACAGCCTTCCATTACGGCCTTCTAATTTTAAGTGCAGGTGTATTTAATGTGCATAAAGTTCTTTGACACAACTCCAAGTTCACCGGTGTCTATCAATTCTTATACTGTGCACAGAATTCAACATTTATGAATTTTCACCAAGCTCTGGTGCTTAGAAGTAAATGTTTACCCTCCAGAAAGGCACTTGTTGGTTTCAGAGAGGGATTTCATGCACATTGGACACACATAAACTGATTCCCTTTGATCAGCCACTTTGGTGCCTTGCCAAAGAAACTTGACCTATCAGGGTTTTCCAAATGATAACCTCTTCTGCAGGTCACCATTGATTTCCTTTTGTTTCCCTTATTTCAAGTGAAACATCATTTCTAGCCAGCCATTTCCTCTTGTATGGACAACAAAGTTTTTCAACAGGCTGAACTGAGAACTCACAACCAGTCTTCAAAACAAGATGCCAGCTTGCCATCTCTCTCTCTCTCTCTCTCTCTCTCTCTCTTTTTTAGAAAAAGCCTATTTGGTCTCTCCTCTCTGCTTGCAAAACCACATGATCTTCTTAGAACAGCAAACTGGAACCAGCCAGATACTGCACCAGACCCAAATTACTGAGTCCATTCATCTGTTGCTTGAAAAACAATAGTCTATTTACACCTGCTTTTGGAATTCTTTAGCAAAACAGTCTCCTTGTTTTGTCTTTGCAAAGGCTATCGGTGCCTGAATAACTCACTCTCAGCAAAGCGCTTGCTTTTTAAATAAGAACTGTTTTGTGAAGTGTATATGTTTGTTTGTGACCTAAACAACTCCTCCAATGCATCTCTTTCAAAAACATCTCTATATACAATGTAAAATATATAATCTGTCACAGAACAGATACAGCAGAGGAGTTGTGATAAAATCAATGGTGTCCTTGCAAAAAATAAAAGTGGGAAGAGGTATAATCTGGTGAGTGTAGTTTGTAATAGTTTGAAACTTGAACCTCTCTCTATTTCAGGAGACAATTTACTGTCATGTAATTAAAAAGTGTCATATCACACAAAATTGCTTTTTTCCTTCTGTAAGACAAACAGACTCACCTCTGGCAGAAATTGCCTGAAATGCCTCTTGCAGTCAGAGAAAGACTGAGTGCTCTCCACCCCCACCCCCCTCCACCCCAAACCCTGGGCCAAGTCACTGAGGGTCTGTGGATTCTCTTTCAATGCTCACAGACCATCCAAGTCATTGGCAATGTGAGCTCCAGCTTTGAACCTCTGACATAATTAGGAACCATTTAGCACTCACTCGTGTCCCAGGTCTGATACCTGACACCCTTTTAGCCAGTTTGACCCAGTCTCTAGCAATCCACTGCCTGGTGTGAGTTCCTTGACTGCTTTATTCAGAAGCCCGCAGCCTGCATGGGTTCCTCTCCTCAAGTCACCAACAGACTGCCACCTATGTGTGTCTTTCAGCTGCAGAACCTCTCACTGGTCTGCTTCCTTGGACACTGACCCGTGGATTGAATCCTCTGCTTCTGAGATGTTGGTGGGGTGTGGTCTTTCTGTTTTCTGGTGCCCTGCACTAGTCGTCCACTTCCCCAGAGTTCACGGTGGTGAGGAGATCTAACAAATCTAAATAAAAAAATGTAACTAAGAGGAGAATCTCACATGTCTAGAGGGATGGAAAGGGAATTATTACAAATTAAAGCCTGATATTTGAATATTCAGGTGCCAAATTTGCAAAAGCATATTTCTCAAGCTATATGTAATTTTTTCCAAAGGAATACAACTTTGAATTTTTGCATGTCATCTTGGCATCCCTAAAAATATATTTATATCTGATCTCCAAGTAAGTGCAATACATATCCTCATTACTGCTAACGTTAATTTAACAAATTTCCATTGATATATTAATAGATTTAATTTGGGCCTTGTTCCTTCAATATTTTGTAATAAAGATAAGGTCAGATTCTGCGGAAAAACATCTCCTGTAACTTGCTCCAAAAAAATTGTAATTCTCCCCAAAAAGATCTCACATTAGGACAAAGCTAATTTGAATGCAAGAAAGTTGCGACATCTTCACCACGCCTAAAACATTGATCTGATAATTCTCATTTTATTCTATTCAATTTCACTGCTGAAAGAAATAACTGTACAAGAAAAACTAGTTGTGAATTCCTTCCTCACTGCTGCAGTGTGCAACTCTGGTCAATAGATCCAAAACGCTGCATTGAAGTGAATTAATACAACTCCCCTGGATCACGTGATCTCTAATGGAAATCAGCTTCCTGAGGAGCTTTTCAAATCCAATAGTCTGAGTCACCTGATGCCAGGTGCAGCTTTCAGATAAAATCCTTGCTGACATCTGCTGCATGACTGATGTTAAAACAATTATACTGAACTAATTTATGGATCTCCCCATATTTGCCAATCAATTAAATTATTCAGATCCATTTCCCACCTTTGTCTCAACTTATGAAATCCTCATTTAAAAGTTCCTACTTGTAATAAAGAGGACATCATCAAATATTTTTTTTTTAACAATTCCTCTTATAAGGAGTTCTATTTCAGTACAACATGGTTGGTCCTAACTTATCCTTCAAATATGCTCTTAGTTGGAAAGAGCAAAAAAGATTGCGATGAGTTATACGATATTTATTTCTCAGTTGCTCAAATGACATTAATTGACCCCTTTCATGACAATCTTCAACATTTATAATCCCTTTACGAAACTCGCTATCCAGAAATTGATGATCCTTTGAAAAAGATACGAGGATTTTGAATCAAAGCCATTCTGGGTGATGTACATCCACTTATACCAATTTCATCATTTATTGTATTCCATATATGAATCAAATGTTTCAACAATTGTGTATCTTTATCACCAACCATTAATTTTGATTCCCACTTGTATATAAATTCTTCTGCTTTTCCCTCTCCTATTTTATTTGATTCTATTTTAACCCTTTCAAATAAAGAAGCAAGAAATCTCATTTGAGCTGCTCCATAACAATTTTTAAAAAGAGGAAGCTGCAGTCCTCTCAATGCAGAATTTGCATTGGGTTACTTGTAACATGGGATTGAATCGGAAATGGGTTCACGTGACATAAAACCACAATGCAGAATGTTTTCTAAGAATGGAATACAAGAGGAGGGTTCACGAGGTCTCCAGCTGGAGAAAGATCACAAGATATAGGAGCAGAAGTAGGCCCGTCGAGTCTGTTCCACCATTCTTCCACTCACCCACACTCCCCAGCTTTCTCCCCATAACCCTTGATTCATTGACTAATCAAATACCTGTCAATCTCTGCCTTAAATACACCCAATGACCTCACGGGGGTTTCACGACCCACTGACAAAATCAATTTTTCCACATTTGTTTTAAATTGACACCCTTTTATCCTGAAATTATGCTCTCCTGTCCTAGAATCCCCTACCATGGGAAACATCTTTGCCATATTTACTCTGTCCAAGCCTTCCAGCATTTGAAATGCCTCTGAGGTCCCCCTTATCCTTCTGTACTCCAACTAGTACAGTCAAAGAGTCGAAAATTGTTCCTCATACACTAACCCTTTCATTCCTGATATCATTCCAGTAAATCATCGCTGACCTTCTCCAACACCAGCACATCTTTTCTCAAATACGGCACCCAAAACTCTAATTCTGATTGAATGGAAAGGGAATTCTCCAACGACACAGACACAACAGTTACATGATATTATGTCTTGTTGATATTTACAAAAATTATAGAAGAGTCAATTAATAACTTTCAAAAGATGCTGGGACTCATTTATGGACCATTGTCATAACCTAAAGCATTATGGTTGTTCTGAAGCTTGGTGCTGTGTTACGAGACCAGAGGACCCCAAAATATAGCAGTAATAGATATTCACCAAGACAAATGGTGACTTAAACAAAAGCTGATTTTAATTATCTTTCAAGATGAAAATGGAATTACACTTTAACGTATCACTATTTTATTACTTTAACTGAATTTACCCAACTTTCCCCCCTTCTAATTCTAAGTGCACGTGTGTGTAAGTTCAGAAAAGTTCCTTGGTTCACAGTCCAAGCTCACTTCTCATTACTCTAAGTTCACTGGTTGCAGGCCATTCTTCTACTGTGCACAGAATTTAACATATATAAAGTTCACCAGGTTTGGTGCTCGAAAGGTAAATAATTACTGTTCAGGAAGATTCTTGTTGGTTTTCAGAGAGAGGTGTGTTGTTCAGGGAAGTATTAGGGTGTTTGTGACTCAACATATCAGCATCTGAAGTCTGTTATCTCTTCGGAAAAGCTCTGATAGCTTTAGCATGGAGCAGATCTGAACCAGGACTTTGCAGGTATTTAAGGGAGTGTGTGGGCAGGGTTTGTTCTGGACCAACAATGTATGTAACTTTCAGGTTGCTATCTGTTGTTAACTTGGAGGGCTTTAATGGGGTGACTGGGTGGAATCTTTGCTTTAACCAAGCAGTTCACTTGCAATTTTCCAGCTGTAGGATGCGGTGCAGTTGCTTGCAAGTTTAGCAAGTGGGATTATGATGTGAAACTGCAAGTCACAGCGTCATTTTTGTTTTTGAAAATGCCAATGTGAAAATTTTAACTTATGTCTCCTTGGTTTGTTTAAGTTTACAGAGGAGACGTTGGGTCAAGCTGAGAAGACAGAGTTGGATGCTCATTTGGCGAATCGGCTGGCAAAGCAGAAAGCACAAAACGAGGGACTGAAAAAATAATGAAGCAGAATGAAGTGCCGTTGAACCCAAACCCAGGTAAAGAATTTAATTTTGTGCAGTGTACTTAAGAGACCAAATGATTTGGGCTTTTAGTGGTGACCTATTTAAATGAACAAAATCTGATTAGAATAGAAGTTTATGGAATGTTTGGAAGATGCCACAAAAAAATGGAGATATAAATTAAATGTTGTAATTAAGATAAATGAACAATACAATGAGCGTGGTGTCACAGTATCTGCCTCCCTCGACTGAACATCACCGTTAAACATTCTCCCCAATATGAACCTGATGTCAAAGTATCTGACACTGTTAATCGTACATCAATATTAAACCTTCTCACGAATTTGAATCCTGTCTCAAAGTTTATGCCTCAGTCTATCATACATCAACGAAAAACTTTCTCCCCCGCCCCACCCGTGATCCTGGTGTAGTAGAGTCTGCCTCAGTCTACCGTCCATCACCGTTAAACCTTCTCCCCACTGTGAACCTGGTGTCATGGTAGATATCTCAATATACAGTATATCACCATTAAACCTTCTCCCCAATGTGAACCTGGTGTCACAGTATCTACCTCAGTCTACCGGACATCACCGTTACACCTTCTCACTACTGTGAACTTGGTGTCACAGTATTGGTCTCAGTCTACCGTACATCACTGATAAACCTCCTCCCCACTGTGCACCCTGTGACATGGTATCCATCTCAATTCACCGTACATCACTGTTAAACATTCTCCCCAATGGTGTCACAGTATCTGACACAGTTTATAGTAAATAACTGTTAAACCTTCTTACTACTGTGGAATCCATCTCACATTTTCTGCCTCAGTCTACCGTTAATAAACATTAAACTTTTTCTTCCTGTGAACCTGGTGTTAAAGTATCTGCCTCAGTTTAACTCACATCACCATTAAGCCTTCTTACTGCCCTGCACTCAGTGTCACAGTATATGCCAAGTCTACTGTACTTTACCATTAAAACATCTCCCCACTCTGAAATTGGTGTCGCAGTATCTGACACAGTTTATCGTACATGACTGTTAAACCTTGTTAATGTTGTGAACCCATTGTCTCAATATCTCTTATTAGTCTACCATATATCATCGTTAAACCTTTACGCATCTGTGAATGGGTGTCACTGTATCTGACACAGTTTATCGTACATTACTGTTAAACCTTCTCCCCATGTGAACCTGGTGTCACAGTATCTGACAGTTTATCGGAACTTACTTTTCAAAATTCTCACTGCTGTGAACCCAGTGTCACAGTAACTGTCTCAGTCTACCGTACATCATTGTTCAAATTTCTCCAACTATGAACCTGGTGTCACTGTATCTGCCTACGTCTACCATACATCACCATTAAACATTTTCCCCATTGTGCACCTGGTATCACATTATCTACCTCAACATAACGTACATCACCATTACACCTTATTTCCTTGTGAACCTTGTGTCACAGTATCTGCCTCAGTCTACAGTACATCACCGTTAAACCTGATCCCCACTTTACTCCTGTTGTAAAATTATCTACGTCACCATACCGTACATCACTGTTAAACCTTCTCCCCCTGTGAATCTGGTGTCACAGTATCTGATGCAGTTCATGGGTATATCACTGTTAAACCTTCTCACAAATGTGAATCCTACTATAAAATAATGCACCCCTTCTAAGTCTCACAGTATTCTAATCCCAACCTATTTTAAAAATTCCAAAAAAAAGACAAAAATCAATCCCAAAACAAGCTACTCAAAAATAGTAGCCCCCTAAAAATCTGAGTGTGGTGAAGTCCACAAGTGGCAGGTGACTAAAGGACTCGGTGTCACCCACCCCCAGTCAGACTTTCACAAAATCCTGAAACAAAAACATTCAACCCAGTGATTCCAGTCCCAATGATTGTTCCGGATCTTCAATATCGAGAAGACTTTGCGTCAATTCAACTTTTTTTCCCATTCTTTCCATATTTTTCAATCTTCCCATTTCCATTCCCATTGACCCTTCCCTTCGGTGACAATGGTGACGATCGCCCATTTCCTCGTCCATCTGGCAATGAATTAGCAAATATTAAAGCATCATGGTCATTCTCAAAAAACTGAGATTGAAAATTCCCATAAAAATCTTTCAAAACTGCCGAATAATGAAAAGCAAATTTATATCCCTTTCGCCACAATATTTCTTAGGCTGAATTAAATTCTCGGTCTCTTCCGATAATTTCTTGACTCAGATCTGCATTTTAAAAAACCCTATTATTTTGAACCATCAGTGGATCCTGATTTTGCCGTGTTTTCTCCACCACCAATCGGAGGATCATCTCTCTATCTTGATATTTAAAACAGCGAATCAAAACTGCTCGTGGTAATTGGCTTGGCAACGGTTTCTTCCTTAACGCTCTATTCGCTCGATCTAATTCCAGTCCATCCAGAACGAATTACCTGCCCTACACGTCTGGGATCCATTTCTTCAAAACCTTCACCGGATCCGAACCTTCCATATCTTCCAGAAGACCTACGATCTTAACATTATTTCTACGACTTTGGTTTTCTAATGAGCCAAACTTGTTCAATAATTCCTTCTTCTGAATCCCCCAATCTACAAAAGGATCTTCCACTATTTCCATTTTTTCTCTATTACGCTCCACTTGACTCTTGCATTCAAGAAAGCCTCCTCAATCTTTTTAAAATGATCTTGCACAGTATCCACTGATCGTGTCCATCTCGTAACATCACTCTTAACTACATTAATATCTTGCTTCATAAAAGTTATTTCTTCACACACAGTGTTCATTTTAGTTTACATTTCTGAAAATCCTTGAGTCATCTGATGAGTCATCTGCATTGATATATTTGACATATCTTCCATGAGCTGAGCAATCCCTTCCAGAATTGGAAACACAGAATCCAGTCCAGGATCCATCACCTCCCTTTGAGGCTGACGGCTCTCTTCTTCCTCCAAAGCAGTAAGTCCTCTTCCAGTATGGCTGCGGGTCTGGTGTCCCGACAACAGCATGCCGACCTCATCAGCTCACTGTTGCTCAGGCTCCCCCACAGCCCATATCATCTCCAAAGGTTCGTGGACCCTCAACACACTTCGCATGCCCGGTAGGGCACCGACTGCGCAGGTGCATCTTCTGATGCTACACTGCGCTCCCCCGGACCACCAGGCAATGCCGCAGGATCACGGGCCTGTCCTCGCTCAGCTGGCCCACACTCACACCTGTGTTCACGAGCGCACGAGTCGAAACTGCCAATATCATCGCTGAGCTGGCGCCATCTTGCGATGGCACAAGCCGGGCAGGAGTCCTCTGAGGCTTGAGGACTCCAGTCGATGACTCCGTTGCTTCAACTTGAACTCGGCCTCGATTCTTCAACACTTTTGTAAGGTAATTTCTTCTGTAACTGAGTTTTCGATTTTTTCACATTTGCAGCCATTTCGATCCTCCACTATTCCAAAGTCTTTTAACAGTATTTCAAATCACTTTTACAACTTTTAAAATCGAGCATTTAATAGTCTAACTGGGAAAGGGTGGAACCACACATCTACCCTCTGCGCCATAATGTCACAGTATCTGCCACAGTTTATAGTAAATCATTGTTAAACCTTCACATTACTGTGAATGCTGTCTCTCAGTTTCTGCCTCAGTCTACCATTCATCAACATTAAACCTTTTCTCCCTGTTAACCTGTTAAAGTATCAGCCTAAGTTTACCACACATCACCATTAAACTTTATCCCCATTGTGAGACCGGTTTTACTGTATCTGCCACTGTTTATCGTACATCACTATTATACCTTCTCACTACTGTGAACTCGGTGTTACAGAGCCTGCCAAAGTCTACCGTACATCACCAGTAAACCTTCTCCTCAATGTGAGGATACGGTGAAACTGTATCTGCCACAGTTTAGTGTACATCATCATTAAAAATTCTACCCAATGTGAAGCTGGTGTCACTGTATTCGCCAAAGGTTATCGTACATCTCTGTTAAACATTTTCCCCACTATGAACCCGGTGTCACAGTAACTGTCTCAGTTCCCCATACATCACCAATAAAGCTTTTTTTCCCACTCTGAGCCCAGTATCAATGTGTCTACGTAGCCTCCTGTACATCACCATTAACCTCCTCCCCACTGTGAACCAGGTTTCACAGAATCTGCCACAGTTTATTGTATATCATTTTTAAACCTTCTCACTACTGTAAACCTGGAGTCACAGAATCTCCCACAGTTTATTGTACATCATTTTTAAACCTTCTCACTACTGCAAACCTGGAGTCACAGAATCTGCCTTATTCTACCATACATCACTGTTAAACCTTCTCAGAACTGTGAACACGGTGTCACAGTATCTGCCAAAGTCGACTGTACATCACCATTAAAATTCTCCCCATGTTGACCCATTTATCACTGTTTTTGCCACCATTTATCGTACATCACAGTATATTCCACAGTTTATTGTACATCAGTGATATACCTTCTCCTCATTGTGAATGTAGTGTCACCATATCTGCGTCAGTCTTCCGTCCATCACCATAAACTTCTCCCCAATGTGAACCTGGTGTCACTTTATCTGCCACAGTTAATATTACATCACTGTAAAACCTTCTTCCAACTGTGTACCTGGTATCATAGTATCTGCCACAGCTTATCATGCATTACTGTTAAACCTTCTCACTACTTAAAACTTGGTGTCACAGTTTATCGTACATTACTGTTAAACATTCTCACTACTGTGAACTCGGTTTTGCAGTATCTGCCAAAGTCTACCATATATCACCGTTAAATATTCTCCAAACTGTGAACCTTTTGTCACAGTGTCTGATCAGTTTATCCTACATTACTGTTAAACCCGCCGGATAAGCTCCAGAGAGCGAAAGAGGAGTTCTCGCATCTGCAGGAACTGGGGTTCATTCATCGCTCTGACATTCCTTGGGCCTCGCCGCTCCACCTGGTCCCAAAAGCCTCCAGTGGCTAGTGCCGCTGCAGAGATTTTCGACGGCTTAATGACACGACAGTACCTGACCGTTACCCCATCCCTCACATTCAGGACTTTACGGCCAATCTGCATGGCATGAGAGTATTCTCCAAGGTCGATCTGGTGCATGTGTATCATCAAATCCTGTTGCACCCCGAGGATATCCCCAAAGCAGCCATCATCAACCCCTTCGGCTTGTTCAAATTTTTATGCATGCCTTTCAGGCTCAAGATCACCACCCAGACCTTCCAGCACCTCATGGATACGGTGCGCAGGGATTTGAATTTCACGTTCATTTATCTGGATGACATTCTTGTCACCAGCAGAGACTGGGCACAACACAAGTCTCAACTGCACACCCTCTTCTCCCGACTGGCCGAATTCAGCCTAATGATCAGCCCGGCCAAATACCAGTTTTGTGCAGAAGAAAATTTGATGGGATGAAACTAATCCAGAATCCATTGCACAAGATTGGAAAAATTAGATTGAGCGTCTTCAAATACTTGGAAGTTTTGACGTCAACAGACTTTGGAGTGGCCACATTTGCTCATTTACACCATTTTTCTGATGTAAGTGAAGGTGGTTTTGATCCTGTCAGTGACTGAGTCCTGTGAAATTACCAAGTGCGAGTAGATGGTGGATTTGTAATGGGAAAAGCCAGAGTGGCTCCATTAAAGTCAGTCATCAGACCTTGAATGGAATTGACTGCTGCTATTATGGCGAGCAAAATGGATGCTATGTTAAGAAGAGAATTACAGATGGAGTTAGCAGATCCTGTGTTTTGGACTGATAGAACATCAGTGCTTAAATATATTAATAATGAAATCATGAGGTTTCATCTCTTTGTGACTAACAGAGAGAATGAAATCCTGGACAACAACAAATGGAAGATTTACCACAGGACAGAGTTTCACTTGATGAATTCCCATTTACATCCGTGGAAGTTGATTATTTTGGTCCTTTGCAAGTAAAGTGAGGACGAAGTGTTGAAAAACGATATGGAGTTATTTTCACTTGTTTGACTATGAGAGCAATTCATATTGAAGTAGCGTCATTGCTTGATACAGACTCTTTTATTCATGTTCTTTGGCGTTTTATTCCTAGACGTGGTCAAGTAAAAAAATTATGTTCTGATAATGGATCTAACTTTAAAGGAGCTGAACGAGAATTATGAAAAGTTATTCAAAATTGGAATCAACATCAAATTCCTGCTGCATGACTTCAGAAAGAAGTTAATTGGATATTTAATCCACCCATAGTTATGGGTGTGGTACGGGTAAGGGTTAGTTGGTTGTGGAGAATGTTTACAAAGGTCTGTACTGGGCAGTACTGGGCAGCAATGCTTAATGTTGTAATGGATGCAGAAGCTCTGGGAAGGGGTAAGGGAGGGACTGGCCAGGAAGTCTGCAGATGCTGGGTCCGAGGGCAATGCACAAACATGCTGGGGAAACTCATGGATAGTTTTGTGAGGAGCAGGTCCTGCATCACGAATCAAATTGAGTATTTCGAGGAGGTGTCAAAGGAAATAGATGAAGGTCAAGGTCTGTATGTGCTGCACGTGGATTTTAGTAAGGTGCTTGACAAGGTCGTCGCGGTGGCCTCATTCAGAACATCGTGAGGCATGGGATCCATGGAGCCTTGGCTGCGTGGATTCAGAATTGGCTTGTCTGCAGAAAACAGAGGGTAGTAGTAGATGGAACAATGACTAGTGGCGCTCCAAAGGGATCTGCTCTGGGACCCCTGCTCTTTGTGATTTTTATGAATGATGATGGGAGTAGAAGAGTGGGTACGTCAGGGGATCACACAGAGGTAGAGATGTTGTAGACAGTGTAGAAGGTTGTCATAGGTCATCAAGTTGCAGAGAAGTGGCAGATGGAGATGAATCCTGTAAATACAGATGTACTTAAACTAGCAACTGGTACAGGTTTATTTCCAGATTCATTTTCAAGGGCACGAATAACAGTTATTCCAAAGAAGATTGGAGACCCATTAAAAGTAGCTTCATATAGACCAATATCTTTATTGAATGCGGATTACAAGAACATGAGGGCAGAGAACTTGGTTAGTGACAGGATTATGAACAGTGTGCAGGACAGAGAAATATTTAGATCCTGCTCCATAAATCACTCAATGTTGCTGTGAAAATTGGGAGGGAGTTTAAGATGGCGTATTGTGTGCTGGCTTTCAGGAGTCAGGGGATTGAGTTCAAGAACTGAGAGGTAACGTTGCAGATGTACAAAATTCTCGTCAGACCACACTTGGAATATTGTGTGCATTCCTGGGGCAAGAATACCAGAGGACGTCTAAATAAGGTGAGAGGAGGGAATTTTAGGCAAGACGTGAGGGGTACATTTTATTCACACAGAAAGTAGTGGGTGTCTGGAATGCATTGCCAGGGGTAGTAGCGGAGGCTGGTGCAAAAAAGGCATGAAAAGGATTTTAATATGGACAGGAATTCAAGAAAATTGGAGAGTACTGGTGTGAGGGAGGGGAGGGTAACATTGTTGTGGGGTAGGTTCAGATGGATCAGCTGAACGGTCTCGACTGATCCATCCATGATTGTCTAGCATCTTGCTGCCATATCGTGGAGAACCAGGGTGTTGCCTGATGGACACACGTTGCTCTGAGCTCTGCAGAGAGAGATCGTGGTTTTCGCCAAAACACACTTCCTCAGGTAAAGCAGAGGAAGGGGAAAGGCTCCAGTGTTCAGGGGTAGGGGGGATGATGGGGGAAGAGTTGGGACCCTCCAAAGTCATTGTGATCAGGCCTCAGAGACAATATCTCTATCACTCGTATTTCTCTTCCCAGGAGAAGGAGCGAGCTCAGAGACAAGACACGAGTCCAGAAGAACCTCGCATCCCAGCTGAACAGAGGACGGACAACATCATGATGGCCTGAACCCCTCCCCGTCGTATCCCTCTGGCCCTGCCAACCCCATTCCCTGCCTCTTCCATGTCCCTTCACCCACTTCCCCTCTTCTCCTCTACCCCACCTCCATCCCAACCCCCTCCCGCTCACCTTCCCCTTCCCCTGCCCTCACACCTATGCCCTAACCCCAGCCCTCCACTCTTCACCTCCCCCTTCCCCTCTGCCCTTCCCTTCCCCTTTCCCCCTCCCCTTCCCCTCCCCCATCCCCTCCCCTAACCCTCCCCCTTCCCCTCCCTTTCTCCTCCTCCCCTTCCCCTCCCCCTTCCCTTTCCCCTTCCTACCCCTAACCTAGGGGAAGGAGGGGGAGGGGAAGGGGGTAGGAGAAAGGGGGTAGTGGAAGGGGGTAAGGGTAGGGGTTGTGGTAAGGGGTAGGGTAGGGGGTAGTGGTAGGGGGTGCGGGGATGGGGTAGGGGTAGGAGGTAGGGTTAGGGGAAGTGGGTAGGTTGTAAGCGATAGGGTAGGGATAGTGGTAGGGGGTGCGGGTATGGGGAAGGGGTAGGAGGTAGGGTTAGGGGAAGGGGGTAGGTTGTAAGGGATAGGGTAGGGGATAGTTTTATGGGGTGTGGGTATGGGGAAGGGGTAGGAGGTATGGTTAGGGGAAGGGGATAGTTGTAGGGGGTGCGGGTATGGGGAAGGGGTAGGAGGTAGGGTTAGGGGAAGGGGGTAGGTTGTAAGGGATAGGGATAGGGTTTAGTTTAGGGTTGGGGAAGTTCGGTAGAGTTAGGGTTAGTGTTAGGAGACATGGGGTAGGGCTATATCTTGGTTTATGGTTAG
Source organism: Narcine bancroftii (assembly GCF_036971445.1). Taxonomy (NCBI): domain Eukaryota; kingdom Metazoa; phylum Chordata; class Chondrichthyes; order Torpediniformes; family Narcinidae; genus Narcine; species Narcine bancroftii. The sequence goes on from NC_091479.1 coordinate 34,773,292, forward strand.
GTCTATAGTTCGGGGAAGTGGGCTTGTGTTAGGCATAGGGGAAGGGGGTAGGAGCAGGGGGGTATAGGAGGAATGAGGTTTGGGGTTAGGGGATGGTGGGTAGCATTATGGTTGGGGTTAGGGGGCGGCATAGGCGTAGGAATAAAGTTAGGGTTAGTGGACGGGGTGGGGGTAGAGTGAGGGGACGTAGAGTGGTGGTAGGGGGTATCGGTAGTGTTAAGGTTAGGTTTAGGATTTTGTTAGGGGTTAGGGTTAGGAGTAGGAGGAAGGGAAGGGGAGGGGAATGGGGGAGGCGAGCGGGGGATGGGAACTGGGGACTGGAAGGGGGAGGGGATGTGGGAGGGGAACGGGCAGTGGAAAGGGGAGGGGAACGGGGTAGAGGAAAGGGGAGGTGAACGGTGGACGGCATCCCTAGCCCCTCCCCTCCCCTTCCCTTCCCCTGCATTTCCCCTGCCTCTCCTCTCCTCCTTCCAGAAGAAGCTGGGCCTCTTTCCGTCCAGAACCTCCCTGTGGTTTCAGAGCCTCCGTTTCAGGAAGTGCCTTCGACGCTTGCTGCTGGACAGACATCTTGTCTCTTGATTCATTCTGTACCGTTGATATTAAATTTAAAAATGATTGGGTTTTTTAAAGCTTGAACTCAAAAGCTGGTCCAGATAGACAAAACAGAAACAGGCCCTTCATCCCCTCTCTCCTGCTAGCTGAGCTGTTGTAATCAGTCCATATTCCTCTCACCCTTTTCATTCTTAGCTCCCATCCAGCTCATGTTGCCTTGTCAATTGCACGGCCTGTGGGAAGCAGCTATTTCCCTCCCTGGCTGCTCTGCTTTTATTCCTCCATATCTCCTTCCTGATGGCAGGGCGACAAAGATTCTCTGTGCTGGATATCTATGAGTCTATTTACAGAGCCCATCCCTGCAAACAATCAGGGGACCGTTGCCTTGAGGTGGCACCCATGTTGCCTCTCCCTCAGCACTCTCAGAACACTACTGCACCCTCCTTCCCCTCCTTTCCCAGGTCTCAGTAACCCGCTGACAATTCCAGTCAGCTGCCATGTCTATACCCTGCCCCAGCTAAACCGATGGATCGACCAGCGCCTTCTCCCCTCAAGAGTTCGAGGAATCCACTCTCTCGCAATGTCCTGCTATCGAATGCCCTGCATCCTCCTTCCCACTTGGTTCCTCCTGTTATCAGGCGCCTGGATGGACCCCACCCTGTTGAAACTACCTGTGTTCTCACTGATCTCTCTGCGCCTCTGCCCTCCATCCAGGGGTCTTGGATTTCTTGTGGGGGTGGTGGAGAACAAAGCACCAACTTAAGGAGATGGGGAGCAGTACAAAGACCCCCAGGTCCAGGTGACAGGGAGAACCACAGAGATACCCATCTCTGTCATTCGGGTAAAACCTGATTATCAGGTGCAATGTGCAAGGAACTTTCGGTCCTGCTGCATGTGGGCCAGGTTTGGCCCATCCCCACACCACCACCCTGTCAATTCCCAAAACAAATTTCCTATTCATGTGGGGGTCCAAAATGGATAGAGTCTGGAGAAGGACCGTGTACATCGTCAATCAATGGGGACAAGGGTGTAACCAGCATGGCCATAATTGTGTGTGGCTGTGCTTGCAACCAAAGTGCAAGGGCACCAAATGCTGCTATGTGCTGAGGTTCTACCTGGCTCAGGTGTTGCGAAAGATTGGCCTGGCCCTGGTGCTGCACAATGTTCCAGTCAGCAAGACTTTGCCCCTTTACCTTCCTGGGAACGGTTTCATAGACAAACACATTTGACCACAAAGCCATCAGGCAGTGGTCAGCAGAGAATGTCTGACACAGTGACTCTAGGACTAGATGGGATACTGCGGGTTGGTCCACGGAGCAGAGCATCCAGAGATAGACATCCAGAACTGTGGAAAACCAGAAACTCGGTGAAAGATGCCCTTCAGTTTGCCTGAAACCCAGATGGGAGTAGCAAACACTAGAAGACATCTGTCTAAAGCAAAGGGAGGAAGATTTAGGGGAGATATCAGGGGTATTTTCTTTTACCCAGAGTTGTGGGTGTCAAGAATGCCTTGCCAGGAGTAGTGATGAAGGCCAAAACATTAGGGGCATTTTAGGGGTTCTTAGTTACATTGAGGGGCTGAGACCAAGGAGGATATTCTCCAACAGCAGAGGGTGGCAGTAACCACAATATGTCAAAGTGGTGGCAATGAAGCTAAACAGAGACCGTCTAATGTGACTGTGCGGCTGGCTGCGGGAATTTGGACTTACTATATAAACCTTGCTAAGTGCTAGTTCAGGTTGGAAACGTTCGCCTTCCTTGGGGGTCAAATCAACAGGCACGGAACTAAATCCTGCTTGCAAAGGTAGAGTTTGTTAAGTGCTTCCTCAAACCCCACATAATATAGGGGCTGCAAGAATTCACTGGTACGATTAATTTTTATCACCGATTCATACCGGTAGTGGCCGACATCATTTTTTTGTTTTTAAACTTTATTTAAGATTTTATAACATGAATAACATATAGAATTACATTTAAAAAATTAAGAACAAAATAATAAAATTACAATACAGTATCAGTAATCTAAATAAAGTATACCCTCCCCAATAATTATTACACATTAATAACCCAACTCAAATTAGTCCAACCCCCCCTTCCCCCCCAAAATAAAGAGTGAAGAATTAATAAAGTTAATAATATATGTGAGAAAAAAACCCACTTACAAAAAAAAACAAAAACATAACCGATTAAAATACTAACAAAAAGAAAAGTAATTAATACTAAGATATCAGATTTAAAAAACATATTTAAATCAAACTTAAATGCATATATTTAACAGAGTTAAGATGAAACATATAATTAACAAACTTAATATAAAAAATTAGTAAAATTAGTAACATTGTCTATCAAAAATTCTGAAACAATAATCAATTCTTTAAAAAAAATTGTAGCATGAGAAAAAAAAGATGAAAAATAAAACTTTCTCTATACAGATAAACCTTCACCAAATATCAACTAACTTCACATCTATCATCATATTAGTCACATAAATCGCCATCTCTAAACAAAATTCTAACCTCATTAAACATTGTACAATTCAAATTTGGTACTCTTCCACCATTTTTCCCTTTTAACCTTGAATAATTACCCAATAAAAGCTCCAATACCACATTTAAATATCCCCAATCATTACGTTAAAATTCAGATATCCAAATAATAAAAATACATCTACAACGAAATCTATATCTTCAACAAATAGAGCATAAGCCACAAACAAAATTCAAGCCTCATTAAGAATTGTACAATTCAATTTATAACTTTCACCATTATTCCCTTCGTTCTATAACTAAAATAGCAAAATAATATACACCAGAATTACCACTCCTTTCACCTTAAAGTTAAAGAAAAAATATTTAAAAAAAACTTATCCATCCCATTCACATTTAAATTTCAAATATTCCTGATCTACTGAATAAACTTTACAAAAAAAACCACAAGAATTTTTAGTTTTTTAAACAATCAAATACTTTCTTATGCTTTTTTTTATAAACACAAAAGAAAACCCTTAACTCTTTAATCTAATAATACAAAAAAAGGAAAAAAAAACAGGTAGGAGGTTAAAAATACCCCCTCCCGTCTAAACCGCGCAATGCGGTAACTCCCAAAAAAAATGGGAGTTAAATACTTGTTTTTGGATCAATGTGACAAAATTTGACCTGACAAAAGAAAACAAAATTGCTTTGCTCTGCCAGAACTCTCGAGATCAAGGGGCACAGTAAAATAGTCCAGAAGTTAACATTATGAAATTGAACAGAGAAGTTATACAAATTGGCAGCAAGAGATAAAACACAGTTACATAATTCCATGAAAGTGGTGTCACAGGAAGACAGGGTTTTAAAGACAGCTTTTGTCACCTTGGCCTTCATTAATTAACATATTGAAAATAAGAGTTGGGAAGTTATGATGAGGTTGGATAAGATGTTGGTGAGGCTGAATTTGGAGTATTGTGTGCAGTTCTGGTCACCTAGCTACAGGAAGGGTATTAGTTAGATTGAAAGAGTGCAGAGAAGATTTACTTAGACACTGCCAGGTCTTCAGGAGTTGAGCTATAGGGAAAGGTTGAACAGGTTGGGACTTTATTCCTTGGAGTGTTGAAAAATGAGTATGAGATTGCTTAAAGTGGCATATGAATGGGAAAAAAGGCTGAGAAAGACTGCAGTGGACCCAATTGTGAAGGAAAATTTTCCCTGAGAAAAATTGTCATTGGCCATTTCCTCTGGAGTTATGAAACCACGCACAGAACAAGTCAATGAGGTACCCTTAAAACAGTGGTTTTCAAACTTTTTCTTTCCACTCACCTCCCACTTTAAGTAATCCCTTACTAACAGAGCACTTCTGGCATAAGGATTAAGTAGAATATGATCCGGGGGGTGGGGGTGGGGGTGGGGTGGAGGAGGAGTTTGAAAATCACTGCTCTAGATGAAAAGGTTTCTCCATCTCCATTTTAAGCAGACATCCTTTTATTCTGAGGTTGTGCCCACTGGTCCTAAACTCTCCCACTACTGGCAAAATACTCTCTATCCAGCCCTTTCACTATTCAGCAGATTTCAATGAGGTCCAGCCTCATCTTTCTAAACTCGGGCGAGTACAGGCCCAGAACCATCAAATGCTCCTCAAACATTTTTCCGCTCATCCCCAGGATCATTCTTGTAAACCACCTCTGGGCCATCACATCCTCTCTTAGAAATGGGGCCTAAAATAGCTCACAACACTTATTAGATCAGGACAACCAGAAGGTGGTCACGGGAGGGGAAGCCAGCTGCAGGACTGCCTCGAGTCCCTGGATTGGATCGTGTTCAAGAACTCAGCTGAGGAACTGAATCATTGTACCAGGACCATAGCGAACTTTATCAAAACGACTGTGGACGAGGGTATCCCCACCAAATTGTTCAGGGAGTTTTCTCAACCAGAGATCCTGGATGAACAACAATATCCAGAAATTGCTGAGAGTCAAATCACAGTTTGGAGATACAGATACACAAGGAGCAATGTGTATCAGATACACAAGAACCATGGAAAGCCATCTCGCAGGTGGTGGAGATTCAGCACGAGAATAGAAACAACAAAGGATACCCATCAGCTGTGACAGGGGCCTAAATGACATAAAGTGCTGCAAAAACAAATCTGGTGCAGTGGGAGGCAGCAAAGCCTCACTCCACATGAACTCAATGCCTTCTACACCTGATATGACCACTAGTACAGGGAAGAACCATCGAAATCCCCCCTCCCCCACTACATCTCTTGATGATCTGCTGCTATCAGTAACCAAAGATGACAATATGGGCTGCCCTCAGGATAGTGAATCAAAGGAAAGGATCAAGCCTGGATGGAGAACCCAGCAGAGGACTGATAACCTGTGTTGACCAACTGGCCATGGATATCTTCAACATCTCACTCCGACAGGGAGTGGCACCCACCTGTTTCAAACAGGCATGAAACATACCAGTTACAAAGAGTGGGGTAACCTGCCTAAATGATGATTAACGAGTGACACTCACATCCAGTGATGAGGTGGATTAGGGGCTGGTGTTGAAGTACATCAGCTCCTGTCCAAGGGGCGACATGGATCGATTCCAATTTGGTTAATGCAGTACCAGACCTATGGCAGATGCCATCTTCACTGGCTCTGCCAAAACCCTGAAACACCCAGAAAACAAAGGTGCATCCATCAGAATGCTCTTTATTGACTAGAGTCTGGCATTCCATACCATCCTCCCATCAAAGCTGATGAGCAAACTCCAAAGTCCTGGGACTCCATAACATACTGTGCAATTGGATCCAGAATTTCTTCACCTCCAGACCCCAATTAGTGTGGATTGGCAAGAACCACTATTCCAAAATCTCCATTGGCTCCCAAACACCAGAGGGTTGCCTATTTCACCCCTGCTCGACTCGCTTTACATCTACAGCTGCATGGCTTGGTATGACGACACCATCTACAAATTCACTGACGATAGCACAGTCATGAGCTGCATGAGGAGGGCAACGAGTCAGCATTCAGGAGGGAGATTGAAAGCAGGGTTCAATCATGAACCAACAACAACCTCGCACTCAATGCCACCAAAACCAAGGAGCTGTAGGAAGTAAAAGAGATGGACATTGCCTGAACTGGAATGGTTTTGGTTTTGATACACACACACACACGCGCACGCACACACACACACACACACACACACACACACACACACACACACACACACACACACACACACACACACACACACACACACACACACACACACACACACACACACACACACACATATATTTGTGCAGAGTGGAGTTAGAGTGAAGTAAAAAGTGTTGTTATTAATCTTTACCAATGAAAATTATTGTTTGAAGATGCCATTGTCCTGTGAATTATGATGGACCATTTTGTGCGAATATTAATCTTTACAGTTACAATAGTCTATATATATTATCAAGTTATTTTGTGGGTTGGATTCAGGGTCACACACACAATTCTTTGAGATGCCAGAAGGCAAGCCATGTACGGAGATGAAACGTCTGCTCATTCAGCATCTGAAACCGAAAGAGGAAAACCTTCATGATGGTCCTTGAGATACTGGAGTGTTTGCTTTATTAAAAACGGAAGAATTTGTGTCGTCAGGAAAGACTGGTGATCAAATCGAGAGACCATCTGTTGATTATCTGTGTTCTTAAAATTGAAACTAAGTCAATAGAGTGCTGAGAGATGGCAGCTGTTCGAATAAGCGAGTTCTTGATTCAAGTACCTGCACAGACAGGCTGGAGTCCATTGGCTCATGATTCATACTTTTGAAGAGGCTTAACGGACTTTAAAGGCAGAAATGATGGCACGTGTCATGGGATAAGCCATTCTGGAGAAACATTACAAATGAGAGGCAGAAGTTGTTGTCCATGCTGTGGGGAAGAGAGGATTGAAGATACAGTCGTCAGAGAAGGTACAGTTACATCGTCTTCTCCTTTTGCCTGCAGTAACAAGTGGATTTTAAGGAGGAAGACCATTTCTAACCGTCTCTTTGAGATCAAGAGAGCAGCCTCGTTGTGACCATGGAAATGGCCACTTTTGATGAATAAAGCCAAAGTAATCTTGCATTTGCAAAATAACCATTTTTAAATGGTGACTTAGTTCAGCCCTTGACTGGGTTGATGAAATCTTGGTGGAAGAAAATGGCCACTCCACTGTCTCTTTGAAAAGAGAACAGATTCATCATGTGGAACAGATTCTGAAACCTCCCTGCAAGAGAGGAAAATAAACTCTCGCAGAGTAAGTTTCAGAGCAATGTTTCTTCATCCAAGAAATTCAGACGAGTTTGAAAGAGGACAGATGACGAGGTTTTGAAATCCTTCGGTTGCTTTTCCCACAATTTAAAGAAATCGACAGGGTGTCCAATGACGTAAGTCCAGATAAAACCCTTCACCAATTGAGCTCTTCCAGCTCCGTTGGGTTCAACCAGCAAAAGATGAGGGGGTAAAGCCACAGGGTTAGAGGGAGTCAGCAGGTCAAACAGACATAGAGCAAAGAGAAAGAGACATCAAACACATTGTGGGTTTGTCCCTTCATCAAGGAAAGATGAGGAAGAGAAGGTCAGAAATGGGACCATTACATTGTGGGGGTGGAGGGCAGGAGGAAGCCACCACACAGAGAGGGGACTTGGGCACCTGGGGCAAACAGGGGGGTTCCCTCCCCCTGCCCTTCCTCTGCCCATCCTCCCCTGCCCGTCCCCCGCTGCCCTTCCCCCCTGCCCTTCCCCCCTGCCCTCCTCCACCTGCCCTCCTCCCCGCCCTCCTCCCCGCCCTCCTCCCTCTGCCCTCCTCCCCCTGCCCTTCTTCCCCTCCCCTCCTTTCCCCTCCCCTCACCCTCCTTGCCCAGCCTCCTCCTCGCCCTCCAACTCCCCTTCACCCTCCCCTGGCCCCGTCCCTCCCCTCCTTGACTTGCCCCGCCCCCTCCGGGCTCCCGCCCCTCCCATCCCCCTCCCTCTCCCTCATCCCCCTCCCCTCCCCCTGCACCGACGCCTCGGCTCCACCCAAACACCGCGCCGGTACCGGCCACTCCCGGGTGGGGCCCGGTGGGCTGCGGGTCGCCTGCTTTCCCTGGACCGTGTGGCTGAGGAAGGTCCCGGCGCTGCCGCCAACTTCATCCCATTCGCGCCCGCGGCGACGCGACCGACCCCGAGCAGACGACGCCGCCACCAACGTCCCGCCTCCTCACAGCAAGAGCCAATCAGCCCGCGAAACCGCCCATCAATCCAACCCGACTTTAGCGTCCAATCCCATAGCGGCCTCACCCAATCAACCCATTGGCTCGCGCAACTGAAGCAACCAATCAGCGAGCGAGCGAACACACAGGTGAACCCAATCAGCATCGCAAGACAGAAATCAAAGGCAGTAGAAGGAGCAGGAGACCTTTCGGCCCTTCCACTTACAACTACCCCAACAACTCAATCTAATCCTTGGGAAACACAGGATCACTTTGTCTTGGCTCCAGGATTCCTCTGATCTCAAGAAATACATTGTACCCCAACTGCAAGGGAGACTATTTATTATCAAACTTTCCTTTATATTTATTACTGCTTCCAATTTAATGGAGGACACAAGTGGTTGTGTCAGCCAGCTGGACCACCTCGGGGAACCTCATGGAGCAGGCAATCATGGTGAGAAGGTAACTCGTCCCGCGGGAGGCCGGTAGTGACCCTACAATGTCATTGTAGATGTAGCTGAACCTATGTGGTGCTGGCTCGAATGTCTGGCATGGTGCCTTCACGTATGTCTTCATTTTGGTCATCTGGCAGAGTGTGCAGGCCTTGGCCCACTGACAACCTGTTTCTGGAGGCTCAGCAAGACCAACCGATTGACCACCATTTTGACAGTACTGATGGCCGGGTGCGTCAGGTTGTGCACCTCATCATAAAACTGCCATCTCCATGCTGTCGGCACGATGAGGTGGGGTTTGCCATTGGAATGTCGCAGAGGAGTGACTACTTACCAGGGTCGATGTTAACATCCTCCAGCCTGAGCCTGGACACTGCTGTCTTGCTTGCAAGGATCTCAGGGTCATCCTGCTGTCCCCTGCCGAGGGCTAAGTAGTCTATTCACTGGGACAGGGCCTGGATAGACTTGATTGCGGGGATGGGGCAGTGCGTCACCCACGATGTGTTGAATGTCTGTAGTGAACTCAGACTCATAGGAGAGGAGTCGCTGCTACTTGGCCGACCACAGGTCCAACACTTTATGGAAGGCAAAAGTTAATGGCTTCTGGTCCATGAAGACACTGAATTGTCTACCTTCCAAAAATACCTTAAGTGCCTGACTGCCAGGTACAGCACCAATTGCTCTCAGTCAAAGACGTGGTATTTGAGTTCAGGTGGCCAGAGGTGTCTGCTAAAGAAGGACAGGGGCTGCCATTCCCCTTCGATGAATTGCTCCAGTGCACCCCCTACTGCTGTGCTGGAAGCATCTACTGTGAGAGTGGTGGGTGTCTCTGGCCTGGCGTGTACCACAAGGGTTGTGTTGGCCAGTGCGTCCTTGGCCTTCTGGAACGCCACCAAATCCTCATTGTCCCAGGCAATGTCTTTACCTTTCTCCGCATGATGTGGGCCAAGGGTTGCGTGGCAAGATGGCGTAAGGATCAGACGTGCCTTCCAGTTCTCTCCTGACTCTATCTTAATGTTTTGTCTAGAAATGCCCGTTAAAATTCTTTAAAAGTATAGATAACTTCAGTGCTGTTAAATTAACTTATGATGGTACAATTGGTGGAAAAGAGCAAAAAAAAAGACAACAGATTATCAAAAAACTACATTTTCCAAAAGTTCAAGTTTTAGAGCCTACCTACAGGAAAGACATCGAGACTCAGCCTGAAATGGATCCCAGGAGAAAGGTACAGCTTTCGGATGTTGAGTTCAATATTACATCGGTAGTGCCCTCTAAAGAGGGCGCCAAACAGCCTTTAGAACAAAGAGTTACTCAGGTTCGCACATGTGCAGTAGCATCTGATGGCAATGTTATGAATGAACCACTTGTAGTAACATCAGTTGAAGTACCAGCTGGGGAAAGGCATTTGTCAACTGTAGCGGTGGCACTGCAAACTGCACCTTTTGAGATAAAAGAACCTATACAACTTGATGGACTGGGGAAAACCCTGGCCAGCGTCCTCCAGTCATTGCTGGAGAGGCTGTGGCTGGGGTTTCCACACGCAGCTATACTACAAGGAAGGCAACCAGAATGAAGGAAGCAACAGAAGACCCTTTGGTTATTCAGAAGAAGCAGGAATCTGTTGAGCCAGAATCTCTTCCAATTGAAAAGATTCTTGTGAATCTTGAATCTAAATTATCTTATACAATGCAGGGATTATCCAAGATTATGACTGAACTTGGTACTAGGTTTAATACTCAGTGGTGAAAATACATTCTCAACAGATGGCTGAGTTTGGAGCTTTTAAGCTTGAATTGAGAGATAATTTTAATTCGTGTGAAGAAGATATAGACGAAATACGAGATCATGTTTCAGATGTGACCAAAATGGTCAAAGACTTACAAACTCAAAATAAAGATTTGGTGAAAAAGATTGACTCTTTGGAAAACCAATCCAGACGGAACAATATAAAGATTATTGGTTTGCCGGAAGGTATGGAGGGACCAGACCCAAGAAAATTTTTTACTGAATGGATTCCGCAGGTGCTGGGTCAAGAACATTTCCCGGAAGGTATAATACTGGAACATGCTCACAGAGCCTTGCGTAGAAGACCTATTTCAGGTCAAAGTCAAGACCTGTTTTGGTTCGTTGCTTGAATTATTACGACAGAGAAATAATTTTACGAGTGGCTATTAGAAATGCACAACAGAGAAACTCACCCTTGATGATTCAAAATAATCGAGATTTCTTCTATGCGGATTTGAGTCAAGAAGTTATGTTCCAATGACGGGAATTCAATTCTGCTAAAGAGTTGTTGTGGAAGAAAGGTTATAAGGCAACCTTTAGATATCCAGCTGTTTCGAAGGTTTTTCAAGATGGTTGCCAACCAAAGTTCTTTGATTCTCCAAAGGAAGCTATAGCATTTGCTCAAGAGCTGCCAATTACTCGGTTTCAACGGAGACGTAGTCCGCCGCGAACTCTAAGTAGACAAGAGATGGAAGAAAAGAGCCGTGCTCCAAGAAGGAATGGTTGTAATGGTGACTCGGCAGTTGGAGCTGATTAAAAGAAGAGTTGTCCTTTTTTTTATAATGTTTTTTTTTTAAAAGGAATATTAAATAATGATGATGTTAGTTTAAGATGAAGTGAGAGTTGGGGGAGAGAACTGGATGGGCACTATTTCCTGAAAGTCATCTGCTACGTGTGAGTTATCTCACACCCATTTTTTTTGGGAGTTACCGCATTGCGCGGTTTAGACGGGAGGGGGTATTTTTAACCTCCTACCTGCTTTTTTTTCCTTTTTTGTATTATTAGATTAAAGAGTTAAGGGTTTTCTTTTGTGTTTATAAAAAAAAGCATAAGAAAGTATTTGATTGTTTAAAAAACTAAAAATTCATGTGGTTTTTTTTGTAAAGTTTATTCAGTAGATAAGGAATATTTGAAATTTAAATGTGAATGGGATGGATAAGTTTTTTTAAATATTTTTTCTTTAACTTTAAGGTGAAAGGAGTGGTAATTCTGGTGTATATTATTTTGCTATTTTAGTTATAGAACGAAGGGAATAATGGTGAAAGTTATAAAATGAGGCTTGAATTTTGTTTGTGTCTTATGCTCTATTTGTTGAAGATATAGATTTCGTTGTAGATGTATTTTTATTATTTGGATATCTGAATTTTAACATAATGATTGGGGATATTTAAATGTGGTATTGGAGCTTTTATTGGGTAATTATTCAAGGTTAAAAGGGAAAAATGGTGGAAGAGTACCAAATTTGAATTGTACAATGTTTAATGAGGTTGGAATTTTGTTTTAAGATGGCAGTTTATGTGACTAATATGATGTTAGATGTGAAGTTAGTTGATATTTGGTGAAGGTTTATCTCTATAGAGAAAGTTTTATTTTTCATCTTTTTTTTTCTCATGCTACAATTTTTTTAAAGAATTGATTATTGTTTAAGAATTTTTGATAGACAATGTTACTAATTTTACTAATTTTTTATATTAAGTTTGTTAATTATATGTTTCATCTTAACTCTGTTAAAAATATGCATTTAAGTTTGATTTAAATATGTTTTTTAAATCTGATATCTTAGTATTAATTACTTTTCTTTTTGTTAGTATTTTAATCGGTTATGTTTTTGTTTTTTTTTGTAAGTGGGTTTTTTTCTCACATATAATATTAACTTTATTAATTCTTCACTCTTTATTTTGGGGGGAAGGGGGGGTTGGACTAATTTGAGTTGGGTTATTAATGTGTAATAATTATTGGGGAGGGTATAGTTTATTTAGATTACTGATACTGTATTGAAATTTTATTATTTTGTTCTTAATTTTTTAAATGTAATTCTATATGTTATTTATGTTATAAAATCTTAAATAAAGTTTAAAAACAAAAAAATGATGTCGGTCACTACCGGTATGAATCGGTGATAAAAATTAATCGTACCAGTGAATTCTTGCAGCCCCTTCATTATGTGGGGTTTGAGGAAGCACTTAACAAACTCTACCTTTTCAAGCAGGGTTTAGTTCTGTGCCTGTTGATTTGACCCCCAAGGAAGTCGAACGTTTCCAACCTGAACTAGCACTTAGCAAGGTTTATATAGTAAGTCCAAATTCCCGCAGCCAGGCGCACAGTCACATGAGACGGTCTCTGTTTAGCTTCATTGCCACCACTTTGACATCTTGTGGTTACTGCCACCCTCTGCTGTTGGAGAATATCCTCCTTGGTCTCAGCCCCTCAATGTAACTAATGTTATATATAGAGAATTTAGGTTAAAATGGCTTAAGTTAAAATGTGATGATTAATCATAAAAAGGGAAGCCAGAACGGACAGGGAGCTTACTAGCAGCCAAGGACAAAAGGTTCAGCTGGATATGTTTTTTTTAAAACCTATCTTTTCATGGTCATAGTGAGAGACATGCAGGAGACAAAAGATTGATAAGAAGGGTGAGAAACAGAATTTAGTGTATGTAGAGTTCGCAGCGTACGTAACGAACGTGATAATTAAAAATGCAGTTGTACTTAGAATGCTTTTGCAGTACTAACCAATTAAAACAGTATTAATAAGTAGGGGAAGGGCAAACAACAAGGGTATAAAAATCAATGCACTGTATGTATCGGGGCTTAACTGGTGAGAAGCCAGTTGAGTCCAACTCTGCAGACATGTAAATAAAGCTTGTCGTGTCATCAGTTTTAAAGAGACTCATGTGTGAGAAGTTTTATTTCTGACAAATGGGGGCTCGTCCGGGATCTACACTCCGGCCGTGAGGGGAGGCGAGAAGAGGGACATTGGAGGTGGTGCACCCCGCTGAGTTCAGCGGCTCCTAGTCCCTTGCTCGTTGCTTCGGGCGGCTTGAGCGAGTGGTATCCGGACAAGGTGACATGACAAGACGGAGAGGAGAAGGGTGACGGTTCAATCCCCGAGAAGACACCGGTAAGTGACGACTTACGATTGTGGTGTGGGGATTGGGTAACAGGTGTAACGGGATACACCTGTTAGGATAAAAAAACCTAACGTAATAGATCAGGTATAGAGCTTTTTTCGTGGCGTGAGGACCCTGTCGTGGGACTCTAGGATAGACCCCAGGGAAATCTCGGCGGTAACCGAAGGAGGGACAGCACCTCCGACGAAGTGCCGAGAAGAGAGGGGTCGACCCCAGGGAAACCTCAGCGGTAACTGAAGGAGGGACAGTACCTCCGACGAGGCGTCGGACCCCTAAAATGCCCCTAATGTTTTGGGCTTCATCACTACTCCTGGGAAGGCATTCTTGACACCCACAACTCTGGGTAAAAGAAAATACCCCTGATATCTCCCCTAAATCTTCCTCCCTTTACTTTAGACAGATGTCTTCTAGTGTTTGCTACTCCCATCTGGGTTTCAGGCAAACTGAAGGGCATCATTCACCGAGTTTCTGGTTTTCCAGCAGTTCTGGATGTCTGTCTCTGGATGCTCTGCTCCGTGGACCACCCCGCAGTATCCCATCTAGTCCTAGAGTCACTGTGTCAGACATTCTCTGCTGACCACTGCCTGATGGCTTTGTGGTCAAATGTGTTTGTCTATGAAACCGTTCCCAGGAAGGTAAAGGGGCAAAGTCCTGCTGACTGGAACATTGTGCAGCACCAGGGCCAGGCCAATCTTTCGCAACACCTGAACCAGGTAGAACCTCAGCACATAGCAGCATTTGGTGCCCTTGCACTTTGGTTGCAAGCACAGCCACACACAATTATGGTCATGCTGGTTACACCCTTGTCCCCATTGATTGACGATGTACACGGTCCTTCTCCAGACTCTATCCATTTTGGACCCCCACATGAATAGGAAATTTGTTTTGGGAATTGACAGGGTGGTGGTGTGGGGATGGGCCAAACCTGGTCCACGTGCAGCAGGACCGAAAGTTCCTTGCACATTGCACCTGATAATCAGGTTTTACCCGAATGACAGAGATGGGCATCTCTGTGGTTCTCCCTGTCTCCTGGACCTGGTGGTCTTTGTACTGCTCCCCATCTCCTTAAGTTGGTGCTTTGTTCTCCACCACCCCCACAAGAAATCCAAGACCCCTGGATGGAAGGCAGAGGCGCAGAGAGATCAGTGAGAACACGGGTAGTTTCAACAGGGTGGGGTCCATCCAGGCGCCTGATAACAGGAGGAACCAAGTGGGAAGGAGGATGCAGGGCATTCGATAGCAGGACATTGCGAGAGAGTGGATTCCTCGAACTCTTGAGGGGAGAAGGCGCTGGTCGATCCATCATTTTAGGTGGGGCAGGGTATAGACATGGCAGCTGACTGGAATTGTCAGCGGGGTTACTGAGACCTGGGAAAGGAGGGGAAGGAGGGTGCAGTAGTGTTCTGAGAGTGCTGAGGGAGAGGCAACATGGGTGCCACCTCAAGGCAAGGGTCCCCTGATTGTTTGCAGGGAAGTGCTCTGTAAATAGACTCTTAGTTATCCAGCACAGAGCATCTTTGTCCCCCTGCCATCAGGAAGGAGATATGGAGGAATAAAAGCAGAGCAGCCAGGGAGGGAAATAGCTTCTACCCACAGGCCGTGCGATTGACAAGGCAACATGAGCTGGATGGGAGCTAAGAATGAAAAGGGTTAGAGGAATATGGACTGATTACAACAGCTCAGCTAGCAGGAGAGAGGGGCTGAAGGGCCTGTTTCCGTTTTGTCTATCTGGACCAGCCGTTTGAGTTCAAGCTTTAAAAAACCCAATCATTTTTAATTTTAATATTAACGGTACAGAATGAATCAAGAGACAAGATGTCTGTCCAGCAGCAAGCGTCGAAAGCACTTCCTGAAATGGAGGCTCTGAAACCACAGGGAGGTTCTGGACGGAAAGAGGCCCAGCTTCTTCTGGAAGGAGGAGAGGAGAGGCAGGGGAAATGCGGGGGAAGGGAAGGGGAGGGGAGGGGCTAGGGATGGCGTCCACCGTTCACCTCCCCTTTCCTCTACCCCGTTCCCCTCCCCTTTCCACTGCCCGTTCCCCTCCCACATACCCTCCCTTTCCCTTCCCCAGTTCCTGTCCCCCGCTCGCCTCCCCCATTCCCCTCCCCTTCCCTTCCTCCTACTCCTAACCCTAACCCCTAACAAAATCCTAAACCTAACCTTAACACTACCGATACCCCCTACCACCACTCCACGTCCCCTAACTCTACCCCCACCCTGTCCACTAACCCTAACTTTATCCCTACACCTATGCCGCCCCCTAACCCCAACACTAATGCTACCCACCATACCCTAATCCCAAACCTCACTCCTCCTCTACCCCCCTGCTTCTACCCCCTTCCCCTATACCTAACACAAGTCCACTTCCCCGAACTATAAACCAAACAATAAACCAAGATATAGCCCTACCCCATGTCTCCGAACACTAACCCTAATGCTACCTCTACAATGCTCCTAACCCTAACCCTAACTCTACCCAACTTCGCCAACCCTAAACTAAACCCTACCCCTATCCCTTACAACCTACCCCCTTCCCCTAACCCTACCTCCTACCCCTTCCCCATACCCACACCCCCTACAACTACCCCCTTCCTCTAACCCTACCTCCTACCCCTTCCCCATACCCACACCCCTTACAACTATCCCCTACCCTATCCCTTACAACCTACCCCCTTCCCCTAAGCCTACCTCCTACACCTTCCCCATACCCGCACCCCCTTCCACTACCCCTACCCTATCCCTTACAACCTACCCACTTCCCCTAACCCTACCTCCTACCCCTTTCCCATACCCGCACCCCCTACCACTACCCCCTACCCTACCCCTTACCACAATCCCTACCCTTACCCCCTTCCACTACCCCCTTTCTCCTACCCCCTTCCCCTCCCCCTCCTTCCCCTAGGTTAGGGGTAGGAAGGGGAAAGGGAAGGGGGAGGGGAAGGGGAGGAGGAGAAGGGGAGGGGAAGGGGGAGGGTTAGGGGAGGGGAAGGGGGAGGGGAAGGGGAGGGGGGAAGGGGAAGGGAAGGGGAGAGGGGAAGGGGAGGTGAAGGGTGGAGGGCTCGGGTTAGGGCATAGTTGTGAGGGCAGGGGAAGGGGAAGGTGAGCGGTGTAAGGTAAAACATCATGAGATGGGAATGTGTAGGGAGTTACCCTGTTCAGGGCAGTAACAAGAAGGGGAGGTGTCCTTGTACTCCTGTTAGGTAAAACATCATGAGATGGGAATGTACAGGGCTGTAACAAGATGTAAATGCATCCTTGTACTTACAAGATAAGAGAGACATTGATGGATTGAGAGGCAGGAAGCTAGCAGGGAAAGGATAGCAACAGTTTTAGTCATTGGACAAGTAATGATATGATGATGTTCTAAGCACATATCCAAGGGTATAAAAAATCATCATTTTGCTGATAACGGCAGAATGCATTCTCCGACTAACTTGGGTGGTCGCAAGTGTTACAATCCGGTAATAAAGAACAAAGAACCCTGATTTCGACTCAGCCTGGTGTTTGTCTCACTCATTCATGAACAAAGCAGACCTAACAGCGGGAGTGGGTTGGGATGGAGGAGGGTTAGAAGAGAAGAGGGGAAGTGGGTGAAGGGACATGGAAAAGGCAGGGAATGGGGTTGGCAGGGCCAGAGGCAGAAGAAGGGGAGGGATTCAGGCCATCATGATGTTGTCTGCCCTCTGTTCAGCTGGGATGCGAGGTTCTTCTGGATTCGTGTCTTGTCTCTGAGATCGCTCCTTCTCCTAGGAAGAGAAATATAAGTGATAGAGATACTGTCTCTGAGGCCTGATCACAATGACTTTGGAGGGTCCCAATTCTTCCCCCATCATCCCCCCTACCCCTGAACACTGGAGCCTTTCCCCTTCCTCTGCTTTACCTGAGGAAGTGTGTTTTGGCGAAAACCACGATCTCTCTCTGCAGAGCTCAGAGCAACGTGTGTCCATCAGGCAACACCCGGGTTCTCCACGATATGGCAGCAAGATGTTAGACAATCATGGATGGATCAGTCGAGACCGTTCAGCTGATCCATCTGAACCTACCCCACAACAATGTTACCCTCCCCTCCCTCACACCAGTACCCTCCTTTTTTGGACCAGCCTCTGCTACTAACCCGGCAATGTATTCCAGCCACCCACTACATTCTGTGCGAATAAAATGTACCCCTCACGTCTTGCCTAAAATTCCCTCAGCTCACCTTATTTAGACGTCCTCTGGTATTCTCGCCCCAGGAATGCACACAATATTCCAAGTGTGGTCTGACTAGAATTTTATACATCTGCAACGTTACTTCTCAGTTTTTGAACTCAATCCCCTGACTCCTGAAGGCCAGCACACAATACACCATCTTAAACTCCCTCTCAATTTGCACAGCAGCCTTGAGTGATTTATGGAGCAGGATCTAAATATTTCTCTGTCCTGCACATTGTTCATAATCCTGCCATTAACCAAGTGCTCTGCCCACACATTTTAGTAATCCGCATTCAATAAAGATATTGGTCTATATGAAGCTACTTTTAATGAGTCTCCAACCTTCTTTGGAATAACTGTTATTCGTGCCCTTGAAAATGACTCTGGAAATAAACCTGGACCAGTTGCTTATTTAAGTACATCTGTATTTACAGGATTGAAATCCATCTGTCACTTCTCGGCAAACTGGATGACCTATGACAACCTTCTACACTGTCTACAACATCTCTACCTCTGTGTGATCCCCTGACGTACCCACCCTTCCACTTCCATCATCATTCATAAAAATCACAAAGAGCAGGGGTCCCAGAGCAGATCCCTTTGGAGAGCCACTAGTCATTGTTCCATCTACTACTACCCTCTGTTTTCTGCAGACAAGCCAATTCTGAATCCACACAGCCAAGGCTCCATGGATCCCATGCCTCCTGACGTTCTGAATGAGGCCACCGTGGGGACCTTGTCAAGCACCTTACTAAAATCCTCGTGCAGCACATACAGACCTTGACCTTCATCTATCTCCTTTGACACCTCCTCTAAAAACTCAATTTGACTCGTGAAGCAGGACCTGCTCCTCACAAAACTATCCATGAGTTTCCCCAGCAGGTTTGGGCATTGCCCTCGGCCCCAGAATCTGCAGACTTCCTGGCGAGTCCCTCCCTTACCCCTTCCCAGAGCTTCCGCATCCATTAGAACATCAAGCATTGCTGCCCAGTACAGGCCCTTTGGCCCATAAAGGCTGTACTGACCTTTGTAAATGTTCTCCACAACCTTTACCTGTACCACACCCATAGGAACATAGGAAGTGGGAACAGGAATAGGACAAAAATGGCCTATCGAGCCTGCTCCGCCATTCAATACGATCATGGCTGATCTAATTTATGACCAAACTCGACCTACCCTGCCTTCTCGCCATATCCTCAAATTCCTCTATCATGTAAAAATTCTGTTCCCTTACATCCACATGCTCGTCTCAGAGACTTTTATATGTACCTATTCTACCAACCGCTACCACTTTCTCCGGTGACGCATTCAAAGCTCTCACAACTCTCTGCATAAAAAAAATCTCCCCTCACCTGAAGCGGATGCTCTCTGAGATTTGCACCTGACACTTTAGGAAAGGTTTCTGGCTGTTCATTCCATCTAAGGCCCCCACAATCTTATTTAGAATAAGTTATTAAGCTGTGGAAGGGGCAAGTTGGGAGAGAGCTGGTGGGGGAGGGGTGAGAGCTGATGGGGAGGGGACAAGGCCGTGTTGTGGAGAGGGATCAGGACCGCGTTGAGGTGGTGAACGGACAGACATGGGTGGATCTACCTGCCGAAATAAAGGAGCAATAAGAAGGCCATCTCGGGATCTACCAGCATCTTCTGGGGCTTGATGTCTCAATGGAAAACCCCCTGAGGATGGAAGTAGGCCATGCTCTGCTACAGCTGGTACATGAACATCTGGCAACACAACGATATAACATGACCCACTCTGCCTCCACACTGGCCGGGTCTATATCCTGAGGGTAAGGGGAGGTGGGTGAAGGGCCCCTCCCTGCCAATCAACATCCATCCTCATCATCCTCTCCACCCCTCTCCCCTCACTACCCTTTCTCTCCTCACCAATACCCATTGAGACCCTCATGCACCCTTCATCGATATCCAGTCCCCAGCGAGACTCAGCCAGTAAACTCCTTCATATCCTCCAACCCCACCATCCAAGCTTGCCCCAGTGGACAACTTGACCACCCAGACCCACAACCACCTTGATGTAGATCATGGGAATGGGCTGCTTGGCCTTGTTGAAGTGCTGGACCATGAAGTGAACCGTCTTGGGAACATAGTCCAGACCCAGATTCAAATAAACCTGCTCTTCCTCTTGGACACAATACAAATATGTCAGCTGGATTTACCCTCCAAAACCCCGTGCCTCTCCCAACAGGAGTGCCAGCCCCTCCTGCTCTCTGTAGGCCTGATGCCCCCACTGCTCAACACAACATGGCATGAATCCAACGGCTCAGCGAGCAGAGCGTCAACAGGCCGTAGTGGACCCGTCCGCTGCCCCATCATTCGGCTTCTGGTGAGACTGCACAAAATGTGCAGCTCTGACCGCCCTCCCTCGTGAGGCAAGGATTCACCGGGGGAGAAAAACCATTGACGTTTCGAGATGAGAAATGTTTGCAGCCGTGTGTTGGCTGGGGTCGAACATGTGGAGGCTGAGTTGTTGGGACGATTCAGAGCAGGCGTTGATTTGGAAGCGCACCAAAGGGTGCCAAAAGTGAGTTATGGGGGAAAGTACATTCGTGAAATGAATTGGGGAAACAGACTGGAGGGGCTGAGTGGCCGAATTTGGCGACCTTGTCTTGTGGTCTTGGCTGCTGCTGTCTGGAGTTGAAATGGCAAGAGGTCATGAGTTAATGGGTGAGGAGCAGGGCAGCCAACGTCAAAGAGTCAGCACTGGTCAGAGGGGCAGGATGGAGGCAACAGAGAGGCTGCAGCGAGACAGATCGATTGAAGGAATGGGGAAGGTAGCAGCAAATGATATGCATCAGAGTGAGGGTGGGGTGGGTGCAGGTGGATCTTACCTTGACTACAGAGGAGAAGTTGAGAAGAGGGACAATGATGGTGTGATCCGACTTTCGCACGATCTGCAGTTTGCGGTTCTATGGCGAGAGAAGAACATCAGCAAGGCTGGGCGATGGGTCGGGGCCCTGAGGGGCAACTTGTCCAAGTTGAGGGGGGAGGCAGGGAGGAGATTTGTCAAGAGGTCAGAGGTGGGGAACTCCAAGGGAGGCCGAAGTGGGGGACTTTTCGAGAGTCAGTGGGGGGGACTTTTCGTGTCGCTGGAGTGGGGACTCGTCAGGGGATTCAATGAAGTATCATTTCAGTTTTTATGATTGTTTTCCCAGCTTCTACTAAACAATGAATTTGCAGAAAATCTTTGATATTTGCCAGGTGAGTGTGTGTGTGTGTGTGTGTGTGTGTGTGTGTGTGTGTGTGTGTGTGTGTGTGTGTGTGTGTGTGTGTGAGTGTGTGTGTGTGGGGTGGGGGGTTGTGTGTGGGGAGGGGGGCTGCTGTTGTGGGTTTGTGTGACTTTCTCTGTTTCCAAACCCCATGGCTGCTTTGGTCTCTGTCAGATGCTCCTCTTTCCACCCACCCTTCAAAAATGTGTTTGGGGTGTTTGTCAATTGGGTGTAATTGTGTGAAACGGGCTCATGTGTCGCAAGGGCCTGTGAACGTGCTGTAGGCCCTAAATTTAAATATCAGGGTTTTTCATTTCCACACAACTGCTCCTCCCCCTCACCTTGAATCTCTTGTCTTGCAAGATCTTCTTGATGGCAATCAGCTCTCCGGAGTCCACCAGCCTTGCGTGGTACACCACACCGAAAGATCCATTGTCGATGATTTTAACATCTGTGCAGGACACCACCTTGGGGACATTGGGTCCATGACCCGGTGTGGCCACCTCTGTTGTGACCTTATTGCCATGTCCTCTGGGGCAGAAGCAGCAGCATTTACACACCCAGAGGGTACACAACAGGTCATTTATCCCAACCCAGCCTTGCTGTCCAAGTTAGTCTCTACCCCTCCCTCTAACTCCCTTCCAAGGGTCACCTAAATGTCAGAATTGATCCTCTGTTGGTTCGTTCCAGCCTCTCAGTTGAAATATTGCCACCCCAGGTCCCTCTTTGATCACTCTCCTCAGACTGAGGCCAGTTCTGCATCCGTTCACTTTGTCTACAACCCTCCCTCCATGAGAGGATCGGGTCATCTTGACCTTCAGCACGTCCAGGGGAGATGAACCACTCTGAACCCTACCACAGGTTTAGCAGAAGCCCTCCACATTCCCAGAAGCTCAGCAACACCGTGATCTTCCATGATGCAAGCGAGACCTCGTCGCCTGAGGGAGCAGGTGGTGCGGAGAGAGCCCCACTCTTCACCGCTCAACTCTGCTGGGTCCGCCGCAGCAGAAACACATTCTAGCACCTTGATCCAGGTCCACTGGGGGAAAGAATCCTATCCCGGTTGGGGGTGTGTGGGGGTGTATGCAAGGGTGGAAGGGATCTTGTAACCACGGCGGGGGGGGGGGTGGCGGGTGGAGGAGCGGTCGTGTCTCTCAGTGGACAGATCCCATTCCAGGTGGAGGGGGAGCTCTGTCCCATTTCTGTTGAAAGGTCTGCCTTCCATCCCCCTCGCAACTTCTCTTCTCCCTCAGACACCTCACACTCTCCCCTGCCCCGAATCCTCTACCACACTCTCATCCCCCACCCAACACCACCCCCATGGTATCCCCAGTGCTTTCCGTCCCCTCGCACCCCATCCCCCGAGCTCAACCATCGTGAGAACATATCACTTTTTATTTTGGCAGGGGAGAGGCCTGATATGGTCAATTTATCAGACTTGGCCAGCTCCCGAACCCCAGCGAATGCGGCCCTTGGTTTTAATTGCTGACAAATAGGGCATTTGGCCATCACAGTTCTTGCAACATCATGAGACCCCCAGATCCTCTGTCCATCATAGTGCCCCCATATGCCCACATTTATGATGCACCAATGCTGCCAAGGCTCCGGGGTCTCTCTGCTTGGGGAAAATAGTGGCAGAGAATATTTGAGCAGCTCAGTCCACAGTGGCATCGCGTCAGCTTCAGCGGTTTTCCTGGAGGTGTGTCCATCCACGTGGTGGACCCTGACTATTCTTTTGTTGTTCCACCTCTCAGAAGATCTGCCAGTGCTGTTGTCCTCAGAGCAGGCAGCCATGGATCTGCCTCCCTGTCTCCTGACGCCGACCCATCCACACTGACGTGCTGTTTGGCACAGCCCAGAAATCCTGTTACACTGATCGGAAAAGAGGCTCCTGGGCCCGCCTGGTTGTCCCTTTTCGGATCAGTGCCACAGCAGCCAGCTTGGACAGTTGGCTCTCCCCTCCACCTCACCCTCTTGTGTCAGTACTTTATCTGTGGTGGGCTGGAGCGCTCCCACCTTACACCACTGTTTTTCGCACCTCCACCAGCCGGAGCCGTCAGTAAACCAAGCTTTTTCCCTGCTGTCCAGCATCGAGGGTGTTGAACGGTTTGCCCCAGGCCATGGTGCCAAGCTCTTCTTGGGGTCATTCAGGTGGGAGGCTGTCACTTTCGGGCAGGACATGATTTGTTCTTGCAAGTGGCTCAGCCCTTCGATCCCGGCCTCTGTGCGGTCTGCCATGTACCACTTCTTCGGTCCGCTGTGAGTGGCATCCGCAGATTGAACCCATCACATGTTGGGGAGGCGTGGCTGGAGTGTGACTGTCTCTGCTGCCATCTGGTTCTCTGTGGTGAGCAGGCGAGCATCTGACACTCAGATGGGGAGTCGCGGGAGGCACCTTCCAGGAGGGAATTGAACAAGAAGCTGTGTGGGACTCGGCGACCTTGCCTCTTTTGCTTGACGCTCCACTTGGCCATTGTCTTCATGGCAGAGACAAGTCATTCAAAGTGTCTTCCAGTTTTGAGGGGTTGGGGATACTTGTGGTCAGTGGCAGTGGTGTTCAACAGCGTGTTTTGCCATTAAAGAAGCCATTTGTTGTTCAGGTCATCAATGAAGCGTAGAGTTTTTTTTTCTGGGCAACATTGTACAGTAGATGGAAGGGCAGGGTGAGATGGGGAATATGTTGGCAACAGTAACCCAAAAGACCCACAAAACTTTGTGCCTTAACTTGTTGGTGGGCACCGCAATGAGGATTTTGCTTTGAGCAACCATTGATATTTCTCTGCTGCCTGGATTCTCAGGAAAAGGACTGTTGGACTAGGACCCTGGACCTTTTCCAGCTGGTGCCTCCCTGGTGCCAGTGTCTGGGGTGTTGCTGCTGGTGTCCAAGACATCCTAAAGTGGGCCAGAGGTTGCGGTACATGGAGATACCAATGACATAGGGAGGAAGAGGGAAGAGTTCCTGAAAAGTGGGTCCAGGGCGTTTGGTGAGAGCTGAAAAGAAATAGCATGAAGGGAGTCATGTTGGGATGACTGTCTGGGCCATGCGACAGTGAGAGCAGGAACAGAATGAGGTGGAGGATAAAGGCGTGGCCTGAAGGTGCGGGTAAAGTGCTCCTTGAGGGCATCCTATTTGCCTTGCTCGGGAGGCTGATGTCGGAAGTCGATGAGCCTTGCTGCCATGTCCTGATATGCAAGAACATCATGGAGGAGTAATGGATGTCATCAGCGGTGATCTCTTGGAGGTGGAACTGGTCCTTGGCCTGTTTGAACCCCACGTGTGGCTGCGACATCCAGAACGTTGACAGCTTCAACCAAACCATCTGAAGCGCTGCCTGGACCGTGATCTTCACATCCAATTGAAGGGCTGGGTCCTGCTGAGGTCACCACTGTAGCAGGCGCGCTCCCGCGAAGTCTGGAAAGAATGACATGCACCCAAGAAGTGGAAGTGGAAGATAAGTTGCTTGAACAGGCAGCTCCAGCCTCCGGTTGGAAGGCGATCCTCCCGTTGCTCATTGATTCCCAAGATGTGGGTCATCCCCTGGGATGAAGGGCATTGGCCCCAACGGGGTCTGCGCTGTCAGCGTGTTTGTTGGCTCTCTAGTGTAGTGACTCGTGTCTCGGTTAACAGGCCACTCCAACTCGATATGTCAGAAGAATATGGAGCCCATATTTACCAAGGGTGGGTGTGGATATTTACATGAAACCCTGACACTCCCTTTCACCTGAAGTCCTCCGTTTATTCAATGAAACTTTAAAGTAACAGACACTTCTGTTGAGGCGAGAAGGGGAGAGGTTAGGATATTGGGGATGAAGGTGGGAGGTGGTTTCTTTATTCTTTCTTTTATAGATGCCACACATTAGATGAGCATTATTATTAATTGTATGAATTTGTTGTGGTTTTAAGTATATAAATATTTTTTTTAAATTATCGGCAGGACCACGAGTGGCAGATAGGATCATGGGGACTCTCACCCCCCAACCCACCCACCCCAAATATCAATGGTATAAACCGGGTTCATTGTCAACATCGTCGAGGATCCCTTCCACCTGCCCACAGCATTTGGCAGCTCTTCTCGTCGGGAAAGGGGTCGAGGAATATCGGAGCCAGTAGCACCAGGCCCAGAAACAGATTCTTCCTGCGAGCAGTGAGAATGGAGAATGATAGATGACCGGCTCAGACAAAGACTCCATGACTCTGCTATTGATTCAAGAGAATTTATTTCTTTTTTGGGAGGGACTGCATGTGTATCATTTGTCTCTCTGTGCGTAGGTCCCGTTGTGTGTTTGCAGAGGTTTCCACCATGAATACAGTTTCCTCGGGTTCAATTTGAACGGGTACAGAGGAGCTTTCCTGGATAGGAGAATGTATCTCATGAAACAAAGTTGACTGAGTTCGGGCTTTTCTCTTTTTCACCCCAAAATTAACTTTATTCTAAAATTATTGACCAAGAGGACAACTGTTCCATGTCTTTTCTCATCCTCGTGTTGCATGCCTATATTCCCTTCACTGCTCATGTTCTCTGTTTAACATCTTTCCACCACTTTGACACCTTGTGGTTACTCCCTGCACTCTGTGGTTGAAGGGGTTCCCCTTAGTCTCCGCCCCTCAAGACCCGGAGGATTAGAGTCCTTCCCCACAGCGCCCTCGTGTTGGCTGCGCCAAGCCTCAGTGCATCTCTCAGCAACCTGGAATAGGCCGGTGGGCAGCGTTCCCTCACCCACATCTCCATGTGCTAAAAGACCAGCAGGTTAACGTCGAACAGTTATATCCTTCGGACCTTGATGTTGTGCTGACCTATCAATTCCAAGCAAAATAAAAACTAGACCCTTCCTCCTTCATAACCCTCCATTCTTGCAATGGAGGGAGTGCAGAGGGGATTCACCAGGCTGATACCTGGAATGGCAGGAATGACTTATGAGGAAAGATTGCGCAAATTGGGATTGTTCTCACTGGAGTTTAGAAGATTGAGAGGGAATCTCATAGAGACATATAAAATTCTGGGAGGGCTGGACAGAATGGATGGAGATGGGATGTTTCCAATGGTGGGAAAATCCAGAACCCAGGGCCATGGTTTGAGGATAATAAGCAAACCATTTAGGACCGAGATGAGGAGGAATTTCTTTACCCAGAGGGTAGTGAATCTGTGGAATTCATTGCCACAGAGGGCAGTAGAGGCAGGTTCATTAAATATATTTAAGAGGGAATTAGATCTATTTCTTCAGTATAAGGATATTAAAGGTTACGGAGAGAAGGCGGGGACGGGGTACTGAACTTTAAGATCAGCCATGATCTCGTTGAATGGCGGAGCAGGCTCGAAGGGTCGAATGACCTACCCCTGCTCCTATCTTCTATGTTTCCTTCATTCATGTGTCCAAGAAGCCCTTAAATGCCGCTAATATTTTTGCCTTCATCACCACTCCTGGCAAGACATTCCTGGCACCCACAACTCTGTGTAAAAACAAGTACCCCTGATATTGCCCCTAAACCTTCCTCCCTTTGCTTTGGGCTTCTAGTGTTTGCTTCTCTTATCTGGGTTTCAGGCAGACCAAAGGGCATCTTTCACTGAGTTTCTGGTCTTCCAGCAGTTCTGGATGTCTGTCTCTCGATGCTCTGCTCAGGGTACCACCCCGCAGTATCTCATCAAGTCCTAGTCTCTGTGTCAGCAGGAATTCCATGCTGACCACTGCCTGATGGCCCTGTGGTCAATAGTGTTTGTCTATGCAACCATTCCCATAAAGGTGATGGGGAAAAGTCCTGCTGACTAGGACATTGTGTGGCATCAGGGCCAGACCAATCTTTCGCAACACCTGAGCCAGGTAGAACTTCAGCACATAGCGGCTTTTGGTGCCCTTGCACTTTGTTTCCAAGCACAGCCAAACACAATAGCCATGCTGGTTAGGGTTATGCCCCCATTGATTGACGACGTACATGGTCCTCCAGACTCTATACATTTTGGACCCCCACATGAATAGGAAATGTGTTTTGGGAATTGACAGGGTGGAGGTGTGGGGATGGGCCACTCCTGCCTCACGTGCAGCAGTACCCGAGAGCTCCTTGCACCTGATGACCAGGTTCTACCGGATTGATAGAGTTGGGCATCTCTGTGGTTCTCCATGTCTCCTGGAACTGGGGGTCTCCTTACTGCTCCCCATCTCCTTGAGTTGGTACTTTGTTCTCCACCATCACCACAAGACAACCAAGACCCCAGGATGGAGGGCAGTGGTGCAGAGAGATCAGTGAGAATATGGGTAGTTTCAACAGGGTGGGGTCCATTCTGATGCCTGATAACAGGAGGAAACCAACGGGGAAGGAGGATGCAGGGCATTCGATAGCAGATGGGGCAGGGTGTAGACACGGCAGCTGACTGGAATTGTCAGGGGGATACTGAGACCTAGGAGAGGAGGGGAAAGAAGGTGCAGTTGTGTTCTGACGAGAGAGTGCTGAGGGAGAGGCAACATGGGTGGAACCTCAAGGCCAGGGACCCCTGAATTTTTTGCAGGGATGAGCTCTGTAAATAGACTCCCAGATATCCAGCAAAGAGCATCTTTGTCCCCCTTCCATCAGGAAGGCGATATGGAGGAATAAAAGCAGAGAAGCCAGGGAGGGAAATAGCTTCTTCCCACAGACCGTGAGATTGACAAGGCAACATGAGCTGGATGGGAGCTAAGAATGAAAAGGTTGAGAGGAATATGGACTGATTACAACAGCACAGCCAGCAGGAGAGTGGGGCCGAAGGGCCTGTTTCTGTGTTGTCTATCTGGACGAGCCTTTTGAGTTCAAGCTTTAAAAGACCAAACCATTTTTAAATTTAATATCAACGGTATAGAATGAATCAAGATACAAGATGTCTGTCCAACGGCAAGTGTCGAAGGCACTTCCTGAAACGGAGGCTCTGAAATTACAGGGAGGTTCTGGCTGGTATGAGGCCCGGCTTCCTCTGGAAGAAGGAGAGGAGGCAGGGATAATGTGGGGGTAGGCGTGGGGAGGGGAGGGGGTAGCGATGCCTTCCTCCATTCACCTCCCATTTCCTCTACACCGTACCCCTCCTCATTCCCATGCCCATTCCCCTCCCCCATCACTTCCCCATTTCCCGTGCCCTGCTCGCCTCCCCCGCTCCCCTCCCCAACCTAACCCTAACCCCTAACAAACTCTATCCTTAACGTTAACACTACCGATACCTTTAAACACTACACCACGTCCCCAACCCTAACTCTTATTTCCACTCTGTCCCCTAACCCTATCCCTACGCTGTCCCCTAAACCCAACCCTAATCCTACCCACCTTCCCCAAACCCCAACTCACACCCCACCTCTACCTCCTACTCCTACCCCCTTCCCCTAAACCTAAAACAAGCCCACTTCCCCAAACTCTAAACCTAACCCTAAACCTCGACCTAACCCGAGCCCACATCTCCTAACCCTAAACCTAACTGTACCTCTACCCGTCCATGACCCA
Organism: Narcine bancroftii; assembly: GCF_036971445.1. Taxonomy (NCBI): domain Eukaryota; kingdom Metazoa; phylum Chordata; class Chondrichthyes; order Torpediniformes; family Narcinidae; genus Narcine; species Narcine bancroftii. The sequence goes on from NC_091479.1 coordinate 34,801,766, forward strand.
TATCTTAATTCTACCCACCTTCCCCAACCCTAACCTAAACCCTACCCCTATCCTCTACACCTACCCCCTTCCCCTAATCCTACCCCATACCTGCAACCCCTTCCACTACCCCATTACCTACCCCTACCCTCTCACTACCTCCTTTCTCCTACCCCCTTCCCCTATCCCTCCTTCCCCTAAGTTAGGGGTAGGAAGGGGAGGGGAAGGGAAGGAGGGGAAGGGGAGGAGGGGAAGGGTAGGAGGTGAAGGGGAGGGGCAAAGGAGAGGGAAAGGGGAGGTGAAGGGAGGAGGGCTGAGTTTATGGCATAGGTGTGAGGGTAGGTGAAAGGGAAGGTGAGTGGGAGGGGGTTGGAATGGAGGAGAGGTAGGGGAGAAATGGGTGGGGGAAATGGGTGAAGGTATATGGAAAAAGTGGGGAATGGAGTTGGCAGGGCCAGAGGGAGAAGGGGAGGGGTTCAGGCCATCATGATGTTGTCCGTCCTCTGTTCAGCTGGGATGCAATGTTCTTCTGGACTCGTGTCTTGTCTCTGAGATCGCTCCTTCTCCTGGGAAGAGAAATACGAGTGATAGAGATGCCGTCTCCGAGGCCTGATCACGATGACTTTGGAGGGCCCCAACTCTTCCCCCATCAACCCCCTCCCTACCTCTGCACACTAGGGCCTTTCCCTTCCTCTGCTTTACCTGAGGAAGTGTGTTATGGAGAAAACCACAATCTATATCTGCAGATCTCAGAGTACCGTGTCTCCATCAGGCAAAACCCTGGTTCACCACGACATGGCAGCAAGATGCTGGACAAATCATGGATGGATCAGTCGAGTCCCTTCAGCTGACCCATCTGAACCTACCCCATAACAATATTACTCTTCCCTCCCTCCACCAGTACCTTCTGTTTTTCTTTTATTCCTGTCCCGAAATTAAAATCTTTTTCATGACTTTTTTGGACCAGCCTCCACTACTACCCCTGGCAATGCATTCCAGCCACCCACTACATTCTGTGTCAACAAAATATCCCCCTCACATCTTGTCTAAAGTTCCCTCATCTCACCTTATTTAGACGTCCACTGGTATTCTCGCCCCAGGAATGCACACAATATTCCAAGTGTGGTTTGACTAGAATTTTATACATCTGCAACGTTACCTCTCAGTTCTTGAACTCAATCCCTGACTCCTGAAGGCTAGCACACAATACAGCATCTTAAACTCCCTCTCAATTTGCACAGCAACCTTGAGCGATTTATGGAGCAGGATCTAAATATTTCTCTGTCCTGCACACTGTTCTTAATCCTGCCATTAACCAAGTGCTCTGCGCTCATGATCTTGTAATCCGCATTCAATAAAGATATTGGTCTATATGAAGCTACTTTTAATGGGTCTCCAACCTTCTTTGGAAAAACTGTTATTCATGCCCTTGAAAATGACTCTGGAAATAAACCTGTACCAGTTGCTTGTTTAAGTACATCTGTATTTACAGGATTGAACTCCATCTGTCACTTCTCTGCAAACTGGATGACCTCTGACAACCTTCTGCACTGTCTACAACATCTCTACCTCTGTGTCATCCCCTGACGTACCCACCCTTCCACTCCCATCATCATTCATAAAAATCACAAAGAGCAGGGGTCCCAGAGCAGATCCCTTTGGAGAGCCACTAGTCATTGTTCCATCTACTACTACCCTCTGTTTACTGCAGACAAGCGAATTCTGAATCCACACAGCCAAGGCTCCATGGATCCCATGCCTCCCGACGTTCTGAATGAGGCTACCGTGACGACCTTGTCAAGCACCTTACTAAAATCCACGTGCAGCACATACAGACCTTGACCTTCATCTATTTCCTTTGACACCTCCTCGAAATACTCAATTTGACTCGTGATGCAGGACCTGCTCCTCACAAAACTATCCATGAGTTTCCCCAGCATGTTTGTGCATTGCCCTCGGCCCCAGCATCTGCAGACTTCCTGGCCAGTCCCTCCCTTACCCCATCCCAGAGCTTCCGCATCCATTACAACATTAAGCATTGCTGCCCAGTACTGCCCAGTACAGACCTTTGTAAACGTTCTCCACAACCAACTAACCCTTACCCGTACCACACCCATAACTATGGGTGGATTAAATATCCAATTAACTACTTTCTGAAGTTATGCATCATGAATTTGATGTTGATTCCCATTTTGAATAACTTTTCATAATTCTCGCTCAGCTCCTTTAAAGTTAGATCCATTATCAGAACATAATTCTTTTACTTGACCACGTCTAGGAATAAAACGCCAAAGAACATTAATAAAAGAGTCTGTATCAAGCAATGACGCTACTTCAATATGAATTGCTCTCATAGTCAAACAAGTGAAAATAACTCCATATCGTTTTTCAACACTTCGTCCTCACTTTACTTGCAAAGGACCAAAATAATCAACTTCCACAGATGTAAATGGGAATTCATCAGGTGAAACTCTGTCCTGTGGTAAATCTGCCATTTGTTGTTGTCCAGGTTTTCATTCTCTCTGTTAGTCACAAAGAGATGAAACCTCATGATTTCATTATTAATATATTTAAGCACTGATGTTCTATCAGTCCAAAACACAGGATCTGCTAACTCCATCTGTAATTGTCTTCTTAACATAGCGTCCATTTTGCTCGCCATAATAGCAGCAGTCAATTCCATTCAAGGTGTGGTGACTGACTTTAATGGAGCCACTCTGTCTTTTCCCATTACAAATCCACCATCTACTCACACTTGGTTATTTCACAGGACTCAGTAACTGACAGGATCAAAACCACCTTCACTTACATCAGAAAAATGGTGTAACTGAGCAAATGTGGCCACTCCAAATTCTGTTGACATCAAAACTTCCAAGTATTTGAAGACGCTCAATCTAATTTTTCCAATCTTGTGCAATGGATTCTGGATTAGTTTCATCCCATCCAAATTTTCTTCTGCACAAAACTGGTATTTGGCCGGGCTGATCATTAGGCTGAATTCAGCCAGTCGGGAGAAGAGGGTGTGCAGGTGAGACTTGGTTGTGCCCAGTCTCTGCTGGCGACAAGAATGTCATCCAGATAAATGAACACAAAATTCAAATCCCTGCGCACCGTATCCATGAGGTGCATTATGTCTGGGTGGTGTTCTTGAGCCTGAAAGGCATGCATAAAAATTCGAACAAACCGAAGGGTGTGATGATGGCCGTTTTGGGGATGTCCTCGGGGTGCAATGGGATTTGATGATACACGCACACCAGATTGACCTTGGAGAATGCTCTCATATCATGCAGATTGGCCATAAAGTCCTGAATGTGAGGGATGGGGTAACGGTCAGATACTGTCATATCATTAAGCCGTCGATAATCTCCGCAGGGGTGCCAGCCATCGGAGGCTTTTGGGACCAGGTGGAGCGGTGAGCCCCAGGGCTGTCAGAGCGACGAATGATCCCCAGTTCCTTCAGATGCGAGAACTCCTCTTTCGTTATCTGGAGCTTATCTGGCGGGTTTAACAGTAATGTACGATAAATTGTATCAGACACTATGACCCCAGGTTCACAGTTGGGAGAATATTTAACGGAGATGTACAATCGACGACCTTGGCAGATACTGAGACACTGTGTTCACAGTACTGAGAAGGTTTAACAGAGAAGTATGGTAGAATAAAGCAGAATCTGTGACTCCAGGTTTACAGTAGTAAGAAGGTTTTAAAATGATGTATAATAAACTGAGGCAGATACTGTGAAATCTGGTTCACTGTGGGTGGAGGTTAATGGTGATGTACAGGAAACTACGTAGATACATTGATACTGGGCTCAGAGTGGGGAAAAAAAGCTTTATTGGTGTTGTATGGGAAACTGAGGCAGTTACTGTGACACCGGGTTCATAGTGGGGAAAATGTTGAACAGAGTTGTACGATAACCTTTGGCAAATAAAGTGACACCAGCTTCATATTGGGGAGAATTTTTAATGATGATGTACACTAAACTGTGGCAGATACAGTAACACCATGCTCACATTGAGGAGAAGGTTTACTGGTGATGTGCGGTAGAGTGGCAGGCTCTGTAACACCGAGTTCACAGTAGTGAGAAGGTATAATAGTGATGTACGATAAACTGTGGCAGATACAGTAAAACCGGTCTCCCAATGGGGAGAAGGTTTAATGATGATGTGTGGTAAACTTAGGCTGATACTTTAACACGAAGTTAACAGGGGGAGAAGGTTTAATGTTGATGAACGGTAGATTGAGGCAGAAACTGAGAGACAGCATTCACAGTAATGTGAAGGTTTAACAGTGATTTACTATAAACTGTGTCAGATACTGTGACAAGATGGTGCAGAGGGTAGACGTGTGGTTCCACCCTTCCCCAGTTAGACTATTAAATGCTCAATTTTAAAAGTTGTAAAAGTGATTAAAAATACTGTTTATAGACTTTGGAATAGTGGAGGATCAAAATAGCTACAAATGTGAAAAAATCGAAAACTCAGTTCCAGAAGAAATTACCTTACAAAAGTGTTGAAGAATTATGGCCGAGTTCAACTTGAAGCAACGGAGTCATTGACTGGCGTCTCCAAGCCTCAGAGGATTCCTGCCCGGCGAAGTATTTCGTCGGCACCACTTGCGCTATCGCAAGATGGCACCAGCTCAGCGATGAGTTCAGCGGTTTTGACTCGTGCACTCATGAACACAGGCGTGAGGGCGGGCCAGCTGAGCGAGGACAGGCACATAAGCGTGCAGGATTGCCTGGTGGTCAGGAGAGGTACAGTGTAGCATCAGAAGACGCACTGCGTAGTCGGTGGCCCTACTGGGCATGCACAGTGTGTTGAGGGTCCACAAACCTTTGGAGAAGGTGTGGGCTGTGGGGGAGCCTGATCGACGGTGAACTGACGAGGTCGGCACACTGTTATCGGGTGTCCAGACCCACAGCAGCACCGGAAGAGGACCTATTGCTATGGAGGAAGAAGATGCTCAATTTCATTAGAATTTCAAGATCTGGGGACTGCGGCAAAAGAAGGTCAGCCTCAAATGGAGGTGATGGATCCTGGACTGGATTCTGTGTTTCCAATTCGGGAAGGGATTGCTCAGCTCATGGAAGATATGGCAAATATATCAATGCAGATGACTCATCAGATGACTCAAGGATTTTCAGAAATGAAAACTAAAATGAACACTGTGTGTGAAGAAATAACTTTTATGAAGCAAGATATTAATGTAGTTAAGAGTGATGTTACGAGATGGACACGATCAGTGGATACTGTGCAAGATCATTTTAAAAAGATTGAGGAGGCTTTCTTGAATGCAAGAGTCAAATGGAGCATAATAGAGAAAAAATGGAAATAGTGGAAGATCCTTTTGTAGATTGGGGGATTCAGAAGAAGGAATTATTGAAGAAGTTTGGCTCATTAGAAAACCAATGTCGTAGAAATAATGTTAAGATAGTAGGTCTTCCGGAAGATATGCAAGGTTCGGATCCGATGTAGGTTTTGAAGAAATGGATCCCAGAAGTGTAGGGCAGGTAATTTATTCCAGATGGACTGGAATTAGATCGAGCAAACAGAGCGTTAAGGAAGAAACCGTTTCCAGGCGAATTACCACGAGCAGTTTTGATTCGCTCTTTTAAATATCAAGACAGAGAGATGATCCTCCGATTGGTGGTGCAGAAAACATGGCAAAATCAGGATCCACTGATGGTTCAAAATAATAGGGTTTTTTTTTAATGCAGATCTGAGTCAAGAAATTATCAGAAGAGACCGAGAATTTAATTCAGCCTAAGAAGTATTGTGGCGAAAGGGATATAAATTTGCTTTTCGTTATGCGGCAGTATTGAAAGATTTTTATGGGAATTTTCAATCTCAGTTTTTTGAGAATGACCACAATGCTTTAATATTTGCTAATTCATTGCCAGATGTATGAGGAAATGGGCGATCGTCACCATTGTCACCAAAGGGAAAGGTCATGGGAATGGAAATGGGAAGATTGGAAAATATGGAAAGAATGGGAAAAAAGTTGAATTGACACAAAGTCTTCTCGATATTGAAGATCCGGAACAATCAGTGGGACTGGAATCACTGGGTTGAATGTTTTTGTTTCAGTACTTTGTGAAAGTCTGACTGGGGGTGGGTGACACTGAGTCCTTTAGTCACATGCCACTTGTGGACTTTACCACACCCAGATTTTTAGGGGGCTACTACTCTTGAGTAACTTGTTTTGGGATTGATGTTTCTCTTTTTTTTGGAATTTTTAAAATAGGTGGGGATTAGAATACTGTGAGACTTAGAAGGGGTGCATTATTTTATAGTAGGATTCACATTTGTGAGGTTTAACAGTGATATACTATGAACTGTGTCAGATACTGTGACACCAGGTTCACAGGGGGAGAAAGTTTAACAGTGATTTACAGTATGTTGAGGTAGATAATTTGACACCAGGAGTAAAGTGGGGACCAGGTTTAATGGTGATGTACTGTAGACTGAAGCAGATACTGTGACACCAGGCTCATTGTATTGTTCATTTATCTTAATTACAACATCTTATTTATATGCTCCATTTTTTTGTGGCAACTTCCAAACATTAGATAAACTTCTATTCTAATCAGATTTTGTTCATTTAAATAGGACACCACTAAAAGCCCAAATCGTTTGATCTCTTAAGTATTGCTGCTCAAATTAATTTCTTTACCTGGGTTTGGGTTCAACGGCACTTCAGTTTGCTTCATTAATTTTTCAGCCCCTCGTTTTGTGCTTTCTGCTTTGCTCAGCCGATTCGCCAAATGGGCATCCAACTCTGTCTTCTCAGCTTGACCCAACATCTCCTCTGTAAACTTAAGCAAACCAAGAAGACTAAAGTTAAAATTTTCACCTTGGCATTTTCAAAAACAAAAATGACGCTGTGACTTGCAGTTTCACATCATCATCCCACTTGCTAAACTTGCAAGCAACTGCACCACATCCTACAGCTGGAAAATTGCAAGAGAACTGCTTGGTTAAAGCAAAGATTCCACCCAGTCACCCCATTAAAGGCCTCCAAGTTAACAACAGATAGCAACCTGAAAGTTAAATAGAAAGATCTGTATCAGGAAGATTAACGGGCTTTAAAAAAAAATAATTTCCACTATTGAAAGAAAACTCCTCAGGGAACACCAGACTCTTGTTGAACAATTCCTGTTGTATTCCTCAAAATAGTTTGAATCTTGATTTCAAGCAGAGTCATTTGGTGAGATTGTTGGTCCAGAACAAACCCTGCCCACACACTCCCTTAAATACCTGCAAAGTCGTGGCTCAGCTCTGCTCCATGCTTAAGCTATCAAGCTTTTCTGAAGAGAAAACGGACTTCAGATGCTGGTACGTTGAGTCACAAAAGCACTAATGCTTGCCTGAACAACACACCTCTATCTGAAAACCAACAAGAACCTTCCCGAGTGGTAAATATCAACAAGACATAATATCATGTAACTGTTGTGTTTGTGTCGTGGGAGAATTGCCTTTCCATTCAATCAGAATTCGAGTTTTGGGTGCTGTATTTGAGAAAAGATGTGCTGGTGTTGGAGAAGGTCAGAGATCATTTACTGGAATGATATCAGGAATGAAAGGGTTAGTGTATGAGGAACAATTGTCGACTCTTTGACTGTACTAGTTGGAGTACAGAAGGATAAGGGGGACCTCAGAGGCATTTCAAATGCTAGATGGACTGGGCAGAGTACATATGGCAAAGATTATTTCCGATGGTAGGGGATTCTAGGACACGAGAGCATAATTTCAGGATAAAAGGGTGTCAATTTAAAACAAATGTGGAACAAATTGATTGTGTCAGTGGGTCGTGAAACCCACGTGATGTCATTGGGTGTATTTAAGGCAGAGATTGACAAGGAATCAAGGGTTATTGGGAGAAAGTTGAGGAGTGGGGGTGAGTGGAAGAATGGTGGAACAGACTCGACGGGCCTACTTCTGCTCCTATATCTTGTGATCTATATCCTGCTGGAGACCTAGTCAACCCTCCTCTTGCATCCCATTCTTAGAAAACATGCTGCATTGTGGTTTTATGTGACGTGAACGCATTTCCGATTGAATCCCATGTTACAAGTAACCCAATGCAAATTCTGCATTGAGAGGACTGCAGCTTCCTCATTTTAAAAATTGTTATGGAGCAGTTCAAATGAGATTTCTTGCTTCTTTTTTTGAAAGGGTTAAAATAGAATCAAATAAAATAGGAGAGGGAAAAGCAAAAGAATTTATGTACAAGTGGGAATCAAAATTAATGGTTGGTGATAAAGATACACAATTGTTGAAACATTTGATTAATATATGGAATAAAATAAATGATGAAATTGGTGTAAGTGGATGTACATCACCCAGAATGGCTTTGATTCAAAATCCTCGTATCTTTTTTAAAGGATCATCAATTTCTGGATAGCTGGTTTCATAAGGGGATTATAAATGTTGAAGATTGTTATGAAAGGGGTCAATTAATGTCATTTGAGCAATTGAGAAATAAATATCGTATACCTCATCACAATCTTTTTGCTATTTCCAACTTAGAGCATATTTGAAGGATAAGTTAGGACCAACTATGTTGTACTGAAATAGAAATTCCTTATAAGAGGAATTGTTAAAAACAATTATTTGATGATGTCCTCTTTATTACAAGTAGGAACTTTAAAATGAGGAGTTCATAAGTTGAGACAAAGGTGGGAAATGGATCTGAATATTGTAATTGATTGGCAAATATGGGCAGATGCATATAAGGATCTCAATGTAACATACAAATTAGTTCAGTATAATTGTTTTGACATCAGTCATGTAGCAGATGTCAGAAAGGATTTTATCTGAAAGCTGCCCCTGGAGTCAGGTGACTCAGGCTGTTGGATTTGAAAAGCTCTACAGGAAGATGATTTGGCAATAGAGATCATGTGATCCAGGGGAGATGTATTAATTCACTTCAACTCAGCAGTCTGGAACTATTGACCAGAGTTCCACACTGCAGCAGTGAGGAAGGAATTCACAACTAGTTTTTCTTCTACAGTTACTTCTTACACCAGTGAAATTGAATAGAATAAAATCAGAATTATCAGATCAATGTTTTAGGTGTGTTGAAGATGTTGCAACTTTCTTGCATTCAACTTATCTTTGTCCTAATGCAAGATCTTTTTGAGGAGAATGACAATATTAATGGAACAAGTTATAGGATATGTTTTTCCGCAGAATCTGACCTTAATTTTATTAGGAAATATTGAAGGAACAAAGCCCAAATTAAATCTATTAATATATCAATTGAAATTTGTTAAATTAACGTTAGCGGTGATGAGGACATGTATTGCACTTACTTGGAAATAAGATATACATATATTTTTAGGGATGCCAAGATGACATGCAAATATTCAAGGTTGTATTCCTCTGGAAAAAGATTACAAATAGCTTGAGAAATATATATTCTATGCATTTGCAAATTTGGCACCTGAATATTCAAATATAAGGCTTCAATTTGTAATAATGCCATTTCCATCCATCTAGACATGTGAGATTCTCCTCTTAGTTAATTTGTAACTAAGAAGTCTCCTGTTGGTGACTTCAAGAGAGGAACCCACGCAGGCTGCGGGCTTCTGGACATAGCAGTCAAGGAACTCACACCAGGCTGTGGAATGCTAGAGACTGGGTCTAAACTGGCTAAAAGGGTGTCAGGTATCAGTCCTGGGATACGAGTGAGTGCTAAATGGTTCCTAATTATGTCAGAGGTACAAAACTGGAGCTCACATTGCCAATGACTTGGATGGTCTGTGAGCATTGAAAGAGAATCCACAGACCCTCAGTGACTTGTCCCAGGGTTCAGGGTGGCAGGGGATGGTGGGTGCAAGAGGTATTTCAGTCAACTTCTGCCAGAGGTGAATCTGTTTGTCTTACAGCAGGAAAAAAGCAATTTTGTGTGATATGACACTTTTTAATTACATGACAGTAAATTGTCTCCTGAAATAGAGAGAGAGGTTCAAGTTTCAAACTATTAAAAATTCTACTCACCAGATTATACCTCTTCCCACTTTTTATTTTTGCAAGGACACCGTTGATTTTATCACAACTCCTCTGCTGCGTCTGTCCTGTGACAGATTATATATTTTATATTGTATATAGAGATGTTTTTGAAAGAGATGGATTGGAGGAGTCGTTTAGGTCACAAACAAACACATACACTTCACAATACAGCTCTTATTTAAAATGCAAGAGCTTGGCTGAGAGTGAGTCATTCAGGCACCAAGAGCCTTTTCAAAGACAAAATAAGGAGACTGTTTTACTAAAGAATTTCAAAAGCAGGTGTAAATTGATTATTGCTTTTAAAGGAACAGATGAATGGACTCAGAAGTTTGGGTCTGGTGCAGTAATCTGGCTGGTTCCAGTTTGCTGTTCTAAGAAGTTCATGTGGTTTTGCAAGCAGAAAGGAGAGACCAAATAGGCTTTTTCTAAGAGAGAGAGAGAGAGAGAGAGAGAGAGAGAGAGAGAGAGAGAGAGAGAGAGAGAGAGAGAGAGATGGCAAGCTGGCATCTTGTTTTGAAGACGGGGTGTTAGTTCTCAGTTCAGCATGTTGAAAAACTTTGTTGTCCATATGAAGAAATAGCTGGATAGAAATGATGTTTCACTTGAAAAAAGGGAAACAAAAGGAACTCTATGGTGACCTGCAGAAGAGGTTATCATTTGGAAAACCCTGATGGGTCAAGTTTCTTTGGCAAGACACCAAAGTGGCTGATCAGAGGGAATCAGTTTATGTGTGTCCAATGAGCAAGCAATCCCTCTCTGAAACCAATAAGAGCCTTACTGGAGGGTACACATTTACTTTTAAGCACCAGAGCTTGGTGCAAATTCATAAATGTTGAATTCTGTGCACAGTATAAGAATTGATAGACACCGGTGAACTTGGAGTTGTGTCAAAGAACTTTATGCACATTAAATACACCTGCATTTAAAATTAGATGGTGGTAATGGAAGACTGTTAATAGTGATAAGTTAAAGTTTGATCCTGATTTTTTTTTTTGTTTAAAGAAAATTAAAAACGATGTTTGTTTAAGAATCAATGGCGTGATTGTTCAAAATCAGCCTGTAACCGAAAGTATTCTTGGACTGAAAAGACATCTGGGCCAAATGACTATTTAAAGACAATCTGTACATGATTGTACATCCTAAGGTACAATATAACCAGTTAGAGCACAGAACAGGCCAGTTCGGCCCAACTAGTGCCATAACAAATTCCCACCCTCCTACTCCCACTGACCAATACCCAGTCCATACCCCTCCAGTCCTCTCCTCTCCATGTAACTATCCAGTCTATACTTAAATGTAACCAATGATCCCGCCTCAACTACGTCTGCCGGAAGCTCATTCCACATCCCTACCACCCTTTGCGTAAAGAAATTTCCCCTCATGTTCCCTTTATAATTTTACCCCTTCAATCTTAAACCATGCCCTCCAGTTTGAATCTCCCCCACTCTTAATTGAAAAAGACTATCCACATCTACTCTGTCTGTCCCTTTTAAAATCTTAAAACACCTCTATCAAGTCCCCTCTCAATCTTCTACGCTCCAGAGAAGAAAGCCCCAGTCTGCACAACCTTTCCCTGTAACTCAAACCTTGAAATCCTGTCAACATTCTTGTGAACCTTCTCTGCACTCTCTCTATTTTGTTTATATCTTTCCTATAATTTGGTGACCAAAACTGTACACAGAACTCCAAATTTGGCCTCACCAATGCCTTGTACAATTTCATCATAACCTCCCTGCTCTTGAATTCAATACTCCGATTTATGAAGGCCAACATTCCAAATGCCTTTTACACCACACCATCTACCTGAGTATCAGTCTTGAGGGAACTATTTACCATCACTCCTACATCCCTTTGTTGTTCTGCACATCTCGATCTTTTCTTTGGCTTGGCTTCGCGGACGAAGATTTATGGAGGGGGTAAAAAGTCCACGTCAGCTGCAGGCTCGTTTGTGGCTGACAAGTCCGATGCGGGACAGGCAGACACGATTGCAGCGGTTGCAAGGGAAAATTGGTTGGTTGGGGTTGGGTGTTGGGTTTTTCCTCCTTTGCCTTTTGCCAGTGAGGTGGGCTCTGCGGTCTTCTTCAAAGGAGGTTGCTGCCCGCGAAACTGTGAGGCACCAAGATGCACGGTTTGAGGCGTTATCAGCCCACTGGCGGTGGTCAATGTGGCAGGCACCAAGAGATTTCTTTAGGCAGTCCTTGTACCTTTTCTTTGGTGCACCTCTGTCACGGTGGCCAGTGGAGAGCTCGCCATATAACACGATCTTGGGAAGGCGATGGTCCTCCATTCTGGAGACGTGACCCATCCAGCGCAGCTGGATCTTCAGCAGCGCGGACTCAATGCTGTCGACCTCTGCCATCTCGAGTACTTCGACGTTAGGGGTGTAAGCGCTCCAATGGATGTTGAGGATGGAGCGGAGACAACGCTGGTGGAAGCGTTCTAGGAGCCGTAGGTGATGCCGGTAGAGGACCCATGATTCGGAGCCGAACAGGAGTGTGGGTATGACAAAAGCTCTGTATACGCTTATCTTTGTGAGGTTTTTCAGTTGGTTGTTTTTCCAGACTCTTTTGTGTAGTCTTCCAAAGGCGCTATTTGCCTTGGCGAGTCTGTTGTCTATCTCATTGTCGATCCTTGCATCTGATGAAATGGTGCAGCCGAGATAGGTAAACTGGTTGACCGTTTTGAGTTTTGTGTGCCCGATGGAGATGTGGGGGGGCTGGTAGTCATGGTGGGGAGCTGGCTGATGGAGACCCCAACAATGAAGACGCTGTTTACATCCGGTACCGCACGGATGGCAGTCTCTTCAATCTGAGGCGCCTGCAAGCTCACACCAAGACACAAGAGAAACTTGTCCGTGAACTACTCTTTGCAGATGATGCCGCTTTAGTTGCCCATTCAGAGCCAGCTCTTCAGCGCTTGACGTCCTGCTTTGCGGAAACTGCCAAAATGTTTGGCCTGGAAGTCAGCCTGAAGAAGAAGAAAACTGAGGCACATCTCAATAGTCCACCATTTAATGCATATGACCTATTTAGATTTGCGCTTTTTCTATCCACTAAAAATTGTTGAAGAGCAAGAATAGACAATACAATCACATAAAATTCCCATCCATACAGCACACGTATTAATACACAAAACAATCACATCTCCTTATTGGTCAGGAAGGGCCTACATTTCCCAAGGAGGCTGAGGAGGTCAAGGCCAACGGTTCTCATCCTGAGATTTTACAGGAGCGCAGTTGAGTCTACTGTCTGGCTGCACCATTGGATGGTCTAGTTGCTGTAAAGCATCAGACAGGAATGATGCAGAGTAGTGAGGATCACTGGGATCTCCCTTTTTCTGTAGATGACATTTACTGGGAGTGTTGTTCAAATCAGGCTCAAGCAATAGTACAAAGACCATTTTCACCACGTCCATCATCAAAATCAGGACTTACAGGCTGGGGAATAGCTTCTTCCCACAGGCTGTGAGATGGATGAAAAGTATCCTCTAAGTGCAATAATCCTCCAAATATTTATATATGTAGCGGCTACTTCGACAGAGCTATTACAGCAACACACACACACACACACATACCAGGTTAGTCAACACAAGACTGCTTTATTCAGTCTTTACAGGCTTCTTCTATTTACAGCATGTCCTGTGCTCCATGGGTCAAGGTGGGACATCATTATGTGTTTGCTGCAGATCCACGGGCCCTGTGAGCGTCCCGCACCTTCCGGCAGGAGAAATCACAGACCAACGTGCTGTTCCTTGGCACGCAGCACCACGTGCATGTGGTCAATTAAATGGATGAGTTCCCAGCTGTCTGCCTTACGATTTCATGTGCCCGCCAAAGAAACTTGCCCACTCGGCCCGCTACACAGCTGCTACACCCCCCAGAACCGTCGCCAGAAAGTAAAACACCAGCTGCATGCACCTTAGGTGGACACGCTAATCGTCTGGGCTGGAGGCACTGAATGGGTGAAGCGGGATCCACATGGGCAGGCTTGTGTCTGTCCAAACTAAACAGCTGCGAATGTCCCCCAATGTCCAAAGTATACTCAAACCCATCCTTCTTCACCACGCAGAAAAGGTCCTCATACGGTCGTTGTAACAGCATTCCTGGGTCCTGTCTGCGCACAAAAACAAAATCAGCGTCCAGGAGTGGTGGGGCACATTCTGTTAAGGGGATCCAAGCCAGTGGGTAGGAAAAGCTTTGCTGATCGTGATACCATGTCGAAGCTGCTGAAGGATGTTCAGATCAGAATTGGTTGTGAAATCAATGTCCCATGAAACTGTAAGGACCAGACCATAAAGCATCTCTGCGGAAAATGCAGACATATCTTACTTTGGAGCTGTGTGCACTCCCAAAAGAATGCATGGCAACTCATCAACCTAACTGGGACCAGTGAGTCGGGCCTTAAAAGTGGACTTCAGTTGCCAGTGGGAATGAGGGTGAATTGTGTTCTGCGGACTGAATTAATGTGGGAAAACCAAATCCAGTTGACGATGAATGCTCTGGCCCTTGTCTCAGTGTCACTGGATGGCAACCGGACGGCCTCTGGTCAGCACGTGAAATGTTCTACAACTGTTAGAATGTATCTCATGTTTTGAGATTCTGGCAATGGTCCAAGCAGGTCCACATGCACGTGTTCCAACTGCCTGCATACTGTCGGGAAATGTTGAAGAGGTACCTTAGTGTGGCACTGAATCTTGGCAGTCTGGCAGGAGGTACATATGCAAACCCATTGCTCGACACCTTTTCTCAGTCCATGCTATACATATTTATTTGACATGAGCTTGACAGATGTTCTGATGGATGGATGAGATAAGCTGTGTCTCTGGTCAATAAGGTGTTTCTTCCAAGATGCAGGAAACATTGGTCCAATATCTTATCCTGAGATATGATCTGCTGGCATTCAGAAATCATATCATAGACTAGAGTATAGCTGGAAGAGATGCAGCAACTGTTTAACGCATTGGTGAGGCCAGGTTTGGAGAATTGTTTTCAGTTCTGGTCTCCAAATATAGGAATAAAATAGGTAACGTGGAGAGGGTGCAGAAAAGATTTACAAAAATGTTACGTGTCTTACAACATCTAGAGTACAGAGAAAGATTAAGGAGACAGGGACTTTATTCATTCAAACATAGACGGATGAAGGGGGTTATGATAGAGGTATTCAAATTATGAAAGGAATAGATAGACTGGACGTGAGTAGACTCTTTCCCCTGAGGGCAGGGGAGGTTGGAACAAGAGGGCATGAGTTCAAGGTAAGGGTGCAAAACTTTAGGAGGAATGTTAGAGGATGTTTCTTCACTCAGAGAGTGGTGGCAGAATGGAATGATCTTCCAGAAGAGATAATTGCGGCAGGGTCCTTTCTGTCATTTAAGAGAAGGTTGGATGTGTACATGGATATGAGGGTGTTGGAGGGATATGGCCAGAGTGTTGGAGGGGAAAACTAGTGGAGTTGTTCATGTGAACTGGCACAGACTCGAAGGGCCAATATGACCTGTTTCTGTGCTGTAAACTGTCATATGGTTATATGTGCTGGGCTCCACAGGACAAGGTGGGACATCATTAAGAGTTTGCTGCCAGCGGGTTTGAATTAAGCCCCGTGATTATCCCACGCATTCCGGCAGGAGACTCCAAAAATCGAAAAGATGTATTAACTATTTCCATGAACCCTCCACTTTTACATCTATTTTTCTAAATCCACCCCATAATCTAGACATCTTTACTTAACACAAACCACATTTCTTCTCCCATTCAAAGCACTCAGTAATACACCAAGGCAGTAAAATAAAAGCTCAATGCTGGAAATACTCAGCAGGTTATCTACTTGAAAAATAATCGGAGTTAAAACCTTCAGGTCAATAACCTTTCACTGGGATTCAGAAAGATGATCAAATAAACCTGATTCTCTTTGCTGAGAAAAAGAAGAGAGGGAAATAACAAATTGATTACATGGGATGAAAAGCCCGAGCAGCAGAAATGGCAGTGATGCTGGATGAGTGGAGTCCACTCATTGATCAACACATCTGTCTGGATGGAGGGGTAAAGGATAAACAAGACAAACACGATGCTGTAACTGTGAGGTACAATACGACAGCTGCAGAGAATCTGAAATGAAGGAATGGTGAAAATACTTGTTTTTGGATCAATGTGACAAAATTTGACCTGACAAAAGAAAACAAAATTGTTTTGCTCTGCCAGAACTCTCTAGATCAAGGGGCACAATAAAATAGTCCAGAAGCCAACATTATGAAATTGAACAGCCAAGTTACGCAAATCGGCAGCAAGAGATAAAACACTGTTACATAATTCCATGAAAGTGGTGTCACAGGACGACCGGGTTCTAAAGACAGCTTTTGTCATCTTGGCCTTCATTAATTAACATATTGAAAATAAGAGTTGGGAAGTTATGATGAGGTTGGATAAGATGATGGTGAGGCCCACTTAGGAGTATTGTGTGCAGTTCTGGTCACCTAGCTACAGGAAGGGTATTAGTAAGATTGAAAGAGTGCAGAGAAGATTTACTAGGAAGCTGCCAGATCTTCAGGAGTTGAGCTACAGGGAAAGGTTGAACAGGTTGGGCCTTTATTCCTTGGAGTGTTGAAAAATGAGTAAGAGATTGCTTAAAGTGGAATATGAATGGGAAAAAAGGCTGAGAAAGACTGCAGTGGACCCAATTGTGAAGGAAATATTTTGCTTGAGAAAAATTGTCATTGGTCTATTTCCTCTTGAGTTATGAAACCACGCACAGAACAAGTCAATGAGGTACAATTAAAACAGTTGTTTTCAAACTTTTTCTTTCCAATCACATTCCACCTTAAGTAATCCCTTACTAACAGAGCACTTCTGGCACAGGGATTAAGTGGAATATGATCCGGGAGGTGGGGGTGGGGGTGTGGAGGAGGAGTTTGAAAATCACTGCTCCAGATGAAAAGGTTTCTCCATCTCCTTTTTCAGCAGACATCCTTTTATTCTGAGGTTGTGCCCACTGGTCCTAAACTCTCGCACGACTGGCAAAGTCCTCTCTATCCAGCCCTTTCACTAGTCATCAGATTTCAATGAGGTCCTGCCTCATCCTTCTAAACTCAGGTGAGTATAGGCCCAGAATCATCAAATGCTCCTCAAACATTATTCCTCTCATCCCCAGGATCATTCTTGTAAACCACCTCTGGGCATCACATCCTCTCTTAGAAATGGGGCCTAAAATTGCTCACAACACTTACGAGATCAGGACAACCAGAAGGTGGTCATGGGAGGGAAGACAGCTGCAGGAGTGCCTAGAGTCCGTGGATTGGATGGTGTTCAAGGAGTCAGCTGAAGGGAGGAGTGGGGGGGGGGGGGGTCGTGGCAAGATGGCGTTGATAAAAGACGTGAGAAGTCACCTCTCCCTGACTGAACTGTTCAATACTCGAATTGTAGTGACTTTTTTGACTTTATCAATGTTTTGAACAGAAATTTACTACAATAGGATTCTGGAAATGAAGAAAAGAAAAAAGCAGTGTTGGGCACGACCAGTTGGCCCAATAATCACAGAGACAAAGACTGAGGGGAATGATAGGCTTTATTACACACAAGACTGCAGGCCCCTGTCCAAGTGAGGGAAGTGAAGGGAAGGAAGAGGTGGCTTGACCTTTATGGCCTGGGTCACAGGGGAGGAGTCTAGGAGAGGATGACATCAGGAGGGGGGGGCAGCCCATGCCTGTTGTGGTCAGTACATACAATACCATATCATAACAAGCAACTTAGAAAAAAACTAGGTTGTCAACCTGTGAAAAGTACAGAAGAAGCAAGGCAGACCTTCCAGAAGGAACCTCGAGACCAGTTAGAAATGAATCTGAAGCCTCAACGTGCAAGTCAGGACCAGCTGGAAGAAACATCTACATCCTCTGCACATCTGGAGATGAAAGATAGCACCGAGATCTTTGGCCGATCCAGGAGGAGCAAAAGTGTGGAATTCGACACGAGCCAGGCTTGACTAAGGAGAGTTGGGCGTGAGTGCCAAAATGCAAGCATGAGTTACCAGGTAGGGGACTGTCTGTATGCAGTGGCGCATCTGAAGATGTTCTCACTTGAAAGAATTTCTGGATCCGATCCATAGTCCGGCTGCCAGGTAGGAGGTGGAAGAGAAGAGGTGGAGGAGGACAACTCAGAAGTTCAAGAAGAAGAAGAGCAAGATTTACTACTTGCTGCAGTTGGACTCAATGAAGGGAGGCCTAAGGCTTTAAGAACATCTCCTTCTCCAATGAAAGCTGTTGTTTCACCAGATACCTTCCCCAGACTTCAAGGCACATGTAACAGGGATGGAAGTCAACCTCATGTCTACAGAACTGATCCAACAAAATGAAAAGATGATGTCTTCTGTGAACTAAGGTTGTGAAACTTTAAATGATCAATTTGCTGTTATGGAGGAAATAAATGGCTGGTATGTGTGAAGAAATTACATCTATTCAAGTTGATATTAATAAGAGTTTAACAGCAGTGGACACTGGACAAGATCAATTTAAGAAGATAGAAGACATTTTTATTGACTGTAAGGACCGTGTGGACCATTATGCGGAGAGAATGGATCATATTGACAATTTGTTTACAGGCTGAGATGTCCAGAAGAGAGATTTGTTAAAAAACATTGATTCGTTGGAAAATCAAAGTTCTCGTAATAATATTAAGATAGTTTGTCTGCCGGAAGATATTGATGATTCAGATCCTGTAAAATTATTTCTGGATCCACATGGGCAGGCTTGCATCTGTCCACACTAAACAGCTGTGAATGCCCCCCAATGTCCAAAGTATACACAACCCCATCCTTCTTCATCACAAGGAAAGGGCTCTCCTACGGTCATTGTAATGGCGCTCCTGGGACCTATCTGTGCACAAAAACATAATCAGTGTCCAGGAGTTTTGGGGGCACATTCTGTTTAGGGGAACCATGCCAGTGGGTAGGAAAAGATTTGCTGATCACAACACCATGTCGAAGCTGCTGAAGGACGTTCAGATCAGAGTTGGTGTGAAATGAATGTCCCATGAAACTGTAAGGACCGTACCATAAACCATCTCTGCGGACAATGCAGACATCTTCATTTGGAGCCGTGCACACTCCCAATAGAACCCATGGCAATTCATCGACTATATTGTGTCCGGAGAGTAGGGCCTTCAGTTGCCGATGGAAACGTTCCACAAGGCTGTTGGACTGTGGGTGAATTGTGGTGCGTGGTCTGATGCAATGTGGGTCGGGAAACCAAATCTAGCCATCCAATTAATGATGAATGCTATAGCCCTTGTCTCAGTGTCACAAGATGGAAACGAGATGGCTTCTGGCCAGCGTGTGAAACGTTCTACGACTGTTAGAATGTATCTCAAGTTTTGAGATTTTGGCAATGGTCCGAGCAGATCCTCATGCACATGTTCCAACCACGTGTGTACCACTGGGAAAGGTTGAAGAAGTGCCTTAGTGTGCCGTTGAATTTTGGCAGTCTGGCATGAGGTACATGTGCAGACCAATTGCGCGACGCCTCGTGTACTGGTTTTCTGCAACAAATTCTCTTCTACGACATGCTTTAGCAGCATCCAATGCACCTACTATGTACCAGAATTTCATGTCCTCTGCCATTATGACACAAGACAAAACTAAGTTTCATCCTTGGTTGATGGGTCTGGAAAGGAGGCAAGTGAAGTCCTAACATCGATTGGGAAACACAGTCAGTGAGAGGTCAGCATGGCTTAGAGTTTAGACAACGTGTTCAGGACTGCTTTTTGCAGCAGTATGTGGAGATGCCCACGAGATGGGGGGCAGTGTTTGATCTGTGGTTAGGGAATGAAATGGGGCAGGTGGCGGAGGTGAGCATTGGGAAGAACTTCAGATCCAGTGATCATGGGTTAATTAGATTTAGCTTAATTATGGAAAGGGATAGGTCATGTCTGAACTCAAAGGTCTTCGAGTGGGGGAAGGCCAGATTTGAAGAAATGAGAAGAGATTTGCAAAGAGTTGTGTGGGCTGATCTTTTAGCTGGAAATGATGAACAGGAAAATTGGAGGGTATTTAAAGGTGAGATTTTGAGAGTACAGGATCATTTTGTTCCAGATCGGCTGAAATGTAAGATTATAAGTTCAAGGGAGCTGTGGATTTCTAGAAACATTATGAATGATTCGGGATAAGAGGGAGGCCCATGCTCAATATAAGAAACAAAAGATTGATGAGATTTATGATCCTTACTTATATTGAAGAAGGAACCTCAAGAGGGAAATTAGAAAGGCAAAAAGAAGGTATGAAGTATCCATAGCTAATAAGGTGAAAGTGAGTCCTTCGGGTTTTTACAGATACGAGAACAGTACAAAGAGGGTTAAGGATAGAGTCCGTCCACTGGAAAATGGGAACGGTGGACTATGTGTAAGTGAGAAGCTGTATGAGATGGGGGAGATATTGAACAATTTTTTTTCTTTTCTGTATTCACGAGCAAAAGGGACACTGGACTATGTGAGATAAATGAGGTGAATGGCTTAGTTATGGAAAGGATAGGGATTAGTAAAGAGAGGGATTTGGAGCTTCTAGGGTCAATAGAGTTGGATGTCTCCTGGTCCTGATGGGATTTTCCCCAGGACATTAAGGGAGGTCAGGGAGCAAATAGCCGGGGCTCTGACAGTGATGTTTCAAACATCACTGGAGAAGGGTGTGGTGTCGCGGGATTGGAGGGTTGCAAATGTTGTTCCACTGTTTAAAAAAAGCAGAAGGTGCAGGCCAAGTATTTATCGGCCAGTAAGTTTTACTTTGGTGGTGGCAAAAGTTATGGAGGGTATTCTCAGAGATAGTATGTACAAATATCTGGATAGGCAGGGAATGATCAGGGGCATCCAGAATGGGTTTATGAAGAGAAAATCATTTTAATGAATCTTGTTGAATGTTTTGAAGAGGTGACAAGGCAAGTGGCTGAAGGTAGGGTGGCTGACGATATCTATTTGAATTTTAGTAAGGCTTTTGATAAGGTTCCGCATGTAAAGTTAGTTAGGAATGTTCAGTGACTAGGGATTAATAGATAGTGAGATGAGTCAGAGGTGGCTGTAAAACAGACAGCAGAGAGTCATGGTGGACAACTGTCTGTGAGGATAGAAGCCTGTGACGAGCGGTGTGACTCAGGGATTGGTGCTGGGTCCCCTGATGTTTATCATTTATTTTCATGATTTGGATGAGGGGGTGGTTAACTGGGTAATCAAATATGCAGACGATACAAAATTAGGGGGACTGGTGGAATGTGAGGAAGGTTTTCTTGGATTACAGGATTTGGTTTGTTTGGAAAAGTGGACTGAAAGATGGCAGATGGAATTTAATGTTGACAAGTATGAGGTGCTGCATTCCGGAAAAAATAATGTTAATATGACATATGAAGTTCAGGGATGGGCATCGAGGAAGGCAGAGGAACAGAGGGATCTTGAGTTATGGTACAGATTTCCTTGAAAGTGGTTTCCCATGTAGACACGGTAGTTAAGAAGGCATGTGACATGCTGGCCTTCATAAATCATAGCATAGACTAGAGTATAGCTGTTTAAGGCATTGGTGAGGCCATGTGCAGAGAAGATTTACAAAAATGTTGCCTGACTTACAACATCTAGGGTACAGAGGAAGATGAAGGAGACAGCGACTTTATTCATTGGAACGTGGACAATTGAAGGGGGTTATGATAGAGGTATTTAAAATTATGAAGGTAATAGATAGGCAAGACATGAGTAGACTCTTTCCACTGAGGGCAGGGGAGGCTGGAACAAGAGGGCATGAGTTAAGTGTAAGGGGGTAAAACTTCAGGAGAAATGTTAGAGGATGTTTCTTCACTCAGAGTGTGGTGGCAGAATGGAATGATCTTCCAGAAGAGATAGTTGCGGCAGGGTCCTTTCTGTCATTGAAGAGAATGTTGGATGTGTACATGGATATGAGGGGGTTGGAGGATATGGGCAGAGTGTGGGAAGGGGCTGGGGAATGGTTAGGGAGTGGAGTGGTTCATGTGAAATGGCATGCACTCGAAAGGCTGTTATGGCTTGTTTCTGTGCTGTAAATTGTCATATGGTTATATGTGCCGGGCTCCACGAGACAAGGTGGGACATAATGAAGTGTTTGCTACCGGCAAGTTTAAAAAAAGTCCCGTGAGTATCCCACACTTTCCGGCAGGAGTCTCCACAGATCAACGTGCCATTCCTCGGCACGCTGCACCAAGCACAGTCCATTAAATGGGTGAGTACACAGCTGTCTGTCTTATGTTTTCGTGCGCCCACTAAACAACTCTTATTCTGCCTTGTCTCACTGACGAGCATCCAGTCCAGAGACCTCCATCCCCCTCGTATCCCTGAACTTGTCCAAATTCTTCAATGCTAACATTGAGCTCATATTTCCTCATGCAGCTGGCAGCTTGTTCCACTCTCCCACCACCTTGTGTGGAGAAGTTCCCCCTCATGTTTCAACTAAACTTTTCCCCTTTCATCCTTGGCCCACGTATTAAGGACTTTTCCAAGAGGCGGAGTCTGAAGAAAACAACCTCTATCCTCAAGGACCCTCACCACCCAGGCCAAGCTTTCTTCACCCTGCTATCACCAGGGAAACAGGTCCAGGAGCCTGAAGACGAACACCCAATGGTACAAACACAGCTTCTCTCCCTCTGCCATCAGATTTCTGAATGGACAAGGAACCACAGTCACTCTCTCACTTACTCTTCATTTTGCACAAATAGATTTCTTTTTTAAAAATGTAATTTATAGCAATATTTGCACCTATATTGTTGCCACAAAATGACAAATATTGTGACATGTTCATCATAATAAATTTTTAATTCTGAACACTGCGCGTACATCAGAAAACAATCATAGCTCAAAAAACAATTTTAAAAGATGAATTAACTATTTCCAGGCTCCCGTCCCTTTTATGTCTATTTTTCTAAATTCACTCCATAATCAAGACATCTCCACTTAACCCAACCCACATTTCTTCTACTATTTAAAGCACTCAGTAATACACCAAGGCAGTAAAATAAAAATTCAATGCTGGAAATACTCGGCAAGCCATCTACTGGAAAAATAATCGGCTTTAAAACCTTCAGGTTGATAACCTTTCACTGGGATTCAAGAAGATGATCAGACAAACCTGATTCTCTTTTTGAGAAAAAGAAGAGGAGAGATAACAAACTGAATAAGTGGGATGAAAAGCCCAACAGCAGAATTGGCTGCTGGATGAGTGAAGTCGACTCATTGATCAACACATCTGTCTGGATGGAGGGATAAAGGATAAACAAGACAAACATGATGCCATCACTGTGAGGTTCAATACGACAGCTGCAGAGAATCTGAAATGAAGGAATGGTGAAAATACTTGTTTTTGGATCAATGTGACAAAATTTGACCTGACAAAAGAAAACAAAATTCCTTTGCTCTGCCAGAACTCTCTAGATCAAGGGACACAATAAAATAATCCAAAAGCCAACGATATGAAATTGAACAGCAAGTTATAGAAATTGGTAGCAAGAGATAAAACACAGTTACATAATTCCATGAAAGTGGTGTCACAGGACGACAGGGTTCTAAAGACAGCTTTTGTCATCTTGGCCTTCATTAATTAACATATTGAAAATAAGAGTTGGGAAGTTATGATGAGGTTGGATAAGATGATGGTGAGGCCACTTAGGAGTATTGTGTGCATTTCTGGGCACCTAGCTACAGGAAGGGTATTAGTAAGATTGATAGA
Source organism: Narcine bancroftii (assembly GCF_036971445.1). Taxonomy (NCBI): domain Eukaryota; kingdom Metazoa; phylum Chordata; class Chondrichthyes; order Torpediniformes; family Narcinidae; genus Narcine; species Narcine bancroftii. The sequence goes on from NC_091479.1 coordinate 34,825,467, forward strand.
GTGCAGAGAAGATTTACTTGGACGCTGCCAGGTCTTCAGGAGTTGAGCTACAGGGAAAGGTTGAACAGGTTGGGACTTTATTCCTTGGAGTGTCGAAAAATGAGTAAGAGATTGCTTAAAGTGGAATATGAATGGGAAAAAAGGCTGAGAAAGACTGCAGTCGACCCAATTGTGAAGGAAAGATTTTGCTTGAGATAAATTGTCATTGGCCCATTTCCTCTGGAGTTATGAAACCACGCACAGAACAAGTCAATGACGTACAATTAAAACAGTGGTTTTCAAACTTTGTTTCCCCAATCACATAGCTCATTAAGTAATTCCTTACTAACAGAGCACTTCTGGCAAAGGGATTAAGTGGAATTTGATCCAGGGTGTGGAGGAGGAGTTTGAAAATCACTGCTCTAGATGAAAAGATTTCTCCATCTCCGTTTTAAGCAGAAATCCTTTTATTATGAGGTTGTACCCACTGGTCCTAAACTCTCCCAGTACTGGCAAAATCCTCTCTATCCAGCCCTTTCACTATTCATCAGATTTCAATGAGGTCCTGCCTCATCTTTATAAACTCGGGCGAGTCCAGGCCCAGAACCATCAAATGCTCCTCAAACATTATTCCTCTCATCCCCAGGATCATTCTTGTAAAACAAGTCTGGGCCATCACATCCTCTCTTAGAAATGGGGCCTAACATTGCTCACAACACTTACTAGATCAGGACAACCAGAAGGTGGTCACGGGAGGGAAGACAGCTGCAGGTCTGCCTAGAGTCCATGGATTGGATGGTGTTCAAGGAGTCAGCTGAGGGGGAGTCCCGTGGCAAGATGGCGTAGGAAAAAGAAGTTCGAAGACACCTCTCCCTGACTGAACTGTTCAATACTCGAACCGTAATGTCTCGTTTGACTTTATCAATGTTTTGAACAATAATTTTCTACTGTAGAATTCTGGAAATGAAGAAAGAAAAAAAACAGTGTTGAGCACGATCAGTTGCCCCAATTATCACAGAGACAAAGACTGAGGGGAACGATAGGCTTTATTACACACAAGACTGCAGGCCCGGGTCCAAGTGAGGGAAGTGAAGGCCTGGATCACAGTGGAGGAGTCGAGGGAGGAATCCAGGAGAGGATGTCATCAGGAGGGGGGTTGCCAGCCCGTGCCTGTACTGGTCAGTACATACAATACCATTTCATTACAAGCAACTTAGAAAAAACCTAGGTTGTCAACCTGTGAAAAGTGCAGAAGAAGCAAGGCCGACCTTCCAGAAGGAACCTCAGGACACGTTAGACATGGATCCGAAGCCTCAACGTGCAAGTCGGGAGCAGCTGGAAGAAATGTTTGCATCCTCTGCACATCCGGAGATGAAAGATGGCGCCAAGATTTTTGGCCGGGCCAGGAGGAGCGCTAGTAAGGAATTCGACACGAGCCGGGCTTGACTAAGGAGAGTGGGGGGTGAATGCCCGAATGTGAGCTCTAGATACCGGGAAGGGGACTGCCTGTATGCAGCGGAGCATCTGGAGATGTTCTCACTTGCAGGAAATTCTGGATCCGATCTACAGTCCGGCTGCCAGGTATGATGTGGAAGAGAAGAGGTGGAGGAGGACAACTCAGAGGTTCAAGAAGAAGAAGAGCAAGATTTACTACTTGCTGCAGTTGGACTCACTGAAGGAAGGCCTGAGGCTTGAAGAACATCTCCTTCTCCAATGAAAGCTGTTGTTTCACCAGATACCTTCCCCAGACTTCAAGGCCCCTCTACAGAACTGATCCATCAAAATGAAAATATGATGTCTTCTGTGAACTAAGGTTTTGAAACTTTAAATGATCAATTTGCTGGTATGAAGGAAAAAAAATGGCTGGTATGTGTGAAGAAATTACATCTATTGAAGTTGATATTAATAAGAGTTTAACAGCAGTGGACACTGGACAAGATCAATTTAAGAGGATAGAAGAAGTTTTTAATGACTGTAAGGATCGTGTGGACCATTATGCAGAGAGAATGGATCATATTGAAGATTTATTTACAGGCTGGGATGTCCAGAAGAGAGATTTGTTACAAAACATTGATTCGTTGGAAAATCAAAGTTGTCGTAATAATATTAAGATAGTTGGTCTGCTGGAAGATATTGAAGATTCAAATCCTGTAAAATTATTTTTGGAAATAGATTCCAGAGATGTTGGGAGTTGAGTTTTTTTAGATCGGGCTCAGAGGGCGTTAAGGACAAAATCTTTTCCGGGTCAAATGCCAAGTGCGGTTCTTTTAAGATGTTTGCGATATCAGAATAGAGAAATGATTTTGCGGCTTGCGGTTCAGAAAGCTCGCCTTGATCAAAGCCCTACGATGGTTCAAGGCAATATGGTTTTATTTTATGCTGATTTAAGTCAGGAGATTATTAAGTGACGGAAAGAGATTAATCTGGCCAAAGCAGTTCTGTGGAAGAAAGGGTATAAGTTTACTTTACTTTATGGGCCTGATCAGTCTCAATGTTTTGAGAGTCCTTATGGTGCATTAACTTTTGTGAATTCCTTCCCAGATTTGAAGGAATTAATGGGGAAAATGTCTGAGGGTAAGATTGGTATGGGTATGGGGAAAAGAAGTTGGAATCAGAATTGGTGAGTGTTGTTGAAGATGAAGCTCAAGCTCAATGTGGGTGTTATCACTGGGATGACTGATGGGTTTTAATGTTCAGTTGGGGGGTGGTGGTTGACTCGACTACTTCTAAAGTCATCTGCCACTTGTGGTATTAGCTGCACCTGGTCCACAGAGGGGGATCCGACTCTTATACTCGTAGGTTTTTTTTACAGGATTTTCTTCTTTGAAAAGAGGGGTTTGTGAAGAGCATTTACTTGTGTGAAGTGTCAATCTCAGGAGGAAATTAAGTTATGGCTCATTTCAATTTTGTGATCTTTAATGTTAAAGGACAATAATCCGATTGAAAGAAAGTGAATATTGGCATATATAAAGAAAATGAAGGTTGATCTTGCTTTTTTGCAAGAAACTCATATGTTTGAGAAAGAACATATGAAATTGAAAAGAGATTGGGTCGGACATGTTTTTCATCTCCATTTAATTCGAAAGCTCGAGGTGTTGCTACTTTGGTTCATAAGAAGATACCGTTTCAGTTGGAATCATTCTCTGCCAAATCATTTTCTCGAAGACAATCAAGATAACTAACCTGTTCATTGAGCACTGTGCCTGGACTCAGATTCACAAACTCACCTGGCAAGGTCAGCATACAGCCATTGACTAGCTCTACCACTAAACATCCATGATCTGCCCTAACAGCAGTAGGCATGCAAAGGAGAACCATGGCCAAACGTTCGCTCCATGGAGATGCATCACCACCTGCTTTCAATTGTCAATGGAAACGCTCAAAGAAGCTGTTTGCCTGAAATGCTCAGTGATAATTCAGGTTGTGCCCAGAGGATCAGTGAGAGCTCGGACCAATGCTGACTCGAACTGAAACCTTTGATCTGTTGTAGTAGTGCCCAGAACACCAAAAGATGGAATCCAATGATCCACAAAAGCCCAAACAATTGTCTCTGCAGAGATGCCGATGATAGGAATTTCATCCTGCTACCTGGTCGTCCAGTCCTCACATGTGAGCAGATAAGTACATTGCCGAGTTGGCAGAAGTGGACCTTCCAAGCCACAAGGTGCACGTGCTGGAAATGGGAATCCAAAACAACAAAATCCCCCAGCTTGAATTTCATGTGCCTGGAGACTTTAGGCCATTGAACCAGCAAGCAAGTCCTTGCCCATAATCCAACATTCTGTTCAACATGAAACCAGATAAAATCTTCCTTAACCAGTTTTATTGATGCTCTTCTACCAGGAAGAGATAGATTATGAAGAGAAAATCTCCTGCCTCATAGCTGCCACACAAACGGCAGAGTCCTTCCTGTTGGTGGAAAAAAAATCACAGGCCAACTTTTCACCCGATTCATCCAGGGTCACATCTTGAAAATGGAGACCAGAGTTGACCTGATGAAATCGGCATCAGTGTGCCGTGCATGAGCCATGGCAGTGAAATCGATGGCAATTGTTGGATGTAATGTCGCGCCTGGATCGGGCACCAGCCACAGCATTCACTTTTCCTCAGATATGCTGTGTGTCCGATGAAAATTGTAGGATGAACTCCAAGTGCCAAATCTCTCTGTGCAAATAGAGATGTGTGCTTCTATTTTCAGAATGCAGAAGAGGCTGGTGGTCTGTACAAATTGTGTAACAATGACCTTCCAATAAAAAGCTGAAATATTGAATTGGAAATTTGGATTCATGAGAGAATTACAAATAAATTTGTTTCAAAATTGTATCTACTATTTCAAGAGGAATCTCCAAACCCAGACTTGAATAAATCAAAAGAAAGATGGGAATTGCATTTGGGAACTGAAATTGACCCTTTTTGCTTGTCTGACATTTGTTGAGACAGTAATTAATGTTTTTCATAGATTAGTTAATTACAAATTTATTCATCAATTATATTTAATGCTATATCAATTAATTTATTGCAATTTTTTCAAATTTATGTCTTAGATGTGGCACAGAAATTGGTACGTTTATACATTCTCTTTGGTCATGTCTCAAGGTGACATCATTTTGGAAAGATCTGGGCAAGTTTTTGGAACAAATTATAATAATGTTTACCATCAACACCTGAGCATTTACTTTTGGGAAATGTATATGATTTGGAAGCCTAATTCAATTTCTCAAAGAACAATTAATTATTTTTATAAGTTGCATTGACAGTGGCCAGGAGATGTATAGCAATTCCATGGAAATCTGAATCCCATCTTAAAATTGATTGTGGGGAAATGCAAAATTGTATTCCCTTAGCAAAGGTGATGTATAATATTAACTGGGTATGATACATTATTCAAAATATGGAAACCATATTTAGATATGGGTTTGGATATCTAATGTATTTACTTCTCCACCCCACCACCACTTTTCATTAATCTTAATGGTTGAACCTTATCATGTTGGTTTAATTCTAATATTTTTTTAATGTCCTGCCTTTCCTTTTGGGAGGAAATAGTTATCACAGGAGCTTTGAACCTAGATCTGTTTTTTTTTTCATTATACATTTCTTCTCTTCTCACTTTTATGGACAGTACAACCATTTATTTGTTATTCTATTTTGATCAATGTATCATTTGGATACGATTCTGGTATTATATTGTACTGTATACAAAACTATAAATTAAAAAAAAAACTGAAATGTTTCACTGCGAGATAGATAGCTCAGAGTTCTTGCCCAAATGTACTATACTTTGCCTGAGCCGGTGACCGCTTGGCTGAAAAAAAACACCGGAGATTCCAATTGCCCACAGACTCGTTGTTCGAACACTCGTCCCACAGCACTGTCAGATGCATCTGTGGTAAGAGAGCAAGATCTTGGGCATTTGATGTACAACCTTAGTGACATATGTCAGAACAGTGTTCATATCATGGAAAGCATAAACAGGATGGTCTCCCAAAGATAATGTCTTTTTGAAGCAGAGATCAGATCCTTTGAGTCGTACAGCAAGAGGTGTAGTGGCATTCACCAGGAAACAGCAATAAAAATCCCTCATACCTCAAAACCATCACAACTGGCCAAATGTAACAGAGGGAGGAAATTCTCAAATTTCACCCACTTTCCATTCATCAGGCAAAATACCATGTGGCATAACTCTAGCTCCCAAAAATACAAGATCAGAAACACCAGAAACACTTTCCTGGGATTGATCACGGTACCACATTCCTCAAGCCTTAGAAACAATGAGATAAGGTGGCTCTTGTGCTCCTCTTCATCCACACTTACAACCAGATCTCCTCAATCAACACAAGCACCAAACAAACCCATGGACAGTGAGTTCGTGGTCCATGACCCACTGGAATTTCTGAGCTGCATTCCATAGACCGAATGGTTTTCTCAGAAACACAAACATGCCGAACGGGAGCATCACTGCTGTCTTTGTGACATCCAAATACTCAAATGGAATATAATAGTAAGCACATTCTAGATCTATTTTGGCAAATGCAGATTTGCCATGGAGGTTTGCTGAGAAGTCTTGTCAATTTGGAATATTGTGTCAGTCAGGCATGGTGGAATTGTTCAGGGGACGATCATCTCTGCAAGGCTGCCAATCTCTAGTTTGTTCAGAACCACATACAATCGTGAAGCCCAGCAGCTGTCAGATCTGTGGGCTAGGCACAATTCTTGCCATTCCAATTTTGAAATTTTAAGATAATCCGGGGTATTACAAGCCTGCGTCTCATAGACCCTGCCTTTTTATGGTGGCTTATTGCATGTCTGCACACCATTATGATGGGGACACGAGGCGAGGAAAAGACTTGAGGAAGGCTTGGAAAGGGCAGGAGCCAGGTTGAAGACTTGTCAGGCAGCAGATGGCATTGGAAGGACAATAAATGTAGGTCACTTGCATTCAAGAGCTGCAGTCCACACAACGGCATTTTGACAAATACATCACTGAAAAATGTGACAAGAAATTCTCTCCCAAAGTGGAACTGGCCACATTTACAACTGAAAACCCACCCAAAACGATGTGAAGCTGAAATGAAATGCAAGTGACCTCTGGGCATATTTGAATAAGAGAATCATTTGTAGCTGAATGAACACATGACATATTAGCAAATCTATGTTCCTCAGGAGTTGGAGGGACAGGCACCGCTCCAAAGTGACAGATAGTTTTGGAGTTTTACATAGAGATGCCAAACTAATAACCTATTCTAACAACTGCCTAGAATTGTTCCATTTTTCTCAGTTGCCTTCGATAATCTCTCCCAAATGAGGACAAAGGAACATCGAATCTGCTCCGTAAACTGAAACAAAACTATTTCTTGATTTAATACTCAGTGATCTGGCTTCCACTACTGTATGTGGCAGCGGTTCCACAGATCCACGACCCTCTGGCGAAACAAGTTCTTCCTAATCTCTGTTTTATAGGATAACCTCTAATTTTCTTGTCCTCGATTCACCCACCAAGGGAACCATCTTACCCGCATCCACCCTATCTAAACCTTTCAATACACAAAATCCCTCCATGAGATTTCTTCTTTAATTTCCTGTACTCCAATGAATACAACCCAAAAGCTGTCAAACACTCCTTGTACGTTATCCTTTGCATTTTGGGAATCATCCTAGTCATTCTCCTCTGCACCCTCTCCAACAACATCACATCCTTTCTCACATAGGGGGCCCAAAACTGCACACAGTACTTGAAATGAGGTCTCACCGGTGCCCCATAGAGCCTCATCAACACCTCTTTACTCTTGTACACTAATCCTCTTGAAATGAATGCCAACATAGCATTCGCTTTCTTCATGACCAATTTCACCTGGTTATTAACTTTTAGGCTTCCTTGCACAAGGACACCCAGGTCCCTTTGCACATCCAAGGTCTGAATTTTCATCCCATCCAAATAGTATGCTTCCTGTTTATTTCCACTGCCAAAATGTACAACTGTACATTTCTTGGTGTTAAATCTCATCTGCCATCATTTTGCCCAGTTTCCTAATCTGTTTATATCCTTCTGCAACTTTACGGTTTCTCCACTTCCTACTCTGTCCCCTATCTTGGTGACCTCCGCAAATTTGGCCACAAAACCATTTAAATCACAATCCAAATCATTAATTTATTTTCCTTGGAATATATCTATCCTGCATTCCTTTTATTACTGCCACATGCCATTCCAGAATCGATCATCACTGAACCTGAACATGTTTATTGTGATGAACGTCTTCCAATAAATGTTCTGGGTTTAATTTTTTTAAATCTTGTTGTGGTTCCTCTTCATCACCTCTTTGGAAGTTGAATTCACAAAATTTTCCAAATATTTTTTCAGCAATAATTCTGTGGTACAGAGGATTACTCATCTTTCCTAGAGGTTAAAAGTTGCATTTTGATTTTGTTGTCTCAACTGAACATTGTACAAGGTGAAGGCTGATTAAAATGGATTCAGTAATGATGGCCTTCAAACTTTGCATTATTGCTGTGGCTACACAGCTTGAATGATAAACTGCTGTTTCTACAGGGAATTAACTCATGGAAATGTTCTAAATATATTCATTGGAGATAGACCTCTGTGAAAAGTTTACTGCCCATCGGCAACAATCCTTGAAAAGAGATGAATCATCACCCAACAGAGCAGCCCAGGAATAGGCCATTTGGTGAACAATATCTGTGGTGACCATGATGCTCATTTAAATTAATCCCATCTGTCAGCACATGGTCCATACACATCACCCATTCCTTCTTGTTCATGTGCCCAACCAAATGCCTCTTAAATTATGGTGATTTCACCACTATCCTGGCTGTGTGGGCCCTACCCCCACCGCACTGTGCAAAAACCTGCCTCACTTTTCTCCTTTTCCCCCTCTCATGTTCAATATAGGCATCGTAGTATTTTTACATCTCCCACGGGGGCCGGGAAAGAAGAAATCTGTCTTCTCCAGGACTACAATAATTGGATAAATTTCAACCAGGTCATCTCTCACCCTCCCATGCTCCAACGAAAAGTATCCAAATTTGTCCAACTTCTCCTCAGACCCAATGCTCTATCCCAAGCAAACACCAGATGAATTCCTTTTGTCATGCAGCAACTAGAATTGCAGAAAATACTCAAAATGTGACCTAATCACATTTAATACTTAATGCCCTGCTCAATGAAGAATACTTTCTTTAACACCCTACACTTGTGTTGCCACTTTCAAGGAGCTCACGCTTGTACCCCAAGATCCCTCTATGCAACAGTATGACAAGTCCTCTCGAAGAGCAAGACACTTGTCCAGATTAAACTCCATCTGCCATTTCTCTGCCCACATTTAAAAGTTATCGGTTTGGAAGGGAGAATACGAGGGGAACTTGGTGAATCAGCAGGAGAGAGAGTGAAACCTGTGGAGGGGGGAGGTGGTGGACAGGTTACATGATTTTGGAAAATTCCATATGCATACTATCGAGTCACAAATGCAATAAGAGATGGTTCCTCTGGATTTGACCTCACCCTGACAATGGAGGAGGCAGAAGACAAAGGTCAGTGTGAGAATGGAATGGAACTTAAAACGGCTTGTGACCATGAGCCAAGATGGCCATTGTGATCAAATTGGAGGTGCTCAGCCAATCTGTCATTTACTCTGCATTGGGTTTCCTGCCACAGAGAGAACAGACATGGTTGGAGGAGGTGATTGTGAAACTTTACCCTGCATGAGAATCCCTCGATGGTGGTAAATGATGTAGATTGCAGGAGAAAATGACCGAGGAGGGGGAGGAATTAGGAGTCTGTAATTAGTTGAAAGATCCTACTGCAAGATTCTTCAACAACGAGTAGTAAAGTAGCTTCAGTCTATTCTCCCTCTCAGAAAGATTTAGTTAATAAACAAAACAATATTTCAGCACAGCCAGGGGCAAAAGGGCTCTTAATTTAGTCTTGCAATCAACAGACTTTGAAATTACCCACCGTAAATGCCTCAAAATTCAATTCACTTCTGGTGGAAGTATAAGAGCCAGTGGCTTGCTTAATCAGATTAGCCTATTCTGAGTTTCCATTTTGACTTTCACACCATCAAATGCAAGCCCCAGTTTTGTTCCCCAACTATTTTCTATCCTTACCCTCTTTGCAATCTCATCTACCTGAAATTGGAACAAACAACAGCCAATTTTGCCATGTATAAATCAAAATAATTTACCCACAGTTTAACATCACTGTAGCCACTGAGGGATAACTTGTGCCCATCAGGAAACTGCACCACCCACTACAGGGTGCTATTTACCTTGGTGTTAATGACTCTTTTCCAGTGTTACTTTCAGACATAATGACATATTAAACATGCACAATATTTATTTTCTTACTGACCAGAACTATAAAGCATTGTGTGAAAAGGTAAAAAACTCAAGTCAACCAGGAGATACAAATTTCTGACTGCAATGTTGCTGCCCAAATTTGCTACATTATTGAAGTCTCACAGAGCTTACAACAGATATTCAAATCGAGCAATAACAGAAATAACAGAATATTACGGCACGGTACAAGCCCTTTGACCCACGATGTTTTGTTGATCTTGATATTTCTAACAAAAAAAAACCCTGTAGCAGCTACTGCGGTAGATGCTACTAAATAAAGGAAAACACATACAAAGGTAGTCAACTCAAGACTGGTTTATTGCAGACATACAGACCTTTTATTCCCTGCCTCTCAATGAGAACATTAGTGAACACCTGGTCCAGAGGACCAGCAGGTTAAAGCTACCAGCCATTTGTGCCCCGTGCCTTTAGGCAGGGGCTTCATCTGATCCACTCATTGTACTTTGGTGCCCAGCACTGTTAGCCTGCGACGTGTCAGGTAAGTCTGTGAACTGACGGTGGCATTGCGTCCGCTACAACCCTGTTTTTCTTTCACCCATGTAAACCTGTCTTAGAGTCTCTTAAATGCACCTTACGTGATATTGTAATGGATAAATATATTTGGAGAATTTGGTAATATTTGGGATTTTGGTAAGATTTAGAGTAGGTTACATACATACACACACATATATTATAAAACATTTTATTTGAAAGACTGAAGATATATTGAAGATCTCTGGAGAAAGTTATTCACATTCACAAGTTGGTGTTAGTCGAACTGATGTCATAAAATGAATGACCATTGTTTGGAAATGGAGCCAGGATGGCTACAAGTACTTTTCTGCAGGGTGCTTAGAGGAAAGTCACACGTGGGTTTTGTTTATCTAACAACAGCTTGAGCAGAAGAAAGAACTCCTGTTGTTTGGAATAAGAGGAATGGAACTATGTAATAGCTTGCAAAAAGAAGTTACCATCTGGAAAATCCTGATGGGGCAAGTTTCCTCAGCCAGACATTGAGGTGACTAATGAAGGTACCTCAGTTGTGGAAATCCTGGAACAACAAATCTCTAAAAACGCTACAAGAACCTTCCTGAGCAGGAAACATTTACCTTTCGAGCACCAAAACCTGGTGAAATATAGAAACGTTCAATTCTGTGCACAGCAGAAGAATTGCTTGCATCCAGATAACTTGGAAGAAGGAGAAGTGAGATTGAACAATATCTGCTTAGATAATGACATTGGGAATGTTCAAAGTAGGAAATGGGTTCTACCAGCAGGAGTTTCTATTTGATAAAAAATATTGATAGGTGGCTGGCAACATACGTTTCTTAAAAATTAATACTCTACCCTCTCCCTCCCTAAACCACATTCAGCCCCATGACATCTTTCCACATTGCATTACTGGGACCATCAAGGACCTGACCCATTTCCCATCTCTCCTTGCAATGCCAATATGGCAGCTGCCATTAAGAACTGACAAATCATATGCAAGATGAACATCATCATGACATCCTGCTTAAAAAGAAGGGTCAACAAACCTTCCTAATTTTGTCACTACATTTTTATTTCGATTCCCATGGGGCATGAGCAAAAAATGTGCCATCCATTGGCTCACCAAATTATGAGTAAAATCATGATCCCTGTTCAAGAAAACCCATAACCTTCAATGGTACACAGATAATCTAGGAAGAATTCTGTAATAAAGTTGAATGAAACATTGAAAGAATTTCCCGCTTATAAACACTGAGATTGTAGCATGCCAAGAGACCAGGTGAGCAATAAGAGGCCAAATCACTGCCACACTCGGATAGTCCAAGATGGCACGGACTCCCCTTCACTGACGAGAAGGAGCCCACTCCTAGCACCATGTATGGGCTGAGGAGCCCTCCACTTCCACGTAGAGGCAGACAGCTGGAGAGTGACGCCATGACACAATGACGTAAATCGGGAAGTCAGGGAGTACGTCACCAGAAGTGGGTGGGCCAGCGAGCACATGTGGGGAATTTAAAACAGTAAAGCCAGTCTTTGCTACAACAGGAACAACGGATGGAATCAAACACATTCTATGAACATTTGGAAGCAAAAAAAAATGGATTGGTTTTCCATCCCTTCCTAAGCGACCCAATGACCCCAAGTCCTTCCCGACTTGCGACCGCAATGGAACTCAAAAGTTCAGTCAGATACCACAATGGACGCAAGTCGGAGTTTCCCCCCCGTGCGAGGAGCCCTGAAGTCTTAGAGTGTATTTTTAAAATAAAATGATTTTCAAAGGGGAACAGAGACACGGGACACGTAAAACCCAAAATGTGCGGATTGACTTTGGGACTCAGTGTCTCAGGGTCCATCGGTTGGGGAAGCCATCTTAATTTCAGTGCGCATGCGCGACTTGTGGCTTTGCTGAGTGGCCCGTCAGTCGGCACGTGCATATTAGCCGCACATGCGCAAACCCAACTCCAAGTCGCAAATCCACCGCGCATGCGCCAAACAGACTTCCAAACTTCTTCTTGCCTCTCCCCCGCCCCTTTCCCGCTGCCAGTTACCCCACGGCCTCCGGCCTCGCCCAGTCGGCGCCATCAGGCCTCGCACCGACGCCTCGGCTCCACTCAAACACCCCGCCGGTACCGGCCGCTCCCGGGTGGGGCCCGGAGGGCTGCCGGTCGCCCGTTTTCCCTGGACCGCGCGGCTGAGGAAGGTCCCGGCGCCTCCGCCAACTTCCTCCCATTCGCGCCCGCATCGACGCGACGGACCCCGAGCAGATGACGTCGCCGCCAACGTCCCGCCTCCTCACAGCAAGAGCCAATCAGCCCGCGAACCCACCCATCAATCCAACCCGACCCCAGCGTCTCATCCAATAGCGGCCTCACCGAATCAACCCTTGACACGCTCAACTACTTGTCCTGGTGAATGTCTATTGCTGCTGGGTTTTGGGGTCCTTTGGGATCATAACATGATAGTCTGACGACGTACATGGACTTCCTTCCCACTCCATCCATTTTGGACCCCCACATGAAGAGTGAAACTGCTCCAGCCAGGGCAGAGGTGTGTGAGATGGGCCTGGTGGGAGATGGGGGTTTGGAGATGGGCCTGGTGGGTGACAGGGGACAGTATTGGGGATGAACCCAGAGGATGGAGACCACCCCCGGAGCTCCGGTTCACCAATGGGTCACTCACCTTGGCCCACGGTCGTGCGTTGATCTGCGGGAATGTGAATTAGATGCAGTTGAGGTTCATCTCCCGGGTCTGCTCCCTGGTTGAGGTCCCCAACACCTGTTGGGACAGAAACCACTTTCACCACTGGCTCGGGGTGCAGCAACAGGAGGGTGACAAGGGGAGGGGATGCAATGTATGCGTACCAGGTCAGGGACATGGGACGAGCCCAAGAACTGGAGTGGTGGTGAAGGCTGAAATCTTAGGGGCATTTAAAAGGCTCACCAAGTGTCACAATTTCCCAATAACCGATCGGCTGCTTAGACTTTAAGAAATGTCTTCAATGAAAATGAAATATCCTTGGAATTCTCTACCCTATTGAATGTGACTGTGCACCTGGCTGGAGGTATTTGGACATACTATATAAACCTTGCTAAGTACCAGTGCAGGTTGGAAACGTTCGACTTCCTTGGGGGTCAAATCAACAGGCACGGAACTAAACCCTGCTTGAAAAGGTAGAGGTTGTTCAGTGCTTCCCCAAACCCCACATAATGAAGGGGCTGCAAGAATTCACTGGTACCATTAATTTTTATCACCGATTCATACCGGTAGTGGCCCACATCATGCGGAGAAAGGTAAAAACATTACCTGGGACAATGAGGATTTGGAGGCATTCCAGAAGGCCAAGGACGCACTGGCCAACACAACCCTTGTGGTACACGCCAGGCCAGAGACACCCACCACTCTCACAGTAGATGCTTCCAGCACAGCAGTAGGGGGTGCACTGGAGCAATTCATCGAAGGGGAATGGCAGCCTCTGTCCTTCTTTAGCAGACACCTCTGGCCACCTGAACTCAAATGCAGTGTCTTTGACTGAGAGCAATTGGTGCTGTACCTGGCAGTCAGGCACTTAAAGTATTTTTGGAAGGTAGACAATTCAGTGTCTTCATGGACTAGAAGCCATTAACTTTTGCCTTCCATAAAGTGTTGGACCTGTGGTCGGCCAAGCAGCAGCGACTCCTCTCATATGAGTCTGAGTTCACTACAGACATTCAACACATCGTGGGTGATGCACTGCCCCACCCCCGCAATCAAGTCTGACCAGGCCCTGTCCCAGTGAATAGACTATTTAGCCCTCGGCAGGGGACAGCAGGATGACCCTGATATTCTTGCAAGCAAGACAGCAGTGTCCAGGCTCAGGCTGGAGGATGTTAACATCGACCCTGGTAAGTAGACGCTCCTCTGCGGCATTCCAATGGCAAATCCCACCTCATCGTGCCGACAGCATGGAGATGGCAGTTTTATGATGAGGTGCACAACCTGACGCACCCGGCCATCAGTACTGTCAAAATGGTGGTTAATAGGTTTGTCTTGCTGAGCCTTCAGAAACAGGTTGTCAGTGGGCCAAGGCCTGTACACTCTGCCAGATGACCAAAATGCAGACATACGTGAAGGCACCACCCCAGACATTCGAGCCAGCATCACATAGGTTCAGCCACATCTACAATGACATTGTGGGGTCACTTCCGGCCTCCCGCGGGATGAGTTACCTTCTCACCATGATTGACTGCTCCATGAGGTTCCCCGAGGCGGTCCAGCTGGCTGACACAACCACTTGTGTCCTCCATTAAATTGGAAGCGGTAATAAATATGAACGAAAGTTTGATAATAAATAGTCTCCCTTGCAGTTGGGGTACAATGTATTTCTTAAGATCAGAGGAATCCTGGAGCCAAGACAAAGTGATCCTGTGTTTCCCAAGGATTTGATTGAGTTGTTGGGGTAGTTGAAAGTGAAAGGTCCGAAAGGTCTCCTGCTCCTTCCACTGCCTTTGTGTTCTGTCTTGCGATGCTGATTGGGTTCACCTGTGTGTTCGCTCAATCGCTCGCTGATTGGTTGCTTCAGTTGCGCGAGCCAATGGGTTGATTCGGTGAGGCTGCTATTTGATTGGACGCTGAAGTCGGGTTGGATTGATGGGCGGATTCGCAGGCTGATTGGCTTGTGCTGTGGGGAGGCGGGACGTTTGCGGCGGCATCGTCTGCTCAGGGTCCGTTGTGTCCCCGCTGGCCCAACGGGAAGAAGTTGGCGGCGGCGCCGTGATCCACAGCCGCGTGGTCCAGGGAAAACGGGTGACCAGCAGCCCGCTGGGCCATACCCGGGAGCGGCCGGTACCGGCGGGGTGTTTGGGTGAAACCGAGGCGTCGGTGCGAGGCCTGATGGTGTCGATAGGGCGAGGCTGGAGGCTGCGGTGTTACTTGCAGCGGGAGGGGGCGCGGAACGTGATTGGCAAGTCTAGTTGGCGCATGCTTGATGAGTTTGCGCATATCTTGCAGATACGCATGTGCCGATTGAGGGCCACGAAGTGAACTGTTTGCGCAAGCGCCAACTGACGTCTGGCGCATGCGTACAGAAATTAAGATGGCTGCCCCAGCCAATGGACCCTGAGTCACAAAGTCAATCCGTACATTTTGGGTCTTTTGTGCCCTGTGTCTCTGTTCTCGTTTGTCAAATCATTTGATTTTAAAAATAGGCTCTAAGACTTCAGGGGTCCTCACACGCGGTCAAAACCCCGACTTGCGACCATCGTGGGCACCCTCCCAGGACGCGACCATTGTGGTACTACGGTCGCAGGTCGGTGAGGACCTGTCGGGGTCATTGGGTCGCCTTGGAAGAGATGGAAAACCAATTCGTTTTTCTTTGCTTCCCAATGCTCATAGAATGTGTCTGATTCCATCCGTTGTTCCCGTTGTAGCATCACATTCTTCATCAAGTTAGATGTTATTTTTTAAAGTTGTGTCACTTGAACAATAATGCTCCAATCCTTCTGATCTTGACGTACCATGTGTCTAAAATGTAATTTTTCTCAGTTACTTGTCCAAATTCCTTGAAAAATATAGGGACTTTGGTGTAATTTTGGCCACATTTCGAGTGTTTTCTGCAATTCTAGTTGCTGCATGACAAAAGGAGTTTATCAGGGGGTTGCTTGGGATAGAGCATTGGGTCTGAGGAGAGGATAGTTTGGATAGTTTTCTCTGGAGCATTGGAAGCTGAGTGATGACCTGGTTGAAATTTATCCAATTATTGTAGTCCTGGAGAAGGTAGATTTCTTCTTCCCCCTCCCCTGTGGGAGATGTAAAAATACTACGATGCCTATATTGAACATGAGAGGGGAAAAGGAGAGAAGTGAGGCAGGTTTTTGCACAGTGCGGTGGGAGTCTGGTCCACGCTGCCAGGATAGTGGTGAAATCACCACGATTTAAGAGGGTTTTGGTTGGGCACATGAACAAGAGGGAATGGGTGATGTGTATGGACCATGTGCTGACAGATGGGATTAATTTAAATGAGCATCATGGTCACCACAGACATTGTTCACCAAATGTCCTATTCCTGGGCTGCTCTGTTGGGTGATGATTCATCTCTTTTCAAGGATTGTTGTCGATGGGCAGTAAACATTTCACAGAGGTCTATCTCCAATGAATGTATTTAGAACATTTCCATGAGTTAATTCCCTGTAGAAACAGCAGTTTATCATTCAAGCTGTGTAGCCACAGCAATAATGCAAAGTTGAAGGCCATCATTACTGAATCCATTTTAATCGGCCTTCACCTTGTACAATGTTCAGTTGAGACAACAAAATCAAAATGCAACTTTTAACCTCTAGGAAAGATGAGTAATCCTCTGTACCACAGAATTATTGCTGAAAAAATATTTGGAAAATTTTGTGAATTCAGCTTCCAAAAAGGTGATGAAAAGGAACCACAACATGATTTTAAAAAATTAAACCCAGAACATTTATTCGAAGATGTTAATGACCAGGTGAAATTAGTAATGAAGAAAGCGAATGCTATGTTGGCATTCATTTCAAGAGAAATATGTACAAGAGTAAAGAGGTGTTAATGAGGCTCTATGGGGCACAGGTGAGACCTCACTTTGAGTCTTGGTGCAGTTTTGGGCCCCCTATCTGAGAAAGGATGTGATGTTGTTGGGGAGGGTGCAGAGGAGAATGACGAGAATGATTCCCAGAATGCAAAATATAATGTATGAGGAGTGTTTGACAGCTCTTGGGTTATATTCATTGGGATATCGGAAATTAAAGAAGAAATCTCATGGAGACATTTTTTATTTTGAAAGGTTTAGATAGGGTGGATGCGGGTAAGATGTTTCCCTTGGTGGGTGAATCGATGACAAGAAAATTAGAGGTTATCCATCCAAAACAGAGATTGGGAAGAACTTCTTTTGCCAGAGGGTCATGGAGCTGTGGAACTTAATGCCTCATACAGTAGTGGAAGCCAGATGACTGGGAGTATTCAAACAAGAAATAGACAAGTATCTCGTTAGTGAGGGCATGAAGGGATATGGGGAAAAGTGTGGAAATTGGAAGGAGTGTAGAGTAGCTCAGTGTGTATTTATGGAGCAGGCTCAATGGGCCTGGTGGCATGGTTCTCCTCCTTTGTTTTGGGATCTTGTTCTCATTTGAGAGAGATTATCGAAGGCAACTGAGAAAAATGGAAACATTGGAGGAAATTGTTGGAGTAGGTTATTTGTTTGCCATCTCTATGTAAAAGTTCAAAATTTTCTGTCAGTTTCGATCGGTGCCGGTCCCTCCAATCCTTGAGGAACATAGTCTTTCTAATATGTCATGTGTTCTTTCAGCTACAAATGATTCTCTTATTCAAACATGGCCAGAGGTTACTCATGCTTCATTTTAGTCTTGCCATCTTTTTGGGTAGTTTTTCAGTTGTAAATGTGGCAAATTCCATTTTGGGAGTGAATTTCTTGTCACATTTTTCCGTGATGTATTTGAAAAAACGTTGTGTGGACTGCAGCTCTTGAATGCAAGTGAGCTGCATTTGTTGTCCTTCCAATGCCACCTGCTGCCTGACAAACCTTCAACCTGATTCCTGCCCTTTCCAAGCCTTACTCGTGTTTTCCTTGCCTCATGACCCCATCGTAACGGTGTACAGACATGCAATAAGCCACCATATAAAGGCAGGGTCTGAGACGCAGGCTTGTAATACCCCCAGATTATCTTAAAATCGCAAGATTGGATTGGCAAGAGTTGGGCGTATTCCACAGATCTGACAGCTGCTGGGCTTCACGGTTGCATATGGTTCTGAAAAAAACTAGGGATTGGCGGCCTTGCAGAGATGATCGTCCCCTGAACAATTCCACCAAGCCTGACTGATAAAATATTCCAAATTTACAAGACTTCTCAGCAAACCTCCACAGCAAATATGCATTTGCCAAAATAGATCTAGTACCTACTTACTATTAGATTCAATTTGAGTCTCCGGATGTCACGAAGACAGCAGTGATGCTCCCGTTCGGCATTCAGTCTATGAAATGCAGCTCAGACATTTCAGTGGTTCATGGACCACTAATTCACTGGCCTTGGGTTTTTTTGGTGCTTGTGTTGATCGATCAGATTCTGGTTGTAAGTGTGGATGAAGAGGAGCACAAGAGCCACCTTATCTCATTGTTTCCAAGACCTGAGGAATGTGGCATCGTGATCAATCCCAGGAAAGTGTTTCTGGTGCTTCTGATCTTGTATTTTTGGGACCTAGAGTTATGCCACATGGTATTTTGCCTGATGAATGGGAAATGCGTGAATTTTGAGAATTTCTTCCCGCCATTAAGGTTGGCCAGTTGTGATGGTTTTTAAGTTGGAGGAATTTTTATTGCTGTTCCCTGGTGAATGCCACAGCATCTCTATTACCTCTTGCTGAATGACTCAAAGGATCTGATGCCTGTTTCAAAAAGACCTTAACTTTGAAAGACGATGCCGTGTATGCTTTCCATGATGTGAACACTGTTCTTACAAAGGCCACTAAGCTTGTACATCAAATGCCCAAGGCCTTGCTCTCTTACCACAGATGCATCTGTCAGTGCTGTGGGACCAGTGTTCGAACAACGAGTCTGTGGGCAATTGGAAACTTTGACATTTTTTTTCCAGCCAAGTGGTCACCAGCTCAGGAAAATATAGTACATTTCGGCAAGAACTCTTAGCTATCTATCTCGCAGTGAAATATTTCAGTTTTTAAAAAAAATATATGTATAGTTTTCTATACAGTTCAATATAATTATAGAATCGTATCCAAATGAAACTTACAATTATGAAAATAGAATAAAAAAAATAAATGGTTGAACTGTATAGAAAAGTGAGAAGAGAAAAAAGTATAAAAGATAAAAAATACAGATCTAGGTGCAAAGCTACTGTGATAACTATTCCCTCCCAAAAGGAAAGGCAGGATATTAATAAAATAGTAGAATGAAACCAACATGATAAGTTTCAACCATTAAGATTAAAGAAAAGTGGTGGTGGGGTGGAGAAGTGAATACATTAGATATCCAAACCCATATCTAAATATGGTTTCCATATTTTGAAGTATGTATCATACCCAGTTCGAATATTATAAGTCACCTTTGCTAAGGGAATACAATTTTGCATTTCCCCACAATCAATTTTAAGATGGGATTCAGATTTCCATGGAATTGTTATACATATCCTGGTAACTGCCAATGCGACATAAAAATAATTAATTGTTCTTTGAGAAATTGAATTAGGCTTCCAAATCATATACATTTCCCAAAAGTAAAAGCTCAGGTGTTAATGGTAAACATTATGATAATTTGTTCCAAAAACCTGCCCACATTTTTCCAAAATGATGTCACCTTGAGATATCTCCAGATACAATGTATAAATGTACCAGTTTATGTGCCACATCTAAAATATGAATTTGAAAAATTAGGAATAAATTAATTGTTGTAGCTTTAAATATAATTGATGAATAAAGTTATAATTAACTAATCTATCAAAAACAATAATTATTGTCCCAACAAACGTCAGACCAGCAAAAAGGGTCAATTTCAGTTCCCAAATCCAATTCCCATCCTTCTTTTGATTTATTCAAGTTTGGATTTGGAGATTCCTCTTGATATAGTAGATACAATTTTGAAATAAATTTCTTTGTAATTCTCTCATGAATCCCATTTTCTAATTCGATATTTCAGTTTTTTATTGGAAGGTCATTCTTTGACCATTTGTACAGACCACCAGCCTCTTCTGCATACTGCAAGTAGAAGCACACATCTCTATTTGCCCAGAGAGATTCGGCACTTGGACTTCATCCTACAATTTTCATCGGACTCACAGCACATCTGAGGAAAAGTGAATGCTGTGGCTGGTGCCCTATTCAGGCTCGACATTACATAAAACTACTGCCATCGATTTCAGTGCCATGGCTCATGCACGGCACACTGATGCCGATTTCATCCGGTGAAACCAGATCAACTCTGGTCTCCATTTTCAAGATGTGATGCTGGATGAATCAGGTGAAAAGTTGGTTTGTGATTTTTTTCCCCCAACAGAAAGGAC